>NC_065597.1:40340754-41599087 GCF_024542745.1 Macaca thibetana thibetana
CTCACCTGCCCTGTACCATTAATACCCCTGTGTCTGATGTGAGGCTGACTTGGTAGGTAGCGTAAGGCTGGAGAGCACACATAGGACTGTCCTAGGTTGGGTTCTCCCAAGAAGCTGACGCTGAGATTGGAATGTGAGTGCGCCTAGTTTATTTTGGAGGTGATCCCAGGAAGCACTGGTGAATAGGAAGGGGAACAGGAAGTAAGCCAGAGAAGGGAAAGAATACAACACAGGGCATGTTAATGAGCAGGTTACTGCTGTGGGCACCTGGGGGATGGTCCTGCTAGGGACTCTGAAATAGCAGAAACATGAGAAAGAGAAAGCATCTGACCTTGCTAGAGGCAGAAAGGAGCCAAGAGAGACAGAAGCTCCTGCTTGAGTTCAAGCATTTGGGCTCAATAAGCACATTGCCCTGGACGTTTGAATTACTGAAATGGTACTATTTGGGGCAGCAGATGCTATTCAGGGTTAGGACAGGATGAGCCCATTGACTGGGTTTGTGGAAACAGTGGGAGAAAAGCTGATGCTGTTTTGTATTCCAACTTTTTACATCACCTTGACACAGTTAATAATAATATTATCAACTGATAATCAAAATTATCAACAATAATATTATCAATTGATAATATTATCAATATTATCAATAATAATAATATTAACAGCTAACGTTTATTTTATATCTTTCATGTTTTCAAACAAAGTTTCATCAGCACTTTTTTACATGTTTAAACATACCAGCTTAGTGTTTTTTAATCTGGAGATTGTAAGCCTTTAGTAGGTCTAAATTAATTTACTGGGTTGCCTGTGAAATAGAAGAGAACACAATATAATAGACTATAATAAATTTTGTTACAGTGGAAAATATTAAAGTGTATAATCCATCACAAGGACTAGTTTGGTTTGATGAAAGCTCTGTTTTAATTACGTGTGTGTGGATGTGTGTATGTGCACATGTGTGCACACTAGGTCACAGTGTAAAATATATTTGTCACTGTGTGTCAAATACAACTAGAGAAAGACTGAGTTTTCTCATTTTAGTCTCATAACAATGCTCTAAATTTGGCAATGTTATCCCCATTTTACAGGTAAGAAAACAGACTCTAAAATGTTGAATAATCTACACAAGTTCACATAGCAAGAAAGCGACAGGACCAGGCTTCAACTTCCTCCACAGCAGTGTTTGACTCCTCTGTAGCTACCATAACACAGCCAACTCTTTGCAGCAGAGAAAATGTAAACCCTGGAACTTTCACAGAGAGCCTGTGCTGGGAAGCCTCCGGGACCATCTGCTGCTCCAGAAGGCTTGCAACTGTTCTTTTCATGTTTGTCAGAGAGTTTGGTAACAAAACCCATTTAATATCAAACTGGAAGACAGCAGAGTGCTCCTTAGTGTTACAGCACTGTTGATGTCGCCTTAATTTATAACATGGCAAATGGTTAGGCAGATGGCATTTAATATATTCCCAGACATAAACATGAGGCTTAAGTTGTATATGGTATGAGATCCTGGGCTTCCATAAACTCTGTAGGAGGTAAACCTGCCCCTTCCCTCTCCTGCATATGAGCGGTGTTAACCATTCGGAGACACAGGCGAGACACACAGAACTGGTCCAGCTTCAAGTGACTTAGTTGGCAGGGTCTCCAACTCATCCCCAGGTAGTACTGGCCACGACTGAAATGTTTCATGTTAGTCACTAATTGCGAACGGCAGGGCAACTTTTATGTAATAGAAGGACCCTGATCTTAGAGTCTAGACACCTAGGGCCTGGGCCTCATCTCTGGACCTCACAAATCATGTGACTTTGTTTTTTAATTGGTAGATTTTACCTTTTTTTTTTTTTCTTTATGAAACAAGGTCGCTCTGTTGCCCAGGCTGGAGTGCAATGGCGCAATCACAGCTCACTGCAGCCTCAACGTCCTAGGCTCAAGCAACCCTTCCACTTCAGCGTCTCCAGTAACTGGGACTACAGGTGCATGCCACCATGCCCAGCTAATTTTTGTGTTTTTTTGTACAGACAGGGTTTTGCCAAGTTGCCCAGGTTGGTCTTGAACTCCTGGGCTCAAGGCACGTACCTGCCTTGGCCCCCCAAAGTGCTGGGATTACAGGCATGAGCCCCTGCATCCCACGAGAGTTTACCCTTTAAAACAGTTCCAGATTTACAGAAAAATTGAGAAGATAGTCCAGGGCGTTTTTCTGTTACCATGCACACACACACACGCACATGTGCGCAAACACACACGCACACACACACATACACACACAGTTCTTTTATTAACATTTTATATTAGTGTGATATATTTGTTACAATTAATGAACAAATATTAATACATTATTATTAACTAACATCTGTAGTTTATTCTGATTTCTTTAGTTTTTACCTAATCTCCTTTTTCTGTTCCAGGATCCTATCCAGGACGCCATATTACATTTAGTCATCATGTCTCCTTAGATTCCTCTTGGCTGTGACAGTTTCTCAGACTTTCCTTGTTTTTGATGACCTTGACAGCTTTAAGATACACTGGTCAGATATATCGCACAATGTCTCTCTACTGGAATTTGTCTGTTGTTTTTCTCACGATTGGATGAGGCTATGGCTTTTGAGAAAGAGGATTACAGAGCAAAAGTGCCATTTCAATCAGATCATATCGAGGATACATCATACATCAAGGTGTTTTATCATTGTTGGTGTTGACTTTGGTCACCTGGTGTAGGCAGTGTTAGTCACATTTCTCCACTGTTAAGTTACTTTCTCCTTTCCATACTCTATAGAAAGACGTCACTGTGTGTAGCCCACGCTTAAGGCATGGGTAGTTATGTACTCCCTCCTTGAGGGTGGAGTATTTAAGTAATTTGTTTGGAATTCTGTCATATGGGAGACTTGCCTCTTCTTCCACTTTTATTAGTTTATACAATTACATATTTATATTAGTATGTGCTCATGAATATTTATTTCATATTTTGGGTTATAACTTAATATTACCTTGTTTATTTTGTTCCTCAGATTGTTTCAGCTTTGACTACTGGGCCCTCTCTGTTGGCTCCTGTACCCCTTTGACATACCTTCATTGATATGGCATTATTATTCTTAAAGACTTCCTTATTTTCTAGCACTATAAGATGTTCCTAGCTCATCTTGTTTATTTCTCACTCCAGTCCTACAATCAGGCATTGTTTCAAGAAACTCTGGTTATTTTTATTGGAGAATAATATTAGGAACCAAGATCTGGCCAATAAGTGTGTTTGTTGCTATTGAGCTATCTTTGAATCTAGATCCTCTTAGCAAATAGAGCAAAGAAATACTGTATATGTGTGTATAATACCCATGTATATATGTATGCATATCTATAAATATTTCTATATGTTATCATCTCTGTTTTGAGATAAATATGAGTTCTTACTGAGGTCTTTGACTCTGATTTATAAACATATAGATCATTCTGGTTTCCTGCCCATACTTATATAAATCCCTATTACAACATTCCAGTATACACGTGTAGCATTATCAAAAATTGTTGATCTAGTCCCCCATAAGAAACAACTTTATCAATGGGAGTACAGTGCTTATGTGCAGTTCCTCTTGCCTTTAATCTTACAGATCCTATTCATTTCCAAAGTTACAATCGGTACCTTTACCCCGTCCCCTCTAGTGATGTTATTTCAGACATTTATACTACAGTTAGAGTCTCTTATCACAGTTTGCATTTTTTCCTGGGATCCCCTGACCTCCTAAGATTTTTTCAAATATGTATACATGAAGGTTCACCCTTTGCACTATAAAGTTCTATGGATTTTGACAAAGGCATAATGTCAGGCATCCTCCCTCACAGTATCACACAGAATAGTTTCACCACTCTGCCCGTGCTTCACCTATTTATCCCTCTGTCTTCCCTCTCAAACTCCTGGCAATCATTGACCATTTTACTTTTTCTATAATTCTTCCTCTTTCAGAATGTACTATAATTGGAATCAAAGTATGTAATCTCTTCAAAGTGGCTTCTTTCACTAAACAATATGCATTTACATTTCCTCCATGTCTGTGTGTGTCTTGATAGCTCATTTCTTTTTGTTACTGAATAATATTCCATAGCATGGATGCTCCACAGTTGATTCATTTGCCCATTGAAGTACATCTTAGTTTCTTGCAGTTTTTGATGGTTGTGAATAAAGCGTCTATAAACATTTATGTGCATATTTTTGTGTGGACAAGAGTTTCTAATTCAACTGGATAAATACTAAGGAGCACAATTGCTGGATCATATGGCAAGGCTGTGCTTAGCTTCGTGAGAAACTGCCAAACTGTCTTCCAAAGTAGCTGTTCTTTCCGCATTCTCATTGAAATGAAGAAGTGTTTCTCTTGCTCTACATCATTCCCAGAATTTGGTGTATTCGGTGTTTTGAATTTTAACATCCTAATTCTAATAAGTATTCCATGGAATCTCACTGTTTATTTAAATCGCATCTCCCTAAAGATAAATGATGTTGAACACGTTTTCATATGCTTATTTGCCATACGTATATCTTCTTTGGAGAGGTGTCTGTTCAGATCTTTTACCCATTTTTAGATTGTGCTGTTTATTTCTTTTCTTGTTTAAAAGTTTAAAAGCTCTTTGTATATTTTGGATCAGGTACATGTTTCACAAAGGTTTTCTCTGTGGTTTGTCTTTTTTATTTTGATAACACTATCTTTTGCAAAGCAGAGGTTCTTAACTTTAATAAAGTCCAGCTTATCAATTTATCCTCTTATTGATTGTGCATTTAGTGCTATCTCAAAAAATGAATTGCCAAAACCAAACTCACCTAGATTTTCTTCTGTGTTATCTTCTCGAAGTGTTATAATGATTTTTTCCACAAGAAAACTCAGAAATGATAAAAGTTTTATAGTTTTGAGTTTTTCATTTAGGTTTATGATCCATCTTGAGTTAATTTTTGTAAAAGGTGTAAGTTCTGTGCTTAAATTATTTCTTCTTCCTTTCCTCCCTTTGTTCCTTCCTTTCTTCTTCCTCTTCTTTTTTTTTTTTTTGCATGTTGAAGTCAAAATGGTTCCAAGTACCATTTGTTATGAAGACTATCTTCTATCTTTTTTCCATTGAATTTCTTTTGCTCTTTTGTCAAAGATCATTTGACTATATCAGTGTGGGTTTATTTCTGGAATTTCTATTCTGTTCCATTCATTTATATGTCTATTCTTTTTCCAATACTATACTGTCTGGATTACTGTAGGTTTATTGTAAGTCCTGAAGTTGGGTAACATCATTCCTCCAACTTTGTTTTTTTTTTTTTTTTTATTTTCAGCATTGTCTTGGCTATTTTGAGTCTTTTGCTTTTTTAGTATAAACTTTAAAATCAGTTTCTTCATATTTACAAAAGAGCATGCTGGAGTTTATATTGGGATTGTGTCTAAATAGATCAAGTTGGAGAGAATCAACAGATTTATAATATTGAGTTTTTTCATATGCAACTTTTTAGATCAGTTTTACTAAGGCATAATTGACATATAATAAACTGCACATATATAAATTGTACAGTTTATGCATTTATAAATTTATTATATCATAATATGATAAATGCTGATTCATGTATGCATTCCCAAAGCCACTACCACAATCAATATAATGAACAAATTAACCACCCCGAAAAGTTTCTCCATGACTCTTTTTAGTCTCTTCCTCGTCACCCTCCTCCGCAGACATCCACTGATTTAATTTCTGTTACTATATGTTAGTTTTTATTTCCTATAATTCGATGTAAATGGAGCCATACGATACATAATCTTTTTGGTGTGATATATTTTCATTCTATAATTATTATGAGATTCACAACTGTTGTAACATGCACCCACAGTTTATTCCTTTCTGTTGCTGAATAATACTAATTCATGTAGATATACTACAATTTGTTTATTGATTCAACAGTTGATTGACATTGGATTGTTTCTAGCTTTTTGCTATTACAAATAAAGCCCATATGAATATTTGTGGACAAATCTTAGTATGGACATATACTTTCATTTCTTTTTGGGTAAATTCCTGGAAGTAAAATGACTGGGTCATATGGTAGGCACAAGTTCGTCTTTTTAAGAAACTGCCAAATTGTTTTTCAAAGTGGTTACAATTCTATAAGCAGGACATGAGAGTTCCTGTTCCTCCACATCATCACCAACACTTAGTCTGATTAATCTTTTTCATTTTAGCCATTCTAATAGATATGTAGAAAGATCACAGTGTGTTTTCAATTTGCATGCCTGATAATCTCTGAGTGCTGGATATTTTTGTATTCCTAATAATACTCTTGACTTTTGTTATGGGATACAGTTGAGTTACTTAGAAACAGTTTGTTCCTTTTGAACCCAGCTCTTATTTCTATACCATTTGTTAGGTGGGTCAGGAGCAGTACTTAGTTTAAGGCTAATTATTCCCCATTCCTGAGTCAATACCATTCCCGATTCCTGAGTATTCTACTCAGTGTTTCATGAATTATGAGATTTTCCTTTCTGGGCTGTGGGAACAGGCGTGGTGCCCAGCCCTGTGCAAGCATTCAACATTCTTCCCTCTAATCCTCTAATTGAATGGTTATTTCTCCAGCCTTGCATAGTTTCCTCACTTGCATGCACAAATCACTACTATGCTGAATATTCAGAGGGGACTCTCGGAAGAGCTCCAGGCTTTGCTGTGTTCAGTTCTCTTGTCTCTGTTACTAAGTCCTGTGAACTTTAGCCTTCTTGAGTCCCTAGACCCTCAGCTCCCTTTCTTCAACTCAAGGAGTCTGCTGAGCTCTCCCTGAGTTTTATTTCTCCATGCTGTGGCCTGGAAACCTCTCAAGGCAGTAAGCTGGGGCAATTGTAGGCCCATTTGGCTTGTTTTTCTTTCTCAGGGATCACTGTCTTTTTCTTTTCTATTTTTTATTTTTCTGAGACGGAGTCTTGCCCTGTCGCCCAGGCTGGAGTGCAGTGGCGTGATCTCAACTCATTGCAGCCTTCACTTCCTGGGTTCAAGCAATTCTCATGCCTCAGCCTCCTGAGTATCTGGAACTGCAGGTGTGAGCCACCACGCTTGGCTAATTTTTGTATTTTTAGTAGAGACAGGGTTTCACCTTATTGGCCAGGTTGGTCTTGAGCTCCTGGCCTCAAATGATCCGTCTACCTTGTTATCCCAAAGTGCTGGGATTATAGGCATAAGCCACTGTGCCTAGTCAACTGTCTTTTATTTTATTACGACCAATATCTTGAAAACCATTGTTTCATATATTTTATCTGTTTATTTTGATTGTTCAAGCAGGAGGGTAAATCTGTTACTTTATTTATCTTGGCCAGAAATGTAAACTGCCTGTTAACCATGTGACTTTAAGCAATATTAATGACACAATTGTTACTATTGAAAGGTCAATTACCCTGCTAACCTATATTGTGCTTCTTTTCTGGTCTTCTGCTTCTTTTTCTGAAAATGGATATCACAATTCCTGCTCTGTCCCTCATTGATATGGTAAGGATTGGTTGGTAATAGGTAAGAAGCCACTTTTTTGAACATCATGGTGATGGTGGCAGTGGCAAATGTCAAAGCCCCGTTTATCAATACAATATATTTCTTATTTTCAAAACCCCAAATTCTCAAAAGTGTAGTAGGTGAAATCACTTGGGAATAGTGTCGGAAATATGGTTTACTGAGCCCTGACATGCGAGACATAGAGTTCAGTTTTTCAGTCCTTCCATTTATTCAAGAATCCTAGACATTTCTAGTGCCCAAGGGTTAAGGGTTACACTTTGAGAAAGTCTACTCTAGGCCACTGCTTTTGAAACAGAATACTTTCCCACACTAACCAGTTCATTTTTGAGTCCTGGAGGCAAGGGAGGATATGTTTCCATGGCCAGTGAGGAGCATGGGAGTGGAAGTTTCTATTGCTCCACAGTTCCAGGAAGTTAAACCCAACTTGAGGTAAACAAGATATGCATCCGTAGGAGAGGAAAAAGAAAAGAAGGAGAAAGGAGGCTTCCCTTGCCTCTCACCTGGCCAACAGAAGAAACACATACTGAAGTTACTAATCCTTGGCAACTCCATCCTTCCTCCCCAGTGAGTGCTGTGATTTGGGTGAGACTGATCTTCTCTAAGATCTTCAAGTAGACCCTGGATGGTCTACACCAGCCAGAGGCACATCACCCTCTTGCACTGTGATGGGTTCATGAACAGACCTGTCCTCTAAAATGGTGAGGTCAGAAAGGCGCGCAGAGCTTTGTTAGATGCTTGTGGGAAGTAAAGGTGTCTCACTCTGTGGTGGAGCATCTAGCTCCAGCTCCTGCTGATGGACACGTGCAACCACAAGGGAAACAGATGTCATGGTTGACACACAAAGAAGGGCAAAGGTGAGAGAGGTGTGGAGAAATGGAGGCAGATCCCTGATAAAACTATGACTGAAGTGTAATACTATGGTGCTTTTTCTCTAAGTGAACCAATACATTTATTTTACTATCAGTTTGATTTGAGTTTTCAGTGGTAAGTATATTAAAGCCTCCTGATGCTTAAAAACCCAATAACTAGGGTATCAATGACTGGGGCAATGCGACTCACTCATGTTCATTAATGTATTCATTTGTTCCAACCCAATTCCAAGAAGCACTGTGGCCTGTGGCCGGGCGCGGTGGCTCACGTCTGTAATCCCAGCACTTTGGGAGGCCGAGGCGGGCGGATCACGAGGTCAGGAGATCGAGACCATCTTGGCTAACACGGTGAAACTCCGTCTCTACTAAAAATACAAAAAATTAGCCGGGCGTGGTGGCGGGTGCCTGTAGTCCCAGCTACTGGGAGGCTGAGGCAGGAGAATGGCGTGAACCCGGGAGGCGGAGCTTGCAGTGAGCCGAGATCGCGCCACCGCACTCCAGCCTGGGCGACAAAGTGAGACTCCTTCTCAAAAAAAAAAAAAAAAAAAAAAAAGAATGAGTATCCTTGGGAGGCTGAGGTGGGTGGATCACTTGAGGTCAGGAGTTCGAGGCTAGCCTGGTCAACGTGGTAAAAACCTGTCTCTACCAAAAATACATAAACTAGCTGGGCATGGTGGCACATATGTGTAATCCTAGCTACTCAGGAGGCTGAGGCAGGAGAATTGCTTGAACCCGGGAGGTGAAGGTTGCGGTGAGCCTAGATCACGCCACTGCACTGCAGCCTGGGTGACAGAGTGAATGAGGCTGCGTCTCAGAAAAACAACAAAAAAATTTTAAAAAGAGTGTCTTCAAGCTGCTCATTGACACATGAAGGATGTGATATGACACCAGCTGGAAAGGCTGGCCTCTGAGGTCGAGAAAGCCAAATGCTTCTTCCACTGGTGTCTTTTCTACTCTTGGATATAGGTTATTATTGTGTTATGGGATAGAAAGACTTTCTGTGTCTCATAGTTCAGTCTGATCCCTTCATGCCAATGGATTGATAATTCTGCCATAGGTTCTAAGTCTCTGGGGTTTTCAAATTTATTCTACTAGATTTTTAATGACAAGTCACCCAAAGTGTTGCTGCAAACATAACTCTTATGGGAAAGCCTTCGAATCTCATTCTCTATTCTTGAAGATATTGACATTTCTGTGCCTTATTCTTTTTAAGGGAAAAAAATGTATGTAACCTTTTTGCTTATGTCTCCTTCTATTGAGTTCTGGGTCCCTTGGTTCTCTTTCAAGACCTGTTTCTCTTCCATCTCCCTCCCCTCTGTTTCTTGAACTAAAGGTTTGTGTAGAGCACTGCTCCATTTCCCCCTACATCACTACCACAATAGTTTCCTGAGAGTGGGACACATTTTGAAGTCAGGGGTGCTTTTTATTTCTTGTTTGGGTTAAGTGATATTTATTTTTCAACCTAGGGAATATTTCACCTTCTTTCTCATTAGAGATTCTGATAATTTGAAAGACAGTAAAATCTGGAAACAGCATCCACAAGTGCCAGCACTGGCGTATATAAAGCAGCACAGGTAAAGATGGGCTTGGACCCTAGAGAACTGTGCATCCTGGATCTGCCCTTCAGCCTTCCATGTCTTCCCCTCTTCCTCTCTCTCTCTTCAAAAAATAAAACAACGACATAGCTCACTCTTTTTGATCCCCTTTTTGTGCTGGGCAGGGGTTTGGGGAACTCTAGAGCAGGGACTGGCAAACGTTTTTTAAACAGCCAGATAATAAATATTTTAGGCTGTGCTATTTATGGGGCAAAATTAAAGCTATTGTGTAGGAACTTGTATAAACACTTAAAATGTAACCATTTTAAAATGTAAAACTCATTCTTAGCTCTTAAGTCATAAACCAATAGGTAGCTGGCCGGATTTGGCTCTTGTAGTTTGCTGACCATTGCTCTAGAGAACTGGGTAAGATTTTGATTCGTAAGGAATAGGAGGAGTTCTCAGTATAAGGAGAGCAGCAAAGAAGAGTTTGAAAAATCTGCATCCAAGTCTGAAGATTTTATATCAAATCCACCTTTATCCAATGCTACCTGTAAAAATCTATCTAAAATAATTTTCTTTGTAACTGAAGAAGCTATTACTCAGCTTTCCACCGAGGTGAAGCTGACATGTACAATGGAAGGGTGGAGCCTGGCTAAATGGTTCTGGGCTTTTCTCCTAGTTCAGAAAACTCTCGAGCCTCATCTTTTTCTAGTGTGATTCCTCCACTCCAGCTAACCAATTTGATTTGCGTGCAGCCTCTCACTTACCCTCTTTGTCACACATCCGTGTTTCTGTGGCTGTACTGCACTCTTTCCCTCCTCAACCTCCCCAAATCCCTTTCACCCCATTGCAACTTGTGCCAAGTTCAACTTATTGCATCCATAATTTGAGGGATTGTCAAAGTGCAGTACACACAGACCCTGAAGAGTAAGCAAGTGGATTTCAGATGGAATATTATGGTAGACTGACTTCAAACATGGCCTCCAATGATTCCTGCCTCCTGGTATTTACACACTTGGATAATCCCCTCTTTTTAAGTTTGGGTTGGGGCAATGTGACTTGTTTCCAATGTGCTGGGATGTCACTTCCAAGATGCGGTTGGTTAGGGGACTAAGACATCGTCTAGTAAGTGTACCCTCTATCACTCTGTCACTTGTTCAGTTTCATGAAGCCAGCTGCTGTGTTATGAGCTGCCCTATGGAGAGGTCCATGTGGCAAGGAATGGAGGTGACCACTGGTCAATGGCCAGTGAAGAACTGAATCTTGCCAACAATCACTGAGTGAGCTTGGTGTCAGGTCCTCACACTCCAGCCTTGAGACAAGAGCCTGCCCTAACACCTCAGTTGCAAACTTTAAGAGATCTTGAGCCAGAAGACTCAGCTAAGCCATGTCTGAATTCCTGATCCACAGACATGGTGAGATAATACATGTTGTTGCTCTCAGTCATTGAGGTTTGGGGTAACTTCTTTACACAGAAAATAGATAACTATTACTCATATAAACAAAGATTTTCATTCCAATAATCTCATATTTATCATTATGTCTATTGGAAAAAACTGTAACTTTAGAATATTTTGGTTTTGTTAATGTATTTAAGCTCCAAAAAATTGAGTTGTTGTGAAGATAAGAGAATAATAGTACAGTTGATGCAGATATGGCAGAGTATTTCAAACACTATAAAAATTATTGAAGTTTGGGAACTGCTGCTTTAGGCAATGGCTTTGAATTTACCACTTCCAACAATTTGTCACCATTGAAGACCCTCACACTCTGCTTTCTTTTCTGTCTCCACTTACCACTTTATTCCTTGGCAGTTTTGTGTAGCTATCTTGAGTAAGTGCTGCTGGCAAGGCAGAATGTACCTACTCTGAATTTTTGTTGAGATTTAGGACTGTTAGGACTGTTTTAGGTATTAAATAGGATACAAATTGAAGACATTTAATGTGTGGTTTCATGGGTTTAATATGTTAAGCAGAACATCAGTACTTGCTGTCATAAAACAATTAATTTGTAAATGTGCTATGTATATAGGACATATATACATAGTGCTATATATATAGGAATATAAAGGTTATAAAATGAATTTAGCGCTTGGATGAATGTTCATGATTCTGGGATGACCTGGGCCAGAAAGAAGAGTTAAAAGGGTTAGAAAAGTCTAGAGAGATTTTGAAGGAGAGTCAATTTAACCCTCAATAAGTGTGCATTCTGAATAAGGCATTGCACCTACAGGTGGGAGTAAAAGGACTTACCATCCTCGTGTGCCTGGAAATGAAACACTTCCAGGGACATGGGAATTTTAGGACAAATACCAGTAAGGTCCCAGGCAAAGCAGGGCAGTTGGTCACTATAGGTGGTGACCTCTGTTCTTGCAGAGATTTGAATCTACAGAAAGCCACAATTAGGCAAGAACTGTGGGAGATGTTATGGTAGGCTGAATAATGACTTGTCACATATATCTTCACATCCTAATCCTCTGAACCTGTGAATGCTACTTTATATGGCAAACATGACTTTTCAAATATGATTTAGTTAAAGGTCTTTAGATGGGTAGATTATCCTGGATTATCTGGGTGGGCTCAATGTAATCAGAAGGATCATCAGGAGACGCAAAGTCAGAGGAGAAGAACATGTGATGATTGGAGTGATCCACTTTGAAAATGAAGAAGGGAACCATAAGCCAGTGAGCAAAGGTGGTCCCTACAGGCTAAAATGGTTCCTTCCTCCAGAAGGACTCACACTCTTACACCTTGACTTTAGCTCAGTGAGACTGATTTTGGACTTCTGACCTCCAGAACTGCAAAAGAATACATATGTATTGTTTTAAGCCACTAAGTTTATGGTAATTTGTTATAGCAAAAATAGGAAAGTAATATAGTGTACATTAATAAAAATGAGGGACTGGGTTCTGTGAACTCTTATAATAAAGGTTCCCCTAGCCTAGAAGAAGTAAGAATGAAAGGCATAGTAGTTAAGCACTTCTTTCCAATGCAGGGAAATTATCACACCCTCAAAAATGCAAAATAACGAATTTTGGCATATGAAGAAAATAATATTTCTATTTTTTTCTTTATTTCATTTGTATTACTCTATTTCTGGTCATGCTATATAAAGTAGATAATATAGTTGTGCATGCATATGCTTTTAAACAAATAAGTAGGCACAGATGGAAATGTATGTTCACACATTTTCTTCGCAGTAAAGCAGACAATAAAAAAGTTGGGTTTCTTTGTTTGTTTTGTTTGTTTTTGCTTTTTGAGGCAAGCTCTCATTCTGGAGGGTCTCCAGCCCAGGCTGGAGTGCAGTGACACAAGTACGAGCTCAAGGAACCCTTCCACCTCAGCCTCCCAAGTAGCTGGGAGGGACCACAGGCACGTGCCCCACCACACCGGGGTAATTTCAGAAGTTTGATGCTGACTAATCCCTGCAGTGAGACTTGGGTTGTGCCAGAGCCAACCCATTCATTGTCCATAGGACTTTGGTGACATTTTGGAACCTCTCCCATCCTCCAAATCCTAAAATCCCTCCAGGATTTTAATAAAGATAATAATATTTTAGCTGACAAAGATGGATGAGGGTAAAAACGGATCCTGAATGTCAGAGCCAAGACTAGCATTTGTGAGCTAAGGGAGGTGCTCCCTCACAGGGCCAAGCAAGTGCAAGGGCAGCCCCCAAGCTTGGAAGCCCATGACATTCTGGGTGCCCCAAGAGCCTTCCTTGCCTCATCCTGTTGCATGTGGAACCACTGACATACACCTGGCACACAGACATTTTATTACCAGACCAACCTGGGGTCACTCGTCTGGCACAGTAAAGCCAAATATTCACACTGAGGTCTGCAGCGAGAGAAAGGAGGGCATGTACTTACAGGGCACCAAGCGAGGAGAATCAGGCAGCTCATGCTTAAGACACAGGTCCCTCTCGTCTCTTTGCAGTGATTTGCAGGCAAAGGTTTCTAAAGGCAGGGAGGCAAAGGTTACAGGTAGTCTTAAGTCAATACATGAAGGGTCTACATTGCTTTGGCCTAAAAACGGAACACCTTAAAACAGGGGCCCACAGGTCATGGGTGCATTCAAAGGTTTTCTGCACGGAAAATGGAGGTTAGAGCTCTGTCCTCAGTTCCCTCTTATCTGAAGTCTATGTGCCAGCAGATCCATTTAGTGAGTGTCTGGGTTTCTGACAAACAACTCAGGGACATATGCTGAGACGTAATCTTTAGTTTTTATAGGGGAACCAAACATCCAGTGACTTCAACTTCCTTGGCTATTGTTTCAAGGTACTACTACTTTTTCGCTTATTAAGTTGCTCATTGAGTTCTCAGGGCTAGGTAGGTGCCTGGAATTTACCTCAAAGGAACTCAAGATTTTCCTTTGTTTTTATGCTTGGGTGGGGAGTACTGACAGGATCCGAAAAGGGTTTCCTGCTCCATCTCAATTTCTTAGTCCCTGGTGACTAGCCAGCTTTGACATTCACCCTCTTGGACAAGTCTTGGACTGTAAAGTCTCAACCATGATGCTACCCCAGGAAACCTCAGATGCTGAGCTTCCCACATTCCTGCTCCTGGCTCCTTGATGTTCCCAGAAGAGCTTGGGGTTGGCCTTTCTGTAGTAAAGTCTCAAATGCCGCCAAGCCTCACACTGGAGGCCAGCTCTCCTCACATCAGGCACCCTCTTAAACATCTGTCTGTGGTGTGATTTATTCTATTTTAAAATGAGGTTTTCAAACAACTCACTATCTTAATTTTAGCAGTTCAGCTCCTTTGTATGCTAACAATACCAAACATGCAAATGAGCTACCACTTTGCTTTCTAGCAAAAATGTTTCTGTGCAAACACTTGATTTTATAACGCACTTTGCAGCTTTCTCCTATAATTAGTTGTTAAATCTATATTTGACTTTGTCTAAATGGTTGCATTGCAAGGCTGTTTTTCTTGCCTCTCACTTTTGCTAGTTCATCGTACCCCTACCCATGTGTCTGCTTGAAGAGGAGTATGATTTCCTGGCTACATTTTAGACAGAAGACAAAAACCAGGAAACAGGGCTGAAGTCTGCCTCCAGTTATGCTCAGAGGCCCAAAGGTTGCAGATTGGGTTCAGGTTTATCCCACTCATCTCCTTGGATCGGCAGACTAGCTGAAGAACAGTCAGTGTATTCCTCCCACCACGAGGTCGAAGCAAGTCACATGGCCACGCTCAATATCAGCAGAGTGGGAAAGTGTATTGCTCCTATGGCAGTGAGAGTCGGGAAAACAGTGAATATTTTTGAATAACAATGGGATCTGTCATAGGAAACAAAGGAATCATGGAGGATAATCTTAAAATGAGAAGGGGTCATTCATTCATGCAGTAAATGTTTATTGAGTGCTTACTTTTCACTGATCACTGAAGGTGTATTAGTAATATAAGTGTTTAAATAAAAGAAGACATAAACCCATATTTTCTTGTGCTTACAGTCTGAAGTAAAGAAGTCCTTAAAGTAAATGGGCATCCTGCAGTGATGCACACCTGTAGTCCCAGCTACTAGGGAAGCTGAGGTGGGAGAATCACTTGAGCCCAGGAGTTTGAGTCCAGCCTGGGTAATATGGTAAGGATTCATCTTCATTTAAAAAAAAAAAAACCATTGAGACCAATTCCAGGCCCTCTAATCTCTAATAAATTGTGGGGCCTGCAGAGTATTTCCATTTTGGAGCCCTTATCAAGTCAAAGGATGCACAGGCATAACCACATCTTAGCCATAAAAATAATGTTTATTTAGAATAAGAAAAGAAATTATGGCAATACTGATTTCAAAAAGCTGGCAATATTAATAAACTGCAATATCAAAAAAATATATTTTAATTAATTAACTGCTTGATATAGCTCTACAGTGATTTTTTCCTACAATTTTAGCTGTCACACTCCTTGCTTCTTCCTATGATGATGATTTTGTAATATTTCCTAAAGAAAGAAGAGAAAGATAATTTAGTCTTTCCTCTAGTAGAGTTGATCAAAAGTCATAAAAATATGATAGTTGGGATGCATAAAACATGCAATTTCACAGCTAGATGTACTCACTGAAGAATACAGATTTGCATCCCTCACACACAATATTTCTGATAAATTATATTTCATGGATTCTCATAAAAATTATGGTGGGTTTATAATTATAGAGTCAAAAAATGCTACTTTACTAAGTATATTCTGACAGGAAAGAACTTCTATTTTGACTAAGAATCAATGTGAACAGAAGTTTCTGCTAATAATTGCACATATCTGATGAACATAGAATTTTTCATAGCTTCTCTTCTGTCCTTCTATCTCTCAAACTTCTTTTTTCTCTTCTATCCCTCAAATTCTGAAGCCAAGTACCTCAAGACACATTCCTGTTCCCACACAGTCTCTGTGCTCACTCCTTCATATCATTATGCAGATGAGTTGGCCCTGTGGGTATGAGGAGTGTTCTTGAAGCCACACTCACACAGAGGCAACTAGCAACAGCTTACTGTCCGTGGACATTATGAGACAGGTAACTATGTTACTCATAACTATGTAACTATGTTACAGGTAACTATGTTACAAGACCCGTGGAGGGTCTTGACTGCAAGTTGTCCAGGTTCTTGGAGTTTTGAACAAAGAATTGGACAAAATGCACAAGCAAAGCAGGAAAGAACGAAACAACAAAAGCAGAGATTTATTGAAAACTAAAGTATGCTCCACAAGGTGGAAGCAGGCTTGAACAGACACTCAGGAGCCCTGGTTACAGAATTTTCTGGGGTTTAAATAGCTTCTAAAGGTTTCCCATTGGTTACTTGGTGTACACCTTATATAAATAAAGTGGTGGCCCATGATCAGCCTGATTGGTTGCAGAAAGAGACCAATCAGAGGCTGAAGTGAAGTTACAAAGTTACACCCTATGTGAATGTCTGATTGATTGTGGAAAAAGACCAATTAGAGGTTGAAGTGAAGTTACAAGGTTATAATCCTATGCATATAAAGATTATGCCCGAGGTAAGTCTGATTGGTTGCTTAGACTTCATATTAGAGGTACTTTCCATTTTTCATCTATGACACAAAAAAAGTGGAGAAGGTTGCAAATGGAGTAGCCTCTGGTCCTTTTGCTACTTTTGTGTGCAAAGTTAGAGTTTTCCTCTTTACTAGTTGTAGAAAGTCAGCTTGAATTGGCCTTAGGTTCCCTGCCTCCAGACCCTACTCTATTGCCTCAACTATATCTTAGTAAATACAAGTTACTAAATACAAGTCAACTATATCTTACTAAATACAAGTTAAATGTACCCCCAACTCAGTGTTCCTTTGATCAGTTTCTAAATAATGTCCATGGCCACTCAATACATGCAGAGTATATTGGAGAGGAAGCCGGAGTGGAAAAAGACAAGCCTTAACCTATTGAAGTTCAAATATTTAATTTTGCAAGTTTTTTACAGAAACATGAGACTATGTGAATTCACTGCTAGGGCTCATCTCTGGGCCTGATAAGGGGCCTACTAAGCAAATAAGATAACCTGAGAATCAAGCACCATTAACCTCATGGAGCGTCTGAATCTGCTTGGGCTCCCCTGACTCAGACTTTTATATTAAAGCTTCATGCCCAAGCTGGTATGGCTCTTTGAGGAACTCGTACGAGTTCTGTTGTCCCCAGTACACTCGTAGGGTGCATACTGGGAACCACAAAAAGGGAGTGTCCAGAGCCTTCTTTGCCTTTATGGATTATTTCATGAACTGTTTGATATGTCCTAAATCTTATCCTCTCCTTCTCTTTCTCTGTCTCCATTTCTTTTTTTTTTTTTTTTTTTTTTTTTTTTTTTTTGGTTGATTTTTTTTGAGACAGAGTCTCGCTCTGTCGCCCAGGCTGGAGTGTGGTGGCCTGATCTCGGCTCACTGCAAGCTCCGCCTCCCGGGTTCACGCCATTTTCCTGCCTCAGCCTCCCAAGTAGCTGGGACTACAGGCACCCGCCACCTCGCCCGGCTAGTTTTTTGTATTTTTAGTAGAGACGAGGTTTCACCGTGTTAGCCAGGATGGTCTCGATCTCCTGACCTCGTGATCCGCCCATCTTGGCCTCCCAAAGTGCTGGGATTACAGGCGTGAGCCACCGCGCCCGGCTCTCTGTCTCCATTTCTAATCTATTGATCTTAAAATTTATTCTTCTTTTCTGGCTTCAATTTATCATCTAGATTGACTGCAGAGACCATAAGCTCCCTGAGTAAAGCCTGTCTTAGCTTTCCCCAGCCCCAGGACTCTCTTCATAGAGAGCTTTCCCAGACACTTTAGGAAGCTCTTCCTAGATGAAACATGACAGGTGTATATGTATATGAAAAAATGCTCAAGCTAACTCACTGGCAATCAGGAAAATGCAGACTGGAAGTCACAGTCAGTTATTATCTTGGTCTCATAATATTGGCAAAATTTAAAAAATTAATAGTTCTATGAGCTGACACCATTGCTGGCAAATAGTTGTCATTATACAATAAGAGGGGACGCCTTACTTGGACTGTCTGTCAAACTTTATAATGAGCATACCCACTGATCCGTGTGCATTTCAGAACAGGTTTTTCAGAAATATACTCAAGTTTACTCAAAGATATATTATGAGAACTTTTTACTGTAGAATTAGATTAATGAAAAAGTTGAAACAACATCAATTTCTATCAATAGAAAACAAGTTGAACCAATTGTGTTTTACCCATTCTGCAGAAGAAATTACAACTATTTAAAAAACTGAGTGAGGTGTGTTCTGGCTTAGAAATATTTCCAAGACCTATTAATATGTGAGAAAATCAAGTCAAAACACAATGTGTGTGGTGTGGTCCTTTTTTTCATGGATGAATAGACTTTGAGCAAACCAAATGATCTCTTGGGATCTCAGTCTCCTCATTTGTGGAGAATTCCTCCAACTTTCCAGATGATGGAGAATTAAAGGTGATAATGGAGTCAAAAGAATTCTATACACTGCAAAGTTCTAATTCCACCATTTAAAATGTATCAAATGAGAGGGAAAAATCTTGAAAGCCAAAATTATTGGCTTTGTATAAGATACCCCTTAAACATTGGAAGTTTCCTACTGTCTCTTAAAGACTTGTTAAGAAATAAATTGCTTTCCTTTCTGCTGGAGCTAGCTGTCACATAGCATGGGTAAGTTAAAGCATATCTAGCAAATGCCTGGTGCAAAGTAAGCACTCAAATAGTACTTCTAGAATGAACAACTAAATCACTGAATAGAATGAAAGTCAAGCAGACGGTGTTAATAAAAGACATGGTGCTAGTCTTGGAGGCTTTGTTAATGCCAGAATTCCACTAACGACTCCAAACTGAGGTTCACCTTGATGGAATATTGTAGTGCTATCTACGTGATCATCAGGAAGAAATATTAAGTGAAAAGAATAAACTACTAAAATAGAATGTACACTATGATTATGATTATGCATAAATAAAATATTTTTAAGAGATGAGCCCTGGAAGGCAAACACAATATTGAGAAGAGTTGGTTTATTTAGCCTGGTGATATTGTGGGTAACTTTTTTTAAATTCTAGAGCTGTTATAACATTTCAGGCCATAGACCTTTTGCTTACTTAAATCTCTCTTAAAGTTGAGTATCTTTCCATCGTAAGAGACATAGGCTCTCACAATAGAAAGTTAGGAAACTAGAGAAGAACTGAAAGGATAAATTAATGTACTCCTAGAGCTATCACCAGTCAACAATTACTATTAATAGGCTGGAGTCTTCCTACATTTTTTATTTTACACTGTAGGGGGTATTTTACATCTTTGATTTTTATGCCTATCATTTAGACCTTCTTTTTCTCCACTCAGGAGTAAAATGTCATGAGATTGACATGTGTCATTGACAAATGTCATTGACAATTGACATTGTCATTGTGTTTGGAGTTATGGGGTTTGGGTTCAGTTGCTTGCCAGTTCCCACAGCCTGGGCCAAGAACTTTCTCTCTCCGAGTCTCAGGTTTCTCATTTGTTAAATGACCATATTCTTAGTACCTGTGTCATAAGTGAGTTATTGCATGTAAACTGCAAACTCAATTCCAGACATATAGTAGGCACTCTAGAGGTGTGATTTTGGAATGAAGAATAAATAAGTCAAGTAGAGGAACTTGACCCGGTCGAGATCAGGGAAGGCTTCTTGGAAGAAGTGCCATTTGATCTGGGATTTAAAGGCTAAGGAGGAGTTTATCAAGCTGAGAAGGGGACCAGGTATTGGGGGAGGATGGGAGAGAAGAGGGATCATGCAGATCAAGGGAATAGCATCTGCCGAAACTCAAATGGAGAATCAGAGGCAGAAGGGAAGCAAAAGAAGGTCAGTGAGAAAAGAGGCTAGGAACAAGGGGGAGTGTGGTGCAGAGAGGCCAGGGAAGTCAGCGAAGACAAGATGATGCAGGGCCTTGAGTCCATCACGAGGAGGCTGGACTTTGTCCTAGAGAACAATGAGGAAGCCATCAGAAGGTTTTAAGGAGGGAAAGGCATGGTCAGACTTATATATTCAGGAAAGTGCTCTCCCTGAGGTGTGGGGCATGGACTGGGGAGTGAGGGCAAACTAGAAATTGGGAGACTTCATAAGAGGCTGTTTCCCTATTCCTGGCAAGAATTGGTCATAGCTTGACCTAGTTGGTCCTTTAGCCATAAGTTTTTTTACACAAGTAAGCGAACACCAAAACTGGTTTTGTGACTGATTGCCGCCTGGCTCTTGGTTACCAATGTATCTAAAAATGCACCTTGCTTGGCCAACTTTGCAGCCTGCTGTTTAGAATCTGCAGGTGTCCAACAAGTTGGAATGAAAGAGTAAGGATGCATAATTGGGCCTGGCCTGAAAAAGGTACAGAAAGTGCTACCGTTGATAGAGGAGAAGGCTGCCCTCCAGGCCTGCAGCAAGCACCCTAGGTTTATATTCCAGACCACCAGCCACTGTAATTATACATTCGCAGGCCTCAGCAAGGCATGGTATAGATGCTTGCAGCCAGGGTCCCTGTTATAAAGGCTCTGGTCTTGGTTGGTTATTAACTATACTGTACGAAGCCTCATAAACACCTTTTTACACGTACAGTGCAACCTTTCAATACAACAATCAAATGTTTTTCAACAAATTACAGTCTCCTAGAAAAAGGACTCCTTGATTACTTCCCAGAAAGAGGTGGAGGGAAACTTTAGACAGAACTTGTTCGAAGCCTGATGTTTAGAACTGTGTTTGTTTTGGGCTGGAAATGCTAGCCTAGAGTTCAGACCTTGAACAGCTCTAGGGAAATCAATGCCAGTTAATCCAAATCTTACCAGAAGAAAAATCAAGCCAGAGATATAATTTAACCAACCAGTTCTACTTTACAGATGAGCAAAATGTGCTTAGAGAGGGGCAGCCACTTCTAAGGTCACCTGGGAACTCAGAGGTGGAACTGGGAATACTTTGGGGACTAACTGCCTAAACCCTCCTTAGGCAGACAGTGGTGTTCAGATCCTGCCTTGGGTCCACTTTATTTGTTCAGAGTTTGTCATCTTGTAATCAAAATATTGAGTCCTTATCCACAGTACCATTTCCTTTTCATCATACTTTCTCTGATGTTCCCAATCAAGCAAACTCTTTCTCCTCTTCTAGAAATAGCTCTCTAGATTTCATAGACTAGTAAAATTTGCAGACCTAGGGTTGTGAACTTTTTATTTTGCCAAGTAAAGACATTGAAAAAAAGCAAGCAAAAGAGACAACTACCCAAGAAGGTGCGCCATTTGTGATCATCAGCTTTCATGCAAAGAAAACACATTATCATCTAAGGAGAAGAAAATAAAAGAGAGGAAGAGGAGGAGAGAGAAAAGGAAAGACAGAAATTATATGGGCCATAATGGTAGTGGCTACATGAGTGTATACATTTGTCAAAAAATCATTGCTGTTCATTAGAAGGTGTGCATTTTGACAAAACAAAAAACAAGGCAAGATATGAATAATGAAAAGTCCCATATCCTAATCAGGCCTATCCTTCTTGAACCCAAGAGCTGTGTCTGCATTTGGAGCTGTGCAGAAGGACACAGAAGGATGGATGCATAGGGAATCCCCTAATGTCACTTTCCTTTAGCTCCTTCCCTATCCACATCTACCCAGGAAAATGCTGACCAGAGTTTGTATCTACTCAGTATCTCTGATGGAAATCCACCAAGGACACAGCTGGGAAATCCCTCTGCCTTTGAAATTGCCAGGAGCCCTTAGGGAAAGAGCACAATCCTTCTAGCCTTTAGTATCTTCTTTTGCTCATTGAGAAGGTCATCACCCTCCAGGGATGAATGTGGGTATCTCAACAGCATGTCTTGAGAGTTCAGGCCCTTACAAAGTTAAGGGGAGCTAAATAAATCCATTGGGACTTGTTTTCTTAGTTCCAGCCTTTACTCTTTTGTTTATAAAACATGACACTTAGAGGAAACTGATAGAATGCTGACTTGGGGATCAGAAAGATCTGGGTATGAATTCTGGCTTGGATACTTAACTAGCTGTGTGACATGGGGCAAATAACCACCCCGATGAGCCTCTACTTCCTCTGTTGTAAAAAAAAAAAAAAAAAAAAAAGGGTGGGGGGGTCACAATATCAACCTTACAAAGGTGTTGTGAGGATGGAACAAGATAACATATGGAGGGTTGCCAGCTCAGTGTCTTCCAAATAGTACGTTTTGAATAAATGTATAGATATTATGATCACTTCTCCCAAACAGTTCCTTGTGTTTCCTAGAAGCTAGCAGAAATGGGAGAGCTTTTACAAGTGGGGTGCTTGCAGGCTCAGTCTTCTCGTCTTTAAAGCAGTGAGAATAAAACGAGATGTCTTATTTTATGTGGAATGCTTATATCCAAGCTTAGCATGCAGTAGGAACTTACTAAATGAGAGTCACAACTGCACTAAGGGTAAGCTCAGCTCCCTTTTGGCCAAATATGGCTTGCATAGGATAGTCACTAACTGTACCATTTTTTAAATCAGGCGATGCATGTTTTCCTTAAAATTTTAAAAGACTTAAATGGAAATGACTGGACCCCTAAATGCCAAAACAGGTTATGAACTTGGAATTTTTTTCCATTTTCCATTATTAGGGGGCAGGAACTTTAGTCTTCTTAATTGCAGCTGCTCCCTCCATGCCGGGAATACTGTGGAGCACATAACAGGTGCTCCACAAATATTTGTTGAATGAATGAATGAGCTTGCTCATAAAAGAATGAATGACAGTAATGTGTCTGAGGCCTTTCAAGTTCTTTACTCGACCAAATATGACTACTTACAAACATGATGCTAAGGCAGGGAGGCAGATATAAACATTTTAAAGACATTCTCAAGTGAATGGCCGCAGTTGAATATCCAAGCCCAGGAGTGCTTCTCCTGGAGCTCAAGTCCTTCTGACTTGGGTTTGGGTTGGATCAGGCAGACTGAGAGAAATCACACTATTCTCTCAGTGTGAAGGACTCTGTAACGTGTGAAGGACTCTGTAATCTCCCAGAGTCCTTCACACGTTAGATGTTCCTGGATCAATGTCTCCAAAATTACTCAAAAAAGGTTACCACCCGGTTAACCGCCCCTCTCCCTCAAACTAGAATGTGAAATTAAAACTCATGATGATTTGCAAAAAAAAGGGCTTGTGACATTGCATGAAACCAAACCCAAGCCAACAGTCAACAAAAATCAAAATCAAAACTAGCAAACATTTCTGGCTTTCCAGGACTCTTTCTTATTCATGCTTGGATTTTAAAACCCCACAAGACAGCAGGAGTACTCTAATTGGAGCCTGGGAGGAGGCACAGAATGGCCAGTTGCTAGTAAAACTGAAAGCATTTATTTATTATTTAATTTGTTTGCCCAGGAGACTTCGCTCCTGATGGAACATCTGGCTTTCATTGTAGACCAACTTTTACCTAATTGTACAGCTGGGGAGATTAAGGCACGAAGGGTCACAGGCCGAGCCCAGCCAGGACCCAGCCCCCCTACAAGGGCTTTGCTCCTCGCTTCAGGGTAGAGACCACACTCCTTGCCTCTGGTCCTCCAGTGGAGACCTATAAATAAGAAAGGAATTACTCTTTCAAGTCCTCACTCTCTCTCCTTCTGATTCTCATTAATGGCAGGGTTGGGGGCTAAGGACAAGGAGGGAGCTGGAAGAGGCAGGAGGAAGGGAAGCAACCACAGTGGTTCCAGACCATAGGCAGGTAGAGGGGGTGAAGTGCAGCACAGACCGAAGCTGGTCTTCCAAGGGTCCTTTGTCAAAGCCCGGCTCCTCTGCCTCAAAGTGGCTGGCACAGAACAGGCAGAGTCTATTTTCCAGCTGCTAGAGGAACAAAGGAGGATTTCAACTGCAGCATCAGGATGCTGGAATGGAAAATCAATAACTTCCTACCTGGAGTGGCAGCTGCCACCAATGAAATGTTCTTCATTGAACTTGAATCTCATTTTTACTAGTTCCAGTGTGAGCTTGGGCAAGTTGTTTAACCTCTCTGAGCCTCACTCAATTCCCTGATGTCATGGAATTGTTGGGAGATGATTTATGTAAAGTACCTAGTATAAATAGCTGATGTTTAGTAAGCACTTAAAAAAAGTAATAATAACCAGTCTTTAGAAATTGCTAATGAAACCATTCGCTATTATACATTCATTTATAGAAATGCTTTCCTCTTCAGGGTTATCTGGAGAACGTTATGAAATGAACAAGGATTGAAGGGGAATTAGAGTGCTTGTTTGGGCCTCAAACCCTATAACCACCAGGGAATCGAGGAATTGGTGGCCCAGGACCTTGAAGATACGTGATAGCAATCAAGAAACTTAAAATCTACCCTGTGTGACAAGTGCACCTGAGCAAGGGTCAAGTGATAGTTCAGGGCTCTGTCACCTGATATAGCCAAAGGGGAGACCACCTAAGTCGGACTCAGAATCAATGAGGTCTAGAATTGTGAGGGAACACTTCAGA
This sequence comes from Macaca thibetana thibetana, assembly GCF_024542745.1. Classification (NCBI taxonomy): domain Eukaryota; kingdom Metazoa; phylum Chordata; class Mammalia; order Primates; family Cercopithecidae; genus Macaca; species Macaca thibetana. Next base: position 40,365,578 of record NC_065597.1, read on the forward strand.
GAAGTTGGACTAGATCTAGGTTTTGAAGGATGAGTAGGAGTAAGAAAGGCAGAGTGGCCACAGTGGAGTGTTCCAGGAGACAGCATAAATGATGGCACAGTTTGGGTGAGCTTGGGCCGGAGATGAAGGTGAGTAGTGAGAATGCCAATCTGGATAGAGAAATGACAGGCAGATGGGGCGCAGAGGGCAGGGTGCTATCATCTGGGAGGGTCAGGCATAGGTACACTGTGCCTCCTGGGCTACGGGCAATACAGGCTATTGTGCTAGGGAAGACCATGATATGCGAGTACTTGAGGAAGCTCACATGCATAGACAACATGGAAGGGACTAGAAAAGATTAAAAACTGATACTGTCTTGGAATTTTCTGGCCTTCTCGCCTCACCAAAGCTCAGTATAGCCTTCCCAACCCATGAATCTTCAACATTTCTCTCTTTGGTGGGCCCAAAATCATGTTTTATTTCCCTGAATTTCTTGTACACCCTACTGTCCTTGCTCAGGGAACACAGACCCCAGTGTATCTGTCCTGGTATCATAGCATTTCAGCCAGGTGTAACTCAGCTTCAATACAGCTCAAGCCTGCTGTGAAAGTCCAAGTTGTTGATTAGCCAAGACTTTCAGAAAAATAAGGAGGTAAAGTAAGAAAAATTAGACTGGAAATTGCATGCCCCATTTAGCCATTGTTTAGATTACAGACTAGAACAAAGCAAAATGAAACTAAGCCTGTTACAGAAACATTCATACTGGGCCTTAGGAGATGACGGGGATGCAGAGGAGACTGCAGCATTAAAGGGCTCTCATTCTTATGGCACCGCAATGACTTCATACTTCTTGCCCTGATGGTTTCTGGGGTGGTGGCATGAAAAACACACTTTAGAGAGAGCAGACATCAATTAGAATCCTTATTCTACCACTTCTAGTTGTGTGATCCCTGGGCAGGACACTGAACTTCTTTGTCCCTCATTTTCCTTGTCTATAAGAGGACAACTCTATGTTTCAAGGATCAAATAAGGTCATGAGTGCTAAAGCACCTTAAAAAGGGATTTCTAAATATATGGCAAGCACCTATTATAGGCTGAGCACTGTGCAAGGTGCTAGGAGTGAGGTTGAATTCAAAGAATTATGATGTAGCTCACAGCACATTTCTCAAAGTGCACTCTATAGAGTATGAAGAGATGTTGCCTGAATACACATGTCCTATTGTCATGTAATGTATGATGTACTGGTAAACTAGAATTCTTCACTGCAAGACTTCTCAAAACATGTAATATGGTAATGTACATTGGGCTATGGGCAATGGGATGCTTCAGTTAGAGCTATTCATCTTTCAACAGCAAGAGCGGTCCTCTTCTCTTTGCTAGTAAGCCTCAGTTCATTTCACCTCAGTAACGCTTATCTCAAGAAACATCCAAATATTTCAAATAAAAATAAATTTTAATTCAATTTAATTTAGTAAAGAGAAAGACATACGCTTATTTTTATCAAATCGTGGTTTTGAGTATTTATTTGATAAGCAATGAGTATGCTGAAAATGGCATTCTAGGACTTGATGATGTAGGGGAAATCTTCTCTGTGGGCAGTTAACTGGGTGGTAACCTTTTTCTGTGTGGGTCTTTCTTGTTTTTTTATTTCCCATTTGTGTCTTAACCCTGCCTTCAACTTGTGCAAACTGACCACTCTCACCAGAAACAGTCAACGGAGTTGCCAGCAACATTATTGGACCATCTTGACAAGGGCAAGTCAACCATCAAAGGGATCACACAATGTGGTTTTTCTTTTCAATAAGTTAGGCTACATAAAAGAGGGGTTTGCTGCCATGTTCAGTTCCCAAGTCCCAGTAGCTTGATGTAATTTGTCATAAATCTACCTGGTTCCTACTTGTTCCTACTTAAATGCCCCTCCCCCTCCTTTTTTTTTTTTTTTTTTTTTTAAAGAAACAGGGTCTTGCTCTGTTGCCCAGGCTGGAGTGCAGTGGCACAATCACAATTCACTGCAGCCTTGAACTCCTGGACTCAAATGATCCTCCTGTCTCAATCTCCCAATAGCTGGGACTACAGTCATGTGCCATCACACTGGACTATTTTTTTAAATTTTGTAGAGATGGGGTCTCACTATATTTTCCAGGCTGGTCTTGAACTCCTGGGCTCAAGTGATTCTCCCACCTTGGCCTTCTAAAGTGTTGGGATTACAGATGTGAGCGACCACACCTGGCCTTTCTACTTAAATGTCTAAGAGAAAAATCTGCATCTCAAAGTGGCCAAGGTTGGAAGTCAGGGCGATCTGGCTGTGACATCTGTCACCCCATTGATCACTAGGCTTAATTTGGCTGATCTGGCTGATGAGGCATGTGTCCCTTCCCTCTCTCATCACTCCATGTGCATCCCTTCAGAAGCTGTGGGCTTGGTCAAAGAGGATGACCATCCCAGATAGAGGAGGACCCATCTTTGGTCAAGCGTATTATCAGTAGCTGCACTCCCCTGCTAGAACGTGGAAATAAGCTCTCAAAATGGCCCAGGTTGAGATTGGGATTTCTCCTCCCTCCCAATCTTAAACAATGACCAAGGATAAAGGCAAGTATTAGCCTTAAATATTTGATCATCTTCATCTCTAAGAAGGGAAAAGTAGAGCTGTTTTGAGTCTTGCTCCCAGAAGAACAATGAGTGTTATTAAACACTTCCATTACTGTGGACGTACCATCTGTGCTTCCTGATCCTGGAATAGAACACCTGAATCCTTGCCTGTGAGACTTCTAGAATAACTTTCTCTGGAAATCTTCCTGAGATGATAAGGTCTGTCCTTTCTATTTCCATACCTTTCAGTCCAACTTGAAAGTAGTTTAGAGAATTAAGATAAATGCATAAAAAAAAATGTATCTCCACTGCCCTTTACAAATGGAGTACCTTGAAGCAGGACCTCACAAATTCACCAGTCAAGCACACCTTCAGGAGTCAGCATGGAAAAGAAATCTTAAAAAAAAAAAAATCATTGTACAAGTGGACCCTCTTCACAGTTAAAATAGGGAAGAACTGACAAGGAGCTTACCGTCTGGTCTTTCAGGGTCTTATCTTCACTTAGCTCACGCTCAATTCCACCAGGAATGTCCTGCCTTCTAAGTCTTGCCTTCCAGCCTCCTAAATACAACTTTCCCCATTCTACTTTCCTTCACAACTGGCTCTCACCTCACCCTAAGCTTGAGCAGCCCTGTCATCATTATCCCCACACACCTTTTCTTCTCATTGTCATGCATGTATTAGATTTTCACCCCTAAGCTTGGATGTAAATTTCCTGAAGTTGCGACTTAATTTCTTTAACCACCAACAGTACCTGACTCAGTCACGGACATATAGTAAGTAGTCTCCTACCAAGTATTAGTTAATTTTTGGAGGAGAGGGGGCAGGGAATTACCAGCCAAGCATTTAAAGATGGAGGATTGCTAGTTTAATAGTGTCACTATTTATTTGTCTCTAGCAATAGAACTCAAGTTAGAAGGAAGAAACCAGGGGACTATCTTTCTCATTCCCTTGCCATCTTCTTCATTACATACTCCACTATATTAATAGATTACACCCTTCACCTATCAGCATATCAACATTGTTTAAAACACTTTCCAGTAACATATATACTACACACACACTCTCACACACTCATCATCCTTTTGTTTGTTTGCCCTAGCAGACAATGCCTAAGAAGTTGGTTCTCTGTCGCTTACTCTCCTCCTAGGCTTTAAAAAGCATGAGAAAGGAAAACGTTGTAGATACTAGCATCTGATTGTAGGGGGTGCAAGAAATCTGTATTCTTGCTGACAATTCACCCTGCACGGGAAAGAGTGTCATGCATTGTAGAAAGAGAAAATGCTAAATCTGCCCTTCAGATAATACGTCTCTGCTTAGGAAAGTAGAAATTGGGGGGCAAACACATTGAATCACTCCTTCTTTCATTATTTTTGACATTGATTTGTCATTAAGAAAATTTATTAGGCTGCAGATTAAATTGATTTGAAGAATCATTAATTCATGGGATGAAGCGAGAGCCGTTTGGCCTCCCCACGCTGAAATGAGGCAGTATTGATAAAACAAAGGGGAAAATATCAGAGCTGTTTAAAATGCACTTTTTCCCACTTGGAGAAATATTTTGGACATAATTTGGGGAAGACATTCTAATAGTCCATCTTAGTCCAATTTTAGCCCAAAGAGTATTTTCCCAGTGTCTAAATCAGAGAGATGGATATGAATTTCAGAGTGAATGAATTCAGAAGAAAGAAAGGTACCAACTGACCAATTTGCTTAAATAGAGATTAAAACACAGCTTCCCTCCTTCCCCAACAAAAGAAAATCAGAATTTCACTTGTCTGCACCCCAGTGCTGTCCCTTCCCAAAGAACTTTCCCCTTCCCCACTGTGATGACTTTCAGTAGAACCAGGGTAACCACCTCATTTAAGGCAGCTTAATCTAATTTAAGGCAGGCCTATTGTTTGCCTGATTACCTCCTCAACCCTTTAAAAATTACCGCGGAATATAAACTGCTGTGGAACATGCCATAAAAACAGTTTACCTTTTCTCTGAGTCATCTTCTGCTATATTTCCAAAAGAAAATCAAGCATAAAGCCCACTTCCATTATTGTATTAATCAAGACTGTTGTTTGCAAATTAAAAAAAAAAAAGCCTTAAGGAAGAAAGGACATTTATTGGTTCATACACCAGAAAAGGCCAGGGATGTCATGGCGTAGGTTGAGCTGAAGCAGGTAGTTAGACAATGTCATCAGGACCCACTTCCTCCTCCTCCTCCTCCTCTTCCTCCTCCTTCTTCTCTTTCTCTCTCTTTTTTTTTTCTCCTTCCTTCCTTCCCTCCATTTCTTGGCTCAAGTAGGCTTTCCCATGGGTAGCTCCCATTCACTCTGGGATTACGTCTTCTTTACAACTATTAGTTTGGTTCAAAAGTAATTGCAGTTTTTGCCATTAAAAATAGTGGCAAAAATGTTTACCGTGTCTTCTCTAATAGTAATTATGGAAAATGGCTTGTCTCTTCCAAGGATACCAACAACTGTCCATGAATTAGACTTTTGAATTGAATCTTTTGCTTGAAAGGGAACTTTAATCTCTCATTTATTCACTCATCCATTCCATTGCCTTCTTGTCCATCTGTCTGTCCGTAGCCTATTATTTATTCATGTGCTAAGTTTCAGGGACCAGAGGCAACCTTGCCTTTCCCTGACTCTCTGAGAACAGACTGCAAGTGTAGCTGTTACAAGCACCAATCCCTGTGGCATAACAGATGTGGTTAAGGGTGATGGGGTCATCTTTTGCTTGTCTAGAAATGTCTAAAAATGGCCGAGTTTTCCAGGCAAATTCAAGGCAGACATTGGCTCTGAGAAAAGGTGAAGAGTTAAATTTATAATCGGGGTACCCCTCATGACATTTGGGACCTGCTGGAATGCAGAGAAGCCACTGAGAAGAGGTGGCCGCGGAAGGCTGCATTTGGTACTGGAGCTGTGTCCCAGCACCACCAGGTGTGACATGAAATGACAGTTTCTGGTGACCAAATTTTTAAAATTAGAATTCACACACACAACACACTTTAGAATTTAAATGCACTGCACATACCCCAGTCTTTACTTAAGCTCTGACCATATTTGAGTGTGTGTGTGTGTGTGTATGATTGTGTTTGTGTGCATTCATCTGAAAGTTGGGAAACTCCAGGAGAAGGAGCCAAGAGCCCCAGCCAGGGGCTGTCCTGATAGCAGGATGCTTATTTTACAAATTCTGTGTTCTCTACAAAGCCTCACTGGGTCCTCCCAGCCCCTTGAAATCTTGACCTGCCTGGATACCATAGCATCTTGTTTGGCCTCTCTTGGCTGTTATTTTACTCCATTTGGGAGATTTGTGTTGTTTTCATATGAAAGGGAAGGTCTAACACAAAAGGCCTCACTGAAACTTTTCACAGCTTATCTTAGAGACTTCAGGCTAACTAAAGAATCTTAGAACTGAAGACACCATAACAAGTAGATAGAATTTCACAACTTTCACACCATCTTTGCATCAATTATCAAATATTTGCAAACATTAATAATCCATGATGATCAAGCAGTGACTATATGCTGGGGATTGTATTCAGTGAATTTTATATCTTATTTAATCTGTCTAATAATCATGCAAGAATAAATATTATCCTCACTTGACAAATGAACAAACTAAGTATCGGAGAGATTAAACAGCTTGCCTGAGGTCATATACTCATTAGTAAACGAAGTCAAGATTCAGACCCAGATGACTGAGCTCTTTTCAAAAATATTAGCCCAATGCTTTCGACATAGGGGCACTGAGCAAATACTCTTAGGATAAACAAAATGAATGAATGAACAAACAATTTTACCATGCCTATGTCAGTTCAGTTGACCCTATTGTGCCCCTGACTCTGAGGCATAGGTAACATTCGGAGATTAACGATTAGGAAACTCAAGACTCTAGCAAATCTGTCCCACTCCCATCCTGTCTCTTAGGAACCATTGACAAACTGAGTCCTGGTCTAAGATCCTTAGCTGAGCCTTACTGGGTCTCAGCTGGGTTCATTAATGCCATTGTGGTTCAAAGACAGTCAATACTCCAGCCACTGCCTCCGATCAGACTACATGAAATAAAGGAATGCAACTTCTTCCTGTGTTTTGCCCATGCACAGTATGTTGTGTGGGTAATTTCTGGTCTGGCCAGTAAAAACCTCCGGGAGCCTTCCTTTAGGTCTTTAATTATGAACTGTAGGGGACACCACAAAATAAATACTTAAAATGTCTAGACAACCAGTCATCAGAGTAGGATAATTAACTTCAAACATTCTAAATTGTTGGAGGAGTCGTTATTCACCTTCTGTAGTTCCTTTCCATATCCTTCCCCAGCCAATATGTTTGTAGCAACAAGGCCAGGGAACCAGTTGAAACCTTCTCCTGATACAAAGCAGCCTCTTTCCCCCGCTCTTAAATGACAAGTCACAAAATGACCAGAGAACATACAATAAAGGAACGTAAGCTGAGACCATTAGTTTTTCCAAAGAAGGGGGAAAAAAAACTCTTCCATTTTTAGTTACATCAAAATGCAAAACAGCAAGCACAAAGACAGATTTGGGGAAAGTATTCTTTTATTTATTTAGTCTATTTTAATTATTTATAACTTTCTATTACTAAGGAAAAAATTAATTAAGTCATCCTGATTTTTGACGAGAGCTTAGCAAGTTTGTCTCCTGACATCTAAATATGATTATTCTGCTGTTGAACTTAGGATCTTTCTCCCCCTACACCTCCTTACTGCCCACAAAACTTCCTCTAAGGAAGTATTTTTTGCATTGAGCTAACATTAATTTCTTTTCTTTTTTCTTTTCTTTCTTTCTTTTTTTTTTTTTTTTTTTTTTTCAATCTAAAGGCAAAGCACTTCATGAAAGAGATACGGACATCGCAATGAGAACTGCTGCTATCGCGTCTGACTCCTGCCTTCACTTACAAGGGAGCGTGTGGGGAGCCCAGAGGCCTTGCTGTTAATCAGATCCAAAATCTGAACTAAAACAGCCTTGCTTTAGGCAACGAGTAGATCTTAAAACCTTGAACCATGGGAGAGCAAAGCTGAGAGTGGCTCTGAGGCAGAGGAAAGCTGTTCAAAATGTCAAAAGCTTACTTCCCCATACCTTTTCACATTATCCTCCTGGCAGACAATCTTTTTATAAGACACTAAATAACTCATAAGAACTCTCATTGTTTGATCCCAATGTCATTTTCCTTTAAATCAAAGAAATGCCACGTCAACTGTTATTTAATGAATATTTTATAATATTACATTCATAATGACCATATTTAATTGCTACAGCTCTAATTAAAGGTGATATCTGATTGCATGCATGTACTTTTGAAAAACCATAATTGTCTTGTGCAAGCCACTGAATAGATTTAGGAATCTTCAATAACAAAATTACATTAATAGCATATGCTATTAAATATGATTGATGGCAAAATTGGACCCCTCTTGGCTCTCTACCACACAAAAGCACACACTGCTTTTGAAGACGGCGCCTCTAGTGTCAACAAGAGAGCCAGGAAAAATAGACTGGTGCCACCAAGGCCTGCCTTCCCCAAAGAGAGGGCAATATCTTAGTGAGAATAAAAGATGCCTCTGGCATTTCAGCCCTGTGCTAAATGGGTTGATGAACATTTACTTGACAGGCTTTGTGTAGCAAGCCCACTCCAGTGAAGCCGGGGGAACCTATGATAGAAGGCCACTTAAAGTTGGACAGCAGTGTTTGGGAAGGTCCCCTACAGGTGGCCACCTCCAGTGAGAGCCACCACCTCTAGAAGTAATCAGCACACACCTGCAGCAAGGTAGTGGGTGGATCATATGTGTGCCCTAGATTCTCCATGGCTTGTATCTTCAAGTGTCCTTATCAAGCTAACAACTCTTATCATAGAGCCCATCATGAACAACAGGAGAAAAAAAAAAAGAGAAATAATAGATTCCAAAATAAATAATGTGAACCAGATCCAAAATGATAAATTATAATTGAGAAGAATGGATGAATGGAATCACATGTTTGCAGCTGCCTTTCCCCCCATTTAAGCCTTATCACAGTCCTTGGAGGGTGAGATAAGGAAATTGGGTCTCAGGGACAGCAAGAAACCTTGGTCTTTTGGACTCCAGATCTCACACTCTTTCAACAATAGCAGACTCTGCCTCTTAGAAGGCAAAAGCATGAATGCATGTCAAGAGATCTATTGTATTAGCCTGTTCTCATGCTGCTAATAAAGACGTACCTGAGACTGGATAAATTATAAAGGAAAGAGGTTTAATGGACTCACACTTCCACATGGCTCAGGGGCAGCACAATCATGGCAGAAGGCAAGGAGGAGCAAAGTCACATCCTACATGGTGGCAGGCAAGGGAGCATGTGTAGGGTAACTCCCCTTTATAAAACCATCAGATCTGTGAGACTTATTCACTATCACAAGAACAGCATGGGAAAGACCTTCCCCCATGATTCAATTACCTCCCACCAGGTCCCTCCCATGACACGTGAGAATTATGGGAGCCACAATTTAAGATGAGATTTGGGTGGGGATACAGCTAAATCATATCATCTATTGTGCTTCAGATTTAATATGCTGTATGGGACACAGTTCAGGGGACAGTGAACTGACATAATATACTGTATGTGCTCCAGTTTGTGAGTCTAAAGAGAGGACTTCTTGTTGGGAAGGGCAATGGTTGCAAAACCATGTTGGGATAACACTTTCACGGAGATATGCTGATGGCCATCTAAGATCAAGGTTTGGTGCTCATGGAGCACTGCTTGGTGTCTAGTGGAAGAAAGTGTGTAGACATGAAATCATTCCAAAGACAGCACCGAACTTTCCAATTCTGATGAGAGCTTGTCTAGTTACTCTTACTCACCTCCCTTCTTGGCTCTGGTTGGAAAGAAAGAGAGCAAATGAAATTCTTGAGCCCTAGATCCACCTACAGGGTGGTCATTCTTACTTTAAGTCATGATAGCAATCACTACCATTCATAGGATATAATACTCTTCAACATGTGCCAAGGACTGTACTAGATTTTTTACATACTTAATCTCACTGACTTCTTAAGGAAGTAAGAATTACAATTATTCTCTTTGATAGCTGAGAAACTGAAGTTCCAGAAGTTAGTCAAATATTACCAGGTCTCTCCAGCTACTGCCAGAATCAGCATTTGAACCCAGGACCAGCTGATTTTGAAGATTTTGCCCTTAAGCACAAGGATGCACTGTCTCACGAGAAAGATGGCTGAAAATTCTAGAAGACTAACCCTTTTCTGCAGCTTGGCAGGTGGATGGACTTTGCCTGGGGGACCTAGTTTGTTAGCCTGAAACTAGCCTCATAAATGTTTATTGATACCAGCTCATTACTTTTCATCGTATTCGTCCTGGGCTGACTAGAGAGAAACAGTTCTTACCGTGAGAACAAGGTGAAAGGCAGAGAATGTCTTAGAAGTGAGCCTTCAGTTTTCCAGATCCCCCTCTCCTTACGTCTCGGATGAAAAGGACTGAAATTATCTTCTTCCGGCCTCCACCTACATGGTATTAAAGGTCCTGGCTGAATGGTCATCTCCCAGAGAGTCAAGTGTCAACTTTCTATCACACACAGATGCTGTCAGTATCAGCTAGGATGGAGGCTAGATTTCTTGGTCAATTAAGCCTCCAAATATTAGACAGTAAAACCACATCATTGATAGACAGTAAAGAGGAGAATGAAAAAACCTAACTTGTGATATATTTTAAAGAAAGACAGTGTGATTCACTCTAGAAAGAATTCTAATGGACAATAAACATATAAATAATTTCATTGCACCAATAATCAATCGATGTATATTTTTAAAAGAATATCTTCTTTTTCTGCCAATAGAAATAGCAAAGATTTAAAAGAAATACATCATACACAGTAATAAAAAGGAACAAATTAGTAACACACACAGCAACATAGATGAATCTCCAATGCATTATGCTAAGTGAAAGAAGCCAGGCTCAAAACCATGTGATTTTTATTTATGTGACATTCTGGAAGCAACAGAACTACAGGGCTAGGAGTGGGGAGAGGAGGTGGCTACAGAGGAGCCAGGGGGAATATGGGACTATTCTGTATCTTGATTATGGTGGTGATTCCCCAACTATATATATTTGTGAAAACTTGGAGAACTTGACACCAAAAGCAACAAACAAAAAAGAAAATCATTTTTGTCTGTAGGTAAATTATACTTCACTATTAAAATGGCAAAATTATTACAATCTCAATTTCATAAAAAAGAAAACATTCTAGCAAGTCATATGCCAGACTTTTAATAGTTCTTATATCTAGTGATGGGTTATGGATGCTATTGACTTTCTCTATCCACCTCCCTAAACTGTATAAAATTCTTTATAGTAATCACATATTGTTTTGTTTACAGATGCTGAAAAAACAAAAGTATTTTTGACGTTTATTAAAAAGGAAGAAAGAAGGATAATTCCCTGTGCTAATGAGTAGATAATAAGATATGTACCCTTATAGACCACTAGGAAAAGTTTGCCTTTATAATGCAGTGATACTCCTCAAAGGTACTGCAGTGTGTATGCTTTTTAGGTGTCCATAGTAGGAAAAGTAAAAGTGTTTGCACATGAGTATTCGTTAAGTTGCTTATAATAGAAAAAACTTTGAAGAATCCTAAATATCTAATAATAGAAGACTGGTTAAACGTGTTATGATATATCTCTTCAGTAGTATACTTTGTAAACATTAATTATTAATATATGTAGATGATTTGATATGGAAATATGTTGAATGACAACAAAGCATATATATATTACATAAATGTGCATACGAAAATTCCAGTTAGATATTTTCAAATATTAGCAGTTATCATATCCAGGTAATAACATATTTTCAGTGCATTATTTTCTAAATTTTTCCATTTTTTAAAAAACCAAATAGTATGCTTTCAATTGTATACAAGTGCATGACCATAATATCACATTATTGGTGATATTATGTATACACATTTATTATATACACATGTTTTCTTCTTTATCCTTATTAAAGCTTTTTTGTCTCCAATTCTGTATTGTCTGATAAGACTACTGTTTCATCAGCTTTGTTTTAGTTAGTATTTGCCTGATGTTCATTCAGTTATGTTCAATCTTTAACATTTAACATACCTATGCTGTTTTAAGTTGTGTTTTTTAATCCAATTTGATGGTTGCTGCCTTTAAGTAGATGACTTTAGTCTATTATGATTAACAATACATTTGGCCAGACGTGGTAGCTCATGCCTGTAATCCCGGCACTTTGGGAGGCTGAAGAGGAAGGATCCCCTGAGGTCAGGAGTTCGAGACCAGCCTAGCCAACATGGCAAAACCCTATCTCTACTAAAAGTGCAAAAAGTAGCCACGGGGTGGTGCGTACCTGTAGTACCAGCTACTCGGGGCTGAGGCAGGAGAATCACTTGAACCTGGGAGCTGGAGGCTGCAGTGAGCCGAGATAGTGCCACTACACTCCAGCCTGGGCAACAGAGCAAGACTCTACCTCACAAACAAAACAAAACAAAAAGACCCAATCCATTTGAAGTTATTTCCACCAACTTACTTTTGTTTCATATTTACAATGCATTTCTGTTTTCTTTCTCCTCCTGCCCACCTCACCTACTTTCCTGTCTTCTCTTGCATTGCTATTATTATCTTCATTCTCTCTTTTTAAAATTTCCTCAGCTCCTTCAGGATTTAGCAATTGCTTCTTACTTTCTCGGTGGCTCCCCTTCTATGTTTAATATCCATATGTAGCTCTAACGTCTTCTAACAAAACTAGAGGTTATTCTGTGACTTTATTTTCCTTTCACTGAAACCAAAGAACTTCATTAACTATCAGTGTATTTCCCTCACAAACTTCCTCTTCAGTGTTGTCTAGAATTTTAATTGCAGTTTAAAAAGTTTAATTACAGGTTTAAAACAACAGAATGTTAGAGTACAGGTAATATTTAATGACACTGAACAACATTTCTTAACCAATTTTTGAAATTACTTGTTTTTCTTTTTTTCTGGTATTTTCATTCCTTCCCACTGGACTTATGCCCCCCTTGGTGAATGAAGTATATCCTTTAGTAGTTATTTCTATAAGGGCCTGTTAAAACTACATGCCTGGAAATATTTAATTTTGTTCTCATTCTTACTTTTTCTTTAATTTGTATGTTTTTGAGACAGGGTGTCTCACTGTGTTGCCCAGGCTGGAGTGCAGTGGTGCGATCATGGCTCACGGCAGCCTTGACCTCCTAGGCTCAATGGACCCTACTGCCTCAGCTTCCTATGTTGCTGGGATTACAGGCCACTGCATTCAGCCTGTTCTCACTCGTTAAACATAATATAGCTAGACATAAGATCTGTGTGCTCCATTATTTCTCTCAACATGTTGAAGGCATCACTCCATGGTTAGCTTGGGACAAGTCTGGTTTTTACTAGTTCACTCAGCACTTTAGTACTCTCTGAAAACTAAGAGCTTTCATCAAATTAAGAAATTCTTAGTCATTGTCATTTCAAATATTACAACTTCACTGTATGCACCCTATTTTTTTCTTTTGAAACTCTTTTTCTAAGTCTTCTGAAGCTTCTCAATATATCATATTATTGAACTGATATTTATATCTTTCATTTCTTTATTGATTGTCATGTTCTTGGTGGATTTCTCAATTCTATGTCATGTTTTTAAATGACTGTTCCCATTAAAAAGTATCCTGTGAAATGTGATTTATTTTCAGAATTTCTTGCTACTTCCTTCACACATCCTCCTTTCCTATTTTATTTCTGCCTATTTTATTTCACAATTATATTTTATTCCTTAGGTGGATAGCATGCTTTTTCAAAATCTCGTTAGTGACTCTAAGTATACTTATTTTAAAGTCATTTTCAGGCATGTCTGCTTTTGAAAATTTCACCCAAATATTGATTTTGCTGGTTACTAATTCTCCCGTATGTGTTTGAGAGTTTAGCCTGCAGGCTCATTTTGAGTGGCAATTTCTTATTTTAATTTTTTTCTTTACTTAAGTCTATGAGCCTCTCTCCCCGTTCAAATATTTTGTGTTTTTCTCTATCCAGGGCTCCAGCACCCTTCTGCCTTCAGCCCAGGTCTAACTCTGGTAGCTTAGGGCAGTACATCTCTTATAATCTGTGTTAATACAGCAATTTGTTACTCTGTCCTTCAAGGACTGATGTTTCTGTAAAATTTGATAAAAATAAATTACCAAGAAAAATGACTATCTGTTCATATATCCTGGCCATATATATTACTATAAAAGCTATAAATGGCAAACAGTCCACAGGTGTGTCAATTAGGGTACCACACAACACATTGAATTGGGGCTCCTGGCCAAAGAATATTGGGATTTTATGGACTCAGTCATGGGTTCAGCTGGTTTTGACTGCAGGTGCTTCTGTCTACCTTTCCAGGTAATCAGCTTTTGGAAACTACAGCCCCAGGAGCAGACGTTACTTTTCCTTCTCACCCTTCTTTTATGAGAAGGAGTATCCTACCCGAGTCCCTAATTTCAAAAAAATGAAACTGGTTTGTTTGGTTCTCAGCTTCACATGAGAAACCTCAGGGAAATCAAAATCACATGACACATACCAGCCGATGAGATGGGAGAAGAAATCTGGTCAGGGTTTCCTCTTGCTTAAAAAGAAGCATAAGAAGAAGACTTAGTCTTGTCCTCTACATAAGAATGTTGATATAAGGACATATGAGGTGTATGTGAGGTGTAGCAGCAGCTATTTTGTGACCATGAGGGAGTCAAGCCGAAGACAAAGCCAACATACAAAGGAGGGCAGTGCTGAAAAATAAAGAGAATTCAGGCCCCTGATGCCGATCAGTCACTGAATTAGCCAACCCAAAAGTCATCCTCCTTCATTACTTCTTTTACCAGGTATAAAGAATGTGCTTATTATTCTAACCGGTACATCTATTACTGCTATGTGTTGAGACTAGAAGTATGTAGTGTGAACCTGTATTACCTTCTTAACTTCAAATCACTCTCATTACTGTCATAATTTTTAAGCTAATTCATGGTAATATTTTCAAGCACAGGAAGTAACTTGGAATTAGCTTTAAAATATTTGCAGATACTTTTGGAAAATTGCTTCATAAATTGGTAAGAATATTTTCTTGTTAGTATATTTAGTTTGATTGGTAAATGGGAATTCCTGAGGTGTCCAACATTTTAGCCAACATTTATTCAGTGTCTGTTAAATTTCATACCTTGTAATGGAAGCCATGAGGGTCATTGCAGAAAGATAGGATGTTTCCCCTTAAGGAATCTAACTAGGAGACAAACCTTACAACGACAGTATGCCATTTAGAGGGATCTGTCTAAATGAGGAAGATGTACAGCAAATTATGTAGGGGGTCAGACAAAAAACAGCAGATTTATGTAAACATTCTCAATGGATGCTTATTTACATTGATAGCTCGGTTACTAACTTCTTTCTCTACTGATCAAGCATAAACCCAGCCCATGCCCATTCTTCAATAAATGTTGAACAAGGTAGAACAGCCTGTTGGAGATGTTCTCTCTATAATTAGATGAACTGGAGAATTATTTCCAACTAGTTTCAAAATCTCTAGTTCGCATGTCTTTGAACGTCAGTGAAGCAGTTATCAAATTTGAAGAAATATTCCTTAGGGTAGTATGTTCATTAAATGTGTAACTTTGTCAGAGTGCCACCGCATTAAAGATTTTTTTACAGCCAAGTGGTGAGAAAAGTACCTTTGGAAGAGTTGCTCACTGACAACATATAAAGTGAAAATTGCACATGTTCTCAAATCTTTACACATTTCTCCGACGGATCATTGGCTCCTTCGAAGGCTGGAGATTTGTGTGTAGCATGCCTGCAGGCTACATATGTTAAAAGTTAACAGGAAAATGTGTACCAGAAATCAGATGGAAGATTCTCTTAGATCCGTTCTTCAGTGTGCCTGCTTATTGAGCCAGATTATTAGTGGTTTCTTTACAGCTGAAAATGGAGCAGCAACCGAGTGTTTGTGTGAAGAGCTGACACATGCGATGGTTAGTTGTCAAAATCAATACCTATATTTCCATTTTATCCATGCTAATTGCAGTGTAGTTTGATTCTTTTTAAATTTTTTAGGAAATTTCTGTTTCATTCTTTTCAAGCTAGAATAGAAAAAATAAATATATGGGAAGTTACACATAAGATAAATGTCCACCTAATATAGAAGTAGAATTGTATTTTAAGTCAAATATCTTTATAACAGATATTTCCAAGCCTCAGTCAATAGCTGCTTGATTTTGAGCGGCCTTTACTGCATCAGAAAGCAGAAAACAAGCAAAGCATTCTCCCGAAGATCTGTGCGATAGAAGCCAAGCTGTCGGCTACTTGTCTGATCAATTACCTCTGTTTGCTCAGCAAAGCCAACGTGTACTTTTGGCTCTATCAACAGGGATGCCAAGACTGGAAGCAACTGGGCAAGAGAACAAATAAGGAAAATAAAGTCTGAGCACCCACACAGGCCATGATACAAAGAAAGGGATTTTTTAAAGAATTGGTAAACTGGCAGGAGTGGCAATTGATACAGCCATGTCAAAGGGTGATTAAGTTGAACATATCTTCTAAAATGAAAAGCGGGCTTACCCTATAGTCCAGGAATTCACTTCTCAATATCTATCCTAGAAAAATGCATGTGCACAAAAAGCACATGTAAGATGTTCATTGTAACATAGCTTGTATTAGATAAAAAATAAATAGCAGGTTAAGCGTCCATCAACAGGTTAAATAAGCCATGATACATATGTAGTTGTTAAATATAATGAAGGGAATCTGAATTTGTCAACATAGGGTCTTCTTTAAGACACAAGGCTGGGTGGAGAAAAAAACACATTTTTGAGTAATATATACAGCTGAACACTGTATAATAAATCAATTGATCATAAAACAATACTCTTTCTTTTCCAAAAGTACTTTATTTTCCAGAAGTTCTCTATATGCAAATCATAGAAGAAGACTTGGATGTTTACATCTCAAATTGGTAACAGTGACTACCTCTATGGAGGTGAGAGGAGACCAGAGTCGAAAAGAAGGGATTTTAAAGAGGCATTATGCATTTATTTGTAAGATTTTCCTTCATACAGATAAAAGCTTAATTTTTATACATATTTCACATATTAGTAATAAAATTAAAATAGATAAACAAATGAAAAGCAATATAACTCTGTGTGGTTTAAATTTAAACCTATTCTATACACTTTAAGCAAAGTCCTTTGGTTAAAGTCCTTTGGAGTTCTGATTCCTTGAGCTGATGTCATGATTCTGGGCATTGAGGATTCTTAGAAAGAGGAAATAGTGATATGCAGAAAGCCTCTTCCCTCTCCCCTTTTCATTTCTGTATAAGCACAAAATCAAACTAGAGTGGCCTCCTGAGCTCTGCTTCATCAGTACCACTTGGCTCGGAACCAACTCTGTGTCATATCCCACAGTGCTTCAACACTCTCCTCATGTCTCCTAAGTCAGCAATGGATTCTTGAAACATCCTTCGATGTACTGAGATAGAACAGAGATGATGCATAGGCCACACCAACAAAAAATGTCAAGGAAAGTTGGATGGACCAAAGGTCCATGAGCTGTACTAGAAACCCTCTAGTTTTCTCATGGGAGATCTTGCCAACTGGTTACAAATGTACTGGCAAGAGACCCAAGTGAAATATAGAATCATTAAGAGTTATGGCCAGAGGGGCGTTCTGTTTCTCTTAGAGTTGGTGATATTACTGGTGCCATGTTGCTTCTGCAAGGGAAGGGATGTCTGAAAATGGAGCCAAATACAGCAGAAAAGGGAGACATGGTGAAGGAGAATCATTCTTGATAGAGCTAATTTGCTCTTCTGGATTTAACCATACCTTAGTATGGCCTTTTAAATTATGTGCACCAGGCCCGGCACGGTGGTTCACACCTGTAATCCCAGCACTTTGGGAGGCTGAGGCGGGTGGATCATGAGGTCACGACTTCGAGACTGGCCTGACCAACAAGGTGAAACTTTGTCTCCACTAAAAATAGAAAAATTAGCCGGGTGTGGTGGCATGCGCCTATAATCCCAGCTACTCAGGAGGCTAAGGCAGAAGAATCGTTTGAACCCGGGAGTTGGAGGTTGCAGTGAATGGAGATCACACCACTGCACTCCAGCCTGGGTGACAGAGCAAGACTCCATCTTAAAATAAATAAATAAATAAATAAGTAATGTATACCAATAAAAATCACTGTTATTCCTTTGTCCCCGGATATGTCCTGTCTAATACTTTCCTCCCACTGAGGCCAGATTATAGCTCTTTGAAGGCTGATGATATGGAGAGTGGAAAGTGAGGGCCACTGTCACTTGCTTCATCTTGATTTGGTGGTGAGTATAAACCAAGTTGTTGATCTCCAAGGACTGGAAGCAGAAGAAACTCATTTTGGGGAGGGGCAGTCGTCAGAATCAGAGGGCTGCTCAGAGAAGAGCTCTCAACAGAGCTGTGGAATACCCTTCTCAGCGCAGCTGGAAAAGCTAAAGTGTGGAACATCCACACCCAGATAGATCCCCAGGAAGCCAAAGTAGATCATGCTTTGTAGCAGATTTGCATTTAATCCAAGAGGACCTGTGCTCCTCCTCCAGAACTTCAGTTCATCTCCCTTGCTTAATAAAAGTCTTCTGTTACCTTGGGCAGGCACATTCTACTTCTGAAGACATTTTCACACACAGTATTTTCATGTGATCCTCAAAGCCAGTCTGTAAAGGAGCCTGGTATGGAATGAAAATCTCCCCTTTACAAATAAAGAAACTGATGCCCAGTGGATTTCCTAAAGTCCCTGCTTAAAACTCTCCCATGGCTGCATTAGAACGGCATCTACATGCTTGTTCCCAGCCTCCTGGGCTTTTCCTGATCTGGCCTCTGTCTGCCCTTCCTCCCTCTCACTACCCCTCTTGCTCCAACCTCACTAGAGAAGTAACCCTTCCACTCACCTCTGCACCAGCACTGGCTGCTTCATTGTCTTGTACTTTTCTCTCATGATCTTCACATGACTGGCTCTTCCTCATCTTCCAGCTCTCAAATCAAATATTATTTTCTCGGATGCTTCCGTGCAACCCTCCCCAAAGTAGTCTTCACCACTACCTTATATCACATCATTCTTCTTATTTCCTTTATAGCTCTCACCTGCTCTGATTACATCTTATTCTTGCTGTTATTGCAATTGTTGACTGGTTTATTGGTTAGGGTTCTGCTAGAGAAATAGAACCATAGAATATAGAATATATATGTAACAGTATGTATATATAGAGAGACAGAGTGTGTGTGTGTATATACTGTTATGAATATACATATAGAGACATATATACATATGGAGAGAGATTTATTTCAAGGAATTGACTTATGTAACCATATATAGATATATATATACACATATGGAGAGAGGTTTATGTCAAGGAATTGACTTCTGTGATTGTGGGGGCTGGCAAGTCCAAAGTCTGTAGGGCAGGTCAGTCAGCTGGAAATCCTTGAGCAGGAGCTGACACTGCAGTCCACAGGCCGATTATCTTCTTCCTCGGGAAAACCTCAGTTTTGCTATTGAGGTCTTTCAACCGATTAGATGAGGCCCACCCAGACTGTTAAGAATAATCTCCTTTATATAAAGTCAATTGATCACAGATGTTTACTACATCTACCAAATATCTTCATAGCAACACCTAGATTAGTGTTTAATTAAATAACTGGATCCTGTAGCCAAGTTGATGCATAAAGCTGACCATTAGAACTGGTTTCTTCCTCATCTTTCTTCTCCCATAAGAAAGGAGATTTCATGTGGAGAGAGGTCTCTGTTCTGTTCACTGGTGTATCCCCAGGCCCTTGTATTACTGAGTGAGTGACCAGGCAGCTATCTTCCTTCAAGTGGTTCAGATAAACCAAGGTCACAGCTCGGGGGGCCACAAGATGGCATCTGCTGGAGGGTGCCAGAGTAGCTGCCCACTTATCCCTAACTCACCAGAAGCCGAGACTTGGTGCCAGAGGTCTCCAATCAGTGATCAGTAGTCCTGACCATTGCCATGTGGGTCCTTCCTACCTTCAGTGAGAGTGAGTAACCATGCCCCTCTACCCTCCCAGCTTTGCACCCCACAACCTCACTCAAGAAGTTATCTCAAGACAAAGTCAGAGCTTCCCAGAAAGCCTGCCATGGTGGCGTCCTGAGAGCAGCCTTTGAAGACAACATGCCATGGACTCAGGCTGATTCAGGGAGTTAACGCATCTGAAGCTGCACCTTAGATGGAGCGAGGCCAGCTGCCCTTTCAAACAAGGCATTAAGGAATAGTGTTCACCCAGTGCTCTTCTGCTCTTCATAGTAGCAAGTGGCACCACTGAGCCCCTTCAGGGGACCCTCTCTGCAGTATGAGGGGAGTCAAGAGAAGGATACGCCCAGCTGAGGCAGGCATGGGCATCTTCATCATTTTAAATACATTTTATACTATTATTATGATACTTATTTATGTGTGTTTATTTCTTATACATCTGCCCCATTAGAATGTGAACACTTTTAGAACAGGAATCTCGCTGAACGTCCTATCAGTTAGAACAGTGCTTGGTCTTAGAAAACACTCAACTGATGTTTGAGGAATGAGGGAAGGAAAGAAGGAAGGAATGAAGGAAAGAAGGAAGGAAGGAAGGAAGGAAGGAAGGAAGGAAGGAAGGAAGGAAGGAAGGAAGGAAGGAGAGGGGAAGGAAGGAAGGAGAGAGGGAAAGAAGAAAGGAAGGAAGAAGGGAGGGAGGGAGGGAGGGAAGAAAGGAAGGAAGGAAGCAGGGAGGAAAAAGAAAGCAAGGCTGGAGAAAAAACAAGGAGAGCAGAAAGTAATTTATTATCATTCCCTGAACCAGCCTTAGAGGCTTAGTTAGAGGTTCCTGAAATCTGGGCTCTGGAGGTTGGAGGGGTTAAGTAGCAGGTTAGCTTTGGATCCCTCATCTAGGGTTTTCTACCCTCTGGTACTGGGCCAACATATTTTCATGGTGCCACAACATGGCCAGAATCACTGAAAGCTAACTGAGCACCACCTCAGCACTAAGTTTTTGTTTGTTTGTTCGTTTGCTTGCTTGTATGTTTTGGAAACAGGGCCTTGCTCTGTCACCCAGGCTGTAGTGGCAGTGATGTGATCATTCATATCTCACTGCAGCCTCAAACTCCTGGGGTCCAGTGATCCTCTTACCTCAGCCTCCTGAGTAGTTGAGACCACAGGCACAGGCCATTGCACCCAGCTGGTCAGTGGATTTCACAGTGCATTGTGGATGTTGTGGTCATTTGCTTTTCATCCTGGAGGTCAGAGATAAATTGGTGACACTGATTCTGAATGGGAAATGAAAGAGGGTGCCCGGAAAAGGGGAAGTAAAGGAGTAGTTTTACCAGCCACAGTTCTGTACCAGTGATTTTTTGGGCGAACTGCTTTCCTCTCTGTGCCTGGAATCCTATCTTCAAAATTAAGGGGATGAAGACAATCAGTAGTACTTGGGCTTTATTTTTAAGCTGTGGAGTCATAGAAGGAACCCCAATATATTAAAAAAGAACAAAAGTATAATTTAGTTTTTATGTATATTATAGTATTTTCAAATGTATAGCATTTACTTATATTAATAAGAACAGTAATACCCCTGAGAGTAAACCAAACGTTGAAATCTTTGGTAATGGAAGAAAGAGCCACCTTTATATTTGCTATCATCATGTAATCTATTTTTGAATTTTGTTTGCATGCAAAACAAGGAGATTTTCACAGAAAAGCAATTTCAGACAGTAAATGCTTATTTTTTTCAATTTCATAATCTTCAGTTTAACCAAAACGGCAACTTAAGCCTTATTCCGAGTCTTCAGAGATGTAACTTAGCCTGGCAATACAATTTTACATGTCTGGGGTCACCAATAGGCTAAAGTAGATTTTATTAGCTTATGAGCAGCTGATTGTTTCTTAATTTCCACAGTATGGTTAATAAATATTCAAAAGAATGTTTTTGGGTCCCCTGAAGCATCTCCAAGTAAACAATCTGAACATCATTAAGCTAGAGGATTTATAAAAGTTCCTCTAGTTCTAAATGGCTCGCAATCTGAGTATGTATATATAAATGCAGTGGCTTGGTCATAGCTCACTACAACCTCGAACTCCTGGGCTCAGGTGATCCTCCCTCCTCAGCCTCTCCTAGGACTGCAGGTATGTGCCATTATGCCTGGCTAAATTTTTATTTTTTATTCTTTAGACAGGAGTCTTGCTATGTTGCCCAGGCTGGTCTTGAACTCCTGGCCTCAGGCAATCCTCCCACCTCAGCCTCCCAAAGTGCTGGGATTACAAGCCTGAGCCATCACACCTGGCCTGATTATGTATTTATTGAGGAGAGACTATGTGCTAGTGCCCAGAGACAAAGGTGACTACAACACAAACCGCCCTTTGTATATGCAGCTTAACTCTACAGGTAATTTTCAGCACTTTTCACCGTAAGGTAAGTGTTTTCACATATTATTTTCCTTCATCTCCCAAAATAAATATGTAATGTACATACTATCATGTCCTCATTGTATAAATGGGGAAACAGAGGCTTAGAGAAGTTAAGAATTGTTCCAAGGGCAACAGCTAGTAAATGGCAATGCTGGGCCTCAAATTCGCAAGAGTCCACTGTGGATTTCTTGCTCTTAACCATTTGGCAACATTTTCTGAGTCTGCCAAAAACCTGCTTCAGTGCAGAAATGGCTCTGGCCCCTTGCTCATCTGGGAGGAAGGTGGGGTGGCGCACCAGCCCCAGGAGGGAGGTGAGTGACTCCTGCAGGCCCCGCTCCTCTGGTTTGCGCTGATAGTGCTGCTCTCCTCCCAGCTCAGCAGCCAACCCCACCCCCACCCTACCCGAGCTGCTGGCAAGGCTGCCAGGTTTCCCGGGCAGGGAAGAAGAAAGCCTCCCATTAGCAGGAGGCTGCGGTTCGGAGCGTCCCTGGGACGAGAAGCATCTGTTGCTGCTCCCCATTGTTCCAGCTGAGAGCACGCTAATTGTCCCCTCCAAAGTTGGGCTGCCGTCTCTTGCCAGAGGGAAATTATGGACCCTTTTTCAGCAGGCGCTGTCCTTTCCGCAGCTGTCAGCTGAATGGCCCCAGGAGGAACAGACTGATTCGGAGGGTGGGGGGGAAGTCCATCTTGCATCGTGATCCACGCGAAGGAAAGTCCGCACAGCCCTGAAAGGAAGCAGCGCACCCAGCAGACGGACTCCACCCAAGAACACACAGGCTGAGGGACAATGACCTTTCTTGAGCATCCATATGATTCCACGGCCTGTGGGATGGTTTGCACTGCTGCTGTTGGATCATTCAGGAGCTTGAATGCGGGCAGCATTTTGGAGTAAAAAAAGTAGAACATGCTTGGGAATCAGACTAGGCTGGGTTCAAATCTGAGCGCTGCCACTCATTAACCACGACCTTGAGCAAATCACTGTCACTTATCCACCTTGCAGGGCAACTGGGAAGAATCCAGAAGCCAATAAATAACTATGAAATAGCTAGCACAGGCTGGCATAGAGCAGGTGCTTGATACGGATGACTTTTTGTTATCATTATTACTATTATTATTATAACACTGCGTTGAAACACACGAGTGAAGACAGCCCACATACAGGAGGGTCTCATATGTAAAGAAGTAAGAACATCACTCATATATTAAAAAAATATTTTAAGTTACCTACTAGGTTGCAGGTACTGTGTAGGCAGCTAAATCCCCAGAGAGACCTGGGTCAACTTGGAAGTCAAGCAAGATGGATGTCCTGAACAGGAGCTGGAGAAACAGCTATTTTACAACGAAAATGGCCCCCAGCAGAAGGAAGAGCTTGGTCAAAAACCCAGAGATGACAGGAGCAAGGAATGCTTCATTTGAGGATCTGAAAGTAGCCCGGTGCTGTCAGAACTCAGAAACTAAGCGCTGGGGAGGATCAATAATAAAATAGATAATTAATAATGGAAGGACATCACTCTTAGCCCTGGTCTTCTGCCTAGAGTCTGCCATAGAGTTTATGGCAATGACTGAGATACCTCACTTCACATGGGATGTACAAGGGCAGAATGGTGAGGATGAGACACAAGGAAGGTTTGAGGCAGTGCAGCATACACGTTAGTGCATTGAATACCACTTTGTAATGCACCACGAAGTGACATGGCAGACTGTTCCCGGGCTGCAAGGAGGGACTGCACACTGGGGCAGTTTCCGGGAGACAAGAAGAAGGAAGATTTATCTGCCCAGCTCTTTCTCCCATTTCCCATTGGTAAAGATTCACTGCTTTCAGGTCGTTTCCTCTGTCCCCGCAGTGGCCACTCAGAGAATCGTCTCTCTTCCCAGGATGCAGTATTGTGTGCCAGTCTGAAAGAGGAGGCAGAACCCAGCACACTAGGGTGAAGACCAAGAGATAGCAAGCAGGAGGCAGGCAAGGGCGTCTGCAGGGATATTCAAAGCCTGTGTGCTGGCTCGGGGGAGCATGGATTCCAGAGAGGAAGGGGAGGAGCATCGTCTTTATTGATTGCTATAGCACAGGCTGCTGGTGTTCACTCATGTGCCATTCTCCCTTCTTCTATTCAGCTAAACTATATTTCCCATAGCCCCACCTCTACCCATTGCATTTAAGTGGGAGCCTGTGACTGATTCTGGCCGATGAAGCATAAGCAAAAATGATGTATGCAGCATGTTCAGGGCTGGCCGGAATGCCTCCTGCAGTCTCTTCCACTGTCTTTTACTCTCTTGTCCTCCAAGGCTATAGAAGACAGCCTGGGGCCAGGCATGGTGGGTCATGCCTATAATCTCAACACTTTGGGAGACTGAGGCAGGAGGATCACCTGAGGTCAGTTCAAAGACCAGTCATGGTGAAACCCTGTCTATACTAAAAATCCAAAATTAGCCAGGCATGGTAGCACAAGCCTGTAATCTCAACTACTCAGGAGGCTGAGGCAGGAGAATCGCTTTAACCCGGGAGGTTGCAGTGAGCCGAAATCGCACCACTGCACTCCAGCCTGGGCGATGAGCAAAATTTCATCTCAAAAAAAAAAAAAAAAAAAAAAGAAGAAGAAGAAGAAGACAAAGACAGCCTAGGAGAGTCACAAGGTAGAAACCTGGCTCCTCAAGTCACCCCCTAGAAGACAGTCATTCTGAAGAGCTTCCCACTAGAAACACCCTCGCTAGACTTTGAGTAAGTGAGTAATAAACTTAGGTGGTCTTCAGGCGCTGAGCTAAGGGGTCGCTGGCTACATGAAATAGCATCACTGTGTCCTAATGGATACCTGAGCCCATGATGCTCCACAGGTACTGTGCTAGGTTAGCCCAAGTCAACCTCACGACAACCCCGAAAGAGGGAATTAGTATCCCTATTTTACAAGTGAGTAAACGAGATTCAGAGAGATTGTCACTTGGCCAAGGTCACAGCAAGTGAAGGAGGAGTTTGGATACAAACCCAATCCTGGCTTTCTCTTTCCACTGAGTCATTCTGCTTGCTCCCCCGGAGTGGGGAGTGATGTGGGAAGAGAGAGGAGGAAGACACACATTCCTGGCTTTGAGTGGGCTAGCCCAACCCTGCGGGGGAGTCCAGACGCTGGTTTCATCCTCATTCCTGCTCCAGAAAAACACCAGAGTCAACTGCCAGAGAGAGAAACTCCGGAGAAATTAGTAGGAATGACTCGGTCACTCAGAGTCCCCTCTTTTATGCTGCGTGGGACAGAGTGATGGAGAAATTGGGAGGAGACTCATAATTAGCAATCACAGGGGTTAAATTAAAAAGAAAGAAGAAAAACACCACTTAACCAGTCAATGAAATTAGATAAAATTATCTGCTAGTATTTATACAAAGATCTAATGCTGCCCTCTACAATAAAGGCTGTATATGGCTTGCAAGATACAGTAAAATTAATTGTATATTGGGCTGCCAGGCACTGTTAGAATGGTGTGTTTATTTAAGCAGTCCCAGAGCTTCAAACATTGAGTTGTAAAGGCCCAGTCGCAGTGAGGGGCTTGAGGAAGAGAAGCTCAGGTCCTTGCATTCTCCCTGGGGCCAAGTAACCACGAGCTTTTATGGTTGTATATTCTGTTGGGTGTTTTTCCTTTAACAGCCCTTCCTAACAACACCTGGCAGAGCCCTGAACGTGAATAGGTGTGATCTGTCTCTGAGTTTTTGCTCCATAGCAAGTCAGAAGGGAATTAGAAATGACTGTCTTTACTTAAAAACCGGATGAGGACAGTCTCTATATATAGGGATTCAGACTGGATAAAGGATGTCAGGTTCAAGTTCATTGAAGAAAAGACAAAAATGAGTTGGAGCAAGCTTGACTGGGAGAAATCGGGACACTGTGAAGAGATGGCTCCCTGTTCACCAAAGGTAGTTCTGGTTGTTGCTAGGAAGCTGCTTCCCAGGCAGGGCTATGTTTTCCTGTCTCCCTGGCACCGAGGTGGGGCTGTGGAATGTCACCAATGGGATATGAGTAGAGGTCCCAGGTGACTCTTTCAGACCAAAGAACTTGAGAAGCAGAAGTGCCTGCAATCCCCTTCCTTTTTTCCTTCTGCTAGCTTCCTGTGGAAGAGCACAGTCACCTGGAAGTTGCATGTTAAAGATCACAGTGCCACAAAATAAAAGGAGCCTGAATACCCGAATCACCATCTGGAGACGAGCTAATGGCCAGTTAGGAAGATCTGTTTTAGAATTAAAGTGAGTGAAAAGTAAAGTTCTATTATATTTATGCCATTATATTTTGAGGATTTTTAAAGAGCAGCTAGTATTAAACCAATACAGTAACATTAAGTCCTAAGATTGAGGAATATTACGTTCTTTTTACATGCCTTAATGTTTAGCAAATATATTGCTGCTTTCCCCTACAAAGCCACTGGAAATGTTGTTAGTAGATTATAACATTTTTTTATCATTCTTTCTGTGGCCTCAGAGCTCTTCTTAACATTGTAATTATTACTAATTTATTATGAGTTCCATGAAGATATAACTGAGAATAATACCTATTCTGACACAACCGTAAATTTATTGGGATAGGTGTTTACAAATCTCTCATGCAGCACATCATCAAAACAGGGCAGCAGCTCAAAAATGTTGCTGAATGAGTGAATTAATTAATTAATTAAAGTATAGGTGTTCTGCAAAGATCTTATTCTGATATATTTGCAACCTTCCCTGGGTCAGAGAACTGCTAAAACATGTGAACTGATAATTATCAGAATAATTAAACTCAGGTATTAAGACCTCTAATGGACTTGATGGAGCCTTCCTAGAATGGTAGGTCTGTAGTCACTGATGATCTCTCACACTTTACTTTACCTTGCCTCTACAGAAAAAGCAATCCAAACTGTTCAGATCTGCTTTGAGATCCAGTGTCAGAAGACATGAGGGGGGGAAACCCCTCTATTGTTCGAGTGGTGTCTTGAATGTCATAGCTAGTTAGACTGTTTAACTAGAGTCCTCCAAGAATATATGTACACAGCAGTGCTGACGGTCATCCCTCTCCTTTATAAAGCACCAACTGCAGTAGCTGGACTCTTGCATCCATAATCTCATTTGATTATTTTATCTATTTAAGTAAAGAAAACAAAAGGAAATACACCCATTTAACAGATGAAGGGAGAATCCCAGAGGGGATGTGACTTGATAACATCACAGAATATTAAAGACAAGCTCAAGTTCAGAGCCCCGGACTTTTTCATTTGTTCATTCAGCTAATATTCAATGAGTACTTATTGGTCAGGCACCTACTACCCCCTGGGTCTCACTTAATGCATCAAAATGTCATGCATCCACAGTACAGATGGATATTTCATCACACACTCTCATGTTTGGCATTTTATGAAGTACAGTCCTTTCCCTTCCCTTTCTTCCTTTAACTAGTGGAAGGAAAACAAGCAAATTTGATCTGAGCCTTGATCCGCCCCTACTTTTTCTTACCGCAAAGAACACCATATGCTGAAAGGGTCTATCTAAGCACAATCCTGTTACTATTGCAGGAGACATTAAATCATTAAATTAATTTATCAGATTATTAGGAACAAAGTTGTAGGAAGGATGTCACATGGGAAGAAAGCACTGAATCCCACTTCTAGAAATATGCACAGTTTTGAATGTGCCTGGAAATAATGAAGAAGTGTCTAAATTCAAGAACTGGACGGTCTTTGGCGGGCCCCCAAGAGTCTGGAAGTGTTCTCTCAGTGCCTTAGCCTAGGTTTCCGATTTACAATTTGAAAAATGCAGCTGTCAGTTCAGAGCCTACATCCACACACACCACAGTCCAGCTTTTCTGGTTACAAGCTGTTGTGGCCTCTGAGATAAACATGGGACAATCCCACGTGGAACCGGCCACTTGGTCACTTCCCCTGACTTTAGGACACTCTGATTCAGATGCTGACTTACAGCCTAGACTATTCTCATCAACACAAGAAAGTAGGGACCTGAGGATGTCCACTGGGGGCCATTCCTTCAAGCACTGTGAGACCCACAGAAGCGCCAGTTCCTTGAGTGATCCCTAGAGGAATAGAAGTTCTCCTGGAGGAAGCATGATGGCATTGTGAGTTGAAAGTTAACTGTCACAGAAAAATAAGAGTTTAGAGATCTTGGAGCCTATAATACCTTTAAAAAAAATCCTTAGAGAATTTTCTTTTACGGCTCTCCAAGATTGCTTATCCAACCTCATTTTCCCCCCCTACCCTGAAAGTACTCTTTATTCCCCTCCTCATAAACCCCTAACCATGCCATTTTTATTCCTGCTTCCCCAACTTTGCATAAACTGTCTGAAAAGCATTTTTCCCATCTATCTGTTGAAGCAAGTCCTACCTAGTCTTCTAAGGCAGTATCAACTTTGGCATGGAATCACTTCTTTCCCCTAAACTTTCTATAACCTGGAGACAGGGGTCCACACTACCGCATTCATTATCTCCCTGTGTTTATCATTGTTTCATGATTAAAAAAAAAAAACACACACTCCTTCTCCAATAATGCCGCAAGTTCCTTTGGGAAGCATGGTCTTTGAATTTGCAGCCCACCTGTGTGTAACCTCTTTCTTTCTTTTTCTTTTTCTTTTTCTTTTTTTTTTTTTTTTTTTGAGACAGAGTCTTGCTCTGTCACCCAGGCTGGAGTGCAGTGGCCGGATCTCAGCTCACTGCAAGCTCTGCCTCCCGGGTTTACGCCATTCTCCTGCCTCAGCCTCCGGAGTAGCTGGGACTACAGACACCCGCCACCTCATCCAGCTAGTTTTTGTGTGTGTGTGTGTGTGTGTGTTTTTTAGTAGCAACGGGGTTTCACTGTGTTAGCCAGGATGGTCTCGATCTCCTGACCTTGTAATCCGCCCTTCTCGGCCTCCCAAAGTGCTGAGATTACAGGCTTCAGCACCGCGCCTGGCCGTAGCCTCTTTCTAAGGACTTTGAAAAGTTATCGGGAGAGGAGAGGCTAATTTGCTTGCTTTCTCTTAGGCCACCCCATTCACAAGGATGTCACCATTATTAGTTCCCTGACCTATGTGCAGGGATGCCTGGGAGAATTGTATTGTGTGTTATCTTATCTCCTTTCTGAGATTATAAGCATTTTGCAAAACAGGCAATGTATCTTATAACCTTTGAGTGCATAAACTAAATACTAAATTTTTTAAAAATTAAATGTTGCTGTTTTTGCTGTTGTTTTTTGAGCAATGCATGTGGCCTGTGTCCTCACAGGCCTCTATTATAAGAGGCTATATTCTTAAGAGTTCATCCAAATTTTGGATTTAAGTGAGTTTGCCATCTGCTATGTATGGTTTTCAATACAAAACTTTTTGAGTATGGGACAATCTGTACAATTCTCCTAGGCATCCCTGCACACAGGTCACTAAAAATGGTGGTATCCTTGGAGACAGGGTGGCTTAAGAGAAAGCAAAGAAACTCAACCTCCTCCTTGTTCAGTAACTTTTGGAAGTCCTAAGGAAGAGGCTACACACAGGTGGGTTCCAAATTCAAAGGCCAGGCTTCCCAAAGGAGCATGCAGGGCTATTGAGGAAGGAGCATAAATTATGGCAGTAGGTGGCATTTGTGCCTGCTGTACCCACCAACTTATAAAGGGACCTTAATCAATTGCCCCAGTCCTCTCACGCCTCAGGCTGGCTGAGGGCCAGGCAGACCTCCAACATGAAACCCAGCAAATGTGATCTGGGCCTTGCTCTGCCCCCACCTTTTTCCTCCCTCAAAGAGGATTCTGGTGCCAGCACCATATGTTGAAAGGGCCCAAGCACGATCCTATTACCATTGCAGGAGGCATTAAATAATTACATTAATTTACCTAAATATGGAAAAAAAATCTTTACAAATCAGGGACACTTGGCAGATTTTCCAGCTGCACATTTTTTTGCTTGGCACAGCACACTGTCCTGGTGGGTTCCCATTGCTACTTGGAGTGTTTCCTTTAATTGTGGGGCACATGCCTTCTCTTGTTCTGTTTAATTTTCTCGGAGCTGGTTCCACATTCCGGCTACAAACATATTATAGGGAAAAAAAATGCCCACAAAAGTATGGATTGTGCTTGAGTGTACCCTAAGGGAGAGTACATAAAAATAGTAATTTCTTGTATACGAAACCTTCCATCGGGCAGTCTTTCACTAGATTGCTTTGCAAAAAGTAAAAGGTTGAAGGGGTGGAAAGAGGGAAAAGGGCAAAGGAAGGAAAGAAATAAAACTGGGAGAGCAGAAAGGGGTTATACAGTGGAGTGCGAGTGAGCACACATTGGAATTCCATGTGTATGAGGATGGTGAAGTAGACTTGTGTTTGCTGGACTTGTAATGGAAAGCTCCACCAAAGAAAACTCTGCATTTTCAGGGTCAACACTTGCTGTTAACTATCTCTGGTCAGTGTTTTCACTGCCAAGTCTTGTTGTATCTAAATCGCAGACC
Source organism: Macaca thibetana thibetana (assembly GCF_024542745.1). Lineage (NCBI taxonomy): Eukaryota > Metazoa > Chordata > Mammalia > Primates > Cercopithecidae > Macaca > Macaca thibetana. The sequence goes on from NC_065597.1 coordinate 40,396,023, forward strand.
TCCTGCGATGAAATTTGAGGGCTGAAGTGCAGATAATATTCACGGAGACCCCACTTCCCTGACTCAGCATGTCCTCACAGGAAAGCCACAGAGAGTGACTGCCACCCACACAGCCCAACTTCAGAGGCCGAGGAAAGGGAGGCCCTGGCCTCTTACAAGTTCACCTGACCAGAGACTGCCTGGTATTCCCTTCCTTGGGATAAGGACTTATAGAGGATGCTTCTTAAATCCTCTGTGTCTTGTTTTTAGTCTACTGAAGACCAACATTAGTAGTAGTAGTAGTAGTAGTAGTAGTAGTAGTAGTAGTAGTAGTAGTAGTAGTAGTAGTAGTAGTAGTAGTAGTAGTATTTTGTATTACAGCGCTTGGATGTCTCAGTAAGGTCAGGTTGCTAGATTACATTTCTAAGTACTTCCTCTTTATTTCTAGCCTTGCCTCATCATGGAGAGGTAGCAAGCAGTGAATGAGCATCATTCTGTGGCCTACACCTTGAGTCACTCAGTTCTAGACGCAGGGAGATGAGATTCAGCTAAACTGGCCCCTTCCAAGAAAGGGTGCCCAGGGACTTGCACTGACAGTGGGGGTAGATGATAACTGTCACATCACAGAGAAGAAGCAGCTGGGACCCCGGAGACGAACTTTCCCAGCTCCCAGAGTTTCCAGAGCATCCATTGAGCCTGCAAATAGCATTGGTGACTGGTGTTCTGCCATTGTCTCTGAGGTCTGTGGGCCAGGGTAGCTGGAAAGGGCTGAGCATTCTTTTCTAAGGCAGTGTGTCTTGCCTGGTAATAATAGACAGATAAGACTTTAGTGAAAATATATTAGAGGAAGCAAAGAAGTGTGATTTTTTAAGTTCTTACTTCCCTTCCCAGAAATGGTACAGGCTCCATTCAGCAAAACTCTGTGCTAGTCTGAAGTCAAGGTCCAGCGAATCCTCTGGCTGTAGACATGATAAAAGGCTTCATTTTCTGACTTAACCACGCTTCTGCTTATCTCCTCATCTCCAGCCCGTGGTGAACACTGTGACTTCTTCCTTTTCCTGTTGCTCATTCCTGCTGTGGCTTGATGACACATTCTGATCCATCCTGCAGCATCAGCATTGCTGTCTATAAGCTTGTGATATGGTTTGGCCCTGTCCCCACCCAAATCTCATCTTGAATCCTACTCCCATAATTCCCACGTGTTGTTGAGAGGGACCCGGTGGGAGATCATTTGAATCATGGGAGCGGTTTCCCCCATATTGTTCTTGTGGTAGCAAATAAGGCTCACAAGATCTGATGGTTTTATCAGGGGTTTCCTCTTTTGCATTCTCCTCATTTTCTTTTGCCGCCTCCATGTGAGAAGAGCTTTTTGCCTCCCGCCATGATTCTGAGGCCTCCCCAGCCACGTAGAACTGTAAGTCCAATTAAACCTCTTTTTCTTCCCAGTCTCAGGTATGTCTTTATCAACACTATGAAAACGGACTGATACTGCTTGTTAGAAATGCAGAACCTCAGGCCCTGCTCTTTCCTGGAACTATTCCCTCAGATTCCACGAATTAACAGTATCCTCAAGGGATTTTTATATACATTAGAGTTTCAGACGTGCTGCTCTAGGAAGCTCTCGCAGTCCCCCATCACCTGCGTTTGGTGCTCCCTTCTGCCATGTGGGAGAGAATATATTCAAGCAGGACAACTGAAGAAAGTTGAATGATGGGACATCAGTAAGTTAAAACAATAAGGCTCTTAAATCAGGGAGTTGCCACCACCCCTGACTCTGAGGGGTCAAAGACAAGAGGTCACTAGAATCCTGCAGGCTGTGCAAGGCAGCCCTCTGACGGCAACTGTGGCCTTCAGGGGAGGAAGAGGGGAATGTACACTTTCCCAGCCCAGGGGAAATAGATACCCCATCTCTCCCTCATTTCCCTCTCTGTCTGTTGTGAATGTCTTTGTTATGGGTTGGAATGTGGCCCTTATACTGAAGTTCTAAGCCCCAGGACCTCAGAATGTGCCGTCATGTGGAAATAGGGTTGTTGCAGATGTAATTAGTCATGCTGGAGTAAAGCAGGTCGTTCATCCAGTATGAATGTTCTTGTGAAAAGAGGAAAGATGCAGAGACAGAAGCATAGGGACAGGACAGCCATGTGACCACAGAGGCAGAGACTGAAGTGAGGCATCTACAAGCCAAGGATTGCTAGAAACACGAAAAGCTGGAAGAGGAGAGGAGGGATTTTTCTGCAGCTTTCAAAGGGAGCGTGATCTTCCTGATACCTTGATCTTGGACTTTTGGCCTCCAGAACTGTGAGACAGTAAGTTTCTGTTGTTTTAAGCCACTTGGTTTGTGGTACTTTGTCAAGGTAGCACGAGCAAATGAAGATAGCTTTCCATTGGCCGAGTCCAATCAAAAGCCAGAGGAGAAAGAATCCTGCCGAAGTCATTCATAAAAGGGTGGGAAAAGTGGAGAATGAATCCATAGGAGAAAATAAGAAGTATCCAGCAGGTGGGGACTATGAGAATAGATCAATGGAAAATGTTAGTTTAAAAACTAAACAAAACTCTTTTTGTGAGAGTTACCAAACCCAGCTGCTGGTAACTCCCTTCCCTGGGTGTATAAAAGAAACCTGGCTGCTCCCTCCAGTATGTGAGCAGGAGGCACATGAACAAACCTGATGATCTCATTTAATCCCTTGATACAGCAATACCTGAAGCCTTCACCCTTGGGATCCACCACGGTTGATACAATAAAGTCCCTCTTTGACTTGAGCTATTGTCTCCAAACACCTAAATGCCAGAGAATGGTAATATATTTTACTTAATTTCATGGCTCTGAGAAACACAGGGATCCACACTAAGGTCTTTCTGGCCAATCTCAATATCCTCCCTGAGAGAAAGAAAGTGACACCTTTCAGACAGGAAATCTGTCTAGGATCCTGTCCCCATGAAAGGAAGTTTTTCATAAACAGAATATCCAGTTTCTTGCAGCTCTTTTTATGAAAAATCAGAAACAACCTAGGTGCCCAACAAAAGGAGATTAGTCAAATGGAGTTTCTACATCCATACAATGCAGTTCTCTACAGGCAAAAATTATGACATGGAATGATTGTTTTCCAAATGTCCTCTGCAAGACCAAGGTTTCCTCAGAAACCTGCAGAGACAGAGTGGTGTAAGTACATACACTGAGCTACCAATATCATAATCCTGATTTCATTAGAGCATTTTTATTTTGACCTATTTTTATCTATTTTGCTTCCAAATAATATTTCCCTTAAATGAAGAGTTCCAGGTAATGCCCATAAGCATGTCCATTGGCTTGTAGGTGGCCATTATCTACCTTTTGCCCCACATGGGTAGCACTGGGGGAGAAATAGGGTGGAAAATTTCTGGGTTTGATGAAGAGCAGAAAAAGATTTGAGAATGATTTGGCAGACTGGTGACTCAGAGTTCATGTAAATCTAATTCACACGGATGAAGAGGCCAAGTACAGTGAGGAAAAGTCCCTGGACCAGGAGAAGGGAGAACTGGGCTCCTAGCCCCACTGTCCCAGCAGCAGGCAGTATGTGTGAGAAGGTCCCCTCTGTGCTTAAGTACAAAGCTGCCATCCACATGACCTCTCAAGCCTGCAAGGACACAAGCATGTTCTTTAGTACTATGGAAACCCTTATGTGATGTCAGAAAGAAATTTCCAAGGGTATCTACAGTCATGCAGTCTGCGTATCCATTCCTCACTTCAACTTCACTTATGTATTTCCAACTCCTTTTCTAAATATGAGCCAGACAGACACATAGAAATGGACTGTGACTAATACAATTTTAGTTCATCATCTCAACACTCTTAGGAAATAGATTTCATCATAACTGTTATTTTATAGAGGAAGAAACTGAAGCTCAGAGGGGGTAAGCAATTCGTCTAAGGTCACACAGCTGGTAAACGTCAAAACCAGGCTTTGAAGACCTGATGAACTTTTGGTCTTAATGAGTATCTACTATGGACCAAAATATACACAGAGACAACTTTTCAGGCTTCAAATTTAACACATTTGAGGATTTAAATAGCTATAGGTATAGATGATATTGAGGGAGGAGAGGGAATAGACAGCTTGTAACAAGTTTCAGGGGGTGGGAGAGCTGGGAGAGGTAGTAGACTATGGAATCAAGCCTGCTCATTCCTCGTAGATCCAAAGCTCAGAGAGAGGGTATGACTTAACCAAGGTCATACAATTCTTTGGCATCCAATCCCCAAATAAAACCCAAAATTTTAAAGCCAAGATTAACTGCCCTTAACTCTATAGTTGATAACTTTACAATATTCCCTGAGAGGTACTTGCTGTGCTTCTTGAGGTCTTGGAGAAGGTTTATTTTTTTTTATTTATTTAAAAAAAAAAACGCCTCTGAACTTCTGCTCAACCTAATGAACTCATCCAATTTACCAGACGTACAAAAGTGAAACGAATCTGACGCACAATCAGTTAATCCTTTATCTTCCTTGGCGGCAGCCTCGGAAACAGCGGGAGGACAGTCCCCCAGCCTGCAGTGGTGTTACGGATCACAACGGAAGCATATTGTCATCAGATTAATTTTCCAACGCTCCTACCCTAACCACAAAATCCTGAGAGAACGAGTGTCAAATACACTTAATAATTGCATAATTATGACATCTGTTACTCTCCAGCACCTCTTAGTGGAAAATTAACTGAAGAAATAGCAGGTTCAAAGATGTGTTAACACTCTGATAGCAGATTTAATTGAAATATGACGGGGGAGGATAATGGAGATTAAATTAAGCTCTCAGATAATCATCTGACACAAAGATAATTGAGCCAGTCTCTGCCACGTTGATGAACGCTTCAGAGATGCTGTGCAGGGTGGCATTTCGAGTATCTTATCCTTCAGGCAAAATGGAATTCTCCTCCCCACCCCCTTCTTCTCCCTCTCTTGTCATTCAACATTTGTATCCTCCAAATCAATAATGTGAACAGCAGCATAATTGGAAATAAAAGATGATCTGAAATCCACAGGAAATTAGGTTGAGGCGCGTGGAGGAAATACAGTTGCATTCTGGACACAAGGTGGATTTTTATGGGATGTGCCCCTACTCTGCAGTTTCTCCAGGAGTGTTTTCCCTGTCTCTCTGTCCTCAGTAGAAAGAAGTGGCCATATGTGAGACTGGAAGGTGGCCCATAAACATGAGAATGGAGGAGTCAGTAGGAGGCTGCCTCTGCATTCCCTTACAACAATCACTTTGAGCTCTTTCTCCTCTTCGGGGGACCATTCTCTTGCTTTGTAGGGCAAGCCCAGGAAGCAGTGTGTGACAAAGAATGAGTACCCAGTGCTGCAGGGCATGGAGCAATCCATTGGCAGCTCTTGGTGGTGATGAGTGAGTGTCCTGCGGCAGGGTGTGGGGTGGCCTGGGAAGAGCAGTTGAAGGCAGGAAGTGGGAAAGCATTCTGGTTCCTGTCATGGCAAGGGTCGGCAGCCAACAGTGTGGGAGAGTCTTCTTGCATCTCTCTTCCTCCAACAAGGTAATGCCTCCCTGTCAAAGGGTCGTGAGTGGCAAACCAGCATAGAGAATAAGGTGGTGCCCTGAAAGGCAGTCTTCACTCCTCTCCCACTCCACTAGCGCTCCAACTACTCAGAGTTTCAGGTTCGGAATTTCATATTAATGGGGTTGATCTGCTTCGCTTAGGTGGAGTCAAAGGAATGTGGTCACATCTCCTTAAAGCAACTCCATCCCATTCCCGCTTACTCTTCTCTTCCCTGGCATCACCCCGCCCATGAACACCATAAGAATTTCCTAGTCCTGATCTCTCTCTATGCTGTGACATAGCTAAGGGGACTCCCCTGGGGATGGAGGAGGCAATGATGCAAGTGCACCTGACTGGGGCCCTAGACATGACACGAGATGGAAAATATTTCCCCTCTCTGGCATAGCCATGGCTGAAGCCCAGAGTGCCTACTGGGCCTGAGATGAGGGGTTCTGGGCAAGCTGTGCATTCCAATGGTCACCACATCCTCTAGTTCAGATCCTGACCTTGGTGGTAAGTCCTTCAATGGACAGTGGAGCCCAACAACCAGGGCATTCCTTCCAAATTCTGCCAGAGAACCCACACTCAAAGTAGGTATCTTTTTTCCTACAAAGTCTCCAAGGTACAATGCCCAGGATGTCAGGGTAGGGTCTGGCACCCAGAGCCTTATGTATGGCAAAGCTCTCCTTTCACCACCAGCCTTCTGTTTCAAACCTCTTCAAAAGTTAATTTAGGACACTCATTCTTCCTCCCTATTTTTGGGTTTGGAGTAGAGCCCAATATTCTGAAAGATTACAATAATGTTTAATTTGGGTGGAGAACAATGAGGCTCTCCATTCCATCTCTTCCCTCCTGGAAAAAATCCATAAATTCTATAAGTATGTTTCCCCAACTGATGGATATCGGCAATAAATTCCATGTCATCAGACCCCCAGTTAACCTGTGATGGCAAAGTTTGAAAGATGGTCTTGTCCCATCTCTCCTACTACTTTTATCCCAAATTGTTAATTTATTGAAGCATAAAAAAGCAAAGCATCTCATGAGAAAGGGACTTAAGGGTTTGTTTTAATCATCCTCCTATAGTCAAGTAATATGGCACCAGAAATTGTCTTCAAAGAGAAGATTCCCGACTGTCTTCTGACCTCCCTTTTTATCTACAGGATGGGTGTGTGTGGCTCATAAATCAACTGGACCCACTTCCCTTTGTCTGTTTGTGTGCTGCCACCGACACTGGATTGCTATGAAGAAGAAATTTTGCCCAGAGGAAACTAGAAAACCTGAATGTGTACACAATGCTGACATATTTTGTTGCTTTCACCCCTCTTAAGAATTTCTACCATTCCTTTGAGAAGTTGATTTTGTCAACTTCTGTGTATCATTTTGTCTTCTTGGGCAAATTGCACAATCAAAGATATGTTTCACCGAGTATGTAAATCCCTTTTACATATTTCAAAATAATATCTAATTAAAACATCAAGGTTATAGCTCATGAGGCTAGAGTGGACAGGGCTCCACCTCCTCCTTCAGCCTCTCAAAGTAACATTTAAAGTATGTCCTATAATTAGGAGCAATTATAAATTCCAATTAAAAAGAAACCCGCATAACTCTGACGGTATTTTTCTTTGATGTTACTCGCTTTAATTTATGTGCTTGTTGCACCAAATTGTCTCCACTTCCTCAGATATGTTCTCAGACAGAAAAGGCTTCCAAAACTGCAAGAGAAAAGCAGATCAAATCTGAGAAAAGTACTGAAGTTCATTAAAAAGGGTTATTGCATCTATAACTTCTGAACTTGGTGTTCATTGATTAGAGATTAAACATCATCCTTTGTACTACTCAGATTGGGATTTTTAATTAGGATGTCATTATTACACAGATATACTGAATGCCAAATTGATTTTTGAGACCTTTTAAAATAATAGCACTACTTGTGCAAAATGAAAATCATAATAGATTATTGACTTCTTCAGGAGTTTTGATCCAAGGGTACCTCCCCAAAGTCAACATTTTCAATATTTTCAGTTTTATGCAAAGAGATGTTCATAATTAGGCTTATACTAAAAGTTTGTGCATATTGACTCTGTGTCATTAATGCCGATGGCATCACATTGATTACCCTTGAATTATAACAGCAGTGACATTGCTGGTTGCTGCATTGTTTACATACCATATAGCCTTTGTCTTTTGCTTTTGTTTAATTTAAAAACTGTTCATATTCAACATGAGTAGCATGCTTGATTCACAAGATCAGAGGTTCAACAACTTTCTCAATTCATAGTGCCCTTAGTGGCTCAGTAATTTCTTCATAGTGCTCCTAGTTCAAAAGAATTACCCATCAGTTCCCTTTAGTAAGTAGTCAGGGTCAAACAAGTATGAGCGTCCAAAAAACTCAGTGAGCATTTTAAAAAATTACACAACATTTGTTAGAAAAAAAAATCTGTTTATTTTCTAATACTCACAATTACTAATGAGATGTCTGTGATGTGTCAAGTTTTAACATCAGATTGGACGCCATCACTATTTCTGTTCTACACTGATCTTCACATGGTTCTTGCTTTTTAACACAGCCTCTGAAAACCGAGCCTCACAAAGATAGACTATCTTATTTGATTTATTTGATTTATTTATTTATTTGAGATGGAGTCTCGCTGTGTCTCCCAGGCCGGAGTGCAGTGGCGCAATCTCAGCTCACAGCAGCCTCCACCTCCCGAGTGCAAGGAATTCTCTGCCTCGGCCTTCTGAGTAGCTGAGATTACAGGCACCCACCACCACACCTGGCTAATTTTTGTATTTTTAGTAGAGACATGGTTTCACCATGTTGGTCAGACTGGTCTTGAACGCTAGTCTTGAACTCCTGACCTCATGATCCACCCACCTCGGCCTCCCAAAGTGCTGGGATTGCAGGTGTGAGCCACTGCACCTGGCAAAAAGGTAGACTGTCATCCACAAAAATATACTGTGATCTAATGTTAAAAATAAATTAAAACTACCTCAAGCTAGTAGTTTGCACAGTGTCTGACAAATGTTACTGTGTTTTCCTCAAAAATTTAAAATATCAGACTGTTCCCATGTGAATTCACTGCAGCATCCTGGGTGTCTCGGTGCACAGTTTGGAAATTGCGGCACAAGAATTAACGTTTCTTGATGTCATGAAATCTACCATGTCCATATCCATCTTTTCTGTGCCTAGCATGGGGACTAATGTACTCAATAGACATTGTTTAAAGAACGTTGCTTTTGGTTAATACTTTTCTAGTTGAGATTATCTTAATTCACAGCACTACAATTTGATAATATATATCCAATGTATACATAGTCACTCCCAATGCAGAAAGATATCTTTTCTTACATGCACTCAAAGAGCTTAGGTGGTGGAAACTGATGGAGTCATCTCTATTTGAAACATCTCATAGATATTTCTCTGTGAAGAAAGCTTTTATCCCGAAGATTCCTAAATGCTTAGAAAGTTCCATCACCTGCTTGCTCCCTGATACGGTTTAGCTCTGTGCCTCCACCCAAATCTCATGTCAAGTTGTAATCTTGCGTGTCAGAGGAGGGGCTTGGTGGGAGGTGACTGGATCATGGGGGCAGATTTCCCCCTTGCTATTCTCTTGATAGTAAGTGATTCTCACGAGATCTGATAGTTTAAAAGTGTGGCACTTCTCCCTTTGCTCTCTCTCTCTCTCTCTTGCTCTGCCATGGTAAGACGTGCCTTGCTTCTCCTTTGTCTTCTGCCATGATTGTAAATCTCCTGAGGCCTCCCCAGCCATGCAGAACTGTGAGTCAATTAAACCTCTTTTCTTCATAAGTTTCCCAGTCTCAGGTAGTTCTTTATAGCAGTGTGATAATGGACTAATACACTCCCTAAGACATTACAAACATACACAGAAGTAAGTGTATGAGCCAAAAATCGTTTGGACCACTTGATTTTATCCAGAGGTGGATGAAGGTGCATATGTCCAGAAACGGAAGCCTCCTTCCCTGCCCTTAACTTCCCTCTGAGCACAAAGGCCTTGGCCTGTTGCTCCCACATGGATACCGTGTATTTGAGTGAATCCGAAGAATCATATCCCACACAATGCAGCCTTGGCTAAAAATGAATATCCAGTGGTGTACATATACCCAATGATACAGAAACATAATGGAATAGTATTCAGTCTTAAAAAGGATACAGTCCTCATCCAGCTATGACATGAATGAATCTTGAAAACATGATGCTAAGTGAAAGAAGCCAAAACAAAAGGGCACATGTATGATCCTATTAGTGTGATGCATCTAGAACAGGCAAATTCATAGAGATGGAAAGCAGAATGGAAATTATCAGGAGCCGAGGGCAAGTGCATAGGGAGTTATTGTTTAATGGGTGCAGAATTTCTGTTAGGGATGATAATAATGTTCTGGAAATGGATAAGGGTGATGATTGCACAATTTTGTAAATGTCCTTACTACCACTGAATTTTACACTTAAAAATGCTTAAAATAGTAAACTTTATGTTACGTGTATTTTACCATTTTACCATGCACAGACACAAAATTTCCCAGCCTGGTGAATGAGATTTGCTTAAAAAGATGTCACCAATAAATAAAGTTGAGAAAAGTAAGACTGCCACAACTACCATATTGTGTAAGCCATGAAATGCCCAATTAGAACAGGGATTGACAAACTTTCTGTCAAAGAATCAGACAGTGAATATTCTAAGCTTTATAGACCGCAGGGTCTGTCTTGCATCCCGCCAAGTCTGTCCTTGAGTCTGCAAAGTCACTGTAGAAAACATGTAAATGAAAAAGCATGGTTGATTTCTCAGCAAATCTTTATTCATGGACACTGAATTTGAATTTCTTATAATTCTCACATATCGCAAAATATTGTTCTGTTTTAGACTTTTTTTCCTAATCACTTGAAAATGTCAATACTATTCTTAGCTCATGGCTCTTATAAAGTCAGACAGATTTGGCCTGTAGGCCATAACTTGCTGATCCCTGATCTAGAATCCCAAAGCAAGACTGAGACAATACCATACTAACAACATGTGTAATCTCTTCCAATATTAGAGATGGTTTTCCATGACAAGTGGGAAACGTCCTCCATGGAAAACCTGTTATCCAGTGTCTCAGCCAGCATGAGGCGTTCTACAATTGAGACAACCTGAAGTTGGTGCTCATTTTCCCTCTTGAAACTTGGCCCCACTATCCGATCAGGCCCCTAGGGCTAGCAGGATGCTCCATCGATCCAACCAGGGAGAAAATCCATTTGATTCACTACAGGATGCTAAGAATGCCTTTTAACATCTCTTACGGGATTATTTTTTTACTGCAACAGACACTTCAAATAAAGTAAAAAGCATAAGAAAGAAAAAAAAAGAATGAAAGAAAAGAACAATGATTGTGTTAAAATTTATGGAAAGCATATTCTCAGGAAGGAAAATTTCCATTGCTACTAAAATAAAATACTAGGCATAATTTAAAAAAATAGTAATGGCATACTTTCTGGAATGAAATTTGCAGGGAATGAGGCTAGGGGCTTCCCAACACTACTAAAATAAAATGATTCAGGCATGTACCTCATTGTATACATGACCAGATTCGTTGGATGAGTAGAATTTAATTCAACAAATTTTACTGAGCGTCCACTTTGAGTTCAACACTTGAGACACAAAGTTCCCTCGTGTTCATACTCTGAATATTCAATTCATATTGTGAATTCGTTTGTTGGTTTGGAGGGGTGGCTGTTGAGAGAGGGTTGGTCGCAAGGTATAAATTCCAGATTTTCTAATTACAAAAACTTCGTTTCTATCATAGCTGTTCTTGTCTCCCAGAACGCTTAAACAAGAGGCATTTATTCTCATATCAACTGCTGCTATTTGAAAATAGAGCCCCTGGTCAGTGACTCTAATATCCCCCACTGGGCAACAGACAGAGGGATGCAGTAGGGGGCCCTCTCTCTGTCCACGTGCCTGGAGTGCTCCTTCAAATGGCTCAGAGCTCCCTTTGAGATTCAAGGGCGGCTGACAGGGTGAGCGTCACAGGTCCTTGGCCAGGCTGCTTCCTTGAACTTGGCCTTCTTCTTCTAATTTTTAACATCTCTCCCTCTTTAGTTCTCAGATTCCTCCTCCCATTTTTGTGTTTGAAGTCTCTATATTAGCTTGTGGTGCCATTTCATCAACACATTAGGTAACAATTGGCTCTAAATAATTTAAATATTTGGTTACAACAAAGACGGCCACAGCCTGTATGTCCAGCTGAGCTCAGAAAGACCTTCCTTCATTAGTTCTAACTTTATTTCTCATAAAATAGGAGGCCATTTGAGTAAAATGATAGTGGAAAAATTTTTAAACAGAACCAGCAAATAAACATGGTCTTTATGAGTTGTAACTTAATCCCCAGCTGATGTCATGTTTCATGTTTCAACTGCCAGAAAATGCCTGACATCTATATATCAGGCAGATTTATGGAGACTTCAGGGTAAGAGTTAAGAGGATCCCTTAAATAAGGATAGTGTGTTGGTCTGGGGGTAATTTGGAGCCGCTGTTATCCATAGATTGAAATGCACACATTTGAGTAAATTATAGGAATATGCCTTTTCACTTAATCTCTTTTTTATGTTCCAAAAGTCTTTAGATCTGGGAGGCGGATGCCTGGGGTTGGGGAGGCGGGGGGCGGGGAGAGAGAGAGAGAGAGAACAAGAGAGCACTCAAAATATGATTCTCTTTTGCCCCTATTTGGTCATTGATGTTTCTTTGGCAATACTAGAGAGAAAAGAAAAGATCCTGCATCGCAAACCTCAGAATCATAAACCGCACGCAGGCTTTCGCCCCCACCAAGCATCTCTTGGTTGCAATATGGTTGTGTTGGCTACAGGAGGTGACTAAGGATGTGGCACCCTGGTAGTTTCCTATCAAGAGATTCTTGTTAAATCTGCCTATGACAGCAGTGACTCCACAAGGATAGAGTTTTCCCAACATAAACCTCTCTTTATATTGTACAAGTTGAGAGCCAATTACCCCAGAAAAATGGTTTTGAAATAGCCCTAGAAAAAAAATGACTCGCTTAGTTTTGACATACATTGACTGTAGATTTGCACTCAAGTTTCTTATAGGCCTACTCTGGTGAATTAGCAAGAATAAATTACACTAGCTTGTGTAACCAACAGCCCCAAATTTCAGTGGCTTAACACAGTAAGGGTCTATCTGTTGCTTATATCATAGACCTACTGGATGTTCAGAAGATGCACTTCTACATGGTGATTCAAATACCCAGTGTTGGTACAACTGGTGACTTTGTAGTCTATAAAGACTTGGAGTACTCTACACATGGTTCCACTTTACCTGCAGAAGATGCTGGAAAATGTGGCATAGCTCTGATCCCAGGAAGCTCAACTGGCTTCCAGCTTCCATTTTGATATGAAAACTACCGTGCTGCACTGCTGAGTGGCTTCTGGGATTGCCTCAGAGACTAAAATAATTGAAATAATAAAACATCTTTTTCTTTTTACATTTATATCTCATTGACAATGGGTTTAATTTTCCTCAGCACTCACACCTATCCTATGAGGGAGGCAAGGCAAGTATTGTTGTCTCTACTTTTACATGAGTCTCTGAGTGGGAGCAGGGACTTGCCTGTGCCCCAGGACCCAAAACGAATGGGACAGAGCTTGAATCAGAACCCAGGTATCCCTGTATTGGATTTGCAGTTTTTACTACTGTACTAACAGGATAGGAGTAGATGAAGTGGGGAACAGAGTGAGGAAGGAAAGGTGAGCTCCTCAACTGAGTTGGGAACTAGATGGTGTTGGAAGATTAGTTCTGGTTTTATCCAGGTGTTGGTAAGGACTTATAGGATGTTTGAGGGGTGAGACATTAAATTATTTCAGTTCTCTGCTTTGAGGCTAAATGCCAGCTTAATTCAGAGATCCAATCCCTGTATGTTTCCATACACTTTTGTTTTTAATTTCTCATCTTTCTTTCACTTCTTTTCTTTCATTTCTCTCTTTTGGAAATGAAAGCATCACTTTTTGCTGTGGTATGTGAATATAACAATATTAAACGGTTACAACAGTAGCCAAAGTACAAGAAGGGAGAGCTCTTGTGACCTCCCATAAATGAAAGGTGACTCTGAAAGAATGAAAAACAGTTACAACAGAACTGGCATAATGGGAGGGTTAAGGTTAGGATCCTTGTGTGTGTTGATTTCCACAGCTGGCACAATCGTAATAGAATGTTTTCATCCTTCACACCACAGAAAGAGCAGAGCTCAAGCCTCTTTGCTCTGGGTATGCAGCTTCAAAGAAGTGTTGCAAGCCTTCATAATCATGATTTCAAAGAGGTTTGTGGAAATGTTTTATTAATTCTTATAAAGAAATCCTTTTTTCTTAATTTTTTCATTAACTTTAGACATTTACTTGCAATTACATTTGTTCAGTGAATACAATGACAGAAATTAATAATTCATAGCTTTTGTCAGGGAAAATTTAAAAAAAAGGACCGTTGTTCAATCAAATACAACTTTAAATGCACAATCTTTATTTAAATAAGATTTAAAAAATAAATAATGGAGAATGTTATTGTACTTCTTAGAAACCTCTTCTTTTCCAAATTATGTCTATGCTATACCCAGTGACATGAAATCTTGGGTTGTTCAGAGCACATCATTAAAATAACAGGTTCAGGTCTGATAATCTAAATGGTGGGAAACTCGACTCCAGCTCAGTATTTGTGGGACTGCCTGGATCTTCTGGGCCCTTGTGGTTGGTGGCAGAGAGTGAGAGCACGATAAAGTTGAAAGAAATCAAAAAGATTATGACTTCTTGATAACCCCTCCTGTGACTACTGGGGAAATTAAGGTCCACAGAGAGACAGTATATTAGTCCATGGTCACACTACTATAAGGAACTACCTGAGACTGGGTAATTTATGAAAAAAGGAGGTTTAATTGACTCACAGTTCTGCAAGCTGCAGAGGAAGCATGGCTGGGGCAGCCTCAGGAAACTTACAAGTATCATGGAGGGGAGGAGGAAGAAGGCACATCCTACATGGCTGAGCAGGAGACAGCAAGTGAATGGGGAGGTGCTACACACTGTTAAACAACCAAATCTCGTGAGAACTCACTCACTCTCATGAGAACAGCAAGGGGGAAGTCCGCCCCCATGATCTAATCACCTCCCACAAAGCCCCTCTTCCTACATTGAAGATTACAGGAGATTTGGGTAGGGACACAGAGCCAGACTGTATCAGACAGGGAGCCTTTTGAGTTCACACAGGAGTTAGTGGCACAAATGGGCCTGGCGTGTAGGTGTCCTGACCTCTCAGCCCAAGCTTTGTCTATCTGTGATGCTATCTTTATCATTCCACCAAGACCTGCCTAACAGTATCTGTGGATTGAGATTTGAGGTGTGCTAGGCAGACCAAACATTTCATCCCAACTGCCTAGCAACTTATCTGAAATTCTATTGTGTTTCCCTTGTTAAAATGCAAATATCTATTGCTAGAAATCAACGTAGCTGGAAAAGAACGGTAGGAAATAAGGCCAAGGCCTGGCAGAAATAAGATTATATGTGGAGTGGTGACAAGCTCCGTAGTTAGGTCAAAAGACAGAGGATGAGATGAGGTCTCTAGGGCTTTCTTCTTCATCCTTCCTGTTCCAAAAAGAAAGAAAGAAAAGAAAAGAAAGAGAGAGAGAGAGAAAGAGAGAAAGAAAAGTCAAAATTTTAAAAACTTCCAGGGAATTTCTAACTCATCAGTAACACTTGGAAGGGCAGTTTAACGTAATGGTTAAGAATGTCTCTAGGTTTTAATGAAAAAAAATAAAAAGAGGCCAGGCGCAGTGGCTCACGCCTATAATCCTAGCACACTGGGAGGCTGAGGTGGGTGAATCACGAGGTCAGGAGATGGAGACTGTCATGCGCATCTGTGTGAAGAGACCACCAAACAGGCTTTGTGTGAGCAACATGGCTGTTTATTTCACCTGGGTGCAGATGGGCTGAGTCCGAAAAAGGAGTCAGCAAAGGGAGATAAGGGAGGGGCTGTTTTATAAGATTTGGGTAGGTAAAGGAAAATTACAGTCAAATGGGGGTTGTTCTCTGGAGGGCAGGAGTGGGGGTTACAAGGTGCTCAGTGGGGGAGTTTTTTGAGCCAGGATGAGCCAGGAAAAGGAACTTCACAAGATAATATCATCGCTTAAGGCAAGGACCGGCCATTTTCACTTCTTTTGTGGTAGAAAGTCATCAGTTAAGGCGAGGCAGGGCATTTGCACTTCTTTTGTGATTCTTCAGTTACTTCAGGCCATCTGGGCCTATCCGTGCAAGTCACAGGGGATGCGATGGCTTGGCTTGGGCTCAGAGGCCTGGCAGAGACTATCCTGGCTAATACGGTGAAACTCCGTCTCTACTAAAAATACAAAAAAAAAAAAAAATTAGCTGGGTGTGGTGGTGGGCGCCTGTAGTCCCAGCTACTCAGGGGGCTGAGGCAGGAGAATGGCGTGAACCCGGGAGGCAGAGCTTGCAGTGAGCCGAGGTGGCGCCACTGCACTCCAGCCTGGGCGACAGAGCGAGACTCCGTCTCAAAAAAAAAAAGATGAGATTTTATTCTGTTGCCCAGGCTGGAGTGGCATGATTATAGGTCACTGCAGCCTTCAACTCCTGGGTTCAAGCAATTCTGTCACCTCACCCTCCTTCCTGAGTAGCTAGAACCACAGGCATAAGACACCATATCTAGATAATTAAAAAAAAAATTTTTGTAGAGATGGGGATCTCACTATGTTGCACAGGCTGGTCTTGAACTCCTGGCCTCAAGTGATCCTTCTGCCTTGGCCTCCCATAGTGCTAGGATTACAGGCACTCAGCTTAGGTTTGAATCTTGATTCAGTCAGCTAACAGTTCTGTGCTTTGGGAAAACCGTTACTAAGATCTCTGAGTCTGTATTTGTAAAACGAGGATACATCAGTTAGCTATTGTACTATAACAAACTGCCCCAAAACTCAGAGCCTTAAAACAGCAGTTATTTATTCTCATGCATCTGAGGGTTGGCAGTGGAGGCTTTGCTTCTCACTGCAGTGTGTGGGTTAGTAGTGGTGAGTCTGCTGTAGGTGTCTCTCATCATCCTCCTGCAACCAGCAGACTAGTTGGTCCTTCTCAAGGTGAGAGCAGAGCTGCAAAGAGGCAGGAAGAAATGTGGCCTTTGAAGGCCAGGGCTCAGAACTGGCACCGTGTACTTTTAATTATGTGTTGCTGGCCAAAAGCTAAAGTCAAGTCAAGAGATACGAAAGGAAGTTCTGCCCAAAATGAGGCTATGGCAAGAATGTGGATGAAGTGAGCAGTGAAGAATTGGGGCCTCAAATGTAATTTGCCACGAAGAATAATAAAACTACTTTCTCATTGCATTGCCCTCACACTTAGTTTTGAAAGTGTGTAAAGTGCTTATGATTGGCTGTGCCCTCTCAGAGAGTAGTAGGATGCCTGGAGGTGGGCCCTTTACTGGGTGAGGCTGCAATGAAAAATTTGGGGCTAAGGATTTTCCTCTTTGATTTGGGCAGCTGTTAGAGGGGGTGTCTTCTGAAGGTGAGGAAATGTGCAGCCTTCCTGGATCCATCAATTTCCTGCTTCCAAGTACAGTATTGGTCCTCACCTCACACACCAAAGAAAACAAATGGATTTGATTAGCAAATACTTTCATCTACATCCTAATTGAAGTCTCTGGGACTTCCTTGTTTTGGAAAATCCCATTTTAATGCACAGCACGTCAGGTAGCCAAAAGAATTTCCTCTCTCATCAGCTACCCCGTCCCTCCCAAACCAGGGAGTTTATCCACCATTTTCTCACCAGCCCCCTCAGTCCGTTTCTAGATAGATGTATCTAGGCTGATGGCTGGAAGATTCTCCTGTAGTTTTGATTCATCCCATGAATCACTCAATCCCAATGCATTTACAACAGAGGCAAAGGACAGCCTTCAGTGCTGCCCCGTCCAGATGTCCTCGCTCTGTGGAGCTATCTACTCGCTGCCAGGACCCCTGAGATGCAAAGCCCACTCTCCCTGGTAGAGCCTGCTGCAGTGAAACTAAATTGCAGCTGAGAAGGTGACCACTTGGCCTTCTGAAAAATCTGACCAGTTGGCACACTGTTGTCTCCAAATGAGCCGGCAGGAAACGGGGTTTCCTAAAACTTGGTTTTAAAGCACTTAGAACAGGAAACCATTTCCCATGCATGTTAGATCTCTCTAATGACCGGCTAACTAGAAACAGGCTATCTTAATACTCTGCCCCGAGCCATTACAAATGGCTTTCTTTCCAGACTTCATTAGAATATTTACTGCGATTTGGATAGAAGACTTTTGACATGGCAGTCATAAAATTTACAGGGAACCATATTTTTGTTTTTTGTTTATTTTCCTTTTTTTTTTTTTTTTTTTTTTTCAGTCTAAGAAGAACTTGGAAGAAGTGAGGAAAGCCCTTGACTCCCCCAGCCACCAATTTCACTCATTAGTGGTCTTCATGTCTCATGACCTCTAGTTAAGAAAATAAACATCCCTGTGGTAGTCCAATAAATTGCCTTCAGAAAAAAAACAGCTTGATCTCCTTTTTGTCAACTCCTGCCTCTTTCAGAATTACAGCAAGAAAGAAAAAATTTGCAATGTGTGCGCCTTCTACGTGTTAAGTTACTGAATCTTCAAAACCATCTTCTAAATGGGCATGATCGTTATCCCCATTTAGCCTCTGAGAAAATTGAGGTCAGAAGTCACCAAAAGCCACACAACTAGAGAGTGACAGAGCTAAGATTGGCATCCAAGTGACACTGAAACACAGCTCTCTCTGACCACCTTCACTGCTTGTACTTATCCTCACAGCAGATCCAGCCTGCACGCAGTAGCTACTCTATGAAAAAGAACTTTGGACCCACTTTCACATTGTCTTACATTTTCTGCATCTAATACCTTCATAAAAAGGATTGATCAGAGCTCCAGCAAAACTGACGTTAAGTCTCCAATCAGAGAAAGGTCACTGTGGAACATTGATGTTGCACTGTTTGCAACAGTGCAATATTCAGTAGATCTTGTAATTGCAGAGTGATGGTGACATCAGCCATTAGGAAAATATAGCAGGGTAAATGAATATTTATATGAACATTGATGGGGGATATGGGAAGAGCCACTAATTTGACTGCATGGTCAGGGAGGGATTCTGATGAGGGTGCCTTTGAGTGACATTCTGATGAGGGGGCATTCTGCGGTGGTGGGGAGTGGATGATGTGTTTGAAGAACAAGTGGCCCAAGCTGGGCGTGGTGGCTTATGTCTGTAATCCCAGCTCTTTGGGATACCAAGGTGGGTGAATCACTTGAGGTCAGGAGTTAGATACCAGCCTGGCCAACATGGTGAAACCCCACCTCTACTGAAAATACAAAAACTAGTTGGGCATGGTGGCAGGCACCTGTAATCCCAGCTACTCGGGAGGCTGAGGCAGGAGAATCGCTTAAACCCAGGAGGTGGAGGTTGCAATGAGCTGAGATCACGCCACTGCACTCTAGCTTGGGTGACAGAATGAGGCTCCATCTCAAAAAAAAAAAAACAAAATAAAACCAAAACAAGTGGCCCCAAGTATCTCTGATGGTATTCATGTGGTCTGGTGTTGCACTGATAATTTTAGGTATTCAAAGGTTAGTCCCTGTGGTCTAAGGTTGCATTGATAATCTTCAGTATTCGAAGTTCAAAGTTCTCTATCTGTAGCATTAATGACCAGAAATCTGCATTCCTTCATCCCATAGTTTACCTGGTGTCAAAAACATCTCCACTGAGTCTCATTTTGATGTCATGCCTTTGGTTTTTATTACAGGATGTATGAAAAATGTTTCTGTACTCTCAGTGAGGCTTTGTGGAATACAAAGCCCCTCTACTTACTTACTAAAGTAAGTAGTAAAGAGCACACACCTATCATGTTTCTCCCTTTTTGCCTTGATTCCTAGGAAGCTCAAGGTTAAATTGAATGTTCAATTAAAACAAAAAAGTTAACGTTAGCCTTCAAGGCTTTTGAGCATTTCTAATACTTAATCGTGAATCTGCTTTTCATTGCAAGGAGTCTCTAGTTCTCCTGGACTGGTGTATAAATAACACATGTACATAAAATCATGTGTGCCAAGAATATAAGAAGTGATGATCTGCCTAAAAATACACTTTTGTTTCTATCATTAGATTCTCTGGATAAGCCATTGTTTATTACTCCATTTACATGGAGGCCAACCGTGTGACCAGATTGGATCAAAAAAAGAGAAAGAAATATTGCTATAGACAAATACGCTAATGTCTCCCCCCCAATGAATCACATCCCTCCCTCCCCCAATGAATCATATCCCTCCCTCCCCCAATGAATCACATCCCTCCCTCCCTCAATGAATCACATCCCTCCCTCCCCCAATGAATCACATCCCTCCCTTCCCCAATGAATCACATCCCTCCCTCCGCCAATGAATCACATCTTTCCCTCCCCCAATGAATCACATCCCTCCCTCCCCCAATGAATCTTATCCCTCCCTCCCCCAGTGAATCACATCCCTCCCTCCCCCAATGAATCACATCCCTCCCTCCCCCAGTGAATCACATCTCTCCCTCCCCCAGTGAATCACATTCCTCCCTCCCCCAGTGAATCACATCCCTCCCTCCCCCAGTGAATCACATCCCTCCCTCCCCCAGTGAATCACATCCCCCTTATTCTACCACCCTGTGTCATCTCCTCTCACATGAACACTGAGCTTGGCCATGTGATGTGTCTTAGCCAGTGAGACATCAACAAATATGCTGCAAGCAGAGGCTTGACAAGCAATCACTATGGGTATTGCCTTCTTGAAATGTTTCTGTCACCACCTAAGACAGCCAGGTCTAGCCTCCTTGAGGATGAAAGATCGTATGGAGAGAGAGGTCCAACAATTATAGCTGTTCCTCCAGCTCCATGCAGGCTCAAGAGTGAGCCCAGCTGAAACAAGCAGAGGAACCATCCAAGCAACTGAAAAGAGTAATAGGAATCGAGAAATCTTACTGATTCCAAACCTCAGTTTTGGCTTGTTGCACAGCACTAGATAATGAATACAGACGTTCAAATATTACTTTTAGGGCCAAAATTCTAGAGAATTGTTACTAAATATTTGGGTTCAATGGGGACTTGGTACATCGCTTAAAACATCAAAGTCCCTTGAAGGACTAACGTTTCCAGGAAATAACATACCAAGAACACATATTTTCTGAGAATCCACCATATAGAAGGCACCTCTCTTGGCCCGGGGGAGTGCTTTGATAAAAACACATAACCACCATCTTCAACAAGCTTAGTAGCTGATAAGGCCAAAATAATTTAGATAATCTGGGATTGGCAGGAGAACAGAGATAGATACAAAGAAGGAGAATATTCTAAAAACAGATTTTAATAAATACTTGCATGCAATATATAGTAAAAGCAGCAACCATATCAAAAGCAAAAGAAAGGAAAAAATTTTCCACACATAGTACTAGAATAATATTAGCTAATAGAAAAAAACATGAAGCTAAGACCTCATCTCATATATAGAGAGTACTCATGTATAGAGAATATAGAGAGTACTCACAGTCAGTAATATTATACTTATATTAATTTTCATAATTACTCAGAAATTTTAATACCTGTTTATGGAACTGAAACTGAAAAACAAGTGGCCCCAAGCTGGGTGTGGTGGCTCATGCCTGTAATCCCAGATCTTTGGGAGACCAAGGTGAGTGGACTACTTGAGGTCAGGAGTTAGACACCAGCCTGGCCAACATGGTGAATCTCCATCTCTACTAAAAATACAAGCTGACGTCAGTCATGAAAGAAGTATTTATACCACATTGATTGGTAAATGTTGGAAATCAGGGCTTTTTTGAGAATGTTTATCAACACACCATTGACAATGGAAAAGATTTATTTATTTGGCCACACATGTATTGAAAGTTAGTTTATAGAAAATTTAGGAAATGCAGTTGACTAGATAGTTTATTTCATTTATGTGGGAAAATATAGATATGTATAGAAAAATGTCAAAAGAAAATATTTTACCGTGCTTTTCTTCAGTCTATGACTTCCAAATTTTCCACAATGAGACATACGTTGCTTGTGTCATCAGTCAAAAACTAAAAATAGAACAAAAAGTTCTTTAAAAATCTAATTTTACAAAAAGACAATAAAAAGTCCTTCTCCTCAAAAACAGTAAAAATTGTAAATACTATTAATATTATGCCCAGCATCGGGTTTGAAATTGAAGCATATTTTAGCATTGAACCCTCACCGCATTCTCGGTGTGCAGATGATAATATCAAGGCTTGAAAAAGTGGAGTGACTTGGCTGAGGTCACGGAGCCTGTAAATGGCAGAGTAAATGTCTAAGTTCTTTTCACCACATAACGCTGTTTCAATAGTAAGTTGTGACAGATGCTAAAAATCTTTTAAAATCACTGATTCTCATAAAATCCCCACAGGTCTCTCAAGCCTGGACACAGAGGCTATTTATTCTCATTTTAGGTGGAAGTTTGTGGAGCATGGTGAAATCAGCCAATCAGAACGTGCAGAGGTTCACTCTAGAGGCACACAGGGAACCAGAACCAGTGATGCCTGAGAGTTCAAGACAGCAAGCTGCTTCGAGCCCATTGAGGGACACTGTGACTGGCCAGGCGCGGTGGCTCATGTCTATAATCCCAGCACTTTGAGAGGCTGAAGCGGATGGATCACAAGGCCAGGAGTTCGAGATTAGCCTGGCCAACATGGTAAAACCCCATTGCTAATAAAAATACAAAAATTAACTGGGGTGGTGGTGGGCACCTGCAATCCCCAGCTACTTGGGAGGCTGAGGCACGAGAATTGCTTGAACCTGGGAGGCAGAGGTGGCAGTGAGCCAAGATCATGCCAGTGCATGCCAGCCTGGGCAACAGAGCAAGACTCTGTCTCAGAAAAATAATAATAATAGTAACAGACAGCAAACCGTTCAAAGACACGGACTGTATCTTGTTCCCTGATGCATTCCCACTGCTTAGCTCCTTGCTGGTCATGGTAGCTCTCAATACATACATTTTGGATAAGTAAAGAATGGAAGCAGGGAGAAAAGGAAGGCAAGTGGAAAAGGCAGGAGAGCAACAGGAAGGTGAGAGATTGGGGCAAGGAAGAAAGAAAAACAGAAGAAAATTAACAAAAAGCAAACATAAGAAGTAAAACCATAGCAATACAGGGCCATTGAGTGTGTAAGTCACGGGCTGCCGTCCTCAGTTGCCTCTGAGTGGCTGTTAGTAATATTACAGTCAGGACAAAAGCGGACGACAAATCATCAGACAAAGTAAACACTCAGTATAATCTCTTTTAGAAGGCATGAATAATATGAAGTACATTTTAGAAATATTTCTATCAGAAGTGATTAGGTTTGGTATTTAGATGGACTGATAAGAACCATCTAGAAAATTCATTTTCCTAGAACAGGTCATTCCCAAACCACAGAGGAATCATTATCATTGATTATGGACACATTTTCATTCAGACAAATTCTGCAATGGGGTTGATAAAAATGGACCCTTCCAATGGTCTGTTTATACAACCACATCACAGGTGGTATCAGTATTTTACTAGCATTTGGAGAAAAGTTAAACTTTCCTGGAAAGTTACGTTTTTGAGGGTTTTTTTGTTGTTTGTTGTTGTTGTTGTTGTGTTTGCTTTGTTTTATTTTACCACAACTTATGTTTATTTCTCTGCGTATCCTCTCGAATTTTAATCAGTCTTCCTTGCTGCTTGACCTTCGAATGATTATTTTTTTCAACCCTAAGCCAGAAGCAAGAAGCTGGCAGATATTGCAGTGATCATCAGATCCAGAGTTGGAGAAACCCAGGTTGTCCTTCTTCCCTGTGGTAATTTACTAAGACCTGGTCACTTCACTTTACCAGCATTCCAGCATTTTCATCTTTAAGATGAGGATAATAACAGCTGCTCCCTCAAAGTACTTCTGTGAGTAAGAAATGATATAATGCTCAAGTCCAGTTCGCTCAACAGTACCTGGCACTCAAGAAATGGAAAATATAATTATAGACCTTGGCACAAAATATGGTTTTCAAAGTTTTATTGGGATTGTATTTTTTTTAATGTTGATTCCTGGGCTTTATTTTAAAGTTAGAAATAAAACACAGACTCCAAATCTCCCATTAAGTTGCTAGTTTCTAAACTCATCTTAAATTCATCTTAAAGTCATCTCTGGGGTGCTGATTAGCTATAACTCAAGATTTTCTAGGTATACATGAAGTTGGATAAGCAATATTTAAATTGCAATCCTTATTTTTGACTGAAAATAATTTGTTGAAGTTATTATACAGTTGTTCAGCCTCTGAATCGAACAACAGAATGAGCATTCTTCTCTCACTGGGTAGGGAATTCCAAATCCTAATTGAATTTGTTATAGGTTATTTTGATCCAAAGTTTAGTGAGAGCATTGGTTTGACAATTCCAATTCTAGTTTGCCATTTCCTTCAGAAATATTTGATTCCTCTTATTATTGTCCTCTGGATACCAGATTCAATATACACACCAAGAGCAAGTAAACAAACCTAACTCCAAAATCCAATATATTGGTTCCATTCAGATCCATGTTTAGAAAATCCACAATCTATGCCTTCTGGCCCAATGATTGATGACACAGTCCTCCTGCTGCCCTTTTCAAGAGCAAGCCAAACAGGAACTCAAGAAAGGAGGAACTGTCAGGAAGCCCAAAGCTGGGGTGTCCCTCCATCGCAGAACGGAAGCTCTCATCCTCAAACCCTGTATTTGCAGATGGTCATTTAATTTGTAAAGGAAATGTCCTCATAAAATGTGTTGTACTCTTTCCCACAGCTTTCAGGCTTGCTCCTTCAATCCAGCTAGTTCTGTGGTTTCTTTTTAAAAACAGAAAGGTTCACAATATTCTTATTGACAGTCTTTTCTCTCTTGTTGGCCTTGGTTTTAGATGAATAACATGATCTCATGGAGAGGGAAAGTGGGAAAGGTGCATTAGTTACAGAGACCCCAGTTCTTCCTGTGCAGTTCCCATCTGTTTCCACCAGTTTGTTTTTAGCTGGGTCCCATTTATTTCAGTGAGCCCACTCGTTCTTATTTTGGCTTCCAGTTTGGGGATAAGGGGTAAATAAGACATCTTCCAGAGAATCCTACCCCACCACTGGGTTTCAATGAGCTTCTCTTTTCTAGTCTTTCAGGAGGTGTTCTGTAGGAAACACATAGGTCTCCAAATCATACATTTCGCTACCCTAAAATTTTACCAAGATTTGAGAGAAATGAACCAACTGCTTTTTTTTCCATGAAGAAAAAGCTGTAGTGCCTAATTTGTTCTCAAGCTTGTCTTTGAAAGAACACCTGCTCCCTTTGCTGACAAAAAAGAAATTGCTGGGGCTTCCAATTTTCAAGTTATTGAACTTACAGGAATTCTTATTCTTGTTTATCTCATGCTTTCCATCCAAAAACCATCCTTCGAGTCCCTCTTCCCCTAAAAAATTTGCCAGAATCATCTAGTCTGCACACCTCCCTAACTTCTCAGAGCATTTAACATCTATTTTATTCATTTTGGGAATTGATAATATACTGTTTTGTACTTATTTCTAATTACCTTTTCCATGAGAATCATCTTAATCCTGTATAGATGCCTCAAGAGCAGAGACCATGTGTTAAACTCCTCCTGTTCTTCATATGATAACTCTTACTTCCTAAACAATCTAAATGTATATTAGATGGCCAACGAATACTTATTAAATTGGATTTCTATAATGAGTGTTTTGACAAAGTCTGTATACTTTCATAGATACATTAAAGGTAAAGAGAAGTAGAAAGTAAAACCAGGTTGGGCGTGGTGGCTCATGCCCATAATCCCAGTAATTTGGGAGGCCGAGGTGGGCAGATAACTTGAGGCCAGTAGTTCAAGACCAGCCTGGCCAACGTGGTGAAACCTCGTCTCTACTAAAAATACAAAATTAGCCAGGTCTGGTGGCAGACATCTGTAATCCCAGCTACAAGTAGGCTGAAGTGGGAAAATTGTTTGATCTAGGAGGTGGAAGTTGCAGTGAACCGAGATCATGCCACTGCACTCTAGCAAAGAAAGAAAGTAAAACTAGATCTTTTTCAGCAATTAATTCATGAAATCAACACATTAATTTTTTATTTAAAAACTCATCGAATGATTAGGATTGAAAATACCTTATCTGGTACAAATTTCCATCCAAGTTTGAATTCTTACTAATCTTTCTTAAGAAGTTATTGAAAGAAGCCTTTTCTAGGATGTTAGGTATAGTTATCACAAAAAAATTAAATAAATCGAAACAAAAAGGAGAAAAAGAAAACAGAAATAAACAACTCTTCATGAGCAATTGTAGTATATGTTACACATATGTATTTAAAACACACACACAGGCTCAGTAGGCACCTCATTTTCTGTCACTTGCTCCAAGTTATATTCCAGGTAATGGGTCAGAGGGATTAAAAGTGCTGGAAGACAGTGAATGTTTAATCGCCTCACACCTGCCTTTCTGTAAAACTGCAGCCTATTCCTGTTCTGTAACCTCTAAAACTCATCAGCAATTTACTGATGCAGCCAATTAGACAAAGGAGGCGAGATTTCGGAAGCCCTTTCAGAGGGATCAGTCATTTTTGGGCCTACAACACAACGAGCCCGACCACTGAGCTTCTCGGTGAGAACATTGGCGGCTGTCTTCTAGCTTAGAGCTTAGTGGAATTCCTTTCACATTCTGAAATGACTAGTTCCAGGATACACTGTCATCCAGAAACACGTGGCCAGGCCATCATGCAATCTTGCCTCTTTTCCCCAATTCTCATTTCTATCTGGTTACTTCTAAAGGACAGGTTTCATCCCATTGGGATTTCCACTGGCAAGACCCCCATTGTTAAAACAGATCCTTTGACAGTGTCTGGAGTTCAAAAGTAGCATAGTAGTTAGTGTGATGGATGAAAATTGCATCTATTTAAGTTGAGATAGATTTAGAGAGAGTCGCAAATGATCATTAGTAAACATGCAGGATTAACAACTACTCAATCATGATGTTTCCTTACTTACATTTTCATTTTTAATAATATCCTGAGCCTCCTGGTCTTCTTGCTATGTTTTGGCCTATTTATTAAAACATTGCCTATAAAATACTTAAGTCCCAAAGAATTTCTAGCAGGCAAGAAACATGAAGCATTAGCTTATTATATCAAGACCCTTAATTAATTATTATTATTATTTTTTTTAGATCTGAACGCTGAGGTTCCTAGGTGATAGATAATGCTACTGGCCAACACAGAATCTCATTTGAAGCTGACAGAGGAACTATTTGTGGATAGACAATTCCTTTCTGCTGTAAGAATCAGTGAGTGAAGGAAAGAGATTCATGTGCAGTTTCACTGGCTTAAGGTACTTTTCTGATATAACAGAATTTTGGGGCTAAAATGGCTGCTCGGCATTCATTTTCATGGCTGTGTTTCATAACAACTATCTACTGTAAACCTTTTACTGATTTCAGTCAAATATGGGACATAATTAAGTTTTAAAAAATAAAAGGAAAGGAACAAAAATCTTGACATTTTGATCAAGATTGTGGTTGAATCTCGTAGGAAAAATGGCCATGGATGATTTTTAAGTAAACATATTTTCAAGGCTTTGTTTGCCTTTAAATCAAGTTTTGTAAGAACGCAATAGCAATGCGCGATGACAAACCTGCTAGTTAGTTTTCTCTTTGTCAGTCACTAGAAGACAAAAATTAAAGCTCACGAAATTTTGCATCATATCAAATTTGTTCATTTAAATTAATGAGAAATATCTATGTAATATTTATACTAGAGGCTGCTTAAGCTTTCAAGACACCTTTAAAATGTGATAATTTGGAAGTTGGTTGATTAATGTGCTCATCTGACAGCTTCAGTTTTTTTAAAGAAATTTAAGTAATTAGATTTACTGTTATATTAAGATATATTAATACTTTCAAGTAGGGCTCTGGGGGGTGCCTTATGTAAGCACACTCCCAAAAAATGCAACAAACTAAGCATGACACTACAGGTTAGTACAAATTAGGCAGTATTATCAAACCCCATTCTCTCTAATCTTCTTATGGTGTGTAAAAAAATCCACATCCCTTCAAAACTTAGATCTCCAAACTTCATATGACTAAAGCAAAACATCAAAAAAGTTTATATAAAAAAGAGATCAGCAGAAAGGAATTCACACTGGTAAATTATCTTTTTGGTGGTTGTTTTTGTTTGCTTGTGAAAAAATGAAAACTCAGTATTGGTTGCAGTTAAGCTCACTTCAGGATTATATGCCCTGGAAGAATTTTGAAGATTAACTTTTTTTTTTTTTTTTTTAAAGATCTTTTACAGTCCTTTCAAAATTGCCTGGGAAAAGAAAATAAACGCAGGTGATGTGCTGATCCAATTTCCCCACTCCGTTGAGAACTTTTGAAAATTATACTATTCAAAAACAGTTTTCCATAAAAAGAATTTTGAACAAATTTGAGCATTCAATCACATATGAAAACAAGAGGCCACATGGTGCTAGATTGGAATCCCTCTTCATCGGGGTTTGTTTGAAGTACTTGGGGGAAAAACAAGGGAAAGAAACTACAGTTGGTTTAGAACAGCCAGCACCAGCGAGCACTTCTCACTCCATGTGGGTGATTCTTCCACCCTCACAGTGAGCTCCCAGCAGAGTATCAAAACCATGAGAAGGAGCAGTTTTGAAGATGGATGGCCTGGATTCCAAGATCGGCTTATGACTGACAAGCTGGTCTCCTTGGGCAGGATAATGAAGCTTCAGTTTTTCCACCTATAAAGTGGAGACGATGATCGTGGTCGCTACCCCCACAGAGTAGTTTTAAGGCTACATTCAGATAATTCATGGAGAACATTTAGCAGAATGTATGGCACATGGGAATAACTCAATAAATGCTATTAACTATTACAGAGGGAACACTGCAAAACAAATTGAATCATGTTACTGGCTGAGGAGAGAAGCCAGAGCTAGCAAAAATGATTGGCAATGTATCTTGTGAAGCACAGGAACACTTTGCCTTCAGAGAATTTTCAGTTGAAAAGTTATAGGTAGCTATTTCACACCAGGCAGGGGGAAAGGGAGCTGAACAAAAAAGTCAAGGTGTTAAGAGAAGAGGTGGTCTGCAGAAAATAGAAATAAGAGTAGAGGCTAAGAGGCAGCATAGAAGAGTAGAAATTCTTTGGAGTTAGAAAGTTCGAGGCCCATTTACCATTTCTGTCCATTATTAGTTGCATGGCCCTTGTCATGTGGTCTGTTGTTTCCTATGCTTAGTTCCTCATTCATACAACTTGTTACTGAAGGTTACTTTGAAGGTTTGCCCTGATGTCCTAATGAAAAGGCACATAATGTGTCTAAATGTAGCACCTGAAAGTACTCTACAGAGAGAAGCTCTTACTGTGAGGTGTGATACCCAGCTACAAGAGTGTCCGCAATGATGGAACAGGATGGAAAAAATGGTTCAGGGAATGTATTGACAAAATAAATAAATGCCAACACATGACACAGCACCATTGCCAAATTAGGAATTAGGAAAGTTGGAAACTGTTTAAAACTTTGTGAGAATGGCCAGGTGTAGTGACTCATGTCTGTAACCCCAGCACTTTAGGAGGCTGAGGCAGGAGGATTGCTTGAGCCAAGCAGTTAGAGGCTGCAGTCAGCTATGATCACACCACTGTACTCTGGCCTGTGAGGCAGAGTGAGGCACAGAAAAAGTCAGCTTTCTGAGGAAACACCTGGAATTCCCTGGCGGAAAGGAAAAGTAATTTACTACACTGAATGTCACAAATGTCTTAAAAATAATAGATTACAAAGCCTGTAATCCCAGCACTTTGGGAGGCCGAGAATCACAAGGTCAGGAGATCGAGACCATCCTGGCTAACATGGTGAACCCCGTCTCTACTAAAAATACAAAAAATAGCGAGGTGGCGGGCGCCTGTAGTCCCAGCTATCAGGAGGCTGAATGGCGTAAACCCGGGAGAGCTTGCAGTGAGCTGAGATCCGGCTGCACTCCAGCCTGGGCGACAGAGCGAGACAAAAAAAAAAAAAAAAATAATAGATTAATGGAACGTAATATCTAGTAGAGATTGTGTCAGAGAGTGGCTGGCTGTTCAGCACACTCAATGCCTTTGGACGCCTTGGTAAAGATGGTGGAGCCTCCATCAGCCTGGGCCCCTGAATGACTACAAGGAACAGCCTCCCCAACTCCTACTCCCACACTTTCAGCTGGACTTCATATAAGTGAAAAATAAACTTACATTATGTTAAGCCACTAAAATGTGAGATTATAATAATTGGATAGGTCTCTTAAGTGGCACCCAAATTTTTTCTCTAAGCTTTTTCTTTCTAATTTTTGGTAGAATTTAATATGTAATCCACTTTCTTCCCCATAGAAATATTTTAAATTTTGACTCTATTTTTTTCGTAAAATATAAATAAGGCAAATTGTTGTTGGCATTTAATTAATTCTATTTATGGAATTAGCTTCATCCTCAAGGAAATTATAAGGAAATCAGTAACAAAGCAACTGTATGGGGTGTCTATGATTTTAGGATATTAAAGGGCCGTTGTCAGTGAGAAATGAGATAATATGATGAATCCATGTTCATTCAAACATCTCTGTCCCAACTAAAAACTCAACACAGGGGGTACTAAAGAAAATGAACAAACAAAAGTATGAATCAGTGTTCTATTTTACATAATATTTTCAAATATATTTTTAGTGTACTATTTCAAAACATAAAAAACCTTATTTTTTCCCTCATCATAAAAGAAATGCATCTTTTAAAAGTACTCAGATAATACACAAAGTTTTTTTAAGTCAAAATTATAATCTCACCTCCCAGAGGCAACTCCATTGTTAGGAGAAGATACTTATTTTCCTCAAACCTCATTGACCCCAGGCAATCTCAAGCAGTTTCTTCTGCCAAGGTGATAAGAGGAAAATAACACAACATTGTTTGTTTATTTGATTATCTAGGAGTATGAGTTATGTGTGCTTCCTTTGGCTTACTGTATACACATTTCTTTTGTCCACTTTTTTTTAATGTTTATCTCATTGGTTTTTAAAAGTTCTAAATAGAATATGCATGTTAATCCTTTGAAATGCATTAATCTTATTATTTATTTATTTATTTTATTTATTTATTTATTTTAGAGTCAGGCAGGCTCTCTCTGTCTCCCAGGCTGGAGTGCAGTGGCAATTTCATAGCTCACTGGAGCCTCGACCCCCCAACCTCAAGCAATCATCCCACTGCAGCCTCCTAAGTAGCTGAGACTACAGGCATGAGCCACCAATTTTTAAAATTTTTTTGTAGAGAAAGGGTCTGCCTATGTTGCACAGGCTGGTCTCTAACTTCTTCTCAAGCAATCCTCCTGCTTCAGCCTCCCAAAGTGCTGGGATTACAGGCATGAGCCACCACCACACCCAGCTGAAATAAATTTAGACACTCTTCCTTGATAGAGCATTTTTTACCTTGGGAAAATAGTAATAAAATGTGCGTAAGTATTAGAAATATCACT
Source organism: Macaca thibetana thibetana (assembly GCF_024542745.1). Taxonomy (NCBI): domain Eukaryota; kingdom Metazoa; phylum Chordata; class Mammalia; order Primates; family Cercopithecidae; genus Macaca; species Macaca thibetana. The sequence goes on from NC_065597.1 coordinate 40,427,079, forward strand.
CATGTAGGTATTCTCTCACAGCAGGTACCTGGGCTTTTTTTTTTTTTTTTTTTTTTTTTTTTTTTTTTTTTTTTTGAGAAAGAATCATGCTCTGTTGCTCGGGCTAGAGTGCAGTGGAGCATGATGTTGGCTCACCACAACTGCTGCCTCCAGGGTTCAAGCAATTCTCCTGCCTCAGCCTCCCAAGAAGCTGGGATTACGGGTGCCTGCCACCACACACAACTAACTTTTGTACTTTTAATAGAAACGGCATTTTGCCATGTTGGCTAGGCTGGTCTTGAACTCCTGACCTCAAGTGATCTACCTGCCTCAGCCTCTCAAATTGCTGAGATTACAGGCATAAGCCACTGTACCCGGCCCAATACTTAACAGAGAAAATCTCACTAAAATTTTGACATGATGGATATGTTAACTAATTTGATTGTTATAATCATTAAACAATTATGTGTATGGAATCACGTTGCATACCTTGAATACATACAATCTCTAATTGTCAATTAAATGTTTTTAAATTTTTAAAAATTGTTCATAATTGTCAAGGGAAGGACCACAGGTTCAAGCTTTTGCTAATTGACCCATGCTGTTACATGTGAGATGCATTTTTTTATTCTTAATACTTTTACATAATGTTTAAAATTTTTGTAATCAATCTGGTGATAAAACATTTTAGTCTATCTCACTTGAAGACTTTGTGTTCTGAAACACAAGAAAGTGTAAAAATCGCAGTAATAATCACTTCTTTACCTTTACCTGTACTTCGTAAATCTCAGATGACTTTGTCCTATTATTAAAGTTGGTTTAATATATTAATGTTATAATAATAGTAGTGCATATATATAGTTACTTTTTTAATAGATGGGAAAGATGAAATTTGAGATGCTACATGACTTTTCTGGAATCATGGTGAATAACAACAATTAATGATATTTAAGATTAATTATGCCTTTATGATGCAATAAATCTGGTCCATCATACTTTATGTCATTGAGTCATAACAACCACATTATACGGATGAGAAAAGTGAAGCTCAGTGGTGGAATGACTTTTCCAAGGTCACAGTGCGAGGGTGGAGTCATGACTTCAACCCTGGCAGATTCTAGAATCTGCTCGTTTAAGCAGCACAGATTAACCCCACTGGAAGAGGGGCAAATCAGTATTACCTATAGAACCAGAACCAAGGCCTAGGAATCAACACCAAACATATACTTGGAACTTTGTTCTTTGCCTGGCTTAACACAAGAGCCTCTCCAAGCAGCTCTAAGGCTAGGGTGGGGCTTCTAAGGCTAGGCAGTGGAGGAAACAATGGCATGGTTCACTGGTCAGCCTTCTCTCAATTACAAACAATTTTAACTTTCCCTCAAATCTGTAATTATAGGATGATTGCAAACTCAATATATAGATTGCTGATTCTGAAGCATGCATGTACACAATTCTGACAATAACTGACAAAAATGTAAAAGGTATACCTTAAAAATGTTTAAAAACGCACTTCTTAATTTTTGTGCAAGGAGGTCTTCAGACATGATTCTAAGCGTAGAAGGCTTCAGGAAAAAGAGACTCTGCACATAAGTGTGTGTAGATGAAAGCTGTCTTTCCTTTTAAACTCTGTTGCCTAAAACATCCATTTGTGTTGCAAAAATAAATACAGACATGACAGAGAAGCATTGGCAGAGAACTCTCTCATATTTAGTGAATCCTGAAAACACTGTCCCCACTCCAAACTAGTGATTGAGTTCTTGTTTTCCCACCCCCAAGTTTAGATGCTGGAGGTGGTGTTTTTTGTTTTTGTTTTTTTCTTTTCTTTTTCTTTTCCTTTATTCTGACTGGAAGAAAAACACATTGCCTGATTGCTCTTCATTGAGACTCTCCTCTGACTGAGATATATTCTGGATGATATAGGCTAGGCTTTCCCAGAGGCAGTAGAATGCCCTAGATAGCCACTCATAGTCCCTTAATTTTATTTGAATTTTGAGCTGGAAGGCAACTTAGAAGGAATTGAAATCTAACACCCTTTACCCCCTTTTTATTCAAACAGATAAGGAAACTGTGGTCCACAGAGGTTTGAAAACTTGCCCAAAACACACATTTCATTGCAGTGAATCTGAGATTCCAACTGATATGGTTTGACTCTGTGTCCCCACTCAAATCTCATCTCGAATTGTGATCTTCATAATCCTCTTGTATCTGGGGAGAGACATGGTGGGAGGTGATTGGATCATGGGGGCAGTTTTCTTCATGCTGTTCTTGTGATAGTGAATGAACTCCATGGGATCTGATGGTTTTGTAAGTGTTGGACACTTCCTCCTTCACAAACTCTCTCTCCTGCTGCCATGTTAGATGTGCCTACTTCCCCTTCTACCATGATTGTAAGTTTCCTGAGGCCTCCCCAGACATGCAGAACTGTGAGTCAATTAAACCTCTTTCCTTTATAAATTACCCAGTCTCAGGGAAGTTCTTTATAGCAGTGTGAAGATGAACTGATACACAAACTCAGCTCTTAACTTGCCTTTTTGTTCTTCCACAATACAATTCCAGCTGCCCAGTGCCCAGGCAGAGTCTCCATAATGCTAACATCTAGAAGAGAAAGGATGAAGGTGGGTGAAAGGTCAAGTCTTCTGAGATTTAGCTAGACAGAGAGGCAGCACCTAGCTACCTGATGTTGTCTTATACATCCCCCCATTGGTCTGCAGCTGCAGATGTACAGATTCTATTAATTTACCAGTTCAAGAACAAACAAGTCTTTGCTGGTGTAGAAAAGAGGCTCATGGTAACCCAAGCACATCTTCTAGAAAACAACAAAAGCCACCTCTGGCGGGGCACCATCCACAGTGCACGCCGGTGCATCTGAGGTCTTATGCCCAAAAAGAATGTAAACTAGGGCTGAGGTTTTGAACAACTTCTGGGCACCTTACCCAGCAGAAAAATCAGGAGCAATTGGAAACAGGGTGGGGGAAGGGTGCGTGCTTTTGTTGTTTTCATTTTTGTTTTGTTTTTTTCCTCTTTTCAAAGGGTCAAAAGCCAACAATCTAACACTTGTAAAAGTGTCAGCCCAAAGCGGGAAGGCTCCTTGAATGACAGGATAGCTCACCCAGAAGCTCAGCATGTATCAGAAACCGAGATTCAACACCACGCTTTCTTTCTCTTCCTTCCAACAGCCTCTGTTGCTCGTGGCAGATTTAATGGTGTGATTTACAGCACTGAGAGACCTTTGTCAGGGCCAGTAAAATGACAAACAATAAATATATGGAGCAGTATGTTAACAGCCTCCACACAATACCTTGTCAGTTACAGCTTGATAGCGATACATTTTAATTTTGTCTTTCATAAAAATCTTGGCATGTATGCCTCATTTGAACACAGGCTTCCAAGTCAAGTGTGTCATCCAAGCATGCAGTTTATCACCCTCTATATTTTCTGTCCTTTTCATTTAATGTCATTCCTATGGCAACAGACATCGCCCTGGAAATCATTTTCAAAACAGCTTATTTGTTGAAAGGGATTGGGTGAGGCTAAAATATGTGTTTGGCTGGGAAGAATGTCAGAGTGTGAATATGGCTTAGTTACATTAATCATATTCTTTGAGGACTTTGTGTAATCAGATACTTGAAGGAGGCGTATTGTGGGGTGGAATTTGACATCCCCACCCCACCCCCAGCTTTTTATGGTTTTGCATTTCATAAGGATAAAAATAAGAGAGGCAAACTTGCAGTTCACTCCATGGAAAAAGATCTACGCTTGTTTCTAACATGGCACAGTATGTCCATTTAGGTAACAGGATTGGTGGATTGTAGCCCTAATAATACTGAACTGCCGTTACTATGAAGCTGATTATGTGAACCTGAATTTATTCATTCAACATATCTTTAATGAGCATCTAGTTTGAAATGAATATTGCCTGAGAAAAGAGTGGTGAAAAAAATAGACAAAACCTCTGCTCCCATGGAGTTTTACAGATTTTATTATTTATTTATTTATTTATCCATTCATTCATTATTATTGTCATTTTTAGAAACAAAGTCTTACTCTGTCAGCCAGGTTGGAATGTCACAGGGCAAGCATAGCTCACTGCAGCCTCAAACTCCTGAGCTCAGGGCAAGTCTCCTGCCTAAGTCTCCTGAGTAGCTGGAACTACCGGTGTGTTCTACCACCTAGTTAAGGACAGATTTTAACTAAGCAAACTAATACATTATTCAAGCTGGGTTCTCCAGTAACAGGATCTGACATGGGGGTTCTTGTGAAGGTGTTTTATTGAAGACCCAATAAACAAGTTGTATGGGGGGCTTGTAAGTTGGTGTAGAGAGCAGAACCAGACAGAGGAAGAGGCCAAGCAAAGTTGAGTCTAGCCGCTGTCTGATCTCAGCAGGAGCTATGGAGTGCAAATGGCCCCACCAAGCTGACCCACCTCGGGATATTGTACAAGTGAGTCATTGGTTGTACGCTACCTTGCGGTGTGTGCCATCACAGCCTCCTAGGCATCCCTTGGTGAGGCAGCTCCTATTGACCAAGAGTAATGCTTGGAAGAAAGGTGCAGATGTTGGCCATTGGCCATCAAAACTCATGTCGGCTGGGGAGTGGGCATGCCAGCTGGACAAGGGAGTCAGGGCACATAGTTCCTACTACATGCATACATGCAGTATTTTAAATCAGGAATAATGCTATGAATAAAATAAAAGACAGTGGCCAATAGTAGGTGGACACGTCATGAAATGCTTTTCTAAAGAGAGAATATCGGAACTGAAGCCAGCCATACGAAGATCTTGGGCAACTGTTAAAGCAGATAAAACAAAAGTCCAAATAACCCACTAGTGGGCTCTTTCAAAGGATGGTAAGCTCAGGATATTTGAGGAACAGAAGGTAGGCTCAGGTGGTTAAAGTGCCATGAGCAATGGACGGGGTGATACAGGAGAAAGTCAAAGAAACAAGTTAGGATCAGATTATATAGCATATAGAAGGCCATGAAAAGGGCATTGTATTTTATTGTAAGGTCTATAGAGAGCTCACTATACTCTTAAGCCAGCCAGCATCACATACTGGAATCTAGAAATTAAACCACCTGCCCACATTCAGCTCCTCCCACTTTGCTAAGTGCCCTGAGAAGCAAAAGTCGTGAGTATGTGTCGCAGGCACAAGATCCTCCCTGTTTCAGTGAGGAGATAGGTCTTGCTAGATGGAAACTCACAAAGGAAGCAGTACTTCCATGAATATGAATATCAGCTACACATCTGACTGTCCGTGGCTTAAGAAAATACCCAATTATTGGTTCACACAGCAGCCCACTAAAGCTTTTATTTTTTTTTTTTTTTTTTGAGACGGAGTATCACTCTGTCGCCCAGGCTGGAATGCAGTGGTGTGATCTTGGCTCACTGCAAACTCCACCTCCCGGGTTCACGCCATTCTCCAGCCTCAGCCACCCGAGTAGCTGGGGCTACAGGCGCCTGCCACCACACCCAGCTAATTTTTTGTATTTTTAGTAGAGACGGGGTTTCACCGTGTTAGCCAGGATGATCTCTAAAGCTTTCTTGACCTATATTATGAATGACCGGATGACATGCAGCTTTGACGGAAATCTCAAGCCTTTTCATCATGCATTATTCCTATATTTGGTATTTCAGGAACACACTTTCACCAAATGAGAACCTAATGCAGTCTTTCATAAAGGCTACATTCTGCATAATAGATAGCCTTATAGAGCCTTACTAGCCAAACTGTGGTCTGCAGACCTTGACCATGGGCATGACCATGACATGGGAGGTTAGGAAAGCAGAACAACACACTCTGCCCCAGACCTATCCAACCAGAATCTTCATTTGACAAGGTCCCCCCAGGTGATTTGTATGCCCATTAAAGTTTGATAAGCTCTGATGCAGAACATTGTTTCTACAGGAAAATGTGCCCTGAGGTACAATAACTCACCGATTAACAAAACAAATACTTGAGACATACAACCAAGGTGTAAACTGGCCTTTACCAAAAATATTTAAAAGTTGAACATTATAATATAATTTTAAAAGAACAAAACATGTAAATCCTTTTCACAGCACTGTCAATTGCGTGGACATCAGGAAGGTGCTTGGGAGTCCAAGATAATTCAGGAGAGACCCTCAATAGAAACAGATTTGAAGGGTAAGGTGCAGTGGCTCATGCCTGTAATCCCAGGATTTTGGGAGTCCAAGGCAGTTGAATCACATGAGGCTAGGAGTTCAAGACCAGCCTGACCAACATGGCACAACATTGTCTCTACTGAAATAATAATAATAATAATAATAATAATAATAATAACAAAATTAGCCAGGTGTGGAGTTGCACACCTGTCATCTCGGCTACTTGGGAGGCTGAGGCAGGAGAACTGCTTGAACCTGGGAGGAGGAGGTTGCAGTGAGCCGAGATCACACTACTGCACTTCAGCCTGGGCAACAGAGAGACTCTGTCTCAAAAATAAATAAATAAAGAGATTTGAAGAAGAAAACAGTAAGGAATATAGCGCTGATGGATGGTTTCACAGAAAAGGAGAAATCAACATTAGTCAAAGTGTGTCTTAAAATACTATTCCTAGAAAGTACAAGAACAGTCACTTTTCAAAAGAAGACGTGTATGTGGCCAATGTGCCTGTGAACAAAGCTCAAGATCACTGATCATTAGAGAAATGCAACTCAAAACCACAATGAGATACCATCACACAAGTCAGAATGGCTTCTTAAAAAAGTTAAAAAAAAAAAAAAAGAGAAAACAGACGCTGACAAGGTTGCCAAGCAAGGGGAATGCTTATACACCATTGATGGGAGTGTAAATTAATTCAACCTTTGTGGAAAGCAGTGTGGGTGATTCCTTAAAGAGCTAAAAACATAATTACTAATTGACCCAGCAATCCCATTACTGGGTATATACCCAAAGAAATATAAATCATTCTACCCTAAAGACACATGCCTGCATATGTTCATTGCAGCCCTGTTTACAATAGCAAAGACATAGAATCAACCTAAATGTCCATCAGTGACAGATTGGAAAAAAAAAAAATGTGGAATACTATGTAGCCATAAAAAAGAATGAGATCACATCCTTTGCAGGAACATGGATGGAGTGCAGCCTATTATCTTTAGTAAACTAACATAGGAACAGAAAACCAAATACCTGTGTTCTCACTTACAAGTGGGAGCTAAATGATGAGAACAAATGAGCAAAAGGAGGGAACAACAGACACTGGGGCCTACTTGAGGATGGAGAGTGGGAGGAAGGAGAGGATCAGAAAAAATAACTGTTGAGTGCTAGGCTCAGTACCTGGTGACAAAATAATCTGTATGGCCAACACCCATGACTTGAGTTTACCTATGTAACAAACCTGTACATGTACCCCTGAACCTAAAGGAAAAGTTTTTAAAAAATAGTAATAAAAATATATATACTGCTATGAGGCAAGACTTCCAGAATGGTGGGAATCCAAAAATCTCCTTCTTTATAAAAGCAATGAGAATACTGTCAAAATTGTAAAATCAGTAGTTTTAAGACCTCTGGAACTTAATCAAAGGCTTACAACAATCCAAGGAGTGTTTATCCAAAGAAATACTAGTTCTACAAAATGCTAATAGATATTACCCCAAAGATGATACCATGGTAAAATTAGGAGCATTGGATTAAACAAAGTTACAGGTTTCTCTTCGGTAGGATCTTTTAGAACCTTTAGTACACTAAATATTCACTGCATAGTCTGCAATTTTTTTCCAAACTTAATTGACCACAGATCCCTTTTATTGTGAGATAGTCTATGGATCTATGTCCTGAGAAATACACTTTGGAACATACTAGGTGCGACTTTGAGGTTAGATCTATGAAAAGATGAAGAGTTCTAGACACTGGAAGGAGTAAACATAATGAAAGGCAGCCATGAGAGTCCCCTGGAAACCCGGATATTTTTCTGGAATGTGGTTAGTAGAGAAGCTGGTTAAGAAGAAAAGTGGTCAAATGTTGGAGTCTTTGCAGGTTAAACAGAATGATTCAGAAGAATAGTTTCTTAAAACAAGTTATACTCAGCTAGGCATGGTGGCTCACATCTGTAATTCCAGCACTTTGAGAGGCCGAAGCAGGAGGATTGTTCTAGGCCAGGAGTTTGAAACCAGTCTGGACAACATAGTGAGACCCTATCTGTACAATAAAATTTTTAAAAAATTAAAAATTAGCCGACTGTGGTGGCATATGCCTGTAGTCCCAGCTACTAAGGAGGCTGAGGCAGGGGTGGGGAGTGGGGGAGGGATCATTTGAGTCCAGAAGTTCAAGGCTGCAGTGAGCCATGATCGTGCCACTGCACTCCAGCCTGAGCAGCAGAGCGACACCCTGTCTCAAAAAAGCAAAAACAAATAAACAAAAAAAGTTACACAAAGCACACACCATAAAATAAAAGACTGATTAATTTGATGTCATTAAGATTTAAATTTCCATAGAACAAAAAAGTTCTGTTAAACCGATTGAAAAGACAACCCATAGCCTATGAGAAGATATTTGCAAAACACAAACAGCAAGGAGACTATGCAGAATGTACAAAGAGCAAAGGGTACTAGCTGGTGATAAACAGAGAAAGAAACTGAAATAATCAATAGATATGCAAACCGATGCTCAACTTCCAGAATGATCAGGAAGTACAAATCAAGTTAAAACCATAATGAATTTCATAAAAATTCTAATCTCTACCACTACCAAGTGCTCTTAAAGAAACTGAGCACGCAACTCTCATATATTCTGAGAGGGCTTCACAAACTTTTTACTCACATTTCTGACACCAAAAATATGAGTGGATCTTCCTCACACCAACCAGTGTGCCAACTCTCTGGACATCAACCGAGTATCCTACAATTCAGGTCAATTCTGACACTACCTGGAGCTAGCATCAGATTTCCCCAATTTGAGGGCTCAGTTCCACAAGACCACCCTCACTTCAGATGCCAGTCTCAAATATTTTATTTTATTTATTTATTTTTTTTTGAGACGGAGTCTCGCTCTGTCGCCCAGGCTGGAGTGCAGTGGCGCAATCTCGGCTCACTGCAAGCTCCGCCTCCCAGGTTCACGCCATTCTCCTGCCTCAACCTCCCGAGTAGCTGGGACTACAGGCGCCCGCCACTGCGCCCGGCTAATTTTTTTCTATTTTTAGTAGAGACGGGGTTTCACCATGGTCTCGATCTCCTGACCTTGTGATCCGCCCGCCTCGGCCTCCCAAAGTGCTGGGATTACAGGCGTGAGCCACCGCGCCCGGCCCAGTCTCAAATATTGAGTACCCAGGGTACCTACACTTCTGTTCAACCTTGCAACAAAGCTAGGGGTTGCCATAACCTCCTCCCTTCAGGTTTAGTAACTTGCAAGAGTGGCTCACAGAACTCAAGGAAGCACTTGACTTATCATTACCAGTTTGTTACAACTGTTACTGATAACAAAATTGTTACCAGTGTGTTCCTGTTACAACACAGGAACAGCCAAATGAAAGAGATGCACAGGGAATGTATGGGTGGGGAAGGGTGAGTGGAGCTTCTATGTCGTCTCTGAGGTTACCACCCTGAGTAACCTCAATACCTGAATGTGTTCACCACCCCTGAATCTCTCTGAATCCCTTTATATAGGGGTCTCTTATGGAGATTCCATTAAATCAAGATTTATTAAATCATTGGCCATTGGTGATTATCTGTGTCTCTAGCCTCTGTCCCCTCCCTGGAGGTCAGGAGGTGAGGCTGAAAGTGCCACACCTCTAATCATGCTTAGGTCTTCCGGAGATCAACCTTCAACCTAAAGCTATCTAAGGTTCACCAGCCACCCCATTTAACTGGCATTCAAATTGAGACACTCATCACTCAAGAGATTTCCAAGCCTTTTTAGAACTGTGTGTCAGGAACAAGGCACTAAGACCAATGTTTTAAAATTATATCACAGGATAAACTGATACAGGTTGAATATCCCTTATTTGAAATCACTGGGACCAGAATTGTTTGGGATTTTGGATTTTTTTGGGGGGGGCGATTCTGAAATATTTGCATTATATTTTCCAGTTGAGCATTCAAACTGCAAAAGCCCAAAATGTTAAATGTATCAATGAGCATTTTTTTGTATCAATGAGCTTTTCTCTTGACCATCGAAACTTTCAAGATGTTTTGAATTTTGGAGCACTTCTGATTTCAGATTTTTGGATTTGGAGTGCTCAATCTGTATAAACATTTTGGAGGGCAATTTGAAAAAGTTTAGAAAATTTGGAGATGTGTGTACACCCTAGAGAAACTCCTACTTATGTGCACAACGAAATAAGTTAAAGAATGTTCCAGCACGGTTTGTGGAAACAACCTAAATGGCAATTAATAGAATAGATGAATATATCGTTGTTTAGTCATATAATGAAATATTATATAGTAGTTAAATAAATTGGGGCTATATGACTCAACATTGACAAGTCTATAAAACACATAAAGTATGACACCAATTACAATAAAATTTTCTAAAGCACAAAATTATATTGAATATTGCTTATAGGAGCCTTTACAGATGCTAACAGTATGAAAACAGGCATGGAAATAACGCATACAAATTCAACATGACGATAACCTCTAGAGAGGAAGAGAAGGGAATGGGAATGAATAGGGATACACAGAAGCTTCAACTATCTGCAAACAGAAGAAATATCTGAAGCAAGTATATTTTTAAATGTTTAAATTTGACCTAGATATGTACGGATAAATAGGTGTTTACAATATTATTCTCTCTTTTTTTCTGTACAAAATACTTTCTCTTTCTTTTTCTTTCTTTCTTTCTTTCTTTCTTTCTTTCTTTCTTTCTTTCTTTCTTTCTTTCTTTCTTTCTCTTTCTTTCTCTCTTTCTTTTTTTTTTTTTTTTTTTTGTGGCAGGGCCTCACATTGTCAGGCTGAAGTGCAGTGGCCAGTGGCACAATCTCAGCTCACTGCCACTTGGTTTCTCATGGGCTCAAGCGATATCCTGCCTCAGACCCCTGAGTAGCTGTTACTACAGGCATGCCACCACGCTTGGCTAATTTTATTTTTATTATTTTATTATTTTTTATTTTTAGTAGAGACACGGTTTCACCACGTTGCCCAGGCTGGTCTCCAGCTCCTGAGCTCAAGCGATCCACCCACCTCAGTCTCCCAAATTGCTGAAATTACATGCATGAGCCACTGAGCCCAGCCTGTACCTCATATTTTCTATTATAAGACAACTCTGAGCAAAGATGCACCCTTTTTTATTTTTATTTTTTTGTAGAGACAGGGTCTCACCTTGTTGCACAGGCTGATCTCAAACTCACAGGCTTACATGATCCACCCACCTCAGCCTCCCAAAGTTCTGGGATTATAGGTGTGAGCCACTGCACCCAGCCAAGATGTACTCTTGAATAAGGAATCATTTTTAGTTCTTGAACAGAGAAGAGAAATGTCTGGAAGACTGGGAGAAACGCTTCTTGCATGTGTGGTGAGGAAAGAATCACCACTGTGAGATTAGATCCAACTTCGTTGAGAAGCCGAGAGAGGGTACATGCTGAGTCTGGCAGAGGCGATGCTGCAGGGATCAGGAGGAAGAACAGGGCCACAGAACAGGCCACGGATGCCGCACACCTGAACTGTTGACTTCAGAGCCTGCTTGGGGAAGGCAGAACAGAGTCGTGCTCAAGAGCCTGGGTTGGGCAGTCAGCTAGCCCTGGGTTTGATTTCCCCATTCATCTCTAGTTAGCCTTCTTGGGTTATACTTTTTCTCATTCTCTCCATCTGTTCAGTGCAAGCAAGCATTATGCTTCTGTCATAGGATTGATATGAGGATTAAATGAAATAATCCAGGTAAAATACTTATCACAATGCCTGGCATGTAATAAGCACATTATAAATGGTAGATGTCATGTAATAGTATCACTCAGGGCCTGTCAAGGAAAAACCAAGGCCAGACATGGTGGCTCACACCTTTAATCCCAGCACTTTGGGAGGCTGATGTAAGAAGATTGCTTGAGTCCAGGAGGTGGAGACTGCCCTAGGCAATGTAGTCAGACCCTGTCTCTAAAAAAACAAAAAAGGAAGAAAAGAAAAGGATTTAAAACAAAATAAGAAACCTGAAAGTACTCCCGTGATTTCAAACAGTGGCAACTTAATACAAGGGACTGGTTTTGTGGGTAACTCTTTTCCAAGGGAAAAGAGCCTGATTGGCCTAGATTGTATCATGTGACTTCCCAGGGTCATGTGATAGGCATTCCTTCCAGGATCACACAGTGAGACAGGTCAGACCACAGCAACATACGTCCACTGCCCCTGCTTAACACTTAGTTTGAATGTCAGTTTAAATCTCAGTTGAAAGGTCTGGGGAAAGCACAGAAGATGAGTGAAGCAGCTTAGAGATCAGCAACTGGCAAGATGCTCCAGGGGCAATGTGGAAAGGAGGCTGCATTCATTTCCTTGGGATGTCTAAACAAAGGACCACACATTGGGTGATTTAAAACAACAGAAATGTGTTCTTCCATGTTTCTGGAGGCTGGAAGTTCAAAATCAGGGAGTCAGCAGGATTGGTTTCCTCTGAGGGCTTTGAGGGAGAATTTGTCCCATGCTCCTCTGCTGGCTTCCGGATATGGTTGGCAATTTTTGGTGTTCCTTGGCATGTGGAGCTGGGGACCCCAATCCCTGGGACCAGTACCAGTCTGTGGCCTGTTAGGAACCGGGCCACACAACAGGAGGTGAGCAGTGGGCAAGTAAGCATTATGACCTGAGCTCCACTTCCCATCAGATCAGCAGCAGCATTGCATTCCCATAGGAGCTTGAACCCTACTGTGAACTGTGCATGCGAGGGATCTAGGCTGTGCTCTCCTTATGCGAATCTAATGCCTGATGATCTGAGGTGGAACAGTTTCACCTTGAAATCATTCTCCCACCCCAAACCTGACCGTGGAAAAATTGTCTTCCATGAAACTGGTCCCGGTGCCAAAAATGTTGGGGACCCCTGATATAGAGGTATCATTTCAGACTCTGCTGCCATGTTCACATGGCCTTCTCCTGCATCTCTGTCTTCTCTTAGAAGGCCACCAGTTACAACGGACTAGGGTCCACCCTACTCCAATATGACCTCATCTTACCTAATTACATCTACAAAGACTCTTTTCCAAATAAGGTGACATTCACAGGTACTGAGGGTTAGGACTTGAACATATCTTTCAGGGGTACAAAATTCAACCCGCAACAGATATGGTCTCAATGAGGAGATGAGGTCATCCAGGATGGGCTAGAATGCTGGCTGATCCTGTGTTCTAGTAGAAGTCAGGACCAGGGAAAGAGGGACCCTGAGGGAAAGCTGCAGCCACAGATTCTTCCAGTCACTGCCATAGTTGCCACTAGAGTCAGACAGGGAAATACCCTTTCTCCCTTCCTCTTGTTCTTCAATCTCTCACCAGTGTCTCTTAAGGGCCAGAATAGCCAGAAAGCAACTGACATGAGAGACTGGGAAACTTCTCCTGCAAAAGTCAGCTGTCCTTTCCCCCCATGTTCAAAGCACAAACCCCAAGGATAGAGAATATTCAGTTGCAGTTGCTCTAAGCCTGTCAAGGCCGTGTGGAACTAGTTACCCTAACTGGAATAAGAGGTGGGGCTGGGGGGATTTTGAAGTGGCAACTAAGAAAGAGCCAGTAAAAGATAACAAAAGAGACATGATCTGTGCCCATGGAGATATTAGACTAGTTGAAGAGTGTATTCGTCTGTTCTCACACTGCTATAAAGAAACACTTGAGGCTGGGTAATTTTTTTTAAAAAAAGAGGTTTAATTGGATTTAAATTTTAATTGGATTTGCAGCCTGTACAAGAAGCATGGTGATATCTGCTTCTGGGAGGCCTCAGAGAGCTTATACTCATGGCAGAAGGCAAAGTGGGGGCAGACCATCTTACATGGTGGAAGCAGGACCAAGAGAGAGCAAGGAGGTGCCACACACTTTTAAATGACCAGATCTCACAAGAACTTACTATCTCAAAGACAGTACCAAGGAGGATGGTGTTACACCACTCATGAGAAACCACCTCCATGATCCAATAACCTCCCACCAGGCCCCACCTCCAATACTGTCCCCAATGAGGAAGTATAATTCAACATGAGATTTGGTGGGGACACAGATCCAAACAATATCAAAGAGATAGAGATTATATAAAAATAATTTTAATTTTGAAGTTAAATGTGCTGTGAATTTAAAAAGTAGACTAAGTAAAGGAAAATAGCCAAGGCTCCAGAGTTAAATTGGAGGATTCAAGAAAGCCTTCCTTGAATGGGTGAAATTTAAACTGAGGGTTATGCAGGGGCAGTGGACATACGTTGCTGGGGTCTGACCTGTCTCACTGTGTGATCCTAGAAGGAATGACACAACCTAGGCCAATCAGACTCTTTTGCCCTAGAAGTGAAGTTCAAATCAGGCACATGGGAAGAGGCAGCAGGAATTGCTGAGTTCTTAGATGGCAATGCCGTAGGCCTGTCCTAGGAACCTCTTCAGAGGAGCTGTGGCAGGTTATACTTCCCAAAGATTACTCCGACAATATCTTCCATCTCACCTGCTCTCCTTACAATGTCACTTTCGATTTGCTGCCGATGAGATGTGCCTCCTCCACCTGAATCTAAGTGGCCTCATGATTATGGTACGCATGATGCTCTCTGACTTCAGAGGCTCGATCATAAAAGGGCGTACAATATCTGGCCAGGTTTGGTGGCTCATGTGTGTAATCCCAGCACTTTGGGAGGCTGAGAAAGGCAAATCACCTGAGGTCAGGAGTTGGAGATCAGCCTGGCCAGTATAGTGAAACCCCATCTCTACTAAAAATACAAAACTTTTTAGGCATGGCGGCATGTGCCTATAGTCCCAGTTACTCAGGAGGCTGAGGCAGGAGAATAACTTAAACCTAGGAGGTGAAGGTTGTAGTGAGCCGAGATTGTGCCATTGCACTCCAGCCTAGGTGACAGAGCAAGACTCTGTCAAAAAACAAAAAAAAAGGCTCTACAATATCCATCCAGTTCTCCAGGAATACTTATTCTTGGAGCCCAGCCAGCATGGAATCCATTGGCTCTTGTTCTATGACCTTTCAGATTCCAGGCTCATAGCAATGAGGCCAGTAGGAAAAGCTTCATTACAGTGTGAAGAAGCCTAAGAGCCAAGATCTCAGTTCCAGCTGCATTCAAGCTCCCAGCAAGCCAGCACCAACTTACCAGCCACGTGAGGGAGCCATATTGAAAGTGGATCCTTCAGCCCCAGCCAGACCATGCCAGCCAACGCTACATGGAACTGAGACTTTATTCCCTCTGATCCCTGCCCACATTGAATAGTCATAAATGGAATAAATGATTGTTGTTCTTTTACACCATCAAGTTTGGTTACCCAGCAATAGACACTAGAACAGCAGTCCGGATTCTCCTTTTTCCTATGACCCAGCTCTTCAGCTCTTTTCATTTTTTATAAACTGTCATCCTGTTGGTCAATTTATTCTTAACAAAATTAAATGAAGTTTGTTTCCTTTTCTTATGATCAAAGAACCTTGATATGTAGCCCTTGCAAAGGACAAAAAGAGAAACTTCAGACTGAGAAGAAACCATCACCTGCAGACTCGTTCAGGAAAGAGCCCAGAACCTTAAGAGGAATTGGGACAGTTAGTGAGGCTGAAGTGCATGGAATGAAGGGGACTGAGGCTCAAAGTGAGGTTGGAGAAGGAGGGACATTAGAATTAACTGATTAGTATGTCCCAAGCCACCAAAAGTACTTAATACATACTGTCTCATTCATCTGCACCTCAGTAAGAAGAGATAAGTCCTATTTTTAAGTGCAACCTCTGCTTCCATTTAAGGGAAAATAAAATTGAGGGTCAGGGATTACTGTCTGACTCAGCTGTTCCTCTGATGCCTGTATTTCTACCACATCTCCCCCATGGCCCAGTAGACAATTTATGACATAGAGAGAAGAGTATGAGGAAAGCAATAGTGAGAAATTCATGAATGGATAAGCAGACCAGTTGGAAAAACCCAATAATAGTAGGAAGCCGTAAACCTCAGCTTACCTCCCCACCAAAAAATTAGAGCCAAACATAGAACACGACAGTCATTAAGGCAAAGGAGAAAGAACACTGGCTTTGAAATCATATGCCAGAGAAACCTCCCTGAGAATCCATTTTCTCATCTCTAAAATGCAAGTGCTAATACCCAAATCTCTGTCACACGATTTGAAGATGATACTTGTAAATTGGATAGCACTTACTAACTATGAAAATGTCACAAGTAATCCTAAGTATTAAAAATAATTATAGTAACACGTAAGGTTGCATAGACAGAGGCCAAAAAACATAGGGGACAAGAAAAAAAAAGGTGAAAAAAAGTAAGGGCACATGGTAAAATGGTAGAAAAAGACAAAAGAAAGACAAAACTATTGTTAGGGGAGAACAGGAGAGGCAAGGACAAAGAAAATCAGGTCTCGGGCTGGATGATTGTAAAGTCTCCCTGCAGAAAGCTATACTACAGCCTGAAGCAACTCCTGGTGCCACCACTCCTGCACAAGAGGCAGCAGTCCCATGCACTCAAGCCCTGTGACCTTGCCAAGCAGCAAACGTCCATGTTCAGAGGTTAGGAGTATCTGAGACTCCCATGAAACTGTCTCCCAAATCATCCTATGATCCCTTTGCAAAGACAAAAGGCAGCCAGATCACCCTTAAGTGAATCTCCTTAATTCCGTAATCTCATCAAGCTTACTGGATTCTTGGTGATTTTGGGGGTCCACATCCTGGGACACCCACTCTTTGACATTCATTAGAAAGGGACCTGCAGAAGGAAACTGAGGGAAGGAATGGAAGGATGCCAGCCAAGGGCAGAGAGCAGAATGGCCTACACTAGGGACCGTCACACCAAGTTTCCATGTCTGCCCAGCATCTGAGGAAAGAAACTTGCTTTCAAACCATATCACCCTCGAGGGTGGCACATAACAGGTGAAAGGAATTACAGCAGCTTTCCAAAGTCTTTCAAGGTGTGGCCAGCTTTGCTTGCACTCGAGTGCAAAGTTTCTAGACAAGGGAGGAAAGTGGATCAAAGGGAATTTCCTAAAAGGGGAGTAGATCGGCATTGAGAAGATGCAGAAGAGAGATAACCCTAGAGACGTTTCGCTCTCTTTTTTTCTCTTTTTTTTTCTCTTTGGTTCCTTGCCGTCATCCTATCCTTGGTGGCCTTATTGAAAATTCCTACCCTCCCGCCCTCCAGCTCACCATACCCACATCAGGGTGGGGCAGCTTTTTATGAAGAAAAATAGAGGTTGCAATGTTTGGCATATTAATTCAGAGCATATGGCGAAAAATATTGTTTGCTATGGCTTGTGGGCTTATGATATTTAATTTAAAATAGATTTTCCTAAATAAAAAGAGACTTTATACAGATGGCCATTAAAAGCAAACCGTTTTGCTGCTCGGCATTGTTAAAACATAATGTTTTGAAAGCATTTTATAGTACCTAGGCCCTTTGGCAAGGATGCAGGACTCCGTGAAGATGGAGGCTTGGCGCAGTAACAAGACGGTCCAGATGCAATTGTCACAAGCCCTGTCCTGAGGGCCATTTTTCCTTCCATAAGTTTGATTTTCTTTGGTATGGAAATGTTTCTTCTTGCATCCTAAATTTTACTCAAATCTGAGAAAGCACGACTCTTGAGATCCGCCGGCTGAAATGATGGCAGCAAATGCTTTATGATGTCATTTCTCGTTAAATATGAACAGATTGTTTCCACAGCAAACATCTAGCAAGCACAAGGCCAGGTGTTTTCCTATTCTCCATGTCTCCTTTCAGTGTTAGTGGAGTATAGTGGGATTTTTTTCTTTTCTCTCTCTCTCACTCTCTCTTTCTTCTTTCACTCTCTCTCTCTTCTCTCACTCTCTCTCTCTCTCTCTGTGTATCCTTTTAACAATTAGGTAAGGTTAAGGGCCACCGCACAAAGGGTTCCCTGATATTTGAAGGGCATTGAGATTCTTGTACAAGTAAAGAGAGCATGGGTAGTAGTTTCCATGCTTTGGGAGGTAATGAAATTTGCAAAATAAAAATAACTTCTGATTCATCTTACTGAGGACTTTATCATGAATGATGTCAATCCATTATGTTTTCTACAGCTGATTCATTTTAAGCTTCAGAGGATGGAAGCAGACCTAACAGGCGGGCTCCCTGATTCCTTTAACCGTGCAAACACAACAGCAAATGACAAGGAGAGGAAACTCCGGTGTTCATTTACGGGCCACTGCTCAGGGTAGAACATTCTCAACAGCCCTGGCTTACCTCTTCTTCCTCTCCCCTTGCTATCAGCAACAGACTATATTCTCAGCTGCAAAATGATCAGAAGAGAGTAATGACCTCAGGGTCAAATCTGTTGAGTTTGTTTTTATGATGCAATGTCAGTTGCTGAAGACTTTTGTTGAAAAAGCTGATACTTGAGAAATTGTTTTGCATTAGTTTGGGATAGAAAAGAAAGCTGATAGCAGTTTCTAGATTGTCAGTAATCCTTTCTTATGAGCGGCCAAAGAGAAACAGCCTACTTCCTGATTGGGGCTCTGAGAAATGTTGAGGTACAAAAACAATTGTTCCCAATGCACTCCCGACTGTAATTAGGAATGCACCAACCACGGCATGGTTTGTTTTTCTAGTTCAGTAACCTTTAACAACACTTGTAATCAGTTTGGTTTTAAAAGTGGGGGAGAAGGGGATGGGAAAGAACTACATTACACTAAGCCCAGGCAGCACTCCTAGAGAAATGTTCGGCGCCAGACACACCTTGCTACTCCGGTGACTTTCTGCATCTTTGTTTGTAGGGATATAAACAGAGCTTAGCTGAGCCCACAGAAAGACGCTGCAATCCCGTGGGGCAACTTTATAGGGGAAGCTGTCTCCTTTGTCCCTGGAGTGAGGGATCAGGTTTGCAGGAGGCTAGAGGACTGCAACCTTGCATTTGGGGGCAGTTATTTACCTGGTTTGCACCTGGATATCTGTAGCTCAAATGAGCATGAACCTGCCAGAACTTGAAAGAGTCAGAAGATGTACCTGGCAGAATTAACAAAACTAGAAGACGCTTTTACTGAAGCAGGCAAGACCCCTATTGAGACCTTTGCAATTTTGACTTCAGAAAATTCTTCAGAGCGGTTATCAATTAGCACAGGTTGGGGTGAGCCAGGAAGGTAAATATTGATTTGTAAAGTTTCTAGCTCAGTGGTTGTCTTTGAATGAACTCATGGAGAATGACCCCTCTTAACCAGAAATTAAAATTAAAGAAAAAAAGATGTAAGGCTTTTTGCTTATTAAAATGGACATTTATTTCTCTTTTTATAAAAGCAGTACATGTTCATTATAGACAAATTAGGAAATATGACTAATAAAAAATTAAAAATAAGAAGTATCCATTATGTCAGCATTCCACATTAGCTGTTGTTAGCTGTGGCATATAACATTTCCAACTTGAAAAATAGCTATTCAATTTTTAACAGAAGTCAGGGGCATGGTGTGCACACTATTTTGTAATATACCCTTGTTGCTTCGGAGTCTTTATTGTGGCTGTTATTTGAAATTGATAACTTTGCATTGACATCTTTTTGCTTTCTGTTTTTTTATTTTTTTTTTGAGACAAGTCTCACTCTGTCACCCAGGCTGGAGTGCATTGGTGCAATCTCGGCTCACTGCAACCTCCGCCTCCCAGGTTCAAGCGATTCTCCTGCCTCAGCCTCTCAAGTAGCTGGGATTCCAGGCGCCTGCCACCATGGCCGGCTAATTTTTGTATTTTTAGTAGAGGATGGGGTTTCACCATGTTGGCCAGGCTGGTCTTGAACTCCTGACCTCAGGTGATTCACCTGCCTGGGCCTCCCAAAATGCTGGGATTACAGGCATGAGCCACTGTACCTGGCCTGACATCGTTTTTAATGACAGCCTAGTATTCTATCTCATGGATGTATGAAGGCTTAATTAATCAATCCTTCATTCTTAGACATTCAGACTACTTCCACCTTGTGTGTGTGGTGAAAACTGCTTCAGCAAACCACCTTCTGGGTGAATATTTGCATTAAAGTGTTATTATTGTTGCTGTTATTTAAACAGACTAACTTAGGGATGCTTCAGAAATTTTTCTGAGAACGAAGATGAAGACAGAGAACTGGCATGAAAGAGTAAATTCTAACTATGTCTGAATAGAAGACATGAATGGAGTTATGTAACAGGTGTGACTGAACTAGGTAGCGAAGTAGAGAGTATTAAAAGAAATTCTGTAAAAAATACCAGGCATTTAACTAAATTGTACAGGACTGCCAATGACCTGTTAGATATCTGCCATCTCTCATTTCTGTGCCTGCTATTCTAGGAGCCTCTGTTTTTGTAACACATAAACGCATGTGGCATCTTCCTGGGTTATTTGGACCAAGTACTGTAATTCCTTAAGATCAGCAGACTGTTTTGGGGATGATTAAAAAAAAAAACAAACTGGTTCAAATGGTAATATAGAACTGGGGATGATGTCAAAATGATAGTGGTGGAAGGAAAAATGCTAGGACGGATCAGGTCCAAAGTTGTCCTTAGTGAACCAAAAATATATGATTTGATAAAAATAATCTTAAACTCTGCTTTCGAAGAGGGTGTTTACAATAGGCGTGGACAACAGTTAAGAATCTCAGAAGACAGCCTCATGGATGGAAGGCCAATATTCCCTTCCCCCAGGTCTATGCAGGACAGACTTGATTATGGGATCAGAGCCCTCCCAAAGGCCATATGCAGCCTCAGAATTCTCCTCCATCCAGGACTCCAGCCAGCCAGTAACAACCTATTGGCAGTTTTTATCCCTGGCCTAGTGGCTTCCTTATCTACAAACAAGGGATGTGTTGAAGGGAGGAGAAGGAAAGTGAAAAACTGATTCCTGGATGGATCAAGATAAGAGGCAGAAGAGTGGTCTGTTGAAAAAGCTGGAGATCTATCCTGGTGGCACAATCCCAAGGAGATCTGTGGGGGGGTTTTTTCTATGCAATTTAGAATTGTAATCCCTAGATTTTCCTGATATATTTAATCATACCCCCCCAAGGCTACGCACAAGCACCGCAATACATTAGCAAGAGACCTTGTAAAAGCAAAAGCCACCAACTGACAGTCAAATCATTACTCTATACACAGAAGGTACTGTCACTGTCACCATCTGGCCCGTCAGCAATGAGGGCACTTTGATAGGTTTGACTGGATGCTCCAGGAGAAGCTTAGTGCCAGGCTACTTCCTCTTCGGAGAGCCTGAGATTTTAGGGTTGAGTCACTCTCTAAGACCAGCTTTGACAAATCCCTTGCAAACTTTATCCAGAAACTGCAATAGTGTTGCAAACCTCATCCATAGACGTGGGAGAGATAGAGAAGGACCATGACATGTTAAGAGACACACACTCACTACTTTGAACCAGAAGTTAACTCAAAAGGCAGGAAAACTAGGTTTCTGACATTCAAAGGCATCAGGCTCAAGCAGACAGAACTTATTCTAAAAGAAAAACTGAGTCCTCCTACTCTGGAGTTTGCAATGTAGAATTCTTCCGATAAAAGTCCACAGATATGGCTTATTGGACCCAATCATTTTTTGTAAACTTTCAAAATCTGTTGCCAATTTTAAAATTTGGATGGTCTCACATAAAAACCCAGATTACTGTTTTCCCCTTCAACATAAAATAAAGTAAAAAACAGTGTAGCATTGGCTACAATCAGCTGGAGCTGAGTAGTAGCCACACTCTTTATTTTATCTTTGATTTAATTTTGTTAAAGACAGGATCTTCCCATGTTGCTCAGGCTGGGCTCAAGTGATCCTCTTGCCTCAGCCTCCTAAATAGTTGAGATTACAGGTGCACGCCATCACGCCTGGTACCACCCTCCTTTAGAAAGGGCCTGTACACTCTAGCTCACTGCAGTCTTCACCTCTCTCTAGTGGTCATTTATTTCCATTGTCCTAATTACCTAACTGATCCCTGGAGGTATCAGAGTTTACAACTTCTGTTGTAATTCCAATTTATCATTTGCTTTTATTATGTAAATATGGTATTTCCCAAATGTTTAAATAAGCAGTAGAGATTAAAGTGATTTCCAATAATTCATTGCCTAGTTTCACCCTCTAAGGTGCAGTCGTATTCTCCAGAAAACACTAGAAGCAGATTTAGTGTTAATCCCTCTGCCTCTATCTGGATATTAGGCCTTGAAGAGCCACTTAACTTCTCTGGGCCTCAAAGAATCTCATGGTTCCTCTTAAGGCCTGGCAGTCATTCCCTATGGCAGGGTATAACCATACTTCCTGGTCCCTTTATGATTATGAGGGACCACATGATAACTTATGGTCAGCAAATGTTGAATAGAAATGCCATGTGTTGCTTCTGAGCTAAAGGTTTAATGGTAGGTATGCAATGCCTAAAGCTCCCTCTCTCCCTCCATCACAGCAACCAGCAACATTCAAGATGGTGGCTGCTCCATCAGCCCAGGTTCAGGAGGGACAAGGATGAGAATAGCCTCCAAACCCACAGGGGCATGAACCTCAGGATTACAGGTGGCCCACGCTGTTATCTCAGCATTTAGGGAAGCAGAGGCGGAAAGATTGCTTGAGGACAAGAGTCTGAGACCAGCCTCGGCAGCAAAGCAAGACCTCATATCTATGAAAAACAAAAAACAAAAAAATTAGCCAGACACAGCGGCGCATACCTGTAGTCCCAACTACTTGGGAGGCTGAGGAAGTTGTTATTTTAACCTACGGGTCAGGAAATTTTTACTGTAAAGGTGTAGATAGTAAATGTTTTAGGCTTTGTGAGGCATATCTCTATTACATATTCTTTTAAATAAAAAACTTTTAAATATAAAAATAACTCTTAATTTGGAAGCCATACCAAAATGGGTTGCAGGCCAGATTTGCCCATGAGCCCAATTGCCTGGTTCATATTAAGTCACTGGTATTTTGGGATTGCTTGTTACTGTATTCTATCCTTCCTTACGCACGTGGACTTCATACCCTGTCCTGGGAATTGGGTTTGATGGATGCAAGAACTTCCAAAACAGGACCTGTGACTGAATAGGATGCTTTCCAGTTATTGCCAAATTGTGTCCTTTTTCTTTCTTTATTCGTCCCCAACTTCCTAAACCCGTACACAATAGAGGTATGACTTTTATAACAATAGCACAAAATAATCCATGCCCACAAAACTAGTGTTATCCTCTTCATGGGATGGTATCTAATCTTCTCCAGTGTGATGATAAAGATACAGATATAGATGAAGATATAGATATATATATAGATAAAGAGATACAGAGAAAGATATAGATACAGGTTTAGATATAACTAAAGATATTTGCATCCTGTCCTTTTTCCACTGAAATTATGTTCTTAACTTTTTCTCTTATGATAAATTACTTTAAACATGATTTTTAAAATTGAATATTATCATATTGAAGAAATATTTGTCTTTTTTGTGGACGTATAGTTTCAAATTATACCTTTATATAATTATTTATATAAATTGTCCACATATAAGTTGTTTATATATATAAGTATATAAATGTCTAAATACATAAATTGTTTAATTGTATAAACAATTATCTAATTGTTTCTAATTATACCATTCATTTATGAACAAATATTAACTGAATGCCTAGTATGTACCACGTTCTATTCGAGGGGCTGGGGACAAAGAGACAAGACAGACGGAAGCTTCTGTCTGCATGGAACTTACATTCTACAGAGGGAGACATACAAATGACTTAGAAGGAAGTATCATGCATTATAATTTCAGATGGTACTATGTGCTAGGAAGAAAGTAAAGCAGGTAAAGGGAGAGGCAGTAGATAGGTAGCAATTTCAGATAGGGTTATTAGGGACAAGATCTCTGAGTAAGTGACACTGAATGATGGGAGGGAAAAGCTTTACAGTCTGATGGAACACTAAGTGCCCAGGTGCTGAGGCAGGGACAAGCTTATCTGTGCTGGGATCGGAATGCCCAACATGACTGGAGACAATAAGGAGAAAGGAGGTGAAAGATGACTGCTGCCAGGCTACATAGGATGTCATAGCCCATGAGGAGTTTGCATTGGATGAAAAGACATTGGAGAATTTGCAAGCAGAGCTGTGAGTAACGTCATCTGATTGCGCTTAAAAAACAACAACAAAAAAAGATCAGGTACAGTGACTCACACCTGTAATCCCAACGTTTGGGAGACTAAGATGGGAGGATTGCCCAAAGCCAGGAGTGTGAGACCACCCTAGGCAACAAAGCAAGACCTTGTCTCTTCAAAAAATTAAAAACTTAGCTGGGTGCAGTGGCATGCACCTGTAGTCCTTGCTACTTCGGGGGGCAAGGTGGGAGGATCTCTTGCGCACAGGAGGTCGAGGCTGCAGTGAGCTCTGATCCTGCCATTGCACTCCAGCCTGGGTGACACAGAGAGACCCTGTCTCTAAATAAATAAATAAATAATAAATGAATAAAACCAAAACCAAAAGACCACTCTGGCTGCTGACTGGATAATTGAGAATAGGAAGGGGAAGATTAATGGTGGAAAGTAGGAATGTGGAAGTTTAGAAAGCAGTTAGGGAGTGATCGTGTAGAACAAAACATGCAATAGACAAGAGTGTTCTCCCAGGGCAGGAGTTTCCAAGCATTTTTCTCTTGTTCACCCTAAAAGGATTTGAAAAAATAAAGAGCTCCTTTCCACATTTTTAAGTTGAAATCTAACCTTTGCCAATCTAGGTCTAAGTAGTTACAAAGTTCTTCTTATTATAAATGTTGACATTTTAAAGTAAAACCCCTTTCAATATATTCAATCGAATCTACATACTGTAACATATTAAATACTATCTAACGCCTGCATTGATTTTAAAAGTACATTTTAAAAGCTCTTCCATAAGTCAATGTTTTTCATTCTCTTGTATCCTTTCACTTGTATTTTCATTCTGCTCTCCATTATATTTTCCCCACCGATTTTTATCTAAATGTAATATATTTTAATATTTGAATGTCTTTTATTGATTATCTTGGCATAATTCTCTTCATCAAAAATATGTGTGGAAATGGAAATTTGTTTTTTTTAATTTTTATGGCTATAAAGCTCTAACTACTAATTGTTTCTGATTGAATTATAATTACACTTACTAACACACAATTGATCAAAATGACGTAATCACATTACAAATGCTGTTTAATAACGATTAGACATTTAAAATGGGTTTTATTAGAAATGTATCTCTTCAAGAGGTTTATGAA
Source organism: Macaca thibetana thibetana (assembly GCF_024542745.1). Classification (NCBI taxonomy): domain Eukaryota; kingdom Metazoa; phylum Chordata; class Mammalia; order Primates; family Cercopithecidae; genus Macaca; species Macaca thibetana. Next base: position 40,452,305 of record NC_065597.1, read on the forward strand.
GCTTTATTCCCCTTGGATGATTTTTAGTTATTGCTACATGCTCAGTATCAATTTTTTTGTTTTTTGTTTGTTTTTGTTTTTGTTTTTGTTTTGTTTTGTTTTGAAATAGTCTCCTTCTGTCACTCAGGCTGGAGTGCAGTGGTGGAATCGAAGCGTCACTGCAGCATGGCATTCCTGGGCTCGAGCGATCCTCCTGCCTCAACCTCCTGAGTAGATGGGACTACAGGTGCATGCCTCCACACCCGGCTAGTTTGCTAATTTTTTGTACAGATAGGGTCTTGCTTTTTTGCCCAGGCTGGTCTCAAACTCCTGGCCTCAAGTGATCCTGATGCCTCAGCCTCCCAAAGTGCTGCAATTACAGGCATGAGCCACTGCCCTGGCCCAGTTCTACTTCTATTTATGTTTTTATTGATAATAAGCGTTGCTGAGGACATGTATTCACAATATATGAGAAAACTTCTTTACAAAAATATGTAAATAGAATGAAAGGAGTATTTTGCGGCAAAATCTGCCAATATTTTGAACTCCTGCGTTATATGCCAAAACGTGACAAGAGAATCTATCTTCAAAATATGCTCTACTGATGTATCCATTCATTCAGTTCTTCCTTCAGTTTGGTTGAGCACAAGGAGTTGGAAACGACCTGACTTGCTAAAGGATGTCTGTATGTCCTTAGATGCCTTCCTTTTCATCCCTTCGCCAAGGAACAGTAGGGGTTTTCCACTGCAGGGCAAGGTGCCCTAGTCCACTAAGGGATGGCGGCGGTTTTTCTGTTGTGATTAGGGTAAGAAAGGTCACAGAGGCTGGGTGCGATGGCTCACTCCTGTAATCCCAGCACTTTGGGAGGCCGAGGTGGGCAGAGCTCAAGATCAGGAGTTCGAGGCCAGCCTGACCAACATGGTGAAACCCTGTGTCTACTAAAAATACAAAAATTAGCTGGGCATGGTGGCGGGCACTTGTAGTCCCAGCTACTCAGGAGACTGAGGCAGGAGAATCGCTTGAACCTGGGAGGCAGAGGTTGCAGTTAGCCAAGATCCAGCCTGGGTGATAGAGCGAGGCTCAGTCCAAAAAAAAAAAAAAAAAAAAGAAGGGTCACAGAAAGCAAAGGCCAGAGGAGAGGGAGAGCACCAAGGCTAGCCATGAGCTCAGCAGCCTTCTGGGGCAGAGTGTCTGGGGAAAGAGAAGAGGGGAGCTGCGGATGTGGAAATGGATTGCCTTAAATTAATTGTTCCAGGCCGGGCACAGTGGCTCACGCCTGTAATCCCAGCACTTTGGGAGGCTGAGGCGGGCGGATCATGAGGTCAGGAGATCGAGACCATCCTGGCTAACATGGTGAAACCCCATCTCTACTAAAAATACAAAAAAAAAGTTAGCTGGGCATGGTGGCAGGTGCCTGTAGTCCCAGCTACTCGGGAGGCTGAGGCAGAAGAATAGTGTGAACCCAGGAGGCGGAGCTTGCAGTGAGCTGAGATCCCGCCACTGCACTCCAGCCTAGGTGACAGAGTGAGACTCCATCTTGAAAAAAAAAAAAATTAATTGCTCCTCATACATCTGGGAAAACATTTATGTAACCAAACAAATGCAAAAATTCTGGTTTCAAGTCCACTGATGTGGGTTTTATCAATGAGAGTGGTGAGAGGACTTGGAGCACAGGACTTGAGGGTGGAGTGGATATGGGGTATAAATGAGATAAAAGGATTCCAAGATGTTACCTAAGTGTAGTACAATAAGAGATCTGTATAAGGGAATTGATGATGCAATAACAAATAAAATTTTAATCTCAGGCTGGGCATGGTGGCTCACGCTGTAATCCCAGCAATTTGGGAGGCCAAGGCAGGTGGATCACCAGAGGTCAGAAGTTCGAGACCAGCTTGTCCAACATGATGAAACTCCATCTCTACTAAAAATGCAAAAAATAATAATAATAATTAGCCAGGCATGGTGGCAGGTGCCTGTAATCCCAGCTACTCAGGAGCCTGAGCAGGGGAATTGCTGGAACCTAGGAGCCAGAGGTTGCAGTGAGATGAGATCGTGCCATTGCACTCCAGCTTGAGTGAGAGAATGAGACTCCGTCTCAAAAAATAAAAAATAAAATAAAATAATAATCTCAGTGACTTATGAAATAAATGCTTATTGCTTATTTAGGCAAAGCCTCCTGTGAGCTTGGGCTGACTCTGGGGGGTCACTGCAAAAGGGGAAGAGAGAGGTGCTTCCAGCTGAGACTTCCTTGTCCGGTGGTCACCCAGGTCACTTTTGCTTACAGGATATTGGTCAGAACTAGTCATCTAATCCAAAGCCAGCTACATAAGGGTCTGGGATGTGGGGGACCACGTGAGCATCTGTGAACACTATGTGTCAGCCACACTAGGTTTTGGTATATAAAACCAGATGAGACCGGGCACAGTGGCTCACACCTGTAATCCCAACACTTTGGGAGGCTAAAGTGGACAGATCACCTGAGGTCAGGGGCTCGAGACCACCCTGGCCAACATGGTGAAACCCTTTCTCCACCAAAAATGCAAAATTAGCCAGGTGTGGTGGCACACCCCTGTAATCCCAGCTACTTGGGAGGCTGAGGCAGGAGAATCCCTTGAAACCGTGAGGCAGAGATTGCAGTGAGCTGAGGTCACACCATTACACTCCAGCCTGGGCAAAAAGAGCGAAACTCCATCTCATAATAAAAAAATAAATAAAATAAAACCAGATGAATCATGTTTTTGGTTGGGAAGACAGTGTCGTATAGGTTTATTCAAACCAGAGTTTTGAAAAAATGATGATTTTCATCTAGGGAACAAATGGTCCAGACCAGTGGAGAAAAATACAAAAAATAAGGCCAATGGGAAAAGACTTTCCCTACCAAATATCAAAATGTATTAAAAATCTAAAATAGTTTAAATGGGCAAGTTCAAATAAACAAATGAGAAAACCCTTAAATCGACCTTTTGTATGGATGAATTCCTAGTGTATGATGAGAAGCAGCCTCACAGGGCACCTGTGCCTCTGTTTATACCATTACTAAAATAAATTACAGGTGGATTAAATGGAAAACAAAATTATTTGTTGAAAAATGATCCTGATTTAAATAATCACCTATAAGTCTTTCCTTTCTTAAAAGAAAATGTAGGTGATTATTTTTAAATGGGCAAGGAATTCCATAGCATAAAAGCAATGGAAGAAATAAAAGAAATAAAATAAAAGATGAATAATATATCTGAGAAGTAAAACATCTGAGACTTTTTAAAACTGCTAGTTGGTAAGCAATAGAAATGAATTAAAAGGCAAACAACAAACTCAAAAGGATGATTAAATAACTGCCAAGTAATTAATAACCTTAATTTAAATAACTCTTCCAAACTTGTGATGCCACTCACTTGCCAATTTTCAAAGGCAAAGGATGATTCACACTAAAAATACAAATAAGTAAGGAAGAAGATGGCATGCAATTAAAATGATACTTTTGTCCACCAAATTATCAGCTATGTTAAGGTGTTAGGGGTCAATACTGGCAAGTTTTTAATGACAGCAATAATAATATAGCCTGCTGGAAGAAGTGTGAATTGGTACAACCTCCCTGGAAAGCAATTTGTAATATGTAATCAATACTGAGACTTTAAAATGTCCACACCAATGTTCTGTAACTGGAAGATCCAAGTGCTGTAAGTTTTGCTGTATGTAAATTATGCCTCAATTTAAAAGAGGGAAAATTTTGTAACATTTACATTCCAACTAAAATCATTAAAAACTTCATCCCTTTTAACCTAATCCCTCCACTCCTATGACTTATTCTAAAGAAATAATAAAATACATAGTTGAAATTGGTGCATAAAGATGTTCACTACAGTGTAACTTACAAGAGAAACAGCACCAATATACTATAAAATGGAAAAGTGAATTTTGAAATATGGTAATTATTTAAAAGGTATTATAAGCATTCATTAAATATCAAATTTTCTAAGAATATTTTAGTAATCTAAAATAAAATAATTATAACACATTTCATAATAATCTAGAATAGAAAAACTTCAGAGGATTTAGTCTGGCCCCATTTTAGATATATCCTTATAGAAATACATATGTCCAGGGAAAAAAATTGATAAACATGTTAAAATGTTAATAGTTTTCTGAGTAATTTTTATCTGCCTTCTTTATCAGCCTTGTCCAATTTTTAATAAGCAGAATGTTACTAATACAAGGCCGGGCGTGGTGGCTCACAGCTGTAATCCCAACACTTTGAGAGGCCAAGACAGATCACCTGAGGTCAGGAATTCAAGACCAGCCTGGCCAACGTGGGGAAACCATATCTCTACTAAAAATACAAAAATCAGCCAGTGTGGTGGTGTGCACCTGTAATCCCAGCTACTTGGGAGACTGAGCAAGGAGAATCACTTGAATCCTAGAGGCAGAGGTTGCAATAACCTGAGATTATGCCATTGCACTCCAACCTGGGCAAGAAGAGCGAAACTCTGTCTCAAAAAAAAAAAAAAAATTACTAATATGAATAGAAAAATGATTAAGTTTATATTTTAAGTGTAGTCACAGGAAGAGCTCCTACTCTGAAACCATGGTCCTCAGACCTTTGGAAGAATTTCAACTTTGGCCAAACTCACAAAATCATAAGGAGACCGGGTTTTATCTCCCAAACTCCAATAACTACACATCCAGTATCTGGGAAGTTAGGAACAAGACCACGAGAAAATTAAGGCCATCTCTAAAGTCTCATTATATCGAATTAAAGACATTTAGCTGCAAGTAACAAAAAACCTAGACATCTAGGTTATACACCTTAATATCTCAAGAATTTACAGACAGCCCCTCCAGAGCTAATTCAGCAGCTAAACAACGTCAGAGCACGGGTAGAATTCTCTGGAAATCTCTTAAACTTTCTCTTATGCTCCCAAGATGGTTACAATGGCTCCAGACGTCATGGTTCCCTCAAGTAGGGTAGTGGAGCATAGGTACAAGGCACTGTCAGCATAAGTTTCTGTCTTTTTGTTTTGGAAGAAAAACTTTCCCTGAAAAGTTGGATTTCTCCTTCTATCCATTTATTTCCAGTGAAAAAAGAACTTTTGCCAAGAAAAAATCACATGGCCACAGGACTTGGAACAATCATGTTTCATTCCCTTGAGCTGGACCTCAAATAAAATCAAAGTGTGTTGCCAAGAAGAATGTGGAGATGGTGCTATTTGTAAACAATATTTACAGTGTGTCATATTTGCCTTCTCAGTCTTCTCTTGCAGCCTCAGGTCAGTGGAAGCCTGAAGGACATTGCAAGTCGTTAAAGCAGAGTGGTCACAGACAGAGGTTGAAAAAGATATTCCTGCAAGTTAACTGCCCATGATGACGGAGTAATTTCTACCTGATCAAAATGACAAACTTTCTCCTGTAAGACAAACAAAACCCAGCCAGTTTTTCTGTTTTTTTCCTTGCCTATAGTGTTTCAGAAGGTGGGTTGAGTTTCAAGATCCCCCTGCTGTAAAACACACTGGTGATCAGTCATGGTGATAACCACCCCAGAAATTGACCTGTAACACGCAAGCCAACATTTTCTGTGTTCTTGCAAATGAAAAAGTTAGTTATGGGAACCATGACAACCAATGGTTACCAGCAAGAAAAGGCTTATTGTAGCTAAGTCTTCCAAATTCAATGATGCTTGGGACCTCCATTATTCCTCTTGTCTTGGTATTTACCACTTTCAGTTAACTTTTCTAATGTCCAGTGTCCTAATACTGTTCCCTGGATCTACTCTTCTGGAAAAGCACCCTATTTAGAAACATCCCCTCATGTTGCTTCAAATATTCCTGTTTTATTTCCTTAATTCCTTGGCTTGTACTGTTCACAGCTAACGGAAGTTGACAAACAAACCCATGGAAAATGTATTCTTACCTAAAATATATCCTGGAAGTATCTTATCATGAACTTCTTAGTGAGAGTCTACCTTAACCCCTAAGAGTCAATCTAATAGAAAAGTTTTAGGACAAATGCCTTGAAATTTAAAAAGTCTCTAATATTCATGTGAAAAACTGCCCCTACTCTCAATTTGTAAATTCCACTTGAATTACACCTATAGAGTTACAGACAGACACTACATATTCCAAAACTCATACATAATGTGAACTCAAGTACATGTACAAATGAACTTTTAAAATAATAGCCATCTAAAGATTTTAGTGAAATATGCAATGTTATCACTCACCCCAGTTACCAGCTAGAATAAGTTAGACTCAATGCTCGCATTAACTGATAACACATAATGATACATTTCCAGATCAACATAGTTTCATGCTCAAAGATTGACAAGGAATGTAATGAAAGAATATTGCCCTGAATATCAGGATTTAGGGCCTAGTCCTCTTTCTTCTGTGAATTCAATTGGATTTCGAGCAAGCCCTTTCCCCCTCTCTGGGCCTTAGTTTCTTGTGGTGTAAAATGATGGATTGGATCAGATAATCTTAGAACCACTTCTTACTGTTAAAAACAAACAAACAAACAAACAAACAAAAAAACCTAAGACTTCTTTCAGATTCTCCTGCATAAAAATGTTTGCAAACAGAAAAAAAAAAAAAAAAATTGCCCTCCTTTTGTTACAACTTGCTCAGCTTTTCACTCATCTACCTGAAAAAATAATAATATTTGGGATAGCAATGTTTACTGAATATACACTATATGCTAGGCACTAAACAGCCTTTGTGTATTATATACTTTAGTCTTTAAAGTCAGCATTTTTACTCCCATTTTGCAAATAAAGGAGTGAAAAGAGGAAACTTGGATCGCTAAACCCAGCCTCTTAACCATCACACCATCCTGCATCCATGTGAATTTAGTAGCATTCAAGAAGTATTTAAAACAACGTATGAGCTTAATTGTAGGAAAGAATGAGATTCAAGGTTCTCTTTATTTCTGTCTAAAATTAAGCATGCATTTCAGGAAAGTGTTGTTTGTTGTATCTTTTTGGATGCAGTGTTCGGCTCTCCTGGGAAAATGGCATCTTCTTAATAAAGGGACAGATAAGAGAATAATCTGTTAAATGTAATCATAGAAAGACATTTTATGATTGTGCCTGTTATGATTTGGCTTCCCATGCATTGTTGTCATTCAATTCCATAAACATTCCTTTGTTCAGGAGATGACAGCACCTACTCTAAAGGTATTGTTAATATGCTGAGTGAAAACACACTTACCCTTTGCAAGCTATGGTTTTGCTTTGAAATCTCTGTAATTAACACATTCACATTTCAGGCACCGGGTATTATTGAGTTCAAAGAAACAAAGATGTATTTCATTTTTTTTTCTACAGATGATTCATCAGTTCCACTCCTTCCGCCTACAGATGTCTAAACTTCAGTTTTCTGTGAAGCTACAAAGCATGAACTGGCATCTACACATTGAGTCAGAGGACGCCAAGTGTTAAACTGTAATACCGCCAACAGTTCGGTGTCAAGCCTCTTAACCTACTTTCCGGTGTAGGCGTCATTAACAATGCTCTTTGCCCTTGGGCACTAAAAGGAAAAGACTCTGGTAACCCTACACCAGCGGTTCCACTTAAGTAACTACCTGATGCATAGTTATCTTTCCAGGCTATCCGGTGAAGGGAGTGGAAACATTTGCTTCTGGGTCCCTGCCTGGCAAGCTGGTTAACGCTTGTCAAAGAAACAGCTCACTGTTTCCGATGCTCAGTCTCTGACCCGTACTTGAATTTTCACACCCGTGATAACCAGATAATACCCTGGTTTGTGTTTGCTGGGCCACAAGACAGCACAGACATCATTGTGTCCACTTAAAACACATACACATGAAATAGTGCATTTAAGAGGAAACACTGACATGCCTTGGCTAACTTTCTAGATGCATCTGCACTAATTTGAAATATCACCCCTCGCAATCTCCAGGTGATGAGTTTAGAAACTCTGTCATCAATGTTTTCTTTATTTGTTCAAGTAAATATATTAAGTATTCAAATATTCACTATGGATCTGCTTAAAGAGCTACTGTATACTCTTTTTTTTAATGTATTAAGATTGCCCCTGGCGATCAACTTGAGTCTTGACCAGTAGGGTTAGCTAATTAGGTTGAATATTCCAGATAAATGAAAGTCCCTGCAGAGAGAGATAATTCAAGCCATTCCCTATTTTATAACCAACACTGTAAAAAGTGATTTCTTCATTAGGAGAAGAAGGGGCGGCTGCAAGGCAGTGGAAACCTGCAGGAAATTCTCCTCCAGTTTTGCAAAGGGAATATTTTCAACAGGCATATCCTCAACATTTAAAAATGTCCCTTGGGGACTAAGTAGGCCAACTTTTGGGAGCCAGCAATTTTTCAATTCCAGATCACAAGTGACATTTTACAAGAGGCACAAAAAGAGAAAAAAGAGGAAGAAAGTCTCGTCTGCCTGTGTATAAATGAGTTCTGTGTATAATCGCATGCTCATATATAACTCTGACCTGAGCTCTCAGCCAGGAAATATCTGCGGCCACCATTAAACAGGATACGGCCCATCTTGTCCATGGCTCTGCTGGTTCTGAGTGGTACACGGTACATTTTTGTCCCAGAGTGAAAACAGGAAAGTTCACCTTTATTTGCTGGCTTTGAGTTGACTTTGGACGCCTGGTCACACTAGGCTGACAACCTTCTGATGTGTGATACTCTTAGAACTTTTCACAGATCAGGATGCCCTGAACATCTCTGCTTGTGCCACACTTCCATGAATTTTGCTGAAGACAACAATGCTGCACCCTAGCCTTATATATCCCTCTGGGGACATGGTGGGGTGTAGTGATCTACTCTAAGCAACCAGGTATATCCCAAGAGGCCCTTGTGCACATTTCCAAAGCTTCAAGTTACTTCTCTTCCTCAGTGGATAAAAGAACAGTTTTCAGTTCAGTCGATAAGTCTAAGGTAATCAATGTCTCATTCTGAGAGGCAGCATGACCGTCTTTCTGTTATCCATTTTAAGTAAGCTTTTCTTTATGCCCACCCGACATTGCTTGCAGTTAATGTCTCATTAAGCATAGAGCCAGGGAAGTTGGTTGCCCACTGACCATCTTCTGCCACAATAGGAAAGCATGCAGAATCAGAGCACAGATTGCCTTCAGCAAGTTGCAACCATCTTCAAGCCTTAGCATCCACTGCATCAGCCCTGATTCCCTTGCTTAAATTTGAAGAATCTCTGTCATCTGGTCTCAAGATATTTAATCCATGCTATATACCAAGTGATCACTTACATTAAACCCATGGCTGCTCTCCATGCTTTTCTTTTCTTCTTCTACTCTTCTTTTTTTCTTTTTTTAGAGAGAGACAAGGTTTCACTCTGTCACCCAAGCTAGAGTGCAGTAGGGTGCAATGGTGTAACCACAGCTCACTACAATCTTGAACTCCTGGGCTCAAGCAATCCTCCAGCCTCAGCCTCCCAAGTACCTGAGACTATAATTGTGCACCACCAGCTAATTTTTTTCTTTAGTACAGATGGGAATCTCGCTATGTTGCCCAGGCTCATCTTGAACTCCTGGGCTCAAGCGACCCTTTTGCCTTGTCTTCCCAAAGTGCTGGGATTCCAGGTGTGAGCCACTATGCTGGGCCTCTGCTTTTCTTAATATCCTAAACTTGTCATAACTATTTCTACCTCCATTACTTTCCTCTCACACTGCTTCTGGTCCTTGCTGTCAGGTGACTTCACGCTCATATCCGCTGATAATTACATTTTATTGCATGCTGGATATGTGCCAAGTACGATTCTAGTCCCTTTGCATATGGTATAATGCCTTACCCTTATAATGCCCAAGAAAGATAAGTATTTTTATCCCTCTTACACCAAACAAGAGATTGAGGCTCAGAGAGTGCTGTGGATGCTGAGGTGCCACCCCAAGCACTACTCCCTTTTCAGGACCAAGACACTCATTTTCTCATATTCCTTGCTGCTGCGGGTGTTGGCTGCAAACAGCTCACACTTTCAACCCTCCCCAGGAATTAGAAGGGAAGGTCTTTTCCCTCTTCAGTGATAGCCCAAATCTTATGACTCACTGGTGCAGGGCTATGAAGGTTCAGCCCTCTTGCCTAGTTCAGGACGTTGGTGAAAAACCATGACAGCTCGAGAGCTGCCCGTGGATCAACTAAGGACTCAAGCGTCACCTCATTGAGGTTCAGCTTCTCTTTCCGCCCAGTGATGCTTCACTCTCCCCTCATAGACATTGCTCCTGAGAGCACTTCTAGTAAGTTCCCCCGATACAGCTCCCACACACAGATTTCAAAACCTCAGAGTCTATTTCCTGGAGAAACCAACTTGAGAAGGAAGATGGCTTTATTTGCCCAAAATAAGGAACAAGTCTGTAGTGGAGCTGGGGCTTGAGCACATCTGTAGCCGGTTCAAAGACTGTGGTATTTTCTCTTTACTGCTCTTCTTCCATCCAAAGCTCACCCATCTTTTCCATCTCAGACAGGTGTGTTTTGTTTGTTTCATGTCACTCTAAAAACAGATGGTCAGCATTTTAGAAATCAGCAGATTTCAGATGGGCATAATGGCTCGTGCCCGTAATCCTAAGACTTTGGGAGGCTGAGGTGGGTGGAATGCTTGAGGCCAGGAGTTTGAGACCAGCCTGGGCAACATTGCAAGAACCTGTCTCTATAAAAAATACAAAAATTAGCCGGGCATGGTGGCGTGCACCTGTAGTCCCAGCTACTCGGGAGGTTGAGGTGGAAGGATCGTTTGAGCCCAGGAGGTCAAAGGCTGCAGTGAGCTGTAATGAAGCCACTACACTCCAGCAACCTGGGCAACAGAGTGAGACCTTGTCTCAAAAGAAAATAAATACTAAAACTTTTAAAAAATAAAGAGAAATGTGCAGATTTCACAAAAAAATACAGACTTCCTACTTCATTTTGAAAATCAGAATAGCCAGTCTCACTGGTTGTCCTCTGTCGCATGAGCACAGTGGCTGCAGTGGGAGAGCGGTGGGCACTTTAGACACTTGGCATTTGCTGCTGCATGCGCCATCCCTGGGCAATCCCTGCCACAGAGCCTAGGGACAATTGCCATTGATCATGTTGCTAGTCTGTTTTTCTTTTTTTTTAATGAACAGTTCTCTATATTCATGTATCTACCAAAACATGGAAAAATTAAAGAGACCTAAAAGAACAAATATTTCAAGAAAAAATGGGGAAAAGTTCTTGGGGATGGGGGAGAATGAAGCTTGATTTTACCTATTAATGTATAACAGAGTGGATGAATTACAAAAATACATCATACGTTAGCCACTTCCCTATTTTATGCTGTCTTCTTGGCACCCATGGAAATTAAAGTTTTGGATTCTTGATCTATGGGCAAAATCAAGGAATGATATTCCTCATCAGATGTTGTTTGCAGTCTAGCAGAAACAACCCCAGATTCCCGGAATGAAGGGCAAAGAACACAAGGGAGGGAGAGAGGGGTTTTGTCCATTTCTGCCATGAAATGATCCTAAGGACAAACCTTGAAACCTGCTAAAGTTCATGTGCTTCTGTTAAACGAGTGCTACGTTGGATAATCTCAAAGGTTCAGTCCAGGTGTAAAATGCTATGACCTAATATTCGTTTGCTGGTTGCTTCATATGATTAAGTTTACCAGAGTCATAAACATATGTGGGCATAGTTGATATCAGATTTATTGATTAAATGATTGTTTTCCAGAGCTCAAAGTTAGAATGTTGTTCACAAAAAGGAAAACTAATATACACCACAGATGTCTATATAACAAGGAGGCAAAAAAAAAAAGCTATGCTAGAAATAGCCGGAGCTGCATACAGCCTGAAAGAAAAGTAACCACGGGTCACAAATGGAAACTGTCGTAACAATTCTGGGGGAAAAAAGTCAAAATGAGTTTCCTCCAGCTCTAGTTTCTCATGAACAGAAGAGCCCCTTGGACATCGTCTGGGGGGAATTGAAACTCACTACTCTGGAAAACCGATTCATCAGGAGAGAAAGTCACAGCTTTCGACTTGAGATATCCCTCCCACCTTCTGCTCCCTACTCTGTTTCGGAAACTTTTTCCAGAAAGGGTTGGAGGATGTCTAAGATTGATATGAATCACCCAGAGTTGGATAAGCTTCCAGTCCTTCTTCAATTCCTTGCAAATTTCCTGGCATCGTTGTTTTAAAAGATTGTTCCTGAATTATTTCTTCAATCGCCTTCTTGGTTTAGATTTATGCCACACTGCACCCTTTGTGGTATGTTCCTCAAAAACTCCAATCACCTGACAGCCTCGGTCAGTAATTTCCCTGAAGCCTTGAAGAAGTGTGGAGAGGTGCCATATTGCGCCACAGAGCCTTTTGCCATCCTGCTGCCCTCCTATACCTTTTGGGTGTCGGCACATTCCAAAAGCCTATGTTCTCACCCATGTCCTTCTCTGGCACGCATCTGAGAAGAGTAGCTTGGCCCCATCGCTTTAATCGCTTCTCTCTGGGGAATGAACCATCCAAGTTGATCTGCCTGGAATTCCCAAGTGCCTTGAGTTCTAATGCACAAAAATGTGTCCATCCTGCTGCACTTAAATATTGTTGTTGCAGGTCTTCCCAAGTACCTAGCACCCCAAATATGGCACCTACATATCTTTTCTGCCTGACACTTGCATTTGATTCTTAGTCTAGAATAGTAAAGCTGAATGAAATTATTAATGATTACTTAGTTGAACTTGCTTATTTCATAGCTAGGGAAACTGAGGGCCAACACAAATTCAGTTCCTCTCTCTAGTTCTTAAAGTTCAGCTACGTCAATCAGTAATTAACTTTTTTAAAAGCTCCTTGCTCCACATGGAGAACTATTGGCTTTGCTTATCTCCCAAACCATATATACTCTGTGGTATGGGTGATAGAAAGAATTTCTCAAGACAGTTTTAACCATACTTCATTTTTGCCCTATGCTTTTTGATATTAGAGCTTAACGCCCATATAATGTGGAACTCCACTATATATAATATGTGCTATGGGGAACACCTTGAAGGGGTAACCAATGTGCCTGGGGACCAGTAAGTACAAAGCAAAGAGGTTTAATACATGGCAGAAAATTCGTAGAGCTCTAGGGTCTTTAGCATGGATGCATCATGGGGCAGGGGGTTTGTGCGGTGTGGGAGGTGGACAGATGGGAGCTGGTGCTGCCTTGCATGGCAGGAAGGAATTTTAAATTTTGGTCCTGTCGGTGATGGACAGTCACTGAGGAGGTCTAGGGAGAGGGCAACTTGGTAAATTTTTGCTTTTTACTTCCACAGGAAGGTGGAAGACCACTTGCAGAGGGATAATACTGGAATACTGGAAGTCAGGAAGACATTGATGAGATCCTTGCAATGATCCATGTGAGAGAGGATGTCAGGGTAGTGGCTGGAGAAGGAAGATGAGGGAATAGATGGGGACCTGTTTAGGGAACAGAATTGGCAGGATTTGAGGAGCAACGGGGCACGGCCAGTGATTAACAAAAACTAGGGTAGTTAAAATATCTGTGTCCTAAAAAGTCACTTAGTTGGTAATCATCATTCAAATTATACTAGCTTGAGTACCATTTTAATATTTAGACTCCAAATTAAAGTAATAGTTCCATGCTTTTTGCTCCAAATGCTACAATACACCTTGGCCAAATTTAAACACAAATTAGTAGATGGTGCTTCCATTAATTCTTTAGTCCGCAACTTAATCACACATAAAATTTTCCAATGGCTTCAAAATCCAAGAGTAAGTAAAGTCTAAGCCTTTTAGAGAGTTAATTTTACTGCTGTTTCCTCTTGTTCATGAGGCTAATTTTAAACATAGCCTTTGGATATGCTGTAAGGTGGTAATAATGCCACAAAAATATTTAGACCAATTGCTTGAGAATAAGAGTCAACAAATAACAACATGCTTGTTTCTGATTTGAGTGAATATCAGTCAATGTTTCTGACAAACTAAATAGTACATTGAGGTTGCAAAATTCAAAGGCCTATGCAGTCCAGACCAATAACATATAAAGTGGAAAAGTTTAAGTAAGTTCACATTGTGCATTTGTGTAGTGAGGATTACAGGAAAATAAAGGACCTATGCCCTGTCTAAAAAAAAAAGTTCCTACCATTCTCTAGCCTTTCATTACTATGTAGAAAGGCTGGTCCAAGGCTACTAGATATTCCAGGGGATTTTTAAAGAATAGGTGACTATCTGGCTAATAAAAAAAACAAATCTGGTCCAAACAAATCATGTTTGTGGACATAGCCCATGAACCACCAGTATGTAGACCCTTGCTATTCAAAGGGTCTATAAAAATAAATTCAGTAGAAAATGCTTTTCAGGTAAGAAAAAATGTTTCATTCCAACTCCAGGAGGGATTAAAAATGCTTCAGGCAAATAAGCTAAATGACAATAAAATGTATTTACTGCTATAGTCGCTGGCTTACCAGGGACTATATAATCTAGGGACCAGCAGTATCAGCATCACCTGGGAACTTGCTAGAAATGTAGAATCTGAAGCCTCGTCCTAGACTTGCTTAATCAGAACCTACATTTTTAACAAGATCCCTGGTGACTGATATCCATGCTAGAGTCTGAGCAGTGTCGGCTTGAATAAGCTCATGCACAGAGCCTAGATTGCATACTTTCTTCCTCTATATCCCAGAGCAGACAGGCAGAATAATTTTCTGTTACCAAAGCAGAGCATGGGTTGTTTTTTGGAGAAGAGGGAGGTAGTATCCTGCTCCAACAGAGCCCCGTTTGAGTTGACTCAAGGGAGCCACAAAATGTCTTCTGAAGTCCACAGGTCCATGGGTAGCATAATAAACGTGTCTTATGTAGGGACGGAACTAGGTTGAGGCCAGTAAGATACTTGCCCAAGGTGCAAATTTTACAGAGGTACCAAAATACCTAGTAATCAAGATCAATAATACTTTAATGCAATAATTTTTTAATTAAAATTAATGCAAAGAAACCCAATACACAAAATATCATGATTTTCCAACTCGCCTCATCCTAGTTCCAGCTCAGCTTCTGTTCATGCCAATTTAAGTATTTCTGTAATCCATTGTCTCCTGCTATTCATACTTGTCCCTCAAAAGCCACTGAACAAGAAGTAAAATTTCAAAGCTATAAAAATAAATTTAACAAAAAATGCTTTTCAAGTTGGAAAAAATGTTTCATCCCAACTCTAGGAGGGTTCAAGATGCTTCAGTCCAACAGGCTAAAAGACAATAAAATGTATTTACTACTATAATTTCTGGTTTTGCAGGGAACCAGCCCGTCTCCATCTTTTGTCCCTATGATCTGCCTAAGGGACAGATAGTAAGGAACATTATCCAAACGCCAAACCAAAAGTCGGAGTTACCATTAAGGAACGAAACACACCTTTACTGTGCTTGATATTCCAGTGACTTCGGGGGATGAGAGAGGTTTGAAACGGGGCTTTGGCAAGCCAGCTGAGATGAAAATAGCTGGGAAGCTGCCGCTCTGTGTCTCTTTTACACATAAACTTCCCTTTCAGGGCCAGAACCTGGAAGTGCCCTAGGGTACAGGAAAGAAGAAACTCAGTTGAGAATGAATGAATCACCGTTAGGCGTGTTTCAGTTCCTGTCTGGGGAGTACCAGCTGCAGATACCAAGAAAGTACTAACTTTTCTTGCCGACTCTGTGCAGGCTGGAACCGAGAAGGAAGAGCTGACAAAGTGTGCCCTGAACTGCAGCTCTGGGGAGGCAATGCCTTGATATCCCCACGGCATTTATGTCTGCATCATTTACGCAGAACATTTCTAGGTTCTTCCGTTGCTAATTGGCTTCATGAGGGAGCAAATGAGGTGGTCAGATGAAACAGACGAGCTTTGTAGCAAAATAGATGCGATATCAGAATCTATCTCAACCATTCACCTGAGTGTCTGCACTATCCCAGGCACCAATGCCTTCATCCTTGCAGGACTGGTATGAGATCATGCTTATGAAATGCTTTAATCTGTGACCTAGGAGAGAACTTGAAACCCAAGAGGCAAAAAGCATCCTTTTCAACCAACCTGTGAGATTTCCAACTGACAGGAGCCCTCTATGTTATTCCTGGTACTTACCAGTAACTTACATTGGCATAGTGCATTTAAAGTTTCAAAGCACTTTCCCTTAAAATCATTATACTGTGTCATTCCAACATTCCAATAAGTTAGGCAGGGCAAGAATTATTATTACCGTTTTTAAATGTGAAAACGTAGCAACTATTAGAAACAGGACTCTGGCTGAGTCCAACTAATGTTTCAAATCTTTTGCCCCCTGTGTTTTGCAAGTATTTAAACAACAAATATTTGTTGAATATAGACTTCAGGGACCCAGATGAAAAGCTCAAAATACTGATGACCTCATTCTAGATCCCAAAACTTCATTTTGTTGTGTTTTTTCTTCTGATGACAGGCTATTAAGGTGCTCAAGGTGACAGGACTTGTCTTTATAGATCCTGAAATCTCATCCAGTATCAAGAAGTGTGCTAACATAGTAGGAACCAAGGTTTGCCTTCTGGCTGATACTGTAAAAATAATAATTGATCTATGGCTATTAGATGTTTGCATGCATTAGACGTTTGCTCATGTTTTCATGAATAAAATGAAATGGAGAATGGGCTTATTTTCATGTCAGTTGTAATCTTGTGTTAACACCCAACCCAAAACACATGACTTTCTATAGCCACCACCACTGTAGTCCACTTGCAGGGTGTCTGTCCTGAGTTGGCCAGGATCACCTCCCTTCTGCCTGGGCAGTCGGAGCTTTGGGAGTTCATCTTTCACAAACACTTTAGAAATACTGAAGCCATTCTATGGGTCAGTGCTGAATTTAAGGAGCTACATATCAACTTGAATCAGACTGATTACAACTCCTCTGAACCTAATTGGCAAAACCTAACTGCATTCATGTTTTATTAAAAGCAACTTTCATTACACAGGCGGTGCTGTCAGAAAAATAAATTACATCTGCAAGTACTTAGGTATAAAATTTTGCAGATAACTTCCAGTTGTCGGTAATTTTATATTAGAAACTGTTTTTCCAATACATGCTAAAACTTTGTTCATCAGTATTAAACACACTTTACCTACCACTCTTGGAATATTTATGGGACTTGTAATATAACCTTTTTTTTTTTCTTCTTTAGAGATTTAGTAAACTGTTTGCTGCCAACTTTAATTTTGGCAGCCTCCCTAGGCCCTTTGGAAACTATAGATTGGTTCGCGTTTTACATTCCACTGCTTACCATTCCCCCTCCTACAATAGATTCTGATCCATTAAAAAAAAAAAAAATAGTGGTAAGTGTTGGCTGCAAAACACTTGCAAATACAACAAATGACTCATATAAACTTAGAGATGGGGAAAATTATAAAGAAGACCTAATTCACTCTCTACCACTGAATAAAATGTTTATATCCCTGCTTTAGGAAGTTTTTGTTGACTGTCCCTATAGGAGTCCCCCAAAATTCTGTTTTCCTGGTTGTACCCTTAATTTACAACAATGCAGTCAGGTTATATTTGTCACCACAACCAGATTCCAAAATAGACCTTTGTATTACTTCAGGATGCTTTTGCTAGCAACAAACATTGACTAGTAGTAGCTTAAGAAAGCAAAACTTTTGGCCAGGGGCAGTGGCTCCCACTTGTAATCCTTGTCCTTTGGGAGGTCGAGATGGGAGAATCACTTAAGGCCAGGAGTTTGAGACAAGCTTGGGCAATATAGCAAGACCTCGTCTCTACCAACCAACAAACAAACAAAAAAGAAAAGAAAAGAAAAAAATTTAAGTAGCCAGGCATGGTGGCATGTGCCTCTAGTCCTAGCTACTAAGAAGGCTGAGGTGAGAGGATTGCTTGAATCCAGGAGTTCAAGGCTGAAGTGACATGGTTAAGTCAGTGCACTTCAACCTGGGTAACAGAGCAAGACCTTGTGTCTAAAATAAATAAGTAAATACTTTTTTAAAATAAATTGAAAACAAAACTTTTTATTTTGAAATGATTTAAGCTAACAGAGCACTGCTAGCATTGTATGGAGAATCCCATATACCATTTATCTGGCATCTTGTAACATTAACATCTTACATAACCAAGATCCATTTGTCAAATATGAGAAATTGACATAAGTACAATACTATTAACTATTTGGAGTTTTTTTCCAGATTTTCCTCTCATGTCATTTTCTGTTCCAGGATTCAGTTCAAGATTCTACATTGCACTTCATTTTCCTCATTTTCTTTTCCAATCTGTTATGGCAACTTAGTATTTCCTTGTTTTTTATGACCTGGAAACTTTTGAAGAGTACCGGCCAATTGCTTTGTATAATGGTCCCTAATTTGAGACTATATAGTCTTCTTCCATGACTAGACTAGGGTTATCCTTAATGGGAAGAATGCCATCAAGGCAAAGTGCTCTATACCTGCAGGCATGTGATGACGTCTCATCACTGGTGATGTTAATCTGGATCACTTGGATTAGGTAGTGACTGCCGGCTTGCTCCACTGTAAAATTGCTGTTTTCTCTTTGCAATTAATACATCTATGTGGGGAGAGATATTTAATAAGAAATATCCCACTTCTCATTAAACTTTTGCTCACTAATTTTAACATCCAT
This sequence comes from Macaca thibetana thibetana, assembly GCF_024542745.1. Taxonomy (NCBI): domain Eukaryota; kingdom Metazoa; phylum Chordata; class Mammalia; order Primates; family Cercopithecidae; genus Macaca; species Macaca thibetana. The sequence goes on from NC_065597.1 coordinate 40,470,852, forward strand.
CAGTGGATCTTACTTGCAGTAATTATCACTGAGGTATTCCGATGGTGATTTTCTTTTTCTTGCTTCTGTCTGTCTATTAATTGGAATTTTTCTGTAAGGAAAAGGTGTCTTTTCTGCTCTATCTTTTTATTTATTTGACTATTTGCTTATCAGTAGAGACACAAGGATATTTATTCTTTAGGTTATAGCAATCATATCATTATTTATTTTGTTGCTGAAATTTTCCCCAATCATGTAGATCATTGGGAACTTTTTCAGGTTGGCTCCTGTGCCCTCCTGCTTTTTTCGTTTTTGTTTTGAGGCAGGGTCTCACTCTGTCACCCAGGCTGGAATGCAAGTGGCACAATCAATCATGGCTCACTGCATCCTCAACCTCCCAGGCTCAAGCAATCCTCCCACCTCAGCCTCCTGAGTAGCTGAGACCACAGGTGCATACCATTACACCTGGCTAATTTTTTAAAAAATATTTTGTACAGTTAGGGGTCTCACTATGTTACCCAAGCTGGTCTCAAACTCCTGGGCTCAAGGCATCCTCCTGCCTAGGCCTCTCAAAGTACTGGGATTACAAGCATGAGTTACCATGCCTGGTCTCCTCTGTCCTTTTAACATGCACATTACTTTTTTTTTCTTTCAAAGTACTTCCTTTTGCAAAAAATTTAACTGAAAAATAATAATTATATATATTGATGGGGTACAATGTGACATTTTGATATAAGTATACATTATGGAATGACTAAATCAAGCTAATTGACATATCCACCAGCTTGTCTTTTGTGGTGATGAGAACATTTAAATCTACTCTCCTAGCAATTTTGAAATATACAATATAGTATTAATAACTATGGATCACCATGCTGTGGTAATAGATCACTAGAACTTAGTCTTCCTGTCTAACTCATTGCTTTATAGCACCACAATATGCCCCAGGCTCATCTTGATTTTTTTTGCCCTAGCCCAGGAATCAATCAGTTTTCCAAAGAACCTTGGTTTCTTTTATTGGAGAATGATATTTAAGTGCTAGGAGTGCTGCTTGATACTGGGACATTACCGTTTTTATGCCTTCTAAGGAGATAGAGTTAGAAAATGTAAACCTATATATAAACACTAGCCCATGTGTACACACATATTTATGTTTACTTTGTTATTGAACTATCTGCATATATATACATATATATACACACATATATATTTAAAATCATGAGTTTATACTAACAGCTCTGACTCTAAATCTCCACCACACAGTTTAGTCTAGCTTTCTTCACTTCCTCATTTGTATTATAATTTCTTCCTCCGACCATGGGAAACCTGTTTCTCATTATCTATAATATATTTACTATTTGTCCAGTGCTACTCTACATATAGTTTCGGAATTACTAACCCTTCCCCTGTGAAAAACACATTTACCAACTGAATACAATGTGTGTGGTTCCTGTTGCCTTTAGCCTGACAGTATCCAGTGAGAACACTGTATTCCAAAGTGACTTAAATCAGTTCCTTCATCTCCACTGCCTTCAGTGTGGTTATTATTAATTTGTAACAGTTGGATTCATTGTCACAGGCTGAAATCCATCTTGGGTTCTTCTCCATCCTGGTTGACTTTTTCAAAAATTTATATAAAGTAAGATTCATTTTTTTGTAGTTACAGTTCTATGAGTGTTGACAAATGCATAGAATTGTGCATTCATCACTTACAGATCATTTCCATCACCCTCGTGCTGTTGCCTATGTTTTCAAACCCATCTCCTCATCCCACCACCCCTGGCTATCACTCATCTCTTTTCAGCTTCCATAGTTTTGCTTTTTCCAGGATGTCATTAAATTGAATCATATGATAAGTAGCCCTTGTTATGGTCTAGCTTCTTTCTCTTAGCAAAATGCATTTAAGATGTATCTACATTATGTTAATAAAGTTTGTTCCTTTTCATTGCTGAGTAGTATTCTACTGAATGGATTTTCTAATCATTTTCTAGTTGAAGGATGTTGGGTTTTTTCTCTTATGTCTCATGCATTCGATGTCATATCTCAATACTTTTTGCATAAGCCAAGATTACCCAACTTTTCTCATATGTTGTCTTCTAGCAGTTGTATAGTTTTATGTTTTACATTTAGGTATATGATGATCAATTTTGAGTTAATTTTTGTATAAGTCATGAAGTATAGGTCAATGTTGATTATTATTGTCATTACTATAACTAATATTATTTCATATTTGAATATTCAATTGTTCCAGGCCCATTTGTTGAAGAAAAACATTCTTTCTCTATTGAATTGCCTTTGCCTTTTTGTCAAAGATCAGTCAAGTCTATTTGTGTGGATCTATTTCCAGACTTTCTATTCTGTATCAATAATCTATTGAATAATCCTTTCTCATTTTCTTGGTTACTATAGTTTTATGAAAAGTCTTAATATTGGTTAATGTGAGTCCCCCAAGTTTGTTCTCCTTTCATAAAATTACTTTGAGTATTCCAGATCATTTGCACCACTAAATTTTCTTATATAGCAAGGTCTACAGTAGGCGAGGTTGTTGGTTCCAGGTTTGATATAGTGGTTCTATAATGTCATCAATGGTCCAGGTTCTACCTGACCTTCCTCCTGTATGTTTTCACTGCTTCCCTAAGCTTGGAGGTAAAAATATAGTTGATTATTATATTTTGTCACAGTTCTAAGCATCTCCTGTTTACATTCAAGGCAGGAAAAAGGAGCCATGTGTTGAGAAGTTCTCCTTTTTTTACATTGGGTAAAATATTGTATTAAAGCTTTCATGACCAGCTCTAAGAGCAAAAGGAAAACAGAATGAGGTTGTACCAGCTTAAATCAGTGCTTCTCAGCTAGGGGTGAGTTTGCCTCCCAGAGACATTTTTGATTGTGCATACTTAGGCTCATGCTATGCATGTATAGTGGGTAGAAGCCAGGGATGCTTCTAAACATCTTACAGTGCATAAGGTAGTCCCCTGCAATAAAGAATTACTTAGGCCAAATTAGTGCCAGGGTTGGGAAACCCCCACTCAGATTGATTATGTCCCTTGCAAGTCTTTCTTGGGGCTGGGGACATTGACTCTCAAACAAACCACAGAAGGTGAGAGCAAGGAAGACAGGGGCATAGCAAACAACTAGTTGATCTACCTTAGACAGTTGCCCACTTTGAGCCAGAGTTGTAAAAAGAGTATGGGGATGGGTATATAATTATCAAAAAATTAAACTCTTGTCATCTGTATCCCAGTGTGGTGGCGATGGGGACTACCAACAAACCTGATGAAAATGCTAAAGAGTATGGTGAACCCCTAACCCAGTGGGAAAAAAGTCAGCTCTCAGTGGTGGAGAATGAGAGGTGAAAAATCCATCCCAGGAAGCCCAACGAGATGATTTCCCAGAGAAGGGACCCACAGAAAGCATGCTGTGGTTCAAACCTAGGGGTGGCAGATGGGAAAAGAATAAGTTCTGTCTTTAACAGCATCTTCTGTACTGAATAGCAGAACATTAAGATAATAAAACTATTCTCGAGTCAGCTTAGTCTAAGAAGAGGCATTCAGAATGCTGGAAACCATAATGGCAGAACCACTTCCCTTGGGTTTATCTGTGACTGTTCATGCATGCGTGTGAGTGTGTGTGTGCACGTGTGTGTGTGTGTGTAGAAAAGACAGTGGGATAAAGACAGAGGACAGAAAGATGATTAAGAGTGCTTGCTCTGCCTCAGACCTGGGTACCAGCCCTCGATCCACCATGTCTCAGCATGGTGAACCTGATCACCTCAACAGGACTCATGGAATCTCTACTTACTTACTTCCAAAATGAGAGTAATTTATGGACTCACTATATAGTTAGCCATGAGAGTTAAATTCTTGCAAAGCGTGAAACACAGTCTTCTGACTATGGCAACCGCTAACCAAATGTTAGCTGGTCTATTATATGATTATATCCAAAAGAATGTTCATGTAGGTTTTGTAGTAGTTCTCAGCAGTGAATGTGGAAAATAATTTACTGACTGTCTCAGTAGCAGAAGTATTGCAATCACTGGAGAAGACTTACTCCATTTTTCTCCAAGAGCTTCCAAGGGGACCTGACTGCCAGCACATGGAAACCCCAGGACAGAGACCCAGGTCCCCTGTGGTCATGTCTACCTCAGGACCAAATAGCCTATGTTCTCAAATAACTGCGTGCAGCCCCACATAGTAACTGTAGCACTTTGAGCAAAGAATAACATCAAGAATACTGCTTGAGACAGAATTCTCAAGATACATGTGCAGTTTAGCATGGGGATCAGGCGAAGGGGCAGGGTTTCAGAGGCAGCAGATCAGCGGAAGTCAAAACCCATCCCCCTCCTTTTTCCCATATCCAACCCCTCCCTAGGCCCTCTAGATTTGACTTAAATCCACTCCCTTCTTCCCGTAGCCTCTGCAAACCCTCTGCCATCTTACTAATGCACCAAAATCTGTATTTGTTTCTTAGAGCTGCTTTAACAAAGTGCAACAAACTGGGTGTCTTAGTAAATAGAAATGTGCTGTCTAAAGTTCTGGAGGCCAGAAGTCCATGATCGAGGTATAGGCAGGGCTATCTTCTCTTTGATGGTACTAGAGCTAAGGGAGGATGTGCCCCAGACTTCTTTCCTACCTTCCGGCAGTCTTCTGGCTTGTAAGCAAAAAATAAAAAATAAATAAATTTTTTTTAAAAAAAAGCACAACTGCAATCATCACATGGCATTCTTTCTGTGTGCCACCACACCAAAATCTGTGTCAGAGTTTTCCAGAAAAAAGAACCAATGGGGCCGGGCACAGTGGCTCAAGCCTGTAATCCCAGCACTTTGGGAGGCTGAGGTGGGCAGAGTGCCTGAGGTCAGGAGTTCGTGACCAGTCTGGCCAACATGGTGAAACTCCATCTCTACTAAAAATACAAAAACAATTAGCCAGGCGTGCTGGCGTGCGCCTGTACTCCCAGCTACTAAGGAGGCTGAGGCAGGAGAATTGCTTCAACCAGGGAGGTGGAGGTTCCAGTGAGCCGAGATCGCGCCACTGCACTCCAGCCTGGGGAACAGAGTGAGACTGCATCTCGGAAAAAAAAAAAAAAAAAAAAAAAAGGGCCAATGGGAAATATATTTTTAAAAATTTATTTTTTTCCTTCTCTCTCTCCGTCTTCCTCTCTCTCCATATATATAAAATTATAAATACATATGTAACCATATATAATTTATATATGTAATTATAAATTATAATGATATATCTTCATTATTTCTCTATATGTAACATGAGGAATGAATATATATAATTATATATACATATGTATTATACACATACATATTATGCACATATGTGTATTATATATACATATATAATGATATATTCACCTCATATATATTTACATATAAATATATAGATGTATATAGATAGATATTTATATATAAATTGATGAAGGCAGCCATTGCTACCCAAGTCTCTTCGTGCAAGTGGCCTACCTGAAACACGGAGGTTTCGAGAGTTCCATGCATCATCCCTGTCATAGGCTTGTGTGAGGGGACCCTTCCTTCATGGCTTCCTGTCTCTCCATTTTATTAGGGTTTGACATCAGTGACTCCATTTTGATACTGATAACTTTTGCAATATATACAAAATACACATACTATATATAATATGGATATGTACATATATGGGTGTGTGTGTGTTGTGGGTGTGTGTGTATTATGTTTGGGTTCAGGACATACTACCCCAAATATGACTATAGGAGACCGGATATGCCACCCCAAAATATATTTGCTTCGCATATTTGGAAATGGTTATTCTGAAAAACTTCAGACACAAGAGTAGCTCTGAAAAGCTGTTTTTCTTTTGTAAAAGAAATTTACATCTATAAAGAAAATATGCATTAGTATCTGTATCAGAAAGAGCAGCTCCATTACAACTTTTATTACCTGAAAGACTTACCTGCATAACAAGACAAATTGTATTCACTATACTTTCCTCCTCTCGCCCTTCCATAAACTTGTCTCTACCGCCCCTCAGAAGCCAAAGCCCCTATTCCTTTCTATAGCCCAGGATATTAAATAAGCTTCAATCATCTGGTCTCTCTTGGAGTCTCATATATTTGTGGGACTCCTGTGCTCACATATGTAATAAATGTGGTTTTGTTCCTGTTGATCTGTCTTGTGTCCATTTAAGTTGTAGCTCAGCCAAGGAACCTAGAAAGGTAGAGGGAACCATTTTCCCTCCTCCACAGTACATACATACATAGTAAATACATACCTACATATATTACTTACTCAAACTTAGAGAGAGAGAGAGAGAGACAGAGAGAGAGAATTTAAGGAATTGGCTCATGTGACTGTAGGGGCTGGCGAGTCTGAAATCCACAGGGCAGACTAGCAGGTTAGAAACTCAGGTAAGAGTTGATGGCATAATTTTGAGTCTAAAATTCTCAGAGCGGCAGGCTGGAAACTCAGGCAGGTTTTCAATGTTGCAGTTGTAAATAGATTTAGTCCCCACTGGTCTGCCCTTATCTTTTCTTGCCTTCTTCAATCCATTCCCCACATAGCAGTCACGGTGAGTTTAAAATGCAAGTAGGATCATGTGACATTTCTTCTTAGAATACTTCAGTGAATCCCTTATTGATTGTAGAATAAATTACAAACTCCTAATCGCCTGAAAGGGAGGGCCTCAATTTGTGCAGAATAGTTCTGGTTTCAAAGTGTTATTCTGGTTTTCAATAGCACCTTCTTCTCTCAGACATGTCCCGGGAAGATGATAAACCATATCTTATGATCAGCCTACCTCGGCCTGGAGTGGCCTGGTGCCTGCAGAATCTCCAGCTAATATCATGCCAGTGTCCCCTTCTACTCCTCACTCAGACCATGCTGACCTGTCAGTCCCTCCCTCCACCAGCCTCCCTCCTCTTGAAGCCTTTGCCTAGGCCATTGCCTCTGCTGGGGACTCTCTTCCTTCTAAGCTTCCTATACTTGTTAATTTCAAATATTTCTTGGATCTCAGCACCATTGTTACTATTACCCCGACCCTTTTCTAGAGAGATCTCCCTGAGTGTATTAGAATTCTCAGAAGACACAGAACCAAAAGAAAGGCTGTGTATATACAGTCATGTGTCACTTAGCAATGGGGGATACATTCTGAAAAATGTGTTGTTAGGTGACTTTGGGGCTGTGCAAACATCCTAGAGTGCACCTGCCCACACTTAGATGGTGTAGCTCATGACACACCTAGACTCTATGGTATGGCCTATTACTCCCAGGCTATGAACCTGTACAGCATGGGACTATACTGAATACTGTAGGCAGTTCTAACACAATGGTAAGTGTCTATGTGTCTAAACATATCTAAACATGGAAAATGTACAGTAAAGATAGAATAGTGTAATCTTATGAGACCACCATTGTATATGCAATTCATCATTAACCAACACATCATTAGGCAGCCCATGACTATCCATGGCTTACTCAATTATGGAGGTAAAGAAATCAGTTCCAAGATCTGTAGTCAGCAAACTGGAGACTTAGGAGAGCTGATGTATAGCTAAAGTCTGAAAGCTGACAAGCTTGAGACCCAAAAAGGGCCAAAATTTCAGTCTGAGTCTAAAAGCTGGAAAAGACGCGAGTCCCAGCTCAAGCAGTCAGGCAGAAGGGGGTTCCCTCTTACTCAGCCTTTTGGTTCTATTCAGGTTTTCAATTGTATGGATGAGATGTGCCCACAATGGGGAGGGCAACCTGCTTTACTCAGTCTACTGATTCAAATGTCAGTCTCATCCAGAAACACTCTCACAGACACACACAATAGTGTTTGGCCAAATGTCTGGGCACCCCATGGCTCAGTCAAGTTAAAATATAAAAATTAACCATCATACTCAGCTTTTCAACCGTGTTTGTATGAGCCAGTAGCAGAAGGAAGATGTGAATATGAAGTCAAGGTTGCTGGCCTGAGATATCAGAGGGCATGCAATTGGAAAAACCCAGAAATAAGCCGATGCAGCACAACATTGTGAGGTAGAATGAAAACTGAAAGCTCTTGACTCAGATACACAGGCTGGTTTCTTTTCTTCCCTGTAGTCATTGGTTACAGTCTCAGTTGAACTTTAAAGGATTGGGTGATGACCCACGGAAATGAGGGATACATGGGGTCTGTTTTTGACCATCTTCCTCCACACATTTCCATGTGTGGCTTGTTTCTGCATGATTGATTTACTGACTGGGAGGTGTCTGCAGGTGTGATGTTTCTGTCTCTTTCCCGCCAGCCTTCTCCCCTCCCCTCCCTTCTCCTCCACTCTTATCCCTCTCTCTTCCGTCCTTCTCTCCATCTCTACTCTTTCTTTTCTCTTCTCTTTCTTTTTCTCTTTTCCATTTTAATTATTTAATGCATTCAGGCAAAGCCCCAGGAGACTAAAACAAGAGGGTCAGATTTCTCTAAATCTTAAACCAGAAAACTAGACTCGGTCCTCTTCGGCACTCTGCTTTTCCCAGGCCCTGGCAATTTTCTTTTGAAGCCTCTTTCTCACTGCCTGATGTCCTTGCCCTTCCTTACTTGATTCCAATGACAGCTTACAAGTAGCACCCTGGTTTCCAGCACCCTACCATCAACCTCCCCCCTCCACAACTCCTCTACTCCTCCAACAGAGGTGAACACTCTCAGCAGACTGATCTCTTCCCTTTGATGCAATTGACAAAATGCAGAAATAAGCCTATATAGCACAACGTTGTGAGTAAAATGAAAATTGAAAGCTCTTGACTCTCTTTCTTTCTCAAGAGCCTACTGTGACTCCCTTTTGCCCAACCCATCGGGTCTGAATGTTTCTACTTTGATTTCAAAGTTTTCTGTGTTCTAGTCACCCCTTGCCTTCTCAGCATGAGCCCCCACCAGGGCAGGGCATGAGGCATCTGCTGTGGTCTAAGCTCCTCAAGCTATTCTTCTCCAGCCTCCATCCTATCTCCAGTCCTCTACATACCCTTCAGGAACCCTTTCCCCCTGCTCTTCCACTCAGTCACATCTTCTGTGGCCACAATGACACTTCAGCTGAAGAATGATCTGGAGATGCTCATCTCTCCTTGTCCTGGCCTCTGTGTCTATGTAGCAGTCTTGGGTGCTCTTATCTCATCAAATAATAGATTGCCACTCTTTGAAGGTAGCAGTTGTGACTTTAGGTTTAATTTATCACTGTGTCTGGCACTCATAACATAGTGCCAAATGCAGATACATAATCATTGTATATATTTATGGGGTACATGTGTATACTGTGTAATGGAAGCCAAGGGTGGAGCAGCCCCAGCTCCCTTACTCATCCCCGGAGTGGAAATTGACAGGTCTCAGTGCACACTCTTCCACAAGGCTCTCTCCTGCCACTTGGAGGGAAGCAGAGCTCACCCACCGAGGACTCCCCGGGTCTCTTTCCATCCTGAGAAACATGCATTTTCTGAGTTGTGGAGCTGTGACGCAGCAGGATTACACATGTGCTGCTGTGAAACCTGAAATCAGAGCCAGGCGGGACCTCCCCTGAGAAAGGCTGCCTATAAATCGTAAAACCCTTAAATGAATAGCTTAGGGGCACAGGGTTGCCTTGGGTTAGGGTTAATTGGGCCGAGTACAAAGAGTTTTATGTTCATAACTTACTATCCATTTACTCTTCCTGATTTTCTGAAAGTTATTTTGCTCTGGGGCAAATTTGTATTTGCTTTTCTGACAATGATGAGTTTGAAGCTGAACCCTTTTCAGCTGTTGGGAACTTGTAAGTTGCTCAATATCTACCAGATTTTCTCTCTCATGCATCCATTTTGGATAAGAGGAGAGGAAGGGTTTTGTTTCTTTAAGTTCTCCTTCTCTACGCAGAAAATTGCTTCAAACTAATCTGTGCTTTGCTCTTTTAATGCCCTGAAAACATTTTTCGTTTTTGACTATTTATTCCCTAACATATCGTAGGTTAACACTCTAGCCTCTGTTTTTCAGTATTAAGCTGGGGGCTAAAGCCCAGACTATGTCCAGTTAGACTTGAGCCCACATACCTGGTCTGTCACTATTCACTTCATGACTTGATTCCAGCCATTTAATCTCACTGAGCCTCAGTTTCTTCACATGCAGGTTGGTTCTGACTACAAGTCATGGCTTTTGTGTAGATTTAATGAAATAATATTGTATGCACAAGGTGCTACTGTATTCCAGGCAAATAGTTAATGCACTAATGCTACCATGGAATACTGACTAGAATAGTGGTTAAGAATGCAGGCTCTGAAGCTAGACTGCCCGGGGTTCAAATCCCAGTTCTATTTTGGACAAATTAGGTTAAACTCCCTGTACCTCAGGTTCCTGGATTGCAAATGGGAGCCCATAATTATACTGCTACATTGGATTTTTGTGAGGATTAAATGAGCTGATATGTGGGAAATGCTTAGAGTCCCTTCTGGCACGTAGCACACTGTCAAAAAAAAGTGTTAGCTGTTAAGATTACAGTAGTCACAAGACTTCCCATCTGCGAAGCTGTTGCTTTCCAAATAACCTGCTCATCATCAAATCACCTTTTCTCCTCAAATGAAACTCAACCAACCCGTCATTCTGATCACTCCAGTTTTCTCTCCTTCGGCAAGGGCAGCTTGCCTGAGCACCTGCAAAGGGCTTGGTAGAAGGCAGCATGGAATAAAATCCTGTGAAATGTCAAAATGTGAACAAGAAGCTGCAGGAAACACCATTCACTGCTTTACAGGGAGGGTGACCCACACATAGTCAGTTTGGACTGGATTAAAAACGATGGGAGCACCACTGTCCCCTCCCGATACAGCTAGAATTTCTTATTTACAACTGAGAAAACTGACTGATCGAATCCACAAAAGGAGATTCATAGAGATTTCATAGAGAGAAACAAAATGGAGATACCACGACACCCTAGGAGAAACACTGAAGTACTCCTGTTCCTGACTTGCCAAGTCCTGATTCCCATTCATATCTCCTTCTGGGAGACATCCCTGGATCCTTTCAAAAGTATCTCTGGTATACTTGGGCTGTTCTGAGCAGATTTCTGTTCCTTGTAAGCAAAGAGGCTTGATGAAGCCAATCTTGATGGACACGCTGGATGAGACTATGTTGCCATCTCTTAAATCCCTGCAAGGTCTTACAGCTCCTCAGAAACCACATGTTCAATGAACAGTGGACTGTAGCCCCATCACGCATGTGCACACTCACACAAAGATAATAAAGCCAAGTTTACATGTGGAAGAACATATTGAGAATTTTCTCTACCAAGAGTCACATACAAGAGATTCTTTTTTCTCACTTTCTCAGGCTGATGCACCTCTAAATGTTCTCGTTAGCTCTAGCTCTGATATCATCATGATGGAGGTGGTGAGCAAGCCCCTTCTTCCAACGAAAAAATATTTAAAAAGACCGACAGAGGAAATCCATGAAGAGTCAACTTAAGAAACAATACAAAATACACTAGTTTACAAACACTTAATTTTTTGGAACTCTTCCTTCATTCCTCAAAACCAGAAAGTGACATTTGTCAGAGAGAGCCCCTGGGATGGCAGAGTCCCAAATCAGCTCCTCCCATGAGTCACACCCCAGAACTGACAAAAGAAGGGGGCATGACATAGCAGATAGACCACTGGTCTGGGTGTGGGACCACCTGGCTTCAGGGTGGGAGTCCCCACTCTGTCACTATGGACCCTTGGGAAAATCACTTCTCCTCTCGGACTTCAGTTTCTCTTTCCCTAAAATGGGGAGGTTGGGTTTTCACACCAGCCTGTGCCTCACAGCCACCTCAAAGCTCCCCCCATACCTCACGTGTCAGGAGCTCTGGAGTCTGTAGGAACTGGGGGTTCATGTAATTTATAAAGGCTTCTCTACTTTTTTGCCTTGTCCTAAAACAATTGGCTCACATGAGACTTTGTCCAGTCACCAGTGACTTGGAGATTCTCAGTGTGAGTTGAAATGAGGTAAAATGTACCATCTAAGAGGCTAACAGTAGCTTTACTTTCTGCTGAGAGTCTAACTTTTCCCTTGCCTTATTCCTCAGAAACACATGATTGAAATTGAATTTTGATGTTTAGACTTCAAATGCATCATTTCTCAATATATAATTAATTGTTAATGATGGCATGAAATTTAGAAAATCATGGATTCTGATTCTAAATCCTAACTCCAGCCCTTTGAGTTATTTACTTGGGAAGGGATTCCGCGTCCCCAAACCCCAGTTTCCTTGTGGGTACAATTGGGAGAGTTTGGACACATGCTCCCGAGCGTTAAGGCAGATAATTCATACAAAGCATTTATTCCTCTGACTTGCACAACATTAAAGCTCAGGGCATGTCAGCCACTATTACACTCTTCTTCTGATACTGATAGAGTCCCACGCTGACCCCACCGTGGCCTTTTAATAAGACCGCCAGAGGCTATTTGGTGTGGGACCCTTCCTTTTACTGGAAAGTGAATACCTTTTCATGACCCAGAAACAACCATCACACACTCCCAAGACCCGTGATTTGGGTCATGGGAAGAGACACTGAAACTACTGCATTGTTTATCTCCAAGGCCTTATGCAATGTTTTTCCCACTATTTTTAAGCTCCCCAGCCTTGCCTTTCCCCTACTTCAACTCCCTAACGCTCAGCCCCTTGTTCAGTTCAGCTATTTCAGTTTTGGGTTGAATGGTCTAGACAGGAACCAAAAAATGCGCAGTCTGCATATGGGTCCCCCCTGTGGGCCCCACAATTTTTCCAAAAAGAGTATAGGGACATGGGGCTGATTGACAGAGGAACTTTAATTTGATGAACTAATCCATCTAAAGCACACACCACGGAACCTGGCACACCATAGTGCTTCATAAATTGTGAAAATACAGTGTTATGATTATCTGTAGACTGTAAATCCTGTGGCTTTTATTTGCTTGGCCTTCTTCTATTATTAAGAGAATATCCTGGAACCATGGCCAATAGCTCAGCTACCTTGGAGCAAAATAGGAAAGACAGTTCAGTCTGATTTGGGTGGACTTCTCTGACCCTTGACACATTTTGTTATAAACCTCCCCAGTAGTTAGCAGTAGCTGCACAACACACAAACACAAAATCTCAGTGGCATAGAGCAATAGGCACTTACTTAGTTCACATGCCCGTGAGCAGCTGATCTCATCCTCCCCGTGGCGTCAGTGAGCTAGTCTGGGCATGTCTTTCTCATAGTCATGGGGGACACACCAGAGTCCACTTACACAAACAAGCACACGAACACATTTCAAGTCCCTGCTACATCCGTCTGCTAAGATTCCATTGGCAGACATAAATCAGGTGATGATACCCAAGATCCAAAATGAAGTATATTTCTCTCATGGAAGTGTAAGAAAGGGAGCAACTATTTCTGAAAAGGAATTCTTTAATCCACTACATCACTCCAAATTCCATTAATTCCCACAGTACTCCAATACGCACTTCTGACATTCTCATATGTGATGCATGTTGGGTAGGTGCAGAAAGGGGGAAATGGTCCTTTTCTGTTCCCAGACCAGCTGGAAGGAAGTCCTCTCTCTACCTCCTCCATGCTGCCATTTTGCATTCATTCTGCAGGCAGCTGCTTCATAATCTCTGGCCGTTGCATATACAGACATTTTGCATCTCTTGTTAAGCTGAGAAAGTCAACCAAGGCTTCTACTTATTTTGTGTCTTAGAGAGCTCTGTAGTGGCTTTCAAGGTGTTGCTAACTTTATTTCTCCTTGGAAGATTCTCCAACAATGACAATCCCCCATTGCCAGAAGCCTGGGTCCCGTTCCTGTGGTCTTGTTGCATCCTCTGCACTCTTCCATTAGGGCATTTCTGATACAGTCACTATCATGGTTGGCTCATCAGGTCGTGTGATCAGTGTTTCTAAAAGGATGGACAGTATTCTTCTGAATCAGAATTGTCTGGGGTACTTGATATAATTCCGGTTCCCAGGCCTCACCATCAAAGGTCATATATAAAACATTTAACAACTGGGGGGAATGATACCAATCAAGCAGAACGTCACCTGCAGCCATAAGGGACTTCAGAACACTCAACTCTGCAAAACATTACTCTTTCATTCACTGAGGAATTGCAAGGAGTCCTGGGTTAGGGTCAGGACAGTTAGTCGGATTAGGGGGTAGACAAATGTCAGAGGGACTGTCTAATAAAGTAAATAAAAATAAAAATAAAGAAGTATTTTAATATTTCAATAATCAGTTCATCTGTCCTGGTATGTTCCACTTGAACCATCTCTGATTAGTCTTATTAGTCAAACTTTCTGGGGGTGAGGTTCAGGAATCTGTATTTTCAGCAAGTTTCAAATTTTGTTCAGCCTCAGGAGTCATTACTTATCTACTTATCTTGAGCAATATTTTGTTTTTAAGTTTGATAGACACCAAAAAATTACAGATATAATAAAGATAAACCCCTTTGCATTAACTACTAGAAACCTCATAGCAAAAAGTATGACTTGCTTATCTTTAGCAAGTGGCCCACCTGGTAGTATTTTGCTGAGGTCATGAACCTGGTTCTGACCAAGGAGTTGTGAGTGGTTAATATGCTACCTCTGAACGAAAGCATTTAATTGCTGATTTGAGACCCTCCAGAGCTCTCTTCCCCTCTGAAAGCAACACTTGAGAAGGTGGTTCCTCCATCATCCTGAGTTCTGGTACAAGGCTGTGAGAACAAGAGCCCCTAACCACCCCTCAGTGGCCACAGGCATCGATGAGAAATACACTTTTGTTGTGTTAAATCACTGAGATCTCAGGGTTCTTTGTTACTACAGCAAAACTTAACCCAATTGAACTGATAACCTAATTGAAATTTAGGGTTTGGGCTCAGTGTTGCCTTTCTTCAGAGCCCTTAGCCATTGCCTAATATATCATAATAATCCTTAATTACCATCCACCGCACAGATAAGGTCAAATATAAGAAGACACACAAAAGTGCTTTGTAATCTATAAACATTTTACAAACATTTTGGAAAAGCAAGTGATTCTGTCAAACTTAATGATATTGATCTTGTCCCCTCAACAAGGCTAAGGTCTTTAGAAGAAGAGATTCTGTCCTTGAGGACTTTGAGAGCTTAGATATTTCTAGGATATACCTACCATGTTATAGGACTCCTGACAAGTTCTTAAAGAATTCTTCCCAGTCATGTGGAACTGTAAGTCCAATTAAACCTCCTTTCGTTCAAAAAAAAAAAAAGGATTCTTATAGAATTGCATTTAATGGGTGACATAGAAAATCAAGGAAATAGCTTTGTGACACAGAGTCCCTTTTTTTATTGGTTCTCATAATAATGGGAATTCTCCTGTTAAATCTTTAGAAACAAAATTGCTTCCCTTTATGTGGGACAAAAAAATGGGAGCTTTCTAGCAGCCAATGTTTAGTTCCTGAGGAAGGTGTAAGAGGACGGATGGAGGTCAGAATGGACTGTCCCTGACCCCAGGGACGAGAGATGGAGTAAATCATGAATATGATCACTACTGAAGCTGAGAAAGAGCCTATTAATGTCATGTAATGAATTTCAAAAAAGATACAGTTGCACTTAGGGTATTTAAACCTTGGAGGTTTAAACTAAATCATACTTGTCACATGCACACAGTGTCACTAATGAGCTTATGTAAATATTTAATCTTCTCTATTTGCATTACTCAACCCAGCCTACCTCACCAGTCCCTTCTCCCAGCCTTCTCTAACACCATCATCCAGCCTCCTGGAACTTTGGTTTTTGTAATTTGCCATGCACTTTATGCCTCTGGCCGTAACATGTATGTTTCCCTCTGTCTGAACTTCAATCTTGCATATTTCCTTTTCTACCTACCAAACACCTACAGATCCTTCAAGGCTCAGTTCAAATACATCCTCCTCTTTGGGAAACTTTGCCTGAACCATTTACAACTCCCCTGCCCTAGCAGAATTTTATTTTCCTCCTCTATGCCCCCATTACCTTGCGATCATTCCATAATTCTGGGTATCCCATCTATTTATTCAACAAATACTTATGAAATCTTGCTAGGTGCCAGTCCTGGGGCCAGGTGCTGAGTGTACAGAAGTGAATAAAAATTCTAATTATTGGTAACTGTGAGTTCATGGACAGCAAGTGTCTTATCTTTTTTTTTTTAACTTCCAAGGATAATGCGTTTGTAGTCCTAAATAAATAATAAATACAGAATGTGTTCTCTTTATATCTCTTTAATGGGTGACACAGAGGTTCATGAAAATAGTTTTGTGACACAGAATCACTTTTTAGTCCACATTCTACTTCTGCTTACATCCATCAGGGCTATTTCAGTTGGAAGTAACAGAAATGAAATTCACACCACTTTAGCTACAAAAGGGAAAATACTGGCTCATAGATTCCAGTAAAGATTGACCATTGAAGCTGGGGGAAGGTCAAGGAAGGTGACTAATTTTAGGAACAATAACAGTAACAAATAGCGAATGCTATTCAGAATCTCTGTGTTTTACCTTTCTGTTTCTCTTTGCCTCTTCTGTTAATTTTCACTGTCTGCAGCCTGGTTTTCTTGGCATGGCAGGAAACATGGTCTTCAAGAACATCCAGGTTTTAGGTCTTACAGCTCCGACCACTGATGACAGACTGCTGATTTCTCCTGCTTACAGTCTGCAAAGTTCAAGGGAAGAATTCCAATTGGTTCAGCGCCAACTATTTGCCAATCCTGGAGCTAACCAGTGTTACCAGGAGATTAGAGGATGATGATTGGATAGGTTGTCTCAGATGTCCAACCCCAAACCACCAACAAACAAAGGGTTTGGGGGTAATGTAGCGCCATCAGTTTCTCAAAAGCAAAGGAAGATGGTAAACAGATTGTCACACTTTTCTGTCACTGATTCCGTCATTCAGTTAATATTCATTGCATACATACTATGTTTAATGCATCATGCTAGGATGGAATGAGAAAAATAAACAAATAATAGGCAATTACTTATCTGGTCATCTGGTAGGAGACACTAGACAGGGATTGTGGCATAGTGGTTAGAAACTTGGGGTCTAAAGCCAAAGCACCAGGATGAAAATCCCAGCTATATGATTTATGTGGCTGTGACCTTGGGCCTCTCTGATCATAGTGTCCTTCTCTGTAAAATGGGGATAAGGCTCACATCGTCTCAGGTACCAGTTGTGAGACTCAGTGAACCACACATGAAGTATGTAACGTAGTGCCTGGCATGGAGTGAATACTCAGTGAGATGTTCACTATTCATTTGTGCATTCTCATACATCAGGACAGAAGGAATTATGTTTCAAAATGAAGATACATAGAGCTCAAGATTCAAAAGAACTCCAACCATTAACACTGACAATGGGGTCCATAGAGGAAGAAGAATTTGGTTTAACCTTAGTGGATAAGCAGCATTTTAATACAACAGCAGATAAATGGCATTTAAAAATAATGGACAGGCCGGGCGCGGTGGCTCATGCCTATAATCCCAGCACCTTGGGAGGCTGAGGTGGGCAGATGACGAGGTCAGGAGATTGAGACCATCCTGGCTAACACAGTGAAAC
Source organism: Macaca thibetana thibetana (assembly GCF_024542745.1). NCBI lineage: Eukaryota > Metazoa > Chordata > Mammalia > Primates > Cercopithecidae > Macaca > Macaca thibetana. The sequence continues at coordinate 40,488,319 of NC_065597.1, forward strand.
CCTGTCTCTACTGAAAACACACACACACACACACACACACACACACACACACACACAAAGAAAGAAAGAAAGAAAGAAAGAAAGAAAAGAAAAAGAAAGAAAGAAAGAAAGAAAGAAAGAAAAAATTAGCCAGTCATGGTGACAGGCGCCTGCAGTCCCAGCTACTTGGGAGGCTGAGGCAGAAGAATGGGGTGAACCTGGGACGCAGAGGTTGCAGTGAGCAGAGATCGTGCCACGCTCACTGTACTCCAGCTTGGGCAACAGAGAGAGACTCCGTCTCAAAAAAAAAAAAAAAGAATGATGGACAATTCAGGAAGAGGGAACAGCATGGACTAAAATAAGGGGATGTGAAATGAGCAGAAGATCCAGAAGTTCTAATTTGTGCAGGGTTTCTAGAGCCTACAGTTCACAGATGTATAGGGTAGGAGGTGTGGCTGTCAAGGAAGCTTGAATTGGGACTGTGAAGGGACTGAATGCCACATTAAGGGAGTTGGACTTTATCCCATAGACGGTGGGGAGCCATTGAAGGTTCTGGAGCTGAGAACTGAGTGACAAGATCTAATGCACATTAATCATTGAGTGTAGACTTATTAGAGCCTTAGTGGCCAGAAACATAAATTAGAATTCCCTTTTAATCCCCCCTTTTTGCCCCATTTTTTGCTAGAGAAATAGTTCTCTTTCATTAGAAAACAGTCATACGGATTATTATCAATGTCAACCAGTACTCGGTCCCAGTATTGAGCAGAATAGGAGATATGGGGATGGTGGCAAATTAGAGGCCATGTACCCCTCAAAAGGGAAAACTGCTTCTCAGCTTCATTCAATATTTACCAAGTAGGACTGCAGGCCCAATGTTAATAAATATTATGATGATTCTAGAAAAGTGTAAAATCTATGTTTTTATGTAAAATGTCTGTTTTTGTTTTGTTTTTCTCGTGGTCTCAATAACAACTTTTAAACTCTGTAGACTAAAGTATGTCTGTGGACTTAATTTGTCCTCATGGCCACCAGTTTGAGACCTCTGGATTCCAGTTGATTGAGAACATGTATTAATCTGGATACCTAGACACCTTTACTCTATGATCATTCCACATTTGCTGTTGAAGGACTCAGAAATAAAAACAAAGAAAGAGAATGCCATGGGCAAGAAGTATTCCCAGTTAATCAAAGAAGATATTTTAAAAGCTGAAATTTTCTAAAGTAAAATAAATAAATAAAAATAAAAACAAACTAAAACAAATGAACAAAAAAGGTACAGAGGGAGTTCTATGAGAGCCATGGGTGGGTTATTCACAGTTAGACTCGTATGCTAGGAGTAAGGTTTTAAATTCTAGCTGACATTTTTCACCAAAACTACTTGATAAAGGCTAAGATCCAGTACAATGGAAAGAACTTAGGCTTTGCAGTTGGAAAATCTGCAAATTTCTAATTTTGACAAGAAGATGTGTAAGCATATCACTTACAGCAGCTTGTATCACTTATCTATTGCTAAATAACACATAACAAACAATTACAAGATACTAGCATTATATAACAATAAGCATTTATAGCTTGTGTATTTACAGGGTTCAGCTGATCTTGGTTGGCCTTGTTCATTTATTTTCAGGTTTATTTCTTTCCACATCTCTCACCCTCCTCCTTGCACTGGCAGCCTAGCCTGCCTTTATTTTTCTCATGGTGATGGGAGAGCTGCAGGAGAGGAGGGAGAGGCATATAAGCCCTCTTGAAGCCATGGCTCACACCCAGCAAACCACTGCCTTTTAAAAAAATTACCCAAAGTGGCCGGGCACAGTGGCTCACGCCTGTAATCCCAGCACTTTGGGAGGCCGAATCACAAGGTTCAAGACCACGGTGAAACCCCGTCTCTACTAAAAATACAAAAAATGAAGGTGGCGGGCGCCTGTAGTCCCAGCTACTTGGGAGGCTGAGGCAGGAGAATGGCGTGAACCCAGGAGGCGGAGCTTGCAGTGAGCCAGGATCGAGCCACTGCACTCTAGCTTGGGCGACAGAGCGAGACTCCATCTCAAAAAAAAAAAAAAAAAAAAAAAAAAAAAAAAATTACCCAAAGTAAGTTGTTTGGCAGAAGGCCTGGACGTATAGAGGTGTGAACAATTTTTGCAACGTACATCACAAAACAAAACTGAAGATGGCTTAGAGTCAACCAACTTAGAATGGGGAAATAAATCAGGTTGCAGTCTCAAAGTGAAATACATTACAGCAATAAAGAAAATGAATGCACCACAGCATCATTCAGCAATATAGATGAATCTTACAAACCTATGATTGCGAAAAGACAGGCAAATTCAAATAAATAAATACAATATGCATCTATTCCTGTAACATTCAAAAAGAAGCAAAACTAAACAGTATTGTTTATGAAAACTCATATAGGTAGTAAAATCATAAAATGAAGGAAGACAATGGCTACCAGAAAAGTCAAAACAGTGCCTCTATCTATTCCGGGTGTCCTGATTAGAAAGGAGAACCCACGGGAGATGCAGATACCTATATCTTGACCTGACAGTAATTCAGGCAGTGACTTCACAATTATTTGTTAAACCGTGCTTTCATATTTTAGGCATTTTTCTGTATGGGCATTATAGTTTACCACAGTTGGATTTTTAAAGTTCAGATCTAAATCAAAATGCAAAAATAAAAGTTATGTTACCCATAACATCCAATTTTGCTACTTAACCCTGATGTGCTGGGAGGCGGCTACATCACCTCTGAACATCTGTTTTGTCTTTGGTGACAGTAGAATGATAACAGTCTCACTTGAGCTTGTTCCAAGGGGTAGATAAAAAGATGCCTAGAAGAGAATTTTTTCAATACTGGTAAACTAGATGCAAAGGTGGAAAATATTGGTATTTGACATGTAGATGAGAGGAAGACTTTTGTTCTGAATTCTGTTTCCTAGTAATGCTCTTGGCATTTTCTCTTGTTTGTTTCAAGGAGAGAAAGAAGGCAGTGGAAGAACTCAAACCCAAGCCTATGTAATTCCCAAGTAACTAACTCAAGAGGAAGGAGGGTCTGGATATGCATAAAGCATCCAAGTCTCCAAATGTGAGCCACATGGCTCTCTCTGCCTCAAGCCTGTGTGGGAGCCCCCTGGTAAAATTGGGATTCAACTGAATACCCAGTACTTGAGTGATTTCCTGAGGTCACAGCCTCTACCACCCCTATGTGAGGAAGATGGGGCTGGGAAGCTCCTAACTGCGAAAGTCAGAACCATCACAGTGGTTATTTACACTGGGACTCGCAGCGTGATGCTGGGGTCCTTAAGCTGATGCAGGAGAGGAGTTTGGCGCAAACAGCCACATGACACTGGGCTTCTTTCCATTCTGCCTGTCAGATGGACCTAGGTCCCGGTGGGAGGTCTACCCCCATAGCAAATGGTTATCTTTAAACCCATCCTTCACCCTCTTATCAGTGGAGGAATGTGGGAAGACTGCAGGTATTAGCTGTGTAGGCATTTGGGATTTTGTGCGGGTTAAGTGTGTGGGAATGGGAGGCTTATAGGCCTTCAACACATTCGCAAATCAAGTGAGTGTAATCTGCCCCAGCAGAGGTCCCTGAAAGAAAGTGTAACCTTCTCAGACTGCACAGATACCGCAAACAAGAACTAACATTTTCGTGTCCTTGCTTTGTGCAAACACTGTCTTAACAGACTCACATGAACAACCTCACTGAATCTTCACCCAACACTTTTTAGCCGGTAGTAGCCAGGTACTATTGTTACCCCTTTTTAACAGAAAAATGAGCCAGGAGGAATTGACATAGAAGCCTGAGGTCACACAGGTAGATGGCAGATTATGGATCTCACAGGTGTATCCATGCTGTGGACAGCCTTGGTTTGAGCAGCAATGAGAGGGGGAACACGGAGAAGTTGGAAATGGGTACAGAATGATGACTGTCGCCAACTTTCCAGGCCTTTATTTAGTGGCTTTACTATTGTATAGGCATCACACACATACACACAGACAGACACAGACACAAACACAAACACATTTCCAAATTTAAGTAGAAAACCCGTTCCAAAAGCAACTATACAGAAGTGATTCTTTGATTCTCCCACCGTTTCAGATCATTGGCTCCAATATTTACTGTCTTTGGTGCATAAAATAGAGAAATTGAGATATAGCATTTGCTGTCAACCAAGGTTACTATATTATTTTCTAGCCCATTTTGGGTCCAAGAGTTATATGTCATCTGCTTTCAAAGGTTCCCTTTCTTGCTAGAAAGGGAGTTTTTGGAATAATCATTTAGAGCAGGTAGGACCCCACCCCTGCCCCCAAGCTCATACGGGCTGGAAAGCCTTCTTTCCCACCCCTCACCCTCCCCCACCACAGCTGCGGGGGCCTGGTCCTCTCTGCTTTATAGAGAAAGGGAATTCCAAGGAGAACCTCGGCTGGTTTATTTTTAATTGTTGACCTCCAAGGCCTTCTGTTTGCATCTGTTTATTAAATTGCGAGCTCAGCTGTGAAATGCCCTTTATGGTGTTGTTTTATTGGTGGACCATTCAGGGACCCAGCGCCACACAAACAGGATAAATATTTTTCTTTGCAGCACACACCCCACGTTGGGGGCCACGGAACAAGGGAAGCGAGGATCCCGTTTGTTTACGAGCTCCGATTCATTCATTACTTGGCGAGGAGCTGTGAAATGTAAACCTCACATTCCGAAGGACAATCGCAGGGCCAGCTTGAACTCATTTGGAGGTGTGATGTTCCACTCCAAAGGAGGCTGTTAATTTTATTGACCAAATTTGGAAAGTGGGAGCTCCAAAATTAAATAGGGCCTTTGGAAAAGAAATGAACGTTTAGGTTTCTGAAAGACCTAGAGAATGGTTACATGGTCTTGTTTTTTGGTTTCTTTTCCCTGTAGGAAACTTCAGAGGCCAGTGCTGTTTAGAAAGCATGAAGTGAAATTGCTGTCCCCCCATCTTCTAGTTTTAAAAGATTTTCTTTCCCTATGAGAGGTTTGTTCTTATTAATGATAGCAACCTTCGTAGCGCATTTAGCACTCTGCTTTAAACATCTATCATCTGTAGTAATCCACACAGTTATTATCTGAAGCTCACATCATTGTTGACCTCGCATTACAGTTTCGAAAATGAAGAGAATGCAGAGAAACCTTTGCCTGGAGCCCTACAGCTAGTGTGGACAGAGAGAAAACTGAAAACTAGGTCTACCCTGACACGAAAACCTGGGTTCCTTAACCGCCCCACCCTCCTGCCTCTCTCTCTGCCGTTTTTGTGTAACGAAAAATTTGACTTTCCCAGTGCTTTAGAGAGAACTAAAGTTTCCAACAGTTACTAAGCAGCTGCGGGCTGCAGATACCCCCTGCTTTGATGCGCACAGAACAAAAAAGGCCGGACTTACTGAAAGATTTCAAAAGCCACGCAGTGTCTTCACTGCCACTGTGCCCCCAACCATATAGGGTCCTCAAGGAAAAAAGACATTTAACGCCAAAAGTCTCCTTTGGGGTTCCCAGACCTCCGTTTTACTCTCTTTATGCCTGGAACGAAAGAGTAAAATCAAACCCAGTGCGGCAGATTCACGCGCTCAGTTTGAGATGGCACAGCTCATTCGGGATTTAAGGGGGGTGTTTACCCAAAGCTAACCTTGAACTGGGCCACAGAATCAGTGGGTTCATGTCAATATTTGGACTTTAAGAAGGGCTGGTTTATAACTGTTCAGAACTGTCTCTGAACTGGGCTTTGAATCCCACATTTGCCGTGTTCTTCCAAGGCCTTGTTCTTTTCTGAGGGGCAAAGGCTATTTGGCGAGATTTTCTTTAGAAGGGTTGCTGGGGACAATGACGGAAAAGGAGCGCAAATTCAGAATATCACAATGTGATATGGAAAAAAATGTAAACCATGTTACAAAAGCCCTGTCATCAAGAAATGTTATTGTTGTTTGAATGGTAGGAACCATCTGGGTCTCTCTTAATGACCGGGGGCCCCTCTGGGGTACAGATGCTTCTTTTGTTATTGGTGCGATCTTGTAAATAGTTAAAATATTTACCAAGGCACCTCTGAGCTGGAGCTATCCCATTTTATTATTTATACCTTTTCAGAGGGACAAAAATGGAGGTGTCCACTAAACGTGATGGATTAGGCTTATAAACAGCCATTATGGCCGTCAAACCTCACATGTCAGCTCCCCCTTTGTGTCTGCGCATTTCTAAGCTAACCAGTGATCCATGCATAAGATAGAAGGTTAAGAATGCGCAGAGAAAAGGAGTGTTGACTCCAAGCAAGATGTATCTTCTGCTGATTAGAAATACAGCTGTAGAAAGTGAGGGGGACGCCGGGCAAGAGGCGAGAAAAAGGGACTTGTGTGTGCATGAGTGTGTGCGTATGCATGTGTGTGTGTGTGCGTGCGTGTGTGTGTGTGTTTGCAGGCAGAAGGGAGAGAACTGCGGAGGTGGAGAAGTCACTGCAACCTGACACGCTGCATTTCAGTTCTCACAATTTGAGGATGAAAACCTGCAAGGCCTCTACCTGCCAGCATCCCTCCGCTGTTTCCTTAAGTGACTGCAGCTGGCTTTTGTTTTCCCAAGATAAAAATCAGGAAATGCAAAAATTAAATAGGATTTGAGAAGAAAAAAGATGGGCCCTGGGTAAGAAGAAAAAGAGCAAGCCAGCAGGTACCAAGACTTGTTGACAGAGGGATATCCCATCTTGTCGTAATTAAGTTTTAAAAAATCTTAAAATAGGGTGAGGCGAGTGGCGACCCATGTGGCAGATGATCCTGTGCAATGCCTAGGAGCTAAACTGGAGTGACTTATTCACAAAAGTGAGATTTGAAAATCCTAGATAAAGTTAGATGGAAAGGAAAAGGAGGTATTTTTAAATCAAACTACTTTATAATTCATAAAAGCATGCATTGTCAATCCAATTAATGAAAGGAACCAAAGTAACTTGTCTTGCAGGTAAAGAGGTGAATGTAAATTATGTTATTTTTGGCCATGATGGCTGCACATGTGTTGGAAAAAGTTTCTATCAAAAACTGGTTTCCATTATATTTTTACCCTTAAGTCCCAGCTCCTTTAATCTCTGAGAGTTTGTCTCTGATTTCCTGCCATGCCACAAACTCCAGCCTACAAATTCATCCCTCGCTCTCTCTCAAAGAGAAGCTGTGGAATTAATAGGCAAAGGAGTTCATGCTTTTGAAAAGATCAGGCACGGAGTGGCTGAAATATCATCTAGCCACTCTAAATGTAGATTGGAATTTTCATTTTGGTAAAGTATTTCCTAGCCATCTCCTCTAGAAATCTAAATAGGAAATGATGACCTCATTTATGTATGTATTTATTTATATAGTTATTTATTCACTGTGGGACTTGGATCAAAACTTACTGATGTAACAAACAGAAAATTATATTGATCTGCCGTTTTGCAAAGAAAGGAGAAAAGAACATTTGGAAAACACAACGACCTAAGCAAACTTCCTCTTTTGACTCAGATGGCTGTTCCATCCTAAAAGTCCCTCTTTGGGTCTCTGGTCACCTTAAAGCATCTCCTAGAGAAAGCCCCCTCTGCCTTCAGGCTGGTGTCTGCCACATTAGTATGCTGGTGCACCAACTAATTTGCCTCTATAAATGCTGGGATCTGAATCACGCCACTGTTGTGGCCAGAGACTAAATTTCTCTCATCACTCTCTTTGGAGGAAAAGAAAGAAAGAAAAAGAAACACACACACACACACACACACACACGTTTTCTAAACAACATTCTTACTCAAGCTACACTCACTGACATTACAAGCCCAGTGGATCACGATCTGGCTCATTAAGAAGCATGGTCTATGAAATGAACACTCAATAAAACTCCCATAAGACAGTAATTTTACTTTTTGTTCACAATTATAAGCAATAATAATAATTCTTATCAGCCCACCCTCACATAACAAACACAAAAGCCTAACTAGGCTCACTTGATGGCCCCTTTGGCAAATTCTAAAAAGCAACCACAAGAGTATGCCTTACAGCTGATTCCTCCTCCACTTAATCTCTCCCATTCATGAATGAATTCGAATTTTCTGTAACTCAGAATATGTTAATTAAGCAAGAAGAACTTGGAAACTTAAACTGTTATACCAGGCAGTTTGGCTAAACATTGTATATGTTTATACAAAAATGAATGGCATAGATGTTGTGCATCACATAGTTCATAGGACCCTCAGATGTATAGAAGCCACTAATTGAATTGCTCCCATGGCCCCTGCTCTCCTAATAACACACACACACACACACACACACACACACACACACACACACACACAAAACTATATTGAAGCCTAAAAACACCACAACACCTCCAGAAGGCATATTTTTCTGTCCTCTTAGCCACAGGCAGCTACTTTAAGAACGGCTCTCACTATTTTCATAACAGGAAAGACTTGAGTTCCCATTGACAGCCCTTTCTCTTTCCATCTGCTCTGAAGCTCTCAAATATTCCTGAGAAGAGCCTTTCTGCTTGCTTGTCTGTTTGGTTTGAGACAGGGTCTCCCTCTGTCACCCAGGCTGGAGTGCAGTGGCAGGATCATGGCTCACTGCAACCTTGACCTCCAGGGATCAAGCAACCTCCAACCTCAGCCTCCTAAGTACCTGGAACTACAGGCATGAACCACTATGCCACCACACAGAGCTTATTTATTTATTTCTTTGTTTATTTATGTAGCTACAGGGTTTCACCATGTACCCCAAGCTGATCTTGAACTCCTGGGCTCAAGCAATTCTCCCATCTCCGCCTCCCAAACACACTCCCAAAGTGTTAGAGTTACAGATGTGAGCCACTGCGCCAGGTAAGAAGAGCCATCTCTAGAAGCCCGTCTGGCCTCTGTCTACTTTAGGGATGCTGGGTATCTGACCAAATCACCCGTTTAAAAAGAAAAATCCTCAGATAGGATTGTCAGATTTTGTAGATAAAAATATGGGATGTCCCAGTTCAACTTGAATTTCAGGTAACCAAATAATTTGTTAGTATAATTCCATCCCCATATAATATTTAGTGTATGCTTCTCTAACTCCACTACCCTGAGAAAGCCCGAGCGTGGTGACTCCAGGAGAGTGACTCACCCTGGCATCTTATTTCTTACTTTGTGATTGTAATTAACAAAGAAAGTGCTGAGTGACACCACAGATGTCCAGGTTTCTCAAGGAGACACAACAGCTCTCTGAGGAAGGTGTCTCAATGTGGGGCAGGAAGGCAGAAGCAGACCATTAGAGGCTGCCCCCAGCAACAAACCAGAGCTCACACCTAGTCTCCAGTATTGCCCACAGCCCAATGAGGTCAGACTTTTATTATCTCCATTTTACAGATAAGAAAACTGAGATACAGTTTCCAAAGCCAGGCAGATATAGCACAGAGATTTTGCCCCACAGAGTCTGGCTTGAGAGTCTACACTTAAAATACAAATAATACCAAGCCAGAACATAAACAATGTAATTTTCCAAAGGACCTAAACTGCACACGTATGCTAAAATGGAAATGGCTGCAGCATCATTGCCTGCACCCGCCCCTGCCTCTCCCCGTGAGCTGTGAGTGCCTGGACCATGCTTGGCCAGCCCAGTGAGGAATCCAGTCCTGGAAACATGGTGGGGAGAAACGTGCATGAACCCCAGAGAGGAATTGGACAATGCGGGGGGCGAAGGGGGGTGCCCTGTTATGCCCCCACCAGAGTCCTCCCCACCGCTCACCTCATTTCTCCCAACCTACAGGGGCAGAGAGCAATGAAAAATATTGAGAATGCAGGCTTAAATGAGGAACTCTGGCAAAAAAATCTTTTTTCTAATTTAAAGACCACCCAGGTGTGTGCTGGTCTGTCCCCATTTTAGGGTCTTTGCCTCTTGCTTTTCAGCAAGAAAAGAAACAGATGTGATCCCCATTCATCCCTAATGGAGACAGAAGGGGAGGGAGGACCCGGGCAGTGGGGGGTGGGGGGAGCGCAGGGCTCAGAGCTGTCTCTGGCCTGGAAATTCTGTCTTGTAGGAGGGAGACAGTAACATCCACAGGGTTTAAGCCTGCCTGTATCTGTCACCTGTCAGCTCAAAGTCCAGCACCTAGTAGGCAATCAGTACGCATATGTTCAATCACCTTAAAATTAAATAATGCAATCAAAAGTCTTGGTGGTGCCCAGGGCATGGGCTGGTGACTGGCCTGGCCTTGGGACTTGGAGCCTGACCACAGGAGTCTCACTTGGTTGGAGTCACCAGTTGATGGGTTGGGGGTGGGGTGCTGGCTTCCCCTCACTCCCACCCTGGACTGGGTCAGCTCTGAGTGTCCTGAACAATTATCCCCAAAGGGGAAAAAAAGTCCTGTTCAACAAATCCTCAACTTTTGTCTCCTCCGGGGCTGCAGACCGTGGTACCTCTTATTCAGCCCTCCCTCTCCCCCATCCTGTGCCTGGGACTCTCTGTGGTTATGAGTCAATGATCAGACAGGAAAAGGGCACGCTTACTATAGGGGAGGAGGATTCAGCAGGGCTCTGGGCTTTGATGCCGGTTCTTTTACATCCTGAATGCATGAAAGGCTATGGGAGGGAGAGGAAGAAATATAAAAGCAGAAAGGAAGAAAATGTTATTAAAAGAAAGTTGAAGGGGAAAAGAAGTGCCTGGCTTGAAATGTTGTTAAGTATCATCGACAAATATCTCCAGGAGACAAAAGCTAGTTAAAAACTGAGTTGAGATAAGCCATCTCCTTCAGTGACTCATCTTCCTAGGGAATAATGGCAAAGAGGCGGTGTTTAGGAGGGAACTGATGTGCAAATAGCAGTGTCCCTGAAGCTGGGGTTAATTACAGGAAGGACTTCCAGGGTAATTGTCGATACATAACACTGGCAGCAGAGCCTTGCATCACAGGCTAGGAAGGCAGCTCTCCGCCATTTGAAAACGGTCCCCAGACACTGTCCCAGAGACAGGGGGCTGGGCGGCTCCCCAAATGGGTTCTTCAGAGAAGCCTCATGCCCGGGGCCGTGTTGCTTTGTGGGCTGACCCGGCTTCCCTACCACCCTAGTCCAAGAATGCTCCCACTCAGTCCAGCCCCTGAAAATGTATCTGTAAACAAACCAGAAATAAAGTGTTGTTTGCCTTGCTGTTGGAAATTAACAACTTCAGTCCAAGGATTGGCAAGCAGCACCTCCAAACCATCAGCTAAGTCAAGTCTGGTTGTGGAAAATGGAGATTATTATCTATCTTGGAGAAACCTTTTGTACCAGGAGGTATCTCAAGCAGCTCTGCCTTGCATCATGTCCTCCGCCCCGCATTTTTTTTTTTTTTTTTTTTTTTTTTTTTTTTTTTTTTTGAGATGGAGTCTCGCTCTGTCACCCAGGCTGGAGTGCAGTGGTACGATGTCAGTTCACTGCAACCTCTGCCTCCCGGGATCAAGTCCTTCCTGTAGCTGGAACTACAGGCGCATGCCACTACGCCCAGCTATATAAATTTTTTTTGTATTTTTAGTAGAAACAGGGTTTCACCATGTTGGCCAGGCTGGTCTCGATCTCTTGACCTCGTGGTCCACCCGCCTCGGGCTTCCAAAGGGCTGGGATTACAGGCGTGAGCCACTGTGCCCAGCCACATCATGCCCCCTTTAAGAGATGAAATCATGCATTATATCCATATGGGCAAGGACAACTTGTGATAATTGAAACCCACCCCATTCTGGGCAGGTTTGCAATGGGGACAGGATACCTGAATTAGAAGGAGGAGGCTGGGAAGCACTGAGAACTGTCCATTGAAAGGAAGAAGAAGGCTACATAAAAAAAAGCACTCACCAGCCAGCTCCCTATGCAGTGGCTCTCTGATACACACTGATAAAATTTCAAAGGATGCTGAAAGAGCTCAGCCTCCTCTGCTCCTCCTCAGAACGATAAGGGTGGGGGCTTTTTCCAACTCTCTACAAGCATCTTTTGACAATTCCGCAAAGGCAGTTTCTCAGTGAGGGGCATAAAGCAGATTCTGAGATCAAAGGGCTGCAGCTGGTAAAAACAGAGAGAAGATGCAGAGAAAGTGGCCAGAGTGCTAAGATCAGCCACCAACCTCCTGATCCAGGCCTCAGTTTCCCCATCTATGAAATGATGGGCTAATCAAGATGATGTCTCAGCCCTCACAACTGATTTTCTGAAACTTGGGAGCTCCTCAAACAGGTAATCTGACCCTGAGGATAGGGACCTATTTCACAGTCTCCTTTCTCTCTCCTACCACCTTGAATAATGCCTTTACCATAGTAAGAACTTAATAAATAAATATTTTGAATGGATCCATGCATGTGTGATGGGGTGACCTCTGTGGCTCTTTCTTTGTCTTTTAAAATAAAAGATTTATGGGCCAGTATTTGGGGAGGTGGTACTTCTCTTTCTTTCAGTCTTATAGAGTTGCTTCCAAAGACGAAATAAGAATGAATGACTGTAACAGCTAATATTTTTTGTGCTCAAGCACATTGCATACTTATTCTATCTCCAAACTTTCCTGTGTGGAGTGGTTGCTATCATCCTCACGCCACAGGTGAGGAAATGAAGACACAGAGACTAAGGGATGAGACATCCCGCAGTGTGTCAGCCCTAGCTCCTTTTGATGAAGAGTCCTTGTGTTTAAGCATCTTCCTTGACTGCAGGGAGTCTTGCTGTGACCCCACCACTGGCTTGCTGAGTGCCTTGGGTAAGTCAGTGTCCCTACCCAGTTAAAAAGTGCCCCTCTTGGCCAGGCACGGTGGCTCACGCCTGTAGTCCCAACACTTTGGGAGGCCGAGGTGGGCGGATCATGAGGTCAGGAGTTCAAGACCAGCCTGGCCAACATGGTGAAACCACATCTCTACTAAAAATACAAAAATTAGCTGAGCGTGGTTGTGGGTGCCTGTAATCCCAGCTACTCAGGAGGCTGAGGCAGGAGAATCGCTTGAGCCCAGGAGGCGGAGGTTGCAGTGAGCTGAGATCGTGCCATTGCACTCCAGCCTGAGTGACATAGCAAGACTCCGTCTCAAAAAAAAAAAAAAAAAAAAGTGCCTCTCTTGAGCTAGTGGATATCCCTGCTTCCTTCCCAGACTGGCATTTCAGACTTTTTTGTTCACCCCTCAGTTCTCAGCTCAAATGGGCCCTCCTTAGGAAACTCTTCAATTCTTCCCTGCCCCATCCACTTCCAAGTAAGGCAAACCCTTATTGTAGACTGTCCTTTTCACTTATCTGTCTATATATTTATGTGAGTATTAAATTCATGGTCCTCTTTTCCACTACACTGCAAGCCTTCCTGTTGCTCATGTCTGTCTTGTTCATCACAGTACTACATCCCTGGCAATTTATCCCCAGACAAGTGCCTGCCATGAAGCCAATGCTCAAAAAATATTTGCCAAACCTTTGCAGAGGCCTCCAATGACTGTGAAATGCACAGACCAGGGAGGGCCAGTTTCCATGCCATGAGGAAGTGCATAACCCTAACTTGTTAGAGCAGCAAACTAAGAACCCCTGGAGCCTTAGAAGAGGATGTTGACAGTTAAAAGCAAGGCAAAACCAAATCACTTTGCAATCTCTTGCTTAGGAAGAGATGAGCAATATTTGTCTAGAGGGGAGCGAGTTCTCCTGCAGATATTCCCCAAGCGTGGTGATGGGAGAGCTGCTCAGCTTGTCTTTTTTTACACAGGCTGAGATGCAGGTGGAACTTGGAAGTGTCTGGTATCAAAATGCTGCTTGGGTAATTGAGCTACCCAAGCCTGTCTGGCGAGGAGGGGGATGCCATTCGGGATGCACACCATCCCCCAGGAACAGATCGTAGCAACCAAGCATGCCCCGAGGAGGGGGGTGCCTTTCTGGTTGTACACAAGAGCCAATAATGAAACACAATGAAGAGGCCTCCCTCCCAGCTGGTTGTGCACGCCCCATTCAGTTGGCTGGGATGGCCGTCTCCCTTTTAAGCGGACTCTCTCTTCCCCCTCGCCGCCTCCTCCTTGCTTGGTCCTTTAGTCACATACCAGACACGTCTCACAGAGCAGACCCGAAACTCCAGGTGGCAGAATCACAGTTTCATATAAATTAGGCGGGGTAATGCTGTTCAGACACATTTTTTTGTCTAAATCATGCAAAAATAGAACTTTCTCAGGGGCATAAATCTGGCCCAAATCTAAACCTGAATGTGCAATTGACTGGTATAGTTTATAGTACAAACATGGAATTATCTGGAAGTCTTCTACTTCCAAAGACCATAGCCCATTTTTTATCCAATCTGAAAGAAATTATTTATTTGCCATCTTTAAAAAATGCAAAAGTTGGTGCATGGCAAAGGGACCAGATGCAAGCCGTGATTCAACAGAAAAATGTGTCCTGCCCCAAACAGACACATACATCGCCCAGTGTGATGTAACATGAATCCCACAACTATGTACCAAGGGCACAGAAGTTTGGGCATTTAGCCTCTTTAAGGTAGATGCCTGCTCTGTTTTTCAAAATGGGAAAGAAAGGCAAAGAGAGGAAAAAAGTTGAAGACATAGAAGAAGAAAAAGAAACAAAAAAATAGCTTCACAACACAGTCAACAAAGAATCCAACACCCTCTAAATAATTGCCCATTAGGTATTATATATTACATATTATTACATATATATTGTGTAATATAATAAGAGCATTGTTTTGCTGAAATCAAAGGAAGACAGTTTCTTCAAAACTTTATTTTTTTCACTTATCCCTATCCCTTTACTTTCAAAGTCATTGAGTAAATATGATGATCTTAAAGTTTTGATTCTAGGGTGGAGAGAGCTGTCCTAGTTCTCATGAATTTTACACCGCGATTTGGGAGTGTGAGCACCCACAATGAAGGACAGTCATCACTAATCAATACCTTTTCCCCCCACTCCGTGGGATGGCCTTGGGAAATTTAAAATGGCAAAAAAAAAATGGTAATATCCTCTCTCACAAGTTGTTTAAATTATCCTGGCACTTTGCCATCAAACTAGTTTCATGCAATTCACAGTGACTTCAAAGAGTGCAGAAGAACAACCTGAGGGCTGCATTTCCGAAATAAATATATATATGTCAGCAGCAAGGAGGTGGGGGAAATGTTTCCTTAAGTAGAAAGAAAAGAAATGGCAATAGCCAAGCCCTAATGTTTGCCAGAAGGTTTGATATACCGATAAGTTATTTTTTAATGTAGCGTGTTCCTAATTCTTATTCAATGACAGTTGAAAATTGGGCATTTAGGTGTAAAAATAAAATACAAGGAGAAAATAATTAGAGAGAACTAAAAAAGGACCAGAGTAGGTGAGAGATGTCAGAGGATTTGGAAACAGTCCTTAGAGAGGGTGAAGTTGAAAGATAGTGATCTTTAGTAAAACACAAAAGAGAACTAGTTTGGTAGAATGTTGGAACTGGGTCTAACAGGGGATGAGATAGGGTTAAGAATATGAAGTATCTCCTTAAATTATTCGAACAACATCTTACAAACTCTCCCAGCTCCCTTCTTGCCTCTTTCCAGTCAGTTCTTATCAGGGCCATGTTTCTAATAAGCCAATTGAATCAACCATACAACCATTCCCATTGCTCTTTGCAGATCCAATAATGCCCTACAGGATGTAGCCCCTGCCTGCCTTTCCAGGCTCATTGCTCCTCACTCCCCACCACCCAACCACTTATAGTACAGAGTCTACACTCCAGCTCTCAGAAGCAACTCTCTATCCTTCTTCCAGTAGATACCTACCCATTTTCTGCATTTGGATTAAAAGCCACTTGTTCATGGACTTCTTCCCTGACCCCATGCTTCATCCAGGCAATCATCTTGTTTCCTTTTTTGTTTTGAGTCCAAATTTTTAAAAGTTGTGTATTTTATATAACAATCCAGATTACCAGCTCCTTTTTGGAAAGCAGAAGATACATTAATGCTAGACCTGCATCTCACAGAATTTTGGCTAGAGGAATCAGGGAGGGTGGTAGTCTCACCAGACATTCCAGAGGATATTCTCCAAAAGTAGCATCTTTTCAACTTTTTTTTTTGAGACGGAGTTTCGCTCTTGTTGCCCAGGCTGGAGTGCAATGGCACGATCTCGGCTCATCGCAACCTACACCTCCCAGGTTCAAGTGATTTTCCTCCCTCAGCCTCCTGAGTAGTTGCGCCACCATGCCCGGCTAATTTTGTATTTTTAGTAGAAATGGGATTTCTCCATCTTGGTCAGGCTGGTCTCAAACTCCCGACCTCAGGTGATCCACCCACCTCGGCCTCCCAAACTGCTGGGATTAAAGGCGTGAGCCGCAGCACCCTGCCTTTTCAACTTTTTTTTAAAGAAAATATGTTAGCATGGCTGTGATTTAAATTATTCTGGAAGCAAGACCAAAAGATTCTTGAGTATTTAGTTACATGAAAATGTCTGTTTGTTGTGAATAAAGGGATGATGATTTTTTCATGACAGCAGTGACTTTGCCCACAAAGAGGCATGGACTGATCAGTTTGCCATAGCCCCCAATTCTTGAACTTATGTACCCCATCAAAATATGCATCTGGAAGTGCCAGCTCAGACCTCTTCTCATCACTGCCGATTCATTGTACAAACAAGAATAAGAATTCTCTCCAGGCCAAAGGATCACTTTGAAAATCACTTGTAATACCTACTAGGACAAAGACCCTACTTGACCATTTACCTGCCCTGTGATCTTAGGCAAGTCACCGAATTCCTCCTTACTTTATAAGTATGTATAATGATGATAGTGGTGGCAATAATATTAATGACCTTCTCTCACTCCCTGAGCTTTAAAGGAGGATGTCAAAGTAAAAGTACTGTGTCAACTCAAAATGGTAACACAGTCTTCGGTTACTGTTTTGATTATGGTAACTAGTGATTATTTACTACATTCCAGGTGCTATGCCAGCCACTTTACAGACAATCTCTCACTTAAGACTCATAATTACCTTATGAGTCAGGTACTGAGATTATGCCCATTTTATACATGAGGAAACTGAAACTCGGAGAGGTTACATAATTCATCTAAAATCAGTAGCTATTATAAGGCAGACTCAGGTCTGAACTGACTTTGGTCTAATGTTTCCAACAGCATCACAATGCTTAAAAACATCACAAAATGATCATTGTAGTAGTGGTTGAAATAATTATTTGTACTAAGCTATTTCTTGTATCATAAGCAAATCTCTATCTTAAGCATGTCACATGTATTAACTCTTTTAACAACAATCGTGAGGTGGGAAGCTATTTTGTTTTCTGTTTTTCTTGGATGGCTATGACAAAGTATCACAGGTGACTCAAGAGAAGTGATGACAAGTTGAAAATAAATTTAAGTTGCTCTAAGTACATGACTACCTTATTGTTTTAATCTCCAATGTATTTGCAATGTCTAATACGGGCTTGATTAATATCAATTAATATCTGTAGGCATCAATATCTATGGGACAAGTGAATGAATGAGAGAATGAATGGAAATTGATTACTCTTCAGAGGTGCTGCAAACATGATTTGATAGAAAACACACTTCTACTATTGCATATTCTACACTCCTCAACCTTTGCTCTAGCCTGCTATGGAGACCTCTTTGTAGTTTCCAGATTTTTCACTGGAATAAGATAAAAATGAGTAACTCCTCAGAATCAAATCCCTATTAACCCAGGGGTCTTGCTGCAACCAATGTGGGTTTACTATGTACAAGATACATGCATTCTATTTAATCCCACTAAATATATTATTGTCATTTCCATTTTTCCACAAAACATATGATTATTACCATCCTGTCCACTTTTCTGACAAATATGTCAGAAACTGAGAACGGTCAAATTTAAGTAACTTGCCTGAAATTCCACATCTGTAATAAAGAAGGAGCTACGATATGAATCTAGGTTGGGATTTTGGAGGGCCTTTTCTGTTATTTTGGGAGTTTGAGGGGTTTATTTTGGTAATTTTTTTTTAAATTTTTTTTGTTGATACAGTCTTACTCTGTCACTCAGGCAGTGGTGGAATTATATCTCGCTGCAACCTCGAGTGCCTGGGCTCAAAGCATCCTCCTGCCTTGGTTTCCCAAGTAGCTAGGACTACAGGCATCCATCACCACACCCAGGTAATTTTTAAAACATTTTTTGTAGAGATGAAGTCTTGCTATGTTCCCCAGGGTGTTCTCGAACTCCTGGGCTCAAGGGATCCTCCTACCTCAGCCTCCCAAAGTGTTGAGATTGCAGGTGTGAGCCACTGCAAGTGGCCTTAATCCAGGTTTTTGCTTGACTTCAGAACCCATATTGTTGACCAATATGCCACATCTGTGGGTTGACACAGCTCTAAAATTAGGTACTAGAAATTTGAAAGGCTAATGCTGTGCCACATGAATGGACATCTGCCCACTTGAATCTGGAAAACTTTTTTAAAGTTCTGCTAATTCCCAACTTTCTTTCAAACTTTTGGAGGGGGGGAATACATAAGGCATTATTTTACACTCCTCTGTATTGTCAATATCCCTAGAATTACAGGCAATGACACCTTGTAAAAACAGTTCTATTGTATCTAGCTCTATTCTGTTTGATATGACTTCAGGGTCTGACGTAACTTCATATCAATCAGAATTTTTAAAAATGCTGGCTTGTGATAGCTTGTGCCAAGGCCTTTGTGAATAATTATACAGAGAGGGACATCTTTCTAATTAATATGGTAACTTCCCAATTATTCAAAACCATTTAATTGAGAATTTGTAATATTTGATACAGGATCTGGTCAAAATTTATATTCCGGAAAAATTTTAAAAAGCTAGCAAGCATATCACTAATGTAAATAAGATTACAAGAGGATCATACAAGTCTCTCAAGAGAGAAAACTCTTTTCCAGCAATTTAGAGACACCCTGTCATTAGGTTGGTGTGCTAATTACAAATCATTCTAATTGATTCAATAGTCTCCCAAAAGACTTCCATAATGTACTAGACAAATACTTTATTAGCCAAGCTGAGTTACTGTAGGTTCTTAAAAGAGAGAGAGAGAGAGAGAGAAAAAAAAGCTTTCTTGAAAACAATATCAAGTCAGAATTCTCACTATTATAAAAAGGCCCTTTCCTTGATTTTATTCTCAGTGTTTGTTTCACGGTTTTGACTTCCTGCTTTTATTTAATGAACGCTAATGTGAGACAGAAAAGAGAAAATGGACTTGGTTCTATATCCATCTTGTCTCCCTTTGTAAAAAAATAAAATAAAATCTGTTGTTCATTCTTGACCAGGATAAATTTCCTTCTTTTTTCTTTCACAGTCCTGATTTTTTCCTCCTTTTGGGAGTCACCACATCTGCACTGTCTGTGTGTGAAGGTTAGATAGATTGACTCCCACCTTCCTAGATCCAGGATGGCCACTTAGAAATGTTCTATACATACCTTGTTCACAATAATGGCTATGGGAATGGGCACGTGTCCCAAGGCAGGTCAATGAGAAGACGAGCTGGTAGCACCTGAATTGCTGAGCTGTAGGAAATAGGTCGGGAGCATGATGGTCACCACATGGAAGGACTGCCAGAGGAATGAAGTTGGTACAGAGGTGGAGACAGAGATAGGTAAAGTCATTCTTGACAATGTTATTTGAAGCTCTGGATTAGGTTGTACCTGTCATCATTTGTACCCCTGAGTTTTCCACTCATACAAACTAACATATTACTTTTATTTATTTTCCTTTTTAAGCCTTGTTTAGGTTGTATTTTTATTCACTTGGATAGAATTTAGGCTGGACATGGTGGCTCATGCCTGTAAGTAATCTCAGCACTTTGGGAGGCCATGGCTGGCAGATTGCTTGAGGTCAGAAGTTTGAGACCAGCCTGGCCAACACGGCAAAACCCAATCTTCACTAAAAACACAAAAAATTAGCTGGGTGTGGTGGTGCACCCCTGTAATTCCAGCTACTTAGGGGGCTGAGGTGGGAGGATCCCTTGAACCCCAGAGGCGGAGGTTGCAGTGAGCCAACATCATACCACTGCACTCCAGCCTGGGTGGCAGAGCCAGATTCCATCTCAAAAAAAAAAAAAAAGAAAGAATTTAAAGTGAATTTTATTTTCTTAAGGGATCCCTTAGAACAAAAAGAAATATTTTATTTTCTTGCATATAATTTTATCTTCTTGTACAACACTGACCTCCTTCTCTGAGATTACTCAAATTGAAAAGGCCAATAGTTTATTTATACCTGAACTAAAGGCTATCCATCTGAATTTTGATCTAAAGGCTCACTAAGAAAAATATTTCACATTTTTATTGTTTTAGTCATCTTAATTTTTATTCTGAGACTCTATCTACTCCTTCCTAAGTCTCTTGGAACTGCTTTTTAGTTGAGAAGCAATCCCTTTACCCTCATGCCGTGGGCTCCTCAAAGAACATGAGATTTTTGGAAACTAAAGCCAGGAGGCTCTGCCACAAACCATCCCAAAGCCAAGGAAACACAGAAACTGCTTCCTGCCTGATGGGGGAAGGTGAATTATTCAATAATATACTGTGCAAGGAAAAAATATAATTCAATGAAAAGAAAAATCTCACTGTAACTACTTCAGAAAATTAATTTTAGCCCAACAATAAACAGCTTGGGTGCAGCAAGTCAGCTTCAGATTCTGCAGAAAAAGGTGATGGTAATACCCTCAAGAGCAAGACTAGACTTTTGAATCTTATTCTAGTCTTGGGTCTAAGATCATAATGGTCATTTTCTATTTCTGGGTCTCTCTTTTGCCATCTGCAATGTGCAGATAAGCAGATTTACTTATTCAAATACATAGCAAAGATATGAGAGATCCTTATCTACTTCCCTGCCTACAACAGTTTCATAAAAATTTAATCCACTATCCAAATCAAACCAGTCTTCTACAATGGTTCCTAAGGAAGCATATTTTGCAAGCCTTCCAAGTGATTCTGAAGAACAGGCAAGTTTGAGAACCACTGTTTTAGATGAAGGAAGCACTAGTGCTTTTATTAAAACAATGGCTCAAAAGATGGTCTAGATTCACCAGCGAAGCTTTATATAAAAGGAGATATCCCTGGGCCACACCCTCAGGCCTGTCAGGATAAGGCCAGGGAATGTGTCTGTTCAACAAGTAACACTGGTGACTCAGAACCTCTGTCGGAAACCAAAGCCATTCTGATATTCCAGAATACCTTCTGTTCCTGTTTGCTGACTTCGTCTTCATTGTCCTAAGAAGCCCAGGCCTCACTCCCGGCTGCCTCAGGAAGTCCATCCAGAGACCTGGACCTGTCATGTTGACCATGACAGGGCCAAATTAGCCTGCTTGGTCTTTGTATTAGTCCATTTTCATGCTGCTGATAAAGACATACCCAAGACTGGGTAATTTATAAAGAAAAAGAACTCTAATGGACTCACAGTTCCATGTGGCTGGGGAGGCCTCACAATCATGATGGAAGGCAAAAGGCACATCTTGCATGGTGGCAGACAAGAGAGAATGAGAGCCAAGTGAAAGGGAAAACCCCTCATAAAACCATCAGATCTCATGAAACTTATTCACTACCACAAGAACAGTATGAGGGAAACCACTCCTATGATTCAATTACCTCCCACTGGGTCCCTCCCACAACATATGAGACTTATGGGAGCTACAATTCAAGATGAGATTTAGGTGGGGACACAGGCAAACCATATCAGTCTTCAAGGACAGACAAAGAGACTCTCTGGTTTCCACAAAGGTAAAGTATCAAAGTGTTTTTGGTTTGGGTTTTGTTGTTGTTGTTGTTTTTAAAGTGTGAGGGCAATTGTTCGGTTGTCCTGGGCCTCAGGGGAACTGTAGACATTTAGTGCCTGTCCAAAATGCCAGTGGCACTCCCACTGAGAAGCATTGGCCAGGGGAGGGACTAGTGTTCTCTATCTAGGAATGGAAAGCTCAGAGGACAGTTAGAACATGCACAATTGATGAGAATCTTTGTTCTTTGAAGATTCGGTATAGTATTCAGTGAGATGTCACACAGATCCAGTAAAAGTACATCAAAAATTTCAAAGAGCTGAGGCAAACATACAGGAGATCTAACAGTGGGTTTGAGAAAGAGCACTGTTGTTTCTGCTGCCTTTGTGTCTTGGGGTTGTGTCCAGCATCAACAGCAGTAGCAACGTGGTCATCACAAAAATATTCCACCTGGTTTTGCTTCTGTCTACAGGTTTCAGACTATAGGTCACATCTTACCCACACCATTTTCCAACGAAACACATACAGTATTCTAAAAACATTCATACAATAACTATCTCCAACATCTAGAATTCTTGGGATTTCACATTAACAACCATATATTTTCTTTTGAAAAAAATTCAGAGTTGGCAGCAGGGGCCTGTATGTCTGTGCAGCAGCATTGGTGGTGCCGGGTGACTTCGGCCCCTTGAGATAAGTCCCTCATTCTCTTGTCCCCACTGCCCTGGGCTTCTGCTTCAAGCTTGGCCTCTGTAGGCACTTGCATTTCTGAGCCTCATATAGTCATTCCCTTCTTCTTCAGAATCCTTTTTCTGTAATTCTTCCATGGGTCCACCTCTGTGATCCAGCAAGGTGGGCAGGACCAGCAAACAGGTCACATTTCACAAATGGGGAGACCAAGACCCAGGAATGGGGCAGGATTTGCCCTGGATCAAAGAGCAATTTTTCCTACCATAGTGACTTCAATAAATCAGACCACAATCCCCTTCCATCCAAACACCACCCCCCACAACCTATTTCTAAGGGAGCTTATTTCCTCCAGCTTAGTTCAGGTGTTCCTGGCTTTGTGTGGCTATAAAAGAATTGGATTTAGCTCTGTTTGGCTTCCCTGTTCTCTTCCTGACAGTGCTATTTAATGGACAAACAGTTTGTTTTATTTATCTGACAGGGTTTCTTCACATTGTTTCGGGTTATCAGCCCTCCCCTGAAGATCATATTACAGCTTGTGCCGGGTTCGACCCTCAGTAGGGTTCACTCTAAATCAGATCCTTATCCTCACTGCAGTGATAAATGGAGCGGCCTGGAAGCCCACAGCCAGGTTATTTATTTAGTACCTCTGTGGATCATGTTTTATACAGCCGGGACTTCATGTCAGGCCTTTACGGATCCAGCTTAAGTTGCATTCAGGAACTAAAACCCAAAGCCCCTTAAATAATGTTAACTTAATAGCTGACATTTTTATGAAATAAGTCTGTGTGGAGGGGGCAGAAAGGAGGCGATGCAGACAGAGAGCTGGAGCTGAGTTTCAGTGTGTGTGGGGCAGAGGTGTCTGAACGCAGGTGGAGGTTGGAGAGGATAGGGAGGCTTCGATTCTCTGGCTTATTCCAAAGTAACACAGAATACTTTACTTTTAAGTGAAGTCTCTCATGGAGTTCCATAGTTGTTTTTTTGTTGTTTTGTTTTGTTTGTTTGTTTGTCTGTCTGTTTTTAATGAGATAAACAAAAAAGGAAGAGTTGGAGTTGAGATAATGTTTCTTAGGGAGCCGGACAAATTAGGGATGGGGGTCTTTCACTGGGGGGGCAATTTATTTTATTTGTTTATTTTATATTTTTAAGACAGGGTCTTGCTCTGTCACCCAGGCTGGGGGGCAGGGGCACGATCGCTGCTCATTGCAACCTCCTGCAGCAAGCGATTCTTGTGCCTCAGCCTCCCAAGTAGCTGGGACTACAGGTGCACGCCACTACACCCAGATAATTTTTGTATTTTTAGTGGAGATGGGGTTTTCCCATGTTGGCCAGCCTGGTCTCAAAGTCCTGGCCTCAATTGATCCTTTCATCTCAACCTCCTAAAGTGCTGGGATTACAGGCGTGAGCCACCATGCCTGGCCAGGGGGCAATTTATGTAGTGGTGGAGGGAGGAAGCATTCTCTCTGAGAAGCATCTTGTCAGAACCATCTGGCTGGGGGCGGTGCACAGGAACCATCTGCTGGGAGCCTCATTTCCATCCTGTTCCTTAAATGCAAACTTTTGACGTTATCCATAAATGAAGTCACACACACAATCACTGTAGTGTGTGTACACTAAATGTGGTATTTTGACAAAAGTTAACATTTAACATACTCAAATTTATTTATTTATTTTGCAATTGACTTACGGTATTTCTCCATTTTTGAATACACTAGAAGTCAAAAACCAAAAAAAAACATGAGCCTCTTTCAACCTTCGAGGATCTAGAGGGGAGGAAATGAAAACATCTGCCTTCATAAAGGTGCTGCCCTTTCCTTCCAGGATTCCCCAGGGCATCCTTGGAGTGCCCTCAGTCTGAATTGGAGAGAAAAGGTATGGTCCTGTTGAAATCACCCCCAAACTGAGCTGCACCTTCCAATTGAGGCAGAAAGAATCGCCTTTTGATACGTTCTAC
This sequence comes from Macaca thibetana thibetana, assembly GCF_024542745.1. Classification (NCBI taxonomy): domain Eukaryota; kingdom Metazoa; phylum Chordata; class Mammalia; order Primates; family Cercopithecidae; genus Macaca; species Macaca thibetana. The sequence goes on from NC_065597.1 coordinate 40,512,572, forward strand.
AATTGGAATGCAAATTCTCTCCCATCTCCTAGACACCTGGGCCTGCCCCCATTTTTCTTGACTGTAATCTGTTTAGCTTGTGTATAGAATGGCAAAAACAAAGAGTCTTTCTGTAAAAGAAAAAGAAGAGGAAAGAAAGTAGATTCTGTGTCCTCTTCCTTAGTCCTTGCCAAATCTTTGCTCCCAGGCCTCGGCAGGTGGCAGTGTACATGAGTCATGCAGTCTATCTTTCTGTTTTGTTATTAACTGCTGAAATGATGGCACCATTCCTAGGCCTTCAACCAAAGAACCGGGCCATCCGTGGCAATGCATCCCAGGCTTGGGAGCTGGGAAAAGGCCCCGGGAGCTAGGGCGTCCTGATTGTTCTTTCAAAGAAATCCCTCTTGTTCTTAGTCAACACACTGGATACCAGCTAAAAAATGCAAAATGATCTTCAGGCAGAGATGGCACAAGGACCCCTGCTGAGCTGTGAAGCCTGGCTGTGAGGATCCATGCACGGAAGCATCAACATGTTGCCAGATTGGTATACAACTCGGCACCACACTGGTATGTAACCAGCTTAGAGGTCTGGAGGTTTTAGAGAAGCTGGGAGGTATTATTGCATGTTAGAGCTTGAGAACACAGGGCAGGCCAAAAGGTAAGGTTCTGATTTGTGTGAAGTTTGAATACCCGGCCCAGCACCTAGACGATGCTTCAGCTTGGCTTGCAACCAACAGGACACAACAGTGAAGGTACCCATTGCTGGGGAAAGAGGAGTAGGAGGCTGTGGTCATCATGGTTGGGGAAGGAAGCCATAGTGGAAACCACATATGAATAATTAAGAAGAAGAAAGACCATGGTGTCATATGGATTTGTAAATGTCTAAAAATGAGGATTGTTAGGGGTACTGAAAAGAATTAAGTCCTTGTCATGAAATGCTTTCCTCCACTGTCCATTAATTTTATTTAAAAACTCTTATATAGGCATTTACTTTGTATCAGGCACTGTTTTGAACGCTGTGCAAGTATGAGCTCACCTCGGCCTCATTACAAACCTATAAGCTAAGCACTTTTAGGTCATCACTGTTTCAGGATCTGGAAAATGTGGTCCTGGAAAGTTAAGTCACTTACCTGAAGTCACCTAGCTTCCATGTGGGATTCACACGCAGGCAGCCCTGCTTGAGTTCACGGCCTCTCTCCAAGACTCAGGCAGCAGATCTTGGATACAAAGTGCTTAGAATACATTGCTTTCCCAGGAGTCACATTCAAGATGGGCTCATGTAATTCTTTGCTGTCCTTTTCAGGATCTGTCCTTGCCTCCAAGGCCCCAAATCTTCAGTCTTCATGCTTGGCCTCTGCTTATTTGATCTGGGATGTCTGCTGTGCAATGATGTCCAGTCTTTCTAGTTCTTCTTTGTTGGTCTGATTGGACCACAGGCCTCTCTTCGTGCCCTTCATTCCTCTCTGCTCAGCTGGTATCTCTGTTTTTGGAGGGCAGATGTGAATCCTTACACTCAGCTCTCATGGTCATTCATTTCTTCCATCTTCCTGCTCCTGATACGTGATAGTCTCCAGCCTCCATCACCTGTCTGCAGATAGCATTGTTACCAAAGTCTGTTGGGTAATGGATAGATATTCAAGGAGTGTTTGTTGAATGAATGCATGAGTGAATAAATGACAAATAAACTAAGCCTCTGCCAAAAGTCAAGCCCCTACACCTGCTCTCCTGTGGCGAGCTCCCATTTGAGACAATTCTCCAAACACATTAATTCCTGAAAGAAAGAGCAGCCAGGAGTTCATTCCTTAGAGTAGAAAACACAAAAGGTTAAAAGTCGCTCTTTCTTTGAGTCCCCAACTGTGACTTCAGCACAGAGTACAAACTCATTCCAGCTGGAAGGATTCCATTGTTGACATCTACAAAGCATTTGGAAAATCCTCATGGAGAAAAATGCTGGCAAAATCATGTAAGAAAAAAAGAAGGAAATATATAAATTTTATTATAATCACATAAAAATGACATTTGTTTATGGCCAAAGACTAGAAAGGAATATGAAATATCAAAATGGCTTATTATTTAGTGTATTACAATTTGAATTTTTCAAAATACCTACTGATCATTGTTGTTGGCTTGTGTGTGTGGGTGTGTGAATGCATGCTCATGTGTGAGCGTGCGTGTGTGGAGAATAACAGGCTATGAAAAGATTGTACCATCATCCAAGGGAACTTTGCAGTAAGTTATTAATCCTGACCTGTTCTTCAAAAGTAAGCTGATTTCTGATTAAATTGTCCAGGTGATTGCCCAAGTCCTAACCTCACAATGGCAGTGGTAGTCAACACCAGGTTGACACAGTTTCTATATTGGGTAAGCATTGCACTTTGGGTCATAGGTAATCATCTTGTTGATAGCACATGGAAGGCATTTGGCAGCTAAAGGGCAACTGAGCTAACATTGCACCTGGCTGTTAAGAACATATTAGAATGATTAAGAGAAAAGCAAGATAAATCTGTTTATTATTATTATTATTATACTTTAAGTTCTGGGATACACGTGCAGAACGTGCAAGTTTGTTACATAGGTATACACGTGCCATGGTGGTTTGCTGCACCTATCAACCCGTCATCTACATTAGGTGTTTCTCCTAATGCTATCCCTCCCCTAGCCCCCCAACCCCTGACAGGCCTTGGTGTATTATGTTTCCCTCCCTGTGTCCATGTGTTCTCATTTTTCAACTCCCACTTAAGAGTGGGAACATATGGTGTTTGGTTTTCTATTCCTGTGTTAGTTTGCTGAGCATGATGGTTTCCAGCTTCATCCATGTCCCTGCAAAGGTCATGAACTCATCCTTTTTTATGGCTGCATAGTATTCCATTGTGCATATGTGCCACATTTTCTTTATCCAGTCTATCATTGATGGGCATTTGGGTTGGTTCCAAGTCTTTGCTATTGTGAACAGTGCTGCAATAAACATACGTGTGCATGTGTCTTTATAGTAGAATGATTTATAATCTTTTGTGTATATACCCAGTAATGGGATTGCTGGGTCAAATAGTATGTCTGGGTCTACATCCTTGAGGAATCACCACACTGTCTTCAACAATGGTTGAACTAACTTATGCTCCCACCAACAGTGTAAAAGCATTCCTATTTCTCACATCCTCTCCAGCATCTGTTGTTTCCCAACTTTTTAATGATCACCATTCTAACTGGCGTGAGATGGTATCTCATTGTGGTTTTGCTTTGCATTGCTCTAACGACCAGTGATGATGAGCTTTTATTCATATGTTTGTGGGCCGCATACATGTCTTCTTTTGAGAAATGTCTGCTCATATCCTTTGCCCACTTTTTGATGGAGTTGCTTGTTTTTTTCTTGTAAATTTGTTAAGATTCTGGATATTAGCCCTTTGTCAGATGGATAGATTGCAAAAATTTTCTCCCATTCTGTAGGTTGCCTGTTCACTCTGATGATAGTTTCTTTCACTGTACAGAAGCTCTTTAGTTTAATTAGATCCCATTTGTCAATTTTGGCTTTTGTTGCAATTGCTTTTGGTGTTCTAGTCATGAAGTCTTTGCCCATGCCTATGTCCTGAATGGTATTGCCTAGGTTTTCGTCTAGGGTTTTTATGGTTTTAGGTCTTACGTTTAAGTCTTTAATCCAACTTGAATTAATTTTGTATAAGGTGTAAGGAAGAGGTCCAGTTTCAGTTTTCTGCATATGGCTAGCTGGTTTTCCCAACACCATTTATTCAATAGGGAATCCTTTCTCCATTGCTTGCTTTTGTCAGGTTTGTCAAAGATCACATGGTTGTAGATGTGTGGTTTTATTTCTGATGCCTCTGTTCTGTTCCATTGGTCTATATATATGTTTGGCACCAAGTATCATGCTGTTTTGGTTACTGTAGCCTTGTAGTATAGTTTGAAGTCAGGTAGCATGATGCCTCCAGCTTTGTTCTTTTTGCTTAGGATGGTCTTGGCTATATTGGGGTCTTTTTTGGTTCCACATGAATTTTAAAGTAGTTTTTTCTAATTCTGTGAAGAAAGCCAATGTAGCTTGATGGGGATAGCACTGATTTTATAAACTCCTTTGGACAGTATGGCCATTTTCATGATACTGATTCTTCCTATCCATGAGCATGGAATATTTTTTCATTTTTCTGTGTCCTGACTTATTTCTTCGAGAAGTGGTTTGTAGCTCTCCTTCAAGAAGTCCTTCACACCCCTCGTAAGTTGTATTCCTAGGTATCTTATTCTCTTTGTAGCAATTGTGAATAGGAGTTCACTAATGATTTGGCTCTCTGTTTGTCTATTATTGGTGTATAGGAATGCTTGTGATTTTTTTACCTTGATTTTGTATCCTGAGACTTTGCTGAAGTTGCTTATCAGCTTAAGGAGATATTGGGCTTAGACGATGCGGTTTTTTTAAATACACAATCATGTCATCTGCAAAGAGAGATAGTTTGACTTCTTCTCTTCCTATTTGAATACCCTTTATTTCTTTCTCTTGCCTGATTGCCCTGGCCATAACTTCCAACACTATGTTGAAAAGGAGTGGTGAGAGAGGGCATCCTTGTCTTGTGCCAGTTTTCAAAGGGAATGCTTCTAGCTTTTGCCCATTCAGTATGATATTGGCTATGGGTTTGTCATAAATAACTCTTATTATTTTGAGATACATTCCATCAATACCTAGTTTATTGAGAGTTTTTAGCATGAAGGGGCATTGAATTTTATCGAAGGCCTTTTCTGCATCTATTGAGATAATCATGTGGTTTTTGTCATTGCTTCTGTTTATGTGATGGATTACATTTATTGATTTGCATATGTTGAACCAGACTTGCAACCCAGGGATGAAGCCAACTTGATCATGATGGATAAGCTTTTTGATGTGCTGCTGGATTTGGTTTGCCAGTATTTTATTGAGGATTTTTGCATCGATGTTCATCAGGGATATTGGCCTGAAATTTTCTTTTTTGTTGTTGTTGTGTCTCTGCCAGGTTTTGGTATCAGGATGATGCTGGCCTCATAGAATGATTTAGAGAGGAATCTCTCTTTTTCTATTATTTGGAATAGTTTCAGAAGGAATGGTACCAGCTCCTCTTGCTACCTCTGGTAGAATTTGGCTATGAATCCGTCTGATCCTGGGCTTTTTTTATTGGCAGGTTATTAATTACTGCCTCAATTTCAGAACTTGTTATTGGTCTATTCAGGGATTCAACTTCTTCCCAATATAGACTTGGGAAGGTGTATGTGTCCAGGAATGTATCCATTTCTTCTAGATTTTCTAGTTTATTTGCCTAGAGGCATTTATAGTATTCTGTGATGGTAGTTTGTGTTTCTATGGGATCAGTGGTGATATCCCCTTTATTGTTTTTTATCGGGTCTATTTGATTCTTTTCTCTTTTTTTCTTTATTAGTCTGGCTAGCAGTCTATCTATTTATTAATTTTTTCAAAAGAAAAACAGCTCCTGGATTCATTGATTTTTCAAAGAGATTTTGTGTCTCTATCTCCTTCAGTTCTGCTCTGATCTTAGTTATTTCTTGTCTTCTGCTAGCTTTTGAATTTGTTTGCTCTTGCTTCTCTAGTTCTTTTAATTGTGCTATTAGGATGTTGATTTAAGATCTTTCCTGCTTTCTCTTGTGGGCTTTTAGTGCTATAAATTTCCCTAAACACACCTTTAGCTGTGTCCCAGAGATTCTGGTGTGTTGTGTCTTTGTTCTCATTGGTTCAGAGAACTTATTTATTTCTGCCTTAATTTCGTTATTTACCCAGTAGTCATTCAGGAACAGGTTTTTCAGTTTTCATGTAGTTGCACAGTTTTGAGTGAGTTTCTTAATCCTGGGTTCTAATTTGATTGCACTGTGGTCTGAGAGACTGTTTGTTATGATTTCCATTATTTTCATTTGCAGAAGAGTGTTTTACTTCCAATTATGTGGTCAATTTTAGAATAAGTATGATGTGGTGCTTACAAGAATGTATATTCTGTTGATTTGGGGTGAAGAGTTCTGTAAATGTCTATTAAGTCCACTTGGTCCAGAGCTGAGTTCAAGTTCTAAATATCCTTCTTAATTTTCTGTCTCGTTTATCTGTCTAATACTGACAGTGGGTTGTTACAGTCTCCCACTATTATTGTGTGGGAGTCTAAGTCTCTTTGTAGGTCTCTAAGAACTTGCTTTATGAATCTGGGTGTTCCTATATTGGGTGTGTGTATATTTAAGTTAGCTCTTCTTATTGCATTGATCCCTTTACCCTTATGTAATGCCCTTTTTTGTCTTTTCTGATCTTTGTCGGTTTATAGTCTGTTTTATCAGAGACTAGGATTCCAACCCCTGCTTTTTTTTTTCTTTTTCTTTCTTTTTTTTTTGCTTTCCATTTGCTTGGTAAATATTATTCCATTCCCTTATTTTGAGCTTATGTGTGTCTTTGCATGTGAGATAGGTCTCTTGAATACAGCACACCAATGGGTCTTGACTCTTTATCAAATTTGCCAGTCTGTGTCTTTTTAATTAGGGCAGTTAGCCCGTTTACGTTTAAAATTAATATTGTTATGTGTGCATTTGATCTTGCCATTATGATGATAGGTGGCTATTCTGCCCATTAGTTGATGCAGTTTCTTCATAGTGTTGATAGTCTTTACAATTTGGTATGTTTTTGCAGCAGCTGATGCTCGTTTTTCCTTTCCATATTTAGTGCGTCCTTCAGGCACTCTTGTAAGGTGGGCCTGGTGGTGACAAAATCTCTCAGCATTTGCTTGTCTGTAAAGGATTTTATTTCTCCTTCACTTGTGAAGCTTAGTTTGGCTGGATATGTAATTCTGGGTTGAAAATGCTTTCCTTTAAGAATGTTGAATATTGGCCCCCACTCTCTTCTGGCTTGTAGGGTTTCTGCCGAGAGATCTGCTGTTAGTCTGATGGGCTTCTCTTTGTGGGTAACCCGACCTTTCTCTCTGGCTGTCCTTAACACTTTTTCCTTAATTTCAGCCCTGGTGAATCTGATGAATATGTGTCTTGGGGTTGCTCTTCTCAAGTAGTATCTTTGTGGTATTCTCCATATTTCCTGAATTTGAACATTGGCCTGTCTTGCTAGGTTGGGGAAGTTCTTCTGGATAAATGTCCTGAAGAGTGTTTTCTAAATTCATTCCATTCTCCCCATCATTTTCAGGTACACCAACCAAACATAGGTTTGGTCTTTTCACATAGTGCCACATTTCCTGAAGACCGTGTTCTTTCCTTTTCATTATTTTTTCTCTTTATTAGTCTGGCTAGCAGTCTATCTATTTATTAATTTTTCTTGTCTTCATGCTTTAACTCATTAAATTGATCTTCAATCTCTGATATCCTTTCTTCCACTCAATTGATTTGGCTACTGATACTTGTATATGCTTCAGAAGTTCTTGTGCTGTGTTTTTCAGCTCCATCAGGTCATTTATGCTCTTCTCCAAACTGTTTATTCTAGTTAGCAATTCCTGTAACCTTTTTTCAAGGTTCTTAGCTTCCTAGCATTTGGTTAGAACATGCTCCTTTAGCTCAGAGGAGTTTGTTATTACCCATCTTCTGAAGCCTACTTCTGTCAATTCATCAAACTCGTTCTCCATCTGGTTTTCTTCCCTTGCTAGCGAGGAGTTGTGATCCTTTGGAGGAGAAGAGGTATTCTGGTTTTTGGAATTTTCAGCTTTTTTGTACTGATTTTTCCTCACTTTTGTGGATTTATCTACTTTTGGTCTTTGATGTTGGTGACCTTTGGATGGGGTTTCTGTGTGAACATTCTTTTTGTTGATGTTGATGCTACTCCTTTCTGTTTGTTAGTTTTCCTTCTAACTGTCAGGCCCCTCTGCTGCAGGTCTGTTGGAGTGTGCTGGAAGGCCACTCCAGATGCTGTTTGCCTGGGTACCACCAGCAGAGGCTGCAGAACAGCAAAGATTGCTGCCAGTTCCTTCCTCTGGAAGCTTTGTCCCAGAGGGGCACCTGCCAGATGCCAGCTGGAGCTCTCCTGTGTGAGGTGTCTGTTGGCCCCTGCTGGGAGGTGTCTCCCAGGCAGGAGGCACCGGGGTCAGAGACCCACTTGAGGAGACAGTCTGTCCCTTAGCAGAGCTTAAGCACTGTGCTGGGAGATCCAGCTCTCTTCAGAGCTGGCTGACAGGAACATTTAAGTCTGCTGAAGCTGCATCTACAAGCCACCCTTTCCCCCAGGTGCTCTGTCCCAGGGAGATAGGAGTTTTATCTACTGCATTTTTTTCAGAGATGCCCTGCCCAGAGAGGAGGAATCTAGACAGGCAGTCTGGCTACAGCAGCTTTGCCAACTGTGGTGGGCTCCATCCAGTCCAAACTTCCCAGAGGCTTTGTTTACATTGTGATGGGAAACCTGCCTACTCAAGCCTCAGTAAGGGCAGATGCCCCTCTCCCACCAACCTCGAGCATCTCAGGTCAACTTCAGACTGCTGTGCTGGCAGCAAGAATTTCCAGCCAGTGGATCTTACCTTGCTGGGCTCTGTGGGGGTGGGATCTGCTGAGCTAGACCATTTGGTTCCCTGGCTTCAGCCTCCTTTCCAGGGGAGTGGATGATCCTGTCTCGCTACCTTTCCAGGCACCACTGGGGTATGAAAAAAAACTGCAGTTAACTCGGTGTCTGCCCAAATGGCCACCTAGTTTTGTGCTTGAAACCCAGGGCCCTGTTGGTGTAGGAACCCAAGGGAATCTCCTGGTCTGCAAGTTGTGAAGACCATGGGAAAAGTGTAGTATCTGTGGCTGGAGTGCACCATTCCTGACATCACAGTCCCTCATGGCTTCCCTTAGCCAGGGGAGGGAGTTCCCCAACTCCTTGCAATTCCAGGGTGAGGCAATGCCCCAGCCTGCATTGGCTCTCTCTCCATTGGCTGTACCCACTGTCTAACCAGTCCCAGTGAGATGAGCCAGGTACCTCAGTTGGAAATGCTAGATATCACCCACCTTCTGCATTGATCTCCCTGGGAGCTGCAGACTAGAGCTGTTCCTATTTGCCATCTTGCCCACAACTCCCAAATCTGTTTTTAAAAAGGGAAAAGAAGGATGGGTGCGGTGGCTCATGCCTGTAATCTCAGCACTTTGGGAGGCCAAGGCAGGCGGATCACCTGAGGTCAGGTGTTCAAGACCAGCCTGACCAACATGCAGAAACCCCATCTCTACTAAAAACACAAAATTAGCTGGGCGTGGTGGTGCATGCCTGTAATCCCAGTTACTCAGGAGGCTGAAGCAGGAGAATCACTTGCACCCGGGAAGCAGAGGTGCAGTGAGCTGAGATTGTGCCATTGCACTCCAGCCTGGGCAACAAGAGCAAAATTCCATCTCGGAAAAAGGAAAAAAAGGAAAAAGACAAGCTGAGTTTAGCAAGAATCCTACTCATATGGAAGTTATATTCATTGAGCACTTCCTACATGCAGAGTTCGATATTATTTATTGTTCCTTAAAATAATGCCCAACATTGCTCAACCATAATTGTCAATGACATTTGATGGATGGATGATCTAATGAACAGGCATTTGAAATATCTTTGTAACTTCCTATTTAATTATGTTTGTACATAATTAACTCGTGTTGTTATCTAAAAAACAGAAACATGAACTTTTACTTTAAAAAGGGTACATATCAAGAAGATCTTGAGATAAAGGTGTGAGTGCACGTGTTTGATTTGAGAGGTGATCTCAGGAGACACCAGTAGAGGAGAGTGAATGAAAAGGCAATCCTTGGGACATAGATGAGGAGGTTTCCACTATAGACAAGCAAGAGTCAGTGTCAATATGGGAAAACATATTTCAGAGTTGGCCCACCCAAGAAGTCAGGAAGCTGGGGAGTGCACCAACTCCCATTTATTGGTGGCTGAGGGATGCTCCCATGGATGGCAACTGCCCAGCAATTCCAGTCTGCCCTGGACTCTAGCTCAGCTGCTCCCATTTCCAGAGGCATACTACCAGCAAGACTTCTTTAGTAGGAATGGCGAGTGTCAAGGTCGTATGGATGAGGCATCTTCTGTACCTGCTACTGACAAGCATATCAAGTAATTTACTACTACTTTTTTGATATCTACATCAGAAATGCCTCTGTACTGTTGCTTAATCTGTAATGTCAGCATTGGACACTATTATCTCTCTCTCTATCTGTCAATTCACAGGCATCATAGCTAGGAAGCCTACCACAGATTAAATAACCCATCAATATTTTTTAAATAAACAAATAACATATCACTCAAGGCCCAGTTCAAATCTCACTTCCTTCAAGAAATGCTCTCTAAGTCAGCACGGTGGTTCACACTTGTAATCTCAGCACTTTGGGAGGCTGAGGTGGGTGGATTGCTTGATCCCAAGAGTTTGAGACCAGCCTGGGCAGCATGGCAAAACCCTGTCTCTACAAAAAACACAAAAATTAGCTGGGTTTGGTAGCACATGCCTGTAGTTCCAGCTACTCGGGAGGCTGAGGTGGGAGGATCACCTGAGCCCGGGGAAATCAAGGCTGCAGTGAGTGATGTTGGTGCCACTGCACGCCAGCCTGGGCTACACAGTGAGACCCTGTCACAAAAAAAGAAATACTCTGTAATTTTCCCTTAGAAATACTTTCTAAATTTCCCAGAACACTTTGCACTTCAATTATAGCCCCTTGCTCTTCATCTTTTCTTCTTGAGAATAATTTGCCTGTTCCTGGGCCCGCAGCTCATCAGCAAGGATCTGGTCAACACAGGCAGAGTGAAGTGAGAGTCAGCAGTTTTTAGCTATCATCTGTGACTAGGTGGGTGAGCCTAATTTTCAGGCGCAGTACTAGGAAGCTTCTTGCTCCTGTGTTCATGCTTCTAAGCCATGCTATTCCAGTTCAACTTTCATAGCAACGAAGCCAATCTTGATTTGTGTGACTTCTCTGCTTTTGTCAATTGGTTCTGAACTTAGGCGGGAAAGAGGGTTCTTATTTATCGTGTCCCTCTCAAATTCCTACCCATATATTGCAGAGACTTCAAGCTTCCAAAACAGTATTGGAAGGAACACTTCCACAATCCAAGGACAGTATTGGAAGGAACACTTCCACAATCCAAGGCATTTAGGATTCTCATGGATAATAACCCCTGCTGAAGATGACCTCTTGATGAAAATGCCTACAAACTGATGAAGAAACAAACCACCATGAGGGAGAGTCAGCATGTGCCACAATGAGAGAATGCACTGCCCTGATCCCAGAGAGAACAGAAAAATCTGTATATGACATATGTGCTCCTTCAAATATAATCCCAGTCCACTCTCTGCAGGCTAGAAAGAGCGATATTATCAAAAAACACAAATCAGATGCCTCCCACATCCCATCCCTGCTTAATCTTCTGTGATGGCTTCCCATTGTGCTTAGAATAAATGTAAGCTTTCTAGGTTATCCTGTAGGTGTGGGCCCTCCCAACCTCACCAGCTGGATTCAAAAACACCTGTCAACTCCATCTCCTCACAAGTTTTTCAGATTCTAGAGCACGTCATTCCTTGCGCACATTGATTCTTCAGCCCAGAACTCCTTCCTGGTTCTTCTTTAGGTATCTAGTTTCCCTATACTTATATTCTCTAGAATTCACCTCAATCATTAATTTCTCACAGAGGATTCCTCTGACCATCCTCCTGAGATCAAATCTTTTTATTTACTTGTCAACTCTTATTACATGCATAGCACCAAGTTCCTTTTCTTCCCCATTTTTATCAGAATTGTGTGTCTACCATTGTGTGGTCATTTCATCAAGGTTATTCAGTGGAATGTTTACTCTTTTAAGTCAAACTCTGTTCTTTGGCTGGATGCGGTGGCTCACTCCTGTGATCCCAGCACTTTGGGAGCCAAGGCGGGCAGATCACGAGGTCAGGAGTTTGAGACCAGCTTGCTCAATATGGTGAAACCCCGTCTCTACTAAAAATACAAAAAAAATTAGCCAAGCATAGTGACATGCACCTGTAGTCTCAGCCACTTGGGAGGCTGAGGCAGGAGAATTGCTTGAACCTGGGAGGCGGAGGTTGCAGTGAGCCGAGATTGCACCACTGCACTCCAGCCTGGATGACAGAGCAAGACTTTGTCTCGAAAAAAAAAGTCTGTTCTTTGCATCCTCTGTACCTAATATTGTGCTCAGTGTCATGAAGATGACTCTTGAATGTTTCTTGTATGAGTGGGTAAGTAGATGTCTCTTGAATGAATGAGTGTGGCAGACCCATTTATCAGCTGCTGTGAGTGTGACCTGATCATGGCTCACAACTGCACCCCTTCCCTGGAGAATTGCCTTTGGCTGATAAAGGTCACCTCAATGGAAGAATAAATGCCCTAGAGCAGTCTGAAGCTAATGACTGTTGATATGAGTACAAAAAGCTGGTTTCCCACAAGGAGATGTCACTTCCCACCCTTTAGGATGGCTACAATGAAAAAGATAGATAATGACAAGTGTTGGTGAGGATGTGGAGAAATTGGAACCCACATTCATTACTGGTGGGAATGTAAAATGGGCGGCCACTGTGGAAAACAGTTTGGTAGTTTCTCAAAAAGTTAAATGTAGAATTATCATATCATTCAGCAATTCTACTCCTATGTACATACTCAAGGGAATTGAAAGAAGTATTTAAACAAAAACCTTGTACACAAATATTTATAGAAGAACTTTCAGGAGTGCCAAAATGTGGAAACCTTCCAAATGTCCATCAACCGATGAATGGATAAACAAAATGTGCTGGGGCATTGTGGCTCACACCTGTAATCCCTGCACTTTGGGAGGCCGAGGAGGGCAGATCACTTGAGGTCAGGAGTTCAAGACCAGCCTGGTCAACATGACAAAACCCCATCCTACTAAAAATACAAAAATAGCCAGGTGTGGTGGTGCACACCTGTAATTCCAGTTATTCAGGAGGCTGAGGCACGAGAATCACTTGAACCCAGGAGGTGGAAGCTGCAGTGAGCTGAGATCATACCACTGTACTCCAGCCTGGGTGACAGAGTGAGATTCTATCTCAAAAAAAAAAAAAGTAGCATATGCATGCAATGAAATACTATTCAGTCTTAAAAAGAAATGAGTACATATGCAAATCCATAGGGACAGAAAGCAGATGAGTGGTTGCCAGGGGCTGAAGGGAGGAGAGAATGGGAGTGAAAACTAATGGATATAGGATTTCCTTTTAGGGTGAAGAAAAAGTACCAAAATTAGACGGTGATTCTGGTTGCACAACATTGTGAATGCACCTAATGCTACTACTCAATTGTACACTTTAAAATGGTTAAAATGGTATTTTATCTTACGTATATTTTATCACAATTTGTATTGTTTTTAACAATTTTTTTGTTTTAGATTCAGGGGGTACCTGTGCAAGTTTGTTACATGGGTATGTTGTGTGTTGCTGAGGTTTGAGTTTCTAATGATCCTGTTGCCCAAGCAGCAAACCTAGTACCAGATGGGTAGTTTTCAACCCTTGCTCCCCTCTTCCCCTTCCCCCTTTTAGAATCCCTAGTATCAGCCGGGCACGGTGGCTCATGCCTATAATCCCAGCACTTTGGGAGGCTGAGGTGGCAGATCACGAGGTCAGGAGATCGAGACTATCCCGGCTAACATGGTGAAACCCTATCTCTACTAAAACTACAAAAAAATTAGCTAGGTGTGGTGGCACACGCCTGTAGTCCCAGCTACTTGGAAGGCTGAGGCAGGAGAATCACTTGAACCCAGGAGGTGGAGGTTGCAGTGAGCCAAGATTGCATCACTGCACTTCAGCCTGGGCAACAGAGTCAGACCCCATCTCAAAAACAAAAAAAAAAAAAAAAAAAAGAATGCCTTGTATCTGTTACCCTAACTTTGTGTCCATTTGTAACCAATGTTTAGCCCCTACTCATAGGTGAGAACATGTGATATTTGGTTTTCTGTTTCTGCATTAATTTGCTTACATCCATGTTGCTGCAAAGGATGTTATTTCATTCCTTTTTATGGCTGTATAGTATTCCATGGTGTATATGTGCCACATTTTCTTTGTAAAATCCACCACTGATGAGCACTTAGGTTGATTCCATTTGTTTGCTATTATGTGACAACTTTTAGAAAGAGCTGGCACTTTGCTGCCTCAAGGCAAAGATGGCCCTGTGTTTGGACACATGCTCCAGCATCCCGCACTGATCAGGCCAACTTTAGACCTTACCTGGCACATCCTTGCTCGGCTCTTCCTCTCCCCTATCTGGTACTCTTCTCTCCCTTTCAGGTTTCTCCTAAGAGCAGTCCCTCCCTCAATTAAAAAATGGCATTTTAATCCTTCTCTCAGACTCCACTTTTATGGAGCATGACCTAAAACCATAAGTGCACCAGTGGATAAAATAAATGTGTAAATAAGTTTTTAAATTTTTTATTTCTTTATTTTTCTTTCTTTAGTTTAGAAATGGGGTCCCACTGTGTCACTCAGGTTGGTGTGCATTGGCATAATCATAGCTCACTGCAGCTTCCAACCTCTGACCTCAAGCAAACCTCTTGCATCAGCCCCCAAGTAGGTAGGACCACAGGCAGGCACCAACTCACCTGGATGATTTTTTTTAAGTTTTGTAGAGACAGGATCTTGCTATGTTGCCCAGGCTAATCTTGAACTTCTTGGTCTCAAGCAATCTTCCCACTTCAGTTTCCAAAATGCTGGGATTACAGGCATGAGCCACTACATCCAGACTACATAATTTTTGTAAATGCTCAAGCCCGCTAAGCTTGGAGCTGGGATTCAAACCCAGATGAGGTTAACTCCAAAGTTCACTCTCTAACTACTGGGGTGCCTTCCCTAATGAGTTCACTGAGGAAAATATGGCTTTGTGTGGACAAGACTGTGGAGCTGATGATGTTCCTTTAGGGTCCACACTTCTGCCCCTTTTCAAGCAGATATTCTTTGAATATCTGCACCTCAGACTAAATGGTTTTTATCTCAGTGGTTTTTTTCTCTGCAACATCAAGCCCTGTGTAACTATTAAAACACACACACACACACACACACAATGAAAACAGCCCATCCCCCAGCCCTTCCATGTAACAGAGAAGTTACTGTATCTAGAAACCCAGCTGTCCAAACTGAGATCGCCAGTCTCCAAGCATATAGAAAGATTGGATTAACTCATTTGTCCTTGTGAAGACATTAATATTGTTCCATCACTGAGCAGCTGAAACCCCTGATAAATCTCTATTTAAAGGCAAATTTGTAAATGCCTAAGTGTAGTCATAATAATAGTGTTGTAATTCTTATTGAACATGCTCAGAGCGGTGGATTATTTATAGCATCGTGTTCAACGTCAAACACTTCAGAACACAAATTATAAACTCTTAGAGTTTGGGGGAAGTTTATAGAAAAGGAGACAATAGAAGTAAAATCTAATTTGGGGGAATAATGGTGAGAAATTACTCAACCAAATTAGAAATCAGTTTTACTCACTTCGTGGATGGTGTCCAGACTGACAAACGAGAAGGAAGATGGATGGTTTTCCCGTAAATGCCACTAGCAGACAGAAACAATCTAGTATGTTCCAATTCCTCATTCCTCTACATGGCTAGATGTGAGTGAGAAGGCATCTTTGTTGCCTATTGCGATGTAACAAAGAGCCATAAAGTCTCAATGGCGCTTAATAATAAGCTTTATTTCTCACTCATCCATCTGTAGTTTGATTGGAGCTGAGCTGATCTTGTCTGAACCTAGCTGGGCCTGGTTCTGGGCGACAACTTAGATTCAGGTATGTTCTCCATTTCTCCACTCTCCTGAGGCTGGCAGGTACCTGAGACATGGTCTTCTCATGGTGGTGGCAGGCGTTAAGACCGCAAGCCAAACACACTGACACATGTCAAACTTCTATGCTTGTCACATCTACCAATGTCCCATTGGCCAAAGTAAATCCCATAGTTAAATTCAAGGTCAAGAAGTAGGTAAGGCTACTCTGTCCACTTTAAGGACAAAATAAGGCTGTAGTTACACTAATTTACTATGGAATGTATCAGTCCCTTAAGTTGCCATAGCAAAATAACATAAACTAGATGGTTTATAAATTACAGAAATTTATTTCTCACAGTTGTGGAGGCTGGGAAGTCCAAGAGCAAAGCAGATTCGGTGTCAGGTAAGGGCCTACTTTCTGGCTTAGACACAGTGCCACCTTGTGACATCTTCACGTGGTGGAAGTAACAGGAGATTCCTGTCAGGTCTGTTTTGTAAGAGCATAAATTCCATTCATGAAGGTCCCACCTTCATGACCTAATTACCTCCCAAAGGCAACATCTCTGAATATCATCATTTTGAGGGTTGGGATTTTAACATAATAATACTGGGGGGACACAAACATTCAAATCATAGCCTGGAGGAATGAGGACATAGAGACATAATTAAGTCTATTGCAGAGAGCCAATACTACCCAAATAGTGCTATAGTGCTTTTTTTTTCTTTAGACCCAGAAAATAGAAAAAACATTATTAACAAGAGTTTTTGTTTGCCTAATTCTGATAATAATAGCTATCTCTCTTTGGGGAACTACCCGTCCCCTTTCTATATATAATTTAGTTAGGGCTGATCTTCTCTGGCCTCTAGGAAACAACAAGAAATGGGAGACTGGCCAATCAGAGGAATTCATCCTCTTGGCCATATGGTTTCATTCAGGGACGAGCATGTGACCTATGATGAGGCAATAGAAGCCAAGCTTGGGACTTTGGATAAAGCTGCCTAAAAAGCTCTTTCTGAATATGCACAGCATGTTAAAGTTTGAAAATAAAATTTAGTAACTGTCTTGGTTCATTTTGTGTTGTTAGAATACCCAAGGCTGAGTAATTTATAAAGAAAAAAGGTTTATTTTTGGATCATGATTCTGATCCAAAAAAGAAAGTTAAAGATTGGGCATCTGCTTCTGGCAAGGGCCTCAGGGCCTGTTTTTCAAGCCTTTCCAACCTCTTTCCCTACATACACATCACTTTCTGAGAAAAGTTTCATATGGCACTATCAGTCTGGGCTTCTCTCTAACTTCTCAGTCATGAAGTGACTTCATTCTTACAGTTTTACCTCTTGAACTCAGAAAATCATTTTAGAAACATCACTATTGTCATGGCAACATTAGTTAAATTAAAATGTTCTAAAGTTTTAAAGCATTACCAGTTTAGATGGAAGCCAGAGATATTTCTTAAAAATGCTCTAAGAACCAAACAAAAAGGAGATTCCAGAAAGTAAATTAAATGCATAAGTGCTAACATTGTTTGTGCTTGAAAACCAAATGTTGGATGCCAGATGATAAGAAAAATGGGTAGTTATAATATAAAAGATTGATAAAAAAAGATTGGATATTTCTATAATCTACTTTCCTGCTTCTCCAATTAATAGTAAATTTATTATAGTTTTCTTCATGATGATTTAGAATGCCAAGTTTTCAGTCTTAAAACCTCAGGGCAGATAAACATTTTAGGTGATTAAAAAAACACACACACACACACATTTAGAAAATGATGTTCTCAGAGGCCTGCGGAAAGAAATTCACAACATTCTTTACAATTTCATTACAGAAGATGAATAAATGTCTGTCAAATTAGCTTTGCTCAGTCTCATAAATGGTGAAAATGCAAAAACAAATGCAAATAGCAAAGCACAATTTGTTTCCCTTCAGTCGAGTGATTGGAAAGATTCTGGTTTCTGCTATATGCAATGCAAGGCCCCATCAGAAATGTCAGCTCTGGATCCAGCTAGCATAATATTCATCCCTAAGGCAATTATATGTGTGTAGGGAAGAGGTGGGAAGAGGAAAGGGAGCAGGGCTGCAATAAGGACTCTATGTTTGCCTCTGGAATTTCCTAACTCTGTGCCTTCATGAAGTAATCTTGAAAGCCCCATATCCAAAAATCACAATTCTAGAAGTGTTTGATCTACATTCCAGCAACCAAGCTCGTTACCTAGATACAGGTGGTTTAAGTTAATGTAAGCATGATTATCATTGTTAATTGTCTTATTTAGTATATCAGCAGTATTGCTATGTAATAACCCCATGGCTCACTGGCTTAAAACAGCCACGAATGCCTGGGAGTCAGCTGATCTAGACTAATGGGCTGTAGGCGGCTCTGCACCACAAGTCTCTCATCCTCTCCTGAGAGCAATGGGCTATCCCAGGCATGCCCTTCTCATGGCATTAGTGGAAGTGAAAGGGATCAAGCAGAAACAATAGGGCCTCTTGAGGCCTGGGTTTCAACCTGGCATATCATCACTTATGCCTCATGCTAGTGATCAAAGTCAGTCACGTGGCCAAGCCAAGCGCCAAGGGTTGCAAAATATACGTCTCCCCTTTTGTGGAGGAACCTCAAAGTCACACAGCAAAGGACAGGCAGAGAGGATAAAATGAAGAATTGGAGCTATTAATTCAATCTATTATTTTATTTTAAAAATATTTATACATATATTTATTTCCCCTTATTCATTCTTTTTTTATTCATTCTTTCAATAAATATTTACTGAGCAGAAAATGTAACACATGAGCCAGGTGTGGTGGAATGCACCTGTACTCCCAGCTACTCTGGAGGTTGAGGCGGAAGGATCACTTGAGACCAAGAGTTCAAGTTCAGCCTGGGTAACATAGCAAGACCGTACCTCTAAACTTGCATTTTCATACAATAATAAATACGTAAACAAATAACTAAAACAATAGAACGTCATCATAAGTTCTGTGAAGGAAATAAAGAACATTGATAAAAATAATGCAATAATGGAAGAGATGAGGTGGCTAATTCAAAAAGTGTGGTAAGAGAAGCTCACATTCCCTATTCCATTTATCCGCTACCTGATTCATGTATGTAGTGAAGTCATGAAAACCCAACCTTTAGTGCTGGCTGTACACCACTTTATTTGATGCCAGTCCTGAAACATGTTGATTAACCCAGGAGTATTAAAAATATTAAAAGCCCTCATAGTTATCTGATGTCTTACATTTACAATATGTTTTTTCAACTATTGCATCATTTGAGTTTCATGGTGTTTCTTGTCAATAGTCTGGGTAGGAATTAGATAGCAAAGCATGGGTAATAGAGGATGATGTGAGGCATAGGGAGAAGGATGGTCCCAAGAGGACTAAAGTTTACTCTCCAGGAGAAAAAGAAAATAATGAGAATCAGGTAATGGATGAGAGGTAGAGAAGATTTTGTAGGTTGGCAAGAGGTATGGAAGCTAATGCATCAAACACGTGGTTGTTGACATATAAATACCCCTCCCACACAAATCATCACGGGGCACAAGGCAGTGTGAAGAAAGGATGGAAGGAAGATTTGCTGGCTTCACATATTACCCCTTAGTTATTATTAAGTTTTATCTTTTCGCAGAATTACCATTCAATCCAACAATCCCATTAGTAGGTACATAAGCAAAGGAAAAGAAATCATTCTACCAAAAAGACACATACACTTGTACGTTCATCACAGCACTGTTCACAATAGCAGAGACGTGGAATCAACCTAGGTGCCCATCAACAGTGAACTGGATAAAGAAAATGTGGCACGTATACCCCATGAAATTCTACATAGCCATAAACACGGAACAGAATCACGTCTTTTGCACCATCACAGATGCAACTAGAGGTCATTATCCTGAGCAAATTAATGCAGAAGCAGAAAACCAAATACCACATATTCTCACTTACAAGTGGAAGCTAAACATTGAGTATACATGGACATAAAGAGGAGCACAATAGACACCAGGGGCTACTAGAAGAGGGAGAGTGGGAGGAGGGCAAGGGCTGAAAAATGGCCTATCAAGTACTATGCTCACTACCTGGGTGACAGGATCATTGTGTACCAAACCTCAGTAACATGCAGTGGACTCCCTTGAACCTAAAATAAAAGTTGAAAAAAATAAATAAATAAATAAAAGTAAATCAGGTCAAACATGAAAAATAATTTATGTTTTCCTTAAAACATAATATAGTGACATCATTTTACCTTTTTTTTCAGTAAGAGTCAGTAAAATGCATACAAAAGAAAGATGACCACCTGGTCTAAAAGAGATGAAATTCTTCAGTGAAAAGCACAATGAACAAAACAATATAGATAGGCATATATAGTTTGGGGGTTTTTTTTTTGTTTTTTGTTGTTTGTTTTTGATACGGAGTCATGCTCTGTTGTGTAGGTTACAGTGTGGTGGCCCCATCTCAGTTCACTGCAAGCTCCGCCTCCCGGGTTCACGCCATTCTCCCACCTCAGGCTCCCCAGTAGCTAGGACTACAGGTGCCCACCACCACACCCAGCTAATTTTGTTTTTGTATTTTCAGTAGAGACTGGGTTTCACCGTGTTAGTCAGGATGGTCTCGATCTCCTGAACTCGTGATCAGCCTGCCCTGACTTCCTAAAGTGCTGGGATTACAGACCTGAGCCAGCCTGCCCAGCCGGTTTTTTTTTTTTTTTTTTTTTTTTGAGATTGGGAAACAGCAACTCGGTGCAGTGAGATCATGGGAGAAAGGTCTCTGGTGTCTGGTGTCTGAGCATTGTGGGCCCCATGCCTCTTCCCTGTGGTTGGCCTCCCATTCCACCAGAGATGGGAATTGTGGAATCGAGGCAATTTATGTTTGGGGTGCAATGTCTATTTGTTTTAAAATCAGAAGTGGCAGGAGTGTTGTGGGTTTCCCCCCACCCTGGGAATGTTGTGTGTGGCTTTTATTATTTTATTTTTAAAACATTCAAATTACAGTTTCCCTTTCTTCTTTGCCCCCTAAGAAGAGTAGGCAGAATTCAACTGATACTGACTTTTACTAAGACAAATTCTAGATTTATTGACCTGAGAAATAAATATTAATAGAGGTTAAATTGGGGTCAATTTTTACTCCAAGAGATGATAAATCTTGATATATTTCTCATGGTTGGTTTGTCAATATGTTCTCTGTGCTGTCCATGAACTCCCCATCATCAGATTCTCCCGAGAAAAAGGCTGGCTCACAAGAGGATGTCAGAAGAGTGACATCTCCCTCATCAGCCCTTTGCCTTTTAAGGTACTTAGGACACACAATTGCATTGTATCCTAGCTTGTTATTTATAAGGCTTTGACCACAGCCAAGGTCAAATCATGTGTCTAAAAAAATAATGACACCACACACATAACACAAACACACACACAACCCTCTCTCTCTCACACACACACACACACACACATTTCATCCTCTCCAGGCCACCGACTGCAGTAAGACAAAGGTATAGAACCTGGTTAGTACATTCTATGACTTTATTTAAGGAAGGAATTTCTGCTTGCTCATCCACTAAAACTCTGAGGATGAGATTCTCTCCCTTAGTCTATCCACCTATTTTTGATTTACTATTAAAAGAATGGTGATGGATAATTCATTTGACAAATACTGACTTCCGAGTAATTACTCCTACCTCACACTTATATATGCCATGCATTTTAAAACCTTTTTATACATAACTCATTCATTACTTACAACCACCCTATAAGCAAGGCACAATTATTTTGCTTCCTCATCCCATATGCATGAGACACAAAGAAGCTAAGAAATTTGTCCCAAGTAACACAGTCAAGATCTATCTGAACTCTGGTAGTGGGGTTGTGAGTATATAAATCGTCAGAACCTCTTCCCACAGCACATCTCACAATGCTTGGTACTGAGAGTACCGCAATGAGGGAGACATTCGTGTGCTTATATACGTGCTTGTATGCATTCAGAAATGATGGGAAGAATACAGAAATCTCAAAGTTAGCAGCTGTTACATCTAGCTGGTAGGAACTCAGGGTTTTGTTCCTTTTTCTTTGTCCTTGTTTCCTACACTTCCCTCAGTTTTCTTTGTAAGGTAATATGGATAGTCCAAGAAATCTGCAAATAAGTGCAAATGAGTAAGGAGGGAAAATGCATCATAGTGCATTACAATTTTTTAAAGTGTACAATTTAATAAGCTTTAACATATATTTGCACATGTGACACATACTCATCATGGACCATATCCATTGCCCTCAAACATTTCCTCGTGCCTCTTTGTAAGCCTTCCTTCTTGCCTCTATAAGTATTAGTTTGCATTTTTTAGAATTGTGTATACATGGGATCATACAGTGTGCATTTGCAATCTGGCTTCTTTCACTCCGTTATGTTACTTTTAATCGATCAAAGTTGCTGTGTGTATCAAAGTTCATTTCTTTCTATTGCCAAGTAGTACTCTACTGTATGGATTACAATTTAAATTGCCACTCAGAGATTAAGTTTGAGAGTCAGAAATGAGCGAGAGGATGTTCAAGGGACTGCAAGAAAGGATGCTTCCTTTAGAAGAAATCTAAAGCCAGTGCAGAAAGAGTTCCAGGACACAGTTCCATTATCAATTAGTAACACCTCTGAATAAGTGAGGAATTGATCCAGTTGCTAATAACAGAAAACCTGACCTAACAGTAGCTTAAACAGAAGTTAGTTTGTCTATCTAGCTATCTGTCCACTGATTTAAGTTTTTCCATAACAAGGGATCCAGGGAGAGGTGAGAGCTTGTGTTGGTTCAGAGGCTCAGAAATATGGCCAATGCTGCTCTCAGGAACTAGCTCCTATCGGTCTGCAGCTCTGTCCTCAGCACATCAGGATTAGTCTTATGCTTTGTCATTGCACGCATCATGGCTCCCATCATATGCCATCAACAATGTCAACACTTGGTATTGTCAGGGTTATTTTTTAGTTTTAGCCATTCTGGTGGCCATGTGGTGATATCTTATTGTGGTTTTTGTTTTCCTGTTTTGTTTTGTTTTGTTTTGTTTTGAGATGGAGTCTTGCTCTGTCTCCCAGGCTGGAGTGCAGTGGCGCGATCTTGGCGCACTGCAAACTCTGCCTCCCAGGTTCAAGTGATTCTCATGCCTCAGCCTCCCGAGTAGCTGGGATATCAGGTACTCACCACCATGCATGACTAATTTTTGTATTGTTAGTAGAGACAGGGTTTCACGATGTTGGCCAGGCTTGTTCTGAACTCCTGACCTTGTGATCCATCCGCCTCGGCCTCCCAAAGTGCTGGGATTACAGACATGAGCCACCACACCCAGCCCTTATCATGGTTTTAATTTGAATGTATCTGTTGTACAATATGATTATTGGTTATTTTATAACTTCCTTTCTGAATGCTTGTCCCATCAAACATTCACAAATGAGAATTCAGGTCTTTTGCCCATTTTATGTTTTGTTTGGATATTTTTGCTTATTCACATGTGGGAATTATTTATTTATTCTGGATATAAATCCTCTATTGAATATAACTTTACTCTCTTCCATGTACACTACACAAACAAAAAGTATACAAAAATTAATATGGATTTATAAGTGTGTGATTAAACACTTATTCAAGTATATTGCCTCACTTCATTTAGGATCTTGCAAACAGTCTGCATATTGAATAAAATTCTAAGTCTTTGCCTGTTACCATATGCATAAAATAATATAGGGACTACTTTTTATTGTCAATACTCATCATTTGTGATACATTTAAGAGAAATTAAATTAAGCTATAAAGTTTTAACTTGATTATAAAATAATATTTGTGTCCCTTATCATGAAAAGATAAAAAGTAATGTGGGATTTGCCCTAGCCTTTATTTGGAATGATGCCTAACTCCAAGGATAACTCACTCGTGGGAGGAAGATGATAGTTTAGTAACTGGAACTTCCATTATGTTAAGGCTGATGTTCTGTGATTAAAATCAGGGACAACTCAAATAAGAGGTTGAAATTTCTTTTTCCATCTCCAATGATTTAAAGCTTTGAAGTTAAGTATAGTTAAACGCAAGGTCTATGTGTAGCAGCTTTACCATTTGACCATGCATGATAAATATTAGTGGAGATACGCCCACGCTAATAAGGACTGTATCTCTTTGTTAACTTCAAGCCTGCTTGTCTTCTGAAGAGGCACATTGGCACATTGCATGTATATACTCTGTGGTCAGTTCTCATCACCAGTCTGTGGGTTGTAACTACAAAGCATGAGAAATGCCTTGTAAAATAATAACAATACTACTTTATTTCTTGCCCTCTGAGTCATTAAAGGAAACAGAGTGTGTTTTGAGGCAGTTTTAATATGTGCGTTTTTTTAATTTAAAAAATGATTATTTGTTTACAGTGTGTACATGAATTCTCAGTTTACTAAAATGTTAATTGAGAGCTCTTTACTGACCATCTACCGTATGCTCAGAATTGTGCTGAACAGAATGAAAGATATAGAAAAGTATATTGAAGGAAAGAGATGGCATTAACATTTTTGGAACAATTGGAGAACAAATTGGTAAGATTTGTGATAGACTCTAAGTACGATAGAAGTTCAACAAAGAGAAAATCCCAGTGTAGAGAAGCAAGGGGGAAAGGTGGGACTTAACTCGGTCTTAAATCTGAGACAGAATTGGGATTAAAGACTGGGAAAAAACAAAACAAAACAAAAAAAAACCATGAGCAAAGACCCCCAAATTCAGTAGCTTAAAGGAGACTGAAGATTATTCTCTTGCATAAAAGTCCACGGGAGAATGGATCTCTATATCATGGGTAGCTCTGCTGCATGTGGTCATTCAGGGACCCAGGTCTCTTCCATTAGTTGCTCCACAATGCCATAGGGCAAAGGTTCTTAAACTGTGGTCCTCGGGAACTTGTTAGAAATTAGCTAGAAACTGAGTAGCAAGTCCATGGGCTCTGGGGCTGAGATCCCTGAACATACTCTTCTTAAGCTGAAGGCTGAAAAGAAGAAAACTGACATTTTCTAAGGGGCTATGTGATGCAGCAGAAAAAGAATGACTTTGAAAACGTGTGTTTACATTTCAATTCTGCCACTATGCTCTCCATCAGACCCCACTGATATAATTTTCTTATTTGTCAAATTACTGTTCTCCCTCATATTTCAATTTATGTTTTATTTTAAGTAAAGTAAGTGGTATAAAGTTAAACACATAATAAGAGCCAAACAAAAGGTAGTTATTATCATTGAACACCCTCTAAGGGCCAGGCACTTTGTTAGATGTCTCACATGTGATTTCCTCACAAATATTAGCAATGATACTGTGATTATGATATTTTCATATCAACTTTACAAATAATAAAACCAAAGCTTAGTGAGTAAGTATCTTGTCCAATATCGTAGTATAAGTAGCAGGAAGAAAACCCAGACTGATCATGCCACAAATTATATGCTTTTCTATTAGGTTTTCACTTTAGTCTTACGTTTTGGAGTTAATGCCTCTGAGTCATGCAAACTATTGGGCCTTTTGATGGCCTTTGGCCATCAACTCAACAAAGCAACTAAACTCATTCCTCAAGGATATTTTCAAGGGGCTTATGGGTCTAGATTCAACATCCCAATTCCTTTACTTCCAGCAGAAGTTCCTGGTGATGCCATCTCTCTCTGTTTTCCAAGGAGAGCTAACCATATAAGCCACAGAATTTCTCAGAAGGCTTCCCACCTCCAAATCCCATGAGCTTACCAAATTTCACTTGTCTTTGACCTCTTGAAAATAAATTCAAGTGAAACTCTTGAGTCCCCAAATATTTATTAAGTTCAGATCTGTACCTAGTGCTAAGCCAAAGGAAAGCAATTTACATTCCAGTAGCTTTACACTAAATTCTAAATAATCTTACAGTGAAGTGATGCCATTTTTACAATCATCCGCTTTACTCACAGGGAGACCAGAAAACACATACAAATACAAACTTACACGTATTGTTGAGAAACTCATGAAAGTCTCCATATTAACATGTTCTATTTTTATTTTAATCCCAATGTTCCTTGGTGTACTGGATAGTATTCCATAGTCACAGCTTAATATGGGGTGTTACTCCTCTTTTACAAGGTGTTAGCAGTGATTATACCATGAAAGCTCCCTTGATATAATCCCAGTCCATGTCTTCACCCATTTATGGCAATCAGTAGCTTTTGGGAGAAAACTACTAATCATCTAAGCCTGAGAAAAGTTGGCTGAGACTGGGGAAGGATTCACTGGGTAACCTCTTGATTATTTTATAACATCTCTTGCATTAATCTTGTATTTCAAAAGCCCAAAGAATCACACATATCAATGTCTAAGAGTTCCTAAAAGTGAGAAACTGATTCATGACCACTAACACACACACACACAGTTGAGTTACACACCAGAACACTAATTTGAACTATGATAATGTCATACATTTGTTCATGTATTTAACATATATTTATTATCTGCCTACTGACAGAAAGACACTATCTTAGATACTACAGACATAGCAGAAAACAGAAAATAAAACAGACATTGTCATTACCTTAATGGAGACAGCATACTAGTTGGGGTACAAGTATTAATCAAATAAGAGCTGTAACAATGATGTGTGCTGCTACAGGAAGGTTCACAACGCCAAGACAGCCTAGAGATAGAGCGACATGGCTCAGTCTCGAAGTCAGGGAAGGCTTTGAGGAAATGGCCTTGGAGCTGACGTCTGCAAAAGGAGTAAACTCAGGGAAGAGGGAGGGAAAGACATTCTACGCAGAAAGGTTATAACTGCAAAGGCTATTTTTTAAAAATGCCCAAAAACTTAGAAGTAAGGCAAAAGGATAAATGCTTGTCTTTTCAAAGTCCCAATGGTGTGCTGGTTAAAAGGCTCACCTGAGGATTATTTAATTCTCCAGGGCAGGACCAGCAAATTTTTTATGTAAAGGCCCAGAGAGTAAATATTTCAAACTTTATTTTAAAACTGAACCATATGTATTTCTGTGAAGTATTCTTCTTTGTTTGGGGGGATTGTTTGTTTGTTTGTTTTGAGACAAGGTCTCACCATCACCCAGCGGTGCAATCACAGCTCACCATAGCCTTGACCTCCCCGGCCTAAGCCATCCTCCCACCTCCGGCTGCCAAGTAGCTGGGACTACAGGGTGCATACCACCACGCCCAGCTAATTTTGCTTTTTGTTTTTTGTGGAGACAAGGTCTCACCATGTTTCCCAAGCTGGTCTGGAACTCCTGGGTTCAAGCGATCCTTCTGCTGAGGCTTCCCAAAGTGGTGGGATGACAGGAGTAAGCCATGGTGCCTGGCCCGTTTCGCAGGATTGTCTTCACAATCCTTTAAACATGTGAAAAAAATAAATAAATAAAACACCCTTTGCTCTCAAGTTGTACAAAAGTAGTCCGCAAGCTTCATTTGGCCCGTGGGCCGTAGTTCGCCAACCCCTGTTCTAGGAGAGCCCACCTTTGTTTGCTATTTTCTTTACTATTGACTAAGGCCCAGACTCTGGGAAGTCGTGATTAATTTGAAGATATTTTTGTCTGCAAGAGATGCAAATGATTTCTGCTGGTGAAAAAAGAAAATAAAGGTTATGGTTTCATAGTGCTGTAGTCTTAATCCATTAACCATTTTTTTACCTAAACCAGCAATCTTATTCTAACTTTTTTTTCCTGTGCTGATAATTACACAGTTCTCAAACACTGCTTGGGCTAGCTTATAGGTTTCCTCCTTAATGAGTTAAATAAATCTTTGTACCTGTTTACTTTGTATCTGCGTAAGAGCCTTGTTCATTGCCTTTATAAAATGTTACTTTGACAGGCCCTATAGCAAAAGGCGGGATTGTTTGCACAAGGAATTGAAGACCAGGGTGGCTGGAGCAGAGACAGGAGTATATATAAGTCGATAGGTAGTGGCCTGCCCATATAGGGCAGTGTTGACATGTTAAGCAAGTTTGCTTTGAGCTTGAGAGCATTAGAAGACATTGAAGTATTAATCACATATAGTGGTGTGGGAGCTGTGTGTGTGTGTGTGTGTGTGTGTGTGTGCATGTTGAGAGCGCAGGGGTGGCCATTCATATAATCATGCCACCCACAGTACAGAGAACAGACTGAAGGCATCCAGGCTGGAGGTGAGTCCAACCATTAAGAGGCTACTAAAATAGCCCAGGCAAGACAGTAAGGTCCCTTGATAAAGGTTATAGAGATGAGGACAACGATCATATCGGAGCAATATTTGGAGCGTTGTTTTTGGAGAATTCATAAAAGAGAAGAGCTGCCAAAGATGCTTGGTCATTCTTTCCATCTAGTGGAGCTTAATGTGATCCAAACGTGTTTTGATTCATTGACCATGCAAAGTCACCATCACAGGGATTCAAAACACTTGAATTCCTCCTTAGGGGTAACTCATTTCTTCTTTGTTAACATATTTATGTCTCCACATGGAAGCCGTATTATAGTAAGAAGACTTCGTGGTGAAAAGAAGAGGAGGACTTATGATAGACAATGGAGACTTGGAAGGATGAGAGGGTGGGAGGCAGTGGATGATAAGAAATTACTTAATGGGTACAATGTATGTTATTTGGGTGATGCATACCCTAAAAGCCCTGACTTCACCACTATGCAGTTTATCCATGAAACAAAATTGCGCTTGCACCCCCAAAATTTATACACTTTTTTTTTTAAAAAAAAAGAAGAGGACTTCTGTGAAGTTAATATCTATTGGCATTGGATTGAGACTGCCAGAGATTTTAATTTGCAGTAATGATTGTCATCCCTAAGGAATCGAAAAGTCAAAAAGATAAAGTCAAGTTTATCTCCCAAAGTGTGTGTATGTCTCTGAAGCATTGAATTACATTCTAGAGTCCTCCTCTTCAAAGCTTTCATTGCTGATCAGCCTTTTAGTGGTAAAATACTTTTTCTTTAGATGCATAAAAATCTCCACGTTAAGTCTCCTCTGGAGGTTCTGGGAGCTTTTTTGTCTTTTGCGGTTGACTTTGCCTATCGCTGCTCTGTTTTCAGAGGGTACTCTTTCTTCATTTTCAGATCCTCAGGGCTGTCTAACTGTAATCCCCAAGTTCTACAGCATTTATTTTAAACACTGTTCAAACTGGCAGTGCCATCAGCCCACACTATGCACTCCATGCAAAATATCCTTAGCAAATTATGGAATGCCTCTAGTAGATAAAACATATTTTAATGAGTGAAGAGGTTAGTATTTCATAAACCCAAGAAAAGTGTAAACTGACTTCCACTATCAACAGTTTAAAATCAATTTGGAGGCATTTGGAAAGCATTTTAAAGAGCAACTAGGCATCAATAAAATTTAATTAATTGGTTCTATGGATGCACATGTAAATTGGGTGTTAATTATGCTAGCAATGCTCTTCCATTAAAAATTAAGCTCACGATTAGTAACTGAGAAAAACAAGCCATCATTCTATAAACAAGTCTCATTCTGTTGTATTTGAACCCAACCTTTCGGTAATTAAATCATAACTACATTTACTCAGATGAATCTGAGCCCTGATGGATGGATGGTGAGTTAGCCAAGTGATCTTCCCTGGGCTGTTCCATAAAAACAATTGATAACTGAGGAGATAAGTTATGTGCAGTTGAGCTGCCCTTTAATACAGAACTATTGAATTATTGAAAATTCTTTCCTATCTAATTGACACCAAACAAAAGAATGGTCAACAATTGCAAGAGATATAGTGAAGATTAGTGATCATTTCAAAGCTGATGACATTTGAAGATGGAAGGCCTAGAACAAAAGGTTATAAGCTGGAAACTCCAAGTTCTTTCTACAATCCTTCTCCCCTCTCCCTGTCCTCCCTCCGCACACCAAATTCTTGTGTTTAGAGATAAAAATGCAGTGGGGGTTTTAAAGATATATTATAACTAAGCTATCATCGTTTTGGACTTCCTCAATTTATTTTTCTAGACTCCTTGGAAGTCAAAATATAATGTAGATCCAGAGCTGGTATGAATTCCCAATGGGCTTCCTTAATTGACAGAGAATTAGAGCTATATTTCAGGATTGGAAAGAATAAAATACTGAAAACACTTTACCCACACCACTTGGTTTCCTTTTTTCCAATAGATTTTTCCAAGGGAAATTGAGTCCATATGCTTTGATCCATCTTCTCAAGAATCATCAAGATGCTGTTTTATTAGCGCTATTTGATGGGGCATTTTATCTATTTCAATGAGCCCTTTGATGTCCCATTTCTTAGTCATGGAAAATTGGGTATGGAGAAAAGACAAAGATATACCCTCTCACTCCCCACACCCAACAAGAAAAAAAAAAAAAGGGAAATGCTTCTAAGCCACAGAAAAGTTAGGGAAATTGCTCAGGGATTTTCCTAACTGAATAAATTACAATGCCTTGGCTTAAAAAAAAAAAATCAAACATCAGAAAAGCTTTAGTAATAGGATTCTGCTTTAGGTTGCTTTTTAAGAGGAAGTCCTCATTTTCCTTTGAGACTGGCCTTTTTCATCTATTTCGCCTTTCTAAAATGCTACAGTGAGGGGGTGGCTGGTACCTGGTGGGAGAGAGATTCACATGCATAGGAAAACATTTAAGGAAGGAGGAAGCAGCCGTATTTGGATGATTTTGAATTTCTGCATTTCACTGTATTTTATTTCTACTGGTCTTTCATGAGACTAAGCCTTCCATCCCAGATTGTGTGTCATGCAGAGACCCTGGAGCTTAGGCAAATTTGAATCACTGTCTTGACCATCATTTAATTATATCACACGCATAGAAACCGATGCATGCTTCTGTGTACAAACATAAAAGTGAATATGTATATGTGCTTGTTCTCATGCAGACATGCTACTCCCAAACAGTGCCTTTGAATCAAGACCCAGTCATCACATTTGAAGAGAAAAGAAATATCCCTGACCACGTTGGGACTTCACAGAGGTACTGCAGACATGGTTTCTTCATCTGTTCATAAAAGTTCTGTTGATCCATTGTCTATAGAACTGGATAGGAGTAAGAGATTGAAAGATTTGCATAGTCCTTTGGTAATCTGGCTAAACAAAGACTATTCATTACCTTTTTCTTTTAGCCCAAGTCTATTCTGTGAGTGCCTCCTGTGTGACTGTTTCTGTGCTAACTGCTAAAGTGCCTGGTGTAGAAGAAAAACTGTTTTATCTGCCTGTAGTCAGAGTGGAGGGGAAAAGGAAGCAAGTGATAAAGCCCCAAACAGTCAGAAGATTGTCTGGGAATGTGTTTGGCAAAATTGTGAAAATTTATGCAAACGAAAGGTCATAATCAGTCAATGTGCAAAACAGTTTAAGGAGATCAACAGGTTAACTCACAATGTTATTGCAACAAGGTTACTATGAAGGTGAGATGAGTGAGATGCCTTTGGCACATAATTTAAGGAAGTGCTCACTCTCAGGCATCAACCCTGTACTTGCAGGACTGACAGGGAGCACCTATTCTCATAAAGTGAGGGAAATTATCACCCATTTTTCAGTTGAAGAAACTGAGGCTTGGGGCTGGGGGAGTGGCTCAAGAAACATTTTTACTAAGTGACAAATTCAGGATTGTATTATCTTATTTTCACATTGCTATAAAGAACTACCTGAGACTGGGTAATTTATAAAGAAAGCAGATTTAATTGACTCAACAGTGCCACATGGCTGGGGAGGCCTCAGGAAACTTACAGTCATGGCGGAAGTTGAAGGGGAAGTAAGCAGCTTCTCACAAGGCAGCCAGCAGGAGAGAGAGCGAGCAAGGAAGGGAGTGCCACACTTTAAACCCATCAGATATTATGAGAACTCACTATCACGAGAATAGCAAAAGGAAAATTAGCCCCAATGATTCAATGGTCTCCCACCAGACCCCTCCTCCAACACATGGGGATTACTATTTGGGATGAGAATTGGGTGGGGGACACAGAGCCAAATCATATCAAGGGCTTTGGGTCTCCAGAGATTGCCTCTTAACCAGCATGGATGCTGAGTAATGACCTTCAGCTACTTAGAAAAGGTGACGTAGAGATGGAAAGTAGAAAAAGTAGGGAAGGAAGGGCATCTGGAGAGGAGAAAGGAAAATAATATATCTGACAAGCCAGACAGTGCCAAGAAAGAAAAGAATCCCCATGCTGCCAGATGGGATGAGGAAAAGAGATTGCACACAGTCCTAGGGTAACTGGAGTTGTATCGGCTTCTGGGCAGTCCTTTTATTGATCAAAGAGACTTTCTTCTTTCCTCATGTCAGCTACCCAAACCAAGGAGAATAACAATGTGAATCATCTTTCCACCTGTTGTGTGGGGCCAGCAATTATTTTTTTAGCTTGATGCGTTAACCCACCTGCTCCCTGTGGCCCTGGGATGCTCTGCCATCCCCCATGGCTGCCAGTTCACTTAGGGTAGACTTATGGCAGAGGGATGTCAATTTTGCTTGAACTGCTCAATCACTGCTGACATTTTGTTAACCATCCTATGAACTTCTCAAGCCTGAAGTAGCAGCAACTTGTGCCCTTGAAAACTGAACAGAAAACAACCGTATTGATTTTCTACTATCAACAAGGAAAAGACAATTTCTCTTTGCCGAGAATGCTCATAATGCATTTCACACCACTTATTCTCGGCAGTCCACCTCTTCCTAATATAGTGTTGGGCCTCTTTAAACCCCTGCTGTTTTAGACTCTGCTAGAGTTAACCCTGAAATACCAGCACCATCTCGAGGCCTTCCAGTTTCCAGATAGAAATGTTCATCAGTGCTGAACTGACAGCCTACTTAGGCAAGGGAGCTGTGATCATTTAGAAATTACAAAGGAACTCAGGCCTGGATGAGGGGATTGGGGTTGGGACCCCAGGAATCTTTTTTAGTAAAATTCTCTTTTAAAAGAACATATCTTTTTGGTTTATTAAAAGCACGAATGATGTCCATATGAGATTTTGGATATATATCCGCGTATACACTGACCAAACTGATTGAATAGGAAGATCATTATTCAGTAATTTTTTTTACCACTCATGCAACCATTCTAGCTAAGTCAAGGCCCAAGATTTCATTTGTGAATGATTATTCCAAATTACCAGGCCTTTCTTTTCTTTTTCAACCTGCATTTAAAAACATAAAATAAAATTAAAAACCTATCAGGCATGCCCTAATAGTTCCATTTTTTTTTTTTTTGACATTTCCAACGTACCAAAAAGAGACTGCAAGGAACCGAAAGAGATTCAAAAAGCTTGAAAAAGCAAGCCTGACCCTCTGGGACAACTGTAGTGTCAAAAGCAGTCAATATTTATGCCTAGCAACCTTGACAATATCCTTTTAATTAAAATCAATGGAGAAATAAAACATGCGTTAGAATGCACGTGGGATCACTCACCTCATGAGACAGAGAAGGCTCCGATATTATGCGCGGTGTGATTATGACAAGACACAGGACCCTCTGTTTGAGACATGGCTTCTGGTGTTTGCAATTAGATCTGTTCTTTTGATGGTTGTTTTCATTTAGTGTTATTATTTTTGTTTTTAGTTGTTTGTTGGTTTCTCATTTGGTGCAACTTTCTTGAGACACATGTTAAAACACACACACAAAACAATCTTAGCTTGGTGTGGTGGTTCACTCCTGCAATCCCCAGGACTGTGGGAGGCCAAGGAGAGAAGGTTTCTTGAGCCCAGGAGTTCGAGACCAGCCTGACCCACGTGGCGAAACCTCGTCTCTACCAAAAATGCAAAAATTAGCCGGGCGTTGTGGTTGGCACCTGTAATCCTGGCTACTCAGGAGGCTGAGGCAAGAGAATTGCTTGAACCTGGGAGGCAGAGGTTGCAGTGAGCTGAGATCGTGCCACTGCACTCCAGCCTGGGTGATAGAGCAAGACTGTCTCCAAAAAAAAAAAAAAAAAAAAGAAAGAAAGAAAGAAAAGAAAGAGATTTAAAGAATTTGCTGGGTGTGATGGCACATGCCTGTAGACCCAGCTACTGGGTAGGCTGAGGTAGGATCACCTGAGCATGCTGAGGCTGAAGGGAGTTATGATTGTGCCAGTATGGGTGACAGGGCAAGACCCTGTCTCAAAAAGAAAAATTAAAATAGAAACTTCTTATAAAGTCAGATAATATGTTCATCAGGTACAAACTAAAATCTAGATTTGATGTGGCAATTGAAAAAAACAGGGAAAGAAACCACAGAGTTTAGAAGAATGGTGTTCTCTTGGTAGTTCTGCCGCCAACTAGCCATATGACCTTGAGGGGTGAGTGGGGGCATCATAGGCAACATCTTTGAGTCTCAGCTACCCCTTCTCTAAAATGAAATGGTTAGTCTCAATTCTATGAGGTGTTTTTTTTTGTTTTTTTTTTTTTTTTTTTTTTTTTTTTTTTTTTTTTTTTTGAGACGGAGTCTCGCTCTGTCGCCCAGGCTGGAGTGCAGTGGCCGGATCTCAGCTCACTGCAAGCTCCGCCTCCCGGGTTCTCGCCATTCTGCTGCCTCAGCCTCCCGAGTAGCTGGGACTACAGGCGCCCGCCACTACGCCAGGCTAGTTTTTTGTATTTTTTAGTAGAGACGGGGTTTCACTGTGTTAGCCAGGATAGTCTGGATCTCCTGACCTCGTGATCCGCCCGTCTCGGCCTCTCAAAGTGCTGGGATTACAGGCTTGAGCCACCGCGCTCGGCCGAGTTTTTTTTTTTTTTTTTTTTTTTTTGGCTCCCTGTAAACATTCTATTGGACCAGTGATTTTTAAAGTAATAGCAACTACTGTTCGTTGAACACTCCCCATGTATAATGCAAGAACTTCTCAGTCAATCTTTACCGCAAACCTGTGAGATAACAACAGGTCCCATTATAGTTTCCATTTTATGGATGTGGAAACTGAAGCTGAAGAGATGGAGTCATTCTCCCGTGTCACCAGCTGGCTGAAGCGTGAGTGTATTCAAAGGCCATGAGCATCACCATTGTCTCACACCACCTCCCTGGAATCTCTGGAATGCAGAAGGGGCTTAGGTACGAGAGATGCCCCTAGTTTCCCTCTGTAGACTTTGAAGGGTCTTCTGACTGTGCCTTCCAGCTAGCAGATTTCTCTTGAGCTCACTTGGCTTGGGGGCACTTCACTTCACTTCAGGCCACTTCCACTGGTGCAGAGTTCACCTAACCTGAACCAGGACAACTTTTCTATACATCCAGATTTTGTTTCAAAGGTTCTCATGCAGGCAGGCTTAACAATGACAAGTTAAGTTCCCAAGAATAGAAGGCAATTTAACACTGTCCTCTCTGGCAGGGCCAGGCAGATTAACCATCAGATATCAGTGCTTTATAAAATCCAAGCATCACAGAGGTATTTTTGTTTGTTTGCTTTTCTCATGTGGCTGGGCTCCTCTCAGATTGCAGAGAGCCGCCTCTCTGGAGCTTGCAGGACGACTGTCATGTTGTTAAAAGCTTCCCTTCCTTATCTCACTTCCTAATCACCAAAGAGCGATTTGAGAGCCTTCAACACTGGTTTTTCCTCTTCAAGGATCTGCTAGTGCTGGACTAATTAATGGAAAGGGCCCGGAGATGAGTT
Organism: Macaca thibetana thibetana; assembly: GCF_024542745.1. NCBI lineage: Eukaryota > Metazoa > Chordata > Mammalia > Primates > Cercopithecidae > Macaca > Macaca thibetana. The sequence continues at coordinate 40,547,729 of NC_065597.1, forward strand.
CCCTCAAAAATTATGGAATGTTCTAATCAGACGGGTAAGCAAAAAGCTTGACCTCTAGGTCAGAGGGTCACTCTCAAATAATACGATGGATTCAACTATTACTGTCATTTTATGTTACTCCAAAAGGGTGAGAACAGAGGTTAAAGTAGGCCCTGAGGGGCAAAGCAACGCCCATGTTTCTGCTCTAGAAGTGATCAGTTAAAGAACATTCTTCATGTATCCCCAAAGTCTTCAAAACCTGGCTCTGCTTGTAAGCAGTTCTTACCTTGTCAGTTTCCATTACTGGAAACTGTTTCACCAGTTCTCTCTTCCATGTGCCTTCCTGTCACTGTTGCTGGGCCTTCTTCCCTGTCTCCATCAAACTCACTGCTTCCTCACTCCACCTAGTATTAACCCCCAGTTCCCCAAAATTCTTGTTCACTTTTTGGTACTTATTTTAATTATAAAATATTTGAAATATAAGTTTGTAAGTTTGGAAAGTTTCTCCTGTAGAGAAGATGAAGCAGATGAACATTTCACTATTCTTTGCTAATTATGGCTAAAACACCCTTGGGCATTATATATGAAACCAACATACAAAGACTGTAAAAGTTGAAGAGAAGAAGGCAGATAAGCTAGAAACTTTAGGACCCACAGAACAACGTGGTGGCAAGTTCCCTGGGCTATTTCTTTGCCTTGTATACCCCAGACTTGAAGCTGAAGAAGCCAGCACCCTGGAATGGTCAATGCATACAGATGAAAGCAACAATAATAACAAGTTGCTGTTTCTAGCCAAAGTGATCACAGTACACGATGGCTGCAGCAAGGAGGCACGGCTGGGTCTGCACACTCCATGGAGCCAGTGGAAGCTCCACCCCTTCTGAGTTGGGGCAGGAGATCCTAGGGTACTGCTGCAGCTGCCCAAACCACAGGTTGCAGACCCCAAACTGCAGCTGTAGCTGCCCAAACTGGCTGTGAATCCCGAGCTTCTCTGTGCTCTTGCAGGGAACCAGGAGTAGGCAGGATCTGCCCTCCTGGGTGCCCAACCCATGGCTGCAGACCTGGGCCTCCCATTCCACAGAGTATACAGGAGCTGGGGACAAGTGGAAGCCCTGTCCCTTCTGAGTTTGCAGAGTAGAAGCTCCCTGGGTGCTGCTGCAGCAGCCCTCCCAAGCACAGGGCCTGGGCATCTCTGCAGCCTACTCCCTTGGGGACCAGGAAGGGCCTTCACATCCCTGCAGGCTCAGGGGTGTCTACTCCTGCTGCCTGGCCTCTCTCCTTTCCCTGTGCCAGCTCCAATCTTGGAGCAAAGATGGCACTGAGCCCCAGGGGCCATGAATGGCAGCAGAAATCAGATAGATTACTGGGTGGAAAACAGTAGTCCAGGGTAAGGCCTCACCTTCAGGCCAGGGAAAGGCTGAAGGCTGGGGGCACGACTGCCAGTCCACAGACTGGAATAGGGAGTTGTAGTGCCTCCTGCTGCTTGCCCGTTGTCACCCACGGATCAATATGCATGCACTTCCTCCCTTCTGAGGTCCGTAAAAGCCTCGGGTTCAGGCAGAGCAGGGCAGAGGGCAGAGGACAGAGAGATGACAGGATGATCAGCTGCAGAGAGGAGCTACCCTCTCTGCTTAGAGTTTCAGAGACCTGCAGAGTGGTCCAAATGACTGGCCTGCAAAGAGAATTTACCCTCTCCAGCGCCTTCCCTCTGCTGAGAGCTGAACACTTGACGGGATGACCTGCCTACAGGGAGGAGCTACCCACTATGGGTCTCCTCTGAGCTGTTCTAACACTAAATAAAGCTCTTCTTCATCTTCTTCACTCTTCACTTCTCTATGTACCTCATTCTTCCTGGATGCTGGACAAGAACTCGGGCAAAGGTGCCACCAGCCACAGGGTTTTCTGGGTAGAAAATTGACACTCCAAAGATCCCATAACAAAAGAATCAGGAAGTGGGTAGTCAGAAAGAAAAACTTTCAGACAGTGACTACTCTACTCTAACCGAACACCACAGAAAAAATGGTTACCCCATCTCATCCACACCAGCAAGGGCTAAGGGGAGAGCTAAGATATATAGCTGGAATGAAGCACCCCAATACTTTCATAGGGCTGGCATCAGAGAATGTCAAGTAGAGCACCAGAACTTTCCTCCTTACCAGGTGGAAAGGAACAGTCCTCTTCCCCACACCATCACAATGTCAGTGGGACCCACACAGAAAACCTGGATTTTCAACTCTTTCCAGCAATAATAGATACTTCAACCTCTCTCCTCTGGGATGGCATCAGAGGACCCTAGTGGAGAGTCAGGAATTTCACCACTGCACAGCAGTAACAAGCCCAATTTGCTCCACTCTGGTGTTGGTGGAGACCACATGGGAAGCAGTAAGGACGCATTCCTACCCTTCCAGACATTGAGGTATCAGTGAAGGTCTAGTGGGAAGCTGGAACTCCCACTCTCAGCCAGAAGTAACTAGGATTCATATATATACACATTCAGAGGTTAGTGAAGGCAAGCAGAGAACCTGGACTTCAACCCTCACCTGGCAATAATAAGGTGGCATCCTCCCTTCTCCTGCAGAGCAGTGTCAGGGGAAACTGAGTATAACAGAAGGTCTAAATGAGATCCAAAGTCTTATAGCATAATACATGAAATATCTAGGTTTTATTTAAAAATTACTCATCATATCAAAGAGAGCAGGGTGATCTCAAATTGAAAGTAAAGGGCAATGAATATATGCCAATGCCAAGATGACAAAAAATTATCTGGCAAATATATTTTAAAGAAAGCATGATAAAAATGTTTTAACAAACAATTACAAGCATGCTTTAAGCAAATAAAATAGAAAAATATAAGCAAAAAAATAACCTGATGAAAGAAACAGAAGATGTAAAGAAGAACCAATTGGAAATTTTAATACTGAAAAATACAGTAACCAAAATAATAAACTTAATAGATGGGGTCAATAGCAGAATGGAAGGAACAGACAAAAGCATCAGTGAGCCTGAATATAGAATAAAATAAATTACCCAACTGAACAGAGAGAAAATAGATTTTTAAAAATAAAAAGACTCTCAGGAAGTTTCAGGACTATAACAAAATATCTAACATTCATGTCATGTAAGTTCTGAGAAAAAAAAAAAGAGAGCAGGGCTAAGAAAGTACTTAAAGTAACAGCTGAAAAATTCCCAATTTTGGCAAAAGACACAAATTACATATTGAGGTTAAACCTAAAGAAATTCACATCAAGACACATTATAATCAAACTTCTGAAAACCAAAGCTAAAGAAAAAAATCTTGAAAGCTGTAAGAGAAATAATATTTTACCTACAGAAGAAAAACAATTTTAGTGAAGCATATTTCCCATCAGAAACAATGAAAGAAGTAGTACATTTTTCAAAAGTTGAAGGAAAAGAATCATCATCCCAGGATTCTATATCCAGTGAAAATATTCTTCAAGAATAAAGGGTAATCAAGGCATTCCCAGAAAAAAAGCTAAAAGAATTTGTCACTAGTAGACCTAACATGAGAAAATAGCTAAAGGAAGTTCTCCAAACAGAAAGGAAATAATAGAAAAAGAAATATTGGAATATTGGGAGGGAAGAAAGTACACATTAAACAAAAATCTGGGAAAATATAACAGATGCCTCTTCTACTCTTCAGTTATCTATGTTATGCTTGACAAATATAAATTATAGCACTGCCTGATGTGATGCTAAATGTACATAAATATTTACAATAATTATATCATAAATATGGAGAGTAAAGAGATATGAGGGGTATAAGATTTTTACACTTTTACACATCACTTGAACTGGTAAAATAATAACACTAGTAGACTATACGTATGTATATTTGTATACATAATGTAATATTTAAAGCAACCACTAAAATGCTATTAAAAATAGACTTGAAAATATTACAGATAAAATGGAATTCTAAATGAAATGCTCAAGTAACCCATAAGAATGCAAGAAAAGTAAAACAGAGGAAAGAAACAGAATAAACAGAAAACATAAAATAGCGGAATTTTTATTTTTAAAAAGTCTGCACATCAATAATTACACTAGTTGTAAATGGTCTAAATATACCAATTAAGAGACAGAGATTGGCAAGTTATATTGTAAAACATGGCCAAACTCTATCTTGTCTACAAAAACTCACTTCATTGATAATGATATAAGCATATTAAAAACAAAATAGTGGGAAAATACATCATGTAAATATTAAAACAAAAGAGAATAAAGTAGCTATATAATATCATATAAATTAGACTTCAGAGAAAAAAAAATTATCAGAGGTGGAGAAGTACACTATATAATGACAAAAGGGTCAATTCACCAAGAAGATGTAGCAATTCTAAATGAGTTACAAAATAGCAGGGTTACAAAATACATTAAACGTATTTAATAGGACTAAAGGGGGAAATAGCCATAGAAACAGAAATGGTGAAAGGCTTCATCATCACTCTACCAAAAATTAGTGAAAAACTATATAGAATGTCAGGAAAGAAGGAACTCAATAGCACTATCAATGTGCATTTATAGAATACTCTACTCAACAGTAGCAGAATATACATTACACATCTTTTCAAATGTTTATGAAATATATACTAAGATGTGGGCTGGGTGCAGTGGCTCTTACCTGTAATCCCAGCACTTTGGGTGGCCAAGGCAGGTGGATCATTTGAGGTCAGGAGTTGAGACCAGCCTGGTCAACACGGTAAAACCCCATCTCTACTAAAAATACAAAAATTAGCAAGGTGTGGTGGCACATGCCTGTAATCCCAGCTACTTGGGAGGCTGAGGCAGGAGAATTGCTTGAACCTGGGTGGCTGAGGTTGCAGTGAGCTGAGATCATGCCACTGCACTCCAGCCTGAGAGACAGAGCAAGACTCCATCTCAAAAGAAATAAATAAGTACATAAATAAAAAATATATACTAAGGTGGATAATATTCTAGACTACAAAAAAAAAAAACAACAACAACAACAAACTTTTTAAACATAGAATTTATATAGAGACCATGTTTTCCAACCACAATGGAATCAAACAGGAAATCAATCACAGGAAGATGAAGTTAAAATCTTCAAACACTTAAAGACTAAAAGACACACTTCTCTTTTAAATAATCCATGAATCAAATAGGAATTCTCATGGGAAATTTAAAAAAAGTCAAACTGAGTAAGAATGAAAATATGACATCATAATTTGTAGAAAATAGTTAAAGCAGTGGTGAGAGAGAAGTTTACAGCATGAATTAATCTAGATTAGAAAAGAGTGAAATTCTCAAATAACCTAAGTTCCCATTTTAATAACCTAGAGAAAGAACTGCAAAGTATATCCAAAGCATGATAATGAAAGAAATAATAAAAATAATAGCAGCAATCAATGAGATTAGAAACAGAAAAACAATATTGGAAATCATTACAACTAACAGATGGTTCTTTGAAAAGATCAATAAAATTGACAATCCTCCAACAAGACCAACACAAATTACCAGTATCAGAAATTAAATAAGGAATATCATACAGACTCTGTAGACCTCAAGCGAATAGTAAGGAAATACTAGAAACGTCTCTATCCACATAAATTTGACAACTTAGATAAAAATGGAGCAATTCCACAAAAGTACAAAGTATTGTATCATCGAATATGAAATAGAAATTTGAATAAAACTATAACTATTAGGAAATTGAGTTGATCATTTTAAAACTGCCCCTCCCCCAACACTTCTCCCCCAACACTTCCCCCCACCCGCTGCCATCAACATACCTTGTCCCAGATGGTTACATTGGAAAATTCTAGGAAACATTTAAGGGAGAACTAACACTATGTCTACCTAATCACTGCCAAAAATAAAAATAAAAAATAGAAAAGGAGTAAACACTGCTGTATTCATTTTATGAAGCTAGTATTACCCTGATATCCAAATTAGACAAAGACAGTACAAAAACAAAAACTACAGAGCAATATCCCTCATAAACATAGATGCAAAAATCCTTAAAAGAATATTAGCAAGTAGAATTTAGCAATATATAAAAAGAATTATATGCCATGGTCTTTGGGATTATTCCAAGGAAGAAAGCCTGGCTAGCTCCATTTTTTAAAATCATCAATATTATCCACCACATTAACAAGTGAAAGAAGTAAATTTATATGATTATATTAGTCAATGTGTAAAAAATATTTGACTAAATTCAACATTCATTTCTGATTTTAAAAATCACTTAAAAAATTAGAAATAGAGGAAATTTCATCAATTGATAATGTGTGTAAAAAAATCTATACCTAATATTATATTTAAGTGTGAATGACTAAATACTTTCCTCTCTGATTGGGAAAAAGTCAAAGATGTTCACTCTCCCCACTCTTATTTAACATAGTGCTGGTAGTTCTAGCTAATATAATAAGGTGGGAAAAGAAATAATAAGTAAATTTGGCAAAGCTGCAGGATACAAGATCCACTTACAAAACTCAGTTATATATCTGTATGCTAATAATAAAAAGATAGGCACCAAAATTAAACATACAATACCATTTATAATTGCTTGAGAATAATTTAAATGATTAATTATAAATCTGACAAAATATGCACAGGACTTTAATGCTGAAAACTATAAAACACAGATGAAAAAAATCAAAGAAGATCTAAACAAATGGCAAGACATATCACATATATGGGTTGAAAGACTCAACATAAAAATGTCAATACTCCCTAAATGGATGAACAGATTTAACCTAATTTCTATCAAAATGTCAATAACACTTTGTGTAGGTATAAACTAGATTATCTTAAAATTTATATGTAAGTGCAAGTAAACTAGAATACCTTTTCAATAAACACTGCTAGACCAGAGGACACCCATAAACAAACAAACAAACAAACAACAACAACAAAAAACAAGAAAAAGCAAAAGATTCTTAATCTAAGGCTCATAATTTATAGAAAAGAATAAATAAATCATAGAGAGTGATGTCAGCAAAAATGGTGACCTAAGAGCCACCAAAAGTTTGTCCCTTTATAGAAGAGCAATGAAAAAGCTAAGAAAAAAAAAAAAGTGGTCAGAATCAACTTTTTCAGAACTCTGGAAATTAACCAAAGGCTTGCAACAACCCAAGAGATGTTTAGGCAAGAAAAATTGCTGAATCTTAATAAAAACAGTGAGCTTTGTGGCATTTTCACTTATATTAGTCACATTAACCACTCTCCAGCTCTTTGTTAGCCTAGAAAAATAAAGGCATTGAATCCCAGCACCAGAGGAAATAGAACTACCATATTCCCTCAAAATTTATAGTTTCATCTGTTTAAAGGCTTCCTAAAATACCCAAGTGGAAAGGCTGGTCTTTTGGTGGGGCTTACTAAAATTTGCCCAATGCTAAACACCTTTTTCTGGGGGCATTTGTCAAATGTCTTAACATCACAGCTACCTGAAGTGATGGATAACAGTTGGGGCAAACAATAAACTAACAAAAAAGATTGACAGGAAAATCTGAAAAATGAAATACTTTTAGGGTCATTGACATATTTCTGAGAAGCTAGAAGTCTACATATATGACCAGGGCTGTGCACAGCTATGCACATGCTTACGAAAGACCAGTGTAGGTTCTAATCTCTCACCTTTGACCTTGAGTCTCTGCCCAAGCAGGAAGTGAAGGCTAAGGTAGAGTTGTAATCACCTGGCTGAGTGTAAAAGGCATTCCCCACCATCTACACAGAGCCAATCAAAAAAGACTGGGAGACTTATTAGTAAAGGCCTTTAAGGAAATTTTTGTCCAATCATTAGCTGACCATGAAGCTAATTGAATAGAGATTTCAATGACCACACATAACAAAGATACAGACTTTACAGAATTAGTTCAGAAACATATAAACAAAAACCAGTAACAACTACAACAGGAAGCAACAACAAATCTTGGGAAATAGGGATGGTCTGATTTCCAGAGTCACACATTATATAATTGGAAATGTGTTCTTTTCAATAAAAATATTATAGAACCTGTAAGTAAACAAGAAATTATGACCCTTACATAGAAAAATAAAAAAATGCAATCTATAGAAACCATCCCTGGGAAAGCTCAGAGGCTGGACTTATAAGAAGAAGACATTAAATCAGTCATTTTAAATATGTTTGAAAAGCTAAAAGAAGTCATGTCTAAAAAGCTAAAGGAAATTATGTAAATAATGTTTTACCAAATAAAGACTACCAATAAGGAGACTGAAATGATAAGGAATCAAATAGAAATTTGGGGATTGAATAGTAATTTTGTAAACCAAAGTAAAACTAATATAAAAAATTCACTGGAAAATCTCAATAGCAGACTTCAGCATGCAAAGTAATAGGTAAACTTGAAAGTAGGTAAATTGAGATTATCCAGGCTAAGAAACAGAAAGAAGAATAAATAAAAATAAAGAGTCCAGCAGAGACTTACAGGACTTGATAGTTGTACACTATCAAGTATACAAACATGCATAATGGAAGACTTAATGGGAAAACAGAGAGGGGGTAAAAAGAATATTTGAAGAAATAATGCCTAAAAACTTCCCTCATTTTATGAAAAAACATTAGTTTACTCATTGAAAAAGCTCAGTGAACTCCAAGTAGCATATATTCAAAGAGAGCCACACATAGACTCATTATTTCAAACTGCAAAATTCAAAGTCAAAGACAGAATCTTGGAAACAGGCAATAAACAATTTATTCTGTATAAAAGACCCTCAATAAGATTAACAGTTGGTTTCTTAGCAGAAACCATGGAGGCCAGAAAATACTGAGATGACATTTTTGAAAGAAAAAAACTGTTTGCCAGGTTTTTTATATCTGGTCAAACTTCATAGAGAAAGGAGAAATTAAGAAATTCCCAGATAAACAAAAACTGACAGAGTTTGTCACCAGCAGACCTGTCTCACAAGAAATAATAAAAGCAGCCCTTCTGGCTGAAATAAAAGGACACCAGACAGTAACTTGAATCCACAATAAACAGAACACCAGAAAAGCAACTATACAGATGAAGACAAAGTATGAATGTATTTTCTGTTTTCAACCTGATTCAAAAGACAACTTCATAATGCAATAAATCTAAAGAATGGCACATAATATATAAAGATTTAATTTATGAAAATAACAGCAAAATAGGAGAAGAGGAATGAAGCTATATATGAGCAAAGTTTTAATATTCTATTTCAATTCAGTTGGTATTAAAACAAATCCAATTTTTTAAATAAATTAAGATATTAATGGTAATCCTCAGTACAATTGCTAAGAAAATAACTCAAAAATATGTAGTAAAGGAAACAAGAAACTTTAAATGGTATGCTAGAAAATATTTATTTAACACAAATGAAGACAACAGTGGAGGAACTGATGAACAGAAAAGAAAGACATAGAAAACAAATAACAAAATGGCACCTAAAAATCCTATCATATCAGTAATTATATTTTAATTGATTAAAGTTTTTAATTAAAAGTCAGATAATAAATGATGCTGGAAAAACTAGATATCCACATGCAGAAAAATAAAGCTAGACATCTGTCTTTCACCATACACAAAAATCAACTCAAAATGGATTAAAGTTTTAAATGTAAGACCCCAAATGGTAAAACTACTAGAAGGAAACATTGGAAATGTGCTTCAGGACATTGGTATGGGCAAATAATTTTTGGATAAGACAGCAAAGCATGATGGCTCACGCCTGTAATCCCAGCACTTTGGGAGATTGAGATGGGAAGATCACTTGAGCCCAGGACTTCACGTCCAGCCTGGGTATAGTGAGACTCTCTGTCCACAAAATTTTAAAAATTAGCTAGGCATGGTGACATGTGCCTGTAGTCCCATCCCAGCTAAAGTAGAGGCTGGGGGAGGGGGCGATGTGGGAGGATTGCTGGAGCCCAGGAGGTCAAAGCTGCAGTGAGCCATGTTTGCACCACTGTGCTCCATGCCTGGGCAACAAAGCAAGACCCTGTCTCAAAAAATCAAAAATAAAAATAAAAAACAAAATAAAAATATTTTTGGATAAGGCTTTAAAAGCACAGGCAGGCCAGCTGCAGTGACTCATATCTGTAATCCCAGCACTTTGGGAGGCCAAGGCAACCGAATCACCTGAGGTCGGGGTTTCAAGACCAGCCTGACCAACATGGACAAAGCCCGTCTCTACTAAAAATACAAAATTAGCCAGGCGTGGTAACGCATGCCTGTAATCCCAGCTACTCAGGAGGCTGAGGCAGGAGAATCACTTGAAACCAGGAGGTGGAGGTTGCAGTGAGCCGAGATCATGTCATCGCACTCCAGCCTGGGCAACAAGAGTGAAACTCTGCCTCAAAAAAAAAGCACAGGCAATAAAGATAAAAATAGGCAAAGAGGATTCTATCAAGCTAAAAATCTTCTGCACAATAAAAGAAACAATCAATAAGTGAAGAGACAACCTACAGAATAGTCTAAAACTATGCACCTGACATGTATTCTAATATCCAGAATATATAATGAGCTCAAATAACTCAATAGCAAAACAACCAAATAATTCAATTTAAAAATGGCCAAAAGGCCTCAGTAGATATTTCTCAAAAGAAGGATAGGTACATGAAAAAATGCTCAACAACACTAATCATCAGGGAAATACAAATCAAAACTACAATGAGATATCACCTCTCCCCATTTAGAATGGCCACTATCAAAAAGACAAAGAATAACAAATGCTGTCATGGATGTGAAGAAAGGGGAATACTTACACACTGCTGGTGGGAATGTAAATTGGTATAGCCGCTACGGAAGATGGTATGAAGTTTCCACAAAAAGTTAAAAGTAGAAATATACAATCCCACAATCCTACTATTGAATATTTATCTAAAGGAAATGAAATTAGTATGTCAAAGTATGTATTCTTATATTTATTGCAGTATTATTTATAATAGCCAAGATATGGAATCAACCTATGTGTCCATCAATTGATGAATAAATAAAGAAAATGTGTATATACACAATGGACTACTATTCAGCCATTAAAAGAAAGAAATCCTGTCTCTCGTGACAACATAGATAAACCTGGAGGACATTATGTAAAGCAAAATAAGCCAGGCACAGAAAGACAAATACTGAGTGATCTCACTCATATGTGGAATCTAAAGAAATTGATCTCACTGAAGTGGAGAGTAGAAGAGTGGTTACCAGATGCTGGGGAGAGTAACAGGAAGGGGAATATGGAGAGATTGTTCAATGTGTACAAAGTTACAGTTAGAGAAGAGGATAAGTTCTGATGTTCTGTCACACAACAGGGCAACTATGGTTGACAATTTTGTATTATACATTCCAAAATAGCTAGAGGAGAAGATTTTGAATGTTCTCACTACAGAGAACGATAAAATATATGAGGTGGTGTGCTAAATACCCTGATTTAATTATTACACAATGTATACGTGTATGAAAACATTGCACTGTACCTCATAAATATGTACAATTATTATGTCAATTAAAATAAAGAAAATTTTAAAGGCAGAAATTGGTAGAATGAATATTTTAAAATTAATGAAACATATATGTACCTAACAACAAAGCCTCAAAATACATAAAATCTGACAGGTTTGAAGGGACACACACAATTCAACTTTAATAGTTGGACACTTCAATCCCTCACTTTCAATAATGAATAGAACAACTAGACAGATCATCAAGGAAATAGAAAATTTGAACAACACTATTAACCAATTGGAACTAACAGACATCTAGAGAGGACTGCAACCAACAACAGCAGAATACACATTCTTCTCAAATGCATATAAAACATTTTCCAGGCTAGACTATAAGTTAGGATGACCATAAAACAAGTGTCAATATGTTTAAAAGGGTTAAGGTCAAAGTATGTGTTACAGCTCCAATGAAATGAAAGTAGAAATTAATAATAGAAGGAAATTTGGGAACTTAAACAACATATTCCTAAATAACCAAGAGGTTAAAGAAGAAATCACAAGGGTAATTAGAAAATGCTTTCAGATGAACCAGATGAAAACACAACATATGGAAACTTATAGAATGTAGTGAAAGTAGTTCCTAGAAGTTTTCCAAGAAAACTTCTAATTGTAAACTCACTCAAATCAACAACCTAATCTTCCACCTTAAGATGCTAGAAAAAGAAGAATAAACTAAATCCAAAGCCAGGACATGAAAATAATCAACATTAGAGTAAAACTAAATAAAACAGAATAGAAAAAATAGAGAAAATTCACAAAACCAAGTTGGTTGTCTAAAAAGATCAACAAAATTGAAAAGCTTTTAGCTAGAGTGGTCAATTAAAAAAAACCCTCTAATTACTAAAATTCATGAATAAAAGAGGAGACAGTACTATGGACTTTACATAAGTAAAAGGAATATAAGAGAATGCTATGAAAAATCATATGCCAACAAATTAGAGAGCCTAGATGAAATGAACATATTCCTAGAAAGCCACAAATTTTCAAAATTGACTCAAGAGGAAATAGAAAACTTCAGTAGGCTTCCAACAAGTAAAGAGATTCAGTTAGTAATTTTAAAGATGTTATACAAAGAAAGCCCAGGACCACATGGCTTCACTGGCAAATTCTGCCAAATGTTTAAAGAAGAATTATCACTAATTCCTCAAAAACTTTTTCTAAAGCATAAAAGAAAAGGGAACACTTTCTAACCCATTCTATGATGCCAGCATTACCCTGATGCCAAATCCAGATAAACACATCAGAATAAAAGAAAACGATACAATTCCCTTTTAAATATAGGTTAAAATCCTTAACAAAATACCAGCAAATCAAATCCAGCAGCACATAAAAAGGATTATACATTATAACCAAGTAGGATTTATTCCAGGAATGCAAAATTGATTAACATATGAAGATATATATATATATATATACACCATATTACATGTATATACCAATATATATATCACTACAATATAGCATATTAATAGAATAAACAGGGGACCACATAATTATCTCAATTGATGTAGAAAATGCACTTGACAATATCTAACACCCTTTCAGAATGAAAACACTTGGAAAACTAAGAATAAAAAGGAACTTTCTCAACCAGATAAAGGCCATCTATGAAAAACCCACAGTTATATCATACATAGTGGTAAAATCCTTCCCCCTAAAATCAGCACCGGTACAGGGAATCTACTCTCACTTCTATTCAACATCGTACTGGAAGTTTTAGTCAGGGCAATTAGGCAAGAAAAAAGAAACAAAAGACATCTAGATTGGAATGGAAGAAGTAAAACTATCTCTCTTTGCAAAACTCTCTCTCCTAATTTGGTATATAGAGAACCATAAAGAATTCACCAAAAATCTATTAGAGCTAATATATAAGTTCCACAAGTTTGCAAGAAACAAGATTAATGTATAAAGTTAATTGTATTTCTATACACTAGAAATGAATAATCTGAAAATGAAACTAAGAAAACAATTCCAGGCCAATCATGGTGGTTCACACCTGTAATCTCAGCACTTTGGGAGGCTGAGGTGGAAGGACTGCTTGAGACCAGGAGTTTGAGCCTAGACAACATAGTCAGACCCCATCTCAACAAAAAATAGAAAACTTTGCCAGATATGATGGTGCATGCCTGTAGTCTCAGCTATTCCAGAGGCTGAGGTGGGAGGATCTTGTGAGCCCATGAGTTTGAGGCTGCAGTGAGCTATAATCATGGCAGTGCACTCCAGCCCATGTGACAGAGCAAGATCTTGTCAAAAAAAGAAGAGAAGGGAAGAGGAGGGGAGGGGAGGTAAGGGGAGGGAAAGAGATGGAAGGGGAAGTCAGGGGAAGGGAAGGGGGAGAGGAAGGGAGGGAGAAGGGGAAGGGAAGGGAAGGGAAGCAAAGGGCAGGGAAGGGAAGGGAAGCAAAGGGCAGAGAATAGAAGGGAAGCGAAGGGAAAAAAGCAATTTCATTTATAATACATAAAAAATAATACAATACTTAGGAATCAACTTAACTATAGAGGTGTAAGACTCATATGTCTCATACACTAATAACTACAATATATTACTGAAAGAAATATAAAACCTAAATAAATGGAAAGACATTTATGTTTATGTATTGGAAGACTTAAAATTATTAAGAGGCCAATACTTTATAAATTGATATACAGATTCAATGTATTGTCTGTCAAAATTCCAACTTCTTTTTTTCCAGAAATGGATAAGCTCATTTTAATATTCATATGGAATTTTTAAAAAACCTGAAAAGTAAAACAGGCCAGGCCCGGTGGCTCACGCCTGTAACTGCAGCACTTCGGGAGGCCAAGGCAGGAGGATTGCTTGCATCCAGGAGTTTAAGACCAGCCTGGGCAACATAGCAAGACCCTGTCTCTACAAAAAATTTTTTAAAAATAACCAGGTATGGTGGCATGTGCTTGTAGTCCCAGCTACTGAGGAGGCTGAGGTGGGAGTATCACTTGAGCCTGAGGTTGAGGGTACAGTGAGCTGTCATCATCTCACTGCATTCAGTCTTTGTGATAGAGTGAGACCCTGTCTCAAAAATGAATAAATTGATTTAAAAGTACAATAAAGTTGGAAGACTCACCATTTACAGTTCCAAAACCTACTCCTATTTTACAGTAATAAAGACAGTGTGGTAATGGCATAAGGATAGACCTATTGATCAATTTGATAGACTCGAGAACCAGAAATGGGCCCATACATCTATGGTCAATTGATTTTTGACAAAGATACTAAAACCATTCAATGGACAAAGATTATTCTTTTCAACAAATGGCAATAAGACAATTAAGTAGCTGCATGGGAAAAAAAAAAAAATTTGGACCACTACCTCACATCATATATAGAAAATAAATCGGCCAGGCGTGGTGGCTCAACCCTGTAATCCCAGCACTATGGGAGGCCAAGGTGGGTGGATCACAAGGTCAGGAGTTCAAGACCAACCTGGACAACATAGTGAAACCCCGTCTCTACTAAAAATACAAAAAAATTAGCTGGGCGTGGTGGTGGGCACCTGTAATCCCAGCTACTTGGAGGCTGAGGCAGGAGAATCGCTTGAACCCAGGAGGCAGTGGTTACAGCAAGCGGAGATCGCGCCACTACACTCCAACCTAGGTGACAGTGCGAGAGTCTGTCTCAAAAAAAAAGAAAAAGAAGAAAAAAAAGAAAAAAGAAAATAAAAGGAATTGAAGATCTAAATTTAAGATCTAAAATAATAAAGATGAAAACATAGGTTTAAATCTTTGCAACCTTAAATTAGGCAACAGTTTCTTAGATACAACACCAAAAGCACAAGCAACCAAAGAGAAAAATAGACATGTTAGATTTCAACAAAATTTAAAACTTTTGTGCATCAAAGGACACAATCAAGAAAGTGAAAAGATAATACACAAAATGTCAGAAAATATCTGCCAATCGTATCTCTGATAAGGGTCTAGTATCCAGAATTTATGAAGACCTTTAACAACTCAACAATAAAAAGAAATAAAATAAATTTTAAAATGAACAAAGGATATGAATAAACACTTCTTCAATGGTAATTTACAAATAGCCAAAAAGTATGAAAAGTTGCTCGATATCATTTGTCCTTAGGAAATGCTAACCAAAACCACAACAAGACACCACAGTGCATTCCCAAACACAGCCACTCATAAAATAAACAAAACAACAAGAAGATAACAAGCGTTGGCAGGAATATGGAAAAAATAAAGCCCTGATACCCTGAGAATATAAAATGTGCTGTCACTGTGAAAAACAGTTTATTGGTTCCTCAAAAGAATAAACAATTACCATATGATCCAGCAATTCAACTCTTGATCTATACCCAAGGGGATTGGAAACATATGCTCATACAAAAATGTATACATGATGTTCATAGAATATCACAGAATATTATTTATGAAAAACAAAAAGTGGAGCCCACCCAAATGCCCATCAACTGATGAATGGATACACAAATATGGTATAGACATACAATGGAATATTATTCAGCCATAAAAATGAAGCATCGATATATGCTATAGTTTACAAACATTGAAAACACGCTAAGTGAAAGAAGTAAGACACAAAATGTCACATATCATGTCATATAATTCTATTTATTTGAATATCAAGTAATAGAAAATCGATAGACACAGAAAGTGAATTACTGGTTACCAGGAGTTGCGGGGAGGAGAGTGGGAGTGACTGCTAACAGGTGTGGAGTTTCATTTTGGGGCAAAAAAAATGTTCCGGACCTAGATAGCAGTGACGATGGCACAATCTTGTGAATACACTAAAAACCACTGGATTGTGTACTTAAAAATGGTAAATTTTATGATTTGTGAATTATATTTCAATTAAAATTAATAAATGTGCAAAAACAATGAATCACAAACTTAAATGTAGATGTAAAACTATGAAATTTTTTTGAGACGGAGTTTTGCTCTTTTTGCCCAGGCTGGAATGCAATGGCGTAGTCTCAGCTCACTGCAACTTCCGCCTCCCGGGTTCAAGTGATTCAGGCACATGCCACCATGCCCGGATAATTTTTGTATTATTAGTAGAGACAGGGTCTCGCTATGTTGGCCAGGCTGGTATCGAATTCCTGACCTCATGTGATCTGCCCGCTTCGGCCTTCCAAAGTGCTGGGATTATAGGTGTAAGCCATCGTGACTGGCCGACACTTAGAAAACAAAAATAAAAGGCTATAACCTTTGGGTTCTAGGGATGTTCAACATCATCAGCCATTAGAAAAATTACAATGAGATATCACTACACATCTGTCAGAATGTTACAATTAAAAGGATGACAACACTAAATGTTAGTGAGGATACAGAGAAACTAGGCCATTCATACATTGCTGGTGGGGATGTGAAATGGCACAGCCAATCTGAAAAACAGTTTATTTCCTTAAGAACAAAACATGCAATCACCATAGGGTCTAGCAATTGCATTCCTGTGCATTCATCTGAGATTAACACTACTGTTTACACACACCTGTACGCAAATGTTTATAGCAGCTTTGTTTATAACATCCCCAAACTGAAAGCAACCTAATTATCCTTCAACGGGTGAATGGTGAAACTAAATGTGGTATATCCATACTATGCAGCTCTACTCAACAATCAGAATGTACTATTTATAGATGCAACAAGCTGGATATGTTTCTAGGGCAATATGTTGGGTGAATGAAGCCAATTTCAAAAGAGAATATGGGATATCTCTGTATTATTTCTTATAACTGAATGTGGCTCTAGAATTATTTCAAAATAAAAGCATTCAACTTTAAACAAAGTTTGGAAAATAACATAACAGACTCCTGTATATTCACCACTGAAATTTTATAATCACTACTAGGTTTTTTTCGCTTCAGATCTCTCTTTTTTAAAGTAAAACAACATAGATATACTTAAAGCAGCACCCTTTCCTGATTTAGCCCATTTCTTTCCAGAACTGAGCACAGATTAAATTTCTCTGTGAATATTCTCATACTTCTCTTTCATCAGTATTGTCATAGCAACAAATAATATTGCTTTATGTACTTTTTTAAAGATGGCATAGATGTTTTCATAAGGTACCATGCAATACATATCATTTTACAACTTGCTTTTTCTTCTCAACACTAAGTTCTGATATTTAACAATGTGGTTGCATGAAGACCTAGGATTTTTATTTTTACTTTGATTATTCTATTATAATAACAATAGTAAATCACATGTGATACTATGTACCAGAGACTGTTCTAAATGCTTTACACATTAACCTTTTGTTCTTCATTAAGATACATTCATCCTATGCTATTATTGTTCCCATTTTACAGATGAGGAAAGTAAAGCACAGAGCAGTTTGGTAATGTCCTTGGTTGTACTGTTAGCAAACGGTGGGACCTGGATTTGAACCTGAAGGGTCTGCCCCAGCGATTGTATCTTTATAGTGTAAATACCACTGCTATATATCTAGTGCACTATCCATGGGCATGTAGATTGTTCATTTTTTTGCTCTCCCCAACTGTGAACATCTTCTTTCTTGTCTCCTTGTGCTGTACACCTAATGAATCTCTTTAACATGTGCACCAGCAAATGGAACTGTTGGGTTGTAGTACATACTTAACTTCGATGGCTGTTTCCAGATTGCTGTCTAATGTGAAGCAAATTCCATCAGCAATGTTTAAGAGTTCCCATTTCTCCATATATTTCCCAGCACTTGACACTGGCAGACTTCACTAACTTTGCTATTTTCAAAAATGTGCATTCCCTTTATTACTAAGGATGCTGAATGTCTTTTCATGAGTTCATGGGTCTTTTGAATTTTCTCTTCTGTGAATTGCCAGTACGTCTTTCATGATTTGTTCATCTATTGAGTTGTTTCTTTTATCTTAGGATTTTATATATCATGCATTGGTGGTATTTATTGAAAATATATTATCCTGGTCTTCGGCTTGTCTTTTAACTTTGCTTGTGCTGTTTTATGTCATATTAAAAATTTTAATTACATGTTGGCAAATCAATCTGTATATATATGTATTTTATCTGCATATGTGTGTGCATATGCACATATACACATAATATATACAGAATAAATAGACTTTTCAGGCTAAGGTTTCAAAATTTGAAATCTGGACTTTTCTATAGCGTTTTTTATCATGGATTCTTTATGGATTGTCAAATATCCTAACATCATTTATTTTTTGATCCCATCATCCACCCCACAGATTGGAATGCTACTCCAGTTATAAACCAGGTTTCTTCTTAGCGTGTGTCATTTTCCCATTCTTGCCAATGTTGTGACATTTGTTTATGATAAACTACAAAGTACTCATTTTTTTCTTCTCTACTTATTAAGAAAGATATTCTAAAAGCAAAATAGGATCATACTTCTCAGGCTGTATTATGACATGCAGACATGCATTTTTCCTTAAAGACATGTCCGGAATTTCTTTCCATGTGGTTGAGGACGTCATTTTTAATGTCTGTAGGGTATTCCTTTAATTTACAACTATCATAATTTACTTAACAATCTCCTAATAATGAGACTTTAGGTTATTTCTAAAATTACAATTAACATCATATGTAAGTATATATATATTTATCCATATTTATCAGTTTTTCATAATTTATTTAGAGCAAATTATGAAAAGTGGAACTTTGAAAGTCAATGAATCAGTAAAATTTCAATTTTGTTACATAACGTCAAACAAAGCATTCTCTGGAATGATGGAGCCAATTTAGACTTGTCCTTTCACAGTACACGGAAGTTTCCAACAACAGGAACTGACAAGATCACTTCCGTATTTTAGAAAGCTTATCCTCATAGTGGTGCAAAGGAATATGCAATACAAAAGCAGCAAATAAATAAACAGCGTTTTGGAAGACTTGAGCAACAGATAAAAAAAAAAAACAACAAACGTTTTGTGAATGTCGTGAGTGCCACGTAGCACGCTGAGTGGATGGGTGGCTGGGTCCCTGGGATTCTCTCCATCCAATCTGAAGGGCTTCAGTTAAACAGTCCAATGTGGTAACTGTGAAAAGAACATGCAATAGCGGCTAGAAGTTTTGGAGGCATCTTGGGCTGACTTCGTTAGAGAGAAGTATACGATCCCTTCATACATCACACACAAAAATCAAATGCATAGCTACTTTAATGGTGCCATCTGATGAAATGAACTTTTTTTGTTTTGTTTTGTAAAAAAAATAATTGGCTGGCTGCTATCAAGTTTTTGTTGTTTTGTTTGTTTGTGTTGAGACGGCATCTTGCTCTGTCTCCCAGGCCAGAGTGCAGTGGTGTAATCTGGGCTTACTGCAACCTCTGCCTACTGGGTTCTAATGATTCCCCCACCTCAGCCTGGCAAGTAGCTGGGATTATAGGTGCACACCACCACACCCAGCTAATTTTTTGTATTTTTAGTAGAGGTGGGGTTTCACCATGTTGGCCAGGCTGGTGTTGAGCTCCTGACCTTAAGTGATCGCATGCCTCGGCCTCCCAAAGTGCTGGGATTACAGGCATGAGCCTCTGCACCCGGCCTATCAAGAAGTCTTGAGACAAGAACTCTGACTATGTGCATTTAAAAGAAGAGTTTTGTTCACACGCAGTTCAGAGCTTTGGTAAACTTGAGTACAGATGCTTGGGGGAGCCCCAGCAGTGGCTAGAAGGTTTCCTGAAACGCACTTTCCTTCTGTCTCCCCTCGCCTCATTCCAAATGGTGCCAAAGCTGGGAAGAGACCCAGTTTCCTAACATCGCTACACCAGGAAAGAACGGACAATCCACAAACATGCTGTCTTCCAAACTCCATTTCCAGAACTCAAAACCCAGATTCTTTCTCTGGATAATATTAAAAAGAGGGAAAGCATTTTGCATGAAAACATGTTGTAACTGTATTTGTAACACTCAATAAATAAATTACAGGTTTTATATCATTCAGAGAGAGCTGCCAGTGATTTATTCAGTTATTAACTTCACACGCTTGGAAGAATGAATTAAACGCCGGCCCGTATTGAAGGTTTGGGGATTATGCAGCCAGAATATGCCACTGAAAAGTTTGGGCAGCTCTACAAGGCATTTTAGGAGAAGCAAGGAGAGTTTGGGAGAAGCCAGGGAGGGCAGATGATTCTGTCCTGTCCATTTACAGAAGCTTATAAATTCCATAAAAAGGAAATGAATTATGCATTATTGGGTTTACATAAGGTCATCCAGTGAACTTTGACCCTTCTCTTTTCTCATTTGGCTCAATTATTAGATGAAATGACAGATTTGATCTCTTTTCAAATTGTATTAGAAAGGGTCTCTTTATTTCACCCTCTAGCAGCAATCAGCTGACAGGACTGGGCAAGTGCATTAATTATGATTGATTTAGAGTGTCTATAGGGTGATTATTTCTAGAATTCTACTCCTGAGCCAAAACCTTTTGACCTATTTCAGGCCACACAGCAAATTAATCCATAAGAAGATTTAAGGGGAGACTTCAGGACAGCAGTTTCCCTCCTGTATTTGCAATCAAAACATTTAAGACACCCAGAGCAACTCAGAGGGATTGAATTACTGGAACACTCCATGGCAAAGACATTTAACAACCTGACAACTCGGTTTTAAAACATCTTATGCGTGATAACCACGAATGGCTCTGAATTAGCCCCCAAAAGAGGAAAAGATTCCTAAGTCTCTCTACTCTGAGCTAATAGGATAGCATAGGAAAACAAATCTTTATTATGAGTTTTTGAATTTGTCACCATTGGAGTTTCAGAATAACATGTCTGTTGGGATATTCAATCTCCCGTTCTTCTTTCCAGTGGATTAAAAATGACAGTACTAATTAAAGAAGTAAAGAAAAGAGACCACTGTCAGAAGCAACGTATAGGCTTGAATTATAATAAGGCTCAGATGAGAAGGAGAAAGAAAAGTTGGAGAAGTATCCTCATTAGGAGTTGCTTTCTAAGTATCGAAAAACATCCTGAAGATGAATTCTCTTTAAAAAGAGGGTGTTTATGGGGCTGGGCACAGTGGCTCACGCCAATAATGCCAGCACTTTGGTAGGCTGAGGCTGGTGGATCAAGAGGTCAGGAGTTTGAGACCATCCTGGCCAAGATGGTGAAACCCTGTCTCTACTAAAAATACAAAAATTAATTGGGCGCAGTGGCGGGCACCTGTAATCCCAGCTATTTGGGAGGCTGAGGCAGGTGAATCGCTTGAACCTGGGAGGCAGAGGTTGCAGTGGGCTGAGATCATGCCACTGCACTGTGCACTCTAGCCTGGGTGACAGAGCAAGACTGTCTCAAAAAACAAACACACAAACAAACAACAAAGAAAAAATAAGAGAGTGTTTAACCAAAATTACCACCTCTGAGTTATTAGATCCCAATAGAGATTAAAGGGAAGAATCATCTAGAATTGATGCCAGCAGATCAATTAACTCAGTCCTACTACTACCTGCCGTCCAATGCCCCCACATGGCAAAGAAGGAGTTTGGGTCAGGCCTGAGTAAGTTCTATCTGCAGCACTTACAAGCTGTGTGACCCAGGCCAAGTGACTTGACCTCCTTGATCTCTGTTCTTTTTTTTAATTCTATGAGGTAGAAAAAATACCTATCTCGCTGTAAATCTGTAGTGAGGATTAGAGACCATGTGTGTTTAGAGGAACAAAACTGTTTTGTTGCTATTATTTATAATCCTCCATTGTCATATTTATAGAGAAAGGTCCCGAGAACTGAAGAATTTTTTACTTGCTGAGCACAAGCAAAATTTCCATCCTCACACATGAAGATAGTATTAAGTGGTAGAAAGAGATAGAAACTGGATTGAAAGAGATAGAAGCTGTGTTGCTCAATGTAAGAAAAGAGGACAGAAAAGCCCAGGGAAGGCACGTGGAAGTCTGGGATTGGAGAGGCTAACATAAAGAAGGCTCAGGGGAGAGAGACCTGGTCAGTAGTGGGCAGAGGAGTGATACTAGGAGGAGAATATACATCTGGGGAAGATTCCTAAGAGAAAGACTGAGTCCACTATGACATCAGTCCCTTTTTCTGTCTCCATTCCGAGATCTTCAGGAAAATCTACAATGCTACAATGCTTTGGTGGGAGTGAGCCCTTCCAGATGAAGAAGTTCTTCAGGTTTGGCCAGGGACAAGGCTGAGACCATGGCAGATGACAGCTGGCACGTGAGTTCTGTGTATCAGGATCTGACATTCTTAACAAATGATGCTACCATGATTATTATAGATCTATAGCTTTTATGCTTCTCAAAAGAATTCCGAGGTGGGCAGATCACCTGAGGTCAAGAGTTTGAGACTAGCCTAGCCAGGCTAGAGGCGGAGTTTGCAGTGAGCCAAGACCGCACCATTGCACTCCAGGCCTGGGCAACAGAACGAGACTCCATCTCAAAAAAGAAAAACAAAAATTCCAGAGAAGTTATCTCTTTTGAGAAAACAGGATGACAAAGACCATGTCAACAGATACTCATGGGTCACAGATGGTTTCACGTTACTTGGCCCCACAGACTCCACTTGGAAATGTGGGACGACAATTTTTTTTTTAATTACACTCCCTTTTCCCTTTCAGATCTAAACTCCATGGTTCTGTGTCTCTGTAATTAGTTTTCATATTTTTAGAGGAAGCACTCGGCTTTTTAGCTGTAAACCCAATGGCTTCAGGGACCAGGCAGGCCAACATAAATGAATGAAGCAGACCAAATGTCAAACAAAAGGGAACAGTGGAGATTGTAGCAAACTAGAGGATATACGAGTTTCTTAAAAGTGTTCAAATCTAATTCTTTGAAAAGCACTGTGCCGATCAAATTCTACTTTCCAGGACCAAGGTTTGACCTATGACCCAAGAGGCCCAGAACGGAATGTTTAGACCTTGCTTGGTTCTTTTAATCCTATGATTCAGCCGATCTCTGCCTCCATACCACTGACTCATATAGACAAAGTTAGCAGATGCATTTGTTTCTTGAGAAATCAGTTACATTAAATTGAGTGACTGTGGGCCAGCAAAGCTGTCATTATCCTGAGGCCTGGTCATCAGTTATAAAGCTAATAAGTACAAGCAGCATGTTGGTGGCAGTTCCCAGGCTAACTCATATAGTTCTGGGATGATTACATAAGCAGGAATGCATGTGGCTTAATGACAGTTAAAAAAATAACATAAACAACCCACAGCCGAGGACTTTTCTGGGTAGCTGGAGACTGGGATTTAGGGTACGAAGACATACATTTCAACATTTGCAGAATGAAGCTCTCACTTCCAGCAGGCTGGTAGAGGCTTAATTCTAGTAGTTCTCTTTTTCTTTTTTTCTTTTGAAACGGAGTCTCACTCTGTTGCCCAAGATGGAGTGCAGTGGTGCGATCTCCGCTCACTGCAACCTCCACCTCCCAGGTTCAAGTGATTCTCCTGCCTCAGCTTCCCAAGCAGCGGGGATTATAGGTGCACACCACCACGTCCAGCTAATTTTTGTATTTCGGGTAGAGATGGGGTTTCACCATGCTGGCCAGGCTGGTCTCCAGCTCCTGACCTCAAATGATCCGGCTGTCTTGGCCTCCCAAA
The DNA here is from genome assembly GCF_024542745.1 of Macaca thibetana thibetana. Classification (NCBI taxonomy): domain Eukaryota; kingdom Metazoa; phylum Chordata; class Mammalia; order Primates; family Cercopithecidae; genus Macaca; species Macaca thibetana. The sequence goes on from NC_065597.1 coordinate 40,571,673, forward strand.
GTGCTGGAATTACAGGCGTGAGCCACCGTGCCCGGCCTATTCTGGTGGTTCTCTAAACCAAAAAGTGACTGACCGGCCTTGCAAGATGGTGGATAACCCCAACTCGTGGCTCACTTATTATTATTATTTGGGCGGGAGATCAAATGAAAGAATGCCAAATAAATATGAAGCAGCAGAAGCCTGTACTAATAGGGTCTTGGAGGTAGAAGGGTTCTAAAACCACCTCCTTCCTAGGACAGAGCAAGAGCCACCATTATGAAGCTAAAGAAACTCTTTCTTGAGCAGCTGTCGTCAGCAGAGCTATTTGCAAGGCATGTTGGGGAGGCAGAGGTGAAGAGAAGAGGTTGCCAGCCTGAGGAGGGCTATATTGCAGGGGTGAGGAGATTGGGAGGAAAAGTCATGCAAAGTGACTGTGGCTCAGGGGAAACCCAAAGTCAGAGAGGAGACTTCCCAGATTGACCAGAATGCAGTCAGAAGGAGACTCTGCAAGAAATCTAGGCAACTGGCTCGAGAAAAGGGGCTAAAGTGACAAACGGAGCAGAGACCCTGAGCTCTTATTTAGGCTGAGCTAAATGAGCAGCTAATGTTTTCTGAGCTCCCCGAAGATGCCAGATAATGTTTGAAGTGTTTTACAGGTATTAACTCAGAGGCCTGTACTGCTATTATCCCTCTCCACTTTACAAGTGAAAAAAAACAGACACCTGGAGCTTAAGTCCCTTGCCCAAGGTCACGCAGTTAAGAAGTAGCAGAGCCAGGATACAAACTCTGCACTTTGGCCTCAGAGCCTGTGCTCTTAACCACTCTCCCAGGCTGCCAGTCACAGGGAGTCAGTCCTGGAATTGCTCAGCGGGGCAGTTTGCAAGATGGTTCTATGTATCTGTGTATCGGTTTGCAGGATGGCTTGAAAGGAGACAGCCAAAGGGAAGAGACAGAATCAGCTCAAAAGCAGGACCAGGTCCAGAGCTCAGGAGCAGGCATGCTTGGGTTGTGGGGGAAGGGGGCCACCCCAGGGAGATGAAAGGGAGCCAGCATCCCAGAAAATAAGGATGCCATTCTCCAAAGGTGAAACCAGCTTCCACTAACCAGGTGTCACTTCCAGTTCCTGGGAAGGAGCTCTGCTGTGAAAATAAGTCTGTGTCCTGAGTGTAATGGTAAATAAGCTTTAACAGGGATGGAAACTTTAGGAGGACTTAAAAGGCCAGCAGCTCTGAGAGAGGTCATACGGGGACACAATTTGCCTAAATGAGATAAATTTATACTGAGAGCAAGCTTTAGTGTCAGCTGGGGTGTCGAGAAGAAAAAAACTCAGGAACCACGGGTAAGGAGCATCATAGTGAGGCAAAGGAGATGCCCCAGCTAGGGACTTTGGAGAAGAAAATCTTATTCTGTTTTACAATTTTGCTCAGAGCTTGTGCCACATCTTGGAAACAGATGATGCTGAGCGAGGAAGATCCTTTGTGCCGGCAGCACTCAGAAAGGAGAGAAAGCTGCCCAGGAGAGAAAACGAAGGCAGGGAAGATATTAGCAGCCAGGTGCGGGGCATGGGGCAGCTCGGGTCACGTTTTCTGTGGCCTCATCCAATGGTGGATACACTCTATCTCAGCTACTTAAAAAAAATTTTTTTTTAATTATGTAAAGTTTGAACTTTATTTTCCTTTGCAATTTTTTTTTTCTTTTTAAAAATATTATTGGTTGGGTGCAGTGACTCACGACTTTAATCCCAGCACTTTGGGAGGCAGAGGCAAGCGGATTGCTTAAGGTCAGGAGTTCGAGACCAGCCTAGCCAAGATGGTGAAACCCCGTCTCTAACAAAAATACAAAAATTAGTTGGGCATGGTGACACGCCTGTAATCCCAGCTGCTCAGGAGGCTGAGACAGGAGAATCACCTGAACCTGGGAGGCGGAGGTTTCAGTGAGCTGAGATTACACCACTGCACTCCAGCCTGGGCGACAGAGTGAGACTCCTCTCTAAAAAAAAAAAAAAAAATTATTTCTAATTTCAATAGTTTTGGGGGATACAAGTGGGTTTTTGTTACATGGATACATTTTTTAGTAGTGATTCCTGAGATTTTGGTGCGCCCATCACCCGAGCAGTACATACTGTACCCAGTGTGTAATCTTTTATCCCTCACCCTGCTCCCAACCTTCCCCGTGTCCCCAAAATTTATTATATCACTCATGCCTTTGTGTCCCCATAGCTTAACTCTCACTTAGAAGTGAGAACATAGGATATTTAGTTTTTCATTCCTGAGTTACTTCACTTAGAATAATGATGTCCAGCTCCATCCAAGTTTCAGTGACTTTTTTTTCTTTTTTTTTTTTTTTTTTTTTTTTTTTGAGACGGAGTCTCGTCACCCAGGCTGGAGTGCAATGGCTCGATCTCGGCTTACTGCAACCTCCACCTCCCAGGTTCAAGCGATTCTCCTGTCTCAGCCTCCCGAGTAGCTGGGACTACAGGTGCCCACCACCATGCCCGGCTAATTTTTGTACTTTCAGTAAAGATGGGGTTTCACCATGTTGACCAGGCTGGTCTCGAACTCCTGACCTCAGGTGATCCACCCGCCTCAGCCTCCCAAAGTGCTGGGATTACAGGCGTGATCCACTGTGCCCAGCCTCAGTGACTTATTTTTAACTCAGGTTTTGACAAGTATCTGTGACTTCCCTTTGACTTACTGTTCCATCTGAGGTTCTGGGGACTAGCAGGCAATGAAACCCAGGAAGGTCCTTTTTTTTTTGACGTCATGAGGATGAGAGCAAAGCAACAAATAGATCTTGAATCACGGGGAGAAGATGGTGAGGATGCAAGAGATACAGGAGAAGGCATGCTTAGAGATAAACAGCTACAAATCTTTCTATGCACACGGGGAAAAAGGTAGAGGGTATTTGAGGGAGAGCGAGGAGGGGGCCAGGAGGGGAGGTCGGTCGTTAGTGCACCGCACTTACATGTGTCAGTAGTGTCTTCTCTTTGCCGTGACTGAGTGTGATAAGTGTGAAATTGGTAAGGGACCATTCCAATGGTTTTAACTCCCTCAAAGCTATGTCCCACCCACGGACACTGCCATATCATAGATGTGTAAAGAGTGCAAGAAACCCAGATCTCAGATCCGCAGCCCCTACTCGCACCTACAATCAGTTACTTCTATGAGTACCTCGTGCAGCATTCCTTAGGAAATGAAGCCAAAGAATCCTGGCCATTGCCTTTTCCATAACATCCTGGAGAAGCGAAGAGAAGAGACACCCCACACTCCAGTTCTCCAGCTGTGGAAAGATCTTGGCCTACAGATCATGTGACCAGCCTCCTAGTGTCAGAGGAGAGTGCTGGAGGCTGCTACCCTGAGCTCCAGGTGACTGGGGCTACGCAGGAAGATGCAAGTCTGGTGTTGCCAGATTTTTATGTGCGCAACCAGTTTTTTTGTGTTTGTGGTTTTTTTTTTTTTTTTTTTTTGCTGTTATTGTTTTGTTTTGTTTTTTTTAGAAAACACGTGGTGAGCCAAACAAGACATTTCTGTAGGCCTTATCGGGCCCCCAAGTCACCTTTGAGTACAGACTCTAAGTAATTATATCAGTCAGGCTACAATAACCCCGCAGTAACAAACAACCTTCAAAGCTCATTGGTCTAACTTGGAAAAAGTTATTGTTTCTTCAGGCTGCATGTCCAGCATAGCTCTAGAGGTAGACCCTGCTGGGAAGTTCTGTGCATGGTGAAAACACATGGACCCAGGATAGAGAAGTCCACATATCAATAGAACCATGTCTGCTGAGGATTACAGAATGTGGCAAATTGCGCGTTGTCTCTTTAAAACTGCCGCTTGACACGTATCATGTTCGCAGACATACCACTGGCCTGCGCAAAACGCGTGTCCACACTCCATTTCAAGGGGAATGATAAGGTGCTTGAAAAGAGATTGAAATATGGAAAACTGAAACATAAATTAATGACATCATTGTAACTTTTAAAATTGATCCTAAATAAAATGATCCTTTGTAGCATTTTCAATGTAGCAGCTAGGAGGTAGCATCATAGATGGTGCTTTGCAGAGGGTAAAGATAACTGCAAATTCACGTCTCCATTTTGCCTTCCATTTCAATCCCATCTCTTTAGCAGTTAAGCTGAGGTGGTAAAGACAAGGAACATGGGCTACATTTAGGGGCAAGGGGACACTGGAAGCACCTTGTGTGTCCATCCTGTCTGCTGGGCTTTCTCTGAAGAACCTGGCTCATCCACTGTCCCCAAAGCCCCAACTGCCTGTAGGAAGAAGCCCTGCCCTCAGGCCCTAGTAGGGAGCTCGCTTTCCTGGGTTCTTCTCTGAATTATTTCTTCGCAAGCGTGTGCATGCCCAAGCTGCCTGTGAGCCCAAAGAATCGTCCCTTGTGACTCCCCTCCTTCAACAGGCTCCAATTAGACACCACTTAACAGCACCTCCAGTTTGACTGTCTGTCCAAGATTCCACAATGCATGGGAATTCTCCCAGAGATTATTCCTGTTTTTCTCATCCTGAAAAAAAAGGAGGGGGGAATAATACATGATTGAAAACTAGCCACCAAATGTTAAAAAAATAAATAAATAAATTTGCAGTTGTGTTGCTTTGAAAACTTATTGCACAGCTGGGGGCATTTAAAGAACTTAATTAACAAGCTTTGGCCGCAACGTGCCACCTCTTTGGGAGGGGAAAAAAATCACAGTTAAGATTTGTCCAATTAAATTATAGAAGAGTTGGTGGATTCAAAAGGAGAGAGAGAGAGGTTGGGAGAATGCACTTCCAATTTAAAAAGAAGATTTCTAGTCTGATGGGAGACCTATAGTCTGATTAATTCAGTGCTAAGCTTTTCTGCAGTTTCCACAAACTCATAGGTACTTAAGAATTTTTAACCCAAATGTAATTATAGGTTTTGATCATCAGGCATTGGTAAAATAAAGCCCCCTCTTTCCTATAAAAACTGAGGATAAAATATTTTGTTGTGAGGGAGCTCACTCAAACCCCACTTTTTCTCACTTCCATAGAGGACTACACCTTAGCCCAGAATCAAGACTCTATTAGAACTTTAATGGGCCATAGCAGTTTTGTTGTCCTGGGCCCTATTCTCCGTAAAAAATATATGAAAAATTATATTTTATAAGTGCATTGGCATAAAGGTGACTATAATGCAGGCTAGATTTATTTTTATTATAGTTATTTTATTTTGACTTTTAAAAGAAATTAAGCCAGGTGCAGTGGCTCACACCTGTATTCCCAACACTTTGGGAAGCTGAGGTGGGCGGATCACCTGAGGTCAGGAGTTCGAGACCAGCCTGGCCAACGTGGTGAAATCCCGTCTCTACTAAAAATACAAAAATTAGCCGGGCATGGTGGTGGGCACCTGTAATCCCAGCTACTCAGGAGGCTGAGGCAGGAGAATTGCTTGAAGCCGGGAGACAGAGGTTGCAGTGAGCCGAGATCGCACCATTGCACTCCAGCCTAGGGTACAAGAGCCATACTTTGTCTCAAAAAATAATAATAAAAAAATAAAAGAAATTAAAACGGTAACATTCTAGTGGGCCCCTTGAAGTATGGTAGTCCCTAAGACATCCTGCCTCCTGTGCCCAGTGGATAAGTTGGCCCTGCCTGGAATGTCCCTTTATGAGCCAAAAGAAGGCCATGAGGCCAGTGAAGGATGGGTTCAAAATAACAGTAACGACGACACAGCAAGCCGTTTCATATCAGCTTGCGTGAAGCCCTGGTCTTCACAGCAGACTAACCTCCAGGTCCCGCAGCCCATGCCCACCCCCACACCAAAAAAAAAAATTGTTATTCTGACATCATTGGCCTGAAAGAATACCCAGTACAGTACACACTCTTTTGGAATGACGAGTTTTCTGCCTTTTCCTAAGGGGGATACTCAACCACAGACAAAAATGCATAAGGGCAGCAGAGAAAATTCATTTGTACAAGCTGGCCCCCCTACTGTGGAATTTTCAATTATATATATCTAATTATGGCTGTCAGTTGATGGATTCAGAAAAGACATTTTGGTCCCCCCCCTCCTTTTTTTTGTCTTTTCGTCATCTCTTCTGTTAGAATGATTATAGCACACTTACACAACTAATTGCCTTACTGCTGATTAGTGATACAATTATGCAGACCCGGCTCCTTGTGTGAACAACCATCTGCAGAGAAAAAAAAAGTGACACTATTCAAAAACTATCCATAATTTAACCAATGTTATTCCAATGCACTGAGCCCAGACAATCGTCTAGCTTTCATATTTCATACCCACCCTGGCAAGAGGAGGTTGGGTTTTGTGTGCCCAATTCACCTCTTTAGACACACTGTGAATCAGAAAGAAAGAGGGGAGAAGAAAGTACTTCAAATGTCAACCCATAGTGGGGAATTGAAGCGTGGTTAACGTCCATTCCTCCTTTGGGTAATTTTTCTTCAAATTTTATACCACTTGGCAATTTTTTGTTTCCTTTCAAACTGCTGAGAAAGTGCAGATGTTTCAACTCCCCAAAGTGGGGCTCGGGTTTGCTGGTTTTTTTTTTTTTTTTGTGGGCTGCTCTCCCCAATCCTTTTCTCTCCTTTCTCCCCCATAATGTTTTCAAAAAGAAAAAAAAAAAAAAGAAAGAGGAAAGAAAGAAAGGGTTTTAATAGAATCGAAGGACGCGGCTGACATATGACATTTCAATAAAGTGTGTCTTTTGTTCTCTAAGGCAACGTATACAAGACACCAAACTCTGAGACCTTAGGGGCCACAGGGAGAGAACAGGTGGACGGGGCAGGATGCTGTTTGCCCCGGGGAGAAAACAAAGAAAGCGATTTGGTCTTTCCCCATGAGCAAGGCAAGAGCAGCCCTGTCTGTGAGGGAAAGAAAGAGCCCATTAGAAGAGCAGGAAGGTTCAAAACTGTAAAGCAAAGTGCCAAATTCTCCCTTAGTTTTAAAATAAGATTGGAGGTTGTCAAGGCACAGAAAGAAGGATCCTGAGGTCTTAGAATGGCAAGGTTCTCTTTGATTTTGATATTAGTGTAGAATGACTTTGTAGAGCAGAAAAAGATTCTGGGCCTTACAGAGAAACATTAAAAAAGAAATCCTAAGGGCTGGGTGTGGTGGCTCATGCCTGTAATCCCAGCTCTATGGGAGGCCAAGGGGGTGGATCACGAGGTCAGAAGTTCAAGACCAGCCTGGCCAACAGGCGAAGCCCCATCTCTACTACGAAAAATAGAAACGTTAGTCAGGCATGGTGGTGGGCCCCTGTAATCCCAGCTACTCGGCAGACTGAGGCAGGAGAATCACTTGAACCCGGGAGGCGGAGGTGAGCTGAGATCATGCCACTGCAAGCCAGCCTGGGCGACAGAGCGAGACTCCACCAAAAAAAAAAAAAGAAGAAGAAGAAGAAGAAGAAGAATTCCTAGAGAATCAAGATTTCTGATGTCCATGATGCATCTATATCACCAGCAAAAGATGAGGGGAGATGGGGGCTGGGCCTGAAAACTTCATTTGGAGATGCCTCATCTCATGTCCCAGACAGAGGCCTTCTCTCAAAGCACCATTTCTGCAATATGGGCACTGCAGAACCTTTGAGGTCACCGATTCTTCCAGACCTTAGACATCATTCTGTCCTTGCTAAGACACCTGAGCCTGGGATTCGGTCTCTCTGCTTTTGCTTTTCTTTCATTCTCCTCTACTTAGCATTTTGTAACAAGTTTTTAAGCTTAATTTTCTGTGCCATTGTGTTGTTTCTTAAGGGCAGAAATTTTGATTTCCCAGTCCCTCTGAACTTCTTTCAAACAGTGATAACTGAAGCTCCTCAGGATGATCCCAGTATGTTCTCTGAAACATAAAAGATAAAGATATGTTGAGCCAGTTTTGTTTTGTTGGGTATTTTCTGATAGCAAAACTAATAATAGTAGTGACTCTTTCCTGAGAGCTTACAGTATGCCTCGTTCTTTTTTTTTTTTTTTTTTTTTTTTTGCTTTATATTAATTACTTCATTTTGATCTTCACAAAATCCTTCAAAGTAGGTATTATGATTATCCCACCGTATGGAGGAGAATCCCTCAGATTAATGGAGTTGAAAAACTAGGCCTGGACACACAGCTAATTGCTGCTACCTGTGAACAACAATTTGAACTGAAGCCTAGAGCTCTCCAAAGTCTAAGCTCTGACCCACCAAGCATCTCAACACCTCCTCCATGCCTTAAACAGTGTTAGTCTGTGCAGAGAGGACTTGACAACTCTGCTAATCAGAATATTTCTTGAACAACTAATGGAAGGGAAGAGGAAAGAAAGGAGGATGGAAGAAGGAAGGGAGGGAGGGACAGAAGGAGGGAGGAAGAAGCAGGTCACTGCTGCCTTGTGGAAGACGCACTGGATTTAGCATAGCTGCCCTGGTGTCCTGGTCACTGCTCTGCCCCTGTGGCTAAATGGCTCAGGACAGGTTGCCAGACCTCTCTATATGTCTTCACCATTAAAAGAGAGGTTTAAGAAAGAATAAATTTCTTCTTCCTAAAGAACCTCTCCCAGTCCTTTTGGCCAATCCTGGCATCTCATTTTTCAGTGCTTACATAGACCTCTCCTCTGGGGTCACCTGGCACAACAACACATTACTAACTGCCTTCAATTCTTTGGTCATACTGTGGGCATTGGGCTTGCCAACCTGGTTGAGGTGTGAGATCTTAGAGAACAAGAATCTTCTTTCCTCCTCCTTCATCTTCTTTTCTCCTCTACTTCCTTCCCCTGCTCCTCCTTCTTCTCTATTTTTCTTACAAGGGTTAAACAAGTGTCTATTTTGAGCTTAGCACAAAGTCTGTTCCCACTTTCTCCAAGTGTCCCACCTAAGTTCTGAAGCTCAATAAATAAGCCCAATTGGAAGTGGATACATGATTAGTTAATTGTTCAGTGGCAAAGTTCTTACAGTTGATTTTCTCTGCCATCACTCCAGAAAAATATAAGTAAAAGCCTTAGTTGGTGGGAAAGATGGTATTTTTGAAAACAAGAAACATATTCAAAGGAATGTTTTTGGGTTCGTTCTTTTTTTCTTTTTTTTTTTTTTTTGCACTTAGCATCTGACAAAGAGAGAGTCATTAATGCCATAGTGTGCATATGAGATTGTAATGAGATGATTCTCACCTGAGTGATTTCTGAGGCATTCATCCCATTGAATCCACCAGGGATCCAAACTCCACCAAGATTTTAGACTTGGTCTGGTAAACAGGGTTTAATGACTAAGAAAACATGTAGAGTCTTCAATGACATAAATCAAGCATCAGGACCCCAAACCAGTGATCTCCTACCACAGCAAGCTTTAGTCTTATTTGTAAAACTGTCGGCTCCTCAAGCCTCCTGCCTGAGAAGAATCAGGAAGAGGATCCTAAGCCCAAACCCTGATTTGTCTATTTCCTTGCCTGAGGAAAGATTTGTCCGAGGCATTTCTGATGCTCAGATGGCAAATCTGGCCGCTCCACAGGACAAGTGGGTCTCTGAATGAGACTTTCATATTTTTATGATTGGAGGTGGGGAAAGGCAAATGTTTGGAAGTGAAAGGTACCTTGGGACAGTTTAAGTCAACTTTTTATCCAGTGTGGAGCTGCCAGCCATCTTGGGTTTTTTTTGTTTTGTTTTTTTGGTTTTTGTTTTGTTTTGTTTTGTTTTGCTTTGTTTATCTCCTTTGTCATCCCTGGCTCAAACTAAAGAGTTTGGGAGCTTATTTCCGTACCCTTCATGCCCTCCTTTTCCTGATGTGACAATCAGTGTATCTCAGTTGGCAAAGATGACCCAGCGCCTTGGTCTATCCATTAAACCAGGCAACAATCTCCAACCATCCATTTAACTATCCATCCATCCACCCACTCATCTATCTACCCATGCAACATCAAATGGACTACTATATTCCAGGCATTAAAGTAGGTGCAAAAATCAAAAGAAGAAATAGACGCTATTTCCATTTTGAAGGAGTTTGTTGTCTGGTGGGAATAAAGACCATCTATCAATAAGCATGATAATAGCAAGTAGTCAATGATATAATAGGCACATTCATAGTGCTAACATAATATAAAGAATATTTACTGAACACTTACTATGCTCCCAACCCCATGCTAAGCTCTTATGTAATTTCTCTCATTTAAGCCTCATGATGATCCTATGAGACAGGTGCTATAATTTTCTCATTTTCCACATAAAGGGACTTGTTCCACATCACATACCTATGAGGAGGTGGAGCTCTTGAAGTTCAACACTCTATCTCCAGACCTTATGCTCTTAAACAGCAAGCTACCTACTGCTAGCTGGAATCTCTGATGAAGACATGACTCCAGGGAAATTTACAGAGTTCTCTCAGAGAGGGTGACATTTATGCTGGGCCTTAAAGGAGATCGTCAGAGAGAGGAGGAAAAGAACATTTCAGGCAGTTGCAAGACTGGTCCATGTGTTTAGAGAGGAGCAAGCACTTCTTCAGTATGACTGGAAGATAGAATGCATATGTGTAGATGGAAAATAAGACAATAACAATCATAATCACTACATCTTATAGGATGCCTCCTCTACTACCTGCCACGGCTGTCCATACACAGCCCCTGCAATCCTTACAACCCCCATGAGGTTTTATCATCATCTGCATTGGAAAAACTCAAGCTCAGAGACTTTCTGCACCGCCCAGATAAATGATTAGCTCAAGGTCACACAGTTAAATAAGCTGAATAAGCCTATAAAGCAAGAATGGTCTGATTCCCCCAGTTTATGCACCTAGAGGGGTTAAGAGTTGGGCTGTGAAGTTAGACCACCTGGGATAAAATTCCAGCTCTGTCACTTCCTAGTTTTGTGGCCTTAGGCCACTTACTAAACCTCACTATGCCTCAGTTTTCTCACCTGGATGGAAATAATAATCATCTTATTTGTCTTATCTGAGTGTTATTTCAAGGAATCAAGGAGTTAATGCATGTGAATCACAAAACTTAATGCCTCGTACCTCATTTAATGAAGATTTACTATGATTGTGATTGTTATTTTGGGGTCCATTTATCAGGGGCATCTAAGTGCTGTTTAAAGCAAGAAAAATAAATGAATACAAGTGAAATGATAGAGAAGTTGATAGTCACTAGCAGCTGGTTGAAGCCCCAGTTCAGGAGAGAAAAAGGGACAGTTTTAACCAAAGGCCCTGTCAGCTCAGAGAAGTTATAAGTTTTTCTGACAAGTTTTAAACAACTCTGAAGCCTTCCCTTAAATGTCCCCTGAAAGCAAAGTGCTCTGGGGCATTTTGACCTTGACCCAGGGATGATGTGATGTGCCTCTGTGCCAGGCTTCAGCCTCAGGCAGGGGAACACTGACTTATGAGGAAGTCCATGCTGCCTGGATTTTGGCTTACTGGTCCACAAAGCCTCAAGGCTTCCCATTCTTATGCGAAGCTGATTCAGTTTCACCCAAGTTCCCCCAGCTCTGAATGTAGGCCCAGTACTCTCAAGGGACCACGAGCTTTCTCTATCAAGTGCACTGGGAAGAAAGACAGTGTGAGGCTATTTGTCTTTCCTCCATGAGAGAATGTCTATTAAAATGCAACACATTATTATCCTAATCAGCACACCCTGCCGGTCAAATCATGTCCCAAAGTTTTGTACAAGGGCAGCCAGACGTAACTTGATTAGTTCATAAAGAGCGTACTTGTCTCTTGCAACAAGTGAGATAAAGCATTATGTTTGCTTAGCAACATCTCATTTTGGGGGCTGAGACTGCCATAATCACCAGACTGGGAAGACAGGCCGTTCTAGTTTGGTTTCCTCCAGAAGCAACCCAAAAACAAGGATTCAAGTGCAGAGAATTTATCTGGGAGCTGCAGAAGGTCCCTGTGGAGGAGTAGGGAAGTGATCTAGGGAAGGAAAGGTGACCAGCAGACAGTTTCTTATAGAACCAGCAACTGGTTCTATAAGAACTGGAGCTCAATCCTATGGGGAAACAGCAACTGGAGCTCAATCCTATGGGGAAACTCCAAAGAATGGTATAAAGCCCAGGCCTCAGAATGAGCCACCTTCGTAGTGAGGGAGCTGGGGTGTTTATACATCAACTTCAGCCACTGTTTGAGACCTGCTTCAGGGGGCTGTTAATACCCCAGGACTTTGGGCCTACTCTTCCTAGGCAAAATGGCTTTCGGAGATATCAGAGAAAGCCCTGAGGCATGGAGAAGTGGAGAAGGACAGGTGGAAGGCAGCTGGAGCATGATGGAAGGGTAAGATCCTGGAGATCGTCCTCTTCACCTTCAAACAAATATGTTCTGCACCAGCTCACTTATCCAGAGGAGAGCTGGTGAACAGCCTCTAATATCCATGAAAATTTATTTATTTATTTATTTATTTATTTATTTATTTATTAGAGTTAGGATCTCTCTATATTGCCCAGGCTGAAGTGCAATGGCTATTCACAGACACAATCATAGTACACTACAGCCTTAAATTCCCAGCCTCAAGCCATCCTTCCACCTCAGCCTCTCAAGTAGCTGGGACAACAGGTGTGTGCCACTATGCCAGGCTATCTATTTTTTTTTTTCTGATAGAGACAGGGTCTCACCGTACTCCCCAAGCTGGTCTCAAACTTCTGGCCTCAAGTAATCTTCCCACCTCAGCCTCCCGAGAAGTTGAGATTACAGGTTCCCACCGTGTGTCCGGCCTTTGAATCTTATTATTAACAGTAATTACTTATTCATATCAGGGCTTTGTTCAGAGCCTTTTTACTCATAGGTATAATATTAAAGTATATTGATGCAATATTAGTAAACTTTATTGAGGTCACAAGAACAAATGAAAGGAGCTATGACACACAAATTCTACTTGAAAGTTATCCTACATAAATACATATACATGTTTCCAAAGATATATGAACAAGGATATTAAACGTTGCTTTGTTTGTAACAAACAAAAAATGGAAACTGCCTAAGTGCCCATCAGTAGGGGAATGGTTCACTAAAGGTTTTGAGATCCTGAAGTTATTATAAAGAATGACAGAAATCAACACATATACTATCATGGAAAAAATTCAATATGTAAATGAAAAAAATCTTGCCACAGAATATGTGATTATGATTTCCATGTATGTTATAGTCAAGCATATATAATATAAAAATGTATTATATATAATAACATGTATGCTTGTATAGATCATGAAGGAAACATATCAAAATGTAATAGGGATTATTTCTGGGCAGAGAATAGAAAATAGTTTCAGAAGGACTTTCTCTTCTTAATCAATGTATTGCTCAAATCATTCACTACAAATGTGAATTCATATATTATTTGTGTAATTAAAAAGGATGAGTGACAGCTGACATCTTTCCACTAATCCCGAAGACTGTTTAAAAAACCAATCAAAGCAGAAAGAACAGCTAAGAATTCATAGATGTCTAGGTCATTTAGCATAGTGAATAAACATATCTTCATGTACGTGAGGATATCATTACAATACAGCACTAAGCCACGGTGGTGCTTACGTACCTCCTAGCTCAAGACATATTGAAATATTGTCAAAATTTCTGTTTGAAAGGCAGCAAATTATGTGATATGATTTGGAAAAAGCATCCACTAAAAATAATCAAAGTACAGTAATAAAGAACTTGATACTGAATAGATACGGTTCCCTTGCGTATAAAATTCACTTGTACAGTACCTGCCCAACACTGCCAGTGAGTGAGGGGTACAGAGTGAACCATCACACTGGCCACACTGGGGGTTCTTCTGATGTTTACAGGCTCCACTCAACAGACAGGATTGCATCCAATAATCTGCTGGTAAATGTTTAACAACTGGCTCTGGAGATAGTGGGGGTGAGTGCTGACTTGTAGAGTTTCTGATTTCCATGATGTAAATACTCCCTCTACGGCTGCTTTCAAGTTACCAGTTGAGACACTGCTAGTTGGGAAAAGATTCTCAGTTACAGAAGCACACCATTCTATAGCATTTCCTCTACGTAGGTCCAATAGATACAAAAACTTCAAGAACATATACAGTATAACCAGTAAAAAGTAGTAAAATAATCAAGAAGGAATAAGTTTTGAGTATTATTGCCTTCGTTTTTCACATCGTTCATATAATGGCAAGTTTATATAATTTAAATTTTAATAACTGTTGTGTTTGAAAATCAGTTTGCAAATTTCCTGTAATTTTGACCCATCAGCTCTCTCAAGCTCGTACAGGCCGGCTCTAGCATACCACTGACTGTAGGAGCGTACAGATTTGTATCTGGAACATTTCCACGGAGAATACTTCAAGGAAGGGGCCAAGTAGATGCTAATCAGAATTATAGAAAACACCGTGTTTGGCTCTAGAAATATAAACAGACAGATTGTGTTTTCGCAGCAGCCTGACACAAGTTTTGGTGGAGAGCAATGCTCCCTAATTCCCCCAAGCAACTTGCCTGAGCAGGAAAGATAGTGAGGAATATAATTTTCCTTCTAGTGGGAAAAAGATTTGGCTTCAGAGGCCCGATGTTGGAAGGAAACGCACACTATGGCGAATACTAAAATGTCCTGCTCAGAATGTTTTGGGGGCTGAGATATTATCTCATCATCAAGCAGAAAGTAATTGCTGTTCTTTTGAATGCATCGGAATATTTCTTTCCCTTGATCAGTTTTTCCAGAATGAGGAGATTGTACTAAGATCATCTGCCTAGTAAAAACTATGTTGCTTGATTTTTCTACTTCATGATATCTGTATTAGATGAGCATTTTTTTTTACATGGGCATATTACAATATTACTGGGTATATACAAATGGAGAAGTTTATAAATCAACCAAACCTAATAATATTATGTTTCATCACTTGTAAAAGGAAGGGAAGGAGTTGTTAAACTACCAAACTACCAAGGATCATTTTAGCCCTAAAAGCAGATGAATTTTTGTTCCACATTTTTATGCACTTAAAACATAATCCATTGCAAGTGAGAAGAGAAAGCAGGAAGGGAAAGGAGTGAGACCCCGGCACCTGGGGCATTCTCAGTGTCTGATAAATGCCAGATTTACTGCTAAAATGAGATTGATAAATACTAACTAAATCACAGCCACGCTCAGGGCGCCACTCATTTATTTTCCCACCCCCACAAAAGGCACACAAAACATAGAACTCAAGTCAGGCATGACCAAACCTGAAGAATTTGACTCTTCCATCCTGCTGCTAGCCGAATTCCTCGTGATTTGGGCAGACTGTGGGGGAGGCCTGGGGGGCTGGGGTGGGGGTGGGAAGTGATGCTTAATCTGGCGAGTCTTTGGGAAGGAAGGAGCCGTAAGGCCCGGCCAGCTCAGTTCAGTCTTTCATGAATAAACACTCTAATTGGGGACATCACAGATAATGGGTCTGACTTCTTTCACTGGAGGGCCGGATCATGATTTGCTAATTGGATATTCCTGGGGTGGTGGAGGCGCCCTCACTGGCCCTGAGTGATTACTAGTTAATGGGGTTTTAGAATTTTTTATTCCAGACTGATAAGAGAAGCCACGTTGAGGAAAAGAAGCCCGGCGCCCAACCTGGAATGGCATCAGGAAAGCAGCCCAGCATTGGGGAAAGCACACGGTGGCACCAGGTTCCAGGATCTCCCTGGCTCAGCATTGGCTTTTCAAGTGGGGTGCCCACCACAGTCAGTAGCCCAGTACCAAATCCTCTTTCCCTCCGGGGGTGTTTGACTTGGGAGATAACATGCCCTTCCCACCAGACCTCCTTCACCGCTGGCCTCTGAGCTCATACCCTTGCCCAAGAGCAAGTACCAGGTAACCCAGGCTCAAGGGCCAGCCAAGCAGCAGGGGTGGCTCCTCATGGAAAGAACGGAGCTGCTTTGGAGCCCTGGGACCTGAGTTGGAGCATAGGGGAGGGCAACTTTGTTCAAAGATGAGGAGGAGGTGATCGGGGGAGGGTGCTCCCAGTCTGTCTCTTTACAGGGGTGGCACCCAAAGGTGAAGCCACAGGGGAAGTAGGAGTGCAACAGCAGAAGGTGAGGTGGTGTCTCAGAGGCAGCACTCTGGCCCAACCTTTTATATGGGTTCAGGACCATATTCAGAGGTCTTCACCTGTCCTAACAAACTTCCTGGGGACAGAGGGAGGAGGAATTGGGGAAAAGACAGGAGATAGAAAAACAAAACAAAAAAAAGGCTGGGGTGGGGGTGGGAAGTGATTCTTAACCTGGCAAGTCTTTTTTTTTTTCAACCTCTGCCTCTCGGTTTCAAGTGATTCTCCTGCCTCAGCCTCCTGACAAGAAGCCTTTTCATACCAAAATACAAATCAGTTATTTGCCCCCTAAAAGGTTCTTGTAAATCAAAGGCTAGTTGCTCTGGCCAGAACCGAGAGCATACTGTGTCCCATAGAACACCCAATTTCTCTTTCTGAAAGAAAGCATGACTTCTTTATTGATGGATGTATGGATAATTCAAGGTCTGTAGACCTATGCTGTGGTTAGGCACGTTTATGAGCAGTAGCCCTGCTCAGTTAATCTCTGGTCATCAGTCTTTCTTCTAGGAGACTGGACTCTTCCTGGACCTCAACTTGTCAAACTGTGATTTCACTCATTTGTAAAAGACAGGGTGTCTTGAGTATATCGCTCTTGTCAATGAAGAAGAGCAACCCTAGCCCCTCAGAAACTGCAGAACACGTGCTGGTGAAGCTTTCCCTGCCATTAATTCCCAACGGGCGATTCAACAGAGAGTTGACATCATGAAGCTAATTTGCATCTCAAAATGTCTACGAGTTATTGAGCTCTTTCAATGTGCTAGACACTGTACTGTACATTTTACCTATAGCAACTCATTTAATCTTCCCGAAAGCCTGATGAGATAAGTATTATCATTATCTCTATCTTATAGATGGAAAAACTGATTTCTTTAACAGAGGTCAGACCCTGAATAACAAGCAGACCTAGAACTTGACCCCAGGTTCACTTGACCCTAAAGCCTTCTGCTTATCCACTGTGCTCTTCCTAGAATTTTGTGCTGTTCAACATTTCTTTCCTGAAAATAACCAACCAGATGGGTGATGACCTGGACTCACCAGGCAGATGAGCAAGGAACCTGATTTAATTGTTGTAGAATTAAATCTACATTAAATGTAAATTAAATGTAGAAATACTACGAATGGGTTCCTAATAAGTGGTACATTCCAGGATTATGAGACAGGGTCTTGCTCTGTTGCCCAGGCTGGAGTTCAGAGGGTGTGATCATGGTTCACTGCAGCCTCGACCTCCTAGGCAAAGGTGATCTTCCCACCATAGCCTCCTGGGTAGCTGGAACTACAGGCGTGTGCCACCGAGCCCAACTAAATTTTATAGTTTTTACAGAGATGGGGTTTCACCATGTTGCCCAGGTTGGTCTTGAACTCCTGGGCTCAAGCAATCTGCCCTCCTTGGCCTCCCAAAATGCTGAGATTACAAGCGTGAGCCAGCCAGCCTGGAAAACTTTTTCATATTTTTTTATTGGTGGTCTTTAAGAACTGCACCCTCTTTTTCTAGATGCAGCAATAACTGGTCACTTCCCAGAAACCTAAAATAACCATGTTTATCAGCAAAGAAGGCTCACTGATGACCCTGGATACATTGCTTAAGCTCTCAAAGGTTTCCCATTGCATAAAATGTCCTATAGGAATAGATGTTCTTTAAGCTTTCTCCACTTTCACATTGATTGATCAAGAATTCTATGTGTGTTACAAAATGGGAGTTCAATATTACCCATGTGGTGCTACTTCCATGGCTAAGAGAATTCCAGACTGATAAGAGAAGTCACGCTGAGGAAAAGAAGCTCGGCGCCCAACCTGGAATGGCATCAGGAAAGCAGCCCAGTGTTGGGGAAAGCACCCAGTGGCACCAGGTTCCAGGATCTCCCTGGCCCAGCACTGGTTTTTCAAGCGGGGTGCCCACCACAGTCGGTAGCCCAGTACCAAACCCTCTTTCCCTCTGAGGGTGTTTGACTTGGGAGATAACATGCCCTTCCCACCAGACCTCCTTCACCGCTGGGTTTTTTTTAAGGATCATATTTACAATTACTTGGGCTCTTCTCTTCTTCTCTTCTCTTCTTCTCTTCTCTTTTCTCTCCTCTCCTCTCCTCTCCTCACCTCTCCTCTCCTCTCCTCTCCTCTTCTCATCTCTCTCTCTTCTGGTGCTTGTCTCTGCTTCCTTGAGCTATCTATCTCTTGGCATCCTTGGTACAGCTCCATCTGGCTCATTTGTTATTCATGAATTAACATGTGTTTGCATGCATTCACGTTTTAACATCTGTTCCAAAGTACACCGTAGTGTAGCAGCAAGGGTCTCCATGTTAGATCATGAACATCATCCATCAGAAGTGTGTGAACATGCATGCCAATATGGATGTGTTTACATAAACATTATGTGCATTAAATATACAAATACACATTTTATAATAAACACCAAAAATAGAAAGTAAAAAGTCCAAACATATTAACATCATATCTTAGTGGGTCGCTTTGGGCCAGCCAGCCTCTTTATGGAGATCCCCAGTATCTAGGATGGTGGAGGGCCTCTGTTCCTTTGGGCTTAGATGGCAGACATTTGAAAATGAAAATGTGATAAAAAGAGGGTCTTAAAACCAAAGGTCTGGGCAGAAAATGGGCAGGAAAGTGTCCTATTACTGAGCAAAATTCCAGCTCAAGGTTTCATATGGATGCAGTGAAAGGAAAGATGAAGGAAGGCAGGCCTGGATTCTTCAAGGGAGACCAGACATCCAGACATTCATGGGAATTGTACCAATGGTTAGTATCAGTTTGTTTTTTGGTGTTGCAATGTGGACTGAACCAAAGACATGTAAGGGCCAAATATGTCATATACTCTACCAGTTTTTGACCCTGGTCCTGTAATCTAGAGGCAATCATTGCACCTTGTTGAAACCCAAATCCTTCAGAGAGACACCAAATCACACGGGATCAGCTCTTTGCACCAGCATGTAAATGGATTTGACAGGTGTCCATAATGGTGGAGAAGAGAAAATACTGTAATAAAACCCAGAGAAACTAAGAGGAGAGGCCCAAATAGAACAAACCTCAGTGACTCAGGTGCCCGAGGATCTGATCCTGGTCCACATTTACCCCTCATCGCGGCAATTGCCACTCCAGAGTTTGATCGAGGCAGAAGCATCAGCCACCTAAGGAACATTTTTCTTCTGACCCTTTGGGCAACATTGAGTCCCCTGAACTTGTCAAGAAGCTAACAGGGTCTGCTTCTGTGCTCTGAACCTTGAAAATCTGTTTCCTCCAGAGTGACTTGGAAAAGACTAAATACTTTCCTGTACCCCCTGCAATACCTCCCAGTCATGCCTTAGGGACCTCTATAGCACCATCATCCCTTTTCTAAGATTTGTTAAGAGAGGGGCACACAAAATACATGCTAATGACACATGCAAATGAGTCAGATAGGGCTGGAATGAGGATGTCTAGAGATAATGCAAAGTTCCAGAGACCTGTTCAGGAAGAGGAAGATACAAAGTGAGAAAACAAAAGGCCTAGGGAGACACAGAATTTAAAAAAAAAAAAAAAAAAAAAAAAAAAAAAAGAGCTTGGCCACCATGGTTGGTGAAAAAAACACTTTAGAAAAGAGAAAATGGGGCAGAAAAGTGTCCTATTACTAAGCAAAATTCCAAGTCAAGTTTCCATATGGGTGTTACTCAATTCAATGACATGTGTTAACCCAGATTCTGCCTTGAAGTAATAGTGTTTCGTAACACTAAGGCATGTCCAATATGCCAAGCTTTGTTGACACAGAAAATACCTTATAACATATTTAAGTCTTATAACATCCCTATAAGGTAGATGTTATTATCATTATCATTCCAATTTTGCAAATAAGAAAACTGAAGCAGAAAGATGGTAAAGTCACCAGCCCAATGTCACCCAGCTGGTAGGGGGCGGATCGGAGGCTGGGAGCCGAAGTGGTCAACCTGTAGAGCTTGCCACCTATACACAGAGGACTCTACCCCTACTGCAGAGGATCTGCATTAGAACACATGGTTGAGAGAGTCAGGGTTTCCACGCTCTGAAGGAAAGCCCCTTTAACTTCATGAGTTTCCCTTTTCCTTGCTAACTAGTATTTAGTAGGCAGAATGGTTCTGCCTACTAAAACTAAATGAACAGATTCCTTCCAGAAGCACTAAGATTCATCATACACGGTAAATATTTGTTTGGACAAATTTTAAATTGAGGATCATTTGATTGATAGATAATTGTTTCCAATGTCAGCTGAATATGCTCAACTGTCACTGCCAATTCTGGAATAGATGTGTTATCTTTTTCTGTTTTCTTTCTCTCTCATTTAAAAACAATTAAAAATATATATATTTTTTAATAGAGATGGAGTCTCACTGTGTTGCCCAGGCTGGTCTCAAACTCCCAGGCTCAAGCAATTCTCTCACCTCAGCCTCCCAAAGGGCTGGGATTATAGGCATAAGCCACTGTGCCCGGCTTCTCTCTCTCGTTTTTTTAAAAAAACTGTGAACATTATTTTCATATTACTAGTTCTTAAGTTGATTTCTTCACTAAGGGAAAAACACATGACTCCTATTTTATCCAAGGGACCCAAGCTGTTAGAAGCCCCAGAGGCAAGGCTGTGGGATGGGCCCTGCAAGAACCTCAGAATGTGCAGATCTCTGTCTAGCCTGGATCTATCTCCTGAGCCCAGCTCTATTCCACACTCGTGTTCTGCGAGAATTCCCAATGCCCATTCCTCTTTCTTCCTGAGGTAACCTACCCACTTTCACATGAGACAATCAAGGCCTAGAGGAAGGACTGCCTTGTGACCCTTAAAGGCCTTCCCAGCCCTGAAAGTTTACATATATGCACACATACACTCCCCAGCCTAGGAGTCAGAAAAGATGAATAAAGTCAGGAAAGCTTTATGGAGCTGGTCTTAAAAAAAAAAAAGTTGATTTTTAAATAAAGAAACAGGAGAAAGTATTTATCATTCTTCTTCTTTAGGGATTGTTACTGGATGAGAAGAGAAATAGTCTGCATTAAACACCAAGGTCTGATTCTTATTAGATCTGCTTCCTAATTTCTTTCGATTCCCTAGCCCACAGGCCAGTGCTTATTTTCATGGCCCTTTTACAAATAATAAATATTATTTTTATGGCTAATTAACACAGCAATCTGTATTTTAATTTACTTCTCACTTCTGGAAAAGTTAGTGGACAGAGGAACAACAACAAAAAAAGCTACATTCTCTTAAAGGTAATTTGTTCAAACAGTTCTCTCGTTATTTTTTTTAATAATAAGTTTAAAAATCTATTATTATAGAGTAATTGCTCATCAAATTTCTTTTTAAAAGTCAAAGCAATTTTCAAATTATAAAGAACTTCTCAAATGTGTCTAGATAATTATGAGGCTCTATTTTATATAACTCCTATTACTTCAGTAGGCTGCAAGGCCTGTTACAATCTTTGCCATTGGAGCACAAGATTGCATTAACTGTGTTCACGTGTAAAGCACCATGTGATGCATGTTAAAGATAGTACATTTCTGTTGTTGCAAACACATCCGTATGTAAATTATCTATCAACTTCCTATAGCATCAGCTGTTAGGACTGGCACAAATTATTTTCTCCCTCTCTAAGTTTTAAGGATGATAAAGCTGCATGAGAGATTAGATAGATAGATAGATTAGATAGATAGATAGATAGATAGATAGATAGATAGATAGATGATAGATCGATAAAATAGGTTGACAAATGAGCTATGACTTTAACCAACTCATCCCCCTTGATAAAGAGAAATGGTTAAAGGCCACTGAAATGCTGGGATCTCCAGAAAGACTCCTGGCATCAGCAGAACAGCTACTCCCCAGACAGGACCCTTGAAACTCTTAGATCGCTCCACGATTCTCTCACTGAAGTTGAAAACTTGCCATAATTTCTTGCTACCACACATAATCTGATTTTTAAAATTGTCTATGTGTACATACAAAGGCAAATATCTGTTTTCCTTAATTATTGAAATAAAGGCCAATTTTGGATTATCTAGGGTCGTGAACTGACTGTGGGAGATACAGGGGAATCATGAACTTATAAGAACTTATAACATTGATCACACACACGTGTGCATGTTTATGCACACTTGCACGGGAGCACACAAACATACATTCGCTGCACCTTAGTCTACTCTTCTCTTTTTGATTCTCCATTCTACGAGAGTGCCCACATCCTGGGACCCCCTAGATACTTTTCCTGGGCCCTTGGTCATCTAATTGCTGCTTCCCTTAAATGCAGAGGCAAAGAGACACCTAGAGCAACCCAGAAAAGGGTCTGGTTCGCTTTAAACATTACTTTTCTCGTCGTTATTCTCTACCCCCCAATACAGTTGCCGGCTGTGATCTGCTGCCTTTCAACTTGGAATAAAATACATTACTTATGCAGCGAATGTTTTTAATGTAACAAAGCAGAGGAATAAAAATGCCTTACAACAGTTTTATTAAAAACAAATTCCCACAGTAAATACATATACACTCCGTCTCTGGGAGCAAAACAGCCAAGGACATCACCGCTAAGTGCTCTGGGAAGTGCTTATAAATTACTTGAAATAAAAAACATTGTTGCCTGGACATCAGGGATGAAATGCTGCAGTTTGTAATAAATTAACACAGAACTTTACTTCCCCTCCTCGAACAAAGCAGCCATTTGTCTGAATAACCCACATTCAGCTGTGAGTTATATTTTCACAACTGCAACTGCATTCATTTGCAAATTCTTCTGCAGTTTTAATGCTCAAGTTTTAAATACCTTGAGAACTAATAAATAAAGCAAAGTAGAGCAAACAGTTGGCTTGTAGTTTAAAAACTGCCCTAATTTCTGCTTTTCTTTTGGCTCTTTTCCTTTCAAAGTTATTTTTTTTTTTTTTGTAAATGGTATAAAGTTTCTTTAAACTACACTTTAAAAATAAATCTAAAATGTGTTTGGGGGTATTCACACCAGAGAGAAGTTTCCATAATTCCATTAACTGTGAAGGTATTTGGCTAGTACTCATTTTACATTTTTAAGACTTTTCTTCTACCAATACTTTAATTTAGTGACAGAATAATTTATACCTATCTTTGAGGGTTTTCTGATTGTGTGTAACTTTTGTCTGCAAGTCTTGGATTTGGTTAGATTTTTTTCTCTTTCTCCCTCTGCTAGATTTTGTCCAGAAAAAAAAAAAAAAAAAAAAATCTCAAAAGAAAAGTCGTGTCACTTCCCTTGAATTATTTTGATTATAAAACAAAAACTCTGCAAGAAAACTCTTTTCACAATCTGCTCGATAAAACAAAACGAACCGCTTTCCAGGTTCTTGAAAGAAAAATTTGATAGAAGCATTTACAGATTTAGTTTGAGGTTTGAAGGTTATTTTCCCGGCAAAAAAAAAAAAAAAAAAAAAAAAAAAAAGCCCAGTTTCCTTGTGCGGAGTTACTAGCTTTGTCAAATTTCTTTTGCATTGTTTTAAAGAAGGTCTTGTGTAGGCAATTGTGCCGCATGAAAGTAAAGCCACCATTTTCAGGAAGCGATTTGAGGAGGCAAACTCTTCAGAAGCATGTTATTTTCAGAAAAGTGCCTCATAAAATATTTTTATAAAGTAGGAGTTGAAATCATTTAAAAATCACTCTCTTTTATAAATCTGTTTGGAGAAAGATCTTTTGATCCCCTTTTTCTTCTGATCCTTAGCTTTTATTTTGCTTAGAGGTAAACAGCATTTGCCTCATTTAAACAACGGCATTTGCCATTGTGGTTCTTAAATAGTTTTCCAGCCACCCTATGGCAATTCATCACATGGGATAAAATAAGGATACTTTGCCTCCAAGACTTTTATCACCTCCCAGAAAATGTTTGTTGTTTTTTGCTTTGGTTTTTTTTTTTTTCTTCTCTCTCTCTCTCCCGCCCCTACCCCCACCCCGAGCTGCGGGGGATTGTTTTAGGACATTTCAAAGCCTTTTGTGAAGAGGCAACCAAAGTCCTTCTGCAGAGAAAAAGAAATGCTTGATTACATGCACTGCAAAACGGGAGATATTTCCAAATTCCCTTTTAATTAAGATGTCTAAATAGCCATTTCCTTGGAGAGAGAGATTTCCAAACAGTTTAAAACTAAGGATGCTTAACTGCAACAGACATTCCGCCCCCTCTGACCCTGGAGGCGAGGGGCTGTCACCTGGGGGGAGGTAAATGGACATCCATTCGTGTAACTCCATAAAGGTCAGATGGGGAGGGGCACCCAAAACGGAGGTCGGGATACCGAGGTACTCATAGGACCACAGGGCTTTAGTAACGCCATGGGCTTCTATTAAGAAAAACTTGCTTCTCTAGTTAGCCAGGTCATTTCTGCAAGTGCATACACCTTTGTCATTTTTAAAAATCACTCAGAGATTACTGGTTTGGTGCTATTTGATTCTCTGACCATCCAAGCCAGATTAAGAGCATTTGCTCAGGCCCTAAGGACTTCATAGCTGGCCACCCATCTGGTGTTAGGCTTGAGTCTGTGAAAATCCCTCAGCTTAGCACTGAATATTCTTTTTAAAGACGTTTAAGTAAAAGGGCTGACATTAGCATATGTTCCCCCCAAGTGTCCTGTTGAACTTTCTGCTGGGCATCACCCTACCACGGGCTTTCTGGATGTTGTCCAATGAGAGATTGGCTTGGAACTGTAAAATTAGCCATCTGCCTATTAAAAATGTAACCAGCTGCATCCGATGAAACACAGTGACTATTGAAATGAACTCATCCGGGAGAGAACTCGAGTCCCCTGCTTGGACATTTTTCCAATCTACTGCTAGACTGAGACACTCCACAAGCAAAGAGCCTTTCGTCCTTGTTTGGAGGAAAACGGCATGACTCTCAAGAACGAAGAAGACTTGCGGGTTTGTTGTGTTGCTAAAATTCTGGCATTTCTCAGGATGAGTTGGACTTGAAGTGCAGAATTCGCAATTTGTCTGCCATTTGTTTAAAACACCTCTCTGTTGCAAGAAAACTAAAATATAAAATAAGCACACCCCTAGTATCTCCCTCCCTTCAAGATGTTATGGTAAATCCTGGGCATTTCTAACAAACCTTAATCCCCAAGCCTAAAATACTCTAAGCAGCACATAATAACTTAAAACTGAGAGCTGGAGCCATAATTATTCCTGTAAGGGCTACCATTTCACCAGATATTAGGCATTCTATATTTACCATAAGGTCTGTTTATTAAAAATGAGAAATTTCAATAGCTTGCGCTATTTTTTCCCTAAAGCCTAATGGAGCATTAAAAAATAATTCATTAACTAATTAACAAAACTGTGTTTATTTACAGTATATAAAATGTTTCTATCAGGAAAATAACACACCATAATACAGCGTTGTGTTGACAGCAAAACATCTGCAGCTTAATTTAATGCATTTACTAAATGACGAGGGGAAATCAAAGGATGTTTAAACAGCTACTTCTCTGCCTGTGATTTGTGTTTCTCTTTAGAGGTCACAGGCACCAAGAAAAGATGCCCCTTGGGAAGCCGGAGCTATTTTCAAAGGTGCTCAATACAAAAATCTTTATGCAATTAGGGAAAGACCGGTCTGCACATGGCTTGGACTCCGAGCCAGTTAACACAGATGGGTCTGTGCAAATGTCCTAAATCCAACTGCTTGGAAGTCACTAAGTGCTGTTAGGTCGAAACATATGAAGATGTCTTTTTTGCAGTTCAAAATCTGTCAAATATTGACAGCTTTATTACATTCAATGTGATATTTCCCATTTGGACTTCCCTCCCTCCCTTCCTTCTATCCTCTCTTCCTTCTTTCCTTCCTTTCTTCCTTCCTCCCTCTTTTTTCTTTTTCTCTCTTCTGTTTTCCCTTCCTCCCTTCTCTTTCTTTCTCTCTCTCCTACTCTCTCTCTCCTCCTCTCTTCTTTCTTATATTGCCTTGGACAGGATTTTTGCCAACACAAAAAATTAGAGTCAAAGGAAGTATGAATTGATAAACTTGCCTACTATTCTATTTTAATATATGTTTTGCTAGGTTCATTTTCCCACTAAATCTCTCCTCTGCTCCTGCCTGAAACTTCTCAGAAGGCAAAGTGTTTTCCATTTGTTTATAGGGTTGATTTTCTTATCACCACCCTAATATGAAACTGCAAGAAAATTGTATGTGGTATGGTAGTAGTCATATCACATGCAATTCAGGTGGGTATATAAATCAAAATCTCTCAGAAGAAAAGCTTATAGTCTGGTGATAAAATCAGCAATAATACAGGCAAATGTTATGTTTTGAGAATTTGTCCTTCATTCACTTAGACTTAAAGCTTAGAGTTACCTCACGAATTACAAAATAAACTAGAAAAAAAAAAACCACATCATTTCCCCTTAACACCCAAGCAGATTCTTAACGTCTACCTTTGTTATAATATTGCACTAATTATAAATGTTTTATTTCAACTCAGCTACTCAGAGGCCATCCATGCTGCCTTTTCACAGTAGAACCCTGGCTATGTAACAGCCGTAAGGAAATTTCCTATAGTAATTTCACCTGTTTCAGATGCACACACATTGTAAGCCTCTTAAGCTACATAGAACAAATAGGATGTATTCTGAAAACTGGAGTACCATTTAAAATTAGATTTTGTTTTAAAGTCTAGTTCAGCAAATTGTACTAACTAAACAGAATTGTTTTAACCTTGTCCCTCTGGATTTATACAGGAGGGGGCTATTAACTCACAATACTAGTATCTGTTGTACAGTTACAATCATGCATTGCTTAACTATGGGGGGCGGGGATACGTTCTGAGAAATATGCTGTTAGGCTCTCTTATCTGCAAACGTCGTAGAGTGTACTTACACAAACCTAGATGGTATAGCCTATTACACACCTAAGCTATATAGTATGGCCTATTGCTCCTAGGCTGCAAACCAGTACAGCATGTTACTGTGCGGAATACTGTAGGAAGTTGTAACACAATAGTATTGGTAACTCTAAATACATCTAAACATAGAAAAGGTACAGTAAAAATACAGAATTATAATCTTATGGGACCACCATGTATTTGGTCCATCATTGACCAGAATATCATCATACGGTGCGTGACTGTCTATGAGTGTGGTCATATGTGCTACTGTGGGTTGAACATGGACATTGGTTTGGTTCCCTGTACTGAGGCAGTGTTAGGGAACCACCCATGCAACATCATTATTTTCCCCTTCCACCAACTCCAAATCTTGAGGTCACTGTTAAAATAGGACACCAAATATCTGTACCGTTGCATCAGAGTTCTTGTTGACCAGGGATAGAAATCACTTAGCAAATGTGCTACCACTAACCCTTCCTATGACCTCTGCAGACATTACTAGTGGATTACAGCAGTCTTCCTCATTGACCATAGGTAAAGCCTCAGAAGACTTCTCAAAACACATACTACAAATCAATCAGAGTTGTCTCAACAGATGAAAACTCTTAGCTGAAACTAACAGATCCACATGGAGATAAAATCAAGGACCTTAAAACAACAGGATAAATTGTTTCACCACCAGTTTGTTCAGTGTGGCCTCAATTAACTGTATCCTAACTGATCATCTTCAATTAAGCATGTTTGTTTGTCTTTCGGCTACACTTTATCTGTAAGAGAAAGAGATACACGTTATTTTCTTTAAAAGCACATTTCAAGGGATTGTTGGGACCTATAACCTTCCAGGCTGTTTTCTGTAGTCAGGTCACAACTAACCTCATCTCTTATTCCATCCGCACTAATTCCTACAGGCTTGGACAGTGCAAAATGTTGTTTAGACTGACAACCTAAAGCAGATTTGTATTTCTCAACTATACTCTATTTACTTCTTATAGACTAGTACATTTCCCAAAATAAATAAAGGAAAAGAATAAAAACTAATACCAGAAAATATTTCCTGAAAGGATTGACATCCCTGATTTCATTTGCATTTTGAACCATGGAGATAATGTTATAATCAGAATTGAGTGAGTGCACATTCCTACATAGGGCCTTCTATAGCTCCCATTACCCACGAAATAGCCCAGTCACTTTTCTGTGTAAATGACAATGTGCTTTGTCGATCCTTATCTCATGTAGTCTTATGCCTCCACACCCCCTCATTCTATATTCAACCTCTATAAATTATTTACCTACATTGTCTTCTCAGACACTTGTGCCCTTGCATGGACTGTATTCTCTGCCAGGCAATATACTATTTTCTCTGTCTGGTTAACTTTTTTTTGTGTGTGAAGAAGTCTCGCTCTGCCACCCAGGCTGGAGTACAGTGGTGCAATATTGGCTTACTGCAACTCCATCTCCTGGATTCAAGCGATTCTTCCCCCTCAACCTCCCAAGTAGCTGGGACTACAGGTGCACACCACCACACCCAGCTAATTTTTGTATTTTTAGTAGAAATGTGGTTTCACCATGCCAGGCTGGTCTCAAACTCCTGACCTTAGGTGATCCACCTGCCTCAGCCTCCCAAAGTGCTGGGATTAGAGGTGTGAGCCACCACACCCAGCCTGCCTGGTTAACTTCTTATCCTTTATCCCTCAAGCCCCAGTTCACATATAAACCTCCATCTGTGCCTGAGACATGCAGGCAGAGTCCAGTGCTCTCTTTGCTAAATATAATTGTGTAATTTACTTTTTTTATTTTTGATACAGACAATCACTCTGTCCCCCAGGCTGAAGTGCAGTGGTGAGATCTCGGCTCACTCCCACCTCTGTCTCCCGGGTTCAAGCGACTCTCATACCTCAGCCTCCTGAGTAGCTGGGATTACAGGTGTGCACCACCTCACCAAGCTAATTTCTGTATTTTTAGTAGAAGTGGGGTTTCACCATGTTGGCCAGGCTGGTCTTGAATTCCTGATCTCAAGTGATCTTCCCACCTCGGCCTCCAAAAGTGCTGGAATTATAGGTGTGAGCCACCACGCCCAATCTGTGTAATTTACTTATGAATCAGACCGGTTAGGAGCCCAGATCCTGTAGCAAGATTCCTCAGCCTACAATGCTAGCTGCCCTCTTGCTCGCTATGAGTCTGCAGGCAAGTGATTTAGCCTCTCTATGCCTTGGTTTTTTCATCTGTAAAATGGACATAGTAGTAACTAACTAAAGATTAAGAACAGACACATATGCAACATGCTCAGAATGGCAAATAGTGTCAATACATGTTAGCTATTATTTTCTATGATAACTTTCAATTCCCTTGTCTGGGAAACCGCCACTGAATACATGGACCTTACTCTTTTCATCCTTGTTCTCCCAGTTCTTAGCCTGGAGCCTAACATGGTATAAGCACCCAAGGAAAGTTTGCTGACACTTGCTAAAGTGAAGAATAAGAGAGTGGGAAAAGTAAATAAAAAGCATTAGGAGTAATGGTGTTAGGCGTCGTGGAAATATATACTAGTATAAGAATTGACAAAAAAACAAAGAAATAGAGAACACATATATCCTACTAATATGTATACTTTATAAAACGGTAGTTGAAAATACAGCTTCTTATATATTAATATTAGGCTTACATATAGCCACTCATCAAGGGAAAGTACAGAATTATCACATTTGTAGGAGGAAAAATCTCACTGGGCTAAGTTATTTTCAACCTCCATGGTGAGGACAGGAGGCTCCATGAAACATGATGCTAAATATATGGTCTTTTTTCAATCCATACTCTCATAACCAAAAATCCAAACCAGTTCATGTCAAACAGGAGAAGACGGTGGGTATGAATGAGCCTTCAGAAGGGACGGTCTCTGGGGCCGGAGGAGCAATGTCTTCTTTAGGGTAGATGTCCCCCACTAACGCACACAGTCTCTAGAGCCAGATTACCTGGGTTTGAGTCTCAGCCATGACATTTACCAGCTGGGTGACCCCAGGCCAGGCACGTCCCCTTTTTGTCTTCAGTTACCTTGCCTGTAAAATAAGGGATAATGTGGGCATGACCTCATAGGGTTGTTGTGAAGTGAAATGAGATAATCCTGTAAATCCCTAAGCACTGCACCTGGCACAAACATGCACTTCATAAATGTATGCGGTCATGATTACCAAATGAGCTTCTCAACGGGGACTCAGAGACTTGGTTGGTGAGCCTGGGATGCAAGGAAGCTTCCAGATAGGAAGAGACAGGCTGGAACCTAGGAGAATGCATTTGGCATTAAGTGGGAAAGAGAGAGTGTGCTTGCTTCTATTCCCTGTGTTTGGATTGACTTTTTAAACAGCACAACCTCCGCTAACCTTAGTTGCAACACTGCACTGAAATGTTACTCCCAGGATTTGACATTTTCTTATTCTTCCTACTACTGTTTTCTCCTTTGTTGCTTTGAAAATATGAATTAATGATGAATACTAATGAGCCCCGTGACAAGGCAACCTCCGTCTAGACACCACTAATGTTGGGAGCTTCAAGACTCACGACACTTCTAAAGAGGGGAGATGTAAAGAATCTTTTCCCTGATTTCCAAACTCACATGGCCCCAAAAGTCATTTTCTCCCCCTTTCCTCCAATCCAACTCCTTTCCTTTAAAATTTTAAAAGAATCTTCAAGAAAGCCGCATGAATGAGACTTTGAACTTGTTCATAAGATTTTATGTGTCTACCTGGAGTAGACATGAAATTGCTTTTTTTGTTAAAGTACTGTTGCATTTATGAAAATCTTTCTGGATGCCTTTTTATCACCCTGTCCTTGCTTTTTTTCCTTTTATTGTTTCTTATGTTGTTTCATGGAGCTTGGGGATTTGTGAAGCAGCCAACCAGAGGGAACTGAAGTCATTGATAGTGAACACACAGTGACTTCCTAGCTGATGCCAATTTTCCCTCCCCCTTCAATAAAAACAGTCGCATTTGTCTGCCATTGGCATCAAAGAAGATTTTTATGGCATGGTCTATACCACTATATCAACATGATGGTAGATTTCTGTGCATTAAAATCCAAGGAGAGACTAAGAAAAATTAGAATATGGAGGACTTTAGAGTAAAGCCATACAACTGATTCAGGTACTGTAAATTTAGACAACTTTCTCAGTCTAAGTCAGTATCTACACCAAAGACGTTCTGTGCATTCAGTAGGTATGGTATTTAGGAACAGCTTTCAGAAGCAAACAGTATCTTGCCATTAGGGCTCTCTTTCTACCCTGAGTTCCTTTTCTTGGCTGCACTCTATAGATCAGAGGGCTGGACGTCAACAACTGAGAAAAATTGACAAGAAGAGATGGGCGCCCAGCAAGACTCTAGGACTCACCAAAGCCATCAGAAATTTGTCCCTCACTTCACTGACCCCTGGAATTGCTCCTATTGAAACAGTAAGAGGAGCTCTACTACTGAAGATGTAGATTCAAATCCTAATTGGCCAGGCACTGTGGCTCAACGCCTGTCATCCCAGCACTTCAGGAGGCTGAGGTGGGCGGATCACTTGAGGTCAGGAGTTCAAGACAAGACCCGCCTGGCCAACATGGTGAAACCCCATCTCTAATAAAAATGTGAAAAGTTAGCCTGGTGTGGTGGCGTGCACCTGCAATCCCAGCTACTCAGGAGGCTGAGGCAGGAGAATCGCTTGAACCTGGGAGGCAGAGGTTACAGTGAGCTGTGATCATGCCACTGCACTCCAGCCTGGGTGACAAAGCAAAACTCTGTCCCCCCCAAAAAAAAAAATCTAACTAGTAAGTGACCTTGAGTCTATTGGTCCCATGACTCAGTTTACTTATCTCTAAAATAGGGATACTGTTAGGACCTCCTTCCTCTGCCTGTCAAAATGATTAAGTTAGGATTACAATATCCATGAAAGCAAGTAAGGGGTTTAACTTAGTATCTGGCTAATGGTAAGAGCTCAAGTGTTTGTTGTCAGTGTAGATACACATAAGCAGGCCACAAAATAAAGGAACTAAACTTACCCAGTTTCTCTGACACACTGGAGAAAACATTCTATCCAAGATTCAGCAGGAGTTGGTGACTTTCTTGCCCAGGAATTCCTGCATGCATTTCACTGAAATTGTGCTTACCAGTACCTCCTTAACTTGTTTTCTCATTTCAAGCACAAATTTCACATTTACCACCTCTACGAGTTTTCTAATAATTTCTTCATCAAATCATATGTTACTATTAGCATACATATGCATTCGACAACAAATTCACCTAGAACCTCCCAGTTCTGGGTGTGGAGGTAGTGGAAGGTGACAGGGATTGGGTGGTGGTATAGGCTTACGGAAGTCACAAACTGTGAAACTGTCCCTGTCCAAAGTCATGGGCAAATGGGTGCCTACAGACACTTAAACAAACAACAATGTTAGTGATCATTTAGTATAAAGACTAAGAGTGTGGTCTCTGAAGCAGGCTTTCTGAGATGCAATCTAGTCTCTACCATTAAACAGCTGTGTGACCCTGGGCAAATGTCTTACCTGTCTGTGCCTCACTTTCCTCATCTGTGAAATGGACATGAAAACTATACCTACTTCATAGAGTTGAATGAGATGATATGTCTAAAACATTTAGAATAATGCCTAACACATTATAATATTATGTAAACTTCATCTTAAAAACTAGTGAATGAAAATTATAATTTGGTGTGCTAACTATGGACCAAGCACTGTGCTAAGAAGGGTTTTACACTGATTGTCTATCTCATTTCACCCTTGCAAGGAAATGCACACATCAACCCTGGAGACGTTACTTGGCCTTGGTTGTAAATTGGGGTTAATGAAGTACCATCCTATAACATTGTCAGAAGGATTCAATGAGTTAATATGTCTAGAGTAGTTAGGGCTAGGCCAGTACAAAGTTAAGGGCTTAGCAAGAGAAGTTTACAAAGTTTAAATAGCTTGCCTGGATTCACATGGCCAATTGATAAGGGTTGAATCATTATTTAAACCCAGGCATGCAATTACTACCTTACCACAGTGACTGACTGAAGAGAATGCACAACCAGGCATAGGTCTATGCAAAGCTTTGTGAAAGCACAAATCCTTCAGTCGCGTCTGCGAGGATCAGGGGAGTTTACATGGAGCAGATGATCGATCCTTCCTTCCTTCCTTCCTTCCTTCCTTCCTTCCTTCCTTCCTTCCTTCCTTCCTCTTTTTCTATGACAATGGCAGTAGACATTCATTTACTTTGGTTCAATGCAATAGTAATGACAGTATACACTAAAAGAATGTTACAAACTCCTGTGGGTCAAGAGACAAGATCCTTTATCACAGGCCAAGATGTAGTCACACATCACGTGATCATGCAGGCTGGTAACTGGCTTCAGTGGTGGTTGGGCTGACTCAGCCTGAAGCAAGAGGAAAGCAAGTGTGGTTAATTAAGACTGCAGGGAATGTTTAGACTGTGTGCAACCGATACCCCAGCCACCGTCTCCATGTTTTCCTGCAGAGGAAATTTGCATACAACTCAAATATTACTATACTTCCTAAAACCCTTTCAGATATTGTCAGGGAAGAAATTGAGAGGAAGGACTTAACACTTTTAGAATTATCCCAGTGGCACGCTTAAAGAGTGGTGATTGATGAGAAAGGACAAGTAGTAATTCTTGAATTATGCTTCTATTTATACTTCAATTACAACATTGCGAGAAGAAAACAAGACTTGTGTCCCTTCATAACCTCCGTAGAACTAGGCTTAGTGTCTCTCACATAAATAATTCCCATAAAGGAATGGTGGACTAAGGGGTGAAATAGAGAGAGACTTTATCATATCTTTGATAGAATGACAGAGCTCTCTCTTGGCTCTTTAGGGAAAGATCACAAAATAAAAACATACAAAGTACAAAAGGTTTTCTTATCTAATGACTAGTAGGGCAGAACCTACTGGGTAAACACACCCTGGAGCTGTTTTTTAAACTCTAAATAAAAGACAACTCACCCTCCTGCTAATTCTTCTTTTAGCTTCCAAAAATCAGCCAGTTGGCACAAGACACTAAAACATACCTAGTCCCAGCTAGACCTCATTAAAGAGATCCTCTGTAAGTACAACTCCTAAAGCAAGTGATGCTCCCGAGCAGGTTTGGAGTGACAGTAGTTCCACAAGCTCCTCCAAGAAATAAGCGTTCTTGTTCCAGTAAGTAGAGAAATGCTGCAACAATAATTCTTTCTTGGAGATTCACAATGCACACTATTCTGTTAAAGCATCTGCAACAACAGAAAAATGTATTCAATTGTGTTTAACACAATGATGCCCAAATATATTTGGCCATAAAATTCTAAAACATGTATTTATTTATATTTTAAATATATCTTTTAGTTTACATCTATATAGTAACTATGTTTATATCTGTAGAGAGATGGGTATATATATCCTGAAGAAATGGTTTCTAATGAAACACACATAACAGAATGTTGGTCTTGGTTAGATTGTGTTGTTTCTATTGAAGGTGAGCTTAGGCCACAGGTGAGTAAGACCCTGCCCTCCAAGTAGCTACTGTATGTGATGTCTATAGGAGGCTTTAATGGCAAGAAGATAATGTGCTGTTGGAGGAAAGAGAAACTCTGGGTACAGGATTAATGAAAATGAGAACACAATGAAAGTGGAGAAAGATAGCAAGACTTCTGAATTTATAACACCAGCCTCACCCTCCTCCCATACTTATATGCCCAAAAAACTGATTTTGAGCCCTGATGGTTGAACTGATTTTAAACCCTGATTTTGAGCAGGATGGTTAAAACCCAGAAACTATACTATAAAACTATAGTCCTGGCCAGGCGCTGTGGCTCATGCGTGTAATCCCAGCACTTTGGGAGGCCGAGGTGGGTGGATCCCCTGAAATCAGGAGTTCGAGACCAGCCTGAACACTATGGTGAAACCCTGTCTCTACTAAAAATACAAAAATTGGCCAGGCGTGGTGGCAGGCGCCTGTAGTCCCAGCTACTTGGGAGGCTGAGGCAGGCGAATTGCTTGAACCCGGGAAGCGGAGGTTGCAGTGAACCGAGATCGTTCCACTGCACTCCAGCCTGACTCCATCTCAAAAAAAAGAACTATACTCCTGAGAGACTTGGTGAGGTCCAGTCATTGACTGGATTGATTCAGAGAACAGGTTTCAGAGTGCATGACTGAGGGCAGGAAGCTCAGGCAGTGGGGTCCTTACAGGGATATCTGTGGCCAAGGCTTGACAAGAGGTTCAGAGGGAAAGCCCATGAATAGAGTCATTCTAAAGCACCTAGTAGACACCACCTGCCCTAAGAGTCCCCAGAATAGTTGGAGAGATGTTGAGGAAGACTGAGGAGCTGATGACAACCAGTTGTCACAGTCATATGAGCAGTTGATTAATCCTAAGGACATTTCAGTTTTACTTAAAATCTCTGAGACACTAGATTTTTACAAGACATCTGATGTTACATGTAAAATACCCAAGTCCATTCTTTTCTTACCTTTAAGTGTAACTAAAAATCAGATCAGGTAATGTGGAGTTACTCTGTCTGTAAATACATACTTGTTACAGCCCATTTGTAGTCACCTTATTTACCACCTTTTCAAAATCTTCTTAATTCTATTGAGATTACCCACAAAGAACCATCTTCTCTCATCTTCTAAATGGGTGCTCTGTTGTGGGTGTCATGGTCATTGCTGCTGTTGTGCTGGTGGGACAAGGAAGAGCAGGCATTACGAGGTTCTTAAAAAAACGAAACCAATAATGTTCCTGGTGTGATGCTGTGGCAGGAAACTGTGTTCTTGCAAGAAATGTTTAACCTGAATCTAACTGGGAGAAAATGGCCAGACAAATCGCGAATGTGGCTTGTTCTGCAAAACCCTTTTCAAATGACATAATGTGATGAAAACCAGAGGGAAGTGGTGGGATTTGTCTGGGTTGGGAGAAACAAAAACACGTAACAATCAATGAAATGCAAGGAATTTGATTAAATCCAGGATTAAAAAAATACTCAAAAGAACTTTCTTTTGAAAATGTTGAAACTTGAGTAAGGACTATATGTTGATGACATTATTGAATTAACGGTTTTCTTAGCTATGGTAATGGTGTTCTGGCTGAGGAGGAGAATGTCCTTCTCCTTGGGTGATGCCAGATAAAGTATTTAATGGGAGGGATGTAACATGATGTCTACTAATTATTTTTGGAGAGAGAAAGAGAGAGTGAGTGTGTATGTAAAGAGGAGAAGTCGTTTACAGTAAGATGGTAACAACTGGTGAATCTAGATGAAGGTACATGGTCATTTATTATGTTTTCAACCTTCCTGTGGATTTGAAAACTTTTGAATTAAAAAATATTTTTTAAAGAGAAAAGTTCACAAAAAATAAAAAAAGAAATTATTCTTATGCAAAACTATATGGTTTTCTTTAGTCCAGGTTTTTGGTGCAATTATCTCCCCTTCTTTACAATGTGGCTCATGCAAGTATTTTATATCCTTTTTAAGAAATAATGAAGACTGTTGGGTGCAGCAGCTCACGCCTGTAATGCCAGCACTTTGGGAGGCTGAGGCTGGTCTATCACCTGAGGTTAGGAGTTCAAGACCAGCTTGGCCAACATGAAGAAACCCCATATCTACTAAAAATACAAAAATTAGACAGGCATGGTGATGCACGCCTGTAGTCCCAGCTACTCAGGAGGCTGAGGCAGGAGAATTCTTGAACCCAGGAGGCAGAAGCTGCAATGAGCCAAGATCATACTACTGTACTCCAGCCTGGGCGGCAGAGTGAGACTCTGTCAGGAAAGAAAGAGAAAGAAAGAGAAAGGAGAGAAAGAGTGAGAAAGAGAAGGAGAAAGAGAGGGAGAAAGAGAGGGAGAAAGAAAGAAAGGAAGGAAAGAAAGAAAGAAAGAAAGAAAGAAAGAAAGAAAGAAAGAAAGAAAGAAAGAAAGAAAGAAAGAAAAGAAAGAAAGAAAGAAAGAAAGAAAGAAAGAAAGAAGAAAGAAAGAAAGAAAGAAGAAAGAAAGAAAGAAAGAAAGAAAGAAAGAAAGAAAGAAAGAAAGAAAGAAAGAAAGAAAGAAAGAAAGAAAGAAAGAAAGAAAGAAAGAAAGAAAGAAAGAAAGGGAAAGAAAGGAAGAGAAAGAAAGAAAGAAAATAATGAAGGCTGGGCACAGTGGCTCATGCCTGTAATCCCAACACTTTGAGATGCCTAGGTGGGAAAATCACTTGAGCCCAAGAGATAGAGACCAGCCTGGGCAACATGGCAAAATCCTGTCTCTACAAAAAAATACAGAAATTAGCTGCACATGGTGGCGCATGCCTGTAGTCCTAGCTACTCAGAAGGCTGAGGTGGGAGGATCACCTGAGCCTAGGGAGGTTGAGGCTGCAGTGAGTCATGATTGAGCCACTGTATTTCAGCCTTGGAGACTCTGTCAAGAAGGGAGGAAGGAAGGAAGGAAAGAAGCAAGCAAGAAAGGAAGGAAGGAAGCAAGGAAGGAAGGAAGGGTAGAGAGAGAACGAGAGAGAGAGAGAGAAAGAAAAGAAAAAGAAAGAAAGAAAGAAAGAAAGAAAGAAAGAAAGAAAGAAAGAGAAAGAAAGAAAGAAAGAAAGAAAGAAAGAAAGAAAGAAAGAAGAAAGAGAGAGAGAGAGAGAGAGAGAGAGAGAGAGAGAGAGAGAGGGAGGGAGGGAGGGAGGGAGGGAGGGAGGGAGGAAGGAAGGAAGGGAGGAGGGAAGGGTCCTCCACAGCTATGATTCTCTCTGCTCTCCCTTTAACAGATGTTTCTGTTCTCTCAAGTTGCTCAGCCAATCAGGAGACTCTCCCTCACCCTTCTGGAAGGAGAGCACTACCACCATCACACAAAGAGTTTTCCTGGAACCAGGAGGCTCACCTTGCACATCACAAAATGCTTAGCAACACTCCTGAGCACAGTCCATATATGGATTTCAGATTCAGCATTTCAACACCAGATTCAGTTAGCCCAGCTGACCTCTGGATGCCTCAAAGAATTCAGGTTGAAAGGGTTCATCCCTGAGTCTCATGGCAAAACCTCATCCTCATTTGCACTGTTAAAATGTTCCCAGAATGTCCTCTCACATGCCCATATCAGAAGACATGACCTCTGTGCCACAGTTGAGAAGGTCTTGGTTGGATTTTCCAGAAGAGTTAGACCTCATGAGGTTAGACTCAAGGTAACGGAAAGAAAGCTTGAAGGAAACAGAGACGCTGGCCTACAGCAGACAAGCTTTGTGGAACATGTGAGCAAAGTTTCCAAGTCCCTACGTATTAAACCGTGGAACAGGAGTGAGATGAATTATCCATGCCCCTAATTAGATGTTAGAGACAGGTCAATTTCGACTCAAGAACAAGGAAGAGTGTTTTAAAGAGGAGTGGCCAAAGATAGAACAATGTGATGCCTCTGTAGGTAGTAAGCACTCCATCAAAGGAAGTATGAAAACAAAGGCTGCATGACGATTGGGTGAGGAACCATCTTAGAGATGAATTCAAGCATCAGGTGAAAGAGTGACTTGAAAAATCTCCAAGATCCCTTTCTACACACCCACATTTCTCTCTTCTTTATTCTCCCCATGACAGAGCAGTCTCTTTGAAATAGGACCAATGGCATCAACACTGATCCCTAAAGACCCTGCCCTCTGCATGGGCTGTGTCCTTAGCTATTTGAAATAGCATAGAGTAGACATGAGGAAATCTGTCGCCCATCACAGCGGGGTGAAAACAGGGGGCCAAGGTGCTTCTAGGGGAGCCTTCTAAACCTCCGCGTTGGTCTTTGTCTATCACTCCCCTGATCACCAGGTAGCTTAGACAGCCTGCTGAAAAGAATTCAGAGGCTCTCAAGCTCCCAGCGGGAAACCCTTGGAGCCCTGTTGTTGGAAATAGCTCCCAACCTGCATCTCAGGCAGGTATTTTTAGGTTCTGTCTTGAAGACACAGAAACTTTCATACATTTCAGCTTCTTTGTCTGGAGTCACTGCAACCCCAGACATGTCATTGAAAGGGGGTATAATTGTGGTCTCCTCCACCCACCAATCTGAGCAAGTCTGAAAGAGCTTCCTGCTGTGCAGCAGGGAGGATGGAGAGCCTTTTCTGGCAAGGGAAAGTCAAAATGGATTTTTTAAAATAATAATATGTTGATCAAGAAGAGAAAAAAGGTCTACTGAGGAGAGGGGGCTCTGCTTTGGGGCTGATACAGAGAGGAAGGTTCCCTATTATTTTGAAACCTCGTCTTAGTTCTCCTTTGCAAGTGTAGAATTCAAGCTTGGAGGAGCTAAAGTCCTACCTGAGGATAGGAAATAAAGATGTTTGGAATGATCTGAGTTAGATCAGTGGCTATTGTCAATATGAGGCTCTCCGAGGAATAATTATAATTGTCAATCACTGGCCATAGCCTGACATTACAAGGAGAAATAGAAGGGAAACCAAAATGATGCAGGACAGATATAAAACTAGCAAAGGGCATTCTGATGGTGTGTAGGAGCTGGTAGAAGGGATGTTTGAGTTCCTGAGACGGTTTGGCAACCATATCACCATGGGCAGGTCAACAAAGGTGACAGGGCTATGATTTCTTCAGCTCCAGGAGAACTGTCTCAAGGCTGATGTTTTAACTACAGGGCAATTGATCCCAAGTGTCTGGAAGCACACTAAGTGCCTGTAGCCCATGTGACCATGAACAACAACATTAATCGAATCACCCACAATTAGGTTGCACCATCTCTCTCATCAATGGGTTTTGATATCAGACAGCAAAGTTGATTGAGGTGAAGAGGGTGTGGAGTTGGGTTAATGAAATGAACACTAGGCCTTTCCCATAGGAATAAAATAGTAAAGCGATTTTCCCACAGGATTCAGAAAAGAGATCACACATCATCAATTTTCTAACTTGATTGGAAAGCAGACACCTACTCCAGGAGTGGGATTTAAGGAGGCTCAGAGAACAAGAGTATCCCGTATCAGAAACCAAACTCTGATACGGGAGCAGCAACATCATTCGTGGGTCCCAGAGCAAGATGAAAACACAGAGCCCGTTGTTTAAAAATCATTAAACACTTCAAGGGCCAGGTGCGGTGGCTTACACCTGTAATCATAATACTTTGGGAAGCAGAAGCAGGAGAATTGCTTGCACTCAGGAGTTCAAGGCCAACCTGGGTAACATACTGAGACCCCCATCTCTACCAAAAAAAAGAACTTTTTAAAATTACCTGGGCATGGTGGCATGTACCTATAGTCCCAGCTACTTAGGAGGCTGAAGTGGGAGGATCACCTGGGCCTGGGAGATTAAGGCTGCAGTGAGCTATGATCGTATCACTGCACTCTAGCTTGTGTGACAAATGGAGACCCCATCTCCCCCGCACCCCCCAACATACAAAAAGAATTTCAAGATAAGGTGTCAACAGCAGGGCATTAAGCCAAATGCAAGGGCCCTTTTGAGAGCAGGAGTTCATACAGTGATGTGGGTCACTTGCCTATGAAGCCATCTGTGATCAGAGTAAATCCCTGTCTGATGGTCACTGAGATCAGGAGCACTAGGAGATATGGGGACTTGTTCAAAACACAAAGACACCCTGTAGCTGTTATTGGAACAACTGGTAAGGAAAAGTCAAATGGGCTTTTAAAATAACAATATGTTGATCAATGAAAGAAAAGAATCTGTTGAGGGGAAGAAGCTCTGAATTTGGGTACTTGAGCCCAGTGGTTTGGCTTGTAAAAGGTTATATTACCTGTCAGTGCTTGACAGCATTTAATACAGAAATCACCCGATCCTAGTCAAACTTCCTATTCCACACACACACCCCCCACCCCCAATAATTGCCAATATTTACTGAGTACTTACTGTGTGGTAGGTTTGGTACTAAAAGCTTTTATTTGAGCTTCATAATGACTCTATAAAGAATGAAACATTATTACCTTTATTTTTCAAATTTTAGATTCAGGGAGTGCATCTACAGGTTTGTTACAGGGTATATATTGCATAGTGGTGAAGTTTGGGCTTCTAGTGTACCCATCACCCAAATAGTGAATACTGTACCAAACAGGTAATTTTTCAAACCTTGCTCCTCACCCCCTTTCCT
The DNA here is from genome assembly GCF_024542745.1 of Macaca thibetana thibetana. Taxonomy (NCBI): domain Eukaryota; kingdom Metazoa; phylum Chordata; class Mammalia; order Primates; family Cercopithecidae; genus Macaca; species Macaca thibetana. The sequence continues at coordinate 40,612,499 of NC_065597.1, forward strand.
CCTTTTGGGGTCCCCACTGTCTATGATTTTCATCCTTATGTCCATGTAAATCCATTGTTTAGCTCCCACTTATAAGTGAGAACATGTAGTATTTGAGTTTCTCTTTCTGAAGTATTTCACTCAGGATAATGGCCTCCAGCTCCATCCACGTTGCTGCAAAGGACATGATTTCATTATTTTTATGGCTGCATAATATTCCATGGTGTATATGTACCACATTTTCTTTATGCAATCCACCACTGATGGATACTTAGGTTGATTACACGACTGCTATTGTGAATAGTGCTGCAATGAACCTGGCGGTACAGGTGTCTATTTTATATAATTGATATGGTTTGGCTCTGTATCCCCACCCAAATCTCATCTTGAATTGTACTCCCATAATTCCCACATGTTGTGGAATGGACCTCATGGGAGATTATTTGAATCATGGGAGCAGTTTCCCCCATACTATTCTTGTGGTAGTGAATAAGTCTCACGAGATCTGATGGTTTTATCAGGGGTTCCTGCTTTTGCATCTTTCTCATTTTCTCTTGCTGCCACCATGTAAGAAGTGCCTTTTGCCTCCCACTGTGATTCTGAGGCCTCCCCAGCCACGTGGAAGTGTAAGTCCAATTAAACCCCTTTTTCTTTCCAGTCTTGGGTATGTTTTTATCAGCAGTGTGACAACAGACTAATACAGTAAATTGGTACCAGTAGAGTGGGGCACTGCTGAAAAGGTACCCAAAAACGTGGAAGTGACCTTGGGATTGAAAACACGCAGATACTGAAACAGTTTGGAGCGCTCAGAAAAAGATAGGAAAATGTGGGAAAGTTTGGAACTTCCTAGAGATTTGTTGAATGGCTTTGACAAAAATACTGATAATGATATGGACAATGAAATCCAGGCTGAGGTGGTCTCTGATGGGGATGAGGAACTTTTTGGGAACTGGAGCAAAGATGACTCTTGTTATGTTTTAGCAAGGAGACTGGTGGCATTTTGCCCCTGCCCTAGAGATTTGTGCAACTTTGAACTTGAGAGAGATGATTTAGGGTGTCTGACAGAAGAAATTTCTAAGCAGCAAAGCATTCAAGGAGTGATTTGGGTGCTGTTAAAGGCCTTCAGTTTTAAAAGGGAAGCAGAGCATAAAAGTTCAGAAAATTTGCAGCCTGACAATGTGATAGAAAAGAAAAACCCATTTTCTGAGGAGAAATTCAAGCCAGCTGCAGAAATTTGCGTAAGGAGCCCAATATTAATCCCCAAGACAATGGGGAAAGTGTCTCCAAGGCATGTCAGAGGTCTTCACAGCAGCCCCTCCCAGCACAGGCCCAGAGGCCTAGGAGGAAAAAGTGGTTTTCTGGGCTGGACCCAGGGTCCCCCTGCTGTGTGCAGCCTAGGGACTTGGTGTCCTGCATCCCAGCCTCTCCAGCCATGACTAAAAGGAGCCAAGGTACAGCTTGGGCTGTGGCTTCAGAGGATGGAAGCCCCATGCCTTGGTAGCTTCAACGTGGTGTTGAGCCTGCGAGTGCACAGAAGTCAAGAATTGAGGTTTGGGAACCTCTGCCTAGATTTCAGAAGACGTATGGAAGCACCTGGATACACAGGCAGAAAAGTTTGCTGCAGGGACAGGGCCTGCATGGAGAATCTCTGCTAGGGCAGTGCAGAAGGGAAATGTGGGGTCAGAGTCCCCACACAGAGTCCCTACTTGGGCACTGCCTAGTGGAGCCGTGAGAAGAGGGCCACCATCCTCCAGACGCCAGAATGGTAGATCCACTGACAGCTTGCACTGTGCATCTGGAAAAGCTGCAGACACTCAATGACAGCCTGTGAAAGCAGCCAGGAGGGGGGCTATACCTGCAAAGCCACAGGGATGAAGCTGCCCAAGGCTATGGAAACCCACCTCTTGCATCCGTGTGACTTGGATGTGAGACCTGGAGTCAAAGGAGATCATTTTGGAGCTTTAAAATTTGACCGCCCCGCTGGATTTCAGACTTGCATAGGCCCTGTAACACTTTTGTTTTGGCCAATTTCTCCCCTTTGGAAAGGCTGTATTTATCCAATACCTGTGTCCCCATTCTATCCAGGAAGTAACCAGCTTGCTTTTGAGTTTTTGCCTTGTCTCAGATGAGACTTTGGACTGTGGACTTTTGGGTTAATGCTGAAATGAGTTAAGACTTTAGGGGACTGTTGGGAAGGCATGATTGGTTTTGAAACGTAAGGATATGAGATTTAAAGGAGCCAGGGACAGAATGAGATGGTTTGGCTTTGTATCTCCACTCAGATCTCATCTTGAATTGTACTCCCATAATTCTCACCTGTCGTGGGAGGGACGTGGTGGGAGATTATTTGAATCACAGGGATGGTTCCCCCGTATTGTTCTTGTGATAGGGAATAAGTCTTATGAGATCTCGTGGCTCTATCAGGGGTTTCTGCTTTTGGATCCTTCTCATTTTCTCTTGCCACTCCCATATAAGAAGTGCCTTTCACCTCCCACCATGATTCTGAGGTCTCCCCAGTCCTGTGGAACTGTAAGTCCAACTAAACCTCACCCTTCAGTCTCAGGTATGTCTTTATCAGTAGTGTGAAATGGACTAATACAATAATGATTTCTTTTTTTTTTTTTTTTTTGATAGATGCCCAGTAATGGTGCTTCTGGGTTGAATGGTAGTTCTATTTTTAGTTCCTTGAGAAATCTCCATACTATTTTCCATATTATCCCAGTTTTAAAGCTAAGGGAGATGAGGCTTCATGGGATTAGCTATCAGACTTGCATTTCCCAATGCAAGGTCTATAACTACTGCATGGACAGGGCCTGAATTCTGAGTTCTGACTTAGATTTTTTTTTTTTTTTTTTTTTGAGATGGAGTCTCACTTTGTCGTCCAGGCAAATGGTGCAGGCTTGGCTCAGTGCAACCTCCGTCCCCAGATCCAAGCCATTCTCTTGCCTCAGGCTCCCAAGTAACTGGGATTAGGGGCACCCACTACCATGCCCTGCTAATTTTTGTATTTTTAGTAGAGATGGGGTTTCACCATGTTGGCCAGGCTGGCTTCAAACTCCTGACCTTAACTGATTTGCTCTCCTCAGCCTCCCAAAGTGCTGGGATTATAAGTGTGAGCCACCGTGACTGGCCTGACCTGGATTCTTAACCAGGAGACTACGCTCCCTTCTTCGGAACTGGTTGTCTCACTGTCTTTTTCTTTTTCTCACCTGTCCCATTTGACAATCAAAGGAAGAGAGGTCAAGGCACTCTGAAAGTTACTTGGAAAATTACTAGGAGAATCAAGTCCAAACATAACCCCTGCTCATGGCTCCCTAATTGAACAAAAGAAGGAAGAAAGGGAATGGCCCCAAACACCCTTCAGCGTTCATACAGCCACGCGGCTGAGGACCAAGGCTGGCAGGACGTCAGTAGGTCTCAAGCCCCACACCTCCTGGAAGGGTAGGCGCTGAGCCAGGCAGACAGACCCCCAAGACAAACAAATGGAAAAGCCTAAGGGAAGAGCCCACCCCACAATACCTGTAAAATCTTTTTAGGTTCAAACAGTGTTTTGCAATAGCCAGAAAAAAAAAAAAAAAAAAAAAGACCTGGCTGAAGCAGTTTGTAAAAGTGTAAAGGAGAAGTTAATTAAATCATAACTTAGTTGCTAAGAAGGCTTTGCTCCTGGTTGGAAGGAAATTGTTCCTACAATTGGAAGCAAAAGTTTTCAGAGCAGGGAAATGTGGTCCTGCTTATTTTAATATTTCTTCCCCATTTTTTGCCATGATGGGAAATATCAGGAAATAAGAGGGTATAAGGAAAAGGAGCCTGGGATCTCCTCACCCTAGGATTCACCAGCAGCTCTTCCATAAATGGAACTGCTGATCACTCAGAACCAAGGCAATGCTGACTCAGCCTTAGCATGAAGAAGGAAGGAGCTCTTCAGAGGCAAGTCTGAAACCAGAAGGAGATTGGCCAGAGAGTCCAGCATTTCAGCACCTACCAGGTGTGAGAAGTCTTTCCCACTACTTTGCTAGAACATCTGTCTGCTTTGGCCATCTCTGTCGATCCCAAAGAGCTTCTCAAAAACAGGAATTATTGTTTAATTTGTCGTGGTGTCCTTCAGTGTTTATCTGGCACATAGGAGGCTCAGTAAGTTGAACTGGCAATAGCTGGGCTTGTAGAGGAAGGTGCTTATTTGGGATCCAAGTGTTTTCCTTTACATCTTATTCTCTCTATATTTTGATTCCTACTAACAGGCTGAGAAGAGCTATTTAAGATATTTAGTGACATTGCCACTTTAATAAAACTTTACACAATATATAAAATAAAAAAAAATTGCTTTATATGTTCTTCCTATATCTCCTGATTGTGTATGCCTGGGAGGAGAGACATACTCATGGATGGACCAGCAGTATCCTTCACTCATAGTAGCTTCTGAAATACTTTTTTATTTTGAGACAGTCTCACTCTGCCACTGATGCTGGAGTGCACGGCTCACTGCAGCCTCAACCTCCTGGGCTCAAGCGATGCTCCCACCATGGCTTTCCGAAGTGCTGGGATTACAGGCATGAGCCACCACATCTGGCAACTTCTGAAATATTAAGCACGGCACTTTAGGGGCCATAATCATTCTTTGCAATGTGTGTTTTAAATAATCCCTTAGAATGAAATATAGTTAAGAAGGCCGGGCGCGGTGGCTCACGCCTGTAATCCAAGTACTTTGGGAGGCTGAGGCGGGTGGATCACGAAGTCAGGAGATTGAGACCATCCTGGCCAACATGGTGAAACCCCGTCTCTACTGAAAATAAAAAATTAGCTGGGCATAGTGGCACGTGCCTGTAATCCCAGCTACTCGGGAGGCTGAGGCAGGAGAATCACTTGAAACAGGGAGTCAGAGGTTGCAGTGAGCCGAGATTGCGCCACTGCACTCCTGCCTGGTGGCAAAGCAAGACTTCGTCTCAAAAAAAAAAAAAAAAAGAAAGAAAGAAAGAAAGAAATATAGTAAAGAAGAGTAAATGCGGCTAGCACTGTTAGTTTTAAGTCTCAAAATACTTATGAGATGTTGAGTAAAAACTATACCCTAACATTTAGTGTCGTTTAACGCCCTAACATTTGTATCTATTTCTGTTCATTCCTATAAAGTTCCTGAATTCGTCTCAGCCACAGCTTTGTATTAAGCTTGTGCAAGGTGGTGGCTCTACATTCCCGGGTTGGTGAGTTTCTGCTGTCAAAGGCGAGTTTCGCAGCACTTGAGCTTAGAGATTGCAAATGAGTTACACCCGTTGGACTGATTCTGACTTGCCAGACACTTTCAGCTACGAAAACAGCCAGGGAAAATGAGAAGCAGGATCTGAATAGATGCCTGGTTTCACCCCATCATACACAGCCTCCCCCAACAAGTGACTGGTGGATCCTCCCAACCTTTATTCTTCCATTCAAGTTGGGGGGGATCAGGAAAAAAGGGAAAGAAAACGGGGGAGCCTGAAGAGAGGGCAGCCCAGCGTGCGTGACTGAATGTCAGGTTGTACGGGAGAGTTATAATTAAAGTCCAAGATGACAGATAACTATAAAATCAGATTGGTTCCTTTCCACATGGAAGGAAAACATAATGTTGTCGCCCAACCCAAGCTTTTTTGTAAATTGAAATTACAGTTTTATTTGGAGCTATTTTTAAAGGTCCATTAATTAAAAATTGGAAGTCATGCCAATGCAAGAAATCCCATAAAAGGTGTTAGATTTAATGATCACCAAGGACTATAATTAAAAGATGATGTTATCTGAATATCAAATGCCCTAAATCCATGTTTGTTTTTTATTGAAAAATAAACAAATTCGGGAGCAAAAGAAAAAAATAGAAAAGATATGTGCAAAATGTAATGATAATGGTTGACTTCTAAACAGCCAAGGAAATTATAGTCATCATGTGTGGAAAAAGAACAAACACCTCTTAATTGCGTTTCATTATAACGTACCTTTCTCTGCTCAGTTGTATATATTAATTATAAAAATCGTGTTGCAGAGCAGAGTGGCTCTACAATAGTTTTTTTCCCCCTTCCTCCCTTAATTCTGTCTGAAACAGGATGGAAGAACAATATCATCTGTCATCTGCAGAAAGAGCTTTCAAAGACAAAATCATAAAAAGAATGAAAGGCTATTATATAAAAAAGAAAAAAAAATGCTTTGATTTCACAGATTTTCCACTTATGAATGTTTAAGGTTATCTGTTCTTTTAGCAAAGTATCGTCTCATATTGTTTTGTATGTGTATGTTCAGGTAACATCACTTTCTGATAACTGTATCACATGGCATCTGCATTACGTAGATAATTGTTCATGGAAGAGGGGAGTGGGTAGGAAGAAGTACTATTATGGAAAGACGCCATGCAGGACTTGAAGAATTTTCTAAGCTTAGGCAAAATAAGAAAGTGGTGGTTTGGATTTGAGGCCAATGCTCTTTATTGACAGGCTGCTGTTTACTTCTACTTAGGAAAATGATGGAAGTAAAGGACTTGTAGTACAACAAAAAAGGCCCCAGTTAAGCACTGCAAAGACCCCAAGAATGCCAGTGTTCCAGATGATGGAATGGGGTAAGCCAAGGTGGTATTAGGAATTCTGCTTTATCAGAAATCTGCGGGAGCAGGTGAGATCCATCTGTTTGGCAAGGGTTAATGTATGATTCCAGAGAGAGCTTGCAATCTAACCTGGGCGTTTAGGAGATGTATGTGCATAACTGCAGTTTTCTGGGCAGAGTTCCATAACTTTCCAGATTCTTGGCTGCATCTGTAACCCAGAAAGGCCTAAGTAAGAACTGCTGCTCCAGGCCCTGGGTGCTGAATGTGTGGTCCGTGGACCAGCAACAAAGGCATCACCTGGGAGCTTATGGAAATGCAGAATCTTGGGCTCCACCCTGGACCTGCAGAATTAACAGTGATGTTTCAGTAAGCTCTCTGGGTGATTCACGTGCACTTTAAAGTGTGAGATGTACTGATTTTGATGATGCTGTGGAGACAATCCATGCCTGTTCATGGCTCTAGAGAGTCACAGCTCTCTAGAGATCCATGTCTGTGGATCACAGTGACTCAGATTCAACCCCAGGATCAGCCGTGTGATCTTAGCCCTCAAGAAAGTAGCAAAAATCAATACTTTCCTCATATGACTGCTTTGAAAATTAAATGAGATCATGTGTGGAAAACATGGAACAGAATGCCTGACACATAACACTCCATAATAGTTATTATTTTTACACATTTCCTGGATTTTGTCAGACTCTGGAAATTATTCATGACATCAAAAGTGTTATGATCTACAAGTCTAGAGAAGTGGTTCTCAACCCGGGTAGTTTTGCTCCTGAAACACATTTGGCAATGTCTAGAGACATTTTTCATTGTCACACCGAGGGGACAGAGACTTCTGGCAACTCATGAGTGGAGACTAGGGGTACTGCTGAACACCCTACACTGCACAGGATAGTAAGCAGTGACTGGCCAACCTATGGAAGTTAGGTCCTCCTCATCCCATCATGCTATCCATAGCTCAGCAACTTGTTTATTTTCTTTGTCGAACCCTCATGCTCAGTAATTATTGTGAACTTATTATGTGCACGATTCTGCTCTGCCTTAATAGGAGACATTAATGGGAGATCTCTCACGCGCATGTATCCTGATACTCCCATGCCTAGCACAGATGGGAGCTTCCAAAGCAAGCAAATTTGTGCTGGGCTTGCCTCTACAATATCGGTGAGACACATCAGGGACTTTAATACACCTGTTCCTCTGGTCCCTCTGTCTCTTTAAAAACTTGAGGCCAGGCACAGTGGCTGACATCTGTAATCCCAGCATTTTGGGAGGCCAAAGAGGATGGATCACTTGAGGCCTGGAGTTCAAGACCAGCCTGGCCAACATGGTGAAACCCCATGTCTACTAAAAATAAAAAATCAGTCAGGCGTAGTGGCTCACACCTGTATTCCCACCTGCTCAAGAGGCTGAGGCAGGAGAATCCCTTGAACCCAGCATGCAGTGAGCAGAGATTGCGCCAATGCACTCCAGCCTGAGCAACAGAGCAAGACTCTGTCTCAAAACATAAAAATAAAAAACAAAAATAAATAAAAACTCGAGACAAAACTAGAATAAAAATCTTGAGTTTGGGGTTATTTTAGGTCTCCTAAGGATTCCCAGAAATTAGATCAGATAAAAGAGAAGAAAATAAATAAGCAGATGCATTTCCAGCCATGAGCAGCACAGTGGCATGGTAAAGACAGGAGGCTTTAACACTTTTATTTTTTTAAAAAGACAGAAAGATGATGGACTCTGGGTTTAGGCAGAACTGCATCCCATTAGCTTCAACATTTACTAACTATGTGACTTTATGTGGGTTTTTTTTTCTTTCTTTTCTTTTTCTTTTTTTTTTTTTTTTTTTTTTTTTTTAGCCAAGGTCTTACTCTGTCACCCAGACTGGAGTGCAGTGGTGCAATCTCAGCTCACTGCAATCTCTGCCGCCCAGGCTCAAGTGATTCTCCTGCCTCAGCCTCTAGAGTAGCTGGGATTACAGAAGCATGCCACTACCGCCCCGCTAATTTTTGTATTTTTAGTAGAGATGAGGTTTCACCATGTTGGTAAGGCTATTCTTGAACTCCTGACCTCAAAGGATCCGCCCACCTTGGCCTCCCAAACTGCTGGGATTACAGGCGTGAGCCACCGCACCTGGCCACTAAGTGACTTTACAAGTTACTCAGCAGTTCAAATGGGACTAATCATGGAATGACTTCTGAAGGTATTCTGAGAACACAATCTTACAGCAAATATTCAGCACACACTGGTCAAAGGACTGCCATGTGCAGAGCACCGTGCTAGGTGCTGGCGCATATAAACCATTTGGCACAGTACTTGGTGTAGCATGAGTATGTGGCACAAGCCACAGTTAATACACACACTGCGCTCACCCTGCTCTCACAGACAAGCTGGGTTGATGAAGGGAACCCAGGAATCCCAGGAGGGATGCCTGCCTTTTGCAGCTTGTCGCCACTACTTGGGCAAGATTCGTGGTGACTTGAGGATCACGCCATCTTGGTGCCCGGTGGTGTTTGGCTTAGTAAAAAGAATCAAGGGATGGTTAAAAATAGTTGAAGTCAGCAAATTAAAGTGTCCTTTGTCAACTCCTTAAAATTAGGTAGGAAGGACACATCAAAGTAGTCTGGGAAAATAAATTACTGCCTTAGGAAATGGAAGAAAAGTGTTTGTGCAAGATTTATCAGTGTTAGCAACACAATGTCGGAAAAGTAGACCCAACCTAAATATCCAAATATATGGAGAATCATTTGGGAAATTAGGAAAATCAGTGAAACAGAATTTTAGTTTTGCTTTAAGAAAATTAAAATTATATAAATCTATGAAAAATATACAAGAATGTTTGTGTACATAACACCTATGTGAAAATATAGCTCTGTGATCTAGTTGTTCACAATAAAATACAAGACATGAATAAAGTTATATCAAGCTGGTAGATTATGTGCTCTATTCATTTTTTATTCAAAATTTCTTTTAATCCTGCTAAAACCTGTTTCTAATTAAGAATAATAATACCAATAATAATAATTGACTACTTTAGGGTTAGCTGGATTAATAACTAAGAATTTTCCTATTCTGGAAAAAAAAAAAAAAACTCTAAAAAAGATCCCAGAAGGAGAAAAATAAATAAAAACACATTGAAAAAATTAAATATGGCCAGTGGGTAAACTGTAATTCCCTAGTGCCTAACAGTTTGAAACAGAATGTTATGCAGATGGTCATTTGCATGCTTAACTATGGAGAGAGGAGCAGGTACTCTTGAGAAAGAAAAAAGGAAAAGGTTGTACTTTGAAGCAGGGATTTACCAAGGAAGTTTTAATCTCTCCTCAAACTTAAGACCACTTTGTACAACCAAATCCTGGACTATGGCCACCTCCCAACAGAGCAAATCAAAATGTTCAGATACTCATGTATTGGGTTCAGAAAGACCTGTTTCTAAATCCCTGTGTCACTTCTTTGGTGTTTGACTTTGAGCAAAGTGTTTAATATCTCTGAACTCCTATTTCCTCATCTGTAAAATGGAAAAAACATTCCTCTTCCATAGGGCTGATTTGAGCATCCAATGATGTACATAAAACACCTAACACCAATAAGTGCCCAATCAGCATCTGTTAATTACACTATGAATATTACTATTCTAATATGTTGTTCTCACACTCCATTTTATTCCTATCTGTGAGTCGGGTAATGGGCCAGGCTGCGTGGGGTGTTTGGATGAAGATCTCTTTCTTTTTTTTTTTGAGACAGAGTATCACTCTGTTGCCCAGGCTGGAGTGCAGTGGCGCGATCTCGGCTCACTGCAACCTCCGAATCCCGAATTTAAGTAATTCTCCTGCCTCAGGCTCCTGAGTAGTTGGGATTACAGGCACATACCATGATGCCCAGCTAATTTTTTTATTTTTAGTAGAGACAGGATTTCACCATGTTGGTCAGGCTGGTCTTGAACTCCTGACCTTGTGATCCGCCCTCCTTGGCCCCCTAAAGTGCTGGGATTATAGGTGTGAGCCACTGTGCCTGGCCGAGATCTCTTTTTTGGCTTTATCTTCCACGCCAAATCTCAAAACTCCAACCTGTGAGTTTCTTCCATTGCTAATTGCCACTCCCCACACTGTGACAGCTGTGTCTTGCCTGTTTAGTAGCTGATGAATCAATCAAAAGATGCTTTTGTAAAGTAGTGATTTGGGGGTTGCTTAAGTGCCTGATAGAATGTGTGACATTGACAGGTTCCCTGGGGATGGGGACTGTGTTTACCACGGCATGTTCTCAGAGGGTGCCAAACAGGTGCCCAGCCCAAACCTACTCAGGATCACCATGCAGCAAGTTGGGAAATGCCTACCCAGACCTAGTTCTAGTTTCTATGGTAATGGTGGTTTGGGGGCCAATATTGCAACAATCCTATTTGCAGATATCTGCAGCATGGCTTGTAATCCCCAAACAGTGCTGTTTTTCCTTGTTCTCTTCCTGCCAATCATTCCTGTTCAAGACTTTTCTGATTCCTATTCTGTACCATAAAAACTCTGTTCTCTACACAGCAGACTGAGATCTCTGAGCACAGTATATTTCTGGTAAGGACTCAATATCTGCTAACAGTGTATTGAGCAATACATCTGAAAAAAACACATGGGCTTGAAAGTGGGACTCCCCCAAATTCTCTGTAATTCAAGTCAACTCTTGAGTGCCTACTGGGTGCTGAGCCCAGTTCTAGAGGCTGCTGGCAGGATGAAGAATGAAAAGAGAGTAAACATTAACACACAACATCCAGACTTCAAGGACATCAGAGTGGAGTTGGGGGAAATGATCATGTTTCCATCTCAGAATGATGCACGAAAAATTAATAAGGGCTTATCTAGATGTAATGAAAGCCTGGAGCCTTCACCAAGGAGAAATAAAGATATTCTGGTTATAGGATCAGGCAAGGAAATTAAAGAGGTCTGGACAAACACCACAGAAGAGCAGTTCTTGAGCTGGGCATTACAGAATGAGATGGGCAAAGAATGAAGAAATGACACTTCCAGCTAAGAGAACAGCATGATCAAGGGAACAGAGTCCCCCAAAATGCATTTTGTACTAGAAATGGTAGGGAAAACCCAAGAGTGGCAAGGACTTTGATTATATAGGGGAAGGTGATAGGGAGTAGAGCTCATATGTTGATCATACCAGTCATTATAGCAACACCTGCCATTTCCTGAGTACTTGTTGTCTTCTTGACTCCACAGTAAATAACTCATTATTAAAAGTAAATCTCTGTTAAGATGTAGAAAGGACTTACCGTGTCAGGCACTGTGCTAAGCACTTGATGTACATGTATATTGCTAGCAAATAAGCTCTGTACGCTGTTGGAGATTTTTGTTTTCTCTGTTCTGCTTCTGAACAGATTTGTAATACACCGAAATATTCTTCAAGCAGTGCAGTAGGTGAACAGGTGAACTTTCAAGACAGCTCCACACTTTACCAACTGTGTGACTCAGGACTAGTTACTCCCCCTTTTCGAAGCTCAGTTTCCTCATCTATAAAATGAGAGATGCAGTTAAATTTGCGCCTTCCCAAGTTGATTGAGAAGAGTAAATAAGAGACCACCTGAAAAGCACCTGGTATGGAGCCTGGTCATGGTCAACACTTACTAAATAGTAATTATTATTACCATTCCATCACCAGCAGTTTACTGAAGGCCAGTGAAGCTATCCTGAGAACCTACTGGAAACTGAGAGATAACACTGCATTTCTTTTGCCTGTTTTTTATCACCCAACGTGTTGATCCTTTTTTCAAATTATCAGCTAAAAGGTTGAACTTGATGACTTCAAAAAAAAAAAAATAATAATAATAATAATTGATGACTTCAATATACTTCTCACTTTGAAATACCCATTTTTCAATACCCCATGCAAATACCCCTCCTCCAGGAAGCCTTGCCAGATCTCTTCAACCTACAAAGCTCTTCCTCTCTGCTGAATGCTAGCTGTTGCTCATCTTAAGCTGTTCACCATTATGTGATTGGGCCAAGGAGAAGAGTACCTCATCTACACCCTCTGAGCCCTCAGAGACCCTTGGGCCAGAGTAGGGGGTGTGGAATGGAGGTAAACATGGTTATCAGGGAACTCTGGCAGGCACTGGCTCATCCTGCACCCATAAACACCTACCCAACCAGTTAGCAGCCACTCTCCTATCTTTCATACTCATCTTCCTTCTTAGAGTTCCACATCAAGACTGAATTTTCACTCCTGAAGCCATTTTCTTTAGACAGGCTCTCATCTGTCACCCATGCTGGAGTACAATGGCACAATCATGGCTTGCTGCAGCCTCAGGTGACCCTCCCACCTCAATCTCCCTAGCAGCTGGGATTATAGGTGCACACCACTACGCCTGGCTAATTTTTTCCATTTTCAACAGAGAGGGGGTTTTGATGTATTGCCCAGGCTGGTCTCAAACTCCTGAGCTCAAGTTATCCCTGCCACTTTGGTCTTCCAAAGTGCTGGGATTACAGGCATAAGTCACTGTGGCTAGGCCCTGAGGCCACTTTCTTCTTGAAAATTGTATTGTTCTGATGAAAATATGCCATGATTCATCTTTCATTGTCTCTTGATTCACTATCGCTTATGTTTTAAGGTGTTTGGGGTTTAGAGTTTTTTTTAAAAAGAATCATCAAGTATTTAAATCAATCTCTCTCCCTTTTATTGATAGAGACTCAAGCCTACTGATTAACTTTTCAATCAAAGCTGCCTGCAACACACAAGGCAACTGCAATTGCAGCTTTGGCGACAACCGAAGTAGTCATTTAGCTGACTTCTTCTCTGTTTCTAGTTACCGCTCTGTGTGAATCTGTACGTCTGTGATATCACAGCCTTCAAAGAATCCTCTATGTATGTTAGGATTATTACTATCCACCTTTTCCATTTAAGAAAATGGAAGATCAGAGATGGTAAGTAACTTGTCAAAAGACACACAGCCGATAAATGGCAGAGTTAAGGAACTAATCTGGCCACTAGGAGTCCACTGTCTTGACCACTAGTCCACTGGGTTTATCACCTTCTCTTCTGTTTGCATTCACTAAGAACTCATTGAGGGCAGTGGTTTTGTCTCTTTTATAGTTGCCTAGCAGCCTGGCACCAAGTAGATGCTCAAAATGTTCAAAGCAGTTGTTCTTTCTAGAAATAAGTGCCTAATCTAGGTCAGACCAGTTCTAGATCAGTGGGTGAGGTGTCTGAAGGGGGATGAGCAGTAAATAAGGTAGCACAGGTCTCAGTCCTCATGAGGCTTAAGTTGCATTCAGTGGAGTGTTCTGCCTTAACTCTTGGTTTGCTCTGATAAACTCATTGTTTTGTGGACCTTTGCTTAATGCGGATTATCTGGTTTACTGGGGATCAGCATCATGAATCTGACTACTCCTGTCCAGCCCGAGAGGTGCAAGGTGGTCTTGCAGTTGCCTGATATGACCCACTTCTTTTCTTCCAGAATGTATTAGGTTGATGCAAAAGTAATTGCAGTTTTTGTCATGGAAAGTAATGGCAAAACCTGCAATTACTTTTGCACCTACTTAATAGAATACAAAGACACCCCAATCCACTTAGGGGATGGTAGAGAAAGAAACAAAAGAAGTAGCACCTTGGCAGTGAAGCTGCAGAAAGGAGGGCTGGAGATGGGGATCCTCCCTGCTGGAGAATCTGCTTTTCCTGCTTTGCAGTTGAATTGAGGAGTGTTTTAAGTCTACTTTGTTTGCCATCAACATCAAAATGTCTTTCTTGATTGTAAACTTCTGGAAAGTGAGACTGAGAACATGTGTGGTTATGTAAATGGCCCGGTGATATCCGTTCACTATTCCCACAGCAGATGGCTGGCTATCTATGGCCTGAATGCTATCATCCTTTTGAAATCTTTGCTAACTTGCTGATCCTTTCTGGAAGTCAGCTTTTCTATCAGTAAAATGAGAGAGTGTACTCCAGACTCCTCCCAGAAAGTTGTGTGGCTTTCTCCTGAGTCCCCTACCACGTGTTGGGATATTCTGTGATGTTTCAGTGAAAGTAGCTGGTGCTGCAGAGGTCTTCATTGGGAATGAGAAGCAAATCCTTAGGAAACAGTTGGTCTTCCACAAGCAGTGATACACACCCATGACTGGCATCCAGGCAAGTCTTGCCAAATCACATCATGTTACCTGTTCATTTCAGGGCCAGGAGCCTTTTGTCAAGGAAGGTAAGGAAGAGCTTCTGATGGTGACGGCCAAGTTCTCGTTGACTCAAGTTTCAATCTTCACACTGATTTCTGTTCTCATTATTTAATTTCCTCCTCATCAGACAGAATTAAATACCAAATACCATTCCCAGGTCTTCTAAAGTCCAATTGCCCAAATGCTTTGTTTCCAACTTACATAAAAGTTTAAATTTCCTCTTCCCCTGCTCAAATTTCTGCCGAAACAGTCATCAGCAATGAAATTTTTAAAGATAATTAGCATATCAGATATCTGTAATAAGCTAATCATGTATTTCTTGGATTGTACTTCTCTGGTTAGTGGTTATTAATCACAAATATCATTCATGTCATTTGAAATATTCCTGTTGGCGGATGTTTTTATGCTTGAAGAATTCAGCTAAAGGTCTTTAGCTACGGATGCAGACCCTTCCCCCTACTCCAGCCCCACCCAACCATGAGAGGCAAGATTCAATCGTGTCTTGTTGAACAGGGTTAACCTTCAGGGGAAACAGCATTAAGGGAAGTAATTATCCATTCACACTGAGCTGGCTACAAATAAAGTGAGAAAATCACCTTCTCAGAACTCACATGAAAAACATAATGTAGTTAATATTAAATAAAGGGATTGGGCAATCTGGCCTCTTTTTACAGTGTGTGCTTATGTGTCCTTGATCAGGGACTGTTTTGTTTATGATTAATGAATGACTCACCTTGGGCTGTGTTCCGTTCAATGCATACCTCATTATGAATTTGAAGAGGTCATTTCTTTCTTGGATTTAAAATAAGAATCTCTTTGTACATTCAGAAGGTTAAGAGTTTGATATTGGTGAAAAATTAGGGCAAAGAGAACTGGGGGACATTTGCTTTGGGTTATTTCTTGTTGTTGCTGCTGTTGATGTCGTCGTTGTTGGCTTATAATGTTCAGAATTTGGAGAAAATTTCTAAGCCTGGGCTCTGATTTCAAAGTAGGTCCTCAAATTATGTGACTTGGGCTCAACTTATCTGTGGCAATAGTACTGCCCCGCAGTGCTGTGAATCAGAAGGGCTGCATGTCTCACCTCAGAAGGGCTGTCCAGGCTTCTCCAGGAGGGGCTTGCAGAGGGGCGTTCAAATGGTACAAATATAAATTAAAAGGAAACAAAATCTGAAGCCCTAGTATTCAGATAGGGCATATAGTCCAGCAGCCTCTCTTTTAATGTCTTCTTTTTTCTTTAAAACTGTGTTTTCTGTTCATTACAGTTTAATTTCATTTATACTTAATGTCAGAATGAGTGTAAATTGCAATGTAGTTTACCAAACCCTACAAAACCTAATTTTGATGCAGAAGGTCATAACTGGGTTAAAAACTGTATGTTTTTTTTTTCTTTTTTGCAAGATCCCTGACAAATGAAACCATCTGATAAGAAAATATCTTTGTCATTTTATAGACATAAGTGCATGCACACACACAAACATACATACCAAGCATACCCACAAACACATATGTCACAGGAAGATAGATGATAGATAGGCAGATATCAAGCTGCAAGTGTAGACTTTGTTTTTTAATTCAGACAAGAGGGATACTACCCAGGAGCGGGAACTTCTATGTTTGAGACACAGCCCCAAGGTGGTAGAAGCACTTTCAGACTGACCATCACTTCCACCTGTGCACACACAAACATGTGGTTTGACCACCGGTGGGCCCCACCACAGCTCAGTTAATGATCTTTCCACAGGGGTATGTGTGTTCACTTGTGCATCCAAATGAGGGCTTGTCACGCAGAAATAAAAGCACATGCACGAACAGGCCTTGGCAGTTGACTAAGGATACCCACTTCATGGTAGACATAGTTCATTAGTCACCTAGCCAACTTTTTTAAAAAGTCAAGTTATTTCTTTATGTGTGAGAGAAACTATGTCCTTTGATCATAGCCATTAAGATGAGATTAAATAACAGCAAATCTCAGAGACCCAAGCATTACTCCTGGCTCTATCATTAACTGGCCATGTGACCTTGGGCAGGTCATTTTCCCTCACTGGGCATCCAGGGTTGTTTCTGTAAAAGGAAGGCTTTAGAGGACGAGGTAGACCTTAATATCGTTCCTTAACATCAATGTTCTATGACGTTTTTTCCTAGAAATGATGCCCTTCCCATCAATATTCTATGATTCTGTTAAAATACAAGAATAGCTGACACAACATAGGAAACACCTCCACTTCAAAATGTCCTCTTGGTGGATGTCTTGCTGTTTCACAAATTAAATGCAGAAGATCAGTGTCTTTCTTGTCTTTCGCCATAACCATCATCTGCCTCCTAGGCCTATGAGCACCTGTCACACACTAGGTCCATTCACGTTTTGTTGGTTACTCTCATGAAATACCGTCATGGTAGAGTACCAGACAGGCCACTTCAATGGCAATAAACAAATACAGTTTCTACAACTAGAAATATAACTCTCTTTTATTTTCTAACTTCATCAATGAAAATACGATAACTGGAATTGTGTGACTGCTAAGGAAAACACCAAGCATAATCTTCTCAGAGATTTTTTTTTTTTTTTTTTTTTTTTGAGGAAAGGTCTCTCTGTATCTCAGGCTGGAGTGCAGTGGTGCATTCATGGCTCACTGCAGACTTGACCTTCTGGGCTCAAGCAATCATCCCACCTCAGCCTCCCAAGTAGCTGGACTACAGGAACATACCTAGCTAATTTTTGTATTTTTTTTTTTTGGAAAGCTAGGGTCTCACTATGCTGCCCAGGCTGGTCTCAAACTCCTGAGCTCAAATAATCCACCCACCTAAGCCTCCCAAAGTGTTAGGATTACAGGTGTGAGCCACTGCACGCAGCTTAGACATTTTTTTCTTTATAGATAGTAATACAATTTGGCAACTTCCAAAACAAAGTGAATGTTCAAGAAATGTAGCAAAGTTTCATAGGAAAGTTTCCTCAAATTACCATGAAACATTTTTTAAAAGATTCAGGACCCAAATAGTAATAATAAGTTTTTTAAAATGTATTATAAAATTAGAATTTGAATGGAGCAAAGATATTTATTTTAAATCAGGGTGTCCAATATTTTGGCTTCCCTGGGCCATATTGTAAGAGGAAGAATTGTCCTGGGCCACACATAAAATACCCTAACACTACTGATAGCTGATGAACTAAACAAAAAAGGAAACACAAATTTCAGGAAAATCTCATAGTGTTTTAAGAGATTTTACAAATTTGTGTTGAGCTGCATTCAAAGCCATCCTGGGCCACATGTGGCTCACAGGTCCCGAGTTGGACAAGATTGTTGTAAATGATCACTCCACATTCAAAAAAAGGCTCCTACCAGTTTGAGAAAATGGAGAAGGAACCAGAAAGTGGTGTGCAAATCAATGTTATTATATGTAACACTGGTAGCCATTATCTAGCTAGTTAAGCCAGCATGGAAACACTAAAACCCAAAAAAACAGACAAACAAACAAAAAACCCTCTTGATTTTACATAAAGACTTTGAGCGTGCCGTTCACTTTCATTATTACAAGATGGTTGCTGTAGCTCCAGAAGCCCCACCCGGTGACTTTTTCTTACATCTCATTGGCCACAGCTTCCTGCCTTGGAAAAAGGAGGTTGAACAGGAATTGGCTCAGCTACACTTGTCCAGTATCACACTGATAATGAATGACAAAGTCAACTGTCTAATGATGCTTGGTAGTATTTCTTTCTTTCATTAACACCAGTGAGTTCCCTAATATGCTTGTTTCCTAGGAACCCCAAACTTGAGGCCTGGGGCATTTTTCTTCTTACAGGGTTTACCTTATCTTTTATGGGGATTCAGATGTATGAGATGAATGTGACTACTCTGATCTTACCTGCTTTAACGCACAGAGGACCGAATCACTTCACTTGCTTTCTGCTGTACACCTCCCCTACCTCCTTCTTCCCAACTCAGAGCAAGCCCTCCCCAAGCAATGTTATTTTATGTGAAGATGGCTGTGGAATATGATTTGCATTGCCTTTCCAACATGTGGGAGAAAAGACAGAACTCAACTGACACAGTAAGATTAGAGTGAGGAGATGGGAGCCAAAAATTCCTTCATTTGGCCAGCACTGTGGTTCACACCTGTAATCCCAGCACTTTGGGAGGCCGACGCAGGTGAATCATTTGAGGTCAGGAGTTCAAGACCAGCCTGGTCAACAGGGTGAAACCCCATCTCTACTAAGAATACAAAAATTAGCCAGGCATGGTGGCTAATTTCAGCTACTGTAGGCTGAGGCAGGAGAATCGCTTGAAACCGGGAGGTGGAGGTTGCAGTGAGCCGAGATCGCACCACTGGACTCCAGCCTGGATGACAGAGTAAGACTCAGTCTCAAAAAAAAAAAAAAAAAAAAAAAAAAAATTTCTTCATCTGACCTGGTGAATCTCTATAGAGGATGCTTGTTGCTTTCTCCAGTCTGCATTTGTTTCTGCTTTTGTTAATAGCACTCACTTTTCTTTTGCACAAACATTCACTTTTCTTTTACACTTTCCTTTTTCAGTCCATGGAGTTCCCAGTGACTAATGCCATTCGCAAGATCTGAAGGTGTTATGTAACCTAGACCTGGTCCTTTCGTCAATGCATCTCCCTCTCCAGAGTGACCAGCTCAGACAGGTCATGTGCTTAAGGTGAGCCGAAGACAATTTTTCATAGATCTTTGCTGAAGCTTTAGAGAAAAGGGCTCGCTCTCTCTGCCCTGGGCTTGCTAGGCTGGTATAACATAATGTAACCTAAATCATCACAATGGGAAAGCCTGGCCAATGATTGAACATAGGAAAACAGAGAGGAAAATGCACAAAGGAGGGAGAGAGAGAGAGAGAGAGAGAGAGAGAGAGAGAGAGAGAGAGAATTCAGATGATGCCATTTCAGCACCTGAAGCCAACCTTTCTTGCCCGGTCTAACCAGTTGTGTCTGCCAAGGAATTGGCTTTTTCAGATTAAACCCATTAATTTGAGTTACATTTCTGGTCACTTGCAGTTGAAATAATCATCAGTAGATACCTAAAAATTATAGTCATCCCCTACTCACATATTTCCTTTCATGGTTTCCAAACCCCTTGCATACTTTTCTCTCATTCAGTCTTCTCTGTGAACCTATGAGAAAGGTAATGTCATCCCAGCATTCACAGATGGGGACCCGGAACCCCTGAGGCCATGATGCATTCATTGTCTTCCATCTTGCAGTGGTTGTTGAGTGCTTGTCAATGTGCATGGCTTTGTGCTAAGTAGTAGGGAGGTAGCGACCAAGTCAGAAGCCAACTCTGTCCCCCAGTCTAATTGGAGAGTGGACAATAGCCACTGGTTTGACAATTGACTGTCAGGGTTCGCCTGTGTACATGCAAGAAAGGAGCAGGTCAGAAAGATGGAGAAGGGCCATTCTCTGTAGACTTTATAATTCAGTTGGAATCAAAAAGATGAGAAAGAGAATTCTAGTTAGAGGGAAGAGCAGTTGCCAAGACCCTGAGGCAGGAAGTATGGCATATTGAAGGAAATTGGAGAAGTCCAGTGTGGCTGGAGCACAGAGAACAAGGAGGTATCTGAGTAGACTGCAACAGAAGCAGAGTAAGAGCTGTGGTCTTCATCTTTCTGCAAAGACATCGAGGCATGACTTTATCTGTATTATAAATATAACTCTCTTTCTGTAAAATAGAGAACAGACTGGAGCAGTAAGAGTGGATTCAGGAAGAAGTTAAATGTGCCTGGCATAGCTCATAGGACATAAACAATATTTCTATCAACTGAGCTTTGTCACTTGTCCCAGATCATAGTGCCAGTAAGGATCAGAGGCAGATGGGGATCTGCAGAGTGACCTGGAAACCATGCTCACAACCACTATGCAATACAGAATATGAACTGAAAGCACATTTCCTACAGTCGAATTATGAGATTATTCTTCAATTTTCAGCAACTTGACAGTTGGCATATTCTAACCTTTCCACTTTGCTTCTTCCTCCTCCCTGCCTTCCTTTTCTTTCTTCCTTCCTTTTCTTTCTTCCTTCCTTTTCTTTCTTTCTTTCTTTCTTTCTTTCTTTCTTTCTTTCTTTCTTTCTTTCTTTCTTTCTTTCTTTTTTCTTTCTTTTTCTTTCTTTCCTTCTTTCTTTCTCTTTCTTTCTTTCTCTCTTTTTTTAAATAATAGTTGCACAAGGCAAAAATCTACTTTCTATTTGTGTTGCAAAGTTCAAAAACTCCATATTGTGTCATCACTTTTGAAAAATGTATGACCTAGAACACTTAGCAAATTCCAGAAACCTTTGAACTCCAGTTTGTTGAATATTATAGTTTATGTTTTCTCTAAATTGTCCGGAACCATTTGTACCTTGGATTATTAATCTATAACCAAACACAGTTCTGGCTAGGCAAGCCTCCTTTCCCACTAACCAATGATGCCAGGAACATGAGTAAATCTATTATCTTTTCCTTGAATTCTGTCAATATATTTATTTCGTATCTTTATTCTGGCTTCTTTCTCCCTTTATATTTCATGGAAAAACTGTCCAGATAAGATCAGAATTTCTTTGCCATTTATCATCAGCAGCCAAGTCTGACTCAAAAGCCAAGTTCAAAAACATATTTTTTTTCCACATTCAGATGCAAAACGGCCAAAAAAAAGAGTTGGCCACAGCTGTCTGCCTTTATATTTGAATATGTAAATGTATTATGATCTCTGACTGCCCCATTAGTGGATTCACCTTGTAAATTAATAGATATTCATGGAGACTGTAATACAGGCAAGCTACTGACAGATAATTTCAAGGAATCTAGATTAGTTCCTAGAAGGAAAGAGCCTAGTGTCTACAGAACAGGGCAGTACATTGAGTCAGCACTCTCACACCAGGCTCTGAGAGAGTTCTGTGAACCTCCCTTCCTATCCTCAACTGCCCAGTGTGGACAACAACGGTACATGCCTCATAAATGTTCAGTCTGCAATTATTCAACAAATATTTATTGAGCACCTACTATGTGCTGGCACTTTCATAGACACTGGGATAGTAAGTCTATACTATTATAGAGCTGACATTCCCATAGAAGAAAGAGATGTGTGATAAATCAATGGGATTGGATTGAACAATGCTATTTGGATGGTAAAGTATTGTTTCTGGGTGTGTCTGGGAGGCTGTTGCTAGAGGAGATTAGCATTTGAGTCAGTGGAGAGGAAGACCCACCCTCAATGTGGGTGGATACCATCCAATCAGCTGCCAGTACAGCTAGACCAAAGCAGGCAGAGAAAGGTGGGATGTCCTTGCTTGCTGGGTCTTCTGGCTTCCCCTTCTTCCTGTGCTGGATGCTCCTCCTGCCCTTGGACATTAGACTCCAGGTTCTTCAGCCTTTGGACTCTGGTACTTGTACCAGTGGTTTGCTGGGGACTCTCAGGCCTTTAGCCTCAGATTGAAAGCTGCACTGTCGACTTCACTGGTTTTGATTCTCTTGGTTTCGGACCAAGCCACTACCAGCTTTTCTCTTTCCCCAGCTTGTAGACAGCTGATTATGTGATGTTGCCTTGTAATCATGTGAGCAAATTTTCCATAATAAATTTCCTTTTATGTATACATATACCCTGTTTGTTCTGCCCCTCTGAAAAACCCTGACTAATACAAGATGCCAAGAAAATGAACCAATCAGACAATGTCTCATGGTGATAACTCTACGGTAAAAATGGACAAAAAAATGAAGGAAAGAGAAGTGAAGGGGCACTTCAGGTGGATTTTAGATGGGACTCCGCGTAGGTTTGCTCTCTGAAGAGTTGACCTTTAAAGTCAGTCATTGATGGGAAGAAAGAGCCAGCCATGGGGAGATCTTGGGGGAGAGAAGGCCACGTTGAAGGAACTGCCAAGTCTCATTTATGAAATGAAAAAGGTCACAGCATTAGAGCAGAGAGGGTGGGTAAGAGGGAGATGGTAGGAAGTGATGGTGAAGGTAGGGACAGACAAAGATCACAACTTTCAAGGCCATGTAAGGGATTGGGCTTCAGTCTAAGTACAATTGAAAATCGCTAACAACCTTCAACCTGGGGGTAAAAGGAACTGACTAGTGACAGTGAAGTGCTGCCTCTCTCAATTTCTCCTATTGAGAAATTTTCAACGCAGGAAGATTTTCAACGTATAACTCATATAGTATAGGTACCTAGAAGATAGTGGATCATGATCTGATGCTTCCAAATTATTGGAAACATGACAGTGGGTTAGGAGTATCTACTTGTTACCAGGAAGTGTGGGAATCCTTGGTGTTTGTCTAACTTGGAAGAAAGAATTCAACCAAGAGACACATAGCAATGGTTAAGTAGCAGAATTTATTGAAGGAAGACAAAGTACATTCCTAGAGAGGAGTGGAAAAACCTTTGGGCTGGTCTGGCTGGAAAAATAGTATAATAATAGCGGTGTTTTATTTAAAAAGACAGTACACCCTGAAAGACAAGGTGGAGCAGGCTGCTCAAAAGAATGAGCCACAGGCCACTGGAAAGAATGAGCCAACAGCAGTCAGTGCTGGGGGACTCTCTTTAGGAGAATCTTACATGATTATTCATGAAGGGGCATGAGGGGTTGTCACTTGCAACCATATTTTGGGAGGTCCCTTTTGGTGCACATGCTCTGTGGTTGTACATTGCTAGTACACATGTCTCATTAGCATCTGAAATCTCCACCCAGGGGTGTAGTTTTTACTGTTATAATGAGCAAAAGGCTGCTCTAGGGCAACTTTTTGGAGAAGTGTGCATGCTTATCAGCGGAGAAAATCCCTAGCATGGTTTTCTGTGGCTAGGGCCTGATAAGTCCCCTTCAGAGCCAGGGGAGCCCAACCACAAGGCCAGAAGTAGCCAATGTAGCCATTGTCCTTTGCTGTCAGTAGGCAGCACTACTGTTGGTGGGCGTCATCTGCAGGACTTCTATTACCAGGGGCTCCCTTCCCTGCTCATTTCTGGCTCTCTGCTTACTCTAACATTAAGAGATCTTGAAAAATACCTGCATTCAAGATGATGCAATAAATGCTCCTCAGATGTAGTAACAAATCCATGCTCAGCTTCTGCCAATAATATAATAACTCCCCAAATGCAATAGCTTAAACAAGATCATAGTTTATTCCTCCGAATCATCCAGTGGCATATGGTACCTCAGTGGCATCAGGGACACAAACTCATTCTTCTGTCTCTCAACCTGACATGCAGCTTCCTTCTTGATGGTTGAGATAGCTGCCATCCTAATTCCTCCTGCAACATCTATGTTTCACTGAGAGAAAGGGGGAAGGGAATTTGAGGAAAGAGAGCACAGTCTTTCCCTTTTAAAGTTGTGATGAATAAGTTGCACATATCAGTTCTCATTTCCCATCACCCAGAATCTGGCTGCATAGCCACAACTAGCAGCAAAGGGAATTGGGAAATGTAGTTTTTGGCTGGGGAACAGTGTGCCAAGATCAAACTTTTCTTATTATAAAAGGATATTGGAAGAATAAGTTTGATTCCTGCCATAGCTTCCAACCCGGTGCAAAAGTGGCTAAGTTCCTTCAGCCTTTGGAGAACCAGCTTTGTTAAAAAAAAAAAAAAGTTCTGTTTCCAAGGAAAAAATGAGTACAATCCATAATAATAATTAATAAAATAATTAACTGATCATGCTTTTCTACACAATCCACAGCTCTGAGTCACATGCAAACAGCACCTTGTTTCTTTAAATTAAAAAAACTGAACAAACAAGTCATTGTTCACCTGCCTCTCTTAGAGCCTGCTCTTTGAGCTGTTTTCATAAAAGTGGAGAAAGATTTGTACTGTTTATTTATATTTCCTCATCTGGTACTCTTCTTTGTGATTAGTGGCATGCAATTTTAAGTTAGATGTTTGGGATTCAGTGTGTTCTTCTGTATATGAAGCAAAATAATGATAAATCATTCATTCTCAAATGTTTACCTTTAAAATCATTAGCACCGTTATAAACATGTTCCTGAGAATTTAACCCATGACCCACTTATTTTGTGATATTAGTATGTGTACAAAAGTCATTTTCCTAATCCATTTTAAAAGTTTTGAGTTTTTACTATGTGTGCTTCGTGGATTGACAGTTGGAAGTTACTCTTTGCATATTTTTGTATTTATAAGATACCAAGAAAATAAGAGTTTTAGCAATTAACCTGTAGTGCAGATGATCAAACAGGATACTAGAGGCCTACAGTTGCATAATGGAAATAGATTGAAGTCAAGAGATCAACATCTTGGCTGTGCTAATGGCTTTCTATATGAGCTTAAATCACTTCCATTCTCTAGTACTTAGGTTCCTCATCTGTAAAATGAGGGTTGGGCCCAGCTTTGCACTGGTCAGTGCCTGGCAAGAGTTCCACACTGCTTGCCCATGCAGACATCACTAATCAATCACAGCATTTTTATATATTCTGCTAAGCTGAGACATAGCCTCAAATTCCTCTTAACACAATCTTCATTCTACCAGGGTTGAATCAAAAGAAGATCTTTTTGTCATCCCCTGAATTCAATGGTTTCTAAGATCTCTTCAAACTTTAGCATGTTAGAATCTGATAAAGTAGAAAACAAAGCAAAACAAAGAAAAGAAAACTTAGGTTGAATTAATACATCCACCTGATATGTGACTGTTAGAAATTTGGAGTGTTTGGCCTCAAATGCTGAACAATAAAGCCTGCTGGCCTTTATTAATTAAAAAAGATGAAGCTTAAATTTTGGAAAGAGTGATGTGCTATTTCCTCCACCTTAAAGCCGGAGGATGTAGAGAATATAAATGCAAATTACATGCAAGTATACTTTGGGGATCTTCCTATTTCTTAGAACCAAATTCAGCTTCTAGGGAAATAGAGGAGATGACTCCAAGTCTGTATTTCCCAGGAGTTAACTGTAAAAGTTTTCAAGAACCTTATGAAAATTGCCACTTCCATCATAAAATAAAACTGTTTTTTTATTGTTAGCAAGTGACGGGAGACTCTCTACATGAGGATGGAGGGTGAACCTTTGTAGCTGGGACTCTTACACCTGAGCATTACTTTTTTCTGGTGGTTATTCCTGAGTGTTTCTGTAAACTCCATGCTGGCTTGGGTTGAGGTAAGAGAGGATGCTACTGCCCGCTGTTTCTGTCCTCTATGGACAAACCCTTCCTGTAATTCCTCATAGCTCTAAGATGAGGTGGGAAAAATAAACACAGAGAAAGCCAGGGAATAAGGCTACCTGGCTTGTTCAGATTGGCAAATTCTCATTGTAAGCAGCTCCTCCTGGCTCCTTATCCCCTGGAAGTACCATCGACTACCTTGTCAGAGCTCCCTTCTACCACGTAAGGATGCAAGATCTAGGCCAGTGATAGACGAGAGTTCCTGCTCCTGCTGACCCAGGGTCTATCTCTTGCATTCCTATTGCTGTGGTTTGAATACGTGTGTCCCTCCAAAATTCATCTGTTGGAACATAAGCACCAAGGTAATGGTATTGAGACAGCCAAGTATAAAGGGGTCCCCAGAGAACCTCTGACTGGCCTGTGCACTGGGGGAGGAGTGTGTGCTGGGGTGGAGGCATGGAAGTTCATACCATTTGCAGGGGGCAGGAGCCTGGCCTCTCCTGTTCAGGGGTGGAAACTGGGATTCAATCTGAGAGGCAGGAAGCCCACTACCAGGACTCTGGTTTTGCTGAGAGTCCCCGTTTCCCTTTATCTTTTTTTCCTTTTTGCCCAATACACCCTGCCCTTCTTTACCCTATGAGCCTAATTTTTATAGCCTAAGTGTCTATGAGCCTAATTTTTCATGGTCATGGGACAAGGACCCCATTTTTAGCTAAACTAAGGAGAAAGTCCTACAAAAGTATTACGAAGTGGGGCCTTTTGGGATGTGATAAAGTCATGAAGTCATACTCTCATGTATGGGATTAATGTTCTCATAAAGGAAGCTTCAAAGAGCTTCCTGGCCTTCAGTCCCTTCCACCTTGTAAAGAAACAACATTTGTCCCCTCCAGACTGTGCAGCAACCAGGTGCCATCATGGAAGCAGACAGCCTTTACCAGACACCGAATCTGCTGGTACCTTGATCTTGAACCTCCTAGCCTCCAGAACTATAAGCAATAGGTTTCTATTATTTATACATTACTCAGCCTAAGGTATTTTGTTATAGCAACAGAGATAGACTAAGACACCTCTTTTCTGCTTCCTCTCTCCAGATGAGTGCAGTGAGAATGCTCACCTCTTCCAGGAGGCCTACACATACCCATAGGGTCTATATACCCCATAAAACCCATATGTTTAAGACAGATCAAGACTTTTTTAAATAACAAGAGTCACTATGTGTTAGAAGCTGCATTTACAAAAGCTGTAGTTAGGACAGTGCTTGTCAGAGGTTAATGTGAATGAGAATCACCCGAGGATCCAGATAAAATGCAGATTCTGATTCAGTGGGTCTGGGGTGGGGCCTGCTATTCTGCATTTCTAATGAAGAGGATCAAGCCGTGCAACCCCAAAATATGCTATTTTGACATAAGAATCTTTTAGGGCTGAAGGCATTTTAGATACGGAAATCCCTTATCTGTATAAAAGCAAAACCTTTCCCAAAAAACTTAATTGTTGTAAGTCCCTCCCTTAGGAGTAATTCTAATATTCTCTTCTTGGAGAGGAAAAGCTGGCACCACACCCAAACAGACATTGTCACAACTGTCGTATCTCCCATTTATTCTCCTTAGGGTCTGTTTATCTTTCCAAAAGGTCACTTGCTTTTCCATAAATGCCCTTTCTCCCTTCTCCCTTGACCTGTTAATTTGGGTATACAGACCTCCAAATTCTAACCACTCCTTTGAGTTTCTCATCATTGGGTTCTCCCAGGTGTATGTGCTGCACATGTCAATAAAACGTGTATTTTCTAGGCCAGGTATGAGGTGGCTTATGTCTATAATGATAGCACTTTGAGATGCTGAGGCAGGTAGATTGCTTGAGGCCAGGAATTGGAGAACAGCCTCAGCAATATCGTGAAACCCCATCTCTACAAAAAATAAAAAAACAAAACTCAGCCAGGCATGGTGGAGTGTGCCTGTATACTGTAGTCCCAACTACTTCAGAGGCTAAGGTGGGAGGATCACCTAAACCCAGGAGGTTGAGGCTGCAGTTAGCCATTGAAGCAGGATATTTCCCTGACACGTTCACCAGACTTGTGAAGGGGTGCCTCATTTACTCAGTCCACTGCTGTCAACTCCTTGTGGGAAGGAGCACTTGAGCAAACTAGATGGGAACTGGTGGCAGCCAGATCAAACTCCACTCACTCACACCCCCTGTGTTCCACCCCTCATGGGAGGCAGCGTGCAGGTGGGCAGGTGCAGGAGATGGAGTGAGCACTTTTGGGTGCTGGCAGAAGTGAACACTGTGCATGTCCCATGGCAGCATCCATGTGGGGTTCCTGTGACCCCTGAAGCCCCAGAGAATATGTTACAGTGCTCTTTTTAGCTCTGCCATCCACGGATGGCTTAAGTGTTAACAGCTTGGTGGGCCCACAGCTGCCCTCTGCCAGTGAGGGCAAAGGGCAAGTGTGGCAGCCTTTTTTATCCACACTTGTGGCTCCTGAGCTCTAGTCCAGCGTCCGGGAAAAATGAGGTTGCATGAACGAATTGAAGGATGGTAAATGTGAGGGATTTTATTGCTGAGAAAAGTGGCTCTCAGTGGGAAGGGGAGCTGAAAAGAGGATGAGGGGTGGTAGGTAATCTTCCCCTGAAGTCCAGCCATCTCCAGTTGGATTCTTCTCCAAAGTTACACCATCAAGCTGTCCCTCTGAAGTCAAGCTGCTTCTCTCCAACGGCCAGCCATAGTCTCTGATGTCCAGCTGCTTCTCCTCTCTGCCGGCTGAGTCTGGGGTCTTTATAGGCACAGGATGGGCAGAGCAGAGCCATGTGTGGTTTAAGAAAAGGCAACATTTGAATGGGAAAACAGGGATATAAGTTCTCACTGTGGTCCGCAGTCTCAGGCCTTTTGGCTCAAAGATGGGGCTTCAGCGGGGACCTGCCCCTGCCTGCCCAGAATTTCTCTGCCTCCTCTCCCTATCACCATGATTGTGCCACTGCACTCCAGCCTGGGTGACAGAGTGAGACCCTGTCTCAAAATAAACAAATACATAAATAGAAATTAAAATTAAATTAAATTAAGCAAAATGTATGTATTTTCTCTTGTATATTATCTGTCTGTTGTTGTTTAATTCACAGTCCCCCAGTAACTGAACTTGATTATAGGGGGCAAATTTGTCCTCCCCTCCACTAACAAGCTCCCAGGTGATCCTGATACTTCTTATCCAAGAATCACACTTTGAGTAGCTATAACATGTACCCTGATGTGGATCAGGTTATCCAAGGAATAAGGAGTTGCCCGGGTAACCCCTCACTCTCCCACATTTGGTGCCTAGAAAGACCCAGGACCAAGGAAAGAAAGAACCCATAGTAGTCTATTGTGCAGAAAAGTCCAACACCAGTCTCAAGGTACAAAAAGCTAGTATAGGAGGCCAAAACTAAGGGACCAGTCACTGGAGCCACTCTCAAAAAGCAAGTGTGAAACCCCAGTTCATTACTCTACAGGGTGACAGACTGGTGAAGTGTTTTGGAAACATGTTAGATGCCAAAATAAGGATGTTTAGCCTGGAGAGGAGAAGGTTAGTGTGTTGGGTTGCCAGATTTAGCAAATAAAAATATGGGACACTCAGTTAAATTTGAATTTCAGATAAACAATGAATACTTTTAGTATAAATATGTTCTGTGCAACATTTGGAATATATTTACACTAAAATGTTGGGTTTTTGTTTTTTGTTTTTGGTTTTTTGGTTTTTTTTGAGCCAGAGTTGCTCTGTCACCCAGACTAGAGTGCAGTGGTGCAATCTTCGTTCACTGCAACCTCTACCTCCCAGGTTCAAGTGATTCTCTTTCCTTAGCCTCCCTAGTAGCTGGGAATACAGGCACACACTGCCACACCCAGCTAATTTTTGTATTTTTAGTAGAGATGGGGTTTCATCATGTTGGTAAGTCTGGTCTTAAACTCCTGACCTCAGGTGATCCACCTGCCTCTGCCTCCCAAAGTGCTGGGATTACAGGTGTAAGCCACCACGCCCAGCCAGATTTTTTTAAAATCTGAAATTCAAATTTAACTGGGTGCCCTGTATTTTATCGGGCAACCCTACTTATGTGGGATGTGGGATACCTTCAACTCCTTGAAGGATTGGCATGAAGCAGTCCTCAACTGGGCACAGTGATCAACTGGGAAGCTTTAGAAACAATACTGGGGCCTGGGTCCCACCTGCAGAGATTGTGATAGAAGTGGTCTGGGGTTCACTCTGTCACTGGGGTGTTCAGAAACTCTGCAGGTAATTTGAAGGTTCAACCAAGGTTGACGACCACTGTATTCAAGTGACTTAATTCAGAGCTACATGGTAGTGTTTGAGTCATTGAGGAGCCACTAGAGAAAGGGAAATTTGGGTCTTCATGTGAACTGTCAAGCAAGAAAAGTCAGCTTTTCTCAAGAGGTAATGTGTCTCCTGTCTGAAGTGTGTAAGTAGTTGCTTGATGATTTCTTAAAGGGTTTTTTTTTTCTTCTTTTCCCTGAGGGAACTCAAGATTAGAGCAGGGTAGGGAGGTGATTGTTGGAAGGGTGGGAGAGGATTGAAGAGAAGGCTGGATGAAGTGATTACCATGACATTTCCAGCTCTGAAATCCCAGGACTGGTTTAGTGATTACATTAAAAAATAAATGAGTCATAGAATGATACACAAAGATAAGCAAAATAAAGACAAATGAGTGCATGCAAAGGAAAAAGGGACTTTTGTGTAAGGTCTGTAGTCTAGTTAATTGTACTATGACAACACATTTTCTGGATTTGGTAATGCACACTAGTTACCTGAGATGTCACCATTAGGGGAAGCTGAGTAATGGGTGCACAGGACCTCATTGTATCATGTTGGTAGGTCTACAACTATTTCAAAGTAAAAAGCTTAAAATAAATTAATTCATCACATCGCATTGAACCATTGCTTTTCCAGGAGGCCTGAGCAATGGAGGGTAGCAGGATTGGTCTAACAGTGAGCGAGAGCTTCCCACTGGGGAGGT
The DNA here is from genome assembly GCF_024542745.1 of Macaca thibetana thibetana. NCBI lineage: Eukaryota > Metazoa > Chordata > Mammalia > Primates > Cercopithecidae > Macaca > Macaca thibetana. The sequence continues at coordinate 40,643,249 of NC_065597.1, forward strand.
GTGGAATCTGTGTGTATTCCTCTCAGTCACCGCCCAGGCGGGGACAGCTCTTCTCAAGGATTCTCCTGGTATCCAGGCAGATAGGGGAACCGCAGCCCTTCCTGAGTGTATGTTTACAAACAGAAACAGGGCCAGTTGGTCTGACTGAAAATAAAGCAACCGGAGCTTTTGAAGCCGTCCGAGTTCCTATCCTAGAAGGGGGAATAAGTCACCTTGTTCTAGATTTAATTAGCAATACAATGAACTAATAATAAAAATGAAGACCAATCCTGAATCAAGATGAGGTAACGGCAGCGGCCTGCAGTGACTCTGTTTGTGGGTGTGGAGCGTGCGTGTGTGTGTGTGTGTGTGTGTGTATTTTTAGATAGTGACTTATCCTGCATGTGGTAATTAGGGCCCCAAGGGGGATGCGAAATTTTTTTCCAGGGTTGGCAAGTGGAGGGAGGAGGTGGCTAAAATTCCCACACATCTGGGGCAAACAGATCCTGCACTCCAATTTCCTGTCGGCGCCACTGGTTTCTTGCGGAATTACTTGCTAAGTAAATGACTGTTATAAGACTATGAAGATTCGGTCAATCAAATTAACCCCTTTTGTCCATTGCCTCCCTACCCCCGCCCCCACCCCAACGGTTCCCTTCATTTGCCTAAACTCGGCGGCTTTTGAAAATGTGTTCAAGCTTGAAGGCCCCAGCCTTCCTCACATTGGCCAAGTGTAACCTGAGAGAGAACCCGGAGGCCCCCAATTGTTTTGCTAATCAAGATTATTGCTCCATTGAGATGTGGACGCACAGCCTGGCTGACAAAATTTGTCAGTTTCCCATGAAATAGTTCTGTCAGTTTAGCCCGGGTGCTGGCAACTATTAACATATAAATGAAGTTTCTCTCTGCTCGGCCCCTACCTTCCCTACCCCTCAGCCGCCCAGCCTAATGGAGGCAGGAAAATATAAACACCGCACCCCCACCCCCAGCTCCCAAACCCTCTGTGTGCTTAAATCAAACCAGCTTCTTTTCTCCTGTGGGCCGTGGGGGCTACGGGGGGCTGGGAGGAACTCATTTGCACAAAACTACTTTTAAGGCATGAAACTGCCAGGCCCTAGTCCCCCGCTGACAGCAGCAGGCGACCGGCTGGGCCTGCTAGGGGACAAATGGCCATCTGAATGCCAGGGCAGACCTCCAAGGCAGCCTTCGGGGACAAAGTGGCAACGAGGAACACGGGGTTTGAAAGAGTTATCTGGGCGCAGGGGTCAAACGCCCGCGATCTCTTGCTAGTTTAACCCGCTGCATGGCAGGACTGGGAACAGGTGGGAGCCCTAGGAGTGGCAGCCAATCGCTGACTTTTCTCATCCTGGATTCTGGGACAAATGCAGGGCTGGCTGGGCTATGGCCTGGGGTGAGCTCACCTGTCTTCACCTTAAAATGACTACTTCCTTTGCCACGGCCTGGCTTGGGCTCTTAGCGGAGCTAAAAGAAGAAAGGAGATCAAATTCTATCTTCTTGTTTCTCCTGGGATAGAGTCAGGGCTAAAAGTATTTGATATATTGTATTTATATTGCTCATATAATAATATATGTGTATATGTATATAATCTATCAAGCACTCCGGTAAAAATAAATTCACAATGCCAAAATGACGTACATTACAGAAATAATCTCATTTTGGCATTGTAAATTTATTTTTACCGGAGTGCTTGATACATATACATACACACATATATATGTATTATATATACACCTATATGTGTATATATAACATCTCAAGCACTGTGGTAAAGATAAATTAATATATGAGTTGTGTGTGTGTGTGTGTGTGTGTGTGAATCTGCAAGTCAACACAAGTCAGTAATATTAGCTATCTGGTGCTAAATTAGTTATCTGAAAAGAAAGTTCCGCCAGGAGCCTAGTGTGGTCAGAGAGGCACCCAAGATGATTCTGGTAATTGGTTCAATGGGCTTTGCAAGGTGGAGACTTCTGTCGGGGATCCGTCAATCATGATTTGTTTCAGCTTTGGTAAACTGACGCTTTTTGTGGCCCCCAGGGACAGAGCCATGAGTGAGCCTCCCCACCCCCACCTCCAAATTGCTTCTGTTTTCCAACTTTGCATCTCTTGTAGCCTGATAGGAAAAGACACCTGGGGTAAAGGATCTCCCAAGGACTTCCTAGTCAGAAAAGCCTCGGTTGAAATGTTTTCCTGAAGCCAGGACATCTAGCTCTTAGCCAAACTCTTAAGATTTGGTCTTGGAATCAAAGATTATTTTTAGTTTATTTGATGTGACTTTGAAATTTTCATCCTGAGAATGTGGAGGAGTAATCTCCAGGTGTTTTCACCACGAAATCTGTAGAAATAGCCTTTCAGTAAATACAATTTAGCGGTTAAGAGCCGTGGAATCAGACTGTCCGGATTCGTAGCTGTGCGACTTTGGGCACTTATTTAACGTCTCTGTGACTTAGTTTCTTTCTCGATAAAATAAGCAAAGGAGAGTGAACTTATTATTTTTAGGGGAAGAGGAATACACTGTATTATGTTTATGAAGTGCTTAGATAGTGTCTGCATTTAGTAAACACTTTGTGTTTGTCAAATAACACAGTATCTAGGAAGAATTCAGTGCCATTTCTTTCTTTTTTTTCATTTTTTTTTTTAAATTTTTTGAGATGGAGTCTCGCTCTGTCGCCCAGGCTGGAGTGCAGTGGCTGGATCTCAGCTCACTGCAAGCTCCGCCTCCCGGATTTACACCATTCTCCTGCCTCAGCCTCCTGACTAGCTGGGGCTACAGACGCCCGCCACCTCGCCTGGCTAGTTTTTTTTTTGTATTTTTTAGTAGAGACGGGGTTTCACCATGTTAGCCAGGATGGTCTCGATCTGCTGACCTCGTGGTCCACCCGTCTCAGCCTCCCAAAGTGCTGGGATTACAACCTTGAGCCAGCGCGCCCGGCCCCCATTTCTTTTATTCACTGGTTTAGTTGATTATCACTTTATTTATGACCAGCAAGGAAGTTTTCATTTCTGGGTAGTGATCCAAGTTTATTTTTAAAATAAATGTATTTAAGTTAAATATAAAGTCAATTTCAAGAACGATACTAAATAAATTATAGTGTGGGGGACCGTGAGTATGGTAAAACATAGAGACAGTAGTTAAATGCCTGATGTTTGAAAAACTGTTATATACATGATTAGATTTGGGGAGAAATCTCAGGTGTGTATTCCAAAGAACTGAGGAATGCAATGTCATTCTTTAATTCTCTGTTAGCATTGTCCCATACTTTGAATTTTTATGTGAGACTTGGGATTGGGCTTTGTTATGTGACTGACTTGTATCCCCCCAACCACCACCAAAATTCATTGTGTTGAAGCACTAATCCCCAATGTAACTGCATTTGGAGACAGGGCCTTTAAGGAGATAATTAAAGTCAAATGAGGTCATCAGGGTAGAGCTCTGATCCAGTGGGACTAGTGTCCTTATAAGAAAAAGGAGAAAAGTACCAGGAATATGAGCACACAGGGACTAGGCTATTCTAGGCAGCCATCTGCAACCCAAGAAGAGAGACTTCAAGAGAAATCAACCCTGCAGACAGCTTGGTCTTGGACTTCCAGCCTGCAGAACTATGGGAAAATAAATTTCTGTGGTTTAATTCACCCAGAATGTGGTATTTTGTTATGGCAGACATAGCAGAATAATACAGGCTTATTGGGCCAAAGGAAGAGATTTTATCTGAGAGTTCTTTCTCTCTATGGTTAGGAGTAATTTAAACTAACCAAAAACAAAACAAATGATTGTGTGTCAGAAATAACCACACAATTGCCAATCCTCTTCAATGAACTAAATGTTTGTCCCCCTCCCTCATTCATATGTTGAAACCCTAATCTCAATGTGATGGCATTTAAAGGTAATTAGGGGGATAGTTAAATCATGAGACGTAATTAGGGCATAAGGGTGGAGCCCACATGAATGGAATTAGTGCCCTTCTAAGAGGAGACTGGAGAGCTGCTAACTCTCTTTTCTCTATGTGTGGACACTAGGAGAAGTTGACTGTCTGCAACCTGGACGCAAGCCTTCACCAGAAGCTGACCATGTTTGCAGCCTGGTCTCAGACTTCCAGCCTCCAAAATTGTGAGAATAAATATCTGTTGTTTAAAAGCCACCCAGTCTATGGTACTCTGTTACACGAGCTCGAACTGACTGAGACCTTCTTTAACAATGACCATAAAACTAAGAATGGCTAAAATGTACTGATTGCTGTCCAGATGGGACACCAGCAGTGCCACACACACCACATAAATGATGTCACGTGATTGTCAAAACAGATCTAGGGAGGAAAATTCTAGAGACATGAAAACTGCAGCTTGGTTCTCAGGAAGGAAGTGCAGAAGTCGTGAGGTCTTTCTGTGCTTAAAACCGGAGCTCTCAACCCCCATGGCATTCTGCTGGCAAAATTCTCTAAACTAAAGAGGCTTCATGAGAGATGCTTAGCGGGAGCCAGGAGAGCAGCCTAATACCACAGGGAGGATGTGTAAGCCTGCTGGAAGGTTGAGGGGTTCGGGGAAGGTTGCCTCAGCTCTCCTTCGGGCCACACGTTCCCGACCTGGATTATTTCCTAAAATGGTTTCATTTTACAAATGAGCATGAGGCTCCGCTGAAAGCAGCCAACATTGGCAGAGATTAAATAATTAGCATTTCAAAGTGTTCATTTTCATTTTCCTCTTTGCCGGGGTGAGAACCACTACAGGACAAAAATGAGCTCCTTTTTTCCAGTCTCAGCCCAGGAGGGATCTTCACAGAGAAAGCAAGCCCAGTCCATCCCCGCAGCTGGCTCCCTGGTACCCATTCTGAAGGCTGGACCCATCCTGACCCGTCCCTGCCCCAAGGACTGCCTGGTGAGGGATAGCTTACCAACACTCTGACTCAGTCCTTCCAACATGCCCAACAGGTCAATTCTGGGATATTCCTTACAGGAATCAATGAGAGCACATTGCTGGTAATGTTGGCATTTGCAGATTACATTTAAATTTAAAAATTCCTTTTATGAGGTTTAAGAATAGGGCTAAGATACCCATGCAATAAAGAAAGGAAGAGACTTTGCCTGGTCTAATGGAGAAGCTGGAGCTGCATTGTTGGGTACAGTGACCAGTGACTACACCTGGCTTTTGAGCCCTTGCACAGCGGCAAGGACACATTGAGATGTGCCCTAGGTGCAAGATACACACAGGATTTCAAAGGCTGAGTATGAAAAAAGAAGACAAAATGTCTCATTAGTGTTTTTATATTGGTTGCATGTGGAAGTGATAACATTTTGGATATACAGTTGACCTTTGAACAATATGGGTTTGAACTGCACAGGTCTGCTTATGAGTGAATTTTCTTCTGCCTCTGCCACCCCTGAGACAGCAAGACCAACCCTCCTCTTCCTCCTCCTCCTCCTCAACCTGCTCAACATGAAGATGATGAAGATCAAGACCTTCCACTTAATGAAGAGTAAATATATTTTCTCTTCCTTGTGATCTTCTTAATAACATTTTCTTTCCTCTAGCTTATTTTGTGGTAAGGATAGAGCGGTATATAATATTTACAACACGCAAAATATGTGTTAACCAACTCTGCTATCAGTAAGGCCTCTGATCAACAGTATGCTAACATTTTTGGAGAGTAGTTAAGTTTGGGCAGAGTCGAAGGTTATAGGCAGATTCTTGATTGCGTGGGGTATTGGCATCTCTAACCTCTGCACTGTTCAAGGGTGAACTGCATTAGCTGAAATAAAGCGTGTTCTTAAAATGAACTCACCTGTTTCTTTCTGCTTTTGTAAATGTAGCTACTCTAAAGGCCTTTCTCATTTCTCTAAATCTTTCTCCCTCATTCGTCACCTTATTTTACTTGTCACCATCTGAAATCCTGTTCTTCATGTATCTGTTTGCTCTTAGGTTTCTGTTTCTCCTTCTGGAATATAAGGTCCCTGAAGGCAGGGGCTCTGTCTGCCTGCCTTAACTGGCTGCTTTACTTCCAGTATGCAGGGCCGGGAACAAGTTATGCACTCAATAAGAGTTTTTTAGATTGCAGGAAGGAGGGAAGGGAGCTCAGGTAGAAGTCCCTGTTCTAAAGCACCTCTGGACACCAAGTAGAATGGACCATTTTATTGCTTGCACTTGAGGTCACCATATGCAAAAACACTGACCCTATGGCATTTTAGGGCACTTATATGATTACCTGTCAATCTCCTTCTACTGGGCACTAAGCAAGAACCTTATTATAATTCCTCGATAGCAAGAACCTTATTATAGTTACCTTTTTATTCCCAGGCACACAGGAGGTACCCAGTAAATGTCTAATAAATAAATCAACCATTGAAACTTTACCATAGAAGTCTAAAATGATGTAACTTTCTCAATAAGAGAGCATTCTCGCCTCAGCTAAATAATGTTGGTTTTCTTTCTCCTCCCTCCGTCTGATCATCTTAATGGTCCTCCCTTTCATGACAAGAAAACAGCTGAATTTCACCAGTAAGATATGGGTTTGGCGCGCCAGCTGGATGTGATAACACAATAACCCAAATTACTGTTTATATAGTGCTTTATATTTGGCTAGGTGCTTTCATGTACTCTGTCATGTCATTTGGCCCTCAAAACTACTTTGTGAAGTGGGAGGAGCAGAGATTAGAATTGCAATTTACAAACGAAGAAATAGGATTACAGACATGACCCAGAGAGACTGGGAGAGCTAAACTCTAAGCCCAGGCCCTTAGATTCTTCCTTCGGTGCTTTTTCTGGATTCTTCTGACTAGAATCCAATAGAGCACTGACTCTCTAACAAACGTAAGGCAGCAAAGTTTCTTCCACTTAGCACATCTCTGCCCGAAAGCCTTCAATGACTTCCTGTGATTCGTAAGATATAATCCACACTACTTCTCCCAGCAAGGAAAGCTTTCTGCAGTCTTATCTTTCCAGTCGTATTTTCAGATAGTAATACCTTCCCACTCACAGAGTCTTGTGCCCAGGTACATAAACCTTCAGATATCAGCTTTCTTGGGCATGATTGGACATCCCACCAGCAGTCATTTCTACCATGTTTACCTCGCCTGAGCTGCCTTCCTCAACACTCATTTGTATTCTTTTCTTCCAACTTCTCACCTTGTCCCTTAGCCTTCCAGGCCACATCCTTGCTTTGCCTCTGCCATTTTTCTTCTTTGCCAACGTCTGGGAAATTTTCCCTATAGTGGCTCCGGTGAAGCCCATTGTGCTGCAATCACCCAACAGGTTGTTCTCGCCCACCACACAGAGACAGCCAATTCACCGAGACAGCAGATAAAGAATTTAATAAATGCAGAGCTAGCCAAGCAGTAGGAGTTTATTACTCAAATCAGCCTCCCCAAGAGCTCAGAGGCTAGGGTTTTTAAGGATAATTTGGCATGCAGGGGGATGCTGACTGGTTGGGAATGAAACTGCAGAGGTGTGGAAAATGGTCCTCCTGTGCTGAGTCTGCCTCTGGTTGGGGACCACAGACTGGTAGAGTCACGAGTCAAGGTCCAGGTAGAGTTGGTTACGAGAACACAAAAGTCTGCAAAACACCTCAAAAACCAATCTCAGATTCTACAATAGTAATGTTAGCTATAGGAACAATTGGGGAGGTCACACAACTCGTGACCCTGGCCACATGACCTCCAAGACCCAAGGAATTATAGAACAGCAAACCAGGGACTAATGTCTGGTTATCATTTAACTATGCCTATATTTTTAGCAAAATTTAGGCTCCTCCCATAAGCCTAATCTCATGGCCTTTTTAGTTTTACAAAGATAACTTCTGTCCCTGAGCAAGGAGGGGGTTAGTTTTAGGGTGGCATTGTTATCATCCCTGCTTCAAAGTTAAACTATAAACTAAATTTCTCCCATGGTATGCCCAGGAACAAGTGAGGATAGCCAACCTGTGAGGTTAGAAGCAAGGTAAACTCAGCCATGCTCGACTTCTCTCGTGTCATAATCTTTGTAAAGGCAGTTTCAGTGCCTCATTGATACTTTGATGGTCCATCTCCAAATCAACTGCTTACCATCTCACTTACAGAGCATTTATTTAATCTGTAGTGAGCATTTGTGGTGATATATGCTAGTAACACTACATGTATTCACATCTCTAAGGAGGAGCTTCCAATTTCCTACAAGACCCAAGTCACTGTCAAGGCTGCATAATTCAGGGGTAGGTACTTCACTTAAATGTATCCATTCACAGTGTTTGAACAGGAAAAGAGTCTCTGTAACAGCTGCCTCAGGAAATGTGACAATGAAGAGCCAAAGACAGTGAATGAGGAGGAAGCCACACAAAGGTAAAAGGGATGGAAATGCCTCGTTAGTTTCAAATCTGTGGCTCCCGCAGTTTTTGCAGCCAAGCTGCTGAGCTGTGCTTCCAGAGTATATTAAATAAGACACAGACTTGGCTATCATAACGTACAAGTCATAGAGCTCTGACCAACCAGTGGATTGGTCTCCCTTCAACTAAGTGTTATTCCTGGTCCAATCAGCTGTGGCAGGAGCATCTGGTATGTGGGCTGTGTTCATGTTAAAGAAGAGTAGGATGGTGCCTCGGTACCTGTCTGTTTCTAGGGTTGGAGTGCGCAATACATCTTAGCTTTGAATGCCGAAGCTTCTCTCTGTACTATTGGGTGGAGGGAAGGGCACTGGTGCTTAGAGAATGCATTTTGAAGTTAATATCTGACCACCCTACCAAAGGCAAAGTGAGCTGATTGTCTCTGCCACTAGAATGGCTGAAAGCTATTCAGAATTCAAAAGCAAAGGCGTTTAGAAGACCACAGGCTCACAGAATACGGGGTCTGTGTCCCTTCTCCCCATGAACACACCAGGTCTGAAAGTTTGAATGGCCCACAAAGAACTCTAAGCAACAAATGAAGAGTCAGACTGGATGATGGTCCACACATACACCGTAAAAACTTTTAAATATGCAGATTCTCCAAGATTCTCTACCAGCAGGTTCTCATTCCAAAATATCTCCTGCATGGCAGTGCTGCTGGAAAATGCATCCTAGGTGGTATTCCTCCAGCCTGCTTGCTTTTCCTTGTCAACAGTTGTCAATATTCTTATTTCTAGTACAGGGAAGAGGTTGTATTTCTGACAGGTCTATCCTCAGAATTAGTCATATTCTTTGAGCAGTTGAAGATGCATTCCAGTCTAGTCATGGTAGTTGATGCCTGTAATCCCAACACTTTAGGAGACTGAGGTGGGAGGATTGCTTGCAGTCAGGAGTTTGAAACCAGCCTGGGCAACACAGCAAGACGCCCATCTCTACTAAAAAAAAAACCAAACACACAATTTTTCAGAGAAATCAGACCCCAAAAAGGGATATCTGCATCTGTATCTATATCTGTATTTAGAATAGAACAGGCAACAAATAAGACCAAAAAGACTCATGAATTACAGCCAGTAGGAAACGATCAGAACCACACTTCATGGTTTCTTACCCATTTATTGAGAATTTTAAAAAAAGTCACTACAGGCATATTATTTCACTGGGCATAATATATAGGCATAAACCAAAATATGTGGTCCCTGGTCTCAAATTATTTTTTTAGTATGGTATTAAATTGCTTATTCGTGGGTGTTCCATAGGCTCCTCAATTCAATTCCCCAAGAAATGAGCTCATTACCTCCCCACTCCTTCAACCTGCTTCTCTCCAATCTCTCTCTAAATGGCACCCCATCCACCTGGACACCTGAGCCAAAACACTTCGAGCCATCCTTGATTTCTCCTGTTGATTCTGCCTTCCATACATCTCTCAAGTCTGCCCACTCCCCTGCATTATTGTCTAAGCTGTCATTGTTGCTTGCATACTGCATGGCTCTTCAAAAGTGTGTCCTTGTAGCCACTTTTGAGCCTTAATGATCCATGCTCAAGGTCAGCAGTCCCCCACCCTCCCCACAAGCCTCCACAAAGTACTACTGTGGTCTGTTAGGAAGTGGGCCACCCAGCAGGATGTGAGTGTCAGGCGAGTGAGTGAAGCTTCATCTGCATTTACAGCCACTCCACATCACTCTCATTACCACCTGAGCCCCACCTCCTGTCAGATCAGCAGGCATTAGATTCTCAAAGGAGTGTGAACCCTATTGTGAATTGTGCATGCAAGGGATTTAGGTTGTGCATTCCTTATGAGAATCTGATGCCTAATGATCTGTCACTGTCTCCCATCATGCCCAGGAACCATCAAGTTGCAGGAAAACAAGCTCAGAGCTCCTACTGATTCTACATTATGGTGAGTTGTATAATTATCTCATTATATACTATAATATAATAATAATAGAAATAAAATGCACAATACATGTAATGCACTGGAATCATCCCGAAACCACTCACCCCACCTCCAGGTCTGTGGAAAAATTGTCTTCCACAAAACTGGTCCCTGGTGCCAAAAAGGTTGGGGACTGCTGTTGTAGGCTACTCCCAGAATCATTATTTCCCCTCAGCTACATTGAGGTCAACATGCACACAGTAAACTGCAAGGATGCAAAGTACACAGCTTAGTAAGTTGTGATGTATGTTACATATCCAGGCAACCATGAATCAAGATAATCACCATCAAAATTTATTTTGACTCCTTTGTGATTACTCCCCCCAACTCCTTTCCCTCCCACAAATCCCAGGCAGCCTAGGATTTCTGCATTCTGCCCCTGTGGATAAGTGTGTTTTTCCAAGAATTTTATATAAATGAATCATACATTATATACTCATTTATATCTGGCTTCTTTCACTCAGCGTAACTATTTTGAGATTTATCCACGTTCCCCTGTGTATCAATAGTTTCATTGCTATTGTTGTTTTTTCATTTCTGAGAAGTATTCCGTTGTATGGATATACAATTGATTTATTGGTTCATTGGCTCATGAAGGTTCGGGTTACTTCCAGTTTTTTTTTAACCTATTACAAATAAAGCTACGATGACAATTTATGAACAAGGGGTTATTTTAACATAGGGATCCAGTTCTCTCAGATAAATACTTAGAAGGGAGCATACGATAGCTGTACACTTACGTTTTTAAGAAACTGCCACACTGTTTTCCATAGTTGTTGTACCATTTTACAGAGCCAGTCACAAAATATAAAAGCTACAGTTGCTGGCTTTCTGGGCTCCTGCCTGCTGCCCCAAGCTCATCTTCGTATTGTCCAGTAGCATCTTTTCTCTCCGGCTGAGCAGACACTGCTGTGGCCCATTGTCAGTCTGTTAAATAGTGATGGAATCCCTGACCTCGCCTTGACCTTGTGCTCAGGCCTGTCAGGAAAGTAATGAACAGAGCCTCTACCCACCTAGAACATTAGAGACATATACACAGCAATTAATCCTGCCCACAGGTGTGAGAGTCGTGACAGCAGTACAAAGGAAAAGAGTCCAGGAAACGTAAGTTCTTTGGAGCAGGTGTGGTCTGAGAATATTTCCTGTAGAAGTTAACCATCACTGGCCTTTAAAGATGCCTGATGTTCAGAAGAAATTATGTCCATCTTTTTTCCCATTCATGCCACATCCTATTTTCAAGACCCACTTCATAGCTGACCTCTCTTAGAATAACGTGATGACTAAAAGCGTGTGCTCTGGGCTCCGACTACTTGGGTTCAGTTCTCAGCTCCACTGCTGTCTAGCTGTGCAATGCTGAGAAAGTTACTTAGCCCTTCTGTGTCTCAGTCTTCTCCTCTTTGAAGCCAAGATAGTAGTAAGTGCCACGTTGGGTTGTTGAGAAAATAAGTAAGATAATGCATGGGGCATGTTTAGAACAGTGTCTAGTGCACAGTCAGCTCTCAGTACACACTGGATAGTGATTACTATCACCACTCCCTCAGCCATGGCTCTTTTGTGCTGAAGTTGCTCAGTAGAGATCACCTGCTTTGCTTTCTCACTTTGTAAGCGTAACCATCTCCCTGTGAGAACTCTTCTTGGGATCTCGTTTCTCTTTTTGTAAAACCCTCTTTGCACTCTGCAGGGCACTGTGTTTATAAATCCTCTGTACACATCCTTAACTAATCATTCCCATTGTCAGGAATCTTTTGATAGCACGTATCATAATACGTAATTCAAATTTGCCTGATCAATAGAAACATTTCCTGGCTTTGTAACAAAGAGTCCATGTTTAAGACTGGGTTCATATGAGATTTGATTTGCCAGCTCGACCTTAGCGTCAAGAACTTAGTTTCTGTTTTTTCCATTCTACTTTCTTGGGTGTCAGTTTAATCCTAAGATGGTGGGAAAGAAAAATAAAAATTATTGCAAAGCTAGCTAAAGGAGTAAAGAAGACTTTATTCACGAGTATTGCAGTAGTGGGGAGAGATCAGGCTCAAATTTGAGTATGACAAGGACAAGTGGGGATTTATAGCCCAGGAACAGGATGAGGGTGTCAGTGGATTGGAAATTACTAAGAGGAGAGACATCAGGGGTAGGGGATTCTTGCTAAAGTGGCCTAACAAGATTGTTGCTAATGGCAGGTCAAAGATTTATACATTGAAAGTGAGGGTCGAGAAACTTGATATCAAGGGTGATGCCATATCAAGGGTGGGAAGTAATTTAGCATGATTCTTACCAAAACTCGGCTGGGCAGGCCAAAGACAAGCCAGGGGTCAAGGTCAAGGCCTAGGTGAAAAGACAGCTCAAAGGAGCTTGACTAAAGTTGGGTCACAGGGAGTCTTTGTAAGTGGCTGTCTTGTGGTTTAAAATGGCTGCTGGCGCCTCCTTAGTCCATGCGTTCCTTAATCAAAGCCAGCAGCAAAACCAGGAATAACTTTGTCCTAATTCCCAGGAAAAAGTCCAAAGAATCACTTATATCAGATCAGCTTATTCACGTGTGAACCTCTGCACCAGGAGGTTGGCTGTGCTGGTTTGTTTAGTATTGTCACTTGATCCACACCCAGAGCCCAGGAAAGGAAGTGATAGCACCTAAGTTGTGAAGCTCCTAAACAAAACTTGGGCCCAGGCTCATCCCTAAATATTTGGGGACCCCAGGAAAGACTATAAATGTAGGCCCACCCTCCCTATTTATAAAGATTTTAAAGTTATCAATCAAGCTAACGAACAGTTTAATAAAATATGTTCTGCCTGCCCTGGGTTGCCAGATTAAAAAGACGTCCTAACTTTTTAGTTGCTTAATCTGGCAACCCCACTTCTACCTTGAAAAATGCCTTCATAGTGACAACACATTGAAGAATAAGGGTGAAGCTGCCTGTTAGTCCCTCTGATGTCACCCAGGAGAGCACAAAGAGAAGCAGGGAAGGGGTTCTCCTTACTCCTGGGAATCATATTTTGTTATGCCAAAACCTACCACATCCTTCGTATCTGGGAAGAAGATGTGTGTAATTTGTCTTTTACGTTGCCTAAAAGCTTCCATTGTTGAGTTCTTCCTGCTCTCCACAGTACTCTCTTTCTCTGACTTCAACAGTGGGACACCCTCAGATCTTCCTGGCATTCAGGCCCATCTGTGTGTTGTTTTGAGGAAGCACGGCTGGAGAGGTGGAGAAGGACTTCCCTGGGGCCTGAACTGTGTTAGCCACAGAAGCGGATGTTTGGGTTATAAGTCATGCTGTGCCAGGGCTAAGCAACAGATCCACATGATAGAGGCAGCTATGTGTTCTGTCATAAGTGTATTCTTACACATATGTTTGTGGTACGTAGAACTCTCTGAAGCTGAGGGCACAGGCCAGAGGCCCTCTGTGTCAGGTCTAAGGGCAGCACTGGGCTTTTTCATTCCAGACATACATATAGCAAGACCGTATTTCCTAACCTCTTTGGGCCATGTGATTGAGTTATGGTTAGTGAATGTTGGCTACTTCTTGCCCTGACCCATGAAAATCTCCCACAAAATTCTTTGCACTCTCTTTTTCCCCATTCACTGGATAAATGGAAAAGATTCTAAAACTCTAGTGGAGAATAGGATCACAGATGGAATAAGCTTCAATCCCTGAATGACTGCCTGGAGCAGAGCCTCCCTTCAACTTCCACCTCCAGTTGGATTTTACCCAAGCAAGAGATCTCTGTGATGTCAAGCTGATGAGCTGTTGGTTTTTCTCTGTTAAGCAAATCGTACTACCTTAACTTGTGCAAGGGAGGATGCAAAGAGGGATAGAGAGAATGTTTGCTGGTGTGGCAACTAATAAGCTAATGTCTATGATTACCTCCTAATAGCTCTTAGGCATATAGCAATAATAATAAAGTGACACTATTACCTACATTCTGCTGTGTCACCAGAGGTCTTTTCACATTACAAAATCCGGAACCATTTAACCTAGAGTCTGCATGGTTTATGTAATGTACCTAAAATGGCACTCTGCTCATGTGACTTAGAGCATTGGCATGCAGAGAATGCAGGACCTGGAGTTGATTTTCCAATGCTTGGAGGTCATATTCTTATCAATATGATTTTACGCTATGAACTGAAAAACCAATAATGTAGTATGTGGCTATAAAAATGTCAGTATGGGGCCACAGTCAAGAGCTGGTAGGAAACACAGCCTGTTGTCAAAGACTCAACCAGGCAAGCAGCCTCTCTTTTTAAGGGCAAACACACAGAAGTTTTCGTCCATTTCCACAGTCTCAATGAACTGTATTTGAAATGACCTCCAATGCACTATTGTTTGGAGTGAGGGTGTGGGGAGGTGAGGGTTTCCTCAAAAGTTCCTAAAGATGGAGTTTTAAAATGCATAGATTGAACTCAATGGTGGTAGGGAGCATGAGGGGTGGGAGAGTTACAGAGTTTCTTTGACCAGAGGACAATATCAAAGGAGAGCACAACGCAGAAAGGTAAACAATCTTGGGAAATCTGTAATAATTTAAAGAGAAACATGTAGGGTCAGGTATTTCAAAGAGAAGTTTCAAAGCGTCGAATAAGAATAAATTTATAAAGCCAATAGAGATTGATTGGTCCCACTTGTGGGGATTCCAATCTTCTTTAAATGCATGACCTTCTTTAAATGCAGTAAAGTCTTTTCCTCTGTTTGAGATCAGGATGACCACTCAGTGCACTACCGTCCTCTAACACAGCATAGGGATCTAACACTGCCCAACAACCTGAAGTCAGGTCCTGCCAGGAGAGCCTGAAGTAAAAAGAGAGGCACAATTGCCAATTCTGTTTTAAATCAAGCTTGAGAGTCTTGATGTGTGTCTAAAACGTTCAGCAAAGAGTTAAACGAGAAACTATAAAATATGATAGAAACAATATGAGATCTAACATCTCAACAGTTGCCAAAACTAGCAAATAATCAAAATCTGACCACAAAACCTCTCCAGATCCCCAATGGCACCAATACCAGCTTAAGAACAAAGCTGCCCAATATATTTTTTAAATCCCTCTCATCTCCACTCATCTCCTGACCAAATGTTGGCAACGAATTGGCTTGCAGAATTTTGAGTTGTAAAAGGGTTCAGAGATCAACTGGAGCAGTAATTCTGAAATTGGGGGAGGAAAGGTACCATCCCCTGGGAGATGGGTGCATATCAGAATCAGGGAAGTGGATATTTAAAGAAATATTTATTGCTGTAATTGTATACTAGAGGCAGGAGAGAATTTTGTTTTCCTAGAAGACACACAAAGAAACACTATGAAAATCCCCCTAACTGATGGAGAAATGAGACATACTTCCTGCCAACCAGGAAGTTTCCAATGGAGGTAAAAGAAAGGATGTGTGAGGTGTTAAAGTTATTAAAAGGGGATGTTGTTTATAAGTTCATGAAGAAGAAAAAGCATGACCTTTTTCTCTACATATTTAATAATTCATTTACCATTTCATTCAATTCATCAAATTATGATTAAACACTGACTGCATACCAGAGTGGAAATATTGAGAAGGCAGGGTTAAATAAGCCTACCCTATTTCAGTGTGTGAATTCACACAAACAGAAAACGGACAATGCAAGTTTAGTTTTATAGAGATGTGCAAGTTATCCTAGAAGAGACAAACTCTAACCACAGGGTGTAACTAGTAAAGGCTTTTCTGAGAAAATGATACCTCCCCACCACCATCATCACCAACTCCAAGGTCATTATTGTACTTCTTATGAGCTGGGCAGTAAATATCTAAAGAGAGAGGAAAAGTCAAAACTTTGTGGTATGCAGCCTCTAAAAGGGCCTCCAATGAGCCTGGTCTCCTGTTACTGTATAATCCTCTGCCCTTGAGTGAGGCCTGAATCCAGTGATTCATTTCTAAAGGAAAGAACACAAACACAGCAAAAGTGATGAGATGTTACTTAGATTGTGTTACAAAAAGAATCGGGCTCTCACCTCTCTCTCTGGATCTCTTTCTCTCTATCTCTGTCTCTTTCACACTCTCTCTCTCAAAGCTCTTGCTCTAGAAGAAGCAAGTTGCCATGTTTTCAGCAGCTCCATGTTGTCAGGCCCACATCCCAAAGCCCCACCAACAGCCAGCAAGGACCGGGACCTGCCCGTGGGGATTATCCCCCAGTCCCACTTTGAGACCTCGATGCAGAGACACAAGCTCAGATGTGTCCAGATTCTTGGCACCCCCACCCCATAATTGTGAGGTTATAAATGTTTGCTGCATGAAGACACAGTATTTTGGCGTGATTTGTTACATTGAGATAGATAACAGACTCCTAACAAACACTGAAAAGAAAAATCTGACAATAAGTACCTGTATGACTCTCACTGGAACTTACATTCTTTGGGATAAATTAGACAATTCGAGATTCTAATAAAATTCCACCAAAGCCTGGCTTCAAAAGGGAAGGATGATAACCAGGGATTCATGGGGTGAGGGAAATGGGGAGGCAGCGAAAAGAGCACAAACTTTCAGTTATGAGATGAGTATGTTCCAGAGACCCAATGTACCATGTGGTGACTATAGTCGATAATGTTGTGTTGTATACTTGAAATTAGCTAAGAGAGCAAACCTTAAGTAGTCCCATCACTCTCTCTCTCTCTGTCTCTCTCTCACACACACACACGTACACACACACACACACACACACACACACGGAGTACCTCTGTGACGTGATGAATATGTTAATTAGCTTGAGTATAGTAATTATTTCACAGTGCGTATATATATATGAACACATCATGTTGTATACCTTAAATATGTACAATTTTTATTTGTCAGTTATGCCTCAGTAAAGCTAGCAGGCAGGGAAGAGAGAGTGTCCACGTACCCCCCAATCCCGGCTCCCCGTCTCGGTACCTAAAGCAGCCCCTCTGAGATAAGGTAGCCACATTTTCCTCTCAGAAGAAGCTCTGTAAATGGCAGAACACTATGCAGGGAAGGGCTTCTTCTAGACTTTTTCATTATATTTTACATTTTATTGCTGGAAATATTTTCTTCTTTGCATTAAAAGATTTCAAAATTTCCCCCCAGGCATATATTTAAAGTCTCCCTCCACCCTAACTTTCTCTCCAAGAGGTTATTATCCTTTGTCATTTAGTAAATGTTTTCCTCCCCTGAGGTGTTCTCTCCAGGGACAAGGAGATGTCAGGGCTCCTGTGTTTCTGAAGGGCTTTCCCCATCCACACCTTTCTACAGGTGTCCATGACTGGAACAAAAAACAAATGGTCAAAACTTCCATGAATAGGAACTGGCAGGAACTGAGCCTGGGCTGGACTGAGCGCTAACTTTCAATCTGGTCTGGAAAAAGGATTTGGATAGGAAAATTAATTACAAAAACGAGCCGGCCGGGCGCGGTGGCTCAAGCCTGTAATCCCAGCACTTTGGGAGGCCGAGACGGGCGGATCACGAGGTCAGGAGATCGAGACCATCCTGGCTAACACGGTGAAACCCCGTCTCTACTAAAAAATACAAAAAACTAGCCGGGCGAGGCGGCGGGCGCCTGTAGTCCCAGCTACTCGGGAGGCTGAGGCAGGAGAATGGCGTAAACCCGGGGGGCGGAGCTTGCAGTGAGCTGAGATCCGGCCACTGCACTCTAGCCCGGGCGACAGAGCCAGACTCCGTCTCAAAAAAAAAAAAAAAAAAAAAAAAAAAAAAAAAAAAACAAAACGAGCCAATTGTCTATCATCTCCAGGCTGAGTTAAATAATAGTGTTCTGGAATTACATCATGATTAACAGAGGCTGTCACACAGACTCTGGAGACAGCACACATCACCCAGCCTAGCACAGAGCAGGTATGAACTAGTGTGTGCTGAGTAACTGAATGAATGGACTGTACATGGATTGTTCCACTCTCAAGGAGTTAAAAGGTGAAAAAAAATCTAACACTAAAAGGAGACTGAAAAATACAAAAACCTCTTTGGTTCAGAAATGTCATGAAAAGCAATAGATACTGTAAAGAAATATTTGAAGTGGCATGAAATAAAAATTTCCAGTTACTCAAATATTCTATCAATGTATATTATAGTTGATGGTAATTAATAATTATTGATAAGGAAAAAATCTATAAAGTTACTTAAACATGTTGATTTTTCAAATGCTAAACATGTTATTCAAAAGTATGGAAAGAACAGTCCAACTATATATTATTTAACTGGTTTATTTCATTTCTAGCACTGATCACTAATAGAAATTGTTTTTTATTTGTTCATTCTCTGTCTCTCCAACACTCACCACACTCATCACACACACACACACACACACACACACCCTAATACTGCCAAAAAGGCAGCAATGTGGTAAGTTCCGTTCATGACTTTTCTCCAGCCCTGAGTCCAGCCATGCTATATTGTGGGCATACAAACAAATACACACATATATGTTTTTTAACTTATAAATATTTATTGAATGACTGAAGCAATGTTATTTCATATATTACCATTAATTAAAGCTTATTTCGCAGAATGCAAAGAATGTAAAGGCCAGGTTATCAAAGTAAAACATTTTATTTTATTTATTTATCTATCTATTTATTTATTTATTTATTTATTTGAGATGGAGTTTCACTCTTGTCACTCAGGCTGGAGTGCAGTGGTGCGATCTCGGCTCACTGCAACCTCCCTCTCCCAGGTTCAAGTGATTCTCCTGCCTCAGCCTCCTGAGTAGCTGAGTTTACAGACATCCGCCACCCTGCCCAGCTCAAAGTAAAACATTTTGGAACATCTCCCTCCCCACCTCATCCGTCAACCCTTTTCTTTTTAGGATCAAAATACTTAATCCTCTTTTGCATCCTAGTTTTGTGGAACTTCCTCTCCTCCTAACACAGAACGATTCCTGGAAAGTCCTGCTCCAAACTCAGTCTCTGCAAGAGAGGCCCACAACAAATGCTTCCTCAGGAGACTTTCTTGCTCCCGGACACCAGACCCCGTGCCAGCTAATAAATGAGATCTGACAAGACTTTAATCTGAAGTGGTATTTCCCTCTAAAGTCCCTCCGAACCTAAAGTGGAGCCACAAACAACAGGAGGAAAATAGAAGGAAATACTGTGAAAACGAAGAGACTGCCCTTGTTAACAGCACACAGGGGGAAAAATAATTTTTTGGCATTCATTCTATTTCCTAAGACTTCAGATTTAAGCTCAATTTGCCATGAGAATTGTATCCAAATCCGGGATAACTCCGTTTCTTTTATTCGGGTTCAATTTTTCTCCTTCTGGTTTTTATTTTTAGCAGTGCTTCAATTACTTTAAGATGATAATAACCATCAGACATTTTCGATTCTGAATTTATGTAGAACGAGGCCAACAGTTCTCTTTTCAAAGTCTTCAGGAACCCAAACTTTCACAGTCCTACATTCTGCTCCCAAGACATTAACTCTAATTAAGCTAATCAAACCCATGCACAGTCATAAGAATAAAAAGTACCAAAGAACAAGACAATTCTATGAGAAACAGATATTATACAATGAAAATAAAATGAATTCTCCAGACTTCTTTAACTACTGTTCCATTAAATCCATTTATTTTTGAATGAGCTTTGATCTTTTTTTCATTTCATAGACCAAGATGTTGTCATTAGAGGAATGAATTACTTCCTTTAAGCTGACCTCATGCATATTCCATACCCAAAGCCAGTCTTACTACAACTGTAATTGAGCCTAATCCAATTACAATTTTTATTTCAAAATATAACATGATCGCCTGAACTTGAGAACCAAATGTACTTCAAGGTTCACAAAAAATGCAAGATTTCTATTTGCATGAAAAAAATTAGGCAACATTATTTGTGGGCTGAATTGGAGGGCTAGATTCTGAGAGTTACAAAAATGGAAATACCATTCCACTGTCTCTCAGCAACAACCTCAGCCTAAGGGGTGAGATGTCCTCCTTATCTAGGCAGAAAAGTTCTGGCCTTGACCATCCTCTCCAAATGTCTTCATTCACATATTTGTCTTTACTCTCACCTTTTACAAGCCCCACCTCTCCCGCGTGCAGCATCTTAATGTCTTCACATTAGGGAAGTTTTATGGTTCTTTCACCAACCTCTTCTTGTTCTTCTTGTCACCTTTGGTTACGTCTTTTCAGCTTCTTTCAAGGCTAGTTTGAGACTGAGCGCCCTCCACACTTTTCCCCATTGGAAAATAGTCTGGGGAAAGAGACACACAAAGTGTCCATGAGTCCTTATGGTTGGTTCGACCTGAGTCTTTCGCACGGCTCATGAGAAAACGGCTCATTTTATTTGCTTGGTCTACCATCCAGTATTGCCATGAGGGTCAAATAAAGTGTTCTGCAAACTGAAATCTATAAAGAGCTCTATGCAAGACTGACAAATACTGCTACATATTATTCTGGAGGAATGCCAAGAAGAGGCAGTCACAAGGGATCTAAGTGTACAGCGCCCCCTGGAGTTGTGCAGTACACAACTGTATGCAGCAGCCCTGGTGTTAGGTAAATGTGCTGTCCTCATGGGTTGATTCAAGAGGCCTAAGCCATAAGGGTTAAGGGGAGAATAAGAACAGTAGAAAGCAAAAATAAGAAAGAAAGAAAACATGGAGAAAAGAGGCTAGGGGCCCGGTGCAGTGTCTCACACCTGTAATCCCAGAACTTTGGGAGGCCAAGGTGGGTAGATGGCCTGAGCCCAGGAGTTTGAGACCAGCCTGGGCAACATGGTGAAACTCAATCTCTACAAAAATTAGCTGGGCATGGTGGTATGTGCCTGTGATCCCAGCTACTCGGGAGGCTGAGATGGGAGGTCAAGGCTTCAGTGAGTTGTGATTGTGCCACTGTACTCCTGCCTGGGCAACAGAGTGAGACTCTGTCTCAAAAAAAAAAATAAAATAAAATAAGAGGCTGGAGATGTGGTGTAATGTCCAGAAACATGTGTGTGCATGTCCACAGTCAAAGATCTAGAAGGATATACACAAACCCTTAACGTGAGCATGAGCTGTATCTGGATCATGGGGTGGGGTATGATTTTAATTTTTTGCTTTGTTTTGTTTTTGCTTTTTGGTTTTTTGAGACAGGGACTTTCTCTGTTTCCCAGGCTGGAGTGCAGTTGTATGATCATAGCTCACTGCAGTCTCAAAGTCTTGCACTCAAGTGACTCTCCCAGCTCCTGAGTAGCTCAGACTACAGGCATGCACCACCACACCTGGCTAATTTTTAATTTTGTTTTTTGTACAGATGGGGGTCTCACTATGTGGCCCAGGCTGGTCTCGAACTCCTGGCCTCAAGTGATCCTCCAAAAATGCGAGGATTGCAGGTGTGAACCATCACACTTATCCTTATTTTAATTTTTCAACCACAACTTTTATATTTTTCAAGAAGCAATAATAAAAGAAGAAGCTGAGGTGTGGAGAAAAGAGTCCACTAAATTCTGGCTAGGGAGAGAGGATGTAGGAGGAAGACATACAGAATTGCATACTTCAATGTCAGACTGACATCCCCATCATACTTCGTCATCCACACTTAGATTCTAGAGACAAGGGCTAGTGATGGGGGGAGATACCGAAAGGAACCACCAGACTCAAGCCAGTGGAATGCTGCCCATGGCTGTTGTTGAGTTAGACACCGCTTACTTCCTCTGGCTTTCTGGTTTCATGTTAAGGTGACTGCGGAAGCCAGAGCAGTGAGTAGCATCACTAACGGAGTGAATGTAGATGGACAAGAAGACCTCATAGGTTAGATGATTGCAAAAAGTTCCCTTTGGGGGAGTACAGGGAAAGTATAAGAGCAAGGGTAATCTAAGAGTGAGGAGAGTCATCAATAGATTATTTGATCAACATATGTGATGGATACCAAGACCCCTCGGAAAGAGTTGGTATTATCACAAAGGACTAGAAGTCTATTTGCTCCAATAACCAAAATGTCTAGGGATATCCTAACCCCGCTTTATGCAGCACATCCTGCCCGCACATCATCTGGGTAGCATTCAACCCTCTGGTTCCACCCACATCCTTAAAACGTTAAAAATACACATATTTTTATGTAGCGGCCTCTTTTGCTGCATATTACAATTTCATGCTTATTACTGAAAAACTTGGAGCAGGAAAGCTGGAGACCGATTTGATTGCTTTGCCAAATATTGTCATTTGTTGCTCTTCAGAAGGAGTAGGTTTGTGGTAATAACTGTAGGAAACATCTCAGGACTGTAGCTCATTCTTGAACCATGACTCACCACATTGCCTTGCATGTGTGAAGAGCTCAGTACTTTTTCTGAGGGCTTTATAACCTCTCATGTTGCTTTAAACTTGGAACAATCCTGAAAGACAAGGTTGGTAATTCATGCCCGTTTGAGAAACATCACAACTGAGGTCCTCCCCATGGTTGTAATTAGTGACAGGCAGAGCTGAAACAAGAACCCAAGATTCTGAATTTTTTTCCTTTTTTTTTTTTGAGACAGCGTTTTGCTCTGTCACCCAGGCTAAGGTGCAGTGGGATGATCATAGCTAACTGCAGCCTCAAACTCCTGAGCTCAAGTGATTTTCCCACCTCACTCTCTTGAGTAACTGGGACTGTAGCGGTGTACCACCACTCCTGGCTAGTGTGTGTGTGTGTGTGTGTGTGTGAAGACGGGGTTTCACTATGTTGCCTGGGCTGGTCTTGAACTCCTGGTCTCAAGTGATCCACCTGCCTTGGCCTCTGCAGGTGCTGGGATTCCAGGCGTGAGCCACAGCACCCTGCCTGAAATTTTTATCTAGCATAGTTGAATGGTTAGGAGCACAGGCTCTGAACCAAGCCACTTAGGTGTGATTCTAACATCACCACACACTAGTTAGTTGTGTGTTCACAAGCAAGATATTTAGCTGCTTTGTGATTCAGTTTCCTCATTTTAAAAATGGGATGTTGAAGGTTAAATTGTGTTCCTCCAAAAGATGTGTTCAAGTCCTGACACAATTTATCTGTGAATGTGACCTTATTTGAAAGTAGGGTCTTTGTGGATGAAATCAAGTTAAGATGAAGTCATGCTGCATTATGGTAGATCTTAACCCAATGATGACATGCTTATAAAAAGAGGTAGTTTTGGCAGGGCGTGGTGGCTCATGCCTGTAAGCACTTTGGGAGTCCAAGGTGGGTGGATCACAAGGTCAGGAGTTCAAGACCAGCCTGGCCAAGATGGTGAAACCCCATCTCTACTAAAAATACAAAAAATTAGCTGGGCATGGTGGTGGGCGCCTGTAACCAGCTACTCAGGAGGTTGAGGCAGGGAATTGCTTGAACCCGGGAGGCAGAGGTTGCAGTGAGCCAAGATAGTGCCACTGCACTCCAGCCTGGGCAACAGAGCAAAACTCCGTCTCAAAGATAGAGATAGTTTTGTACACAGACATACAGAGAGGAGACTTCCAGAAAATACACAGGCAGAGGGGAGGAGGCCAGGTAATGATGGAGGCAGAGACTGGAATGATGCAGCTGCAAGCCAAGCAATGCCAAGGCCTGCCGGCCAACACTGAAGACTAGAACAAGGCAAAAGAAAAAGTTATAGAGAGTAGGGCCCCACACCTTGATTTCTGACTCCAGAAGAGTGAAAAAATAAACTGCTGTTGCTCTGAGCCAGCTGGTTTGCAGTAATTTGTTATGGCAGGCCTAGGAGACAAACGCATGGGATAATCACATTTCCTGCCTTTGGGAGATCATGTTATTCTTCAATACTTTTGTTCTCCTTGACAGGATGATACACTCTTGCCTATTAGATTTCATACTTGGCTATATTTTTTGCTTTTGCCAATGAAATGTTGGTGGAAGTGAGATGTGCCACTTCCAAGAAGAAGTTTTAAGAGCCTCACGTGGTTCTGTCATCTTATCTTTTCCCTCTCCTAGGAGACACCCAATCCTCAGATAGAGACTGCTCCTTCAGCCTGGGTTCCCAGATGATGATAACACGGAACACAGTTGAGGCTGACCTGTTACAAGCATTAATGTGAGCAAAAAATAAATTTCTGTTGTTATAAGCCACTGACATTTGGGAATGTTTGTTACAGAAGCATAACTTAGCCTAAAGTGACCGATATACTACCTCATAAAATGTTATGAGCACTCAATATCGTGATGCTTGTAAAATACAATGCTGGACATATGAATATTCTTTAAGCACCATTACTGTCTTCTTAACTCCAACATTGCAATCACTGAGTGTCTATTATGTGTCTAGATAACGTATTTGGTTCAGGGATGGGCATGTGACTAGAGTTGGAGGAATTTACCATCATTCTTTGCACTTCCCTGGAATGCTCTTTTTGGAAGAAAGAGAAGTGCGACCTGTGTTCCTAGCTGGTTCCTAGCTGTGACATATGCTTGACATTGGTGAGGAGTATCTTTTCCACTGTAAGGAGAGAATCTGGCTGAAAATGAAGACAGCACATAGAAGAGAAGATAGTAGAGTTACAGAAAGAGGAGGAACAAAAAAGAGTCCTGCTGACATCATTTAAGCCCCTTGGGTCCAACCATGCTCAGTCAGAGGCACCCTATGACTTCCAGTTACATGAGCCAATACTTGGCCATTTTTTCTAAACTGCTTTAAGTTAGGGTTCTATTAACAGGCAGCCTTGACCATTGGAGAACCATCCCAATTTCCTGCCACCAGTTGCTTGTTCTTTAAGGACAGAGACTGTGGCTCATTCATTGATATCGTTCCTGTAGCTCTCAGCACAGTGAATGGCACATATGGGAGTGCACTGTATTTGGAAATTTATGCAGAGCGCTTAGGCACTTAAGGAGAATATTGGTCTTCATATAAACACAGCCCACAGAGGAAGTTGTAACTTATGCTACAGAACTGTCCTCAGGAGATAACAGATAATGAATATTTTTAAAATTATTATTTGTAAAAATCTGAATACTTAAGAAGAAGAAAAGTTTAAAATTAAGAGCAATAATTAATCATGTGCAAAGCATTTCTAAAAAATCTGTCTAACCTCTCTGAATCTGTTTCTTCATCTGTCAAATGGGATAATATTAACAACTTTTCCATCTACCTGGGGACCTAATGATATGATACTTGCAAAATGTGCACAGATTTTTGTGACAACTTGTACAGTGCCAAACAAAAAGTAGCCACTGTTATCACACATTCATAGCTAAAAACACACTATTCAGACTGAATAAGTCTTGCTGAATGTATTAGTCCATTTTCACACTGCTATAAATAAATGCCCAAGACTGGGTAATTTATAAATGAAACAGGTTTAATTGACTCACAGTTCCACATGGTTGGGGAGGCCTCAGGAAACTTACAATCATGATCACAGGTGAAGGGACAGCAAGAACCTTCTTCATATGGCGACAGGAGAGAGAAGAGCACGTGAGAGTGCTAGAAAAACTACCTTTTATAAAACCATCAGATATCATGAGAATTCACTCACCATCACGAGTACAGCATGGGGAGATTGCCCCCATAATCCAGTCACTTCCCTCCCTCAATACATGGGGATTACAATTCGAGATAAGATTTGAGTGGGGACACTGAGGCAAACTATCACTGAACTCTCTGGGGACAAAGAATTGGGGTAATGGGGTGACTCCACTTGAGACCTGAAGCCTTTTCTACTGATGAAGCAAAAGACCCAGTTTATCACTGCAAATAAGCACATTAATGTTACATTAACCTTAAGAGAAGATTGGCCAAAATCAAGATAAAATATGGACAGGGAGCCAGACTCCCAGAAATCACAAAAACTCACTGACTAGACTGACAACAAAGAGTTAAATGCAGCAGACCTGGAAGCCAAACACACAAAACAGAACATACAGGCAACTGTGGGGGCCAGGTGAGAACACACAGGCAGGCAGCGGGACCACAGCCACCCATCCCTGGTATGGATCGTAGTTAGAGCAGTCTGAAAGACCTGGAACGTTTTCCTATGACAAATGTTCTTTTCCTCTCCTACCTGGACATTCCCCTTCCATTCTCGCTCTTTTATGATCAACATTCCATACAGCAGCCATGAAGATCTTTAAAAAACAAAAACAAAATCCTGTTTCTGCATTCCCTAAAACTTCTGAGGGTTTCTTATCACAATTAGAATCATATCCCGATTCCTTACTGTGGTCTGTGAAGCTCCAAGTAACCTGGCCCCTGCCACATCACCGACTTTCCTTTGCCTAACCTGGCAGCCACATTGGCTTCTCCCCAGTTCTTCAGACCCAGCAACTCTGTCCTGCCTCAAGACCTTTGTGTTTGTTGTTCCACCTGCCAGGATGTACTGAACCAAGACCCTGCATTGCTCATTTCTTTCTGTCATTTAGATCTCACTCAGTGCCACCTCTGTGAGGCCTTCTCTGGCCACCTGATTTATTGATTTATTGACTCAAGTTTATTTTTGTGGGGATGGGATCTCACTATGTTGCCCAGGCTGGTCTCAAACTCGTGGGCTCAAGTGATCCTCCTGCCTCAGCCTCCTGAAGTGTTGAGATTGCAGGCATGAGCCACTGCACCCGGCCCCTGACCACTTGATTTAATACTGTTATCCCCTACATCACCCTATCTTATTTCTAGTTTTATGTCAACAGTCACTGCTTGACATTATGGTCTTGTTATAAGTATATATATGCAGACACTTATATGTACATACATGTACATATGTACACACATACACATAATATACATGTGCATGTATGCACACTTTCCCCCAAACTAAAAATCAAGTTTCATGAATAAAATGTTGGGCCTGTATTCTTGTCTCACCCACTGCTGTATCCCCAAAGCCTGGAAGTGTCTGGTCCATAGTAAATTCTCAATAAATATTTATGAAATGAGAGAGTAAACTTTTCCCAGTCTCTACTCATGCTTAATTTCTGTATTTGCAGTCCTTGCTTCTCCCTATCTGTCCAGTTTAGTATCAATGGATCCCAGGACTGGAAAGCATCTTGTTATGTCCGTTCTCCCACTCTTAGACAGGACTATGCTTGAGCCATTTCTGAGAGAAAAGAGTCTTCTCAGTTGATAGACAGGCTGAGTGGTGCAAGACCCACCAGAGAGGAAGTTTCATTGCTGTTGCTAATATTTCTGTGCTTTGCTAAGTAGAAACTAGAAGAAAGTCTTATTATGTGACAAGTATAACTAGTAGGTTTCAATCCTGGTGCCAACTCTGACAGATTAGTGGTATCTGCCTGAAGTGATGTGTTGAGGAATTGTAGGC
Organism: Macaca thibetana thibetana; assembly: GCF_024542745.1. Classification (NCBI taxonomy): domain Eukaryota; kingdom Metazoa; phylum Chordata; class Mammalia; order Primates; family Cercopithecidae; genus Macaca; species Macaca thibetana. Next base: position 40,670,674 of record NC_065597.1, read on the forward strand.
TCCTATGAGCTAATTAAAAAAAATACTTGAGATTGATTAATAGGGTCTGTGTGGGCATAGGACAGAGGATATAAAAGTGGTGGCATTATGTATTTGCAGCTCATAAAAACACAAAGTTTTCTTTTGATCAATGTCTAGACCACCTATAATCCACTTTGGCGATGTCACTAAAAGAATGAGGGTGACAGAGCTGGGTCACTGTTCTCTCTATACCCCAGGATAAAGCACCGTAACTATTTCTTACTTCCCTAACAATCTACAAATGCACTTGGATGTGTCTCATAACCTCCCAGACTGAGAAGTTTCAAGGGAAGTCTGTAATTGAATATCTGATGGACAAGGCAAGAAAAATCAGCTAAGACAAGCGATAAATAAACACCTAGCCATGAAAATTACACTCTTACTTGAAAAAATAGATTCTAGGTCTCTGAGGATGTTTTTGAAGGTCAGGCCTTCATGTATAGGTTGATATGTCTTTTCTTGGACTCATATCTTCAGTCTCTTCCTATACATATCAACCTGGAAGTTGTTTGGGTGATTCAAACTCAGCATGCCCAAAACAAAATTCAGTTGTATTTTTTTGCTCCTGCAAAACTCAAAAGCTGCGTTACTTCCTGTCTTCCCTATTCATCCAGTAAATATTTCCTTAGTGCCTTTCTATGTGCCATGTACCATTCTAGGCACGGGGCCATGGAAGTAAACAGTACAGAGGAGGTCCCTGCTCTGACAGACAAGATTACCAGATTATACAGTGCAGGAGGGAGCAATTGCATTGTGTTCTTTGTGATTAGTGTCCTTGGAGTTGCACAACATACTGACCCTTTTCATGGAGCGTAACTTCTAGATGGGAATATAGGAAATAAATGTCTGTATAATAAGTAGAAACAATCCTTTCAAATAGTGATAAGCATTATGCAGAAAATGAAGTGATCAGTAGAGAGCATTGGGCCACATTGGATGGAGGTGGGGGAGCCGGAGAAGGAAAGAAGTCTTTGAAGAAATGACCTGAACAGACCTGAATCATGACAAGGAGTCAGTCATGTGAAGATCGGGCAGAGCATTTGCCACAGAGAAATCTACAAGTGCAATATCTGGAAGGCGGCAACAAGCCTGAGTGGTAGAGAAACAGACTGGTGAGGCCTTGGTTGAAGGTAATGAGTCAGGGACCATTGATAGGAGATGAGGCCTGAAAGCAGGGACCACATCAGGATGGAATGGGGAGGCCCCAGTGGGGAATTTGGTTTCTATTCTAGGCCTATGGGAAGCCATGGGGGGTCTTGGGCAGGGAGTTGCAGGATCACTGTCTCAGCTGGCATCTCCGTTCACCCAGTTGCCCAACCTTGAAACCCAGTTCCCTCTCTTTCATCGGAGTGGTCAACAAGCCTTACTTACTCCCTCCCTCAAACGGCAAATTATCCCCTTGAATTTTATCCCCGGTGCCCTAGTTCTTTCTCACCTGACATTTCCCAGGATGTCTTCCTGCCCCAACCTCTCCCAGAAGTCTCCTTGGCATTGCCACCCACACTAATGCCCCTAAAACCCCGTGCCTGGGTCTCCACTGCCCACTGGGTGAGCTTCAAGTCTGAGCATCTCTCACACCTTCTTGCCTCTCTCCCATCCCTAACATACCTCATACTTTTAGGTTCACTGGAGTCCTTGCTTTGTATAAAAATTATTATGATTATTATTATTTTTGAGACAGGGTCTTACTCTGTCATCCAGGGTGGAGTGCAGTGGTGTTACCATGGCTCACTGCAGCCTCAACTTCCTGGACTCAGGTGATTCTTCCATCTCAGCCTCCCAAGTAGCTGGGACTACAGGTGCACACCACCACGCCTGGCTAATGTTTTGCAATTTTTTGTAGAGACAGGTTCTCGCCATGTTTCTCCGGCTGTTCTCAAACTCCTAGACTCAAGTGATCCTCCTGCCTCAGATTTCCAAAGTCTTGGGATTGCAGGTGCGAGCCTCTGTACCTGGCCAGAGACATTCTTTACATGTTCATATTTATAGGTGCTCTTCCATCTCCCTGGAATGCCTTCTCTATTTGGCAAATGTCAATTCATCCTCTAAGACCTATGTCAAATGCTGCCTCTTCAGAGAAGCCTTCCCTGATTTTATCATGCAGATCTCTGTGTTAACACAGAACTTGGTATATGTCTGCGGAGACACTTGTCAAGTTGAGATCAGAGTTCTCTAGGCACAGGTCAGTACCCTCACTCTCGAAAGCTCCTGAGAGCAGAGATCATGGCTTGTATCTGTGAGAATGGCAGGGACAGGCAGATGCCCAAGAAATACTGAACCGAAGAAAGCCATTCCATGACCCACAGAGACCCCTGCAGAGAGAAAGGAGGACACATAGATAGCATTTTCTATGGCGTCTGCAAGTGACCATCCTGGGTACAGCATCCAGCAGTCTCTCCATGATGGTCGGTTGCCCATCTAGAGTCCGGGCAAGTAGGTAATGCTGTCTGTCTTCCTCAGCATCTCCAGAACCCATCAGGTTTAATCAGCCTGTAACAACAACACAGAAAGAACTAGATAATTAGTAACCAGTCACCAGGCCACTTGTCAAGTCAAGCTAATGACAAGGTTAGTTTAACAGCACACATCTGGGTAGAGAGATACTAGCGTCATGTGGCTGCCTGTTCCCACCATCCAAAAAGGAGAATTAAGCAAGTCTGTGGTCACTCATATGATCAGATCCAGGAGGGACCCCAAATCCATACATGAGAAGAAACTCAACAAAGCAGGCAGTGGAACTCCGAACGCTGATCTACACTCCTAAATTTCTACCTTTTTTCTTTTTTACAACCTACATAAAACATCATCTAGAGCTCAGAGTGAATACTTATTGGTAAACGATGATTACTTAGATTATGATAATAGTCAATATCTACTCAGTAAGAGCCTGGACAGAATGATAAAAATGAAAATCAGCTGCCTAAACTCAATATACTTAAATCTAATGGGGCAGGAGATACATAATATGGAGTGTTGCAGTCTGAAAAGGATCTCAGAGAAGATCTACTCAAAAACCTGCTTGTTTAGAGATGGGGAAACTGAGGCTCAGATAGAGAAAGAGACTGGCCAGTGGTCACTCAACTTAGTGGCAGCAAGATAAAAACTAGAACTTAGGCACATAAGTAACCCCAATACAAGGCGGGAGGAGCAAAGGACCACCAGGCAGGGAAACATGAGAAGAAGGCCAAGAAGGTGGAGAGGTTTATTCCATTCAGAAGAAGAAGGAGGTTACTGAGAAGAAGAAGCGTGTGAACAGGGCCTTGAGGGGTGGACAGGATTCTGATCAGTTTCAGGGAGGATACTCCAGGGCAGAGGGACAGGTGATCAAAGCACAGGAGAAGCAGAGAAAAGGCCAGTTCTGGGGATCCCAGGGATGTGTTCCGCGTGCGAGCTGGCCAGGTGAGCTGATGCACAGAGGAACACCTCAATTTCCCACCCTAACCATTATCATCTCTGGCTTGGACTTTTTCTCCATTTTGGCCTTTATGGCACATTCTTCACCTTTCAGCCCGTGTGATCTTTTAAAAGCATAAATTAGGTCACACAATTCTCCTGATTAAAATTCCCAAATGCTTTTCACTATGCTTGGCATAAAATCCCAATTTTTTTCATTGCCTATGATATTCTATGTAAAATGCTATCTCTGAGCATTGACTCAGCTTATACCAGGCTCTCTTCAGTCACGACAGTCTTCCCTCCAAATCTTCTTTCTGTTCCTCAGATATGCAAAGCTCATTCTCATCTCATGTCTCTGTACACACTGTTTTCTGTGCATGCAGATCTTTACTTGTAGAGCTTTACAGGGGTGGCTCCTTCTGAGGAAATTTGCCGAGCTATAGCTCAAATCCATTAACTACTTCAGGACAATGGATTATTCAATAAGTTGTACTGGAGAAATTTATTACCCACGTGAAAAAAAAATTAAAATTAGGTCCCTACCTCATACTATATGCCAAAATCCCCAGGCAGATTAACCGTGCTAAATGTAAAAGGCAAAATATTAATGTTTTTTGGAGAAAATGCATAAAAATGTCTTTATGACTGCTGGGTGGGAATAATTTTCTTATGCAAGACCAATAATAATAACAGTAAAATTAAATAACTACGGAGTAAAACATTAACAAACATGACTACATTAAAATTAACAACTTCCATTCATCAGAAAAAAAAAAAAAGAACAGTTAAAAAAAATTCCACAAACTGGGAGAATACAATTTCCAGATAAGCAATCAATAATCAGTCAATAAAAGTGTAATTATTAGAATACTTACAGATCACTTGAAAATTAAGAAGATACTAAAAAATAATTCATCCAGGAGTGGTGGCTCATGCCTATAATCCCAGCACTTTGGGAGGCCCGAGGCAGGCAGATCACAAGATCAAGAGATCAAAATCATCCTGGCCAACATGGTGAAACCCTGTCTCTACTAAAAATACAAAAATTAGCTGGGAATGGTGACACACACTTGTAATCCCAGCTACTCAGGAGGCTGAGGCAGGAGAATTGCTTGAACCCGGGAAGCAGAGATTGCGGTGAGCCAAGATCATGCACTGTACTCCAGCCTGGTGACAGAACAAGACTCCATCTCAAAATTAATTAATTAATTAAGTTAAATAAAAATAATTCAATAGAAAATGGGCAAAAGACAAAGTGATACAATAGAAACTTCACCAAGGAGGAAACGTGAATGAAAACTAGAGAAGTTTACCATGCGTGCTCAACCCTAGTGGGAAAAAGGGAAAGATAAATGATCATCATCATGAAAATCACTCATTTTTGTACCATTAGACTGGCAAAGCGTTAATAAAATCTGGCAATGTCAAGTTTTGGTGAGGATGTAAGACAGCAGGAAACTCACATATTGGCCTGGGACTACATGTTAAAATTTTGGTAACACAATTTAGCATCGTTATGTAAAGTTAGGAAGGATCATATGATAAAACCTAAAACTTTCACTCTTGGTCTCTACTTAGAGAAACCGTTGCATGTATGTTCCACAGGACATGTCTATCAATATTTGCAACAGCTTTGTTTAAAATTGCTCAAACAGGAACTAACCTAAATGCCCATACACAGATGGTTAAATAAATGATGAATGTTCATAAAATGAAATACTACTCAGCAGCAGGAGTGAATAAGCTACAGGGACACACGCCAAGGAGGATGAACTCCAGACATAAAATTGAATTTAAAAAAAATGCAGAAGAAAACACACGAAATAACCCTGCTTTTATAAGATCCACAGAGAAGGAAAACTAAAAATCTATAGATTTTGAAATATATAGATTTAGAAATATATACACATGCAGTAAAACTATAAAGAAAAGCAAGTCTGAGCACAGGGGCTCACACCCGTAATCCCAGCACTTTGGGAGACTGAGACAGGAGGATCTCTTGAGCCCAGGAGTTCAAGACCCACCTGGCCAACAAAGGCTACAAAAAAAAAAATAATAAAAAAAATAGGTGGGCATGGTGGCATGCACCTGTGGTCCCAGCTACTCAGGAGTCTGAGGTGGGAAGATCACTTGAACCAGAGAGGTCGATGCTGTAGTGAGCCACGTTCGCACTGCTGCACTAGAGCCTAGACAACAGAGCGAGACTTTGTCTCAAAAAAAAAAAAAAAAGAAAAGAAAAAGAAAGAAAATATTTATTTTTCAAAATCAGAAGAAATAAAGTGACATAAGAGATTGGTCTCACAATAATATGAAGGGGAAGGAAGTAGGAAGGTAGACATGAAACAAATGTGGCCAGGAGTTACCAGCTGCTGAAACTGGGTGATGAACACCTGGGAACTCATCAAATATTCTCTCTACTTTCATATGGGCCTGAACTTTCCCACCATTTAAAATGATCTCTATTTATTTTTAAGTGTGTGTGTGTCTGAAGGGATGTACATATTTTGATTTTTTTTTTTTTTTTTTGAGACAGAGTCTTGCTCTGTTGGTCAAGCTGTCTTGCAGTGGTGTAATCTCAGTTCACTACAACCTCCACCTCCTTAGTTTAAGTGATTCTCCTGCCTCAGCCTCCCAAGTAACTGAGACTACAGGCACGTGCCACCATGCCCGGCTGATTTTTGTATTTTTAGTAGAGATGGGGTTTCACCATGTTGGCCAGGATGGTCTCAAACTCCTGGACTCAAGTGATTCACCTGCCTCAGCCTCCCAAAGTGCTTGGATTACAGGCAGAAGCCACTGCGCCTGGCCCATATTTTGATTACTTTTATGGGAGTGGAATGAGATAGAAAAGAAACATACAGAAAACACTACCATATCGGCGATGTTCTATTTCTTAATTTGAGTGGCAAATGCATGATTTTTTTCCTTTTATTATGCTTCAGCACCTACAGAGGTACTGCATGTATACAATATGTAATACCTGCTTTATACTTTTTTAAATGGGCAGGGAAGCAACGGAGAGAGACAAAGCAAGAGTGTGACATGATTGGGCCTAGCCCTGTCCTCCTAAATTTCAGGGAGCTATAGGTTCCCCCCATTTTAAAGATAAGGAAACTGAGTCTCCAAATGGCTACATGCCTGCTGTAGCCTAGCTGCAGGTGTCTACAGAAGGACGGGTTGGGAGGTGAGGAGAGGCAGGGATGGACGGTTGCCAGGGAACCAGAGCTCTGGCTCTGGGGCATGGGTCAATCTCAAAAGAGGGCCATCTGGGACATGGACTGCGGGAACACTGACCAGAGCTCTCAGGACACATGTGACTGAGGCCTCAGATGTGGGCACCATTCCCACATGGATCGGCTCCATTTTTGCTTGTTCTTTGGACATGAAACTAGAATCCTCCAGCCTGCCAGTGAGCCTGCGAGCATGATGTCACCAGCGGGTCTGAGCAGCAGGTGGAAACAGCCAAGCTAACTTAACACGCTACCAAAACAAAGCCCTGCCATAGTGATTAGCAGCTCGGCTCACAGAGGATTCTGTAAAGGAGAATGACCATGTTATAAACACCCAGCTCCTATTCCGCCTGCCCCAGAAACACCAGCTTAGTAACTGTTGCACGTGTGTGCACAGATAGCCCTGCTTCCTCACCCTTCCTCTCCTAGTTTGTAATCGCACTCACAAAGGCCCACCCCCAATGACTTGAAGCATCCTATCGGCAGTCACAAAGGCAAAGGAACTCCAGGTTATGGCCACAATTCAGCTTCAGAGCCCCCCCATTGTGCCCAGCCACTGCAGTGGTCTCAGAGCTGTCGGGGGTCTTGCATATCTCATACGTGCAGCAAAGTGGGGGAACAATGTAACAAATTATGGACAAGCTCAGAGCCCAGCCTGTGGAATTCTTCCCTTTGTGAGCCTGCATCACGTGTCAGCTGGGCTGCTGGGCTGAGGGAGGACGCAGGGGTGGGGGACATCCCAGCAGCAGGAGGCCAGCCCAGCACTGGGACACTTTTATACTTTTCACACCGAGGAATGTTACCCCTTCACTCGCTCTCTCTCTCTCTCTCTCTTTTATTTACAAGGGAAAAGATTATTCTGACTCTGTTTTTTTTCTTGGAAATCTAAATATTCTATCTAAATACCAATACTATTTCTTGCTAAAGAAAACAAAGACCCAAGTAAATTGTTGGAGTCTATTCTCCCAGGAGCCAAATGCAAAAAAAGTTCCAGCAATGTGGACCATCATCTTGGTCCTAACCCTGCCCTTATCTTGACTTCCTGGTGCCTCTATTTCCTCATCTGTAAAGAAAGATACCATTACAATAAGACTATCTATTTCATACGATTGCCATAGCAGTAAATATCTATAAAGGGCAATACTTGGAATGTAGACAGCCTTTAAACTGTGTGCTGGTGCTGTTATAATTATTATTATTTACAGTACTATTGTCAGAAATATGCACCCTATGGCCATTTTCACCATTCTCCTTCATCCTCTTTCTTGGCCCTTTCACATCTTAGCAGGTTCTTTATAAGAAGGGCCGTTTCTGATGCTTCTTTTATATCTTAAAGTACGTAGGAGGGGTAGGACACAAGGATTCATGGTGAGCATTTGTTTTCTAACAGATGCTCAAATTCCAAAAGATGACCTAACAAATTCTAACACATCCCAAAAGATGACCTGCAAAAGTAGACTCTTTTTTTAAAAAATACCTGATGCTGAAATACATTTACTTGATGAGGAGGCTGTTGTAGAGCAACTAAAAGGTTTCCCTCAAGTTAGCTTTCCAAGTTTCGTTGGGAGACCAATATCACGTTTTCTCAGGGTGACAAGAAGAAAGCATTCCTTATGCAAACAGTTTGTGAACACACCATGAATCATTTCAGTATTCTAGGTGCAAATTCTTAAGGGTGGCCTTTTTTCCTTTGGTCAATAGCTGTTTTTGCAAGATCCTTACCAAACTCTTAATTGTAATGATTTCTTTTCTTCTCTGTTTTGCTTAAGAAACACTAAGTGAAGTTACACCTTTTGCTGATTTAGCTCTAAGTAGTTTTTCTTTGATAACAGACCATTCAGAGATGACAACAATGATCGAGACAGAACTCATCACCCATTTGCTGAATCTGCATAAGCCTTAGGGAAGGGCAAGAGGGAAGAAGAATCAAAGTTTAATAAAACCTCTAATTGAGAATTAAAAACCTGTAAATGACTCCCTTTTTAATGGCATAATAGAAGAAATCAAAAAAACTGATGCATCGTTCTTTAAGAGAGCAGTAGACATAGCATGGCAACATGCTGTTGTCCTCCTAAATATCAGAATAAATACTTGTGGGTTTGGAGCAATTAGTGCAATGTCTTTCTCAGTGAGACCTTGAACATTTACCAGGATGCACGTCTTAGGTTTTTAAAAAGCAGCCAGTGTGAGTGTCATGAGAAACTATGCAACTCCGAAGACAGACCTGAACACCTAGAGTGGGGACTTAGAGAGGAAACATCTACAGCTCATGTTATAGCAAACTGTGAAGTTACTTGAGTTCCACAGCTTGATTTCATGTATGGTTGTGAAGCAGTATCAATGTGTCCTGGGTTAGGCTGCTTGATAAAGAAAAATGTAAGTCTCATCCTAGAGAGGGTCTCATCTCACTGGGAAACAAAGACATAGGACAAAAGGTCCGTATCATTTGAGGCAAAGAATGATTCAATTCTCAGTAGAAGTTGGCATCATAAAGATGCTCAGCAATGGAAGAGGGGGTGATCACTGGCAGGGAAAGCTCCATGGAAGGGGAAGGACTCCCTATGGATTTGGGAAGATGGTAGCATTTGGAGGGAGAAAGGGGAAGCGTGGGCAGCCCAGCAGGCTCAGACATTGTGACTTCTGTACGCTCAGCACAGTTGCTTCCTTCTCTCCTCTATGACTATGGCAGCCATCACTAATTAATCATCCTTAATCAGCCATCACTAATCAATCATCACCAATTAATCAAGCTACTCTTCTCCATCACCCCCTAGTCCAGTCTAAGCTTCATAATCCTTCTCAACACAGTATTCCTGGTAGACATTACCAATCATTTAACGCTACTTTATAAAATGAAACTATTTGCCCTTCTAAATGGAGGGAAGTGGCATGAGTCAACAGGTCTGAAAGTCAGAAGGTCTGAGAGGAGAGATAGGGTCTGACAGTTGGAGAGATCAGACCATGAGCAAATGTTTCCTGTTGGCGATGAGTAATAGAGACAGGCTGGTAGGATGACGCAAATTAAGTACAGTCTCAACTATCACATTGTCTGTAAGTAGCGGGGTGTGGGTACGAGGGCAGGATTCAAAGTTAGGGTAGGATTTGTGATCCTGATAGATCCCTGCTGGTTTTAAGCCAAACAGGGTAAACTACAAGTCACTCCATGAGCTATTTACGTATAATGGTATACATTTCAGGGTGCTCTTAATTGAGATGAAGACAAATATTTTGTTGTAAGAATAATACGTCCCACCAAACTTTGAAGTATCCTTGAATGAAAGCCAGCAAGAAGCACAACCAGGCCTGCAGATAGACCTTCGTTTGCAGGAAACATTGTCAGTTCCTCACTTTGCCATCTATACCACATGCAACTCTACAAACACAGGGAGGGTGATTTTTCAATCGCAGAGTCAACTGTCCCCTTCTGTCTTGTCAGTGTCCATTTCCCTGCACACGACCAGGGACGGGCTGAGGTCTGGAATCCGTTCCATGTAGAATATCACTTTGTTTGACTTCCTCAGAAAAGGAACATGCTTTTCTTCTCTTTCTTCCTCTCTGTCCTCATGAAGGACCTCCTCGCCCTCCACGTTTCATAAGACAGGTCACCTTCATGGTCTCTGAGATGCTTCCAGTTCACAGGTGCTAATCAAAACCAGAGGCCCATCCATAAGCCCAGAGAATCTCAAGTCCAAACTGTATCTTCTGTAACTACAAATGCACCTTTCCCATCCCAAATAAAGCTCTTTAACTAAAATAGAATGGCTTTGATTTCATGCAGTCTGTGTACTCCTTATAGATCTGCATAAGAAACAAAAACCCCTGTAAAAGAAGTAACACCCTTGGCAACATATATATGCTGGAAACATCAAAATTGTCAGGTGACTTCTCTCTCACCCTCCACATTCCAAGGGAGATTATTAATTGTCCCCAGAGAAGGCGATCAGCTAAAAAGGGAGATACTCAGTTTATACGCAAATCCTACGAAAGAAGCCACTGCTTCTCCTCTGTTTTTGCCAAATCAACGTGGGCAAAAAGTCTGAGTGACAGCTTAGAGGCCATCACCTATAGTAAACATAGCCACCACCCCAACCACTGGGTAAGGATTTCATTTTATTTTAGGAAGGCAAAGATGGCATTTTTTTGTTTAGCTTGAAATTGCAAGGTGCATCAACTTTTCTTTCTTCTTCGATCCCACAGGGAAGCTTTCATACCAAATTTTGTTTCCTGACAAGAGAAGGAGAAATCGTTGGCCTCTGTGTGACATGAAGGGTACCCCCACCCACAAGCTTTTGTGTTTGCTGGAGATCTTGGACAGTACCCTGGCGAAAAGCATTCGGCAAGATTATCCGGCTAGCACAGCCTTCAAGGAATAAATATCTAACACCTTGTTCCCTTTTGCGGTTCAAAAGCCACTGTCACTGGGGTACATAGGCGGTTTTAAAAAAGGCTATAATTCATATGCAAACTAGAGGAGGATTTTCATGATTTCATAATAAAATGTTGAAACGCTTTGATCTGGAGTTGTAAGGAGGTGTGAAACAGTGCCTCTGAAACAGACAGATATTTGTGTAATCATCCTTTATGTATTGCCAGTGCGGAATAATAACATATCAAAGCCCCAACCTACCTCATCTGCCTGGTACAGCCAAGGCATAAATAAAGGGGAACAATGGAATTACTATTACTCACTCTCCGAGAGCCAGCGACATCACTGTATCCTTTATAATTGCTGGCAAGAAGATTAATGTTTTGTTAAATATCAGAGCAAGGTCACAAGGGGGCTTGCAGGCCTGTCTAAACATCTAGTCTTTAAGCTCCTTCTCCCTCACTTGCTCTTTTTTGCGGAAATGAACTTGTAGCATTTCCTCTAATTATGGTGATTTTTGCTACTGAAAGCGGGCCTACATCACCACTTGACTCTGAACAGGCTCACACACACACGCATGCGCACACACACACGCATGCGTACACACACCTCTTCCCCAAGTGATATTTGGGGACAGGCCTGGCTTAACTGCCGCATACGGGCAACGTTGTTACGAGGCGACCTTGGCCTTTTAACCAACGTGGATGATTCATTGCCTGTCGCTGTGGCCTGAAGCATGGGGCTCGTGCTTAAAAGATGGACTTTATTGGGGTCCTCAGGGGGCTCCCTAGCAAAGACTGGTATCATCGTTCATTGCACTTCTGTTATGTTTAGCCCATACGCCTGTCCATACAGATGTTTCCAACAGCAAACAGTTCATGACCCAGAAAGAAAAAAATATTTTGGCTTTCCCCAGCTTTCAGCACCTGTTCAAACCAAAGGGACTTCGAAGCTCTTTGCACACATCAGAAGGCCCAGCCAGCAATTGGAGAGAGGCCACCTCATGGCTGGAGCCAACGTTGCAACCTGGTGGCAAACCCAAGCCCCTTCAAGCGGTGACTCATATTATCTTAACTCCTAGAGGAAGTGTTAGTATTAGACAAACAGCAGATCTTGCGGAAGGATCTTTCATTATGCAAAGATCCTCACATGCATGTGTCAATTTGTCTCACCACATCAGAAATTAACCCAGATATTTCATGTTCATCCCTCTATCATTTATTCTGTATTTTGGGGGGCAATGCCACATCTTTGTTATAGCATTGGGCACTAGTCATTAGCTATTTGTGTACTTTTTGCTGGGCCTGAGGTAAACTTTAGAAGTTTTTCAGGACTGAATAATTTCAGAAATGTCTCTGGGGTTAGTGGAGGCTCTTTACTTGTTCCCAGAGGTAACAGTGACAACACTTAAAGGGCTTGGGATCAACAAAAAGGTCTTACAAATATGGGTAAGTATACAATAGAAAGAACTAAAGAGAAACTCTTACTTCTGTCAGAATTTGAAAGGATGAGAAGCTCTGTAGGTTGCAAAGGAGACACAAGGGCACCTTTCAAAGGGTCTGTTTAACTCACCACTCCGTACCTTGCCTGGGCAAAGGGATTTTAAGTCGCAGCTCTAATGTTAAGGAGATGTGCTTATTTGTTTGTTTTTGTTCTTGCAGCTCAAGGAGGAATTAAGAAGTAAAAGAGACAGCTTGGAATGAAGGTGGGTGTAAGAGGCAATTGGATGTGAAAAGGCAAATGTCCTGACTTTGGGGACTTGCCTCAGCTTCACTAATCTCAGCGACGGTTGTGGTATAGAGCCATAATTACCACGTGTCCTCTTGGCTCACCATAAAAAGAATAATATTCCACCTACTATGGATGTCTGTGCTTCCTGTGTACTGCAGGCCCTCAATAAACATGTGCTGAATCAATAAATGAATGGATGGATGGCCAGTTGACTCAATGGATAAATAGGTGGATGGATGAATGGATAGATGCCTAGATAAATGACTGGATGGATAGGTGGATGGATGGATGGATGGGTGGAGGATGGATGGGTAAATGGATGAATGAATGGGTGGATGTGTGGATGGATGTGTAGATAGATGAATAGATGAAGGGATGCCTAGCTAATTGACTGCATGAATGGGTGAGCAAATGGAAGGATGGATGATTTTAGAGAGTTAGTGCAAAGTAAACCAGACAAGTAATCACTCAACTATGCCAGAGTTTGGCAAATCATGACCCATACTCCAAGTTTGACCTACCACAGTTTTTTTGTAAATTAAGCTTTATTAGAACACAGCTATGACCATTATTTAGGTTTGTTTGCTTTCATGATCTAAGGCAGAGTTGAAGTATTGCAACAGAAGAAGTATGGCCTGCAAACCCTAAATTATTTACTGTTTCTTTACAGAATAAGGTAACTAACTGCTGAGCCACACTATTACTAGATTTTCTGAGTCCACACTACTTCTTTTGCTTGCTTTCTTTGTTTTATTGACAAAACAAACAAACAAAAAACATAGACAGTAAAACCAAATACACTCTTTCAACTTGTATAAACTCTCGTAAACCCGCTGGGTGATACAGAACTAAATAAGAATATTTTGGTAGAACAATGGCAGTAAACCAAGGTAACCACTTCATCTGTGCCTCAATCAAAGAAATGATAATCTTTTCCAATGCAGGACAAAGAAAAGCCTAGGTGATAAATTTTTCGATAGCCTGCAAGGTACATACAAAATGTATTCTGTACTTTATGTGGAAGTTAAGGAAATTTTTCAGGGGCTAATTTTGAGCATACTATTAATTTTGCACCTTACTACATTCACTTTACAATCTAAGAAGCTACTCTTGTGATACCTTGGAACCTTATAACCTTAGCTAATATATGTGACAAGTGGAGTTATTTATCCTCACCCCAGTGTGCATGCCGAATCTTCTCTTTCTGCTGAAGGATTATCTTACTGTGCTTCCCATGTTCTAGGAAGAGCAATACAACAGCTGTTAAGATAAGATGAATTTAACTGCATGCTTTTTAGGTCAGTAATGAACACAGAGCAGAGGCAGAAGGATCAAAAGAACATGTGGAGTTTTCCAAGAAAGCAGAACTACAAGAAGCTACCACATGGAAAGTCTAGCTCAAGACGTCCATACCTTAGACAACAATGCTGCATGAACTTGGCAAAGATCCACAGGGAGGAGGGGCAATGGGGGGAATAGGGGTTGAAGGCAGATATGTTGGGAAAGCAGATATGAGTTGTTGTCTTCTATTTGTAATAGTCATATCCTATATAATACAGTGTTGTCACTGCTTTCTGCGATGTCAGTGCAAGAACCTTGCTAACCATCAGGTAACTGCAACCTGACTCTCATTAACAAAAGGTCAATGTAGAGTAGGCAGGTTCTTTGATTGCCCCGAGTGGTCCCTGCCTCCTATTAATCATGCCCTTCTTTAATCCCCTTTCCTTGAATGTGAGCTGAACCTAGTGACTTGCTTACAATGAACAGAATATCGCAGAAGTGATAAGATGTTGTTTCTGAGGCTAGGTTACAAAAGATGGCAATTTCTGTCTTGCTTAACGATAGGGTTTGGCTGTGTTCCCATCCAAATCTCATCTTTAATTGTAGTTCCCATAATCTCTACATGTCATGGGAGGGACAAGGTGGAGATAATTGAATCATGGGTGTGGTTCCCCTATCCTGTTTTCGTGATAGTGAGTTACTTCTTACAAGGTGTGATGGTTTTATAAGGGACTCCCCCCTTCACTGGGCATTCATTCTTCTCCTTCCTGCTAACATGTGAAGAAGGACATGCTTGCTTCCCCTTCTGCCATGATTGTAAGTTTTCTGAGGCCTCTCCAGCCCTGCAGAACTGTGAATCAATTAAACCTTTTTCCTTTATAAATTACTCAGTCTCAGAAATTTTTTCATAGCAGTGTGAGAACGGACTAATACACTCACTTTCTCTTGGCCTCTCAGTTTTTCTGTAGAAGCCAGTTGTCATGTTGGGAGTTTCCCTATAGAGAGGTTTGCATGGCTAGGAACCAAGATGCCCTCCAGCTAACAGCTAGGGAAGGACTGAGGCCTCAGTCCAACTGCCCACAAGGAAATGAATTCTGCCAACAGCCACATGAGTGAGCTTAGAAGTGGGTTCTTCCCCTGTGGAGGCTGCAGATGACTGCAGCCTCAGCTTACACACCTAGACTGCAGCTTTAGAAAGACCCTGAGCCAGAAGATCACCTAAGCTCACCCAGATTCCTGACCTACAGAAAGATTATCCAGTCCCTTTAAGCCAATACATTTTGGGGTAATTTGATATGCAGCGTGGATAACTAACATAATCAGAATTTGCCTTTATCTTGCTTTGCCCTTAAATATCTTAGTCCAGATCCCTTTTAGTAATAATCAATGGCTGGCATCTTTTGTTTTACTTTATTTTTCATTTGAGGTCCGAAAAGAAGCTGTAAGCTAAGGATAAGTGACTGATTTGTTAATGCTTTTCGTTTCTTGGTGGAGAAATTCTGTACTGGATACTACTGCCACATAAGAAACTCCTCAAAACTTAGTGGCTTAAAGCAGCACCACTTTATTATATCTCCTGGGTTCTTTAAGTCAGAAATTGGGGCAGTGTGTGACTGGTCAGTCCCTCTGGGCATCAACTGTTGTCACACAGAAGTATTCAATGAATGGTTGGTCTGGTCTGAAGGGACCAAAGTAGTTTCCCCTGTGTCTGATGCTCTGGACAGGGCCTCTCCAGCATGCAGGTCTCAGAGTATCCTGACTTGTTATGTGGCAGCTGGATTTTCCAGGAAAAAGAATCCCCACAAGTTTGGCTTCAGATTCATCCTCTAAAGAAACATTTCCTACTTGGATGGAGCACCTTATAGATGGAACATCAGACCCAATAAATACTGAAAAAAATAAGATAATCTAGTCCAAATAATTTGGAAAACATTGCCTTCTGTAGTTTCCTCTTGGATAGTCAAAATGCACATGAGCATACTAAAGGTCTTAAAAGTCAAGAGCACAAATTAATCTGCTGCATCAAATGCTTTCCTAATCCTGTTTTGGCATATCAGTAAAAAAATTATTTGACTCTTGGAAATAAGGCAAAAATGTTGCGATATGGTTTGGGACTTACCCAAGTCTCACATTGAATTGTAATCCCCCAGTGTTGGAGATGGGGCCTAGTGGGAGGTGATTAGATCATGGTGGGGGTTTCTAATGGTTGAACACCATCCCCCTAGTGCTGGCTCATGATAGAGTTCTCACGAGAGATCTGGTTGTTTGAAACTGTGTAGTGCTTTCCCCTTTGCTCTCTCTCTTCCTCTTGCTCCATCCTGTGAAGAAGGTGGTTGCTTCCGCTTTGCCTTTCTACCATGACTGTAAATTTCCTGAGGCCTCCCCAACCATGCCTCCTTTACAGCCTGTGGAACTATTAGCCAATTAAACCTCCTTTCTTCATAAATTACCCAGTCTCAAGTTGTTCTTTATAGCAGTGTGAGAACGGACCGATACAGGTTGGAAATGTATCCTTTCAAAATCAATAATAGTGGCAAAGGCCACTCAAAAATTGTCCAGTGGAACTTTTTGCAGTGATGGAACTGTTCTGTGCTTCTGATAGGGTAGCTGCCAGCCACGTGTGGCTATTGAGCACATGGAACATGGCAAGTGTGACTGGGGAGCTATATTTTAATTTGATTTAATTTTACTCAAATTTAAATAGCCAGTTGAGTCTAGTAGATATGTTATTGGATAACACAGGTTTATGGAAACATTCTCAGTTCATTCCATTATTTAATATTGGTTAAAGGTCCAGGCTTGGTGAAGTCACTAAGTTCCCTCATGCCCTCTCATCTTTTTCAGCCACCGATCAGGCTTCCACTGCCCCCCAGGATCTATCTGCAATCCAGCGACTAAGTAAGTAACACCTGACACGAAAGGACCTCTCCAGGACTCTGCCTCCAGGCTGAGGTTGTTCTGACTTGTGATGGTTAATTTTATGCGTCATCTTGACTGGGCCATGGGATGTCCTGAGAGCTGATTAGATATTGTGTGTGGGCGTGTCTGTGCAGGTAATTCTGGAAAAGACTGGCATTTGAATTGGTGGACTGGGCAAAGCAGATGGCCTTTCCCAGTGTGGGTGGGCACCATCCAATCCACTGAGGTCCTAAACAGAGCAAAAAGGCAAGGAAGGGATTGCTTGGCCTGACTGCTTGTGCTGGGATATCATTCTTCTGCCCTCAGCACTTTTGGTTCTCAAGGCTTTACCCCCGGACTAGAATGTATACCACTTGTACCATCGGCCCTCTGGCTCTCAGGCCTTCCAATGACACCATCAGCTTTTCTGGGTCCCAGTCTCCACTGTCACATGAGCCAACACATTATGAGAAACCACATGCATGCTATTGGTTCTGTTTCTCTGGTCGACCCTGACTAACACACTGCATCAGAACACCCAATGCAGGGCCTGCTCACGGGAAGCCCTCACGGCTGCTGCTGCTGCTGCCGCCGCTGCTACTGCTGCTGCTACCTCTGGGGTAGCTGCCATGATCTCCCTATTACACTGTAGTGTGGCATCACCAGGTGGTGGTGATCTCAGAAGGGAGACTGCAGCTTGTCAGGACCATGGATAAAGCTGGGGGCTCTGAAGCCAGGCTTCCTGAGTTAAAATCCAGGCTCCCTGACCTGGACATATCTCAATGTGTGCATTTGGAGATATCTGGACTTTTATATGTTTCAGTTTCTTTTTGTATAAAATGAAGATAAATAAGAAGAAAACCTCACAGAGCTGTAGTGAGCAGGCCCATTCCTAACATCTGCAGGGCTGAAGAAACAGAATACAAAAGGGGTTCTCAAGTGCATGATCTACCTATCCCTGCTCCAGATACCCCTCCACTCCGATATCCACCCCACCCCAGTTGTCCACCTCTTCGATCTAGGGACACACACTGGCAGTGCCATCCTCCTTTGAGAGGACAGACCTAGGAGAGAGGTGTGTGCAGACATAGACAGGAAATTCCAAGGTCCTGAACACCCTGAGTGTGGACTAGAAGAGGAGATGTGAGTTCCAGGTGAACATATACCCTTAGCCCCAGAGTTTCATCACCAGGGGGAGAGGCACAGCCTGCAAAGAGCCAAGGCAGAGCTCATGGAACATGTATGCACACCCATGCACACAGGGCCCAAAGCAGGAGCCCCTCTTGCCTGGTTCCAAGATTGGTACCGGGCAGAAGATTTAAGTGATGGCTGAGAATGGGGCTGCCACCTGGTAAAGATTCAGTAAGTTGCTATTATATTTCATGTCAGTTTCACTATGGTATCTAGTTGCAGAATGTCCAACTGTCCTCTGAGCCTAAGACCTACTAACAGATGACAATGAATACACTTTATTTGAGTTGGAGAGAAAATAAAGGCACTTTATCTCTTCAAAGAGAATTTGGGGGGGTGATGGGATGACAAGACAGACCTAGGGATACAGGAGGCCTCCACTTCCCAGCGGCCATAGTATTCCAGATTCATAAGGTCAAACTTTACAGCCCTGTTACTGCCACAGTTGATCATCCCTATCAAAAATATGCTATCTATTTCATCTCTGCTTTAAATGCAAAAAAAAATGGCTTCTGTGTTTTTCTTATAATGAAGGCACAAAGGAGTTATATGTCACATACACAGGAATTAAAGAGGTAGAAACATATTTCTAAACAGACATCACGTATACAGAGTTGTTTACGGAAATGTAAGTTAGCAAACTGTAAGTTGCTCGGATTGCCAAGAACAGAGTTCCAGGAAAGGCGTATAAAAATGAATTTAAAGTCACACATACAGAGGCATCTTTAGACTGAAACTAGAATGAGGCAAGAGAGGTGTCTAGGATTCAAAATGTAAGAAGCCACTCTCTTTCAGGCTCAAGTCAGTGCAGGTTACCGCCTGAGAGTGAGCATGTCCTTACATGTAAGCCCTCTGTCCCTTGCTTGTCTCGATCTAATTTGTGCCTTGAGACATCCTTTATGTTGACCAAGGCTTATTATATAATATTTTATTTTTATTTATGATTTTAATATATAAAATTTTAATTTTGATAAAATCACTTAACAGGAGACCTACCCTCTTAACACCTTTTTAAGTGTACAATTCAGCATTGATGATAGGCACAATATTATACAGCAGATCTCTGACACTCATTCATCAGGCACAATTGAGACTTTATGCCCCATGATTAGCAAACACATTTATCTCTCTCTTCCAGCCCCTGGTAACCACCCTTCTACTCTCTGATTCTATGAGTTTGGCTATTTTAGATATCTATATAAGTGGAAGCATGCAAAATTTGTCCTTACGTGTCTGGCCAATTTCACTTTGTATAATGTCCACAAGGTTTATCCATATTAATACATATTGCAGGATTTCCTTCTTTTTAAGGGATGAATACTACTCCATTGTGTGTGTGTGTGTGTGCGTGTGTATGTCACATTTTCTTATCCATTCGTCTCTTGATGGAAATGTATATGTAAGACTAAAACTATAAAACTCTCAGAAGAAAATATGGGGAAAAAGCTTTATCACATTGGTTATGGCAATGATTTCATGGAAATGACACCAAAAGCACAGGCAACAAAGACAAAAATAGACAAGTGAGACTACACCAAACTTAAAAGCTTCTGCACAGAAGAAATAATCAGCAGAGTGAAAATGCAGCCCACAGAATGGGAGAAAATATTTGTGAATCATATAGTTGATAAGGACTTAATTTTCAAAATATGTAAGAAACCCCTACAATTCAATAGCAAAAAAACCAATAACCAATTAAAAAGTGGGCTAAAGACTTGAATAGACATTTCTCCAAAGAAGACATACAAATAGCCAACAAGTATCTGAAAGGATGTTCAACATCGCTAATTATCAGAGAAACGCAGATTAAAACCACAATGTGATATCACCTTGCCCCTGTTAGGATGGCTGCTACCCAAAAACACAAAAGGCAACAGGTGTTGGTGAGAATGTGGAGAAATTGAAATCCTTGTTCACTGTTGGTAGGAATGCAAAATGATGCAGCCCCTATGGAAAACAGTATGGAGGTTGCTAAAAAAAAGTAAAAATAAGCTGTGTGCAATGGCTCACACCTGTGGTCCCAGCACTTTGGGAGGCCAAGGTGAGCAGATCACTTGAGCCTAGGAGTTTGAGACCAGCCTGAGCAACATGGCAAAACTCCGTCTCCACAAAAAAAAAAAAAAAAAAAATACAAAAATTAGCCAGGTATGGTGGGGCACACCTGTAGTCCTAACTACTAGGGAGGCTGAGGTGGGAGGATCACTTGAACCCCGGAGGTGGAAGCTGCAGTGAGCCAGGATCATGCAACTGCAGTCCAGCTTGGGCAACAGAGCAAGGCCCTGTATCAAAAAATAAAAATTAATTAAAAGTAGAACTACCATATGATTCAGTGATCCTAATTCTGGCTATTTGTCCAAAAGAATTATAATCAGGATCTTGAAGAGAGATATGAACACCCCAGTGTTTATTGCAGCATTATTCACAATAGCCAATATGTAGCAACAACCAAGTCTTTTTAAAGTTCCAGGTAGACTTTGAAATTCTTTGACAAATCATTTAACAAACTAACACACAAATACGATCTTCAGATCATTTGCACACACCAGAGGTTGTTGGCAGCTCTCTGGGTTGGAAATGAGAATAGCTAGGGCCTTTCTCCACCGGGAGCCACTCTCCCCAGCATGTGCAAAAGGCATGCACATCTGGATATTCATCTTGCTTCCAGCTTAGCTGGGAGGAGGTTCTCTGAGATGGCAAGCCAGGATGGGGTGGCACCCAAAGGTTGTCAGGGAGGGGGAAGACCAGGTCCCCTGGTACCCAGCAGTGCCAGGGAGGAAGGCAGGCCAGGCAAGACCCCAAAGCATATAGCCTTTTCTTGGGATATTTGTCTTTGTTTCCATAGGTATTTATTTGTGCTTTTCTCTGACTGTTTTACGTGTCATTGAGAGTTAAAGAAGACATATTGTACGTCCTAAAGAGAAGCAGTAAAAATAATTTAACTTACTTCTTTCATGTCTGACTGTATTAATTCTTGCTTACATAAGGAAATACAAAAAACAAACTGTAAACAAGGAATCATTTGGAATCAGATTATGCATGAATAATGACACACATTCTCATCTAAGATGTGGGGGGAAAATCTAGTTTTACTGCCAGTGGCTCTAAAAAATGTTTTGCTTTTTCAAAGGAAATTACTCAGAATGTAATAAAAACATGTTTTCTGCTCTAAAAGGATTAATTTACCTTTTGTGTCATGAGAAAATAAATGCAATCAATACTTCAATTCTCTTCCTCTATGGAAAAAGACAATTTCCAAATTTGAATCCTAGGGAATGATCATTTACCCTTGATTTCTTAATATTCAGATTCTCTTGCTTTTATGATTTTTCTGTGACTCAGACTCTCCCTGGAGCCCCAGATGTCTGCTGGGGGTCTCTGCTTTCTTCTCCAGCCCCAGCTCCTCTTTCTTTTTGTGTGTTTCCTTTCTTTCCCATGATCCCCAAATCCATCACTGGTGCCTAGAGACTGAAAAGCATAAGGGGATCTAAGACGAATAAAGAGGCAAGTTAATCAGTGCAACTTCCAGGGCTGGGGTCTGCCCCATCTCTAACACCAGCATGTCTTGTGACTTGGAACTTGCTACCTAACCTCACAATCCCTCACTTTTCTCACTTGCAAAGGAGAGATGAAAAACAGTACCTACTTGGTACAGTAGTTCTGAGGAATGGATGCATGAAGTGTTCAGTATAGTATCATGAGAACCTCATTTTGCTGAAGCCATTTACTCACCTCATCTTCATATCTGCATGCATTGTGTTTAGAAACAACCCTCTGCAGAATCAACTGGAAGCAGGCTGCAAAGCCCAGGTAAGAACATGTTGTAAGGGAAGTTTGGGCATGTGTGTGTGGCAGATGGCATAGAAAGCCTGGACCAATCATTCTCTTGGAGAAGAGTGGACAGAACTGACCCAGACGGATTGGACTAGGGCAGATAGGCAAGAGAAGAGGGAAGGTTGACTCCCGGGTTATTGGTGGGAGCACTTAGGTGGATGATGGAATCCGTAACTGAGAAAGAAAAACCTACTTCAGCAAGTTCTCAAAAGCATCTGTGCTTCAGGCCTTGTGCCACATGCAGGGGATGCCCAGATGACTGAGCTATGGTACCTGCTCTCCAGACATTCGTAGGTTATGGAGGAATAGTGTGGGGAGGGCCCGGATAGAAATATACACAAAATATAGGAGACATGGAACAGGAAGAGGAGACCAGCTATGCTCAAGACATCCAGGAACACTTTACAGAGCAGGAAATCCTTCTCTTGGGTCCTAAAAGATAAAGAGAAGCTCACTGCGTGCAGAGGGAGGACGTTCCAGGCAGGGGGCACAGCATGTATGAAGGATGTAAAGGCAGGAACGCCAGTTGAACTTATTCAATTATTTATTTATACCAGTATGGACTTGTGGATATTTATTTTATTCTATGGGTTATAATCTGTGGGTTACTATCTTTATTTATTTTGTGACTCAGATTGTTCCAGCTCTGCCTATTTAGAGTTTCTTCACATGGGCTCTTGCATTCTTTGGAAAAGTCTCTATCATATTTTGAGAACTTTCTTGCTTTCTGGCACCCCAAGATGCTCCTGGCTCATCTCGGATTTTCCCTGCCCCAGTGCTGGAATCAACTACTCCTTTAAGGAGCCCTTGGCCAGGGTTTTTTAGACCAACAAATGGGGAAGGCAGAGTGTGCGGGTCGAGGAAGCCAGGTAGGCCAAGGCAGGAAGAAAGTGGGCGGTGCAGGCAACAGAAGGCACAATGGGGCAAAGGCTGGGTGCTGAGAATGGGGATGAGGATGCCCAGTTCAGATATTCTCCGCTTTTTCCTTCTCTCCCTGGAAGCTAAGACCTTCACAGAAGGTAAGCATTAAAACACAACTCATGGAATGTTGGGACTTCATTCACCAGGGCTCCCAGGGGCATTGGGAAGCCACTCACAACATGTCTCTGGTTTAGGTGACCCACTCCTGGGCTTGTGCCCTTCCAGATGTCACAAGCCATGTTGGGGGAAGGGAGACTGAGCCATGAGCCTGAAAGCTGAATCCAAACACCTAAAGGGCATCTGAAGCCAGCTCCTCCCATACCCAAGGCCTCCCCCCGACCCTCTGCCTCACAGTCAAATTCAAGGAATCTAGTGTAGTGTTTACTAGCCTGGGCCTGGGAGTTAGAGTGTCATGTGTTCGAATTCCAGCTCTGTCATTTATTATCTGAGTAATGAAGACAAATTCTCTCAACTGCTCTGAACTTTGGTTTCTTCCTCTGTAAATGAGGAAGATAATCTTGACTCCCAGAGTCCTGACAAGAATTAAACATGACAACATATGTAATGCCTCAACACATGGCCTAGCAGGTAGTGAGCCATTCACAGACTGCGTTTATTTTATCAGCAGCCATGTGCTAGGTGCCAGGAACTGTGATAAGAGGAGCAGAAGCCACAGCACCCTCTCATGCCACCACATTGCAGAACATTGCACACTTGACATAGCATTGTCACGTTCCGGCATTCATCCTCCCAACAGTGTGTGAGTTGAGCTCTGCTACCTTCTAACTAACTGGATATTGATCAGTCTCATAACCTACTAAACTTTGGCTTCCACATCAGCGAAGTAAAGGTATCAATTTTTGCCTGGCTTACAAAATATAGTTTTAGCCTAGATTGAGTAACAAGAACAATGCTAATAATAGTAATTCACTTATATAGTACTTGCCATGTTCTAGGCATTGTTCTGGGAATTTTGTGTATATCAACTCATTTGATCCTCACGTCAACCCTGTGACGTCAGTACTTTTAATATCCCCATCTTACAGATGAGAAAACTGAGGCATCCCTAAGTCACATAGGTAAGTGGTATGACTAAGATATGAACCTACACATCTCACTTCCAGAGTCTAGATACACTTTAAAAGACCATAATAATCTTACCAATATAGCAGGCACCCACAATAAAGGTATGGTAGATACTATTACCCCATTGCACAGTTGAGAATAATCAAGGTGTGGTGAGGTTAAAATGACTTGGCCAAATCTAAACCTGGAATTTTATCCTCCTGAGGTTAATTTCAAGTTCATTCTTTCTTGTTTACTTTTTTCCGGACCTCCGCCTTAAGCATAGTTACAGGCTATGTGAAGGGAAGAACTAAGAAGGCAGAAGTTGAACAGAAATAGCAAGTTTTACAAAACCTTACAAAGTGGGAGTATGTAAAAAATCACACGTGATTCATTGCCAGAGGAGCAAGCGGTATGGGGAATGATTACTCTAGAACTTTCAAAGAGACTGAGGGGAGTTTACAAGCAAGGCACAGGAAGATGTTGGAAAACTGCAAAGTGCTTCGTAAATGTAAAATATTGTTAGTATGGGGGTTGTTATTTCCTTGGTATTGAAAGTTGGGTAGAATTGGGATTATACTAACTAGATGATGTGACCTTACAGGGCTGTTATGATTCAGTGGGATACTGTGCATAAAACAGAATCATGCTTAGCCAAGCAGCAAGCACTGTACAGGTGTTCATGTAATTTTTAAATCAACGTTATTGAAGTGTAATTTATGTGCAAAAAACTGGCACCATGTAAGTAGTACAGTTCAATGAGTTCGGACATCTGTACTCACATGAGGAAGTACTGCCACATCAAGAGTCAGCTATCGCTTTATCATCAGCTTAATTATATTAACATTTACTTCATGGCACTGCTGTGGGGACTCATGGCCTTCACAACAGTGCTGGGCATTGATAGTACTCAATAAATATGAGCTATTTTTATCATGATCGCTAGCTACTAAAAGTTACTCTT
Organism: Macaca thibetana thibetana; assembly: GCF_024542745.1. Taxonomy (NCBI): domain Eukaryota; kingdom Metazoa; phylum Chordata; class Mammalia; order Primates; family Cercopithecidae; genus Macaca; species Macaca thibetana. The sequence continues at coordinate 40,695,569 of NC_065597.1, forward strand.
TGGAAAGAGTTACCTAGGTACTCAGAAAAAAAAGGGAAGCTTCCATTTTGGGGGGAGAATAGCTGAAGACTTCTCTGAGAAAGTACTGGTGTGGTCTAGCCAGGAAGAAAGCTGTGAGCACCACCCATCATCTGATCTGCCCCCTCTTTGAGCCCCGAAGATCTCTGAACTTGACCCCTCCCTAAATTCAGACGTGTACACAGAGGCTGGCCACCAGAAGTGTTCTCTGGCCAGTCAAGTCTCTCAGAGAGGGAAAGCAACCTCATGGGACAGAATCCGAAAGGTCACCAGCAAGAGAGGGATCCTCCCCTCTTTCCTTCTGTGGCTTTGATGGAGCTGCCAGATCACTGCTTCCCATCTGCAGTCCCAGGTTTCAAAAGGGTCTTGCCAAAAAAGCCACGAGTGTAGACTCCCAGGAAAACAAACACTAGGAGAAGTATTTTTGTCAAGGCAGGAGCCCTGCAGCGGCTGGCTGCTCTTACAGATAAGTTATCTGTTCACCTTTCATAAATGTCAGACTTGAAATATAAAAGACGGGATAATGAGGTCTTATTTCCACAGAAGCAAGCATGAACCTACTAATTAACCCACAGACCACTAACAAACGTGCTGTTTAGATGCTTTTGCTGTGATTGTCAAATGCACAAATAGCTTGCGCTCAAATGATTCGATTTTCTTACCCTCCTTTGCTATTTTAAATATATTTTAAATGGCCCTGATGATTCAACATCTGTTGATTCACTCACACATATCTGCGTAATACCCACTGTGTGTCAGGTATTCAATCAGAGATTTGGGGGATCCTAGGAGGCTGTTTGGGGAAGAGTAGAAGCTCTGGCACCCAATAAGTTGGGATTTCAACTTTGGCCTTGTCACCCGACATATAGATTAAAAAGCTGCAAGACTCCATGAATTCACACACTCATGTTAAATGGTAATCATGCCACTGTCTTTTTAAAGTTGTTGTTGGTGTTAAATGAGATAACATAATTAAATATCTCACAGGTGGAAAACAGCACTTATCATAAAAAGGAGCAGAGGCTGAGCACAGTGGCCCATGCCTGTAATCCCAGGACTGGAAGGCCTAGGTAGAAGGATTGCTTGAGCCCAGGAGTGCAAGACCATCTTGGGCAACATAGTAAGACCCTGTCTTTACTAAAAACCAAAAAACTACAGGTGGCATGCACCTGTAGTCCCAGTTACTTGGGAGACTGAGGCAGGAGAATCGCTTGAGCCTGGGAGTTCAAGGCTGCACAGTGAGCCGAGATCACACCACTGTACTCCAGCCTGGGTGACAGAGTGAAACTCTGTCTCTAAAAAATAAAAATAAAGGCCAGCAAGTGATGGCTCACGCCTGTTTTCCCAGCACTTTGGGAGGCCTAGGTGGGCAGATCACAAGGTCAGGAGTTCAAGACCAGCCTGACCAACATGGTGAAACCTTGTCTCTACTAAAAATACAAAAATTAGCTGAGCATCGTGGTGTGTGCCTATAATCCTAGCTATTCAAGGCTGAGGCAAGAGAATCGCCTGAACCTGGAGGTGGAGGTTGCAGTGAGCCAAGATCACACCACTGCACTCCAGTCTGGGCAACAGAGCGAGACTCCGTCTCAAAATAAATTAATTAATTAAAAATAAAAACAAATACAAATTAAAAATTAAGAAGGATTAGATTAAAAATATGGAGAAGTAAGGGAGTGAGAAGAAAGAGGGAGGGGGAAGAGAAAGAAGGAGGAAGAGAGATGACAGAGGTAACAAAAGAGAAGAAAACAAATCAACATGGCCGCAGAGGAGAAGGAAAAGATGAGATGAGGGTCGTTTTGATGCTGCTCCCAATCTGGTGAGGAAGACTGACATATGGAAAATAACTAGGGTATTGCTATGGGCTGAACTGTGCCCCGTGTAAATTCACATGTTGAAGTTCTAGCCCCCCAGTACCTCAGAATGTGCTGTATTTGGAGACAGGGTTTTTCAAAATATAATTAAAGTAAAAAGAAGTCACATCAGTGTGCCCTAATGCAATATAACTGGTGTCCTTACAAGAAGAAGCGACTAACACGCAGACATGTACAGAGGGTAGACCACGTGAAGATACGGGGAGAGTTGGCCACCTACAAGTCAAGGAGAAAGGCCTCAGAATGAAATCAACTTGGCTATCACTTTGATGTTGGCCTTCCAGCCTCCAGACATTTGAGGAAATAGACTCCTGTTGTTTAAGCCACCCAGTCTGTGGTACTTTGTTTTGGCAGCCCTGGCTAACTAATACGGGTATAGTTGGTAATAAAGAGAGGTAGAAAAGTATCACAGACATTTTAGAGAAGGCAACTAAATCTCACAATGGGATTAGGAAGCAGAGATTGGGGGATGAGGAGAACATCAGAGGATGATTATTTCTGGGGTCCTGTAGGTGGAGATGGGCAGGGAAAGGCTTGAGCAAAAGCCCTACAGTCAAAGCAGGTTCACTGCACTGGGAGGAGTTGCAGCTGGCTTGGCTGGTATGGAAGAAGAGGTTGCAAAGATACGGTCCACCTGATTTAAGGACACCTTGAGTACTTTATTCTGAAAGTAGTTGCAAGCTCTGAATAAATGAATTCTACAGGTGGAAATCCAAAGTCAGAGAAAAACAATTCCAAATTCTTTCACGTGAGATATTACATGGAAGAAGAGTATTCTATAAAAGGAGTTCAGTATCTTCACTTTGGCAACAGCAATGCTCCTTTGCCTCTAACAATAAAACAACAATAAAAATAACACATTTTATTTCTTTCTAAAGCAATGCTTCATGAATGACTGGGTTTCATTTTGACAACCTTGTGGTGGTTTGAATGGTGGCCCCAGAAACCTCTTATTTCCCAGAACCTGTGGATGTGACCTTATTTGGAATAAAGAAGTCTCTGCACATGTAATAATGTTAAAGACCTTGAGATCTTTGGATTATCTAAATGGGCCCTAAATCCAATGACAAGTGTCCATATGAACGACACACAGAGGAGAGACACAGTCCACATAAAGATCAAAGCAGTAACTTGAGTTAGCCAGCCAGGATGTCACCCACAAGCCAAGGGATGCCTGGAGTCACCAGACACTAAAAGAAACAAAGGAATGTTCTCCCCTAGAGCCTTCAGAGGGAGTGTGGCCCTGCTAATGCCTTGACTTTGGACTTCTGGCCTCCAAAACAGTGAGATGATACTTTTCTATTGTTTTAAGCCAGCAAGTTTGCAGTCATTTGCTAAGGCAGCTCTAGCAGGCTTTAACTTATAATACAAATGCTTCAAGAAGGGCAGAGGAGGAATTCTGATACCTATGTGACCAATGAGAAAAGCAAGATCCTGCTTTTATATAAGTTAATCAAACAGTGTGGTCTACTTGGACCCAAAGATCTTTTCAGTAGATTGGTACGCCCTAAATGTAGTGCCTGAAATTGTGAGAGATTAGGGAGACTGATCAACAAGCCAGTGAACCACTCCTGTAAGCGGTTGACAGAAGAGTGCAAGCTAAGGTCGAAGAGTATCTGAAAAAGCCACGGTCCAGCATATGGTGAGAAATGTGACCAAAAGACCTTGAAATGCAGGCTAAGAAGCTTGCTCCTGGCCTGTGAAAACACCTGTTTGCCAAAGTTGGTTCTTTGGATTATCTGTCAACAGGATTCATTCATACTACAATAATTGAATTGTCAATCATCGGCCTTGCCAAGGACTGTCAGAAAACCTGTCGACAGAGCACAGCCAAGTTGATCAGACCAGCTGCGGTGATGCAGACCACCACCTTGATAGAATCTCAGTACAGGGACAAGTAAGGAAGGCACTGATGGGGCTTTAGGGCCAGGGTGAGTGATTTCAAAGGGGGTCTTACAAGGTAGGAGAGCGACTGACACAGGACAGAGTTTCTAACAAATGGTTTTGAATTAGTAGACAGAGTGAGGCAAGGGTCCTGAAGCAAACTTTGATGAGCAAGATGTCAGTCCTCAAAACTGAAGAAAAGTGTTTTGGTTGATTCACAAGAGCAGGTATTTACTGGAGCTAGCAGCTAAGTGGTTTCTGCTTGATCCCAATATTGTCTAACATGGACTGAGAGAGGCATGCTGGCCTAAGCATGCTACAACAAATATGTAGCGACTTAAGGATTCAACATGTTACAGGCACTATTCTAGGTTCATGTGCGTGTGTGTGTGTGCACATGCCTGTTCACGTGTGCATGTGTGTGTGTTCGTCCTTGACTCCATAAAGTTTGAATTCCAATGGGAATGTGGGGAGGACAGAAAACAGAATACTCAATACATACATGTGACAAACTTAATTTCAGAAAGTACTAAGTTCCAAGGAGAAAAATAAAACAGGAAAAGAAGATGGAGATTGTGATGGGAAAAGAAGAGCGGACGATATTAAGTGTCATGGGACAAATCGCTCTGTGGCCACCTAAGCTTGGGGACTTCTTGGGGAAACAGAGTTAAATAGACTTCATCACCCCAGAACATCCAGGAGTCTTATGTTTTTCTTAGTGTTTATTAAGAGACTCCAAGAAGAGGACAAAGCATGCTGCATTTTCTAAATGTATTTTGCTTCTGTAGCCTTCCTTCCATAGCACCTCACTAAGGACCTTTAATCATTAGGAAAATGTTTAAGGAAGACACCTGTAGCTGAGGACAGTCATCAAGCCTGCAGAACAACTGGTTGAAGGACCCACAAGCCAGGAGGGAGGTGCTGGCATGACAGTCCAAGCCTCGGGCTGGGGTGGGACACAGGTGTGGAGAAGTGACAGAGGCTGAGGATGCGAGAGTGTGACAAACCAGGAGCTTGTGCCAGAATATGAGGACCATTCTACCCAGGAGAGGTGGACACTTATCTGTTTTTCTCTGTTCTTTCTGTTCCTATCACAGAATTGGGTTTAACGTTTGTTGAATGAATAAAGAGATGTAATGGATAAGAGAAGAGAAGAAAACTGGGTAGATGGCATCAAAACTTAACCAGTTTGTGGAAAACCATAGGGTTACCCATTTTTGAAGTCTGCAATGATGGTTTCAGGTCCTACCCTGTCCCTCCACTGCCCCCTACTCTCTTAGCAGAGATTTCAGTCTATGTTACTGCTCCTATGTATTTCTATGTCTCTTAGGGGCATTTCTTTTTGCATGGAAATCCGGCCCCATGCTGCCTGGTGCGGGGGATGACAGCCCTGTTGAACCGCTCCAAACTGAATCCCACACCCACTGTGCCCCCATGTCCGGTCCACAGTAACCTGCCTGCTAGACCTGGTGACCTCAGTCACTGTGTTGAGTCACAGATAAGGCCAGAAACTAAGTGACAGCTCCCTACACATGACTCCTCTGGCCTCATCATGGATATAATTGATTTGCTACCACAACCAAGAGGCCTCCAGGCTTCAAGAAAGAACCCCCTTACCTTTGCAAGACCTGCCATCCCCCATTAGGTTACAGGAACTCACAAAGGTGTCTGGTTTGCTATGGTTTCAGTGTCAGCCTCTTCTCGGCAGCCCTCCGGCACGGGGTGAAGACTGCCTTCTTTCACCCCTTTCCTGTTCTCTCTGGGGCCCCCTGTCCTGGTTTGCAATCCAGCCTCACTGGTCACCACCACAGGCCTTCAGACAGGTTTCAATGTCTCTGAACTGCCATGAGGTGTGGAAGCAGTTTGGGGGAACTTTTTTACCAGGAAGCCTGTCTGACCTTACCTAAATTTCTGTGTGAATTAGAGGAGGAAATTGTCCAACTGTATTCTGTTACATCCAGGTCTCCAATGGAAATATATGTGTTGAGAAGTTCAAGGCAGAACTCCATCCATCACCGGAGTCTAGGCCTCCGGGCCTGTCAAAATGCCTGTGAACAGCGGTTTTCAACACAGCCTCCGAGTCTGCTCTCCTCAAAGTAGATAATTAAGCTGCTCCTCCTCCGGCCTCTGGGACTACATTCTGGCTCCCGGGCACGCCAGCTTGGTGATCACCTCCTAGCTCTGACAGACCCCAGGTTCCCTCCAGTTCTCAGTCTCCTGTCTCCTGTCAGGCTTTCTCAGTTCCACGGGCTTCTGTATCACCCTCCTCAGAAACATTTTGTTCCGAGAATTTTTTTCACCTTGCCATAAAAACATGGAATTATTTTTTTTTAATTTGAAATTCATTTTGAGTCTTCTTTTATAGATCTGTCATTTATACAATGGCTGGAAACCTTTCTAAAATCAGATATAATTTATGAACCCCTTCTTTTCGGCATAATGTCATTTTGTACATTAAAATGATAATGACTGGAGGAATCAGATGTGTCTCTCCATCAGGGGGTGGGGGTAGTCAGTGGAGATGGTGGGTGGGGGGCTGTTCCGGTTCTTCTGAAGTAAGTCTCAGTGAGCCTGTGCACAGCTCCCACCAGGGGCTTTCAAGAAAGGGGGAAAACAGGAAAAAATGTATTTTTCACATCATTCTTGAAATGAAAATAACAGTGAAAAATAATTGAAACTTATGGCCCTTACAAAAGAATGAGGCCTTGAGAAATGGTTAATGATATCTCTTATACATAAAGTTTTTGAATTACACTTGATTTAAAAATATATATATAATATATACATATACTCTACATATATATTTTTCTATATTTATATATACTATATATTTATATGCATATACTTATATATTATATGTACTTGTATATTTATATTTATATATTTATATATTTTGTATATTTATATGTATATTTGCATGTATTTTATATATTTATATATGTATATTTTTAAAAGCTTATGTGTATATATTTATATATTACATATTTATATTAATATATTTTAGATATTTATATGTGCATGTTATATATTTATATGCATGTATATATTTTATATATTTATAAGTATATATAATAAATTTATATGTATATATTGTATATATTCATATGTATGTATTTTATATATTTATATTTATATATTGCACATATTTATATTTATATATTTTATTTCTCTGTTGTATATATTTATATGTATATATTTAATATATTTATATGTACATACTTATATATACATACACACACACACACACACGTCTTTTGAAGTAGCTGAGGGCAGTATGTAAAACAGTTGTTCTCAGTCCTAGCTGTGCAGTAGAATTGCCCAGGGGAGGTTTTATAAAAATATTAAATCAGATGTGAATCTAACATGCATCCTGTGCTGAGAACAGCAGGATAGTGGCCCTCAGAAGATAGGGCTCTAAGCTCCATCAGTATTGTTGGTACATTGCATGATCTGGGGGTCAATAAGAAAAGCTAATTCTTACTCCTTACCATGGACCAAGTGCTGTTCCAAGCCCTTTTCTCATATTGACTGTTCTTAAGAGCCTTTGAAGTAGGTACTATTATTACTCTGTTTCTCAGATGAAGAAGCTGAGGATCAGAGAGCTTAAGTAACTTACCTAAAGTCACACAGCCAGTACTTGACTGAGGAGGGATTTGAATCCACGCAGTCTTGGGCTGGTGATCTCTACCTGCTATGCGTGCTGCCTCCCTAAAGGATTTAAGTATCTGTTTCTACATAGTCCAAATATGAATTAGTTTGCTCATCTATAAAATTAGGTGAGCTGAACTAGGTGATTTTCAGAGTTCTGTGGTTATAGGGTCTCTGTTTTAAAGACAATGAAAATGAGCCCGAGAGAAATAAGTGTTTTGCTGCTATGAGTAAGCCAGTGAATCAGAGCCAGTTCTCCAGCCCAGGCCTTCCAAGTCATAGTGTAGAATTCTTTCCAATCCACAGTAAAACAAGCTGGAGAAGAGGGTTGCCCCTAAAACATCCCAGGGGAAATTAAACTACTTCGTGAAAAGAATTCAAGTCCTAGGTTTGAAATGGCGACACAAATCTGAAACCTGTGTGCCTTCTGTATGGGAGACGGTCTAAAGTGATATTAATGTAACCAAATTTCAATTCAGTACCCATTGTTTGCAGAACCCTGATCTACATGCTGTGAGAACAGAATAAAAATGTGTGGTCTCGTTTTCACTGGAATACACACACACACACACACACACACACACACACACACAACGCGCACGCACGTGCGCGCGCGCGCACACACACACACACACACAGAGAACATTAACCACAGGGGAGAGGACAGCCTACCACACACCTCTGTGTCAGGAATGATGCTTCAGCCCAGTTCTTGACCTCTCCCTTCCTAGCATCTCCCAATAGAAGGAGGAGTTGTTTGAGGAAATTGAAGAGTGACATTTATTAGAGGGTGTGGTCACTGTATTAAAAAGGCACAGGCTTTGCCCAGCCTTCCCTTGCAGTCCACTCCTTGCAGTGGACCTGGGGACAGTCTTGCCTCTCTGTCTCTCCATGTGCATGCTTGAGTGCTTCGGCCACTTTGCAGGTCCCCACACCAAGCAGCCATCTGGAAGGTAACCAGATACTCTGGTTTAAATCCTGAGTCCAAAACTACGATTGTCAGGAGGCTGACTCCTTTGGAGCTCTAGAGCCTGAAGATATGCACTCAAACCCTAAATTTCCAGAAATTCTGCATTGCAGAGCATCCTCCCAGCCATCTGCCCTATCTCCACCCACACGTGAGTCATCAGGATGACTAATGTTACTCTGAGATAAGTAGCATGATCCTAAATGCACCCCGTGATGGCATCCACAGAGCAAGCATTGAAACAGAAATAACGCTTCAGGTTTTGCCCTGGAAGAAGTCACATCTCTCTTATTCACATCAATGGATGCTAACTTCCAGGCAAGCTCAGACATTCAACCTTAGATATTTAGACGAATAAAAAGGGTGGAAAGTAATCTCTTTTTCTGAGAAAAAAGACTTGAAAGGGGAAGGAGGAGAAGGAAAAGGCGGAGACAGAGAAGAAAGAGGATGATAACGAACAAAGATGAAGGCAAGAAGAAAGAAGAATTAAGAAGTGGTTCTTGGTCGTACACCACCTCTTTAGAAATAGCATTTTTATGAGTTAAATGCAAATGAATTAAAAAAAAAATGTGGATCAAATTCCCCTAAAAACATTCATGGGCTTAAAGTTTTAAAAGAAAATAGACCAGCGCCAAATGCATTGTGGTCTGGGCCAAGCCCAGAGGGAGGTGGTCTGGCCTGTATACACTACACACCTGGGTTCCCTTGTGTGCAGTGGGTGTTGGGAGCTGTGGGACCCTAAGGTGCCTTCCACACCTCACTGTCAGGTGGCCACAATTCACGAGTTCTCATACCGTGGACAAAGTGCAAGAAGGGGCAGATTTGGCTAGGATGGACTCTTGGCTCCCCAGCATAGCTAAAAATCTGAAACCAATTTCTTGATCTCTTCCCCCACGCTTACAAAAGACAGATTCTGAGCAAGGGAGGCATCAAACCCAGGCTCAGCAATAGATGTTCTATCTTGATATAGTCTGAAGCCAGGCATCTGGGTCTCTGATGTGGATATCCTACAGATGTGTAAGAGTCTATTCTCTCACACATGGGCATATAGATGACTTTTCTGTTGTTATTTATTTGAGACAGAGCATATCACTCTGTTGCCCAGGCTGGAGTGCACTGGCGAGATGTCAGCTCACTGCAACCGCTGCCTTCCGGGTTCAGGTGATTCTTTTGCCTCAGCCTCCCAAGTAGCTGAGATTACAGGCACATGCCACCATGCCTGGCTAATGTTTGTATTTCTAATAGAGACGGGGTTTCACCACGTTGGCCGGGCAGGTCTCCAACTCCTGACCTCAAAGGATCCATCCACCTTGGCCTCACAAAGTGCTGGGATTATAGGTATGAGCCACCGTGCCTGGTCTAGATGACTTTTGACATACCGTAGCCATCCCTTATGAGCACCGCTATGTCCCAGGCACTATATTAAGGGCTTTATCTACATCAGCTATGTTATCAACAGTGGTTCTCAAATGAGAATTCTTAGGCTCAAGAGTTCAGTGACTTGTTCAAGCTCCTATACCTCATTTCTGATAGGAAGGAGGGGTACAGGGAACAGGAGCCATTGTGTCATGCTGTAATGCCATAGTGTTAGTGTCCTTAATCACCTTGTTAGAATATTACTTCAAATGTAAGTTTGAAATATATTCGAAAACCATCAGTAAACTCCAAATGATTCATTTACAAAAAACAATCACAGGGAGACGGCACCTTGTCATCTCTTAGACAGCGCTTCTAGCTGTATTCTTATCTGGTTTGTGTATTCAGGCAACGAGACAGCATTTCAATACTAATCTGAGAAAATCATAATTAGACATGTAAATGGATTGGAGAAAAAATAGAATAATGCATTTTAAGATACATGTAATTATTTTTCTATCTTCCCTCCCCAAAGCAGGGTAGATAATCAAAATTTATCTATGCCACAAGAAAAATTACTCTTTTCTTTCTTCTGTGTTACCTTGTGTCCTTATACATATCCACAGCATTGGCTCTTGTCATTTTGTGGCAATTAATCTCTTAATTATCTGTCTTTTTCGCTTGACTCTGAAGGCAGGGACCGTATCTGATGCACCCAGTGCCCCTAGTTTTGGTTCAACGCCTTTAAGGCCTCTTGCACAAGGATGACTAATGTGTGGCATGCATGCCTGCTCTACCTTCCCACAGTCGTGGAAGACATTGCTAATCAATCACTGCACTGAACCCCTTGCTGGTCTTAGAAATGTGAAGATAAACCTGTGGGTTGACACCACCAAATGATCATAGAAAAAAACCTTTTCTACACCCCTGTTATATGCGTAAATATGAAGACTTCCTTGGTTAGGAAAGGCTCTGGAAACATAAGAACAGACAATGGAAAAAAATAGCAGAGGCCCCCAAATCAATATCTGTTCTCTGCTGAATGCTGGTTCAGAGAAGGACTCATAAAAAAAATAAAAATAAAAATAAAAATAAAAAAGACATGGACAAGTGGCCCCTGTTGGGAAAATCTATCTTGGAATTGTTTTCATCTGGAGCTAAATGAGGAGATCCAAGTTTTCTTCAGTAGTAACGCCTGGAGATGTGAGATTAGGGGGTGTCAGAGACTATGGCAAAACTACTGTAACTGAAACCCTGAATAAAACCATCATGCAGAGGGGGCTTGAAAGCTTCCTGGCTCTCATAGTATCTGGTGTCCGGTCATTTCAGAGGCTCGAATGGACCTCCATTCTTTCCATTGGTTTGATTGCATGAGTTAAGCAAGTGCTTTTTTTGGTGAAACTGGTTTGAAGCCTAACCAATTGATAGTACAGTTTTAAAACCATAGAAAAATAAGAACATCATTATATAATGTTCTGGGCATTCATATTGCTTTAAAATTTTGCCTATCTGGCTTACAAGACCTGTCATCAGCAAAGCTCTGGGCTGCCTTCATGCCACCACTTCTGATCGGGGGGTTGGAGGACACCATGATTTGATGACTTTGGAACACCTATGTCCTTTGTTCCCATACCCCTTTACTCAATAATGATTTAGCCATGAGGTGTTGGTTTTTTCTCTGGGTTCTTAAATCAGAGATTTGTCCTTCTTGCATCTAAAGCAAAAGCTCATTTTTGGTAGGAAGCAGCTTGTAGGGTTCTAGCTCCAGCCATGGGTACATGCATGCCTTTGGAGATGTTTCTTTCCTTGTTTGTGTTTCTGTCAAATGAGGGGGTTGAAATGGTGACCTCTAAGGACTCATATGATGATGAGGTTCTTTGACTGACTCTGCTCAGAGCTGGACAAGATTGAGGTCTCAAGTTGATCCCTTCCCTCTGGCTTGGCACTTTTCCAGGCTGAGGGAGCTGGCCTCTCTATCACGGCAGGAGGGATTAGAAAACCACAGAATGCTTCCCTACACAGTCTCCCATGAGCCTTGGCCTCCCCACATAGGCTCGTTGCTGTTTTGTCTCATAAAGATGAAACCTATTCCTCTGTTCTGAGCTCTATGGTCCCCACACTCTCTTTTTCTCCCTCCTATTTTTAAGCTTATACTCCTTCTAGAGTAATCTGTTCACAGCACCAACCCCCATGTCTTAGGGATGCTAAGTGACAAAGGCACACGTATAGAGTAGGAAGAAGGGACTTTTCCTTTTCTGCAACCTGCAATAAGTCACAGTGTGAGTAAAACCAAGGTTCAGGCCTAGACCTAGTTAGTAAAGTTCTTCTAGGCTCTGGAAGTCACAACGTGAGTAAAACCAAGGTTCAGGCCTAGACCTAGTTAGTAAAGTTCTTCTAGGCTCTGGAAGTCACAACGTGAGTAAAACCAAGGTTCAGGCCTGGACCTAGTTAGTAAAGTTCTTCTAGGCTCTGGAAGCTAAAATCCAGTCTCCCACTAAAACCTGGGGGCTGAGAGTTCAAAAAGGGTCATTTTGAGACCCCTTGCCCCTTGGATCGGCCTCCTGCTCCAGTGAAAAAGGAAAAGACCAAAGCTCAGGCTGACGAAATGGCTACAATCTGTGGAGTGCATGGATTCCCCCCAAAGAGAAAGCTTGCTTGTGTGGGTAAACACTCTTTTAAGAGCCACAAATCAGTCTCTGTCTGCCTAATCTGGGACTTCTCAAGCAATTCATACTGGATATCTGGTGGTTAATCGGTGGACAGTCTTTTTAATTCGGTAGAATTAGGGACTTCAGAGCTGCTCGTGCAATGTGATAGGATGGAAAGTCCATCATTACAGAAATGAATGGGGAAATGAAAAACAGATGACAGAGAGCAGGGAGACTACCTTTCATTCTTCGCACCTGATTCTTACAGAAGACCTGGTAACATCTTCATGGTTTGTGAAGACCAGAGTAGCTGACTTTAGAACTTGTGTCTCCTGAATCTTCATCCACGTCTTTTCATTCTTGAGCCCTTACTTCCCTTATTGGAGACCATCTCCCATATCCCAGCCATCTCTTCCTCATCCCTATTCTCCAGATACTCCAGCACTTTCATTGTCATCTCCTGGACCTTTCCACAAATGCTTTAGAGTACTTATGTGTCCTGCTTGAAGGCAAATTATTAACTGCACAAATAGACTGATGTTCGGTTTCCAAAAGGATTTTTACTTTACTTCACGGAAGTCTTCTTTGGAGAATAAGTTCTTCTGTATTTAAATAAAACTTTATCTCTGGAAAGTAGGATTGAGGATCAAAAGCCGCAAGCCAATGCTGTGCCCTGAAGAGCCATGTGCGAGACAAATTTACAAGGAAGTGGAGATTATGAGCAACAGAAGGTAAAAAACCAAGCAAAGGTACACATATATAGTAGGAAGAGAGGAAGCCAGGAATAGAGGGGGAGAGGCCAGAAAAAGCACAGACCTAGTGGGTAGAGTATCCAAGGATCCCAAGAAAGATCCCATAAATTCTTTTCCTGAGATCCAGAGATTTGCCTTGGATCCAGTACCTGCTTCCTGAGGCCTGACTTCATCACCATCTCCCTAGTGACAATAGTCCCTTTACTGAGTCAGCGGAGAGAGACACTGTGCCTTCATCCCCAAGTGCCTCGGTTGATTGCTTGTTTGTTTCAAGCATGAAGCCATTGGGTAAAATTCAGCACATCTGAACTTCCAGCAGCTTAGTGGCAAGGGAAAGGTCCCTGGTTTGGCTAATGATCAGAGAAAGCCACAGTGAATCAGCAGGGACACTCTTTGGAGCCGACCCGATGTGACTTTTCCCTGAAGCAGAAGGCAGGGTAAAGAATGAGAGGAATGGATGGAGGCATATCCCACTAGGGCATCATGAAAAACAGCTAACTGACCTGAAACCATGGGCTGGAGGCTCTGCGATCAGCTGCTTTGACACAAGTAAGATCCGCCTTCGTTACTCATGTGGCTTGGGATGGACTCTGCTGAGTCCCATTGAACCCATTCAACAATTTTCATACGAATCTCAGGGTTAGGTTCATACTGAATGCTGTCCCGCACCAGAAAAAGAAAATTGTATGCAGACACTTTAAGAATAGTTCAATACTGGGCTGGTGCAGTGGTTCATGTCTGTAATCCCAGCACTTTAGGAGAAATGGTCCCCACACTCTTTTCTTCTCCCTCCTATTTTTAAGCTTAAACTCCTTCTAGAGGAATCTATTCCCAGCAACAGCCCCCACGTCTTAGGGATGCTAAGTGACTTTTCCTTTTCTACAACCTGCAATAAGTCACAAGGTGAATAAAGCCAAGGTTCAGGCCTAGGCCTGGTTAGTAAAGTTCTTTTAGGCTCTTGAAGCTAAAATCCAGGCTCCCACTAAAACCTGGGGGCTGAGAGTTCAAGAAGGGCCATTTCTAGACCCCTTACACATCTGTAATCCCAGCACTTTAGGAAGCTGGTGGATCACTTGAGGTCAGGAGTTTGAGAACAGCCTGACCACCATGGTGAAACCCCGTCTCTACTAAAAATACAAACGTTAGCCTGGCATGGTGGCACACGCCTGTAATCCCAGCTACTCGGGAGACTGAGGCAGGAGAATCACTTGAACCTAGGAGGCGGATGTTGCAGAGAGCCGAGATCACACCACTGCACTCCAGCCTGGGTGACAAAGAGAGACTCTGTCTCAAAAAACAATGATAATAATAATTCAATACATTTGTAGATAGATCAAACAAGTGGATATCATTTTCCATTGCCAAAAAGTAGAGTCCCTCAAAGTACCAAGCATGCAACCTAGAAAAAAAAAATGCTCATCTATCTTTTTCTCTTCCACTCAGACAGAGCTCCAGGAGGTCCTTGAGATAACAGGGCAATTAATCTCCTTTCAATAACGAATAGGAGTTAGTGGAAGTAGCTCTGATCAGAGAATGGGAAGGAATTGAAGTGGGCAGGATCCCAGTCTCTTCACCTCCATCAGATGGAACAGCTCAGCGTTTATCCACGCTACGTATTGAACTTCTGCCTAAACTTCCAATTAAAGTGTTTCATTGATTAAAATATTTTCAAAAGTAAAATAATATAGAAAACCACTGAATTTGGCTTCCAAAGTAAATTTTCTGAGGAAAAAAATTACTGTTGAGGGGGGGAAAATAATGTTTCTAAGATTTGTCCAGACATTACACACACAGGCACACACATACATAAAATGCCATCAACACAGCACATCAACATTTAAAAAAAGTAGAGATGGAGTCTCGCTATGTTGCCTTCTCTGGTCTCTCGAACTTTTGGGCTCAAGCGATCCCTTTGCCTCTGTCTCTCAAAGTGTTGGAATTACAGGTGTGAGACACCACACCTGGCCAGCATTACTTCTAGAGTCAGATCATTCAATCATTTAACAGACCCTGAGGCAAGGCCAACTGAGGTATTATTTATATCCTACCTCATTAATCCTCATCCCCAAATACTTCATGTATACTTGCTTTAAATGTCACTGCCCCATAAGTAAAACTTTAATTTTTAATTAAGCAAAACCTTAAGAAAGTTAATTATTAATTAAAATTCAATATGTATTAATCAACATCTTATATTTAAGAAAAAATAGAAGCTAACTTGGGGGCCTTGTTAATATATGCAGATTCTCTGGCCTGTCCCACTTCCCCCAAGATTCTGTTTTCAAAGGTCTGAGGTGGGGACTTAGAGCCTGCCATTATAAGAAGCCTCCTAGCTATAGACGATACTGTAAGAAACACCAGTTAGGCTGCAGCTTCTTGAGCTGGCAAGAGGATTGTATATAAGTGATGGTTAAGGAATCGCTCCTAGTAGAAACTATCAGAAAAGTGGATGAAGCAGGACAGGGAAGGGGAGGAACATAAGCCAGGCTGTGACTTCAAGTAAAGTCCCAGCTTCAGTAAGACCCTGCAGGGGAAGCCCTCGGCCTGCGTTCCTAGTGAATCAAGGGATCTGCCCTTTCACACACTTTCCAGTCCATCACTGGCCAAGGGCTGACCCACAGAGGACGGAGATCCCCAGGGACCACCAGGGCTCTGCATTTTGCGGGTAAAGAAGCACCACAAGCTGAGGGAGGTCCTAATGGAAGTTGAAGATGTATAGGTGTGAGTAATTAATCAGAGGGGATCTGGGTGGATCAGGCAGGTGGAAGAAGGGGATGTGGGTAGAGTGAGCAGCTGAGGTGCTATCACAAACTCCAGGCTATCAAGTGGGTTAGGCCTAGGAGGCCACAGTTTAACAGCACATTCACTCTAAGAGGCTGCTTTGCTGAAAAATCAGTGCCAACAAACATGGAAAAACAAAAAAGCCCAAGGAAATATTTATGCAAGCTTGGTTGGATGAGTAAATAAGAAAGGAATATCCAAGATGAAAGTGTTGCTATACTCAAGCATTGGTAATTTCATGTAAAGTCAAAGGTCCCTCAAATATGACACTGTGATTCTAAAAGAAGATTTTTCTATTCCATTGGCATTACATCTTATTGACACTCTTTGAAGGAAGCTTTATGGAATAATTTCCCATCTCACTGCCTCTTTCCACTATGGAGTGTTCAAGCTGTTAACCTTGTCAACTTCATTCATCTCAATCTTTCTCCTCGGCACCACTTTTATATTTCTACAATTCTGATGATCACACTTATCTCTCTTGTTCCTGGTACTGAACCATAAACTTCTTGAGGGTTAAGATCATGTTTAATTATCAATACACTTCAGGGACTATAGCAATGGTCTTCACAAACTCTGAGCAGATAATCGAGGCTTGCAGGTTGACTGAATTATCCACAGTCCGAAGCTTTACTTTGATAGTTCCATGCAAGCAAAGTTTTTCCTAGACTTCCATTCTATTGAATTTCTTAGGTTTATCAGCCAAAGAATCCTTTAGGTGATTAATCCTAATTCCTTAGGTAATTAATCACCCAAATATTTATTGAGCATCTAGTCTGTACCCATCTTGACATTGGGAAGGTCACAAAGTAGTGTAAAACACAATCCAAGTGCCCTAGGTACTTAAATGTCTTGGAGAGAAACAGTTTTTAACAGATTTGAATCAAAAAAGAGGATACTATAATCATATAATCAAGTGCAAGATTATCAAATGCCACTGAAACTCAATGGTAGTGAATAGATCAGAGTTCATTGTGAAGTACACACCATAAAAGCACAAGGAGCTCAAACAGTTTTCATACTCATGTCAGCACTCATCAGTTGGTAGTGGTTGCATACAGAATCATCTCAGGAAATCTTAGTTTAAATGTGAGCTGAGTCAGCATCAGATTGATTAGCAGTGTCTGCCAGGGCAAGAAATGATGACTGGTTGCAGGCATGTAGCAAATTGAACATTCTTGTAGACATGCTGCACTCTATGATCAAGAATGGTTTCATAGGTAAGAGCTCGTGGACCGTGACAACCAAAGGCAAATCTAATGCCATTTTTTTTCAAAGAATTAAAATTTCCAGTAACAAGCTGGCTTTTCCCAGAATACCAACATTTAGTTCACTAATGGAGCCCAGTCCCAGTGGAAGCCAAGTTAATGCCAGTGCTTGCTTTTTCTCCTTTCTAGACATGTTTGTCAAATCAGATCTCCTCCTGGAGTGCTCATATGTCTAAATTCACCTTGTAAAGAGAGCCTGCCAAAAAAGGAAAAGAGAGGGGAAGCTAGTCTGAATTCGATGTCAGTAAAGAAATGCAGGCAGAGAAATGCCACCATTCAGCAGTGATACCCCAGTGCTGTTTGGATATCATTTGGTAAAGGATTTTGTAGGAAGTGACTCATATCATCCCCAGGGTTGGTAATCTCCAGGTTAAGCAGATCCTGGGGAGGTCAGGTAAGAGCAGTGAAGTGTGTAGAAGAAAGAACAATGAAACTGACATGTAGAAGAATTGGGTTCTAGTGTCAGATCTAGCACTTCCTCCACTGAAAGCCTGAGTAGCATTTGAGTCTCAGCTGCCTCATCTAAAATACAGAGCCAGCATTTTTGACTTCTATGGAAACTAAAGTATCTGTAGTTTAGGGCTAGCATCCGTTATTCCTCTTTCTTGGTAAGAGTGCCCTGAATATATTTTGGGTCACCATCCTACCTCCTTTTTAGATGTGTAATTTGATTGAGATTGAACTTCACTTCTAGTACCTAAGCCATCTATGAATGGCATAAGCCCATTTTTCTGGTAAATCATTAAAAGTTGGGTACAAACAGGTGTGCTGGTAAATGTTTAACAACTGGCTCTGTAGATAGTAAAAGCCTTATTTTCAGCAATTGCCAATTTCTGTGGCCTAAATATTCCCACCATGGCTGATGTTGAGCTACCAACATGACATCCTTGAACTTGAATCCAGGAAGAAATCCACACAATCAGATTAAGGGACCAGCACATCACTGGCACAATCCAGTAGAAGTCAAATTCAGGCTGGATAAAAGAGGGCATTAATATCCGCTTGGCTTGGTTCTATGAAGATATGATGCTTGGAACTAGTACAGCTATTTGCTACAAAGAGAGGAACTTGTAGAACCAGAGCCACCCAAGAGCACGATGAATCTGAACCTGAGACTTGGATCATTTCAGACTGAAGCCGTTTCTACTTACAAATTCACATATTTGCCTGAGCTATTTTGAATCAGGTTTTATGTCACTTCCAACCAAATATAAACCAATCATACACTACATATATCATAAAATTATTCTAAGAATAAAATGAGATAAACTGTACAATTCAAGGTCTTCCTCTTCTGATTGGTGTTTGCAAAGGATCATACTGTTCTTTCCAAGGAACCCCTAAGACAAAGTTCTCCAATAGGTCATAACTGTCCTGGAGTGAAGAGAGCACAGATTTTCTTTCCTGCTGTATATTGGCAGAGATGATAAGAGAGAGGAACTTCTCTTAGGAATATAACAGTCTAGGGGCTTTAAAACAAGAGTTGAATCTGTCAAAGGAGAGTTGTTTTTTGTTGTTGTTGTTGTTTGTTTTTGTGTGTGTGTGTGTTGTTTTTTTTTTTTTGGCCACACTTTAGACGTTTGCCTGGGGTCTTAGAGGGCCCATTTTATTACCACTTAGAAATGCCAGAAGCAGTTAAAACTGAACTTTTCTATAATACTGCTGACTATAGAAGCCCAAGTAACAGCGGGACAGTCACTTGCCAAGAAAGAGAAGGTTCTGTTGTAGCTAAGAGTCTGTGCCTCTCAGAAGAGGAGATAAAAAACAGGGTATGAAGGAGGCATTCCTTCCTGGCCACACAAAAATGTGCTAAGAAGTCAAATCTGGAATCTCAAACACTCCATTAGAGGAGTTTCACAGCCAGACACAAGAGAAAGACTCTTACCAATAGCAAGTCTCTTACCAATAGCAAGACTCATACCAGCAGCAACAGATTATAATGGGTCCTTGCTTTTCCTATAAAATGCAGGGATCAATGATTCTCCAGTCCCCTTCCATAGCCAAGGATCTTACAGCTTAAATATTGGGTTTATCCGATTGTTGAAAGAATCTAAAAAGTAGTCAGGGGACCTATAGCCTTTTCATGATACAAGAGAAAAGTGAGGGAACTGGCTTGAACACAGGACTCTTGACTTGATGGAGGCTACAGCCTAGATGTCCTGACTTCAGATTTAGTATCTTTACCTCCTTCATAGTTCCTAATCAATTAGCCTTATATTGGGATCTTGTCATTCAGGTTTTTATTATCTAAGTGCATGCAGTTACAAAGTTTCATAGGGAACCTCATAAACATCAAAATCTCAAAATATTCCAAAGTAATGTTCTAGCAACTTACAAATTCAGTCTCCACTCCTCTGTCCCACCTTGCTTAACACTAGCAACCATCCCCTCCTATCAGTTATGAACCATTTGGAGGAAGTCTTCGGCTAAAATGCAAATACAAAGCAAGCCCCACGCAAAGTTAATTCACAGACTAGTGAAAGATTCCACAAAGTTGATGAAAAGGATAGTAGAGGTCACTGGGAGGGAACACACACAAAACCACCAACAAATACAACAAATGAATGTGTTTCATTGTTTGAACACAACAATGAAAAAAAAAATCAACAATAAATGTCAGGAAAAGTGTTTTCATTAGTGATTTAAATATTAAAGAGTTAATAGAAGTCTTTGGGGAAACTGATGAAGTTCTCAAATATTTTCACTCCAAAAAATCCCTTGTCTTTTATCATCTTAAATTGATACATAATTGTACACATTTATAGGGTGCCATGGGATAATTTGAAACATGTATAACACGTGTAATAATCAAGTCAGGGTAATTAACAGGACTTTTTAAAATTTCAATAAAAATCAATGGTTAGGTAAGGGATGTTGAAAAATATGCCAAAATCTCATCCCTTGATTCGTTCTTTGTTCATTCTCAGAGTTAACAAATTGTTGTGTTTATAGTCTGTATTTTGCTAAATATAAGGTAAAATAAATTATTTGTTTCATTTTAATCAATATGCAGACCCAATGAGATCATTTTACTTTATTCACTCTTACAAAATTTTGGTCCTTGATTTTAAGTGGATTTATACTCAAGTCTTTTTCTTCTATCACTTATCCTTACATAATAGGGGTCTCCTCTACATAGAAGGAACCTATTAACTGTTTATTGAATGGTTGGTTAGATGAATAGAAATGGCTTCTCTGCCTTCAAGCAGGATCATAGTTAGACAAGCCTTGATCAACAAGCAATTGCAGCATGGTTCTTAAAGATGTTTCTGGAAAAGAATGGCTTAGCATCTATGAGCCTTTCAGTCAGACAGAAGAAATTGGTAGCATTCTATTAAATATCACTAGTCGGTCTCCTGTTCCACCTCAATCAAGGCATAAATACAAGTGAAACCTTTACTTAGTGCCAAAAGCATTTACTTTGGCCTTACACTGTGAAAGCATTTAGTACCATAGCTTTCCTCGAGGGAGCTTATAGATTAATTAAGGGATTAGATGTAGAATAGTTGCAGTCTGATGTATAATCATATAAAATCAAAGGCTAGTGCGTATAACACAGATGCTGAAAACCTAAAAGTACTGCAGAGAAGAAGAAAATAGAGCCATTCAATGGGTTAGCATCAGTGGGATAATGACGAACAGAAAAGAGGGAGGGTATCCCAAAGTAGGAGAGAAGCAGCATCATAAATGGCAAAAGGAACACCTGGATGCTGGGGGTTTAGGAGCATTGTATTAAAGAACAGCAGAGAGTTGGATGAAGGTGAGAAAATCCCATTCCTGTTTGAGGCCCATCCCACGGGTGACATTTCAGCAGCTTCTTTCACTGACCCCTCAAGAGCCTGTGCACATATGCATGGGTTTCTGCACCAGTACTTAGCACTAGTCCAAAACCACTTTCTTATCAGTTTAAGTTGGTGTCTCTTGTGAGCAAGAAATCTGTTCTACCCATACATGAAGGCTTACACTTATGGGTTTCCAAATCCTGTTTCTCCATACTCAAAGAGATTACCCATTTGAGGGTTGCAGCAATTATCTGCTGCCACAATACTGCTGCATAATTAACAATCATAAAACCACTGTTGGGTACAATAATACACTTTTATTCTGCTAACCAGACCTCAGGGTTCAATTATTCAGGTTGGACTTGGCTGATCTTGGCTGGGCTGGCTTACACATCTAGGGGTAGAGGGCTGTTGACCCATTTAGAAAAGTCTTAGCTGAGATGAATGTGGTGACTCTGCTGTATTCCGCATGTCTCTCATCATCCATCAGGCTAGCCTGGGTATGTTCATGTGGCAACAGTAGAAGGTAAGTGTTAACAAGTCCAGTTGCACACTGTTATTCAAGCCTGTGTGTGTGCTTCACATTTGCTAACATTGGCACAGCAAGTCAACGGCAGAGGCCAGAGTCAGAGATACAGAGCATGACAAAGTTACATGGCAAATGGTGGGGAGGAAGAACTGAGCCCCTTTATGTCATCAATCTGTGGTGAAGATCATAACACCTTGTAATTAACAAGGCAGGAAAAGGACCAGTAGGTATAGTCATGTGATCCATTAGACAGCCTTCCCTAAAGCTCTCTTCAAGCCTTGAACACCAATAAGAGGAGAAGGGGGAGTGCTTATGTGATTTTTTTTAAAGTGAGCTAGCTGAGCAGCAAGCATTTTCCCAAGGCTGCCCTGTTCTATTCAGAATAAAGACACAGGCAATAGGCCATGCTTGGATGCCTCGGACCATCTGCCAACAAAAACAGAAAAAAAAAAATTAATTATGAATGGTGTCTTCCCATGCTAATCATTTATTGTAAAGGATTTCTCCAGCTTGTTTATAATAGCTGTTGCCTAAGGGTGCATGCTGTATAAATTGTCTGATTACAGGATACAGAGCGCTTCTTAATAGGCCTCAGCTGATTAGGAGAAGGGAAAGAAATTAAAGAGGCCATTTCCCTTTAGGTATGCAAATACCTCCCAGAACAAAAGACAAAGATATGATAGACCATGATGAAACACACCCTCTTTTCTTTTTACCTTAAATTATGTACGAGGCAAGGAGCAAGCTTCATTGCATGTGTCAGCTGAAATGTGAATGGTCTAGTAATTGAAACAATACCAATGCCAGAAATGCATGTTAGATGTCGAGCTAAACTAGCTCCCTGGGCAGCCCTGCAGCAAATGGTAGTGCAGTGTTTGGATCTCTCTGGATAAGGGGTCACTTCTAACCTTTGAGTAATTTGACTCTGGCTCATTGAGCTAAATTTGTTTGGATCACCCTGGCCTTCTCATTTTTGAAGCCAAAATTTACATGTCAACATCTGGCAGGAAGGGCAGTTGGAAGGCAGAGTGTGTTTGAAAAACATAGAAGTGCACGGTTAGAGTCATTTCTTCTTCTCACTTCTCAGGCACACAGAGATTCACGCATACACATACATCTCACAGACATGCGCATGCACACACACACACACACACACACACACACACGCAGGAACCTCTGTTCCCACAAAGATTTTTCCTCTTAAGATGTCCATTAGTGCTTCGAAGGGGTATATTCAACATGGTATGTTATTGTGACTTACTTTTTCAAGGAGCAGGGATTTTATTGGTCTCCCCAACCAGTTATAGAAAATACAGAGGTGCATAGAGATGTTGAGGGTAGTGACAACATGAGGATTCTACTTATTTGGAAGTACACATGCTGTGGCCCAGATGTCAGGCACTTCCAAGCATGAATTATAGATGGATGAAAGGAGATTAAACCCTTGCAGCCTACATGGGTAGTCTTCCCTACTTCAGAGGTTAGTAAATCTCATGTGCATCTTATCAGTGCTTTATTAGAGCTGAATTTATTTTCTATCACTGCATAGAAAATCACCTCAAAACTTAGTGACTTAAAACAACATTTATTATCTCACAGTGCTCATGAATTAGAAGTCTGGGCACAATTTAGGGGGGTCCTTTGTGTCAAGGTCTCTCATAAGTTTGCAATCTAGGTATTGGCTGAGGTTTCGGTCTCATCTGAAAGCTTGACAGGGGCAGGATCTGCTTCCAAGCCCACTTACTTGATTGTTATTGGCAGAATTCAGTTCCTTGTGGGCTGTTGATCAAAGGCCACCTCAGTTCCTTGCCAGATGACCCTCTCCTTTAGGGCAAGCACACCATAAGGGCCAGAGAGGGGATGCCAGAAAGATAGAAATGATAATCTTTTATAACCAAAGCTCAGGAGTGGTATCACATCACATCTGCTGTATTCTACTTATCAGAAGTAAGTCACTAAATCCAGTCCCCACTCAATGGAAGGGAATTACACAATGGCACAAATACCAGGAGATGGGGTTTTCTGGGAGCCTGTTAGAAGGCTGTGTACCACAAGATCCCTTTGGCATTATTTACCACAAAAAAAAAATCTTCTCTGGAGGACTGAAAGCTAACCAAGTACTGTTTTTCAGAGTCCCTGAGTTCCAGAAGTAAAATTTGTAAACTAACATTTCCTCCTTGCTTGTACATTTAGTTTATATTTAATAAAACTATGAGAGCAAAATTTGGGTATCTCTGACCCTTCTGCAGAATTGAATGTCCATCTGTACAAATTAATGAGCCCATGAGTGCTTGACCTGCCTACTTGAACTCAGTTGAATCTTACTGAACACTTATGGTGTGCCAGGCACCTTCCTAAGTGGGAATGCAATATTAACCCAGATACATACAGTCTATGTCCAAAAGGAGTTTCAAGTTGGCATGGGCAAAGAATGCATATCATAATGGACTGCTTATATAGATGATGGTAAAGTAAAGGTGGTATGAGATTATATTAGAAAGAATTTGTTACTTAAAAAAATATGAATGATGGACATTGTAATTTCGATTCTTTACCATATTGCAGTCATATAGTCCTGTTCCTATCAGGTTTTTTTTTTTGCGGGATTGCGGGGGGTGGTTGGAGTCTCACTCAGTCACCCAGGCTAGAGTGCAATGGTGTGATCTTGGCTCACTGCAACCTCCACTTCTCAGGTTCAAGCAATCCTCCTGAGTAGCTGGAATTACAGGTGTGTGCCACCATGCCCAGCAAATTTTTGTATTTTTAGTAGAGATGGGGTTTCGCCGTGTTGGCCAGGCTGGTCTTGAACCCCTGACCTTACATTTGATCCACCCGCCTCAACCTCCCAAAGTGCTGGGATTACAGGTGTGAGCCACCATGCCCGGCCACTATCAGTTTTATTATATCTTTCTCTCACCAAGACCATGCATTCCCTCAAAAAAAAAAAAAAAGTGTCTTCTCTGAAAACTCTCACCATTCTCACCAGCTCCACCCCCAATACTGGCTCAGTTTGTGGCCTTTGCAATTGTGGTTCTCTCTGCCCACTCTATAAATGATTAATTTATTATCTCACTTGCTCAAAAGAAATCTTTTAACCCCTATCTGAACTGTTCACTTATTCCCAATCATTCACTTATTATCTCTCTTATTTTTTTTTTGTCTTTATGAAAATATTGGTGAATTATTCACTTTTTTAAATCATTGTTACTTTCTTTTCTAGACAGTAAAGCATCATTAGAAAAGAAGGGAACCTGGTCTGTTTTGTTCAGCATTATATTCAGTACCAAGAACAGTACACATAGTAGGTGCAGTCTTAATATTTGATAAATAATGAATAAATGAATGAATGAATCCCACATAATGGGGCTTGAGATAACACAGATCCAGAGTTCCAACAGTGTTGTTTATCTCCCAATGCCTCAGTTTCTCAATATGTAAACTGAAAATGCGTTCTCCCAAGACCTTCTTTTGTAAAGGAAAAATTAAGGATATCTAAGAAACATTTTAACTGTGGTGTGTAAAAGCAGTATTTAACAATTATTTTTCATGTGTAGTTACTTGGGTCAAAATTTTTTAAGCCAAATCAAGTGCAGCAAAACCTTAATAAGACTATTAGAGAATCGACAGGGAGACAATTTTATCACGTAATCACTTTGGGGTCAGCATGCCTCGATTCCAGTTATGATTTTAGCATGGACTATGAGACCAAAAGTCAATCACTTCCAAGCCTCTCTGTCCTTGAGCTAAAATAAATGATGTAGACTAGCTAATTTAACAATGCCAACTACATTTTTCAAAGAAAAACAAAGTCATTGGGGTCTGCATTAATCCATTCTCATGCTACTAATAAAGTCATACCCAAGACTGGGTAATTTATAAATGAAAGAGGTTTAATTGACTCAGTGCCACAGGGCTGGGGAGACTTCACAATAATGGTGGGAGGCAAAGGAGGAGCAAAGTCATGTCTTGCATGGTGGCAGAGAAGAGGGCATGTGCGGAGGAATTCCCCTTTATAAAACCATCAGATCTTGTGAGACTTACACACTGTCACAAGAACAGCATAGGAAAAACTCACCTCCATGATTTAATGACCTCCTACTGGGTCCCTTCCATAATACGTGGGGATCATTACAAATCAAGGTGAGATTTGAGTGGGGACACAGAGCCAAACCACATAAGGGTCTAAATAAGATTCTTATAGGTCTCTTCTGGCTGAATCTAAAAGGAAATCTATGAGAAGCTTTTGAATACAACCTATGAGAATCCCTGATGCATTCAAATGGTCTATAGAGTCCATAGTATAGATTGGAACTGGGATTGCTCAGAGAACAGAAGATGGATAATCACCATATCTGCAAGGCAGCTTCCAACTGTGAATTCAAAATGCAAAACCTCAACTGGTAGATAGATGGGTAGATATGCAATAAAGCAAGTATTGAAAAACGTTAACGTTAGAATCTAGGTGGTAGGTATATGGTTTATTTTACAATTATTTTCAACTTTGCTACGTTTGGACATTTTCATAAAAAATATTAGAAAAAATTTAGGTTTAACACCAAAACTTAAGGGCTCAAATCCTTGCTATGCACATTTAGGTATTTTGGGCTGTATAGGGGTTCTTTCTTAGGACTATATCATGTCATCCCATTTGCTAGATTGTCACTTTAGATGTTGGTTCATCTAAACCGACCAATGTCTAGAAACTTCTAAGATTGACAAGTGGGTAAGAGATATTCCAGAAGAATGTCAAAATGTAGTGCAAAGAGCAAAGGAAGCCCTAGCAACCACATACTTGCTCATTCAGGACCTTATTTGACCCCATGAGAGCGGCAGGTGGACAAAACGTGACCATCTTATAGGCAAGAAGATGAAAGCCCCAGGAAACCAAGTGACTTCCCCAGGGTCACACAAGTACATGGAAGAGTCAGGTTTTGAACTGGGGTCATTGGACTCGAACTCTTGCATCTTTATTCTTATTACAATAGCTTAGACTTTAATGAGCTTTTAGTATGTTCCAAGCTCTATTGTAAATGCTTTTCATGTTCTGACTCACAACTTTTTTTCACACCTACATGGAGTAGGAACTTCTTTTATTCTCTTCATTTTATAGAAGGAATTGGAGGCTCAGAGAGGTTAATTAGCTTTTCCAAGGTCACACAGCTAGGAGAGGCTAGAGCTAGGATGTAAACCTCATAATGATCCCAAGGTATCTCAGTGCTATGAAAAGGTATCCAATGACTCTTATCAATGATCGTTTAAATGTTAATAAAGCTGTTTTTAACAAAATATCCCTTCAGGGATTCTGCGAATTAGCTAAGCTAAGAATAAAGTCTAGACACAGTATTTTTTGTTATAATATTTTAAACTTTGTGTTTTAAAAGACAAATTAGTAATATACTTTTCTTATGGGACAACTTTTATATTTCTTATGTGTTTTTTTGCTTTTAGTTATTTCAGAGTTAATGAACTTACAATAAAATGTATTTTATTGTTTCTTGAAGCCAAATAAAACCATTATTTATTCTTGAATGGGCCCTTCATGCCAATTTAGAATGGGATAATGGCAATGTTTATTTACACTCAATATATATGTGACTGTAAAGCATGCTTCTAGCCAACACTAACTTCCTAAACTAAGACTTGTACCTGCTTCTCTCTCTCTGTACACGGAGACCCAGAGACTCTCTAAGAGCCTCTTCTGGATTTGTTGCTGATAAACTTGAGCATATTTGCTATCTGACTTGTAAGTTGTGAGAAGTTTAAGTGTGAGAAAGGGAGGGAGGCCTGACTGTATCCATCAGAACCTGAAAGATGAAGGGACCTTGTGGCAAATGCTGTACCTGCCTTGCCTGGTCTTCTGGCCCCATATCGTTTCCTGGCACATGTGCTCGACTTTCAACCATTAGCCTCTGTCTTCCTTTATCTAAGGGCTTTCTCTGGGAGTAGCAGAGCCACTCTGCCTGTGTGTGCAACAGGACAAAAGAGTAGAGTTTGGAATCCATGCAGCAGCAGCCCTCAGCCAATGCCTGAATGTGGGTGCACGGGGAGATGAAGCTCCAGTTACCCAGAGAGGCAGCCTGCTTAATATTGCCTGCTTTTTTTTGTTGTTTGTTTGTTTGTTTGGCTTCTTTTCTCTCCCTGTCTTACTTCCTGTGATGGTAAATTTGATGTGTCAACTTGGCTGGGCTATGGTGGTCAGATACTTGGTCTAACATTATTCTGGATATTTTTCATGAGAGATGAGTAAGGGATGAGATTTACATGTAAATCATACACCTTGAGTAAAGCAGATTGTTCTCCAGAATATGGATGGGCCTCATTCAATCAGTTGAAGGACTGAATAGAACAAAAGGGTGATCTCCTCAAAGCAAGAGGGAATTGTCCAATAGACTGACTTTGGACCTGACCCATAACAATGGCTCTTAACTGTCCTTGGACTCAAACTTCAGCTCTTTCCTGAGTCTCATCAGGTTTTGGACTCACCAAGTCTCTAAAATCATGGGAACCAATTACCTGCACTTGAATCCTGAACTCAGGGTCTATTTCTGGGATAACCTAAATAAAAACTCCTGAGAATCTCATGGAGAAAAGGTGTGTGATTCTGGGCAAACTCATGTAAAATCAAAAAGGTAATAATTGAGCACTTACAATGTGCTTGTCATGTATTGCCCTGCCTTATGTACAGTATATCAATCAATCCTCACTATGCAACAGGTACTAATGTTGTCCTTATTTTACAGATGAGAAAAGTAAAATTTGACGAGTTAACTATCTGATTAAACCTAAAAAGCTCTAAACTTTGCATCCTAAATTGCTTTTTGCTAGTGCTCAACATCGATTTTCTGGTCAACAGAACAGAAAATGACCATTCCTCACTGCACGAGCACATGTTCTCCTGAATACGAATGCTATGAAGGGATAGCCAGGCACAACTGAGCTAGAAGATTGAGTCCATACCAGGATCAGCTTTTCCTACAATGTCCCAATATATCTGCTGTTGGGGTGCAAATTCCTGTTTCTAAGAATACTGTGCCTCTCTGAAGGGAAAAAGAAAAGGAAGGGAGAGACAAAAGATGGTGGCAGGCTGAATGTACAAAAAAGAACTTCAGGAGTCTTCTTGGAAAGCAAACAACTTTTGCAAAGCAACATTTTGATGAGTTAAGTGCAAATGAATCAGGAATAATGAGAAACACATGGGCTAAATTTTCCTTAAAATATACGAGTTTAAAAATTAAGAGGAAAAAGTGCTTGGGGAAAATGTGTTTTAAGTTTTAGCCAAACTGAAAACATTCACAAAACGGATCAAGATATTTGTTGAGCCCACAAAATGACTAGGTTGGTCCATCTTGGGCAGATAGAGTGATAAAGAGACATATAAACAGTGGAGAGAGACATGCTGGGCCGGCCAGGACAGAGCTTTACGATAGAACTGTTCCAGGCTCCCCAAAAGCTGTAAATTGGGGATTTAGAGTGATATTGCTTTTCTTTCATTTATTTCTCCAAGTAACATGAAGCTCTGCACTCTGAATGTAATACTAATGAATAAATAATACAGTCGTTTGAAAAGCTGTTTGTTGAGAACAAGAAATATATTTAGTTTTTTTTTAAGACCTTCAAAATCTGTGTTAACAAGAGAATCAAGAAACATGGAAGATGTGCCGGGATTCTGGAGGCTCCCACACACAAGCCAAAGAGACTCAACTCAGCTTGCCAGCTTCTGGGTGGCAGAAATGACAGGTGTCAGCATGGAAGGAACGCAGAGCCCAAAACTCCCCGTTGCTAGCTAAAGCAGCAACCCAGCCAGAGTGTTCCCTGGGAGGCAGAGCAGGGCCTTCCATGAAGACCCAGACCAGAGGTGCTAATCCTCCTCCTAAGCGCCAGGATTCATGGCGCCTCCCCTCTCCATGTCAATGGGAAGCTGTGACATTATCAGTCAGTTTCACATTCACACTCTCAGAAACAATGACCAAAGTTCCCCTTTTGTTTTGAATCAATATAATTTTTAGGTAAGAGGTAAGAAACAAGATTTGAGGAAATATTTGCTTGTTTTTTTTGTTTGTTTGTTAGTTTTTTTGTTTTTGTTTTTGTTTTTTTTTTTTTTGAGATGGAGTCTCACTCTGTCACCCAGGCTAGAGTGCAGTGGTGCAATCTCGGCTCACTGCAAACTCGACCTCCTGGATTCAAGCAATTCACCTGCCTCAGCCTCCCGAGTAACTGGGATTACAGGTGTCCACCACCATGCCCAGCTAATTTTTGTATTTTTAGTAGATACAGGATTTCACCATGTTGGCCAGGCTGGTCTGGAATTCCTGACCTCGTGATCTACTCGCCTCGGCCTCCCAAAACGCTAAGATTACAGGCGTGAGCCACTGCGCCCAGCCATATTTACTTGTTTTTAAAGAAACAATGCTGAGTCAAGTACCATGGCTCACACCTGTATTCCCAACACTTTGGGAGGCCGAGGTGGGCAGATCCCTTGAGCCCAGGAGTTTGAGACCGGCCTGGGCAACATACCGAGACCCTGTCTCTATAAAAAGTACAAAACTTAGCTGGGCATGGTGGCATGCATCTGTAGTCCTAGCTACTCAGGAGGCTGAGCAGGGAGGATCGCTTGAGCCCAGGAGGATGAAAGTGAGCTGTGATCACACCACTGCACTCTAGCCTGGGCATCAGAGTAAGCCCCTGTCTTAAAAAACAAAAAACAAACAAACAAAAACAACAAAAAGAAGCAACACTGATGTCTGGTGCTTCTTTCAATAGCACCATTCAGAGAACTTTACAAGGTCCAGAATTATCACTGGTGGTTCTGGGTCTAAAAGAGCAAATGAGGCAGATGCTATGGCCCAGCAGGAACAATGACACTCAGCATTGAGAATTGTCTTTGTGTTCCCTGAAAATTAGTCTGGGATACCCACTACTCTTTTCCCAAAAAAAGGCTCATAATGACCACCTAGAGTTTCACCTCTTTCCACTTTTGCTCTTCCAGTGACCTGCTGGGAGACCAGATTCCTTCATGGCCAGTGTTGACTCCACCCTATTTCTAGAAAGAGCCAACTGGAATCCAAGCATCTGGACCTAGGAAGAGATACCACTTTGGAAGCAATAGAGAATATTGGGTTTTCCAGGTGTAAAGATGGGCAAGGCCTGGGTTTGGGTAGACAGAACAAATGAAAAGCAAATTTCTGAAGAGATTCCTTAGAGCAACATGAACACATATTGCTGACTCTTCTGCTGGCTATCGTGCTTTACCAAAACTAAACAAACTTACTGTTGTGCACGTAGGGCCTTATGGAATTAGAAGTATATGGTCTTTGAGCTTTTGACCCAACTGGGATCAGTGGTTTTTTTGGCCCAACTTGGATCAGTGCTTTTTAACATCTCGATCTTCTTTAGAAAGTAAAATGCCTGATTGTCACTGAAATAAGAGCCCAGAGGGGGAAAAAATGACTCTCCTCTCACATTCTCTCTGTCTTCAAGACAACCAAAGAAAATCAACAGAAACCTAAGGAAACGGGGAAAAAAATGGAAGGAGAAACTCTTTTGTGGAAAGGTAAAGAAAAATGGCCTTTTTGAGGCTTGTCTGGAAAGAAAAGAGCCTTGGTTTGAAAGGCAACCAGCTCATTCTGTCACTTACCAAAGTGGGCAAGTTAACTTTGCTAAGTCTTGGTTTTCTTTTCTATAAGTTGGGGGCTGATTTGCCAGGCATTGTAAAAATTAGAAGTGATACAGGTACTGGCACATAGTAGATCATCAGTCATTGCAAGCCATTTGCTGTCATGCTTTCTGACTACCAGACAGAGCAGATGAAGTTGACATGCAGCTATACAGAAGAAACGTGTTTCGGTTCCCATCTGTCTGCCGATGAAGGGAACCTCTGAATGTTCCGAGAGTCTCTGCAGAGCAGCGTGGGCCTCCTGAACAGCAACGGTTCTGTGGAGGTGGGGTGACATTTCTGAAGTGTCTTGATTGACAACTTCAGCCATAAACATAAAGCAAAATAAAGTAACTTCTCTCTTATTAAGGAATACAGAGAACTCCCCTCCAGGTCGCCCACTTGAAACATGGAGAGGGCTCTGAGGGAATGAAAGTTGTTCTCAAGATGCAATTTGGGAGTCACTCAAGAAAGCGCCCTAGTCCTTCCTTGTGGGAGGAATGGCACTGTCACAGCTCACCAGCAGGGCATTAGGAAAATTGCATTCCTTGAAAGATGTTAACACTTAATTAGCAGAAGTGGTTCTATGGTCAAGTTCATCTGAGAAGCACGCAAACATCGTCTAAGCACTAAACAAGTCTTCGTAGAAATCATCTTAGTACATTTTATATACTCTTTAGAGAACCAGGGAATCTGGGAGAGGGAGATATAGCTTGGAACTTTTCCCATATTTAGTTGGCCACAGCTCCTTTTCTCCAGGCTCTCATGATCCAAAGGATACATCCTGGAGAGGGCTGGTGTGAGCAGCGCCGATCCATCAGCAAATTGTTTCTACTTCATGGTTCTTGAATGGAAATTGTTTATATATTTACCTTTCATTGTTGCTGGGTTTTGCTTTTACACCTCTGGTTCTCAAACTGGCTGCATATTTGAGTCACGTGAGCATCTTTTTAGGAAAATGAAAACAATTTAAAATCTGGAGCCCCAGTTCAGACCTCTCTAAATAGCAGCCAATGAGTCTGTACTTTCAAAATCTTCCACCGGGAAGTTTGGGGCAGCCAATCTGGCATGGCTAACCAAAGCCTGACACGGAAGCCACTCCCTCTCCCCTGTATCACTGACACCATTTTCCATCTTCTTGTCATCACAGACTTTACAGTTGTTGTCATGAGTCTAATCTGAAAATAAAACTGGCACGTGATGGCAACCAACCCAAAGGGAATTTTGAAGCCTGCAGAAAGAGGGATATTTTCTTTCCACTCTCCAAACTCAAGTAAGAACAATCATTGACTTTCCCTACAACCCATTAATTCTATATTTAGGGAACTAAAAGGAAAGGGGGGAAAAAATCAACCACAACCTCACACACAACGGAAAAGATTGTAGAATCCCAGTGGCTATGTTGGCAAAATGCAGCGTGCGTGGGCTTCATTGGGGTGTTACTAGTCTCATATATTAGATTTTTCTTTTCTAAAGTAGGTGAGTTAATTTGTCTTGGACTAACATTCCTACAGATAGAATAGAGATCTGGTATCTTCATCACCACTAGAGGTAGTACAATCTGGACACGCCAAGTCCCTTGTATGCCTGCAAGCAGTTTTAAAAGGTTTTGGTTAGCTCCACTTTTATTAGAATGAAAGCTTTTCACAAGTAAGAAGTTTTATGGGAGTTATTTTTAAAGTAATGTGTTTTTATTGGTTTCTGGTAAGATCAGTGAAATCACATGGCATTTTTAAAGAATTTTAAACCAAAAAAAGATGTTCAAACAACTTGCTTGAAACACAAAAGCCAGGAAAGTCAGAATAAGATATTTAAAGACAAGGAAGTTAATACCAAGATAAAAACAGTTCTGAAGAAGCAACAGAAAGAAGGAAAGAGTGCTACATGCCAGGACAGATATAAACTCAGCTTAGCATCTAAACTGTCGTTCATGTATTGAGGTAGAAACACGTCTCTTTAACTCCGTTGCCCTCCCCCAACCAGATGTGAGGATCACAATTTGTTGTGTGTAAAAATTAGGCTCATTAGATAAGAGAACATATTCTCAGTTGCCTAGACCTCAAAACAATAAAATTAACAATATGCAAAAATCCAACTGAGTGCAGGGAAATCAGCAGAATTTCAGACGCACAAATCACAGAAGATCCTAACTGGAATTCCACCTTCTTCAGTTCCTCCTCTTCTTTGTCTTCATCTTCTTAATCTTTGCTGTCTTTTTTTTTTTCTGATTATTAAGTTAATACATGCTCAATCCAAAACACTCAGACATGTTTAATGCAGCCTGAGAAAAACAATCTCATTCTTTAGGTGAAAAATAAAAACAGGTCAAGAGAAAAAAGGATGACTTACCCAAGGTCCACAGCAAGTCAACTGGCAATTTAAAACCAGAAATCAGGTATTTTAATAGTTCTTCAGCATAGTTAATAGTCATAATGTGTATGTATTTGTTGTGTAAACATATGCACATTTTTGCTGTTAACTTATTTTCTACACCCTTGCTATGGTTTGAATGTTAATATTTCCCCCTAAATTCATATGTTGGAACCTAATACCAATGTGATAGTGTTAAGAAGTGGGGCCTTTGGGGAGTGATTAAGTCACGAGAGCTTCACCCTCATGAATCAGATTAGTGCCCTTAGAAAAGAGGCTCCAGGGTGCCACCTTGCCCCATCCCCATGTGAGGATGCAGCAACAAGGCATCACCTGAGGAGCAGGGAGCAAGTCCTCAACAGATACCAAATCTGCAGGTGTCCTGATCTTGGACTTTCCAGCCTCCAGCACTGTGAGCAATACATTTCTGTTGTTTATCAATTGCCCTGTCTAAGGCATTTTGTTACAGAAGCCTGAATGGACCAAGATACCCTTACAGTGTGCAGGCACAAGCACACATGCTGGCACACACACACACAACATGAGTGTAAGCATCAAAAGGCAAGATTCATGTCTTTCTAATACAGCACTGTAGACCAAGTCTCCAGCACTTACTAGGTGTGCAATAGACACATAGATGATTAAGTGAATGGATCTCTTCACAATGCTTTTTAAAAAGCAAACCATAGCTGTCTCATAACCCTTGATCCAATACAAGTGAGCAATCAAATAGATCTATTAATGTGATATAATACCTGTAAAACCTCAGAACTCTTCTACCTAATTACAGAAAGCAGTTGAAGAGTGAATTTCCACCTATCCTCTGCAAAGGGTACCTCGAGGCAACAGTTTTCTAGAAAGAAAACTATAATGAGCTTGTACACACCTGGGGACAAGTTCTGTCTGGGCCATTGTAGTTGTGCGGTCTTAGGACTTCCGCCCCTCCTAGAGGTGACAGTGGTATTAGTCACCTATTCCCCTTGAGTTGGTACAAGGGTTAAGTGGAATGATAATTTGGAGAGAAACAAAAGTCAGAAAAGTTACAAACATACAGACTTTGTATTTCAGACAAGAAACTTTCTTAGAGTGCTTTTTTTTTTTTTTTTTGGTCTACTTTGGTACCATGTGGTGATGTTATATAGAAGATGTAAATGCTTTTTGTAAAATGTGGACCCACCTAACTAGATAATGGTTATTTTCATAGAGTGTGAACATTCTCCTTTTTGAAGTGCAATCTTCAAGACTATCTCTCCTTATCTGCTCTGAAAAAGGATTCCATCTGTTTCCTTCTAAAGAGCATCGCTTAATCTTGAAATACCACCTGGCTCCCTCCAAATTTAATTTTAACTATGAGACACATCATTACTTAGAACTAAGAGATTTTCCCACCTTGGACACAAGTTGAGAAGGGGAAAACTTGAGTCTCTGGCTGCCATTGCTTTGGACATTCTTCAATTGATAAAAGATTAAGCAGTGTTCAGTAAACTTGACCACCTACCACTGAGAGTACACTGCCTGTACCTTCTCCCATTCCTTTTTTTTTTTTTTTTTTTTTTTTGATATGGAGTCTCACTCTGTTGCCCAGGCTGGAGTGCAGTGGTGTGATCTCAGCTCACATCAACCTCTGCCTCCTGGGTTTAATAATTCTGGTGTCTCAACCTCTCTAGTAGCTAGGATTACAGGCATGCACCATCATGTCTAGCTAATTTTTGTACTTTTACCAGGGACAGGGTTTTGCCATGTTGGCTAGGCTGGTCTTGAACTCCTGACCTCAAATGATCCACCAGATCTCGGCCTCCCAAAGTTCTGGGATTATACGCATGAGTCACTGTGCCTAGCCTGCCTTTTTTTGGAGGGGGGCACATAGAGGAAATTTCCACCATTTTCCCCTCTTACTGGGTTGGCTTATAGGTAGTTATTTATGGTGTTTATCAAATATGTTTGGCTCTCCACCTCTTCTGCACATCACAGGACTGTTTCCTGGCCTCTTGTGTTTGAGTGAAGCCATATGAGTTGCATATAGAAATGATGTGCCACTTCCAATATAGAAAATTTAATTGCTAAGGAAAATATCATTAGAGATCTGTTTTCTCTGCTGTAGTACCCAGCAACACTTGCATGCCAGCCTACATGCCAGATTATAGAGGCAGAGAACAAAGCCCCCAACTGACCCAAAATGAACATGTACGAGACATTAATTTTTATGGTCCAAGTTGCTAAAATATTGAAGTTGTTACCGCAGCATAACCTAGCCTGTCAAGACTAAGAAAAATGGGGAAAATAGAGAATATTTGCATCAATTAGCTATTGCCTATACCTATAATAAACCACCCCAAAACCTAGTGATTTAAAACACCTACCATTTTACTTGCTCATGACTCTGTGGGTCAGCAATTTGGGTTGGGCTCAGCTGAGTGGTTCTTCTGCTTATTTCACTCAAGTCACTGCTGTAGCTGCAGTCCATGGGTATATTGATTGGAAGCTGATTGGCTTAGGAGTCTTCAGCTTAGATATCCCATTGCTGCTCCATGTATTCTGTCTCTGGTAGGCTTGCTCAAGCTTCTTGACCTGAGCCTCCATACAGCAAGAGAGCAACAGTAGAACCTACAACACCTTTTGAGGCCTGTGATAAGAACTTCCACATCCTATGGATCAGAGCAAGTCTCTAGTTCAGACTCATGGGGATGAAAAAAATAGACTCCATCTCTTATGGAGGTGGCAGCAAAGTCACATTGCAAACATAGGGAGGGGAGGAACTTGTGGTCATTTTTTGCAATCTATCACATCATCTCATGACTAGTATACCAGCCCAGAATGTTTAGACATTGAAACAGCATCCTGTCTATTTTAGAGGGGAGGGGTATCATCAACAAGATTTTGCTTAAAAAACAATTAACTAAAGAACCCATTATTCCAGCACTTGCCCACAGAGGGTTGTCGTTACCCAGTTTCCATGACACTACATGGTCTTCTTGCAACCAGTAGACACCCTACCTCCCAGGATGCTTGGGCCATTTTCTCTACCATCTTTTATACAATGTTTTAAGAAAACATACCTCTTTCAGGAAAATGACTTGGAAAAATGAGATAAGAGCCATAGAGTTCCCAGTTTCACTGAAGTGGATTGAAAATTCCAACAATGGCTCCCACAACATAGGGCAACAATTGATATCTGGAGGCAGTGAGGACCAGGGAGAAATTTGAATAAGAAGTGGGAAGGAGAGCTTCTTACAAAAGTGAACAGCTTGATAAAGGCACTGATGAGTAATAATAGCAGTTACTCACTGAGTACTTAATATTATTACTCCTAATAGTAATAAATGCTAAAAAATAAAAAATAAAAAAAAAAAAAAGCATGTGCTCTCCTAAGAATGAGGCTAAATGTTTATTAAAATGTGAGGGACTTTGGATAAGCAGTAGTCAGTTTATAGGAAGCCTACATTGGCTCCTTGCTTATATAATTTTAACAAATTAGCAATAAAACCCACTGAAAAAGGATAATTATCAGAGAGAAAAAATACTCAGTGTTGATGAGACAATGGCAGAAGGCAACCCCTCGACCCCACTCCTCATTCTGATGCCCACCTACCATTTTATCTTCACCTGTAGCTCCCCCTGGTTAAACTTCCAGATTCTATAGGTTCATTCCTCTTGTCCCGCAAATCCTTGGACCTGCAGTCTCCACCTTCTGGTGTTCAGAGAAGGCCTGGATGGCCAGAGTACAGGGTTCACAGACCTGGCATCCCAGATCCTGCCTTCAGCTGCCACCTTAGACAAAGCAGTGGTTAGGGAGGTTGGGGTCAGGGAGCACATGAGGACAGAAAATGCTCCCTCAGCCATATCACCCCCTAAAGACTACAGGATGACTGAAAGGTAGCTGCTCTTGCAATGGAATGTGAATGATCTTCCCCAGGGCAATTGGATAGATCCAGCTCCAAGAGGTTCCAAAATTTGGAAGGACAGCCTCTGGGCTGGCTGTGAAAATTACACAAAAATTGTAACGTGGGCCCCTGAGGTCACTCTCTGCAGGTCTGTTCCCCATGGCTTGCCAGTTCTTTTTGCTCTCACCCAATGTCCTATTCTCTGGTGGCCATGTAATGACTCCTGAGGTCAGAAAATGAGTCTACCTCTACAAGAAATCCATCCTCAGCTAGTGAAGGAGGCTGCAGGGCATCTCCCACCCTTCATTCATGCCCAAAAGCTTATTTCACTGTTAGCCTGCCCAGGTTTAACCATTTCGTTGTCTTTTACATAAAATTATAACAGGGTTTCAGTTGAGGCTGGATTTCTAAAATCTTGATACCTAAGAACTAAGGCTATAAAACCACTTTTAAAACTAAAGTCAGATTTTCAGTTCAAATTGGGAGAGGGATCACACACTTTTATCTTCTGTTTTTCCCTCAATACTAACAGAATACTACTATGAACCCAAAGATCGCTGAGATAAGGAGGAAGGGATCCTTAAGTAGAGCAGAGAATCTGTATTGTTTCTGGAATGTGGAAAGTATAGGGGATCCTACAGATGCATGAGTCACAGAAGAGGAAGCTGGAGTCCAGAGCACCCAGAGAAGGCCCCTGCAAAGGTGGAAGGAATTCTTCCTTGCTGACCTCTGGAGAGCTATAAGCCTTTTACCTGTAGGTAGGCAGAGCAGAAGCAGAAAGGGGAGAATAAATAAGGTAATAAATTAAAGTTCTCTCAGGCTCCTCTCTTCTATTCCCTACTCTTAGCACACTGAGCAAATGATGGTTTATACCCAAGACTTGGACTAGGGCTCCTGATATGGCTGTCAATTGCCTCTTGCAGATGGAGGGGGAAACCTGCTAGTTGTCCCAGCCACCCCAAACTCTCACCACCATATGCCAAGGTTCAAATCACCTTATTCTACCATGAAGGGAACGTAGGGAAGATGAGTTGGGAAGAAGAATTGTAAAACCAAAATGGAGAATGCCTGCTGTGTAAATCAGCCAAGTGCATAACTGGCACACAAGAATGGGCAACCAAAGATCAAGAGCCAGGTGGAAAATCCATTGAGGATACCTTGCAGCCCCAAACTAATAAGTGAGCAAAAAATGACCCCAGAAAACAGGAAATTCAAGAAACAGGGGAAAAATATTTTAAAAATCAAATAAGTACACTAAGATTTAAGGCAATATTACTTTATGACAAAATATACTGAGGAAACAAATCAGAAGATAAGAAAAAGTACTTTAAAAATAAAAATGTGATAATATTGTGAATATTTTTGCTTGTCCACTCAGCATTTATTGCTCCTTCAATCATTCCCAAAGAACACCCATTTTGTTGAGGTATCCCCTCATCCCAGAAAGCTTATGTGACTCAATAGGCAACTTTTGGTTGTTACAAGGAGATGGGGGTTAAAAGGAATGAGGGTGTGGTAGGCTGAGTACTGGCCATGGTCACCCCAATCTTTAGCAACCACCACCCTGATCAGTAGGCAGCCATCTGACTGACAACATTGAGGGAAGATCATTCACCAGCAAAAATTTACAAGTCCCTAAAGGCTCAGAAGAGTGTTAGCATTGTTTAGCAATAACATATTTTTAATTTAATTAATTTAAATAATTTAATTAATTTAATTTTAAAAATAATACAATTGTATACTTAATACACTACAATATAGTATAAACATTACTTTTCTATGCACTGGGAAAACAAAAAAAATTTTTGACTCACTTTATTGTGATATTTGCTTTATTGTAATAGTCTGGAGCTGAACCTTCAATGTCTCTAACATATGCCCATATGAAAACTATATTTCAACAAAGCTGTTAAAAGATAAAAAATATAGCCAAAAATATTTTACACATGAAAGTTCATATTGAACAGAAACACCAAATACTGTGTAGGATTGGAAAAAAAAAAAACCCACATTTCAAAATACTCTTATAAAAACTTACAGAGAATAAGAACAGTTAACTACAAAGACAAAGCTTCATCTGACTTGTTACAAATAATACAGAATACAGGAAGAAAATGGATGGATCTGAACATTATTTTTAAAATGTTTGAGTCTAGATTTTTATACTCAGCTCAACTATACAAATCATGAGAGGATGAGGTAAAGATATTTTTCAGACATGTAAAGACTCAAGGTTTTTTCCTGCCTATCTCTCCCCCAATTTTTTTTTAACAAGCAAATGAAAAAAGACTAATAAAAGACAAAGGATTCTATCAACAGAGGATCGCCATACGTGGTAGAGAGAATAATGACCCCCATCAAAGATATCCACATAATGATCTCTTAATCTATGAAGATGTTATCTTACTATGGTCAAATAACAAGATAAACCCTGCAGTAACAAATGTATTTACATAATCATAATATTTTCACTGCAGTTTATGAGGTTTTAACTTATAGGAAAATACTGATTACTGATTATTCTTATAGAACATAAAGTGTTATAAACCTTGGCAATGTGAAAATACTCCTATGACTAACAGGAATTAAAGAAAGTGGGAGGGCTATGTAGAAATGCTAATTTCCTTAATCTTGCAGTGTCAAGAGAGATGATATGACATAATGTTAATAAATCTGAAAATAGAAATACATTATTGAACAGATATAAAGCCCTCCAACAGAAAAACTTGACAACAGAAAATACCTAACAAAATTGGATGAAGGACATGGGGAGAATTAGTTCAGACCCTCATATTTCTTATGAGGAAGCTGGAAAACACTGTTCAAAATTCATAGACCAAAAAGTAGAGTTGTGTGCATTGCATGTGGACATTTGAAATCAACTTGGAGAAACTAAAACTAGGAACAATCAAATACGGTTACCTCTGTGGAGCAGATGGAGTATAGCAATCAGGGAGAAGGGATGCTTTTCTTTTCCACTTTACACCCATATTTCCCCCCCGATCAGCTCCACCTATGGAGAAGAAAACTGTTGCTCCAGCTGTTGGGCTACTGCCTACAGTAGTAGACAGTCATCAGCTATCAGCCCTCTTCAGATAGTGCCTCAGCTAAAGAAAGTTGCCTTGCCCAAGTCCCTTCCTTTTAGAGGTAGCCTACTTAAGATGTTTAGTCTAGATCAGTGATGCAAAGTCCTGGCTTCCTCACTCAACTAAGGACCATTCTGAAGAGCCAGTCCAGCTTCAGAGGTCTCCATGGAATCATTGCATTACTGTGACAGCATCACAGCCCAGCCACTCCCTCAGCCCCAATTCTGCTTCCTCATTTTCCCTCACAGGCTTCGATCTCAAGAGTCTTCCTTTATAAACTTCCCACTTGATAATCTCTATCTCCGAGTCTGCATCCTAAACGACCCAATCTGGGATAGTTTTACACTAACTTTTTAAAAAAACCATTCCTAAATTAATTTTATAAATGCAAGCACAGAGCTATGTGCATGCTTTTATTGATTTGTTTTCTTCTAGAAATAAAGGCTCACTTAAAATCTGAGGAAAGATAAGCTTTATTTTGAGAAAAATGCTCTAAGAGGCTGTCTGCTTATGCAGAATTGCACCAACTCTCCCCATCTATGATGCAGAGGTTGAAGACACTGGTGAGCTAAGCTCCTTTGCATTGTAATAGGAAAGATTGCCTTCTTGAAGCACAGGTGGCCTTGCATTCTCTCAGTGTACCTTAGCAGAGTATCTTTCACCTGCAGGGCTTGTTGGTGAGGGTATTTTGGTTTGTTTTATTTTTAATTGACACGAAATTGTACATATTTATGGCATACAAAGTGATATTCTAAACTAAATTTGGAAGGCCACACCCAATGTCTTTTCTTAAAAGAATAAGGGTGCATTGCTATTCTGTCCAAATAGATGAACACATTCATATTGTCAGAAGCATCTCATGCCATGGGAAACTATGAGGCCTTGGTAATAACTTCCAGTGATTTCCCACAACATGAAAATCCAATTCAAACTCTTAATCAAGTCTTACTAGGTCCTAGGAGATCCTGCCTCCACCTATGTTTCTGTTTCATCTTATAGCACCTCTCCCCCTATTCATGACTCTAGAGCCACACTGCCTCATTGCATCCTTGGAATCCACCATGCTGATTTCTGCCTCAGAACATTTGCATAAGCCGTTGTCTTTGCTTAAAATGCCTGAAATATTCTTCTCCTGAATCTTTGTTTAGCTGACTCTATCTTGCCAATTCAGGTATCTGTTATAATGCTCCCTTGGGAAAGAGACCTTCCCCGAGCATTCAATAGAAGGCAATGCCCTCTTCCTTCTCTATGGCATCACTCAACTTTCATTTCTCCAGAGCACTTAGCACCCACTGAGATTACCTTGCGTTTCTTTCTTGTTTAGTCTCTTCTCTCCTTGCCTCCCAAAAGGGAACCTTAGAGCAGGAACTTCCTTTGACAGGGTCTTGCTGTTTTTGCAGAACCTTCAGCAATGCTGGGCCCTACCTGTTGCTTAATAAATAGTTATTGAATCAGCAAATATAAAACTATATGAATTTAGTAGGTTTAGAAATCTCACCCCAAATTAGAAGGAAAGCTTTGTATTTTTAAAGAAATTAGAAGATAAGTTCATAATTCTGAAATACCCTAAGTGTTGTCAACTTAACTAAGTGGTGCTTGTGACACAAAATGCCCTGGAAACACTGATGAAAGCTATTGTCCTTCTCCTCAGGAAAAAAAAGTATGTCTATACACCTTGTATATCCACAAAGTATGATGCGTGCAGTTTCAAGATTTCTTCCCCTAGGTTGAGAAGCCCTACTTTAAAGACTATGTGAAAACCATTTGTAAATGGCACTAAGTTAGCAGGCAAATGAGTGTTGCAGGAGTAACTGCATGTCATTCCCCCACCCCCGCGCCCCGTATGGTCTACACCCATTTAAACAGCTCTGGCTAAATGGGAGCCACATCACGGAGCAGGCAAAACAGGGTCAAGCTAGCAGGAGGCCTTAAGAGGTCATCTTCTCTAACCTCTTGCTGTGCATGACTGCTCGTCCAAACATCTCCAGCAGGCTCGATGATCTTATCAATGGCCTCTTGGCCTCAGTTAACCTCTCTAAAGAGATAGTAGCCCCATCTAATATAATTTATCTTTAAACACATCAGTCTCCTGCATTTGACTATAAATTCATTGAAGACAGGTTTACCTAACAATCTCTAGTGCTGAGTTAGCACAAAACTTCAATGTTTG
Organism: Macaca thibetana thibetana; assembly: GCF_024542745.1. NCBI lineage: Eukaryota > Metazoa > Chordata > Mammalia > Primates > Cercopithecidae > Macaca > Macaca thibetana. Next base: position 40,738,235 of record NC_065597.1, read on the forward strand.
CAAAGCAGATACTAAGTACCAGGCACTGGGCTCAGAACTTTACACTAATAAACTATTTTAAATTTCAAAAATCGAGTACTTATCATAATCCTAAGAGAGATAATCTATCATTTATTTGCTCACGTGTTTATTATTTTACTTTCTTTACTGGAATGTAGATTTCTTTGGAATCGTCAGTTACAAGTGAATCCAGTAAATATAGCTGAATAAGTGAGTGAATGAATGAATGAATGATGACACCATGCAGATGAGAACAAAAAGATAAGAAAGCGCTTTCACTCTTAAGGCAGACAAATAGTGAGCCAAGAAAAACTATAAACAAACAGGTAAATATTTTATTTCCAGTTGTGTTAAATGCTCTAAAGAAAGATTTCTTTCCTCTAAATAAAGCTTATCAATGAGCTTGAGAGTGGCTTGTGGCAGCGGGATGCAGTATTAGATAAGCAGTCTGGGAGCTCTCTCTGAGGAAGGGATATTGAAGCCTAGACCAAGTGGTTAGAAAGATGTAGCAATAAGAAAATTTCAGAGAAGAAGATTCCAGATGGAAAGAACAGCAGGTGCAAAGGCCCTGAAGTGGGTGCTTGACATGGTCCAGGAGCAGAAAGAAGGCCATTGTGCTTAGAGCTAACAGGTTCCACCGAGAGCTCTGACGAGAAGTTTGGGGACATTGGCAGGGGCTGTATCATGTAGTATAAGAACGTTGGATTTTATTCCAATTGCTATTAAAAGCCACAGAGTAGCTTTAAATAGGAGGTTGACCTAACATTTTTAAAGATCACTCTGGCTTCTGTCTGGAGAATGAACTGTAGGGGACAGAAAGCCCCAGGCCATGAGCAAAGGGATGCAGACTGGCTGGAAGGCTGGTGGAAGGATGGCTCCCATGAGCCAGGGGACCTGAGGCCTAATCTCAGCCTTGTCCTGACCACTCGCAGGGTGGGTGTTGCTCTACCACCTGGGCCTTCATTTTCCCACTTATAAAATAAAAGGGGCTCATGGGGCTATCTATTGCTGCTATTTCCTTCCTTCCTTCCTTCCTTCCTTCCTTCCTTCCTTCCTTCCTTCCTTCCTTCCTTCCTTCCTTCCTTCCTTCCTTCCTTCCTTCCTTCCTTCCTTCCTTCCTTCCTTCCTTCCTTCCTTCTCTCTCTCTCTCTCTTTCTTTCTTTCTTTTTTGTCTTGCCCTGCCACCCAGGCTGGAATGCAGCATTGCAATCTCAGTTCACTGCAACCTCCACCTCCTGGGTTCAAGCAATTCTCCTGCCTCAGCCTCCTGAATAGCTGGGACTAAAGGTGCACCCCACCATGCCCAGCTATTTTTTTTTTTTTTGTATTTTTAGTAGAGGTGTGGTTTCGCCATATTAGCCAGGATTGTCTTGATCTCCCGACCTTGTGATCTGCCCGCCTTGACCCCCAAAGTGCTGGGATTACAGGCGTGAACCACTGTGCCTGGCTTATTGCTGCTATTTCAACCATGACATTGTTAAACTTCTGAATCTTAGTCTTGTCTTTGTCATTTGGATTCAGAGACAAATCTAAAGAGAGCAGATCTGCCCTCCTCCTGCCTGGACCTTCCTGAGACAGCCCAGCTAACACATAAGTAGCAAAGCTCAGACCAGCAGTATGAGGCTCTGTGGCAGGGGCTAGCTGACAGAAGCCAAGCATGTGCTTCCTACGTGCTTCATGAGAGGGGCCAACCCCTACTGGATCCTGCTCCCTAGTCAAAGCCAAAAACAGACCGCACCCTGCTTTTAAAACAGCGACTCATCAGGAAGACTCTGATGGGGCTTTGTTTCTTGTTTTGCTCTTTGGTCCCCAAAAGGAACACATGGCCACCCCTCGGGGCTCATCCCAGTGTCTCCTCTTGGAAGGAAGATGTGCTCTTTCTAGGCCAGCATTCCAAATGCAGCAACGCTTTGGTTTGACAAAGAGAAAGGGGGTCTGACCTGGTTGGATATTGAATCTGGCTCTCTCCCTCCCTCCCACCTCCCCGCCTTTCCTTTTATCTCCCAAAGTGGTCCTCTCCGGGCTGATGGGAGAGGGCGTGCGCTGTGCTGGGGGTCACATCGCCTCCCCTCCCGACTTCCTCAGCCCCCGCGTCCCTCGCACACTTGCTTGTGCAGCTGCTGTGTGTAAATTCCTCACATACATCTCTGGCCGGCCAGTTTATTTTTACAAACAATAAATAGGACGACATTCCTATGGTGTCCCTCTCTGGACAGTCTAGTTTACAGAGCTGAAGAGACAGTGATGGAAGATTGGTGGGGTTTATACAGATGGTGGTCCGCATGTCGTAAATCTCATAAACACAGAGTGAGGGTTTTTTTTTTTTTTTTTTCTAAGAAACACAAACAACAACAACTTACTCCCCCACCCCCTTTTTTTTCTTTCCCCCAAGATCACAAGACATTATCAAGGCCTGCAAATCATGACCAGATGATATTAAGTTGCTTCAATAACACTCTGGATCCCTTCCGGTGTGCTATTTTTCTTCATTAGAAACGATAGCCCAAGTGCACCAAGGCCTCTTTCCTTCTCCTCAAAATTTATAGATCACAGCCTCTAAACTAATTGTTACTTGCACACTAGGCTGCAAGCTGTTTGTGCATGGAGCAATTACCTCCAAGGCTTGATGAAAGGCATGGGGGAGGCAGGAGGGTGAGGAAATTGAAACACTCAGGCAGGGTGGCCAGGGTGCCCTGACATTGTGGATAAAAGTGAATGCGAAGTTCCCTTATCCATCACCTACCTTGTTCAAAGCTTGAGATGTGACAGATACCTGGTGCAAGCTGCTGACTTCATATCGTTATGAACCAAGCCCCTTCCAGACCAACATCTCCCTAGGAAAGAGAAGCATTTGCCCAGATTCTCTGTCTTAACCTCCCAGGTTATAGCACTTCCTATAGCTCAGAGAGTCATTGACTTCCCTGTGAATAAGCAAAGCAAGAGATTGGGTTCCCTGTGGCTACCCTGTCCAGGAGGTTCTCAGGATCTGGGTAGCAAAGCTAAGAGTGCACTCACTGGATGACTGCCAGGTGCTGTCCCTGTGACAGCATCATCCCACCTCAAGCCAGGTTCTCCTCCCCTAGGCAGAGCAAAATCTGAAGGCCTGGGGTCAGAATTAGAGATCTGTCTGACTGCTGCCTTTTGTAGACAGAGAAACAGAGGCTCACCGGCAGGCCAACATCACAGGGCATGCTAGTGCCAGAGCCAGGTCTCTTGACTCCATACTCAGATCTGTTACTGTCTGGCAATGTTGATGCCCTGGAAATCATGCCACTTGGAGGTAGAGTTCTCATTCAAAATGCCATGCGAGAAATAGCCCCAGCTGATCCCACCAAGGATGATTACCAAAGAGTCGCAGCACATCACCAGTCATAGTCCAGCAGAAAGAAAGTTCTTATTTAGTGGGGTTCGCAAAGTGGTGTTCTTTCCGGGGTACAATCAGGCTTGGTCAATCAAGTCTTCGAGATCAGCCCATAATATGAGGACGCTGTTAGTGTGCCATCTGTAACCCCCAACACCCACCATTCTTGTGTCCTGCCAGAACCTGGGACTGTGCGTGAGAGATGCTCAGCCCTCATGATGCTGAACAGAAATGCCAATGAGTGAACACTCTGGGAGCAGCACTCTACCAAAGAAGGAAAGGAGTGGTGAATAAATGCCTCGGTTTCCTCCTCCCTCAAAGGGAACAACTCCAAGGCATCGCTTCTGGGTGTCCCAGGGTTCCCCGGTGGGATTGAGCCCTGACATGCACAGGCGTATGCTGCTCCTTAGCACAAATTTTAGTGGATGCCTTCTCTGCCCCACATTACCTCCCAACTGCCCTGCCAGCAATTCCAGAGATCACTGTCTAAATAAATTTCTCGCTTGCAAATCCTTGTCTCAGAGTCCACTTCCGGGGAAACCAAACCCAAGATACTTCCCAGTGTCTTCTCTCTTTGTGAAGAATGTTGAGGTCTGTTTAATGGTTCCCTTTAAAAAAAAGTGTTTTCTTCCTTTTTTTTTTTTTTTGACAGAGTCTTGCTGTGTCTCCAGGCTGGAGTACAGTGGCGTGATCTCGGCTCACTGCAACCTCTGCCTCCTGGGTTCAGGCGATTCCCCTGCCCCAGCCTCCCTGCTAGTCCTGCTAGCTGGGACCACAGGCACCCGCCACCACGCCTGGCTAATTTTTTGTATTTTAGTAGAGATGGGGTTTCACCATGTTGGCCAGGATGGTCTTGATTTCCTGACTTCATGATCCACCTGCCTTGGCCTCCCAAAGTGTTGGGATTACAGGCATGAGCCACCGTGCCCAGCCAAAAATACATTTTCTTTATCAGAATTTTTAATTAAGGATATTTGAAATAAAGATAAAAAAACAAAGATTCCTGTTCTATTAAAAATCAGAAAATCTGGCATCCACGCATGGCAGCCCTGAGCAGGAGCTGGAAGGGGCCGCCACTTTCAGAGAAGGCTGTTCTCTCCACTTCCTTACGGTTCCCACCAGGTCCAGCTTTGTTCTTTCAGGTCAGTTTCCTGGTCCCTATAGACAATTGAGTTTTTGAACTCAAGATTTCTGTTTCATCCTAGGCATCTTCTAAAGAGCTGTAGACAACAGATCAAGCATTTTTCTTGCATTCCGTTTAATTTCTTCCTGAAATCTAACAAAGGAATTCCCCATGATTTGGGCAACTATGCCTCTTTTTGTTCTTTTTAAATTCAGATTTTTATGATAGTTACTCTCTGTTTTTACAGCAGAAGAGATTTCCCTGATCTGCAGTCATCTGTGTAAGCTCCCTGCACTTTTTTCACATTCAACAGGAAACGAGACCAATGACATGCCCCGTTGCCTTCAGTTCATGGTGGGCTCCTGCGTAGCCCACTTGAATGGTTTTGATTTTTCCCTTGAGAAGATGAACTCTCAAAAATAATTCCCATCCTCCTCCTTCCTCATACCCTACCACTACTACTATTCATGAGTTATTTTTCTTCTTGTATGGAGGAATCCTTTGGACCCCTCAAAGACTTCTCAAATTGCATCAATTCACTTTTCTCTCATATCAAAGTACTACGTGGTACCATTGTCAGCCTCATAATATAACCAACTATAATAAAACAAATCTAAATATGTGTTTAAAAGAGCATGTGTGACCTACTGTGGTAGTGTGGTGTAACATTTGAATTCTGTCACCTTAGAAACTTAGAGGTTTACCTGAAAAATGCCATCACTTCTGTTCCATGGAATTGAACTTTTGCCAGGATCCTTTTGCTGTGGCTGCAAAAGGGTCAACGTGTAGGATAAGGGAGAAATTCATTCCATTGTCCAGGTAATGTGCCTACATAAATCTAAAAGCCGGACATAAGAAAACTTCATTTTTTTGCTTCATCTCTGCTGGTTTTTCACCAACTGAAGAAGGGCAGACCATTGAATGTGAATGATTCTGAGAAGTTTGCATTCTTAGGAGAACTGAGTCATTGGCCCCATGGCTTCCTTGTTCCTCCTCTGGGTTTGGCCTTGTGTGAACAGGTGGCAACAAGGTCTTAAAATTACCAATGAACACACTTCTGTCCCAAATCTGCTTTGTAGCGGGAGCTCTGAGCTTGGAATCCACAGCAGCCTGGCCACTCCAGCCAACAAGAGGAAGCAATGCAGCAAAGCACAGGGTCAAAGAGTGGAGGTACTTTTAGGATATTTTCCAGGTAAACATCCTATAAATAGGGAGAGTCAAGATGCCACAGCAGGCAGTCCCAGCATGGAATACAAAGCATAGGTGTGGCATGGAGACCCAGTGGAGGGACCAGCACAACCTAAGGAGAAACCTCAGAACATCAGAACTAGAGTGGAACTCAGGTATGGGGCTTTCTTATGGGGGCAAAGAAGGCGGCCATGTCAACATGCCAGGGAGTCTCACCCCAAGCAAGGTTCTGCCTCTCCTCTACTTAAACCCCTAAAAGGCTCCCTGTTGCTCTCAAGATAAAGTCTAAACCCCTAAACAGAGCTTTTCAACATCAAGGGTCTGGTTGGCCTCACAGAACTTCATTTGTTCCTCATTGTCTGTCCACAGGCTCTCTGACTGCTGGGCTGGGCCTTGAGTAAGCTGGTGGGGGGATTGGAGATCAACCAGACCTGGTGCCCACCCTCAGGAAGCTCACTGTTCAGTAGGGAGACAGATAGGGGACAAATAGTTTACAGAGCTACTTCATAAGTGTTGTGAGAATTCAGAGATGACAAAAAGAAAGGGGTGATCAGCTCATTTGGGGGCGGGAAGGAAGTCCTTCAAACCAAAGACCTTCAAGACCAAGGAACAGTTCACTGAGGGCAGGACAAAAGAAACGAAAACAGTCCAGCAGAGAGATAATGACTTGAACACAGACGGAGGGGCTCAATGCTGCTTGGAACATAAGAACTTCAGTGAGACAGGAGGTCACAAGGGATGTCTGGGGGACTAGAGGGACGTCTTGGTTCCTGGGCCAAAACTCAAGTTTCCATGCTGAGTTATGGGGACTACCTGGAGGTCACCTGTGCTTGGAGGCTTCCTGAGTCTGTCAGTACTGTGTAGGTTATATGTGGCACATCCTCCCACAAGAGACATGAATGTTGGGCTCACGTTCCTGGAAAATCAAGTGGGTATCATGGCTCCAGGGTCCTTTCTCCACCTCTGAGCTCCTCTTTCCTCCTTGTTGGCTTTGTATTTCAGCCAAGTTTTCCCCAAGTGATGACAAAGATGGCCATGGGGAGCTCAGAGATGCATCTACAAGTTTAACAACCTTCTAGATAGAGTTTCCCTTCCCTATTAGTTTCCACGAAATTTCAAGGGAAATAGCCTCATTGGTCCCAGCTGTGCCACATCCTTGTTTCTGGACCAATTGCTGCGGCCAAGGAGATGTAGCATTTTCTGAAGCCAGACCCAGGTCATGGCTAATTCCTGTAGCCCTGGGTAGGGTCAGTTTCCCCTGCTCCCATGATGATTGTGGATAGAGTGTTGGCAACCCAGGAGAAATGAGGGTTTTTTTGCTAAAATGGACACTGAATACAGGGCAAGTAAAAGCCAGTGCTATTTCCCATACAACTCTGAATCGAGCCCCTTACCCTCCAGATGTACAGCTTGTGCAGAGAACAACATCCCTCTTGCCAAGATGATAGCTGCCTTGACTTTGATGTTCCTCAGTTTCCACACTTAACGTCAGCTCTTCTGCCAGGGCTGCATACTTGTTTGTTTTGTCTGGACAGATTTTTGTGATGCTTCTGCTGCAGGAAACAGCTACATCAATAAGGTCCACTGTTTTGTTAGCTTTATCAAGGAGCAGAATGTCTGCTCTGGTGAGCTGCTTTTGTGTCTCCAGCTATCTCAGAATAGCTGTTTTCCAACATATTCTTTTTCTTTGTGCTATTTTCTTTACCCAAGCCCACTTTCAAATAATTAATTGGTGAGCTTTGTGGCAACATTCTTGTACCTATTAGCATTTCATCCTGCTATCCAAGGTGGTTTACGACTTCTGTATTTCCTAGCAATTAGATTTTGCTTATCAAGCAAATGGGTTCAAGAGCAATGACATTGCACTGTATCTATGAAAACAGGTCTTCAAAGCACGAAAAATGACATGTTATGTTACTCCTGCTGTTGCTATGGCTACTTTGCCTGCATAATATTGACTAAGGAGATGTCAGAAAATCTGCTAAAGAGCAGAGATTTCTGTATCTTTCTTCCCTCCCTTTCTCCTTCCTTCAGCAAAGACTTACTGAGCAACTATTACACCCTAGGCACTAGACATATAGTAATATTTCTAAAATTCACCTAATATCATATATAACTATATCTATAATAATATAATACTATCTTATGTAAGTATGTATCTACAATATAATATAAATATACAAAATACATAAATATTTATATATAAATAAATTATAAATATATATTTGATCTATGACATATGTATCAGTGCTTACTATTTGACAGGCACTGTTCTAAGAACTCTGCACACAAAAACTCTTTTAATCTTTTTTTCATTTTCTTAACAATCTCTTCTTTTTCTTTCTTTTTAGTTTATAATTTTAAATTTTGTGGGTACATAGTAGGTGTATATATTTAGGGGGTACTTATTCTTAATATAATATCATAAATACATTTTATAGATAAAGAAATTAAGGCAATAAGCAATCAAATGACTTTCCTAATATCATACAACTAGTTACTAGAAGAGAAAGGACCTTAACCCAGGCCTCAGAATCGCTACACTATTCAATAGCAGACAAATCTTAAAAATCAAAAACAAACAAACTAACAAAAAGAATCATTACATTGTGCTACTAATCCATTTGTTGAGTATCACATGAAAAAAATTACAAATTATGGCTAATATGATGATGGATAAGTTTTAGGACCTTATAAGGAGCTCAGTCCGGTTCAATGGCTATAGTGAGGGAAGGCATCTCTGAAGAAGGGATGTAGCAGCTGAAATTTGAGGACGAGTTGGAAGTAAGTGGTGTTGGGAGGACAAAGAGAAGATCAAAGGCAGGTGTCAGGCAGAGGGACAGTAGATATGTACCTGCCCCCAAACCCAAATGGAGCCTAGTAGACTCTGTGACTGGAAGCAAAACCTGTAGAGGTGGTGTAGTTAGGTTAGAAACAGTAAGGTCATGCTTTGTGAGTTTTTTATTTCTGGTAGACAGAAAATGGCCCCCAAAGTGACTGTGAATATGTTACCTCGTGTGGCAAAGGGACTTCACTATGTGATTAAACGTACCATGGACCTTGACAGGCGGAGAGTATGCAGTTGCACCCAATTTAATCACCTAAGTCCTTAAAAGCAGAGACTTTTTCAGCCATGGTCACAAAGAAAAATGTGACTACAAAAAAGAGTCAGGAAGAAGTGACTTTGATGGCTTTGAAGATGAAGACATGGAATAGAGCCAAGGAAGAGGGTGTCCTCTAGAAGCTGGAAATGTAACCAAGTATAATAAGAAACAAAGCCAAACATGTATTTTAAAAAACATGTATGACATAATGTAGCAGTTAGGTATAATATTTGAATAGTTCTGTCAACTTAGAAAGTTAGATGTTTGCCTGACAAAATGACAGTACTTCTGTTCCATGGAATTGGACCCTTGGAAAAGGAGGGAAACAGCTTTCTCCTATAGAGCCTCCGGAAAGAATGAAGCCCTGAGAACATCTTGTTTATAGCCCCGTGAGACCAGGTCAGATTTCTGACTCCAGAACTGTAAGATAATGGATTTGTGTTGCGTTAAACTAAGTTTGTGGTCATTTGTGACAGCAGCGATAGGAAATTAACACATGTCATAAAAAGCTATTGATGGCTTTGAGCAGAGGGACAGCACTATCAAAAATTTTTTTTTGGAACTTCAACAATTTTTTATCACCAAACTTGTGCAGGGTTAACGCTTTCACCTGGAGAACAGCAAAAATGACACTCTAACAAGATCAAGGGTGGGAGGGCACAAACCCAATGAAGACTGTCTCTTAAAAAAAGCATTAAGAAAAAATGCATTATCTGCATAAGCATTGTTTTAAAAACTAAAACGTCCCAGTGTGGCAGAAAAATATCCCAAAGTGATTTCAGTGCACAAAAAAACAGCATTTGGCAGTCTGTGCTGCCTTAAAAACTCTAACTTAGAATGACCCTAGGAGAAAATCATCCTTCCTCTATTAAAAAAAAAAAAAAATCCCTTTTTTCCTTGTCCTTGTTCAGATTCCATGAAACACTCAAAGAATAACAGGATGAACAACATCCAGCCCACTTCTCTCATCCCCTATCTCTTAAGGCTCACACTCAGGACTATTCCTTAGGAACCTTCACCTCTACTACAATCAGAAAATTGATCCCTAATTTCTGGGCCAGAGTCCTAGAAACTTGCAAATCACCCTCCTGCTTCCTTCAAGGAGAAGCCCCAGGGTTCCTTGAAAGATCAAGGGGACGGTGTATCTGGCTGCAACTGGAATGCCTGCCGGGTTGGGCCCAGGGGAGCCCTTTCTCAGCAAAAGCACCCCAACACCTTATTACTGAAAGTCTAACCTACCAGGTAAAGCAAAGGAACAGCAGGCACCAAACTACAGCTGTACCAAAAAGGTGCACCTCTCCAACATTAACCATAAAGGTAAGGGAGGTGAGGAGAGCCGAGTGAGTATTTGACCTCATCTGTCTTCTGAGAAGCTTGCATATTTTAGGCCAAAGCCTTGTTGCAGAGAAAGACATTTGGCCAAAGAGTTGTCTTTGCTGTGTCTGGCTGGATAAAGCTGCCATTTCTGGGCATCCTGGTTCAAGGCTGCTTTATGGAAGCTTTGCTCCCTTATGTAGAGTACTTTAGAATTACTGCGGAAATTTTCCATTTGCCTTCATAACTGGCAAATACTTCAACAGCAGTTTCTCAAAAACCACCAACGGAGAAAGACCACCCCTTAAGTTGAGGATCACAGCTCCTTCCAGTCAATGCACTTCTTGCCAGACTTTTGTAGCAGCTCATTGGTTTTAGAAAAATGTCTGCATCCAGTAGGGCATGGTGGCTCACACCTGTAATCCTAGCACTTTGGGAGGCAAACGTGGGTGGATCACTTGAGGTCAGGAGTTCAAAACCAGCTTGGTCATCATGGTGAAACCCAGTCTCTACTAAAAATGCAAAAAAATTATCTGGGCATGGTGGTGTGCACCTGTAGCTCCTGCCCAGCTACTCGGGAGGCTGAGGGAGGAGAATCACTTGAACCCGGGAGGTGGAGGTTGCAGTGAGCCAAGATCATGCCACTGCACTCCAGCCTGGGTGAAAGAGCAAGACTCATCTCCAAAAAAAAAGAAAGAAAGAAAGAAAGAAAAGTGTCTACATCCAAAGAACCTCTATACGCAGACAACAGGGAGGGTTGAGCCAGCTGCAGAATGTGGTACTATTTCCTATCCATGGCACTGCCCTTCTTCTGAGCATAAGAGCCCCAGAGCAAGAAGACAAGCCAGTCTGAGTTCTGATTTAGCCAGGACACAACTATGTCAGTGAGTTGCTCCCAGCCTCTCTCCTTATAAGAACTGGCTTGATGGGCCAGAATAGTGAGACCGCATTGAGTAGAAGAACCCCTTGTTTGGCCCACCCAGATAAATCTCCATGCTGAGGGTGAACAAAACCATCGATGTCTGCATTCAACAATTTTTAAGCATTTTCTGAACTGGGCGGAGGTGGAACAGGTCTTTGCACATGAAAGCAGAGCCTGTGAGCTTAACTGGGTCCATGATATGGATCCTGTATGGGAATGAGAGCCTTCACATCTCCTATGTCACACATATGGGTCTAGGTTCTGAAAACTTGGTGTGGGGGTGAATAAACAATGTAATGTCTGTTTTATTCTGCACAAATCCCATTAGCTTTATAAAATACTCTTTCCTGAACTGCACTGAGGTACTTCTTCCAACTCTCACCAAAACACATGGGTAGTTGTGGACCATGAGTCTATGTTGGGCCATGAGTCTGGGAAGAGACCTGACCTTCCCCTTTAGATGTGAACCAAGTGCTCAGTGCTCAGCAGTGAGGAGGACAGCATGCTGGGCTTATCCTTCCTGGCCCTGGCTTTCTTGATGGGGTGGGCCTCTGCATCTCAGTTCTCCTAAGCTACAGCTGCCACACCAGTCCCCAGGTCAGCCGGCTTGGGACTGTGGGAAAGAGACTTCCCAGCCAGATTGGGAGAGAGGAAGCAGTAGAGTATCTTCTGGCTGTTCTTCCCAGAGCTGAGGAGGAAGCAAATACACAGCCCAAGGACCTACAAGGCTTCCACTGGCTGCAGAAGTCAGCAATTCAAATTTTTAAAAATTAGTTGCATATTTTTATCTGGGTCTCATATTATTTCACTGTGATTTGGGGGTTGTGACGGTTAATTTAATGTCAACTTCACTGGGCTAAGGGATGCCCACATAGCTGATGAAACATTATTTCTGGGCATCCCTTAAAGTCTGTGCGGGTGTTTCTGGAAGAGATCCACATCTGGGTTGGTGGACAGAGTAAAGCAGATGGCCTTCACCAACGCAGGTGAAGTCACCCAATTCACCGAGGGCCCAGAGAGAACAAAAAGGCAGAGGAAAGGTGAGTTTGCTCTCTGCTTAAGCTCAGACACCCAACTTCTTCTGCCCTCAGAGGTCAGCACTTCCGGTTCCAGGTCCCACTCAGATGGGAACTGACACTGTCAGCCCCTCCCCACTCACACCCTTGTTTCTGAAGCCTGCAGACTTGGACAAACTGCACCACGAAATGTCCTGTTTCTCCAGCTTGCCAGTGGCACAGGTGGCAGGTTGTGGGACTTCCCAGCCTCTGTAATCATGTGAGCCAGTTCCTGTACTGGTTCCATTTCTCTGGAAAACCCTGAGACGGGAGTCAAACATCAGCCACATTTTACTAAGCTGTTGACAAAGTTTTCAACTGGGGTTGGAGGAAACTATTTTTCTACATCACAGGACAAACTGTCCTCATTTCTTTCACTAGACATTTGTATCAATTCCTGCTGTTGTCATCAGCCACTGGCACCAATGTCTGACAGCAGCAGAGATTTCCAGGGGCCTTGGTGAATTCCAATGCTGGCCTAACTTGGGGGACCTTAGGTGAGTTGCATAACCTCTCTGAACTTCAATTTCTCTGCTGTCAGATGGAAATTCTGCCAAGGCCTATTCCACGAATGGGTCATTATGAAGATTTAAAAAAAAAACCTAATTGTCCGAACTTTAATCTTGTCACAGAGTAGAGCTCAACAAAAGCTACTTTCTCTTTTTCTGTGTAGTTGCTTCCAGTGCTCCGGTGGCTTCTGGGTCAGACAATGCAGTAAATGACTGGACAACTATAGCCATGAACATGAACTATTCATGTAAATGTAAGGGCCAGGGGAGAATCAATTATCAGCATAAAGATGACAGGCAAGCCTCTCTCCATAGAAATGTTTTCTTATTATATTCCAAAGCATTATAACTCTCTGTGTCCTCCATTATCCTAGTTATTGGCTGGAGTGATAGGAATGAGCTGTTGCTGACAGTGGTGTTACTCATGAGAACATGACTGCTGGTCGACAGCTCTGTGCAGGGACAGACAATGGCTTGTCCCAGCTGGAGGAAGTCCTCCGTCTAGTGACTTAGGGAAGTAGTAAAAGGAGACAACCAGGTAATTACCAACCCCCCACACACTTTCCATAAATAATGTAGCCGTTCCCTGTATATCTATCCCTGATATAATACATCTTTTCTTTGTTTCTGATGAATAGACATAAACCTAAAAAGGAAGTATCTTGAGTATGTCTTGGCCACTTTTACTATATAGACAGATTGATGGGTGCTTAAAATTTCAGTACAGATATCAGTAGGGCAGTAGGGTCCCTCTGCTTCTTATAATCTAGCTAAGAGTGGGTCAGACTATGGAATGTCTGTGTCCTTCAAGAGTCCTCTGATTTTTAGAATCACTTCTGACTCCAGGCACCCTACTTCTGCTGATTTGGAGAATTTTAGGAACCATCTGAGTCCTTCCAGTTTCTAATTGTCAAACCAACCTGGAAGCCAGAAGGCAGAGGTACCTGTGGATGTAGTTGACACAGCTGAGCCTCCCAGCACAGAAAGCAGGGTGGAGCTGAAGATGCTAGTGCAATACGTGAGCATGTGTGCGTATACAAGATGCCATGTGGGCTTGGGTGATAGAGTCCTTTGTGTGTCTGTATAGGATTGGGAGTGGAGTGCACTGGTGCATCCCTGACCAGTTGGAGATGGGAGAAGCATGGGGTGTTCCCTTCCAAGATTCCAATTCCCTTCTTCAGATGTACTCTTGAATTCAGCTAGACCAGACAGCACAGGAAAGCTGCTGGCTGATCCACACCTCTTCTGGTTTCTTGGCTGATTTGGAGTTCCCTGGGCCCTCCCTAAGTGTAAGTGTCACCCTCAGCAGACCCTGAGTGACACAGCAAGCAAGATACAAAGGGGACGGGGGGCTCTGATGGGAATCAGGATGTAAAGAGAGCCCATTTTAGGACAGGGGCCTTTGCAAAAAATCAGGCCAGGGAGGGCATTCCAGCACGCAGCGTTCACCCGAGAGGAGGGAACATCACCTTGTAGGCAAAGACTGAGAATATGCAATAGCTGAGGGATTCTCAGGACCCCTCCCCTGCTTCCCCATGGGCTTAGGCCATCTCCTCACTTGCTCACGGGGTTCTCTCCGGCAGATCTGCCCTCCCACTCATACTTCCTTCATTTCCCAACACGTCTGCTTAACATCTTGCTCCCTTCTCTTAGGCACTTTTGTTTTATCACTTAATTTTTAACTGTCTTCCCCACTTCCAATCTCACGTTCCCTCAAAACACTTCTCATTGCCGCCATGAGGTCTGTCACGCCCAGGGATGTTATTCTGACCGTATAAACCTAGAAAACCATATCTGAACACAACAACATAATTTGAAGATGTTGTCCAACATCCTGCTACGCTCAGCTTAGTCCCCTAGCTTGAGCTGGCTCTGCTCACAGCCCTAGGAAAGACAGTTTTTCCTACCTGTATGATACCACACTCGCAGGTCACAGCCAATTGTGTCAGGTACATTTACTGACTCTGGAGAAGACAAGCCATGGGTGGCCAGTGCCCACTCAGATCTGTTATTGCCCAACCCTTTGAACAATTGAGGGAGTTTGGAACAGAGTCAAGTGAGTGTAGAGCACTAGAGAGATGTCTCTGGCCAGTGAGATCCCCATCACTGCCCTCTGTCCATCCTTCTTTCTTCTTTCTTTAGCTCGGTCACCCACCCAGGCTGGAGTGCAGTGGCATGATCTCAGCTCACTGCAGTGTCCGCCTCCTGGGTTCAAGCAATTCTCCTGCCTCAGCTTCCCAAGTAGCTGGGAATACAGGCACCCGCCACCATGCCTGGCTAATTTTTTTATATTTTTAGTAGAGACGGGGTTTCATCATGTTGGCCAGGCTGGTCTGGAACTCCTGATCTCAGGCGATCCGCTTGCCTTGGCCTCCCAAAGTGCTGAGATTACAGGTATGAGCCACTGTGCCCAGCCTGCCCATCCTTCTTAAGTACCATTTGTTTAAGTCTGTGGATTTAAACCAGAATGCAAAACTGGACTGCAGATCACCTAGCTAGGCACCGTTTTCTTTGTCTGTTGATCCAGGTCAAGGGTTTGATGAGTTTCACTGATACCCATCAGGAGTTTAAAGACCAAGGGCAAGAGAATCATGGGGTCTACCTTTGGCCGCATTCTGGTTGGGCCCACCCTACAACAAGAAGTTGTCTTTATAACACTTTCTTTATAAAACCTTATATAACATATATACATTTTATAGATATATACATATAACTTTATAAAGTTTTCTTTATAAAACCCAGTCATTGAAGATTTTTCTTTTGTATTTTTAAATAATAGGCATTTTCATCTGAATAGCTCGTAAGCAAGTCAGTGGGGACAAGGACAGCAGTTAAAGAGTCTGTGTGTATCCACACTGGAGCAGCAGCCTGGAATAGCCAGAGAACTTGGGCTTTGAACTCAAACTAAACTGGGTGCAAATCTAAGCTCCAACACTTCCCAGCCGTGACTTTGGGCAAGATGTTTGAACTCACTCATTTATTTACTCAGCAAATATCTGTTGAGCCCCTACTATGGCCTGACTAGGTGCTAAGCCCTGGGACTACAGCAGAAATCAGACAGACATGCTCTGTCTTTACTAAGCTTCAACATAGCAAAGAACTAAGCAGTTATCCTATCTGTGTTGTTAAGACAATAACTATTGTAAGAGCCATTGCGAGATCAGAATATATATATGTGTGTATATATACACATACACACACTCACACACACCTCACAGGCCTCCATCAACATGACCCTGTTCTCTTTTGTTTGAGTGAAACAGCTTCTGGGCAGCTTGATGCTTTCTAGATCTTGGCCTCCTGGCTATGTCTGCATATTTTCTTCAACATCTAAGGAGTACTTACTGAGTGTCAATAATCTGCCTGGCACTGTTCCAGGCACTTGGGACACATCAGTGAACAAGACAAAGTCCCCAGGCGCATGGAGGTGCTAGATGGAGCCAAATGATGAATCACTGACATACCAAAGACATAAATTGTGCACTGTCTCAGTTCCCGAGGCCCCACAAGCAGACTCTGAGGTAAGAGCTGGTGCAGGGACATTATCTGGGAGGTCATTCCAGGAAGCACAGGTGAGGAAGAGGGATGGGGAGGCAAGGCAGGGGAGAGAAAGATAAATAAAAACACATTAGTAGCCCAGGCAACATGAGCAAACTCTATCGCTACTAAAAACAAAAAAATTAGCTGGATACAGTGGTGCACCCCTGTAGTCCTAGCTACTTGGGAGACTGAGGTGGGAGGATCTCCTGAGCTTGAGAGGCAGAGGTTGTAGTGAGCCAAGATTGCACCACGGCACTCCAGCCTGGGCAACAGAGCAAAACCCTGTCTCAAACAAACAAACAAACAAACAAACAAAAAGCATTAGTGAGCAAAGGGTTAGGGTTAGAGTTAGCCTGTTTTTAAACATCACAAGCATCAAATCATACAGGATGCATGTATCTTTGTCCTACTCTTTCTACCTAGTCAACATCATGGCTGTGAGATCCTTCCATGTCCCTGGATTGGTCTGAAGATTGCTCCTTCTCATTGCAGCGCAGTAGTCCACCACGTGACTCTACCATAATTTACTTCCCAGCCCAGGGACTTTGCATTGTTTCTGATTTGGGGCTGTAAGCACCGCTCTGAAGGTCTCTCTTAGTTGAACACATGCTCATTTCTATCTGGTATTTACCCAATGAGGCAGAATAGAGTCTGGAGACAGGGAACCTAATGCTGATTTGTGCTGACTTCCTAGAACTGAATCCAAAGGAAAACCCCAGCTTTCTACACCCAAGTAACAAAAGGATCAGAGGCTACTCCCTTTGCACTGCCTTGCAGATGAAAACTGAAAAGTACCTATAATTGGTCTCCTCCCTCAACCAATCAGACTGGTCGTGGGGCCAAGTCTTCATGTGTAACTTTGCTTCACTTCACCCTCTGATTGGTCACCTTCTGTGACCTTCTGTGACTAATCAGAATGGCTGCAGGCCAAATCTTCTTTTACACAGGGCGTAACCAAGTAAACCAAGTTTACCCTCTGGAGGGTAAACTCCACAAAATTCTGTAACCAACGATCTTGAGCCACTTGCTCAAGCCAGCCTCCCACTCTGTGGAGTGAATTTTTGTTCACAGACATCTGTACTTTCATTGCTTCATTGCTTTCTTTGTGCGTTTTGTCCAATTTTTTGTTCAAAACACCAAGAATTTGGATGACAGGTAGTCAAGACCCTCCACTGGTAACACCAGGAGTGGAATTGTTGGGTTGTAGAGTTTGCATAGATTCAGCTTTGGAAAATAATTAGCAGATGTTTTGCAGACCAATTCTGAAAAAAAGAAAATAGTTACAGGTTTGACTGTTTTATACTCAACATGAAAATAGTTTGTAGACAGTCCCATGCGGGGTTAAAAATAAATATTTTTATAGCTGAAATGACTTACTCTATTAAGAAGAAGAATGTCAGTGAGAAAATTGGCCCTCTTGTCGGCCAATATCCAGGCCTTTGGGGAACACCTGAGGAAGCATCTTCCTCATTTGCCACTTTAAATTTAAAACATGCCATAGGGGGACAGCTGGAGGAATGCAAGTGCCTCAAATGCTGTCTCTTATTCCCCTAAAGGGGTGTCTCTGCTTCAATTTCCAGAAATCCACATGTCATCTCCACCATTTTCAGGCTCAGGGAAGATGTTTATTGTTCAGTAGATACCTGTAAGCCTCAAGATTTGGGGAGTAGGGGGATATGGAGCAGTTGTGAGGATGTGAATTCTTGATTCAGACACACCAGGTATTAAAGCTTGAATCCTAGTTTGTGATCTTGGATGAATTATTTCCCCTTTTGGGTTCTGGTTTCTTCATCTGCAAAATGGACAAAATAACAGTTCTTGTCATTGAGAGAGATTATGGAAAGGACAGTCTGAAATGCATGAAAAGGAATTAGCATGGGGCTAGCGCCTAATTCTCAGAAAACATTAACTGCAATCAGCATCATCGCTGTGGTTATTTGTGTTTGCTAGCTGTCAGAGTGGGGATGTTCCCAGCTGTGCAGCACCCAAGTGGGCACTGCAGGTTCATTCTCCCCACCTCTTTCTTCCATGAGGCAACTAAGTCATCACTCTCCCCACCCCCAGCTCTCTGCGGTAGCAGAAGAATCCAGGCTACAAGTGCCAGAATCACATCACACTGAGCTTGCTAATCCTTTTTGCCCTCAGATGTGGTTAGCTGGGGAGGGGAAAGGCAAGAGGAGGGAGGTTGGCAAGTTGCAAACCCAGGACAACAAAGCTGAGCTGCCTGAAGCCTGCAGCCAGGAGCAAACGGAAACAAATTAGTTCAATCCCAGAATGTAAACCGGCTTTGACAGAGATGCATGGAAAAGCCATGCAAGGAAAGCCTGCTGCAATTTCTCATCTAGTTAGCAGAGGGATCAATGCCATGGGCACAGGCCCCGTAGACAACACTGCACGCGGCAGCGTGTGCAGGGCCTGGGGCCTGGGACCCCCCTTTGGGGTTCCCAGATGCATCGGGTGCCACGGTCAGCTTTGGGGGAAGGGGACTTGCCCTCAGATGTTCTAGTCCATGTATTATAGTGCCTGAGAGTCCTGCATGACAGCTTGATTCGGGGATATAGAATTTTAGGACTTGGAGGATATTCTGTCCAGAGATTTTTATATTCTAGAATTCTATGAATGTGCACTGGGGGCTAGGAGGACGCTGTGAAGATAGGGAAACACTGAATAATAGGTGGGCTCCCGGCTTCAAACAGAGCTTTCATATGTTTCGGATTGGGATGAACCACATGAAATTGCCATTTTTATTGGTCAAAAGCAGCTCATGATTGACAATTTCATTTGGTTACATGAGATGCAGGCTGGATTTGATCCTGAGCAAGCCACCAGCTCCAGGAGGATGGGACAATGGGGTGCAAATCACTTCTCCATCTCTGGACCTGAAACAGGACCTGGCATACGCCACAGCTGGAATAGCAAATGAATGAAGCAGGTGTCAATGCCCTCATGGGTTCTTTCTCTATTCATTCATATATTTGTGAACAAGCATTCACTGGTATTAGTATGCATCAGATATTAAATGCTGGGTTACAACAATTAATCTATACTTTATTTAAGTATAGTTAAATTACTTTAACAGCAGACAGACATTGACTTTCCCTGAGGCCATTTATAGTGCAGTGGGTGAGACAGACATTAAACATACGGTGGCCTGAGTGTTAGTTACAATTGTGATAAGTGGTACAAAGGAAAGAGGGCATATAATCATTGAGTGTTGGATGCGGCTTGGATGTTTTGTCCTCTCCAGATCTCATGTTCAAATGTAATCCCCCGTGTTGGAGGTGGGTCTCATGCTAAGTGTCTGGGTCATGGGGACAAATTCCTCATGAATTTGGGTGCTGTCCTCAGATAATGAGTGAGTTCTGGCTCTGAGTTCACACAAGATCTGGTTGTTTAAAAGAGTGTGGCACCTCCCCATCTCTGTCTGGCTCCTCCTCTCACCCTGTGATACTCTGGCTCTCCCTTTGCCTTTCACCATGATTGGAGGCATTCTGAGGCCTCACCAGAAGCAGATGCCAGCACCATGCTTCCTGTACAGACTGCAGAACTGTGAGCCCAAATAAACCACTTTTCTTTATAAATTACCCAGCCTCAGGTGTCCCTTTATAGTAATGCAAGAACAAACTAACATAGCACTCATTAGGTGCAAAGTGCAAGGGTGG
Organism: Macaca thibetana thibetana; assembly: GCF_024542745.1. Lineage (NCBI taxonomy): Eukaryota > Metazoa > Chordata > Mammalia > Primates > Cercopithecidae > Macaca > Macaca thibetana. Next base: position 40,758,013 of record NC_065597.1, read on the forward strand.
CCACTGGGAAGGTTACAGTAATAAGATGCTGCCCAGCTGCCAAGAGAAGAAAGTGTAGTAGGCAGTATTCTGCTCACAAAGATTTGGTGTCTCTCCCTTGGAAGAATTGTTCTTACCTCACCTATTGAGCTCAGGCATGGCCATGTGACTTGTTTTAGCCAATGAAATGTGAGCATGAGTGATTAGTCATTTCCAGGCAGAAGATTCAAGCCTCAGTGTGCCATGCTCTCTTTCCCTGCTGCCACACACTGCTGCTTCTTTAGCAAGGGTCCTGGAATACAGGCCCTGGGAAGCAGAGTCCTCAGCCCTTCCCAATGGGTGCAAAAATCACCTAAGAAATCACCTAAGAATTTCAGGTTGTTTGTTTCAGACTGTTTCAGCATAAGCTTGTCTGACTAACAGCAGTCATCCATGCCCTTGCCCTAATCTAATATGAAACCATGTTATAGACTTCCACATTCCTCTCCAGTGTCAAGTACAGTAGCTTCCATGTGGTAAGTACCAGTAAATGATTGTGAATGAACAATGCAGCACAGGTTGTGGTAATTGCCATAAAAGAAGGGCAAATCTGGTGTCCTGAGAGCTCAGAGAAGGGAGAGCTCAGCTTTAAGCTCCAGAATGAGAGCATCTTGAGCACAGACTGACCCTAAATGCTGGGTAAATAACAATGAGTATTATGATCACTGTTACATTCTAGTCCAGTTGTGTTTGGGGAATGGCTTGCAGGTGAGTGAGAGTGGAACATATCATACTGTCCATGATCTTTCTTTATACTCCAGAGGGCATGAACTCTAGTAGCTATGGCCTTATATTCTTAGAGCCTCACGATCAGAGAAAGGCATGCATCCTTCTCAGCTCAAATTTCTTAAATCCCAGGGAAGACTTCCTATTGGCTCAATTGAAGTCACATGTCTTTTCTTGAACCAATCAATAACTGTGGTCTCTGGGTAAAATCCAATTCAATAGCCCAGCCAAAATTTGGTCCAAAAAGAACAGTATCTGTTCTAGGAAGAACAGAGTCAGAGTCATCGTGAGTCAGGCAGGCTCCCCATTTTTATAAGTTTTATGCAATCATTTATTGAGTACTTACTGCTCTATGGAAGACTTTGTGCTTGGCACTGTGGAGGAATATAGAAGACATAGAAGCAGAAGGGGTATTGGGACTTGAGGAGGCAGAGGCAAGGAAAAAGTAAAGCCCAGACTGAGTCCAGCCCCTACTGCACAGACACTCCCTCTGGGCTGCCCTGCCCTGGAATGTCTCTCCACCAGAAAGCTCTGGTACCCTCCCAGCACAGTCCCCAAAGAGCTAAAAATCAAGGCCGCTCACTCCTGAGCCTGACAGCCAAGCTGGATGAGAATGAATGGGGCTCTGTGAGGCATCTTGCAGCCTTCTTGACAATGCTCTGGCCCGTGCACTCTGTTCTCGTGGTTTCTGTCTCCTCTTCTGTGTTTACAGGGTTGGGCAGCTGCTACAGCCCTTGTCTCTTCCCTGGGTGTCTCAGAGTGACAGAGATGAAGAAGTCACTTGGCTCTAGGAAATGTGGCCTGGCTCTGATATGGTTTGGCTTTGTGTCCCCACCTAAACCTCATCTGGAATTGTAATCCCCACGTGTTGAGGGAGGGAGGTGTTTGGATCATGGGGGCAGTTTCCCCCATGCTGTTCTCATGATAGTGAGTTCTCACGAGATCCGATGGTTTTGTAAGTGTATGGAAAACTCCTCCTTTGCTCACTCTTCTCTGTCTTGCTGCCTTGTGAAGGTGACTGCTTCCCCTTCTGCCATGATTATAAGTTTCCTGAGGTCTCCCCAGCCATGCAGAACTGTAAGTCCATTAAAGCTCCTTTGTTTATAAATTACTCAGTCTCAGGTATTTCTTTATAGCAGTGTGAGAATGAACTAATACAGTGTGAGAACTAATACAGTGTAAGAATGAACTAATAACAGTGTGAGAACAAACTACAAGCTCTGTCCACAGTCAGCACTATGCAGTAGGCACTGAAGCGAGACAGAACTAAGTCTAACCAGAATGCTGTCACTCACAAGCTGGCTGGCATGGGATGTTAGAGCAACTGGGAATGTGCTGGGCAGTACGTAGTATTAAAATAGGACTGCAGTGACTAAAACAAATCAGGGTGTATTTTTCATGCCTACAAGAAGTTCAGGTTTAGTGGCTCAACCACCAAAGGGCCACCAACTCTGAAACTCTTTGGGCCTTTTCATTTTGCAAGCTGGCCTCAGTAGTGTGAGGCATTGCATCTGTCAGCAGATGAGCACCGAAGAGGGGTTTAGGGCAGGGCAAAGGCAGTGGGACATGTCTTGTCTGTCTCTTTTTATCATGAGAGCAAAACCCTTCCCAGAAACTTCCAGCAGGCTTAGATCTTATTGGCCAGATCAAAAGAAACAGGGAAAACAGATATTTTGTTTCTCCAGTCTTCATAGTGGAAGACAACAAGTGAAAAAAGTATTGGGAACAACCGTAGGTCAGCCAGTTGTCCGTGTCTGCTCCAGGAAGTTACCTTCTTAGCCCCATGCACTAGTTTCCTAGAGATTCCGGAACAAAAGACTGCAAACTTTGAGTGGCTTAAAAAACAGAAGTTTTTTGCCTCACAGTTCCAGAGGCAAGAAGTCCAAGACTGGTGTTGACAGTGTTGGTTCCTTCTGAGGGCTGAGAGGGAGGATCTGATCCCAGTCCCTGCTTCAGCTTCCCAGGGCTGGCTTGACATCTTTGGCATTCCTTGGCTTGGAGAAGCATCACCCTGCCTCCTGCCTTCATCATCACATGGTGTTCTCCCAGGGTGTGTGTCTGCTTCCACATTTCCCCTCTTCATCAGAACTCCAGTCTTACTGGATTACAGTCCACCCTAATGACCCCACTTCAATTTCATTAGCTCTGTAAAGACCCTGCCTCCAGATAAGGTCACATTCTGCGATACTGGGGGTTAGGATGTCAACATATAAATTTGAGGGGGACACAGTTCAACCCATAATAGTCCCCTTTCTTAATCTATAAAATGAGTACAAGAGTTCCTGCCCCACGCTGGCTGTAAGACTTAAACGGGGTGATCCACATAAGGAACTCCCATCAGTGCTGGCCCAGAGTGAGGACCCAATATACAGCTGCTGTGTGCGGCTCCCGGGGCTCCGCACCTCTAGGGCTGAGGCTAAGGTCAGGGCCAATGAAAGGAAGATGAGGCCTAGAAGGAGAGAGGCCCATCAGTTCCCAGCCCCTAGAGTTTGCCCGTGTCCCCAGTGGGACAGACATGACCTGACAACTGACTAGCTGACCCTCATGATCCAAGATGGCCCCATCCTTGGCTAGTCAGGACAGGGTGGCCTCACATACTTGGTCCCACAGAGCTCCCATTTCCAGGAAAGTAACCTTTAGCAGCTCCAAGGGAAAGGTGGAGGAGTGGGCTCCCCAGCCCTCACTTGGCAATCTCTTCTCTTCTGGGCAGTAATGGAATCCACCTTTTCTTCTGGGGGCCACTTCCAACAAGAGCAGGACGGGCTGCGATCCCAGGTTCCGAGGGGCTGCTGTCTCTTCCCACTTGAGTGTTTTGAGTAAATTACAAGGCTCTTATCAGTGGTGGGGGCTTTATTGTTCTGCCAGGACATCTCCCTTTGTCAAAAACACAATAACTTGTTGTTAAGTGGTACTTTTTTAGGTTTTCCAAGCAGACAGACTAATTGTATCTTTTAATCTGGGTCAAACTGCTCTTGCTTATTACAAATTGGCTCTGAATCCTAAAAAGAGAGGGGAAAATGTGAGGAGCATTTGCAAATAATTTAGAGGCAGAATTACCTTCAGACAAACATTATGTCATATTGGGGAGAAATGCTTACCCAGACCTCAGCCTAGTTATGCTCTGGTTGGCCCAGAGGGAAGCTGAGGGACAGAGAATGTTCCCTGCTACAGATTCTGGCTACTCATGGAGCTTGTGAATGAGGGGAGCCAATTTGGGCATAGAACCAGGCATTACAGCCTGGATAATGATTCCCAGAAGTATCTGTTCCTAAGCCTGTAACCTGTAAATATTACCTTATTTGGAAAAAGGGGTATTCATAGATTTTACTGCATTAGGGAGTTTATGCTGGGTTATTTAGGTGAGTCTTAAATGCAATCACAACTGTCCTTATAAGAGAAATATGGAGGGAGATATGACACAGACAAAAGAAGAAGACAGAGCTTAGAGTGATGCAGCCACAAGCCAAGCCTTGCCAGCAGCCACCAGATTCTCCTAGAGCCCCTAGAAAGACTAGGGTCCTGCTGATACCTTAATTTTAGTCTAGTAAAACTGACTCAAGGCCTCTGACCTCCAGAACTATAAGAGAATACATTTTCATTATTTTAAGCAACCAAGTGTGTAGAAATTTGTTACTGCAGCTTTAGGAAACTAATGCACCAGGAGATTCCTGTTGGTGGCTCCACTCTACCCAGAGAGGACTTTCCAAGGCTGAAGAGGCCCCCAAGAGACATGGAAAGTATCACAGAAAAGATTGGCCATTGGCTGGTGGTGTTCTAGCTCCTGTGTTGCCACTTCCTAGTTGTGTAACCCTCTCTGAACCTCAGTTGCTTCATTAGAAAAGCAAGAATAACCAATCTCCTCACTACATTGTTGGAGTATTAAATGACAGGGCACACATAAACCAGAAGATGGCATGTCACCATTGATGATCAGGGAAGGTTACTTTTTTGTTTAATTTTTATTGTTATGCCTCCATTGACTTTCCAGGGGCTATTGTCAGAGTCATCAAGCAGTTTCTTGGGGCACTCTAAACTGTACTCATATCCTGTGCAAACCCTTTAATTTGCCAGGCAGTGCTATTTGTAAACTTCATGAGCTCAGATCATTGAGGGTTAATTTCTCATGACTCAAAACAGTTTGCAGAAAACGTTGATGGCGACGTAAAGCAAAATGGTGCTCAAGCCAGAAAGGTGACATCCATAACAATGAGGCCAAGAGAGATATTTATGTCACCCAATTCACCAAAAAGAACACTATTTTTGAAAAAGGCAATTGAAGAATTAGCCATATCTATGCACCTCTGATAATTGTCCTTGGGTTGAGGCAAGGCTGGCCTTAACTACATTCATGATGTGTTTCCAGGGATACTCCTGGACTACCCACCTTTGAAATAACTTCACTATCAGAACTGTAAATTCCACTGTTAGAGATTTATCCCTTTGGTGAGCTCAAGCAGGGACCAATTGAGAGTCAAGTATCACTAAGAAGCCAGTTCCAGTTATTAATAACTTAATAAATTGCAGTTTGCCATTTAAAACCTTCCAGTGTCTTCCTGATGCTTCAGAAAAAAAACTACATAATTTTCATGGTCTCCACGGCCTCCACAATCTGATCTTCTCCTCCTTGCCCTTGTATGTTTCTTCTAGTTGTTCAAATGTTCTATGATCTCTCTCTCTCCTGCCTCAGGCCTTTACACAGGTTGCTCTATCTGGAGAAGATATTTAAAACATACTGACCTCCTGGGGCTGGGAACTATACAGGGAAGGGGAAGAGTGAACATGAAGATAATGGGACATGGTCTTCACACTCAAGATGCTTGTCTTCAAGTAGGAGTCACAGCTGAAAAGAAACTGAGAACAGTCAGAGCAAGCAGCCCAGATGTGAGACAGCTAAATGCTACAGGTCTTAGGAGAGACCATTTCTCCTAGAGGTGGTGGAGGGGATACAGGAGGCAGCAGAACCTTTGAAGGATGCATCACACTTAGCCATGGGGGGAAGACTGCTGTAGAGAGTAATTTCTAGGGGCAGCTCAGGCAAAGACACTGAGGGGGCAGAATGTGAACATTCAGAGAAGAACAACAGCTGGAACAAACACTGAGCACCAGGAAATTACCCCAGATCACAGCAGTCCCTCATGACCTGACCCTGCCCATCTCCCCATTTCCTCTCACTTACAGTGGCCCAGCCACGTGGGCCTTCCATCTGCGACCCCAGTGAGTTTGTGGTTCCTCACTTAGGGCCTTGGCTCATCCCTTCACTCTGCCTGGAAGCTTTCTCCCTCATCCCTCCCATGGCTGCCCCCTTCTCACCCTCTCCATCTCAATCACTCCCCATTGAGGCTTTTGCTACCATCCCATCCAAAGTGTGTCCATGCTATTTTGCTCACTCAGTGCCCCTTTCTTGGTACTTCCTGACATGTAGCACAATTTGAGATTGTATTTTTCTTTGTAGATGATCTAATTAATGTCTGTCTCCCCGCTTATATCATGAGCTCTGAGAGGCTAGAAAAGGGTTTGTTTGTCCAGTACTTGAGGAAGCTTGGGAGACTGGGCACCCAGTGGAAATTCATCAAATTAGTTGGTGTGTGTGCATGATTGTGTGTGCACATGTGTGCATGTGTGTGTTTGTGTTATGGCTAAAGACTAAGATGGGTTAATGTACAACATAGATTTTAAAATTATCAAATTAATTAATTGTGCTCTTGTATACTTTAACTCTGAAAGTTAATTATTTGTCTGCTGAAGGCCTGCTGCCTTGGTCAGAGATGTGAGCACAGGGGAAGATACAGTAAATGGTGGCATCCCAGTTTGCAATGAAAAGCATAGAATTCAAGCACATTTATGAAATACAGACATCACTTAGCACAGATCTGGAACCAGGCATAACTCCTTCAGGTGACAATTGGTCTCAAGCATAGACCAGAATGGAGTTATAGAAATACAAGCCAGTAGCCTGTAATCCCAGCTCTTTGGGAGGCCAAGGCGGGCAGATGACTTGAGGTCAGGAGTTCGAGAACAGCCTGGCCAATATGGGAAACCCTATCTCTGATAAAAAAATACAAAAATTAGCCATGTGTGGTGACACATGCCTGTATTCCCCACTACTCGGGAGACTGAGGCAGGAGAATTGCTTGAACCTGGGAGGTCAAGGCTGCAGTGACCCGAGATTGCACCAGCTCATTCCAGCCTGGGCAACAGAGCAGCACTGTCTCAAAAACAAAACAAAAACAAACCAGTAATTTCTAGACAGATTTTTCTCCTGTAAACTGTCTGCCAGCAGCCATTTACCTGGCAAACTCTGGATCTAGAATTCTCCTTCTTGGGAATTCATGATTATACAACTCTGACGTTGGCTGGCTGACGTTGACTCTGAACCCTCCAAAAGGAAACTTTTCTAAGAAAATGAACAAACATCATGAAATATCAAGGAAGCAGGTCAAATTATTTAGGAAACAGAAGTGGCCTATACCAACATAGAGGAATCTATTTACATACAAACAATATATTAATTATAAAGCATTCTTTACTATTCTTTGAAGCAGGGGACTCCAAAGGATGTTCCGTCTATATAATGCGGTGGCCTTATTAGAGTTTTTGTGTTGAAAGGCAACACAACTGCCTCTCCAGTACATTAGAGTGAAAGAAAGGGAGGGAAGAAAGTGAAGGAAAGGATGGAAGAAAGAAGAAGACAGGGAAGAAGGAAGGAAGAAAGAGGGAAAGGAGGAGGGAAGGAGGGAAAAAGGGAGGGAAGGAAGGAAGGAAGGAAGGAAGGAAGGAAGGAAGGAAGGAAGGAAGGAAGGAAGGAAGGAAGGAAGGAAGGGAGGGAGGGAGGGAGGGAGGGAGGGAGGGAGGGAGGGAGGGAGGGAAGGAGGGAGGGAGGGAAGAAGGGGGAAGGAAGGAAGGCAAAGAGAGAGGGAGGGAGGGAAAGAAAGAAGGAGAGAAGGAGGGATGGAAGGAGAAAAGAAAGAAGGGAGAGAGGGAAGAAGGGGAGGACTTGCAGCTGCCATTTGCCCAGTGCTTAGTGTGCCAGGCATTTGTGCTAAATGTTGGACATACTTCATCTTTTAATCTGCCAGCTACCCTCTGAGATAAGTATTTATTATTATTTCCATTTTGCAGATTCACTGAGCTGAGGTTTGGAGCAGTAAAGCTACCTATTCAAAGTGGCAAGACCACATGTGCAGGGTATAAAATCCAAGTCATAGCTGAATGGACCAGCGCATTCCTCCTCCATCACAATCAGACCACATCACTTCCAGATCTTATCGCTCTGAATTTCCTTCACGCAGAGGATCCTTCCACAGAATAATGCAAGCACAGAAGGCTTAATCCTTCTCTGTGTGTGCATGTGTGCATGTGCTCATGTGTGCACTATGAAATCACTTTAAAATGTTATATAAACCATAATGAGGTACCTCATTTCCAAAGAGATCAGTTGGCAAACATTTTAAAAGTTTGACAAGTCAATCCTGGTGAGGTAGTGGAGCAGTGAGAACTTTCTTACCCCTCTGGTGCAGGTATAAACTGCTAAAAATCATTCAAGAATGCAACTTGCTGATGTCTAGAAAAGCTGAACCATGTGACTCCCATGACCCAGCATTTCCTCACCCACCTGTATAGACAGGAATTTTATACATTTGCATAAAGAGTCACATGGAAGAATATTCATTGCTATAGTGCATGAAATCTAACAAAATTAAACTTACTAGATTTGGAAAGATACCACGTATCGGTTAACAGGAAAATGGATAAATAAAGGGAGATCATCATGCTGTGACAGTTTGGCTGGAAGTTAAACCAAACTAGAACCCCGGAACTCCTGTCAACAACATGGAGAACTATCAAATCAATACTGAAAAAAAAATAGCTGGGCGTGGTGGCTCATGCTGGTAATCCCAGCACTTCAGGAGGCCGAGGTGGGCAGATCAAGAGGTCAGGAGTTCGAGACTAGCCTGGCCACCATGGTGAAACCCCGTCTCTACTAAAAATACAAAAATTAGCTGGGTGTGGTGGTGCACGCCTGTAATCCCAGCTACTCAGGAGGCTGAGGCAGGAGAACTGCTTGAACCTGGACCCGGGAGGTGGAGGTTGCAGTGACCCGAGATCACGCCATTACACTCCAGCCTGGGCAACAAGAGTGAAACCCTGTCTCAAAAAAAAAAAAAAGGAAAGAAAAAAGGCTGCCAGAGACAACCAACAGTGCGATCACATTGATTCTCTAAAGCCCATGGACACATACAAATGAAATAAAATTTAAAATCATATATGGGAAAATTTAGGACAGCAGTTACCACTGAGGGAGAGAAGGAAGAGAATTGTATGGTGAAAAGGCTTCCACTGTGTTTGCAATGTTTTCATTCCTAAGCTGAGCGATGGATATGTTAATGTTTATGAACTATTCTCTGTAAGTTTTTTTGTATGCCTGAAATACTGCAACATCATGCAATTTTAAAAGAGGGGGAGGAAGACTAAGTGTGTTGCTTTCTATAAGAAATGCTATATAGCAGGGGTATAGCAGGGCTGAGAAGCCGCCAGACTGTTTGCTAACCTAGATAAAGCTTCTAATTTCTCCTGGCCTGGTTGGAGGTGCCTTGCCCTTGGCGGGTGGTCCAGCCCGTGATACAGCTGCACACAGCAATGCCTGTAAGCAGCAAGCATGGTAAACCTCCCAGGATGCCACCTCCAGCCTGCTGCAACACAGAGCACGTTCCCTGGGAAGCCATGTTTCCTCCAGGTGAAGGATGGGATCACTCCATCTCTGTCACCTGCACAGAGAAGGAAGTGCTATAGAGAGACAGATTAGATCATCTATTATCAAGTAGGCATAAGACCGACCGAGGAGGCACCTGCCGCTCGCCAGATGTTCTATTCATTATCAGAGTCATGGGGAGGGTGGGCCTTGATTCTTCCTCTCTGTCCCCCCAGTCCAGACTCTCAAGGGAAGAATCAGACAGGAGACTGGATCATGGACCAGCTCCCTCAAAACTGGCCTGATGATGGGATGGGGTGGGGTGAGAGGTGCATCGCAGGCAGCACAGAGCACATCACTCCTGGGCTGTGAAAATACTCAAGAAGAGAATATAATATTTTGGAAGGTTCTTGTGTTCAGGCCAGTGGCAAAGCATGATGAATGTCTCCCCTGGGACACTTAAAAGCCCAGCCAATACTACCGTCGTTGTCATCATCATCATCGTCATCAAATGCTTACTCTGAGCCGGAAACCCTGCTAAGAGTTTCACCTTCATTTTCTTACGGACTCATGGCAAGGTCTGTACAAGGAAAGAATTATCCACATCCCCAGGTGACAGCAGAGGAAACAGGCAGGGAGAGGTAAGTAACCAACTGAGCTCCACCAAAGTGAACTGCCACAAACATACCGTCTCCTCTACCTCACCATTGACCTGTCAATGACCTCACCCAGGCATCCGCTCCACAGGTGGGGAGGTAGGCAGGGTCCCTGTGCTTCCTTATATCCCGGAAGCACTCTGGGCAGAAATGGCACACTCAGCACCTAGCATCCAGCACCCAGCACCCAATACAGCCATCTCTGACCAGCCAAGGCCCAGAGGTCTGGGCTTTAAGAGCATTAAAATTTCTAAAACGGGCACCTGGGAGCGTTACATGACTTTCCTCAAAACCCAAAAGGTTCTTCATGACTTTATGAATCTTCAGAGATGAGGATGAGCATGGCTGTTAGGTCTCCCACCAGGCGGCTAGCAAGACCTAACCCCGAGCCCCATCCCTGGTCATTAGGGATATTCTCATCACCTATCCACTCCTAATTGCTGGCTCTTGGAAACAAACAACACAGAGTGACTAACTCCACCAGCACCACCACCATATCACCACTACCACCCAAAGCCCGCCGCCTTCCAAATCTACGGGCACATCACCATCTGATCTGGAAACCTCTTCCTATAACTCTGATGTTCTGTTTCAATGAGTCTGAGCCCAGACCCAGACACTCTATAAAATACCCCGAGATTATTCTGATGGTCTTACAGATTTAGTACACATGGACTTAAGCTATAGAAAGTTCTAACGGTGAAATCAGAGAATTCCATCTTATAGTAGGAGCAGGAGGAGATGGAGATTTCAGCTTTTCTGGCAGAGAACACAAAACTTAACTCCCTACCCCACCTGGAAACATTGGTTAGCGATTAGGTCACACAGGGAGAAATTATTCTTTAGAGTTTCACAAGCCAAGGATCTACATCAGCTCCACTCTGGCCCTCAGACACCCTCCCTCCTTTTCCCTAAAATTATCCCATCTGCAGCCAGGCTCATTTTCAAAGTCATGTTCACTTGTCTTGACCACAGGATGCCCAGGCAGATTACATGTTCTAGGTCCAAGGGAGGTGTATTAGTTCAGGCTACCATAACAAATACCACAGATTGGGTGGCTTAAACCACAGAATTTCTTCCTCACAGTTCTGGAGGCTGGAAGTCCAAGATCAAGGTGTCGGGTCAGGAGTTCGAGACCAGCCTGGCCAACGTGGGGAGATCCCATCTCTACTAAAAATACAAAAATTTGCCGAGCTTGGTGGCAGGTGCTTATAATCCTAGCTACTCGGGAGGCTGGGGCAGGAGAATCGCTTGAATCTGGGAGCTGGAGGTTGCAGTGAGCCAAGATCAAGCCACTGCACTCCAGCCTGGGCGACAGAGTGAGACTCTGTTTCAAAAAAAAAAAAAGGTGTTGGCAAAGTTGGTTTCTTCTGAGGCCTCTCTCCTTGGCTTATAGCTGGTCATCTGCTCCCTGCGTCCCCACATGGTCTTTCCTTTGTGTGGGTCTGTGTCCTAATCTTCTCTTCCAAGGACACCAGTGAGATTGGATTAGAGCCCACCATTGTGTTATCTCAATAACTTCTTTAAAGGCCCTATCTACAAATACACTCACATTCTACAGTACTGGGGTTAGGGCTTCAAAATGTGCACTGAGGGGCACAATTCAGCCCGTAACAGGAAGGAAAACAGCTTTCAGAGAAATGCAGGGAGCTCGTATGCCATGGATGATTCTCGCACCCACTGGGATCTTCCACCTGGATTTACATCCCCTCTCATTCCTCTCTGCTCCCCACAAACTCTAACATTTTATATTAACCCATGATACTATATTTCATTTTTTTTTTCTTTTGAGATGGAGTCTCACTTTCTCGCCCAGGCTGGAGTGCAGTGGTGCGATCTCGGCTCACTGCAACCCCCTGAGTTCAAGCGATTCTCCTGCCCGAGCCTCCGGAGTAGCTGGGATTACAGGTGTCTGCCACTGTGCCTGGCTAATTTTTGTATTTTTAGTAGAGACGGGGTTTCACCATCTTGGCCAGGCTAGTCTTGAACTCCTCACCTTGTGATCCACCCACCTTGGCCTCCCAAAGTGCTAGGACTACAGACCTGAGCCACCACGCATGGCCTATATTTTCTCTTTACAGCAGGAATTATGGAAAATTTAAAGCATCATTTCAAGTGCAGGAGATGAGCCCTGGAAAATATTGTCATCATGCCCAACACTGGCATGCATTCTCTTCTCTCTGGTTGGGTTCCTCCGTGCTCATTAATTAGTTCACCGAATAGCAGCCATCAGTCACTGGCAGACTCTTCTCTAAAACTCTATTCGATTTTCTTGAATTATCACCTGAGACAGGGTAAACAGGAGACGCGTGAAATATTCTGGAATTCCAAATTGATAGAGAGGTGTCATGCCAGGCACTGGCACCCATCAAACCGAACGACTCCGAATTTACGAAGACAGGATGGAGGCTGGAGAGGACGAGAAGAGATAAGGACAGGGTAGAGCTGAGGGAGTCCCCAGGTTTGTAAGCCCAGCCCAGTTCATCACAACTGGAAAGACAACAGCAGCCTGGACCTCAGCCTCACTGAACCCCAGATCCCCAGATCAGCTCTGGGGAGAGGATGTTTGCAGGTGGTGTCCATTACCCTAGATAGAGAAAAAAGCCAAGAAGGCCCTTCTGACTGATAGTGTTGACCTGCCTTCAGCAAACAGTCTCCAAACATCAACAACATGGCATCAGGAGGTGGTTTTGGTAAACTGACTGCTTGAAAAAAAGAGTAATTATTTTATTTTATTTTTCAGCTTTTATTTTGGCTTCAAGGGTACATGTGCAGGTTTGTTACACGGGTATATTGCATGACACTGAGGTTTGAGGTATGAATGATTCTGCAACCCACATAGTGAACATAGTACCCAATAAGTAGTTTTTCAGCACACACCCACCTCTCCCTTTTCTAGTAGGCCCTGCTATCTGTTGTTGCCATCTTTATGTCCATGTGTACTCAATGTCTAGCTCTCACTTATAAGTGAGAACATTCAGTATTTGGTTTTCTGTTACTGCATTAATTTGCTTAGTATAATGGCCTCCAGCTGCATCCATGTTGCTGCAAAGAACATGATTTTTTTCATTTTTATGGCTAAATAGTATTCCATGGTGTATATACATATATCACATTTTCATTATCCAGTCCATTATTGATGGGCACTTAGGTTGATTCCATGTCTTTGCTATTGAAGAGTCATTATTTTAAAAAACATTTGCCAAATCCTTGTGGACATTGCCCAAAGTGTATTTTTCCCAGCACTCCTCCTGTCTTGGGCCAAAGCCTCTTCTTGACCAGAAGGCAGATAATGACTAGAGGTAGATCTTGACATTGAGATCCAGAAATGGTCCCATTGGCTTAACAGAATCTGTTCTTTGGGAAAAGGTTACTCCAGGTGAGGGAGTTTTGAGGATGCCTGGGCTTACTCCAGGTGCCAACATGCAGTCAGCCCTGTCCCCAGAGCTCTGTCTCCAGTCTCTGCCTATTCCCCCTATGCTTGTTCTGCTCTTCCAAGCCCTTGAACCCTGCCCGGCCTGGATATATTCCCCCACTCCCCACTGTCAATGACCTCTTGCCTTAAGAGTGTGTCTAAAATGTTAACACTATATGGATCAAAGAAATGCACACTGAGGCTTCTGGAAGCCAGATATGTATAAGCTCTTCAGAAGCAATTTGGAAATGGCTGAACTGAGACTGGCCCGCCCGCCACTTGCAGGAGCGGGAGGTCTCATTAGGCTGGACTTTCTCTCCCTTCCGGGAGCCTGCTGTTCAGAGACCAGCAGTCGATCACTCGGGGGCAGGGAAAGAGGGGGATGAAATCTACAGCTTTAGGAAAATGGAGCTGAAAACATTTAACTTTGAATCATAAACAGAAGCAAGAAATTAGAGAGAGGTCAGGGAACAGGAAATCAAGAGAGGAGAGGTCCATTCCCAGGAAATAAGATTTGGTTGGGCAATGACATTCAGCAGCCTTTTGTGGAGATACTGATCACTGGGGCAGGGCTGGCTGCTGCACCACTGTCAGAGGAGTCTGACCCAGAGGGGATATCCTGACTGCTGCCCTTCACTGAATTCTCTAATTGTGTCCAGAAGCTCAGCCCTAGGCATAGATATTTTATGTCTGAGAAAGGGACAAAGAGCTCAGTTGGAAGTGGGCATCCTCTTCCAACCCAAAAAGGAATGCATGGTGCAGGTTCTAGTGGGACTTTCAAAGACAGGGTATATTTCTAGCATTTCTCCAGATGCTAACCGATTTATACCTTTGGGCAATTGCATAAATTCCCTGGCAATACAAGTCTATAGCTGTTCTGAGGGCCCTGAGTCAAGTGTTTTGTAGGGGCTAGAAAGGCAGAGATGAATAAAACATGGCTCTAGAGCCACCCAGAGTAATGGGAGAGACAGATACATTGACCACAAAGCATAATATTAAGCAAGGCAGTTGGTGATGAATTGGTCTACATCAGTATGACATAAAAATAAGTTGGACAGAGTAGGCGCCGTAGCTCATGCTTGTAGTCCCAGAACTTTGGGAGGCCAAGGCAGGCAGATCACTGGAACCCAGGAGTTTGAGATTGGCCTGGGCAACATGGCAAAACCCCGTGTCTAGAAAAACACAAATTTGCCAGGCATGGTATATGTCTGTGGTCCCAGCTACTCAGGAGGCTGAGGTGGGAGAATCACTTTAGTCCAGGAGGCAGAGGTTGCAGTGAGCTGAGATCCCAACACTGCACTGCATCTTGGTGACAGAGTGAGACTCTGCTTCAAAAAAAAGAAAAGGAAGAGGAAGGAAGGAAGGAAGGAAGGAAGGAAGGAAGGAAGGAAGGAAGGAAGGAAGGAAAAGGGAAAAGGAAAGGGAAAGAGAAAGGTCAGAAAGACCCAGAATGCAACTCCAGACTTCCTCATCCCACTTGATGGTCCTTGAACAAGTTATATCGTTCCCTGGAAATTCCATTTCCCGGATCTAAGAAGTAGAGCCCTCATTTCTATGAAGATCCACAAGGCAAGGAGTGGGGCAGTGCGGCTCACAGGGAAAGAAAGGCCCAGGGCACTGTTCTGAAGCCGCCTGAGGGTATGCACCTTGGGTGGATTTCTAGAATCCCTATTGAGATTTGCACCATCTAAGTAAAATGAATCTGAAGAGGTCATCTGGAGATAAAACTATCCCTATGTTTGGCCCAAGGTCAGTGCTGAACAAATGGGAAAGTAAGCAAGAGAATGAATGGGGTAAATAGCAGAAGTGATTCAGGACTGACTCATCTCTCAGCAAAATCTCCAGTTGAACCCCTGAGAATAAAGGAGATTTTATTTATTTATTTATTTGTTTGTTTAACAAACATATGGCACTTAATTTGTGCCAGGCATTATTCTCAGTGCTTCACCTAAAAAAAACAGTTTAATATTCACTATAATCGAAGGAGGTATTAATATTATCTCCATTTTACAGATAAGAAACCTAAACAGAGAGGTTTAGTACCTTGGACAATGTCACACAGCTAAAAAGTAGCCAAGACAGTTTTTGAATACAGGCATTGTGGCTCTGGGAATCCACATTGCTTCTCTATTAAGGAGGCTAAAAGGTCATCTGAAGCCTCAAGGAGCCTGGTACCAGTCACACCCATCTACAGCAGTCAGCTCAGGTGGGAAGCTGCTAAGGTGGCGTTCAGAGCCCAGGTGTGGTCCTCAGCCTCTGCCTTGATTCAAGAAGCCCAGTTTAAGGGCCTCCCCATCCACCCCCCAGGATATTATCAGGTACCCCCAAGCCCAGAGGCCTCAATTCTTCTACCCAGATCTGTGAAGTGTCCTTGGGTCTGTGGTGGCACTGGCCACCCTGGGTCCTCCTAGAAAGGGTCCCTGTCATGCTCCTCCAGTGGCCAAGGTCTGTCCTTGTGCCAAATGCAGCTGATCCGTATTAGCTGCCTGCAATATTGAATGGAAAAGAATTTGGGGTCACATCTGGGCTCACCAGGAAAGACACGGTGGTCCATCAGTGATGTCCCCAAGGGCGTAGGAAACAGGTTTTCGGCCACTGACCTAGCATCTCACTCAACCCTATGGCTGATGCTCACAGCCCTCTGCCCAAGCTGGGCTGGGTGTTTTCTTCCTGTAACCTTCAGGCTGTTCTGCTACTACCTCAGTTAGGACTCTTCTGATTGCAAGTGTCAGAAATCCAGCTCTACCTGAACACGCAAAAAAGGAGAAATAACTTACTTAACTGAATTTTGCAGGGGCAGATTTCTCAACCTTTCCATCTCTCATGTATGCTTTCTTCTGGAACAACTTCATTCTCATGCAGATTCCCCTCTCAGGATGGCAAATATGGCAAAAATGGCTACCAGGACTGACAAGCTGGTCTTTCAGCTATAGTTTCAAGGGAAGCTCCAGAATTGAGTCTCATTGGCTTAAGTTAGATCACATGACCTCCCCTAAGCCAATCATTGTGGCCAGGGGATGTTCCAGTGGGCCAGGCCTGCGTCCCAGGTTGGCCCCTGTAATGAAATGGGGAGATGGGAATGGAGATTAATCTCACTTGCCATCTAGCAACCTATGGTGGAAAAGGGCTGGCTCTCTAAAGGAAACTTGGGATGCTTTTCTCAGCATTTTAAACACCTTAAAACCGCGTTTTAAGAAGGTTTTTCTGGGAAAAACGTTTACGGGATGGATTAGAGCATTGACTATGTACTATGCCAACGAGCTGGTCTTGGCTCCTGTTCCCTGGTTTGTGTTTATAGACTTCAGTCCTGGGAAGATGGATTCTTTCCTGACTGTCTTGATCATTCACATCAGAAGAGTTCTGTTCCTTGGGATTTTATTTTTTAATTATGGGAAATTTTCAGATATAATCAAAAGTGTTGAAAATAATCCGTGTCTGTTCCTCAGCTTCAACAATGATTAACTCAGGGCCAATTTTGTTTCATCTATAGCCCCGCCCATCCCCACCCCACCCTGGATTACTTTGAAGCTAATCCAGACATCATATGTCTTTAAGATGCTCAGATTGCAAGGTCCTACAAGAGCTAGAGATTCCATTCTCCCTGAGAAGAAAGGAATCTGGCCTGTTATTATACGTCACTTAGCAGAGGAGAGTCTTGCCTTTCCTCCTCCACAAACATGGCCCAACTCTCCTTACTTGATATTATACTTTGAATCTTTATGAGTGGAAAATTGCACTCTGTTTATTCTTGTCTGGAAGTGCTCAGCTGGAGTGATTGCAATGTTATCTCCCTGGGCATCCCCATTGTCCTCATCCTGCTGTTGTCCCCGACCCCATTTCAACCCACTTTGCCTGTAGCCTTGTTTTACGACCTGCTCCCTGCCTCCTGTTACCTGATTTCTAGGGTCCCTTTCCCCATTTTCCTAGCGGTCTAACATATACATGGCCCAGAGAACAACAATAGCCTGAAAAAACTCTATTTCCCATTTTATAATCCCAACACAGAGCGATCTGTCTCCCCTGCACCTTAACAGCCTACAAATGGCTGCAGATACACGCATCAAAGAGCCATTCGGCTGCTCACGTGAACAGACTTCCCTTGCGCTTCCAAACATTATGTTATCTCTGCCACAGCAATACTCCTTGAATAGCTAATAAATGCAAAAGAAAGTTTGGGAGGAAAAAAAAGTTACAGAAAAATTATTATTATTACTTAAAGAGCCACAGAAAGATAGCAAGGTTCTTCTAAAGTTACAACACCATCGTTAGCAGCTGCAGGGTACATGAAAGCCAGGGGCCGGGGGAGGGAAGATAGGGCATATTTCAAAGCTGACTGCTGCAGTAACAAAACGCGAAGGGGGTGTTGTGTGGAATACGCCAAGTGTTTGAAGTGGACAAGGTTTCTAGCATGTTGCCTTGATGCCTGTACATACTTAATAACAGATGTTTGGTCTCTCTAGGCAGATAATTGTCCTTCTGTAAGGTTGACTTGACCTGCCTGAACGGTCCAGCTTTGAGCGCTGCAGCAGTAACAAATGATCCTAGCTTCTCTCTTTTTTACTAGGGGAGATGCTCAGCCACGCTTCCTTTTAAGCACATAATTACTCGGCAGCAACTGAAGGCCATACATTCCCCTCTCCTAATGGCCATGGAGCCATTTGGTCATAATTTATGGGGACAGGGTTCAAAGTTTTAATAATATTTGGATAATATCATTGCCCACACGTCGGGGGCGTCGTGATGAATAGAAGGAGAGTGGGCTTATTTCGATTCCATGCATGACAGTGAGGACGTTAACGACTGGGTGCGCGGCGTGGCCTTTATGGAAACTGCCACCAGGCCATCAGCTCATGAATTATAGATCTGGGCATGAAGGATCACATAGGGACGTTGTTCATGAGGAACTGTCCTGTTAGTGCCCCTTCCTTATGCAGATAAATGAATTGCAGGGAATACCAAAACGGCGTAAATAAGCCCTTAGTGGATAACATATTAGAACATCCACATAAAAAACCCAGTGCTGGGGCCTGCTTGGGGATATTTATGTTTATACTCTCTGCTCAAGTGGCTCCCTGATTTTTTGGCTTCTTACTGCTCACCTCATAATTCCAACCTCCTAACGGCACCTCTGGGCATGTTTCTCGGATGCTCTGTGGTGCCTGTTGACATTTGTACACAAGTTTGCTCAGAGAAGTGCTTTTGGGTGGGCAGATGGGTAAAGACTCATTAAATTCAAAACAGACCTAGTTAGCATTGTCTTAGTGACATGGTGGGGTGTCCCTAAAACGGAGGCCAGACACTGGCAGGTGCTAGTGGAAAAAGAAGGGGCAACTATGTCCCCAAAAGTAGAAAGAAGGGAGACGTTCTCAGCCAGAAACCAGATAGAAAAGAGCCTTGGAGAATATCGAGTTCAACCACACTACTCCCAAAAAGCAGGTGGCAAAATTGAGGTTCAGAGGAGAGCAGGGACTCCCCCTAAATTATAAAACTTTGTTGCCAAGCCAAGATTCTTGACTCCCAAGTGTGGCCCCAGGCTGCCTTATCTGGCCTGAGTTTTCTCTCCCCAAAATGTAAACATTCAACACCAGCCCCAAATGATAGTGTTAAGACTAAAACAATGTTTGCCAACTTCCTCCTGTTAATCTAGACTGACTCACTCTGAACTTTGACAAGGTTCGCGTGCCGTGAGCAATCGTTGAACTTACACACTCGATATCCATTTAATCTGAAGGATTTATTTGGAAAGAACAGCAATTATAGCTGCACCTCAGAATAACTAGGAAACGGTGCATTTAAATCTCTTTAAATAGCTTGCAGGAGTTCTAAATAGCTCCCCCACGCCCAGGTTCTGATCTGGAGTTCTCATTTGCCTGGGCCTGTTTACAGAGCCCAGGAGTGGTTTGGAGCAGGTTTCAAACGTGGAGGTTTGTTTCTCTACTGGGAGGCGCTTTATGTAGGGGGTTTTCTGTTTTCTGACACATCTAGGGATGTGTTCTTTTTTTATCTTGCCAGGAGAAAGAAGGTAACCATGTTCTGCTGAATAAAGGCCAAGAACATTTACCCAGTTATAATTTTTTTAATAATCATACAAAAAATTAACTTTTGGGGATCACAGCTTTATGAAATTTAAGACATATATAGAACCATGTAACTACCATCACAATCAGGACACAGAACAATTCCATCACCTCCAAATCTCCCATTAAAAAGTAAAATCCCAGCCAGGGATGGGAGCTCATGCCTGTCATCCTAACATTTTGGGAGGCTGAGGTGGGAGGATTGCTTGAGCCCAGGAGTTCGAAACCAGTATGGGCAACAAAGCAAGACCCCCATGTCTACAAAAATGAAATATTTAGCCAGGCATGGTGGTGCACACCTGTAATTCCAACTACTCAAGAGGCTGAGGTGGGAGGATGGCTTGAGCTCAGGACTTGGAGGCTGCAGTGGATGATGATCACACCACTGCACTCCAGCCTGGGCGACAGAGAGACCCTGTCCACTCCCAAAAAAAGTCAAACCTTCCCTTGATTCCTAACCCCTAATCCCCACTGATCTGTTCTCCATCACAATAACTCTGTTTTTTGGGAGTGTTGTATAAATGGGTTTATACAGTATGTCACCTTTTGAGACTGGCTTCTTTCACTCAGCATAGTGCCTTCGAGATCCATTCAAGCCCTTGTCTGTATCTACAGTTCAGTCCTCTTTGTTGCTGAGTCATATTCCATCCCAGAGCTCAGACCTCGAGTCAGGCATCACCAGGCACTTACGGGATGAGGACAGTGGCTAATGGCTGTGATTGTGCTGTGTGTACCACACTCTGTCCTGGTGTTTTACTGTACTAACTCATGTAACCTCTCAACAACCTAGTGGGGTGACTACTAGCATTTTATCCATTTTGCATTAGGAAATTAAACCATAAAGAGGCTACATAACTTGCCCAAGGTCACACAACTGGTAAGTCAGGAACCACCTATAAGGTTAGAACCTGCCAACCCTTGTGCTTCTTCATGGGACATCCTAATTATAAATATCTCTGGAAGGGAGAGGAGAAATGCCAATCCCCAGGGAGGTGTAAATGGCTGACAACACCGTCTTGCCGAGAGCAGGCTGTGCCAGGGTTTGAGAAGGACAGCTGACATGATCAGGAGGAAAAGAAGGAAAGGGGCCCTGGGATCCCACTACCACATGCCACAGAGTGTGCACCCAGATACTCACACACACCCCAAAGGGAAAGGGAGGGAAGCAGGGGAAGGCAGCACTTCACATAAATGTAGTGGCTAACAAATAGGAAACATCCTGGCCTCTGCCCATCCTACTAAGTCTCAGGGGTTGAGAAAAGAACCAGATCTGAGAATTTCAAATTAATTGCCATGAATCCTGGAACTGTCAATCTCAGGCTTTCAACAGCACGGTCATCAGCTGTCTTACCTAGTCTCCTTTGAAGCCTGAGATGTGGCTGCTGTCCTTGGAATCATAACAACCTAAAACATAAATGTGGAATTCCAGGAGTGATTTCACCCAGCATTGAGCCTGTGGGGAAACTGAGGCCTAGCAAGAGAATGGACTTGGCCAAAGGCACATAGCAAATCAGTAGCAGATCCGGAACTGTAACCCAGATCCCTTCCTCCATATATCCACCCATTCATTCATTCAACAACTGAATGTACCATGTGCCAAGCACTTTTCTGGAAGCTGGAGACAAAGGGTGATGAAGACATAGTACTTGCCTTCATGGAGTTATAGTTTTGGCAGGAGAAAGATATTAAACAAATGATCACAAGCAAATAGATAATTTAAAGTCATAGGGAAGATTTTAAAATTTTCTCAAGACCCCTAGCAAGTATGTTTCCAACTCACCTCAGCTGCTTCTATTTCCTAAATCAACAAGATGAAGTTTCCTGTAGCAGTAAAAGCCTCCATGTGCCCTCTCAATAAGATCGTGCAAAAAGGTAGTTATGTCGTTCTATAATATTTTAATCACAGGTGTTGAATGTTGGCTCCCCAAATACCACTAACAGTCTGTTGGTAAAGCAAAGCTGAATTGATTGGTCACTGCAATGAGGGAGAACACCACCTCAAAAGAGCTTTGGCAGTACTATGGTTTGGATGTTTGATGCCTCCAAACCTCATGGCAAAGTATGATCCTCACTGTGGGAGGTGTGGACTAATAGGAAGTGTTTGGGTCGTGGGGTGGATCCTTCATAAACGGCTTCGTTCGCTTGTTGCAGCAAGAGTGAGTTCTCACTCTATTAGTTCCTGCAAGAACTTGTTAAAAAGAGCCTGGCATCTTCCCTCCTCCTCCCTATTTCTTTTGCTTCCTCTCTCGCCGTGTGATCTCGGCACATGCCAGCTCCCATTTACCTTCCACCGGAAGTAGAAACAGCCTGAGGTCCCCACCAGAAGAAGATGCTGGCACTGTGTTTCCTGTACAGCCTACAGAAGTGTGAGCCAGATAAATCTCTTTCCTTTGTAAATTACCCAGCCTCAGGTATTTCTTTACAGCAATGCAAACAGACTAAGACAGGCAGCATCTTAAATGGGGAAGGGCAAGGTTATTTGTACTGAGATTCTCTAGTCTGGTTTAAAGAGTATTTTCAAAGGGAGGAGGCATTGGTTAGAATCAGGTAAGTACCATGTTATGATAGGTTAGAATTGGCAGAAACAGTAAAGTGAGGGTTTTGAGGGGGATGCTTCAAAGAGTCTTAGAGGGTAAAGCATTGAATGCTTTATATTGGAGAATTGATGGTTTTTTCAGGATATTCCGGTAATTAACTATAAAATTAGTTGACTAGGCAAGAATATTGCTAATAAAAACAAAGGGATAGTAAAATCATGTTATTATAAAAGTAAGCCATGTGGGGTAGATGACTTAGGTTCCCATAGAAATGATGCCTGTTCATCCTAAGCTAGCCAATAGAAGCAATCATAGTAATAACATCTACCACTCTACGCCAATCAGCAAATGTTAGGAAGACATGAGGAAACCTATTCTACAGCTGCTGACTCTGAAGTGGAGAGGGGCCAAAATGTTTAGCCCAAGACCTCAACTTTGAAGCAGGAAAATCAGGATTAGAATGCAGGTCTGTCCTTCTCTGTCTCTGCTCTATTGCCACCCAGCCAAAAGGACAAAAAAAAACAAAAACAAAAACAAAACAAGAAGAAAAAATTACCCATGTTCCCATTACCAATATTATTATTCTGCCCTGAATGGTCTCCTTTAGCTCAAGTCCACCTGGGGGAATTTTGCCTCAGACTGAAAGGTTCAAAGATAAGATCTTCTCTGTAAAACTGCCAGCAAATCACCACCTCCTCCTCGTTCATCACCATCACTACCATCACCCCCATCACCTCCACCACCATCTCTACCTCTACCACCTCCACCTCCACCACCACTATCTTCATCACCATCTCCACCACCATCTTTACCTCCACCACCTCCATCACCATTTCCACTGCCACCACCACCACCTCAACCGCCACCACCATCTCCATGACTGTCTTCACCTTTACCACTTCCACCACTACCCCCATCACCACCACCATCTCCATCACCATCTTTACCACCGCCTTTGCCTCCATCACCGCTACTGCCAGCATCTCCATTACTACCTTCACCATCATCACCACCACCTCACCTCTACAATCATTTTCACCTCCAACACCACTACCACTGCTGCCACCACTATCTCCATTATCATCTCCACCACCATCACCACCATCATTACCTCCTCCACCTCCACCACCAGCACTACCATCACCACCATCACCACCACCTCCATGACCATTCCACCACCATCAACACCACCTCCACCACCACCACCATCTCCACTACAATCTTCACGTCCACAACATTCACCACCACTACCATCTTTATCACCATCTCTACCACCATCTTCACCTCCACCACCACTACCACTATGTCCATTACCATCTCCACCACATCACCACCACCATCACCACCACATCCACCACCATCATCACTATCTCTATCACCATCTCCACCATCATCTTCACCTCACCCACCATTATCATCACCATCACCACCACCTCCAACACCACTACCACTACTGCCACCATCACTACCAACTATCTCTAGCAGCATCTTTACCACCACCACCACCTCCACCATCATCACCACCTCTACCTCCACCACCACCACCATCACCTTCACCATCACCTCCACCACCATCACCGTCTCCATCACCACCAACTCCATCTTCACCACTACCACCAGCACCACCATATATATCTACCACCATTTCCACCACCACCACAACCACCTGCACTGGGGTGATCGTGCCTTCTTTGTGACATTTCAGAAGGGCTATTGCAACATTCTCCAGGGATCTTTGCAAGTTGTTTGTGCAAATTATCAGTGCTCTCACTAGACTGTGAGCTGCTTGAGGGTAGGGACCTCCTGATTTACCTCAGAGCCTCCAAGCAGCTTGCACATGGGCTGGCACAGAGCAAAAGCTCAGCCAGGATGTGTTGACTGAATGAGGGCACATGAGATTCTGGAAAACTCAGATTCCTGCAAAGCAGGCTGAGGCAGGGCTCTTGGCTCCCTCCACACCCCTACTGCCTCAGTATTTCTGGATGCCTTTGATCCCCATCTCCCACACTGGTGTGGGCATGCCCCTCTTTCTGTGCCACCACACAAGCACTGAGTGGTTTAGAAGGCAGTTTCTGATGCCCCAGTCTTGGGTAATAATAATACTGTTATTGTTACCATTATTATTTTGCCTGTCATTGTGCGGGGCCTGAGAAGTAAAGAGGTCAGGGCAGTGGTCCAGCTGGGGATAGCCTGCTCAGTAGACTCAACTTCATGGCAGCAGGTGCCAATTCACTCAATGCTCAAATACCAGTCTGCCAAATAAAGACCAAAAGTCAGTCAGTATTTGTTAAATGAAATGAGCTTTAATTCTAGACATTTACTTTTTAACCTTAGAATGAAACCCCTTGGTATAGTTGTTCTGAAATTTCCGAGTGCATTAGAAGTCACCTAGAAGGCTTGTGAAAACCCAGATTGCTGGAAGACTCAGTAGGTCTGGGATAGGTCCACTGATTTGCATTTCTACTAACTTCTTATATGATGCTGATGCCACTGGTCCAGAGACCCCATCTGATACACCACTGCCCTCATGGGAGTGAGTGAGAAAGGCATAGGAATTGTGAATTGGGAAGACCAGGAAGTCCCTGTCCCATCTTCTCCCATCCTGTACCCCCACCTGGCATCAAGGCTTTCCTGGGCCATCAGGGCAAACGTGGGAGACGTCATCAAAGAGTGCAGCAGAAAGGCCTGGGCAGGGGCTTGGGCAGACCCTACCTGAGGAAGGGGTGGATTCCCAGGTGGCCTCCTGTTTAGCCAACAAACAGAAGGGGCTAAATCCCCAACTGGACCTGCTTGTTTGAGTAAACACCTCACAGGGCCGCCTGTGTAAACACCCATTGTCTACAGGCAGATTAAGAGTGAGCAGGAGCTGGGCTTTTTTTCTTTCTTTTTTTTTTTTTTTTCCTTTCATTTTTTTTAAGCACTGAGAAAAGCCATTAAGGGATTAACACCCCGATTTATGAAAATGGAGGATGATAAAGGAACAATGGGGTGACAGCATTGTGTAAACGACATTGATTCATTTCAGAGACAGGGCTGTTAACTGGGAGAAATGGAGAAATAAATGGAACAATGAGGAGATGCTTTTACCAGCTTGTCATTAATTAGCCGAGAGTACAATTGTTTTATTGTCCTTTTTGAAAAATACAAAATTGGTAGGAAAATACAAGCACTGAGCAAATCGATTATTCTGTGTCACAGGCTGACATCTGCTTTTCCTTTTCTCCTGAAGCTTGCCTCCGGAAGTGGCTTCCTAAGGGAGGAAAAGAAATCTTCCCCCAGCAGGAGGATCTTGCAGGGTTTGGGAATAAAATGACCTTCCTGCCCAAGGATACCCCAAACTTCTTGGCACTGGAGGGCGGCCTCAAAACAGGAGAACCCCACTTCCATCCTCTTCTGGCCTCACCAGTGAGGGAGTGAGGGTCTGGGAGGTGGGAGGTGAGTGGGACCCCCCTGGGAGGCATCTTGCTGCAGGTGGTGGGAGACAAGGAGCTTGGGCAAAGGGAGATGAGCTTCTGGGGGCAGCAAGACTGACACAGTGGTCCCGTCCCTGCTGACAGCTCATCCAGCACCACTGTCCAGGCTCCAGCAAGATTCCCTCTCTCCACTCATTTCATCTACAACCAGCAGCTGAAGTGCCTGCCCTAGGCCTGTGCTGGGATGCATTGAATGAAAAGGCTTCTCCAGGCAGAGAAAGTGAGCTCAGATCAGGGTGGGCGTCCTGACCATAGTGGGCTTTCCAGAGTCGTGAGCAGTGCCAGCTCTGTCTCAGAGAAGGACACATTTCTGGATTGATGGGTGTTGAAATAAGGTTTTGCTGGATCCAAGAGGACTCCGGTTAGGGTGAACTGGAGAGGAAATGCATGGCATGGGCTTAGGGCCATGGAGACACATGCGGTGGATGCAGAGCATGTCTATGGGGAATTTTGACGGAGTAAAGAAGGCCAGGCATGTACAGGCTGGATTATCCCCACCCAGCCGCCCAAACAGAGATGCAGCTAGGAAGAGGAGAGATGCTGCTTGAACCCAAGTTCACCCCTCTATTTGTAAGGGTGGTTTGCAAATCCAAACATCCATGTTTGGATTCTAACCTGTCAGAAGAGTTGGCCAACTGGGACTATTTCCAGAAAGAATCTGACAATCCCACGAAGGGTTAATAGCACTTATAAAGAAAAGGAGCTCACAGAAACAGTATGCAAGGAAACTGTAAACAGCATTGCCATTGTCTTTGCCTTCTGTGACTACTGGTCATTGTTTGGTCTTTAATCTGCAGGCACTATAGATATAAATATAGCTGTCTTTATAGCATTGTATCTTTACAGCCCAAGATAAAACAATGCATCTTTATGTCTCTAATCTTTATATTTATATAAAGATATCTTTATTTGGAAAGATTAGATATGTATGTCTCACAGATTAACGTTGACTGAACATAGATTTTTATGCATTCATTTCCTACATTCAACGTCTCCGATGTGCCAGGCACTGCTCTAGTGCTGGGTATAGAGCAGAGAACAAACGAGAACCCCGGCCCCAGTCCCCATTTTCATTATCCAGAGAATTACATTGCCGGATGTAAGAGAAAAAACTCAACAAATGTGTACTAATAGAAATGGATTAGATGGTAATGAATGCCATGGAAAAAATGGAGCAGGTTTAGAGGGCAGAGAGTGGTAGGGGGTTCTGCTGTTTTCTATGGGGTGGTCAGGGAAGGTCTCACTGATAAGATGACAACTGAGCAAAGACCTGAGCTGGCAGCTGTGCAGGGGGCAAGCTGTTCCAGGCAGAGGGCACAGCAAGTGCAAAAGCCTGGAGGCAGGAACATACTTGGTGGGTTAGAAGCAGAGAAAGAGCCTAAGAGGCTGGGAGCAGTGGCTCACACCTGTAATCCCAGCACTTTGGGAGGCCAAGTGGGGTGGATTACTTGAGCTTAGGAATTCGAGACTGGCCTGGCCAACATGGCAAAACCCCATTTCTACTAAAAACACAAAAATTAGCCAGACGTGGTGGCGCACATCTGTCATCCCAGCTACTCGGGTGGCTGAGGCAGGAGAATCCCTTGAACCCAGCAGGCAGAGGTTACAGTGAGCCAAGATTGTGCCACCGCACTCCAGCCTGGGTGACAGAGGGAGACCCTGTCTGGGAAAAAAAAAAAAAAAAAAAGATCTGAAGAGGCAGGAACGGTGAGCAAAAGGCAACAAAGTCCAAGATGAGCTCTGAGACGCACAGATAAAGGGTGGTGATCTGATCTACGAGTTAGCGTGATTGCTTTGGCTTTGGTGTGTAGAAAAGACCCAAGACGATGTGTACATTTCGTATCCTCAACCAGACCACACAGCTCAGTGCCCATAGGAGCGAGGCACATGAGAAAGGGAAGAGAGAGCTGGAGTCGGCCTGCTGGTCTAAAGGGGCAGGCAATGCTCAGCTCCTGCTGATGGTCGAGCTTGAGAGAGATGGGCATGGAGTGGCCGTGTCTTATCATCTTTAAAGCAAGTCTGGATTTTCAAGTGGGCTATCCTTATTTTAAATCATGTACAGTTAAACAAAGCATACTTTTGGCCAGATTCGCCCACAAGCTATTAGTTTATGCCTCCCTCTTATCAGGCAAGGAGAACTCACACAAGTCATACATCTTCTTGCCCTCTGTTATCTGGGTGCCAGAGAACTCGGGGATGAATTTAATTTTAAGGCATTGTAACTATACTGCATAAAATTCTCAGCAAAATCATCTCTCTTCTCCCAGTTCTCAGTTGAATATGATTTTTTTAAATGTCCAGTTAAAGGTTGTGTGCTTTTTATTATAAGCAACCTTAAATTATGTTCAATTAGGAATAAACTCTAACAAAACTAAACTGTAAGAGAATAGCTACTGTGATCACACTCTTTTGTAACCATTTATTGTTCAGGGAGTAAAAAGGCAAGTGTCTGCTTCTTTGATTCTCTATGAAGGTGTCTCTGGCTCAAGTCACTTGGAATCCACGCAAACCCTTTAGATAAGGGAGGAGATATCATTTGCCTCCCACATGCCAATTCTGATCAGTCGGAAGACGCTGCTGAAAACATTTGTGTTAAGAAGGAATCTGAGGCTATCCTTACGTTAAGTAGGAGAGTGCAGGCTGGTCAACTAGGGATGTCTGCTGTCATTATAGATTAGGCATTTTTCCATGGTGAAGGGAGGACAATTCTAATAGAATTGCATGTAAAGGCCCAGGTGAAATCAGCCACCAATTGAGGGCTGAAAAACAGGGGCTTTGATTGGCCAAAAGTTAACAGCCCATACTAGTAACAGCCCTGGATTTGAACGCTGTTTGTCTTCTCCAAGTTGTATCAAGTTTGTCACATTTCTTAACCATTTTCAGCTTCATTTCCTCATCCGTAAAATGAGGATAATAGTTGTATCTGAAATCATAGGACAGATGGGATGATTAAAAGGAATAACCTTAACTCAACTGTAATAAGCATAGGCACTCAATCAATATCACCTGTTATATCTATTATTATCATTATTTTTCAGACTGCACCCCCCACCCCTGCCCATCACACCAGTCACTGTCTTTTAAATAAAAGTAAGGGATTTACTGGCTTATGGAACTGAGAGGTGCTCAGGTCAGAAATCTGGGTTCTGCAGTCACCTCAGCCTTAGGGTTTCAGAGGCAGCTCATGCCCTGTGTTTAAAGCCTGTCTCTGCCACTTTAGAGCTACAGGATCTTGAATGAATAACTCAGCTCTCTGGGCCTCAGTTTCCTTATCTGTTCATATGGGTGTGGTAACAACTTAGAATGACCTTATAGAACTTCTGTGAAGGTTAGATAAGGTAATATATATGAGTCATAACAGCACAGAGCATGTAACAAGAGCATAGAGTTGTTAGCTTTTACGATTGTGATTTTATAATAGATAGTTTGGGATAGTTATTCTCTTGGTTACACAGCTTGTTAACTTCCTCCTTATTTGGAAGAAATTTTCCACTTTCTGAGTCTTGGGAGGAGCTGAGTCCACCTCCCTCAGCAGACGATAAAAATAGGGGATACTCATCTCCCCAGGATCCCTTGCAGCTGAAGCAGAGGCATGTGACTGTCTTCCACCAATCAGAAGCATCCAGCCCAGGTTACTCATTGGATCACTGTGGTACAAAAAGTTGGGGATTGCGTAGCATTCACGGAGCGGCAGTAGCCATTGCAGCAAGACCTAATCCTGGGGACAGCCATGGCACGGCTAGGAGAGAGGACAGGCACCTGACACATACGAATGATGTCAACAGTGCCCTCACCAGACCTTCCTGTGAGACGACTAGGGCATCCCCCTGGCTGCGTGGCCTCTCAGCCTGGCTCTCCAGCTCTCCTTGCAATGCAGTCAGCCACCCATACTCTTGAATTCATTTCTTTCCTGCTTAAGGCAGCCAGTGTCTTTTTCTGTTCCTGGCAGCTAAGAACCTTCCCAATACAGTAAGGCAAGGCGGAAATCTTTTTCCAAGTTCTGGAAGGATTTGAGTTTTGATCCTGTTAAATTACTGACCTTATAAAGAAGCTTCTTCCACCATGACTAAGCCCAAGTGGCTTTGCAGTTGGCATCAACGGGTGTACCCCCCACCCCTTACTGAGATGTCCACAGATCCATATGCACCCAAGGCCGTCACAAAGATCTTGAACTGTCTGCTTTGCCCAGCACTCACCACTCTAGGGTGCTGCCTGAACTCCCTAGGGAAGAGCAAGAACTGAGAGGAAGTGGTGGAGGAAAAGAGGAAAAGCAAGATGTTCCTGGTAGCGGTATGTTTACTCCACCAGAATCAAACACAAAGCTGTGTGAGAGCACAGAAGTCTGCCAAATGCAGCCTGAGCCCTTCCCTGAGAAAGCCCACCGGAGGAAGAGGAAGCCAAACCAGTTTCAAGGATTGAAGGTGTCGTTGGTAAATAAAAATCAACGGCTTTGGCTAACACTCACTTCTTCAGTTCCTTGCAGCTAAGGAGCTGGATACTGTCACCCAGGTTGGAGTACAGGGGCATGATCTCTGTTCACTGGAGCCTGGAGCCTGAATACTGACTGGCACAGACTAGGAGCCACAGACATGTACAGGTCACGAATCACCCTGCCTTTCGAGACTGCAAAACTGCCATGTGAAACTAGTGCTGAAGGAGTTGGAAGGGATGGATTCACTTATTAGCCACAGCGCCTAGGGTAGGCATCAGAATCACCTGAAAGTCCTGTGAAAATGCAGATGACAGGACCGCACCTTAGAGTTTCTGATTCAGAAGTTTCTGTTTTCCTTCTAGCAGGTTCTCAGGTGATACTCACACTTTAAGAACCACTGGTGGCTAGATGCAGTGGCTCATGCTTGTAATCCCAACACTTCGGGAGACTGAGGTGGGATGATTGCTTGAGGCCAGGAGTTTGAGACCAGCCTGAGGAACATAGCAAGATCTTGTCTCTACTAAATTTATTTATTTATTTTTAATCTCTGGGCATGGTGGAGCACACCCTATAGTCCCAGCTACTTGGAATGCTAAGGTAAGAAGGTCACTTGAGCCCAGGAGTTAAAGCCCAGCCTGGGCAACATAGCAAGACGTCATCTTTACAAAAAAAAAAAATGTTTAAAAATCAGCTGGGGCTGGGTGTGGTGGCTCATGCCTGTAACCTCAGCACTTTGAGAGGCCAAGGTGGGCAGATCACATGAGTCCAGGAGTCCAAGAACAAGATGGCCAACATGGCAAAATGCCGTCTCTACTAAAAAAAATACAAAAATCAGCCAGATGTGGAGGTGCATGCATGTAATCCCAGCTACTGGGGTGGCTGAGGCACGAGAATCACTTGAACTGAGGAGGCAGAGTTTGCAGTGAACAGAGATCACGCCCCTGTACTCCAACCTGGGTGACAGAGCAAGACCCTGTGGCAAAACCACAACAACAAAAATCAACTGAGCATGGTGACCTGCTTCTGTGGTTCCAGCTACTCAGGAGGCTAAGGCAGGAGGATTGCTTGAGCCCAAGAATTGAAGGCTGCAGTGGGCTGCGATGGTGCCACGGCACTCCAGCCTGGGTGACAAAGCAACACCCTACCTCAAGAAAAATGAAACAAACAAAAAAACCACATTGGCTTAAAATAAGCCATTTACAGTTTCTTCTGTAAAGTAGGAATAGTGACCCTGGCTCATGAGATGGCCTGAGCGTCAATTACATTTGTGGGTGTGAGAGTGCTATACACTGAATTGCACCATCAAAATGTGAGTTGTTCATAATAATGCTAATGCAAGTTTCCCAGCGTGAAGCTGGCGTGCAGCTGCATAATCACAAGTGACGCATTTATTGAACCTCTATGCTATGCTCAGCACTGCTGAGAATACAGTGAGTCCTTCCTTAATATCACGGGTAGCTTCTCAGAAACTGAGACTTTAGGCAAACCGACACATAATGAGACAAATTTTACCACAGGCCAATTGATACAAACAAAAGTTACGTTCTTACAGCATATTCCTGTTCACACAAACATTGCCAAACTTCTAAATAAATGCTTCTAACATTAGTCATTTTAATAAATGTGAACTCTACATCCTTTTAAGAAAGATTGAAAAAGACAAGTAAGAAAATTATTTACCCAATTTTTGGTGCATCTGTGAGAGATGGCAGTTGTAGTGGTGGTGGGTTAAATTTAAAAAAAAAAAATGTTTTCAAAACATAAATTGTAAGGAGCGCCTCCTGCCACGGGGCAGTTAAAAAATCAAGCACAGATAACGAGGGCTTGCTGAGCACTTCCGTCCACAGCTTTTACTGTGTGCATTTGTAGGATTATTGTAGACTTTATGAATTTTTATTTTACAATAATTTGTCTTCGTTCATTCACTTCCCTTATTTTTTTCTTTCACTTTTTCTTTTTTTTTTCTTTTTTTCTTTTTTTTACTTTAAGTTCTGGGATACATGTGCAGAACGTGCAGGTTTGTAACATACGTATACACGTGCCATGGTGGTTTGCAGCACCTATAACCCATCACCTAGGTTTTAAGCCCCACATGCATTAGCTATTTGTCCTAATGCTCTCCTTCCCCTTATCCAGCCCCCAAGCAGCCCCTGGTGTGTAATGTTCCCTCCCTGTGTCCATGTCTTCTCACTGTTCAACTCCCACTTATGAGTGAGAACATGTGGTGTTTGGTTTTCTATTCCTGTATTAGTTTGCTGAGGATGATGGCTTCTGGCTTCATCCATGTCCCTTCAAAGGACATGATCTCATTTCTTTTTATGGCTGCATAGTATTCCATGGTGTGTATGTACCACATTTTCTTTATCCAGTCTATCATTGATGGGCATTTGGATTGGTTCCATGTCTTTGCTATTGTGAATAGTGCTGCAATCAGCATACATGTGCATGTATCTTTATAATGGAATGATTTGCATATACCCAGTAATGGGATTGCTGGGTCAAATGGTATTTCTGGTTCTAGATCCCTGAGGAATCACCATACTGTCTTCCACAATAGTTGAACTAATTTACATTCCCACCAACAATGAAAAGTATTCCTATTTCTCCACAACCTCGCCATAATCTGTTGTTTCTTGACTTTTTAATAATCACCATTCTGACTGGTATGAAATGGTATCTCACTGTGGCTTTGCTTTGCATTTCTGTAATGATCAGTGATGTTGAGCTTTTTTTCATATGTTTGTTGCCTGCATAAATTCTTCTTTTGAGAAGTGTCTGTTCATATCCTTTGCCCATTCTTTGATGGGGTCGTTTGTTTTTTTCTTGTAAATTTGTTTAAGTTCCTTGTAAATTCTAGATATTAGACCTTGGTCAGATGGGTAGCTTGCAAAAATTTTCTCCCATTCTGTAGGTTGCCTGTTTGCTTTGATGATAGTTTCTTTAGCTGTGCAGAGGCTCTTTAGTTTAATTAGATCCCATTTGTCAACCTTAGCTTTTGTTGCAATTGCTTTTGGTGATTTCATCATAAAACCGTGCCTATGTCCTGAATGGTATTGCCTAAGTTTTCTTCTAGAGTTTTTGTGGTTTTGGATTTTACATTTAAATCTTTAATCCATCTTGACTTAACTTTTGAATAAGATGTAAAGAAAGGGTCCAGTTTCAGTTTTCTGCATATGGCTAGCCAGTTTGCTCGGCACCATTTATTAAATAGGGAATCCTTTCCCCATTGCTTGTTTTTGTCAGGTTTGTTGAAGATTAGATGGTTATGGATGTGTGGTCTTGTTTCTGAAGTCTCTATTTTGTTCCATTGGTCTATATGTCTGCTTTGGTACTAGTACCATCCAGCCCTGCTTATTTATTCTGGTTCAGGGTTGTGGGTGGTAAGCATCCACACTGGCCAGGATGTCATCCCATTGCAGAGAGCACTCACTCATACACCCATACTCGCTCACACTAGAACTGTGTAGACATGCCAATGAAACTCACATGCACAGCTTTGGGATGTGGGAGGAAACTGGAGTACCTGCAGAAAACCCATGCAGACATGGGGAACACGTGCAGACTCCACACAAATAGGGGCCCCTGAAGGAATCTATTTTTTCCCATCAAAGTTATAATGAAATCACATTGAACAGAATGATGCTATTGGAGGGCCTGCTGTACAAGAGAGCAGGTGAAATGATCCTCAACACCCCACAATGGCAGCTGCTCCCGTTCATTTTCTCATTTTCCACCCAGGACAATCCTTGTGTTTGGCAGCTCCATTTTACAGAAGGAAACTGTAGCTCTAAGTCATAAGGGGACTTCCAGTCCACCAGGCATGGACACTTTCTGGGGTGCCTGAGCATCTCCCAACACGCTCCCCACCCAGAGCTGCCTTCCCACCTTCAGGGGTTGCCTAGATGTCAACTTGGTGCTTTGCAACCCTGACATTCTGGCCAGAGGTGTTGGATCAGAGGTTGACTCCTGACCTGAGATGGTCCAATTACATCTGCCTCCTGGAAATTTAGAATCACTACTGAGAGACTAAGTCACCAAGTGTGGACCAGAGGATGCCAGAGTGAGAAGGGAGAACAATAAAGCCTGCAGCAGAAGCAGCAGACATGAGGACCAGCTGGTTGGAGCTTCTAAGTTCCTGTTTCCAGTCAGTTCCTGGGACCCCACTCCATCCCTGTCCTTGGATTCTCCTACATAATTTTTAAGATAGTTTAAAAGTAATATATATATTTATATATATGCATTGTTAAACATTTAAAAAGTTTAAAATGAAATAAATTCTTTAAAATATAAAATAGAGTAAAGTTTTTGTTTTGTTTTGTTTTGAGCTTTGCTATAAGTGAAAGAAAAGTTCTCAAGTGGCTTTATATAACACAGATGTTACTGAATGTCATTCATATTGTTGAAAAGTCCAGCAATAATTCTGTCTTCAGATAGGGCTGATTTGGTGGTTGAAATAATGTGATCAAGCACCTAGTTTTTCTTCTCTCTCTTCTCTCTCTCTCTCTCTCTCTCTCTCTCCCTCCCTCCCTTCTCCTCTCCTCTTTCATCTCTTCTCTCTCCTTCCTTTTGTGATGTAGAATTTATTCTCAGGAACTGCAGAGTTATTTGCAACTCTAGGCATTTCTGTGGTTCTAGCAAAATGGTTGTACCAGCTCCAGACCTCACACTATAACCCACATTATCCAAAGGAAGAGAGAGACTCCTTTCCAGTTGGTTTTGCAAAAGTCCTGGGATTCACTTTCATTCGTCCAAACTAGGCTACTTGCCCAACTCTGAACCAATCACTGTGGACAAGGAGATAGAATACACTCTTTAGATTGAACCAATCAGGACTTTCCCTGAAGCAGAGGTGGAGTCTACCCCTCCCACATCATATGATTAAAGATGGGAGACAGAAACATTTCCCAAAGAATAATCAGGCATTTTTGGTGGGAGTAGAAGGCAAGGGATACACATCTCAAAAAACAACTAACACATGTGAACTATGTCTTATGGCTTTAATAAATGTTTCTTCTTTGATTAATCTTTCTTGAGTTAATTTTAAACTTTTCATTAATTTATTCTAAAACATTTCTGGGAAGCTCTTAGGAAACTCTTGCCCAATTTAAGTGGAGAAGAAGGAAATCCAAATCTCCCTCATTTGGGGTGATGAAGAGAGGTTTAGATAGCCTTGATTAAGATTCTTATCTCTGCACAAATTTAACAAAAATACAGTTATTAGGACCAACAGTTAAGTTGTAAACAAGAATTAAAAGAATGGTACTAAGTAAAAGTATGAGAAGTAATAGAAAATATCTAAAATACCAATCCTATATATAATGCTTCATTAACTTATAATCCATTTCAATCAAGATTCTGTTGCCTGACTCATGTTGAAGGAATCTTGAGTCATTGTGACCAAAAAAGGTTATTATGCTTTACTAGATAGATGCCTTTTATTTATATAAATATTTATATAAATATTATCAGAGTGAAGGAAATCTTTCAAAATCTTACTTAATTTGTGAACCGTCACAAATGATTAAGCCACAAATAATGCTGTATAATCTGTGGGATGGCTGTACTTGCCTGGGAAGAAAATGCCAGAGACAATAGCTAAGCACTCTTTTAAGAATTGCTGAATTACCAGTGCACCCTGGCATAGGGGACAATATTGTATGGAGAATACAGACATGGAAAACTCAACTCAAAAAGTGATTTGAAAAAGGTAGCCTCTGAATGTGAAGATGTATTTATACATCTTTATATATATAAATACATGTCTAACTATAAGAATTCTTTGGAGAAACTTAATTTTAAAATTCTAATAATAGGAAAACATAACATGATATTTATTTGGGGGCTTTTTTCTTCCTTATGGTATATGAAATGATCACCTTACCTTGATAATATCCTAGATTTAATATAAACACATAATATAAATTATGAGACTTTAGTTCAAGTCTCATAATACAGGAGTTCACATGATGCAACTCTACTGTATTATTATTTGCTATTGTTATTTTTAGCATCTATTGGCCACTCTCTTATACACCAGACACTATTTTCTTTTTATCCTCGTATGTATGCATCACAGTTGAAGTACAATGAGCCTTCTTGTTTAGCACATTCACTTGTCAAAATATTGCTTGTGGTTCTATCCAAAGGGGCAAGTGGTTTTTTTTTTTTTTTTTTTTTTTTTTTTTTTTTTTTTTTTTTGAGATAAGAGTCTTGCACTATCGTCCGGGCTGGAAGAGGCATGATCTTGGCTCACTGCAAGCTCCGCCTCCTAGGTTCAAGTGACTCTCCTGCCTCAGCCTCCCAAGTAGCTAGGATTACAGGCACCTGCCACCATGCCCAGCTAATTTTTCATATTTTTAGTAGAGACAGGGTTTCACTATGTTGGCCAGGCTGGTCTCAAACGCTTGACCTCATGATCCACCCGCCTCGGCCTCCCAAAGTGCTGGGATTACAGGTGTGAGCCACCACGCCCGGCTGGGGTAAGTGCATTTTTACAAATAATTTTACAACAGTACAAAAGCTACTATATTAAAACTTTTTCTGTGGTTGAATACCCTATTTCATCCTCCAAGAATCTAAGATCTATAAAAAAATATACCAACAAAACCTAAAACCCATTATCATTTACTTACAGGCACTGATAACTCTCATGCAAAAGGGAGAACAGTTCAAATAAACAAATGCTTAGTGTTGTCCAATGAAGTATAAACAAAATCTGAATAAATGAGTGGGCACATTTACTTCCTGCTCAGGTGTCAGTCCCTATTGGCTGTTCTTAACGCCTTTGGTGCCTCCACCCGGATGGGATTCATCAGTCAAGTTGCCTTACATTTCCGGCTGTTTCTAGAAAATTAATGCTAGAATTAATGCTAAAAACATGTTAAAGCATAATCGTGACTCTTGCAAATCTTTCCCCTTCATGGCTGATCATTCCATTACGTCATAATTATCATAGAGCTATAGCGTAAATACATAGTTATTTCCAACTCTCCGTCCAGATGGTCGGTTACATGATAATTACAGTATGTTTGTACTTACTGGGTTTAATTACCAGATAATCAGGAAGAACATGCAAATTGCTAGGTTGTTGTAACACAGTACATTGAACCAAGTTAAACCTGTGTACTGCATATAAGTAAACAAGCTCTTACATGGGATTGTGCACTATAACCTGTGACAACAAGAAGGCCAGACGTTTGTTATAGGTCCATTGTGTGGGTTAGCATTACTCTGACTGAGCATGGATTAATGTCCAGATTACAAGGAAATGTCATGGGAGAGACACTCATGCTGCCACACCTGACACAGGGACAATGGGAAACTGGCCACCGTAGTGGCTGAGCAAGGTGCCAGCTCTTGGCTCTAGAGTTTACTTCTTCCAACACAGTGCATTGCACAGTCACCTGCATGCATCTGTTCTCAGCCCAACCATGTACCCGCCCAAGTGTTGGCAAAGAGAGATTGCAAACCATCTACCAAATAAACCTCTCCCAGAATAAAAGATTGCTCCAGGCTGGAGCAAATTTGTAGTTCCCTGGTATGTGCATTTTGCCACCAATGTGACGGCTAAGTCTTTTTCCCTCTTAATCGCATGAAAGGAAGCAGCCCAAATCAGCACTTCTGATTCCCCTGAGCAGTCCACTGTTGCACATTGCTTAGTTTCCTCTCTAACATACTTTCCTACTTTCCCCTTTCCAATTTCCACTTGGAAATAAATCCATATTGTTCTAAAGAAGCCAGCTTCACCCCTCACTTCTATGACCTTTGCAGTTAGCATATTCCCTCCCCACTGGCTACAGCGATTGGTTGAAGTTCAGATTTAAGCCTCAAGCTGCTTAAGCCAGATCACAGTCTGGAAGTGCCAGGAGCAAGGTACTCTCTCCTCCTCCTTCAAAATGAATAATGAAGCTGAAGCCTCAAGGGCCGCTGAAAGCCATCTTGCAAACCCAAGGAAGAAATTGGGTGTTTAATGACATCATTGAGCCATGGGATCCAGCTTTACCTGAAACCTGTATCTATGTTTTCCAATTACAAGAGTGAATAAATGACCTTTATTGTTTATGGCACCTGGAGTTGGGGTTTCTGTTATTTATAACCAGAAGCATAACAATTTATAAAGTTGCCAGATTTATCTGCCTGGCTTGCCACAGAAGATTCCTTATAGGCTTTTTTTCATGGCATCTTCTGTGCCACTACCTAGATATGAGCAGCCTTCATGCTTTGATCAATTCTAAAGCTTTCACGTTGATTGCTTTTCCTGCTTATCTGAGATAGCATCCCAGTGTCTGCCTATGGAAGCTGCAGCCTCATTCCTGGGGAAGGAGAAGCAGAGAAAGTATTCTTCACCCATGAATGGAGTAGGGTGGTGGTGAGGGACCCTCCAAGGTCCTACTCTTTTCTCTACAGAGAATTCTGGTGGTAGGACCCTGAGTCCAGCAAGGTGGAATATTACTTGAGGTTACTCAAGGACACAGGCCAGGATGGAAAGGGACCAAGGCCACTGACAGGAAGTAAACAGACTTCTACACCCAGAGGGCTAAGCAACAGCACAGTGGCAGGAGTGGAGAGGTGCCTTGGGACAGAGAGGCAGAGCGAGGTGTATGGGGTGGATGAAGAACAAGCACCAGGTCACTCTGCCATCTTCCTCGAGTCAAATCTTGAAACAGCAGGTCTGGCTGGACATTCATTCATCCCACATACACTTAGCCAATGTCTAGTTTTGAGTGCCTGCAATGGTCCCAGACATGGAGTTAAAGATAGATACAACCCATATGGCCTTTGCCTTCATCCTTCTTATCTAACAAGTGAGGTGGACAATTCAGCAAGCAATGACAATAAACATGGTTGTCACCAGGTGTTGTGGGGGTAGACAAGGAGAGAAACCAACCAAACTCAAGTTCAAGGACAACTTCCTGCAGGAAATGACATTGACACCAAAACCTGAGTGATGGGAGCCCTTCAGCCAAAGAAGGACCGGAGAGAAAATGCCTCCAGCAGAGGTAAAGAGTTTGTGAAAGGCTGGAGTATGCCGATTTCTAGGAACAGGAAGGAGTTTGGTGAGGTTAGAGAGGGGATGGCCGGGAAGCAGATCTTCCAGGTGCTGAGGCAAACTGGGGCCGGATCTCCCAGGACCATGGGCGCCTAGCAAAGAGTTCCCATTTTCTCTCAAGGGCAGTTTTCAACAGGCAGGAATGACATGATCAAATTTGCCTTTTAGGGAGCCATTACTCATATTGTATTCCAAACGCATCACTAAACTACTTTTCGAAGGTCTTCTTTGGGGAGATCAAGGAAAGGGGGACAGTATCAATATACTGCCTAAACATATTTTCCTATAAACCCATGTGCCACCGAAGAGAATAAGCCGTGGGTTTCAGATACCCTTGTACTTCAATCGTCAGTCCCCTTTTCACAGCTGTTTGATGTTCAAGACACCCTTGGAATACTTTCAATAAATCTTCTTAACTCTGTTTCTCCTCGAAGCAGGAAGCCTTGTCCTCAGCATGTGATTAGGCTGTAAAACCCAGCATTTTCCAGACTCTACTCATCAGGCATGATGGAGCTCCCAGCCTCCCAATGCCTTGCCTCGCTCTGACCAGGATGGCCACGGCCCATGTGGATGCATCAGTAACTTCTTTTTCTGGTACTTTGAAGCCTGAGAGGAACGTTAATTCGGGATGCTATCAGATTTTTTAAAAAAGAGAGATGTACCTTGAGTTAGATGATCACAACTATGCACTCAGTTGGGTTCTTATGGACAAAGAAAGGCAGGAAATGAATTCTTATTTCCATGAGCTAGGTCACAGAAATATATCTAAAGTTGTATTGATACAGTCATCCTTTGTCTCCGACATTTCTCTGATTTTCTTTTTTTAATGTGACTCGTCATAATAATCAGAGAAGATTATCATTAAGAATAATGATCAGTAGCAGTGGTGACAATAATGGCCACCACTCACTGAGTGTACAGTGCGCTCAGTAGCTAAACACCTGAAGTACATTATCTCATTTAATCCTCACAATAACCTTGTGAGACAGGTAATATTATATTCCTATTTTACAGATGAGAAAACTGAGGCTCAGAAAGGCAAATAAGATCTAATACTGTAGGGAGGGTTTGAACTCCGACCATCTGACTACTACCCACAGCATACTTCGCCTGAGGGAAGTCCCATCTATATGAATGGTTGGGAAGTCGGCTCCAGGCCCTCAGGTCTGCTAGCTTCTCTGATGCCCATATTGGGCACGTCTCTGTCTGTCTCTGTGTATTTCTCCCTGCTGAACTCCCTGCCTGTAGCCACAGTACTGAGCCAAGAGAGGCACAATCACCTGGGCCAAGTTCTCATTAAAATGTGTGTGTGTTTGGGGGGCCTAATGATTATTTTCAGTCCTGGTTCCTGCTTATTTGGTGTGGGTTTTGCACGATTAATTAGGAGCCTAAATTAATGAGGAGGGAAACACGTGTCCAGCTGGTCCTCCCAGATGTTCCTGGAAACAAACTCTCCAATTTGCACAGCGTGACAGTGTAAACATGACTTAGGGAAGCCGCTCCGAGTTAGTTTAGTCCCCGACTCCACGGGCTGGGCGTCCATGCCTGGCCAGGTCTGAAATGATGTCTCAGATGTATTTCCTGATCCTGTTCTCCTTGGCTCTACCATGGGGCAGCCTCAGTTACACTTCCTCACCTGAACCCCAGAACAGGCAAGGACAGAAGAAGCCTAAACTTGGAGCAAAAGCTAGAGAAAGAGAAAGACAAGGAAAGAATAACACAGTTCTTAATGGACAGAGAGTAAGAAAAAAAAGTTCTGCAAAATTCAGCACCATGTGCATTTCATAGACATCTGCCAGTAGCCTAAGAATCCACTTTTCTTTCTCATCCCACCCCTGGTGTTCCTTTTGCCTTCATGATGAGAGAGACTGATTGATCCATCCCAGTTTTATCTTGTTTGGAGTGGTGACTGAATGAAAATACACTGGGATCTATCAGGGTCACCCAATATGTCTCTCCATGATGGAGTCAAATAGCATCAGGGAAACCTCCCCTTCTGCAGCCCCCACTTACAGGAAAGTGAAGGCAGTAAGCACCTTAAATAAATTATCTATTTTAATCTTCCTTGTGAGACAGATAATATTAATATTATATTCCTATTTTAAAGATAAGAAAACTGAGGCTCAGAGAGGTGAACAGCAGCTAGTACCGTAGGAGGGTGTGAACTCAGGTCATCTGACTCTAATACCCACAACACATTTGGCCCAGGGGAAATCCCATCTTTATGAATTATTAGGTCAGTTCCAGGTCTTGCTGGTCTGTCCAGCATTGTGTAAACATCTGTCTGTTTCTGTACATTTCTTCCTGGTTAGACTCACAGTACTGATGTGGGCAATTCCTAGAAAGTCAACAGCAGATCCAGGTACTCTATATTGTCTCTCTCTCAATATATTGGACACTTACCCTATGCCAGTGATGGCCACTGGGGCCATGCAATGAATAAGGCAAGCATGATCTTCATCCTCAAGGAGTGTGTAATCTAGCTCTTCTAGCTTCATAGCTCACAAACCTGACCAAGGATATTAACATAGTCAAGAAACTGTCTTGGGTATATACATGCAATGATGTGTTATTCAGCCTTGAAAAGGAATGAAATTCGGACATATGCTGCAATATGGGTGGATCTTGAAAACATTACGCTAAGTGAAATAAGCAAGACACAAAAGGATGTCTACTCCATGATGCCGTTTATGTGAGGTACCTAGAATAGTCAAAGACACAGACAGAAAGTAGAATGATGGTTACTGGGGCTGAAGGAGAGGGTGAGTGGAGAGTGAGTATTTAATGGGTACAGAGTTTTAGTTTGGGATGATGAAAACGTTCTAAAGATGGATAGTGGTGATAGTTGCACAGCAATGTGAACATAATACCATTGAATTTTACACTTAAAAATGGTTAAAATTATACATTTTATGTTTTGTATTTTTACAATTTTTTTTTAAAAAAAGGAAAAGAAAGCCCCCTTGGAACCTGCTAGACGAAAGTTTCCTGGATGAATGGGGGAGTTGAGATCACCCTCTATAAGCAATTCTCCTCCAGGCGCGCCCCTGCTGCGATCCCCTTGTTCTAGCTGAATCATCGTTGGTCTTCACAAGATTCATTTTTAAATATTAAGAAAGTCATCCTGCACACTGGGAAAATGGATGTAAACAAGAGAGAAAGTTCCTGCCCTCAGGGGCTTGCATTTTAGAGGAGATCAGATAACAAGCAAATTGCAAACCTACACCCCCAACACACTCTGTTTTGGCCCTGTTTTATTTTTATCCTTAGTATTTAACACAATCAAACATAATACATTTTTGTTAATTAATCCTGTGTTCCTGTATCCTTCCATCCTTCCACTGATACCAAAGGGTATCAGGTGGGATTTCATTGTGGTTTGATTTGCATTTCCCTAATGATTAGTAATGTCTAGCATCTTTTTGTGGATTTGTTGGCCTTTGTATATCTTCTCTGGAGAAATGTCTATTCAAGTTCTTTGCCCACTTTTTAACTGGGTTATTTTGTTGTTGACAGGAGTTCTTTATATGTATTGGATGTTAATCCCTTATCACATACATATATTATTTGAAAGTATTTTCTCTGATTCTGTGGGTTGTCTTTTTATTCTGTTGATAGTGTTCTTTGATGCACAAGTTTTAATTTTGATGAAGTCCTATTTATCTATTTTTAATTTTGTTGTCTGTGCTTCTGGCATCATATCAAATAAATTACTGCTAAATCCAATATTCGTAAGCCTTTCCACCATATTTTCTTCTAAGAGTTTTACAGTTTTAGCTCTTACATTTAGGTCTTTGATCTATTTTGAATTAATTGATTTTATTTTGTTGATTTTATGGGTGTAATCCTGAACTCAGAATAATACCAGCACATAACAATCATCACAATATATGTACCATGAATAGAAGTTAACCAAAAATGGAGGATAATTTCTTAATTTGTGATAAAATTTTTTAATTTGTGATAAAAGTTTGTGATAAATTTCTTAAAGAAAATAAACGGGGTTCTGTGATGAAACAGGGAAAAAATACTTGTAGAAAGAAAGGTAAAGTAACTTGAGGTGTGTGGTTTTTAAGTTAGTACATCAGGTAAGTTTTTTTTTTTTTTAAATAAGATAATATTTGAATTGACACCTGAAAGACAAGAAGATGTCCATGGAGTCGTCTGGAAGAAGAGTATTCCAGGCAGGGGAAACAACAAATGCAAACACTCTGAGGCAGGAAAAATCTTCATGTGTTGGGGGAACAGAAAAAACCAATGTGGCTGAAGGAGAGTGCATGAAAGAGGGAGTGGTTTCAGGTGAGGTCAGCAAGGTCAGCAGTGACCAGATCCTGGAGGATCTCACAGTCCATGTAAGAAAACTGGATTTTATTCTTAGTGTGATGAGAAGCCACTGAAGCATTTTTTTTCTTTGTAAGATTGTTTAGCTTTTAAAATTATGGTAAAATACACATAACACAGGACTTACTATCTTAATCCTTTTTAAGTGTACAATGCAGTGATAAGTATATTCACATTATTATACAACCATCGCCACTATCCATCTCTAGAATTTTTTCATCACCCCAACCTGAAACACTGTTTCCATTAAACAACAACTCCCCATTCTTCATCCTTACCAACCACCATCTACTTTCTGTCCATGAATCTGACTACTCTCGGTAAGTCAAGTAAGTGGAATCGTATGGTATGTATCCTTTGTGACTGGCTTATTTCACTTAGCCTAATGTATTCAA
Source organism: Macaca thibetana thibetana (assembly GCF_024542745.1). Classification (NCBI taxonomy): domain Eukaryota; kingdom Metazoa; phylum Chordata; class Mammalia; order Primates; family Cercopithecidae; genus Macaca; species Macaca thibetana. The sequence goes on from NC_065597.1 coordinate 40,801,821, forward strand.
GGTTCATCCATGTTACAGTATATGTCAGAATTTCCTTCCTTTTTAAGGTTAAATAATATTTTGTTGTGTGTATATATCACATTTTGTTTATCCACTCATCCATGATAGACATTTGGGTTATTTCTTTCCTTTGGCTATTGTGAATAATGTTTTTATGAACAGGGTTATACAAATATCTCTTTCAGACCCTGCTTTCAATTATTTTCGGCATATACTCAGAAGTGGAATTGCTGGATCATATGGTAATTCTATGCTTAATATTTTTAGGAACCAATGTAATGTTTTCCACAGTGGATGGATTTTACATTCCTGCCAGCAATGCAGAGAAAGTCTCACTTTCTACTTCCTCCCTAACACTGGATATTTTCTGTGTATTTTTTTTTTTATAATAGCCATCCCAAAGTGTATCAGGTGGGATCTAATTGTGGTTTCGATTTGCATTTCCCTAATGATTAGTAATGTCTAGTATTTTCTTGTGGGCTTACTGGCCTTTGTATATCTTCTCTGGAGAAATGTCTATTCAAGTTCTTTGCTCACTTTTTAACTGTGTTATTTTGTTGTTGATAGGAGTTCTTTATATGTACTGGATATTGAATATATACATATTATTATATATTATATATAATATATATTATTATATATATATATAATTTTAAAGTGTTTTCTCTGATTCTGTGGGTTGCCTTTTTATTCTGTTGATAGTGTTCTTTGATGCACAAGTCTTAATTTTGATGAAGCCCAAATTATCTATTGTTAATTTTGTTGCCTGTGCTTTTGGTATTATATCAAAGAAGTTATTGCCAAACCCAATATTCTTAAGCCTTTTCCCCATATTTTCTTCTAATAGTTTTACAGTTTTAGCTCTTACATTTAGGTCTTTGATACATTTTGAGTTAATTTTTGTATATGATGTAAAGGAAAACTCCAACTTCATTCTTTTGCATGTGGATGTCCAGTTTTTCTAGCACCATTTGTTAAAAATACAAAGTCCTTTTCCCATTGACTTTTCTTAGCACCCTTGACAGAAATCACTTGATCATACAAGCCAGGGTCTATTTCTGGGCTCTCTGCTTTATTCCATTGGTCTATATGTCTGTGTTTATGCCACTACAACACTGTTTTGATTACTGAAGCTTTGTAGTAAGTTTTGAAATCAGGACATAGGAGTTCTCCAGCTTTGTTCTCTTTAAAGGTTGTTTTAATTGTTCAGAATCCCTCCAGGTTTCATATGAATTTTAGAATGGGTTTTTCTATTTCTGAAAAAAAAAACAAGATTGAAATTTTGGTAGGGATTACACTGGAACTCTAGATTGCTTTAGGTAGTATTGACAGCTTAATAATATTAGGTCTTAAAATTCATAAACATGGGCTATATTTCTATTTATTTATGTTTTAACTTCTTTCAGCAATGTTTTGTGGTTTTATGTCTTTCACCTCCTTATTTAATACCTTTGTATTTTATTGTTTTTGATGCTACTATAAATGGAATTGTTTTCAGAATTTCTTTTCAGATATTCAATGTTAGTTTATAGAAATGCAGCTAATTATTTGTGTTCACTTTGTATTTTGCTATTTTGCTGAATTTATTTGTTAACGCTAACAGTTCTTATGGATTTTTTCTGTTTTCTACATATAAAATCCTGGTAGCTACAAATAGGAATAAATTATTTTATTCCTGTCCAGTTTGGGTATCTTTTCTATCTTTTTCTTGCCTAATTGCCCTGGCTAGAAGTTTCAGTACTATGTTGAATAGAAGTGGTAAAAGTGGGCACCCTTGTCTTGTTCCTGATTTACAAGAAAAGTGTTTCATTTTTCACCATTGAGTATAATGTCAACTGTGGGTTTTTCATATATGGCCTTTATTATGTTGAGTAGTTTGTTGAGTGTTTTTATCATGAAAGGGTGCTTAATTTTGTCAAATGCTTTTTCTATATCAATTAATATGATAGTGTGGTTTATTTCTCTTCATTCTGTTAATGTGGTATATTATATAAGTGGATTTTCATATGTTGAACCCCTCTTCATTCCAGGAATAAACCCCATTTATTGGTGTGTGTGTATATATAGATATAGATATAGATATAGATATATATCTCTTTTAATATGCTGTTGAATTGTGTTTGCTAGTCTTTTGTTGAATATTTTTGCATCAATAGTCATAAAGGATATGGATCTGTAGTTTTCTTATAATTTTTTTGGTCTGGCCTCATTTTTATCAGTGTAATGATGGCGTCGTTGACTGAGCTAGTGGGTGTCCTTCCTCTTCAAATTTTTGGGAGAATTTGAAAAGGAATGGTATAAATTCATCTTTACATGTTTGATAGAAGCCAGCAGTTGAAGTCTTTTACATTCACCAGTTGAAGTCATTTGCAAAGTCAGGGCTTTTCTTTTAGGGGAGGTTTTTTATTCTTAATTCAATCTCTTCATTAGCTGTAGGTCTATACAGATTTTCCATTTATTCATGATTCAGTCTTCGTAGGTTGTGTTTTTGTAGGAATTTGGAATGTGTCCATTTTATCTAGGTTAACCCATTTGGCATACAATTATAGTATTTTTAATTTTTATAAAATCAATAGTAATACCTCTAGTTTCATTTTTGATTTTAGTAACTTTTCTCTTTTCTCCTTAGTCAATCTAGCAAAATACTTGTCAATTTTGTTAGTTTTTTTCAAAGAACTAATTTGGTTTCATTGATTCTTTTTCTACTTTGTCTGATATTAATATAACCACCTCAGTTCATTTTTGGTTGCTATGGACATGAAGTATCTTTTTCCATCCTTTCACTTTCAGTCTATTTGTGATCAAAAGTGAGTCTCTTGTAAGCAGCATATAATTGGATCTTTTTTTTAATCCATTCTTCCAATCTATGCCTTTGATTTATGAGTTTAATCCATTTACATTTAAAGTAATTACTGAGGCTGGGTGTGGTGGATCACACCTGTAATCCCAACAGGTTTATAGGTTTGGGAGGCCAACAGGTTTGGAAGGCCAAGGTAGGCAGATTGCTTGAGCTCTGGAGTTTGAGACCAGCCTGAGCAACATGGTGAAACCTTGTCTCTTTTCAAAAAGAAAAAAAAAAAGATAAGGTAATTCCTGATAAGAAAGGGCTTACTTTATGCCACTTTGTTATTTGCTTTCTCCATGTCTTATGGCCACTTGTCTTTCATTTATTTTCTTCTTTTTTCTCTTTTTCTTTTTTTCCATAGGGAGGAAGACTTTTTTCAGGACCATAGATACAGGCACCACTTCAGTAGAGTCTCGCAGTTGAAGAGAGAGATTGGGCTTCTTGCAGTTGAAGAGAGAGATTGGGCTGAACTCCAAATACAGCATGAGCCACTGGGAACTGAGAGCCAAGGCATAGGGTGGGAGTCAGTTGATGAAGCTCATTTCATTCTTTAGAATCTTCTTTGTGGTTAATCGACTTTCTGTAGTAATACGTTTTGATTCCCTTCTTATTTCTTTTTAGGTATATTCTATAGATACTTTCTTTGTGGTTATCATGGAGATTATCCTTAACATCCTAAAATTATAACAATCTAGTTTGAGTTAACACCAGCTTGGCTTCAATTACATACAAAAATTCTACAGTTCTGTCACTGCTTTACTTTATGTTATTGATGTCATAAATTGCATCTTTATATATTGTATACTTATTAACATAGAATTATAATTATTTTATGTATGTCTTTTAAATCCCATAAAAAATTAAAAGCAGAATATGAACCAAAATAACAATAATAGTTGTATTTTTGTTTGCCCATATATTTACCCTTACTAGAAATCTTTCTATTTTCATATGGCTTTTAGTTATTATCTAGAATTTTTTCATTTCAACCTGAAGGACTTCCATTAGCATTTCATGTAGGGCAGACCTATTGGTAATAACTTCTGTCAGCCTTTGTTTATCCGGAAATGTCTTAATTTGACCCTCATTTTTTTTTTCTTTTTTTGCAGTTGCAAGATTTAATATAGTGAAATAGAGTGAAAACAGAGCTCCCATACAAAGGGGGTGGACCCAAAGAAGGTAGCTGTTGCCAGCTCGAATGCCTGGGTTTATATCCCAATCATTGTCCCTCCCGCTGTGCTCTCAGGCAACAGGTGATTGGCTGTTTCTTTACCTCTTGTTTTTGCCTAATTAGCATTTTAGTGAGCTCTCTTTACTATCTGATTGGTCGGGTGTGAGCTAAGTTGCAAGTTCCATGTTTAAAGTTGGAAGCGGTCACCTTCCCAGCTAGGCTTAGGGATTCTTAGTCGGCCTGGGAAATCCACCTAGTCCTGTCTCTCAGTACCACCTCTAAATAGGAAAACCCAAGTGCTGTTGGGGAGCTTACCCTCATTTTTGGTGGACATTTTTGCCATTTTGATGTACAATTCTTGGTTAAGAGGTTTTTATCTTTCTTCAGCACTGTAGGTGTATCATTTCACTGCCTTCTGGCCTCCAAGTTTTCTGCTGAGAAATAGGTTAATAATTTTATTAAGAATCCCTTGTACATGGAAAATCAATTTTTTCTTGCTGTTTCAAGAATCTCTCTTTGTTTTTGTTTTTCAACAGTTCGATTATGTGTCTAGGTGTGGACCTCTTTGAGTTTATTCTACTTGGAATTCATTGAGCCTTTGACTGTGTATGTCCATTTATTTCCTCAAATTTGGAAAATGTTCAGTCATTATTTTTTTCAAATAAGCTCTCTTTGTTCCTTCCTCTCTCTCTTCTACTTTTAGGACTCCCATAATGCCTACGTTGATGTGCTTGATGGTGCTCCATAAGTCCCTTAGGTTCTGTTCACCTATCTTCATTATTTCTTTCTGCTTCTCAGACTCAGTAATTTCAAATGTCCTATCTTCAAGTTCACTGATTCTTTCTTCAGCCTGCTCAAGCCTGCTGTTAAGCCATCTAGTAATTTTTTAAATTTAGTTATTCTATTTTTCAGCTTCGAGTTTCTATTTGGCTCTCTTTTATAATTTCCTTCATTTTAATAATATTTTCTCTGTTTTTTGCATATAACTGTCCAGTTGTTTCACCACCATTTGTTAATAAGACTATACTTTCTTCACTGAATTGCCTTTACATCTTTCTTTTAGTTGTTCTTTTATTTATGGGTCTATTTCTGGGCTCTGTATTCTATTGCCTTCAACTATTTATCTACCTTCACATCAATATTTTGCTTTCTTGATTACTGTAGCTTTCTAAGAAAGCTTGAAGTCAAGTAGTGTTAATTCTTCACTTTGTTCTTTTGCAAAGTTGTTTTGGCTTTTCTAGGCCCTTTGCATTTCCATGTAAATTTTTAAAATCAACTTGTCAGTTTTGCAAAACAAAGGGTTGCTAGAGTTTTTATTGGGATTGTATTAAATCTATATTTATAGATCTATAGACCAACTTGAAGAAAAGAATATTTAGACTTCTAACTCATGAATGTGGTATATTTCTCCATTTCTTTTTTTCTTGCTTGTTTTTTTCAATTTTTTTTATGAGATAGGGTCTTGCTCTGTTGCCTAGGTTGGAGTGCAGTACTACAATCGTGGCTCACTGATGACTTGACCTTCCAGGCTCAAGTGATTCTCTGGGCTCAGCCTTCCGATAACTTGGGATTACAGTCACAATTTCTCCAATTCTTTAAATCATTAATTTCTTTCAGCGATGCTTTGTAGTTTTCGGTATGTAGGTCTTTTATCAGATTGAACACTGAGATATTTTAAGCAGGAGATGGGCATGGTCTACTTTACCTTCTAAGGTTAGAATACAGGGCTGAAAGAGGTCAAAAGTGAGAACAGGGAGGCATATTATGAGACTACCACATAGATCAAGCAAGTATTGATGGTGGCTTGAACCAGTATGGTGGCAGCAGAGACTGAAAAAAGAGCTGATTTGAGATTTAATTAGGTTGAATCATATGGAATTGACATTTTTTGTATGTCAAAGAAGGTATAAATTTGTCAACTTAATATGTTTCAATCTAATGTTTTGGAGCTAAGTCTGGACTTAGGATCTGCTAGTTGATTCAGTGCAGGGAGCTAATCACAAAAAAAGGGGAATGCTGACTTTTAGGTGCTTTGCTAAAGCAACTGAGTGGACGGTGATGCCATTTCTTGAGATTATGAAGAGTAAAGGGGAAGGAGCTGTGCAGCCCCATATTCTCCCTGCCTTTCTTTTTATTCCAAGTTTTTTTTTTTTCTTTCTTTCCCCCATCTTTACCTTTTCAAGGGACACAATTATCACAGGCTACATGTTTACTTTTAAACATGCATTTTTCCCACCTGGCTCTTTGTCTGACATTTTAATGACTTTGCTGGCTTGGTTTTTCATGGAGAGGGCATACGGAGAGAATATATTTTCTGTGCACAGTTTGAGGTTCGTGTCTACTCACTTAATGCTAATGCCATAGCAACATGCCCTTAACTTTTTATATCTTTGAGCCCAGCCCTCATCTGGAAGGGTCTGGGGCACATTTTCAAGCAATTTGGTGCCGATCATCATGAGACTCCTGAGTTTATGGAGGGAAGGCTAGAAATGTATGCTTGAGTTTATACTCAAATTACTATCCTAAATGACTCCATGGGGGGTTTCTTTTAGGGGTCACTGAGAGCCAGAGTGGAATGTTTTTCCTTCTTCACTTTATCCCAGGCCTTGGGGCACAAGAACCATAAATGCAGGTAATGTGTTTTATAGCCAGATTCTCTAGGTTCATTTTTTCACTTCTCTCCCCACCCCCAGTGATATCCATGAAACTCCACAGAGTGGCTACAGACTTATTTTGTTGCAGCCCCGTTTCTACAAAGGCTAAGAGATTTGGGTGACTGATCAACATAGCACGGTGCACCTAAGAAGCGTTGACACTTCCTGTTCTTGTCTCAGCCAGGCATGAGGGATTGCCCTTAAGCCCAATGGAGAGGTCCAAGATGAAAAGGGTTTATAAGGTAGTGAGCTCACTGTCACTGGAGGTGTTAAAGCAGTGCCCAGACAACCACTTGACAAAGGTGTTTGTAATGAAAATTTATGCATCCAACAGGAAATCAAACCACAATCCTTTAAGTTTCTTTACAACACAGACTTCTTTTCTGAGACTATGATATCCCTTCCTTGCTTCAACACATATTTATTATCTACCATGGGGCTGGGAATTGCACCCTGAGGTACAACAGTGAACAAGATGGACATAGGCTCTGTGCTTCAAGAGTTTTCAGTCTAGTGAAAGTGACAATAATAAATAAGTAATAAATAAATGAGGTGATGAAAATAGTTGTGGCTACCAGGTATTTTACATGGGTTATTGCAAAGGTGCTTCCTAACACTACACGATCAAACCACACTTTATAAATGATAAAATGCAAGCTCAGAAGTTTGCATAAATTGTCCAGGCTTACACAGCTGTTATCTGCTAAAGCTGCAGCAGCAGCCCAGGTCTTTGGGTCTCCAGGGTTCATACACTTAACTATGTCTCTGGTTAAGGTTCTTACAAGACCAAGCAAGCACTCAGGTCCTCAAGGCCCAGCTCTCCATGAACGCTACCCTCAATCTTACCTCAAGAAAGGTAAACAGTACAGGTCTCCCCTCCCCTGCTCCCGTCACCAAACATATTAGTCCTCAGAGGCCTTCAAATAAAAAACATCTCTCTGCCTTATGCAATTAACTATGCCAGCTCAAAAAAAAAATAAATTATAATAACATGTTTTACTTAAAACCTGAGGCTTGATACTTGCCAGATCTCCCACTGCCATTTTAAAAGTGAGGAGTGGGAAAGGAAAGGCAAGAGGGTTGATGAAAGCCCTACTGTGTGCTCTGCCCTGGAAGAAGGTAGGTTTGGGCAGCTGGAGTGTGGTTCACAAATGAAATGAAGAATATGCTACCTGTCCTTCACAAACTTAAAATCTAATTGCAGAGACAAAAAAGAGATGAGCAGGAGGCAGGCAAAAAAGACCAAGGAAAGGACTAAAACGTGGCATCTGAGCTATGCATTTTTCAAATCCTGGACCTCGCTGCATGTCTTTGGACAAGTCCCTTTGCCTGAGTCCTGATTTTTTTTTCATCTGTAACGATGTTTTCCAGTAGAACTTCTAGCGATGATGGAAATGTTCTATGTCTTCAGTGTCCAATAAGGTAGACACTAGTTATATGTGGCTTTTGAACTCATGAAATGTGATTCATGTGATTGAGTTCTAGATGGCTAATTTTACAAAATTTTAATTATTTTAAATTCAGCCACATGTGGCTAGTGACTAGGGTATTGAGCTACATAAATCTAGAAAGTGAGGAGTTAAGAGGCTTCATCTATTCCAAATAATATATTGAGAAATATATTAGAAATGTGCATTTTGCCTCTAGAATTGTCTTGAAATAATAGAAGTGGTGAAACATTTGGGTTGCAGAGACAGGAGCCACATCCCAGCTTTAACACGTCTAGTTGTGAGGCCCTGGACAAGTCCCTTAGCCTCTCAGCACCTCAGTTTCCTCATCTGTCAAGTGGAAATAGTAATAGTACATATTTCACAAGGTTGTTGGAAGAACTAAATGGCATAATAAATGGAACTCACTGAGAATAGTTCTTGACACTTGGTAAAAGCTCAACAAATGTAGCTGCTTTTTAAAAATTATTGTTGTTATTATTATTAATGGGACTCAGCATTACCCAGCCTCCTGGAATCACACTTTGTTCCCCTAGCAACTCACTCTTCACCAGCGAGCCTTCGGGAACCTCTGAAAGCCATCTCCCTTATCTTAGTTGAAAACCTGGAAAGATGAAGGATGAGAACCCAAGTCTACGAGACCCTCTGTATGCAAAGGACATTTACATTGGTATTGAGAGTCTCTTCCTTTCCAGCGCCTAGCAATACATGAAGAGACTTTAATGTCCTTATCAACTTCAGCACCCCTGAGACCTCTGCAGAAGGGATTAAGATTGTTCTTGGGTTTTCAGATTAAATGATAAGCGCAGATTGATAAGATAATGATTAGAGTGAAACATTCAGATATTTTTATCTGTAAGATTTTTTTCAGGCTGCTAATAAAAATTGAGATGCGCTTGACAATAAACACAGAATTTCCTTCTTTTTCTTTCTTTATTTCCAATGCCTTTAAGAAGGAAAAGAAAAAAATCATGCAAGGTATGGAAATCTGTTCTTAAGTTGCTTTAGATTCAATTCAGTGTAATGGTTACTATGGAATTTCTGTATATGGACAATGCCCTGATTAGTGACAGTGATGTCACCAACTCAGTTTGTACCCATGGCTAAGTGTCTTCTTCTTTGGGCTTCAGTTTCTCCATGAACACAACAGAGATTTGGACTTGGGGTGGAAAGCGGTTCCTTAACAGCCTTTTCAGCTCTGAAAATTTAAGTTTTGACAGCACCCTTTCTTTTTGAATTGACAAGATGACTGAATCAGAAAGGATTGATCATTAAGCAACATTCCCACTTTCCAGGCCTTGAAATTCACAGAATAGTAGTCAAAAACTCAAACACCTTCCATGGCCAAGCAGGTCACAGAAATGAATGAATTGGGCTGCATAGACACTATGGTGAACTGAAGAGCCTATAACTATATCTAAAGGAGGCTGTGACTGTATCTCTGCAGGTGATGTTACCACATTATGAGAACATTTATGCAAAGATCTTCAGCTTTTCCAAGGAATACCGGAAATATGTTTTGTTTTATTTTGTTTTTAATCCTCATTTTAAATGTTAACCCAAAGAAAACAAAAACAGAAACTTCAGACTAAGCAAAGATTAGTGTAGGATGAACACCATCCTCACCCCCGCCCCTCCAATACCAGGTGTAGATGGTGGAACCAAAAAGGCCTGCATCTGGGCCAATTCTTGAAAGGAGATTTTTAGAAGAAATCCAGATATCAGGCTGGTTCTTTGAATCTGACTCTTTCTGCTAAAAACCAATATGATGACCTTTGGCCAAAAAACAGTGAAGTCCAACCTGGACTGAAAACTAAAAGTAAACAAGAATCCTGCTGTTTTCCAGGAGCTGGCTCCTTTGTATAGAGAGTTGACTATTGCACTTCATCAACCTTCCAAGTAACTAAATCCCAAATTTCCTGGTTATCTTGAATTCCTGGGTGTCAATATCATTAAGAAGTTCCCACACTGAGTCATAGACTCACTTTCTCAGAATCATTGGGAAACAAACATCCAAGGGGATGCTCAATTCCCATCTAAACCATCCTGCAAATGGAAGAAGCTGGGCTGCCTTTTACCCCCTACCAGAGCAGCCTGTCTATGTCCTCACAGCATTTATCACAATCCACGATTTGGAAATATTTTGGTTTCCTTGTTTATCATGTGCATCCTCAACCCCACTAAAATGGAAACTCCACAAGATTGGGGCCCATGCCTAACTTGTTCACAGGTATATCCCCAGCTCCTATAACAAAGTCTAGAACAGTAGGGCTCCAAATAGATATATTTGCTAAATAATGAATTAATGAATGATTGTCGAGGTCATATTTCAGTGTTTCCAGAAACAGGCAGCTTACTACTTCCCAAAGCAATCCATTATTTTATCAGACACTTTTGCCAATAGAAAGTTCTAACAGAGGTCTGAATTTAAGTGATTTCCATTAGCCTGTTTTATCTCTTGGGATCACACAAGCTAAGCTTACCTCCTCTTTTAACTCCCAGGCTCTAATTCACAGGTACAAAGTCTCTTTGAGTCTGGTTTTTGGTTTTGGTTTTGTTATTTTAATTCAGGCAAAACGTGTTCATTTCTGCCTGTTGCTCTCCTAAAGAGGGAGAATGATGATTGAAAGCAGGAGAGATGCAAAATCAGGACAAGCGGGAGTCAGTAAATCAGAAGTCCTGAACACAGTGTGTAGTTGACAACCTCACTGGCACTCTTACTTTCAATATGTATTTTAAAGCCAGATGGTCTGGTTTTTCAAAATGTGCATTTCTCAGTCACGTTTGGATACACACATTGAAAAATAAGCCTGTATCTTTGGCCCTAGCCACATTTCCATGTGAATGCAACAGAAGGAGCCATTGGTTATGTACTGAGAGAATGTCTTGGCCCTGCCAGCCTTGAGATTCTAGGACTCCATGAAGAACACCAACCACTATGTGAGTGTGAGTGTGTGTGTGTGTGTGAGTTTGAGTGTACAGATGGGCTTTTCTCCTAAACACATGGCTCTGAAAATGCCTTTCAAAGGGCTCAGACCCAGTGGCCCAGAGCCAAGGAGCAATGGGGCCAGGAATGGTGATTCTGTCCTTGAATGACCCACACCTCTTTGGTGTCCTGAAGATAATTAATCTTTATGGAGAACAGGGCTATGCTTCTGTTGCTTTGCAAGCCTCCTGCTTAACTGACCAAGCCTGTTAGTTATCTGACAAAGTTTGGATGGAGTGTTGATCAGGAGGCCCAGCCGACATCCTCCTGAGGCTTAGACATCAACTGCATGTCTTGCTGGAACCCACATGCTACTCACCAGGACTTTGTACTGGGAAGCTCCAGTGCCTCAGGGGTCGGAGGTGACTTTCAAAGCATCAGAAAACCAGAGGAGGAGGAGTAGATACAGCATGGTGTGTGATCAGCTGAACCTCTATATGAAGTAGAATAAAAACAAACAGCAAATACAGCTGGAGACTGCACACTTGAATATTAGGCAAGCTTTTTTTCCTAAAATTAATTCTTGAATGAGAGGGAGATGGGTTATATTTGAATCTGCTTGAGGTCTTTCATGTTGTAAAAGGCTTTCTCAAATACTTTATTTTGAGCAAACAGTACTATTTCAGGAAAACAAGTTAGCCTAAAATAACTTCAGCCAGCTGGTTTGGAATGCTAAGAAAGGTCACCTGACACAATCAGTAAAGAAAGAGGACAAAGACATTTAAAACAGATTTAGTCATTCTTCCTGGGGGTATGAATTCACAAGGGCAAGCTTTAAATGTTGTGCACACGCCTTTAAACGATTGGTTCAAAAAACAATATAGTAAGTTGTTAATGATGAGGATAGTGAACAGTACTTGGGCATTAGGATAAAATTTCCAATGATAACATCATGCACAGATTCAAAAAATGCAGTATCTAGGCACACAGAACATGTTGAAACAATAAAAAAGCCAAATCCAACAAGAAGACATAACAGCTATAAACATACAGGCACCTAACAACAGAGCCTCAAACTTTATGAAGCAATAACTGACAGAGTTAAAGTAAAAATAGACAATCCAACAATAATTATGAGAGCTTAAATACTTCATTGTATACAGTGGACAGAACAATTAGATAGAAGATCAACAAGGAATAGAGGACTTGAACAGTACTATAAACTACTAGACCCAACAGACATCTATAGAATACTCTGCCCAAAGCAACAGAATACACGTTCTTCTCAAATGCATGTGGAACTTTCTCCAAGATAGACCACATGTTGGGTCATAAAACAAGTCTCAATACACTTTAAAAGGTTGAAATTATACAAAGTATGTTATTTGACCATGATGAAATGATGTTAGAAATTCATAACAAAATACATTTGAAAAGTTAATAAATATGTGGAAATTAAACAACTTTCTCCTACCTAAACAATGGATCAAATAAACAAACCACAGGAGAAATCTGAAAATACTTTGAGATGAATGAAAATGAAAACACAACATGCCAAAATTTATAGGATGCAGGTAAAACAGTGCTTAGAGGGAAATCTGTAGTTGTCAATGCCTTTAAAAAAGAAGAGAGATCTAAAATCAGCAACCTAAATGTCCATCTTTAGAAACTAGAAAAAGAAAAGCAAATTAAGCCCAAAGCAAGGAGAAGGGAGGAAATAATAAAGATTAAAGTGGAAATAAATGAAATAAATACTAGAAAAGCAATAGAGAAAATCAATGAAATCAAGTGTCAGGTCTTTGAAAAGATCAACAAAACTGACAAACCTTTAGCTAGACTGACCAAGAAAAATCAGAGAAGACTCAAATTACTAAAACCAAGAATGAAACAGTGAACATTACTATGTACCTCACAGGAAAAGTGGGTTATTTGTGCTTTTGTAGATATCAGTACGCTAACTCTAAAATGTATATGGAAAGGCAAGGAACTCAAAGAGTCAATTCTGAAAAAGAAGAACAAAATTAGGGGACTACTACTTCTTGTGCTCCAAGACTTAACAAAGGTGTCAGATTTTCTGTATAGCTGTCTTTGATTCTCTCGTTAGTTTTCAGCTTCTCTCAGTCATGTTCCCATGAGAACCTGTGCAAAACTTCAGCAGGACACTTACTGCACTATACTGTGTGATCTGCATCTTGAAGACACAGATGGCATCTTTTTCTTGTACCCAGGACCCAGCAGAATACCCAGAAGAGAAAAGATGCTCATAAATGCTATTTTGGATGGATGGATGGATGGATGGATGGATGGATGGATGGATGGATGGATAAATAGATGGATGATGACTTTAGAATCTTTATCTGTGCACAGATTGATGAGGCAGTGTGGTTTCTTATATGCTTACCAAGGAAGAAACACTAAATGGGAAATCAAGAGACTCCCCACCAATTCTGCCATGACCCCCCATATGGCATTTGTCAAGTCATTTCCCATTTCAGATCCTCAGTGGTGCCATCTGGAAAATTTGTGCGTGTTAATAGATGATCTCTAAATGTCATCCACTTATCAGCTCTATAATCCTAGGACTAAGCAGGTTCTTCTATGTCCAGTCCATTTAGCAGTTGATGGAATTGGCCTTTTAAAAGCCAAATTTAGTGAACCTATTCATTAAGTAGTCAAACCAGCTGTGTACCTATACACAATACTCTGTCTCTCTCAAAACTTTTGTACAACTTAAACTCAGTACCCTTTCAGCCCCTTTCGTAGAAAATTAACATGGCACTCAATTGGCATTCACAACAGATTTTTGGCACAGATAATTTGTCAGCCACAGCAGTGTCACCCTATATACTGGCCCTAAATTCCATTTTCTGTTACTGATGGGAAAAGACATTGTAGATGGGAATTTTGGGGGTATCTCAGGTTTGACAGGCAGTCACATGGGTAAAAGAAAAGGGCAAAGGTATTTAAAATCATGGGTCCTCCCGTAAAACCTGGAGATTGTTTTTGAATGCACCATAGCAGAGAACAGAACTACTCAGTGCTTTTTTGTCTCTCAATTTCAGAGACATTCTAGTTCAACACTGGATTATTTCTCAGAGATTTTCTTAACACAGAAAGTAAATGGCTTGTTCTAATTTCTGAACTTTAGCCCTTCTTTATTTTTGACCAAGACACCCACTCAATTTCTCATTCTGACTCCAGCCACAAGAGGTTTGACCAGGACTTAATTTTTAACATTCTTGCCTGGGCCAACATGGTGGTTCAAATCTAATATTTGAACACATATTCTTGAAATTATTTACTTATGGTGTCATTGCAGCAACATTAGAACATTTTCCAGGGGAGCTGAGGGTGACAGAAGCTCTTCATTCTGCCATCCTAAAAGAATATAGTCTTTGTTAGGAAAAGAAAAAATTCAACCTTTAGAGTAAGGATGTTGGCCATCCTTCTACTGGTTTCCTGGAACTCGTTGTTCTTTTTTTTCTTCTTTTAAAATTTTTTATTGGTATATAATATTTGTACATATTTGTGGGGTGCATGTGATATTCTGATACATGCATACAATGTGTGGTAATTAAATCAGAGAATTTAGGGTATCCATCACCTTGAACATCTATCATTTTTTTTGTGTTGGGAACATTTCAAATATTCTTTTCTAACTATTTTGTAATATAAAATATATTGCTGTTAACTATAGTCACCCAACTGTGCTATTCCACACCAGGCCTTATTTCTTCTATGTTCTTATTCTAGAAATGTTACAGTTAAAATAATCTATAGCTTGAATCTGCATTTTTAAGCATTATTTTACAGCAATTATACAAAGTGTTTTCTTTCAGTTGCTATCAAAAATTCTTAAACATCATTTAAAAACCTAAAATTTTAGGTCAGGCATGGTGGCATGCACCTGTAGTCTTAGCTACATGGGAGGCTGAGGCAGGAGAATTGCTTGAGCCCTGGGTGTTGAGGCTGCAGTAAGCTGTGATTGTACCACTGCACTCCAGCCTGGGAGACAGAGCAAGACCCTGTCTCCTAACAACAGAAAAAAGAACAACTAAACTTTAATAATTTTAATATAGTTATGATTTACCATTTCCATAATTTGATTTCACACAGAGAAAAACAAAACTGGATACTACATTAAAAAGGAAAAAAAAAGAGAATTCTTTCTCTGCTTTTTCAGGCAGCTCACTATGAGGCTATTACAAACCAATGGAAGCACATTTGGTGAAGAGTACAGGCCCACCAGAGGATGCCTCTGTATGTATTTGGTTGACACTCTTGGGACATATTTTCAGAATTGTAACTACAATGTCCATTCCATTCCAAGGGCCTGAGAATGTCACCGGCCAGAACAAGTTGAGTCCCTAGTGTGTTGACCCGCCAGTGCTCTCACTGACCCACTAAGTGACTGGGTACAAATAAAAGAGGAGGATTTGAATGTCTGGCTGTCTGGGAAATAAAAGGTCAGAGGATTGATTAGCACCATCAAGCCTTGATACCCAGAATTATGGAGAGGACACTACCATCAGAGTGAACAGGCAACCTACAGAATGGGAGAAAATTTTTGCAATCTACTCATCTGACAAAGGGCTAATATCCAGAACCTACAAAGAACTCAAACAAATTTACAAGAAAAAAACAAACAACCCCATCAAAAAGTGGGCAAAGGACATGAACAGACATTTCTCAAAAGAAGACATTCATACAGCCAACAGACACATGAAAAAATGCTCATCATCACTGGCCATCAGAGAAATGCAAATCAAAACCACAATGAGATACCATCTCACACCAGTTAGAATGGCAATCATTAAAAAGTCAGGAAACAACAGGTGCTGGAGAGGATGTGGAGAAATAGGAACACTTTTACACTGTTGGTGGGATTGTAAGCTAGTTCAACCATTATGGAAAACAGTATGGCGATTCCTCAAGGATCTAGAACTAGATGTACCATATGACCCAGCCATCCCATTACTGGGTATATACCCAAAGGATTATAAATTATGCTGCTATAAAGACACATGCACACGTATGTTTATTGCAGCACTATTCACAATAGCAAAGACTTGGAATCAACCCAAATGTCCATCAGTGATAGATTGGATTAAGAAAATGTGGCACATATACACCATGGAATACTATGCAGCCATAAAAAAGGATGAGTTTGAGTCCTTTGTAGGGACTTGGATGCAGCTGGAATCCATCATTCTTAGCAAACTATCACAAGAACAGAAAACCAAACACCGCATGTTCTCACTCATAGGTGGGAACTGAACAATGAGATCACTCGGACTCAGGAAGGGGAACATCACACACCGGGGCCTATCATGGGGGGGGGGGGGAGGGGGGAGGGGGGAGGGATTGCATTGGGAGTTATACCTGATGTAAATGACGAGTTGATGGGTGCAGCACAGCAACATGGCACAAGTATACATATGTAACAAAACTGCACGTTATGCACATGTACCCTACAACTTAAAGTATAATAATAATAAATAAATTTAAAAAAAAAAAAAAAAAAAAAAAAAAAAAAAAAAAAAAAAAAAAAAAAAAAAACAAACAAAAAAAAATTATGGAGAGGAACAGTGGCTCGGACCTCTAAGTGGCACCACCACTGACTTTCCTGCACCTTGAGGGATTCCCCCGTCCCATTCTTCATCCCATTGCCCCTTTTGTGCCAGTCTCTTCCTCTGTGAGGAAGTGGTTTGAGAACCTTAAAAATGAATCCAAGGAATCCTTTTTGTTTGCGGCAGTTTTCTGCAAGCAACATCTGTGTACATCTTAGTTGTCACAGGTCTGGTCAAATGTAGATGAATAAATTTTAAAAATGAACAACTACAAAAATACACAAATTAGCTGGGTGTGGTGGCACACACCTGTAGTCCTAGCTACTAGAGAGACTGAGGTGGGAAGATTGATTAAGCCCCAGAGGTCGAGGCTGCAGTGAACTGTGATCATGCCACTGTGCTCCAGCCTGGGCAACAGAGCAAGACCCTGTTTCGAACAAAGTCAGACCTAATATCAGCAGATATGGTGAGGGCTGGAGGCCAGAAGGAGGGATAAAAGGAATGGGGCATGGCCATAGGACTAACTCTCCCATCCTTCAGCATTGTAGCTCCATCAATAGGCCGTCCCTGCCACACTCTCGGCTAGGAAAAGGAAGTGGTGAGGACACCTTTCACGTTTATGTCATTGCTTCCCATAAGAAGTTTAGGCCGGGCGCGGTGGCTCAAGCCTGTAATCCCAGCACTTTGGGAGGCCGAGACGGGCGGATCACGAGGCCAGGAGATCGAGAGACGATCCCGGCTAACACGGTGAAACCCCGTCTCTACTAAAAAATACAAAAAAACTAGCCGGGCGAGGTGGCGGGCGCCTGTAGTCCCAGCTACTCGGGAGGCTGAGGCAGGAGAACGGCGTAAACCCGGGAGGCGGAGCTTGCAGTGAGCTGAGATCTGGCCACTGCACTCCAGCCTGGGTGACAGAGCAAGACTCCGTCTCAAAAAAAAAAAAAAAAAAAAAAAAAAAAAAAAGAAGTTTAGTCATTCCTCACCACCAGGACTTAAGCACCTAGGGCCACCTCACCTCATGATAGAAAATGGAATCATAGCAGATAGGCAGTTATCATACAAAAATAAGTAATAATATTAATAGATAGACAGATGGATGAAAGATAGATGGAAAGATAGATGTAAGTAGATAGATGACAGAGTGATGATAGATAGATAGATAGATAGATAAATAGATAGATAGATAGATAGACTGATTGATAGATAGATAATGGTGGGAAGAAAGGAAGGGAAACAGGAATAAAAGGAATTGAAGATTATGGTTTCCTAACAACATCCACTGGGGTTGCAGAGCATAAACCTTCTCCTATCCTGAAACTCTTCTTTCTTGGCAAATTATGAAAGAACATAGCCTTCAGCTACTACTTGTAGAGTGAAATACCATGTCCCATAGTGCACAGCTCCCCATGTCTGGCTTAATCACCAGGAGGGCCCATCAAAAATACACCTTCCCAGAACCCATCTCAGAGATCTTGACTTTACAAATCAAGGGTGAGATGGGAGAATATGCACTTGTGTGCTCCCTCTCTCTCTCTGTCTCTCTCTGAGTTCCCTGCTGGTTTTGGTACTTGGAGAACCATAAGGAATGTAAAAGAAAACCAGGCATGGGGACTTCTGTCCCAGAGATGTGTAAATATGATTGGATTCTCATTCTAATACAAGTGCTTCTGAGAAAATGCTTGACATGGACCATACTGCAAGCTAGAGCTGAACCCAAGCTCAGCTACCTACTCACATGGACACCTTGGCCACCAAGTTTCTTGAGTCTGAAGTGGGCATACTAATAGCCTCTATTCCATAGAGTAGCTGAATGGATAGAATGAAATCTATTCACACGTGAATCGCTTAGCTCAGGCCCTGGGACAAATAATGAGGATTTCATAAAAAGGAGTATATCATGTTATTCTTATCACAGCCAAGTTAGAAAGTCAAGCCTTATTCAAGTGCTATGAAAGATAACAGAAGGAAGAAATGTTCCTTGATATTAGTTGAGGAAAATATAATAGTAGTAATAGCAGTCTAAAAACTCTTCTGTGCTTGAAGAGTTTTTAGAGAAATGAAATCATTAGTCTCAGACAGTAAGATCATTTTTCCAATCTCCCATGGTTATCACAACTGAGGGCTTTAGTTATCACAACTGAGGGCCAAACTGAGCTCTACCCATGTGTAAAAGAGGGGCCAGAAGCGAAGACTGAACATTATTAAGACTGTGAAGTTGGACTTATCTCATCTCTGCTCCTGGTTTGGTTGCCTTGGTCTGATACCAGATATTTCCACTTCTTAACCTTCCTTGAGCCTTGCCCTTCCTCCCAGGAAAAGACTAGTAAGTTCAGTCCCAGTGTACTATAAATGCATAAGACCCCTGAAAAGCTCATTCCCCACTGCCTCCTGAAGATTTCCACATTTCTGAAAAGTAAAAGCTGTAGGTCAGGTGTGTTGGTTTACCCTACAATCCCAGCATTTTGGGAAGCCAAGGCAGAAGAATCACTTGAGGCCAGGATCTCAAGAGCAACCTGGGCAATGTAGCCAGATGCCATCTCTACAAAATTTTTTTAAAAATTTGGTGAGTGCAATGACATGCAACTGTAGTCCCAGCTGCTCAGGAGGCTGATGTGGGAGGATCGCTTGAGCCTGGGAGTTCAAGGCTGCAGTGAGCGATGATCACAGCACTACACTCTAGCCTGGGCTATAGAGTGAGACCTTGTCAGGTAAATAAATAATAAGTGCCTTAAACCAACAAGATGATCTATCATTGAAGAGCACATACTTTTGGATTGGGGGAAGGTATTCTGAGTGAGGCAGGAGCCTCATCTGTGGGTGAGCTGGTGTGGGTAAACATCAGCTCACCCACAGGAAGTGAGCACCATTTGTCCCAGGTGGGCAGCACTTCACAGTTTAGCAAACTCTCTTGCCCCATTTTCTCACTGTGCTTCTCAGCAGCTTTGTGATGTAGATAAGGAAGAGGGAGCCAGTAGTTAGAGCCAAAATAGCCCTGAAAGATGATCAGCAGAATTCCCAAAGCACGGGTTACACATAATACATGCATGCCCATGGGCACAAGCACCACCTGCCCTCACAGAGACGCTTGCAGCCCCTATCCTATCCCTCTGATTTGCTATAGAAAAAAAAAAAGTGTCCCTGGGTCCCAGGGTCTTTAATCCCTCTCTAACCCTTGTCAGCTCCTTTTTAGGAAACCACAGGTGAACCTAGGTCTCAGAATCTTTGGCAAGCCATAGCATCTAGCTAGGACTTAGTAACAACTTTTTTGGTTGGCATTATACTTATTTTTTCTATTACTTTCTATTTATGCCAACTGATTTTCCATGTATGGGAGTGCAAAAATACTCCTTTTTAAAAAATTAAGTAAATATAGTGAGCTAATGAAAAGGGAAATATCAAATAGCCAAGAGTATGAGTGATTCACAGACATGATGAAAGTTGTAAAAATGATGTACACACATGATTTAAGTCTACAATACCCTCAGCAACCCAACCCATCATCCTAGCAGTAGAGAACTCAGGCCAAGTT
Source organism: Macaca thibetana thibetana (assembly GCF_024542745.1). NCBI lineage: Eukaryota > Metazoa > Chordata > Mammalia > Primates > Cercopithecidae > Macaca > Macaca thibetana. The sequence continues at coordinate 40,821,964 of NC_065597.1, forward strand.
TAAGGTCACTTGCTTTTCGGTACCAGAATTCATCCAGGGCTCATTCTATACATGCAGCCAAGCCTAAGATATGAGCAGTGGAAAAAAAAAAAACGTGGAGTCAGGTCCCTTGTAAGCAGGATAGATCCTCAGTGATGGGCAAGGAAGTAAAAGGAAAATGCCCTGAAGAGTCCAAAATCTGATCAACAATGCTCCTATATTAGGCATCTGTCTGCAGGGTTAATTCTTCATTAGGAGGCATAGCTCAGGGTAGGAGAGCATCTAAACCCTGGAGTTCAAGGCCTTTTCCTTTTGCAGATATCTCTTCGTGGCTAAAGTAGAAACATCTTGGGTACAGCCTCCCTGGCTCAGTGGTTGGATTTGAGATAAAACATATGAACATATGAATGTAAAAGAGCCAATATGGGACATCATTGTGGACCAGCAGAGATCTTGCCAGAATGAACAGTTACCAAACTGCACCACAGTCATCTTCAACAGTGACTCCTTGTGGCAGGGATAATCAATAGCAGCATTATGCTGAGAACTCATGTCTGTCCTTGCTTGGTGTTTGGACTAGAGCTGATCCTCTTGGGTAAAAGCAAGGTTTCTCAACTTTGACTCTGAGTGCATTTGGGGCTGTGAGAGGCTGCCATGTGCACTGTAAGATGTGTGGAAGCATCTGCCTCTAGATGTCAGGAGCACCTTCCCAACCCATAGCCACGAAAAATGGCTCTAGACATTGTCAGATATCCCAGGAGGTTGGCGGGGATTGTCCCTGACTGAAAACAACTGCGTCAAAGTCATCCCAAAGAAGTTCTTGAACAATTTAAAGAGTGAATTCTCAAGAGGGAAATATTAGATATCTTGGCTCTAGGGGATGCAGGAGCTCAAGAAATTTACTAGAAAAACAAGAATTTATACAACAAGACTTTTGGTATACAAATACAAAGGGCCTGACTCACAGTTAATGCTCAGTGACATTGTAATTTCCTTGCTGTGCTCTTACTCTTTTGCATGCCTTTTTCTTCCATGAGCTTTCAAGATCACTGTGAGTGTGCATATGCTAATTTCAAAATCAGGAAGAAATATTGGAGACAGAAAAGGGGGCATCTGTGTCCAATTAAAAGACCCCCCCTTACACAAAATGGTACAAAACACAAGATTGTGACAGGCACCTTTCCTTTGGGACTTAAGACTTCCCACTCAGTCTTAGCCACAGGGATGGTGAGAACAGAATCCAACCAAGGCCAAACAGTGTTTCCTTAGGAGTTTGATTCTTAAGTAGAGATGCACAGGGAAGGTGTTTGGAGTGTGACCATGTGCTGGCTGCTTTTGAGAAAGACAGGCCATGACTTCCTGGCTTACCATGTTCATCCAGAGATGCTCTGAGTGCCGCAAGAACTACTCCCACAATTTTGGTGTTTTGCTTACATTAGTGAAGCCCAGTCTCTATTATTTGCAATCAAAGAATCTAGTGACACAGATTGGACCAGCTTCCTGTAACAGGGGCTTTGAAAAATTTAAATTCTGGCTGGGTGCGATGACTCATGCTTGTAATTCCAGCACTTTGGGAGGCCAAGGCAGGTAGATCACCTGAGGTTAGGAGTTCAAGACCAGCCTGACCAACATGGAGAAACCCCGTCTCTACTGAAAATACAAAATTAGTCTAGTATGGTGGCACATGTCCATAATCCCAGCTTTTCAGGAGGCTGAGGGAGGAGAATCGCTTGAACCAGGGAGGCAGAGGTTGCAGTGAGCCGAGATCACACCATTGCACTTCAGCTTGGCCAACAAGAGCAAAACTTCATCTCAAAAAAAAAAAAAATAAATAAATTCTACTCAACCAATTAGAAATTTATTAAGGTCAATGACAGAGACGGTGGAAATTTATTTATTTGTTTGTTTGTTATCATTTTTTTAAGAGACAGGATCTCACTGTATTGCTCAGGCTGGAGTGCAATGGTGCGATCACAGCCCACTGCAGCCTAGAACTCCCAGACTCAAGCAATCCTCTACCACAGCCTTTTGAGTAGCTGGGACTACAGGCACACACCACCACACCAGGCTAAATTTTTTTTTTTATTTTTTGCGGAGTCAGGGGTCTCACTATGTTGTCCAGGCTGGCCTCAAACTCCTGGGCTCAAGCAATCCTCTGACCTTGGCCTCCCAAAGTGCTGGTGTTACCAGTGTGAGCCACTGTGGCCAGCCTCAGTGGAAATAAATTTAATAAACTGCAAGAGAGCTTGTAGAGGGAGCAGGTAGTTTAAATGTAAGAGAGGAAAAAATTAAATCAATACAGTCTGCATTGAATACCTGTAGTATGCATTCTACACAAATAATCATTGGTATTCTATGGTCATTCAGGTGGGGCAGATGGGGTGCAGTGTGATTCTTGTATTAGGGAGTAGAGTTTGCAAATACATACAGAAGAGTTGCATCATATGAGTTTACTTTGTTCAAAGCTAGCTAATCAAACTCAGTAGAGACAGAGACAGAGAGAGAAAAAGAAGGAGAAAGAAGAGAAAAAACGGGAAATATTAGAACACATGTCCCAGAAGTAGTGTGAGGTGAGATTCATTAATCTTCTGTCTCCTCCATCAGCCTCAGTGTCTCTGTGTCTCCCACAGTGTGTCTTGCTCCAGTGAGTGTGACTGCATATTTTACACACACACACACATGCACGTGCACACACACAGGACCCCTTAACTACTTCATCTAGTGCTCAACTGACAGAGTATGCTCTCCCTTCCCACACTAAAGGAAATTCTGACAGGGTTGGACTCACCGAGAAGACGGATAAGAGTAACTGAAAAAACCATTTGTAGGCCGGGTACAATGGCTCATACCTGCAATTTCAGAACTTTGGAAGGCCAAGGTGGTAGGATTGCTTGTGGCCAGGAGTTCCAGACCAGCCAGGGCAACATGGTGAGATCCCATCACTATAAAAAAAATTTAAATTAGCCAGGCATGGCAGTGTATGCCTGTAATCCCAGCTACTCAGGAGGCTGAGGTGGGAGGATCGCTTGAACCCAGGAGTCTAAGGCTGTAGTGAGCTATGATTGAGCCACTGAACTCCAGCCTGGATGACAGACTCTGTCTCTAAAAAAAAAAAAAAAGCAATTTGGAGTTTTATTTTCTTTACCCTTGATAGGCAGAATCAAAGTCAGTTAATTTACCCGTTCTGGTGTGGCAGCCCCAGTGGGTGTGTGTCCATATCCCTTCACCATTCAACTCTATCAGCTGCACGCTGCTTGGAAAGAAGAGCTGACTCTGCCTGGGGGCTCTTTCTGGCCTTGGAAGTGGGGAGTGGTGGCCATTTACTACCTTGGAAGCAGTCCTGAACCAACAGCCGACAGGAGTCGGTGAATAAATACCACCTTCCTCACTCTCCGTGAGTCGAACTCTGAAACGGGTTCTATTCTGACTGACCAAATTGTCAGTGCAATTGAACCCCTTTTCCCCCGACGACAACTCCCCATTTATGTGGCTGCCTTTCCTTCCCTATCTCACTTACAAACCATTTGCTCTCAAATTCTTATCTTAGGATCTGCTTCTGGAGGAACCCAAACCAAGACTCCTGCATTTTTAACACATCAAATCTTCACCTCACTGCTATACTCCAAAAAGGAAAACTTGGTGGGTTTTGAGGGTCAAAATCCAGCATTATCAACCAAGACATCTTCTCAAATAAAAACTGCAGTCACACCACACACAGCCTGTGAGCTTTTCAAGAGCCCAAGAAATGGTTTGAGACCCGAAACAAAAGACACAGGAAAAAAAAAAAAAAAAAACAAAAAAAAAAACAGGGAACCTGCAAAACCATGTGTACTATACCTTGGATTAAATGTCTACAAAATGTAGTATGAGACCAACTTGTCAACCACAGCTGAAACAGATTCATGAGCAGCTATATATGAATTACAATTGATGCGAGGTGTGGGTATTTTAGGGTGCTACCACTGATAGCAAGCAGGGCAGAGCATGAAAAGTCTGATGGGCTATGAATGTTATAGAACAGTCCTGTGGTTCAGGCTGGAATCCCTGTGTCCAAGACTACACACTTGGACTCTTGAAAACACATGAGAAAATGTCTTTCTGGCTGAAACTGCTTCCCTCAGAGTTATAGATCACCATCTGTGGACAGAAATCTTTTCTGGGGAGAAGATGTCACCAGCGTTCAGAATCCAATATTTGCCCTGGCTTTGTTCTGCCTTCACAGGAATCCATGCTCCACAGCAGTTCCCAGCAAGCTGTACTCTTCACAGGCGGGATGCTGAAGCCTCTGCCCCCACCCCCCACATTAGCTTTATATCCAAATGTGACTCGGAGGCTGGTGAGCTCAAGGTGATCAATGACAGCTCCAATCAAAGCCGCCCAGATAGGCAGTCCACTCGCCGCTCCTTGATATAAAAGGTGTTTTATTTCTCATCCCTTTATTTTTGTCACTGAAAGAATGCTTCCCATGTGTGGATTAATTAAAGTGTAAACATTAAATATTGATTGATGCATTATCAGCATGGAGCAGTGGCCTCCCGTCTGATTGATTCCTGCAGTGATTTATTGTCATATTTGGGGAGTCATTTCACTTGATAACCGAGAGGGATCGCCTGCCTCCCCTCACCACGCCGGCTCCACTCCCCTCTTTTTTTCCCGGTACCTCCTCTTATTCTTCTAGGTGACATCTGAGTTCCAATAACTAAAACATCTTCATCTTACTGTCGAGAGAAAAGTGTGCGGCCTGACATTTGTTTTGTGTATGTGTATGTCTGTGTGTGTCTCCCAGGCAATTATCAAATCAATTAACAATTTCACGCAGAAATAACAAATCTACCCTCTTCTTTGGGATATTTCTGATTAACAGAGCTTGCCCCTACAAAGCTCTGTGAGATATGATTATGGGAAGTTGCGGGTGGAAGGTTGGGGGGAGTATAAAATGAAACAAAGAGAGAGAGAAAAAAAAGCTATAGTTCCAGTTTCATCATTTTTCTGAAGTTTGCTTTCACTGTGGAACTAGAAGCGAAGGGGAAATAAAATAGCAATTTATATTCATAATTGGATATAAGTCTCTATAGATATGAATCACCATACCACATTTTATCAGGTTGACCCACATGAAATTGCTGTTTTATAGGTCAAAATGATCAAATATTGACAATTTCATATAGCTGAAGCTTATATATTTAACCTCCCTTCTGAAGTGGGATATGATTGTTCTGTTTTCCAATGAGAAAAGGGCACAAAAGGGTGACACACACAGTTTCCATTTAGTTTGTGTTTTAGCATAAACCAGGAATTAATCTAAACACTTTACATAATTTTCTACCACAGCCTATGAGATATAGGCACTATTGTACCCATTTCACAGACTTTTTAAGAAATGTAAACAAAACAAGGCTTCAGATGATTAAATAAGTCGGTGTGGACTTCATGGAGCACAGAAGTCTGAAGACGCCGACCTCCCTGCAATGTGTCCAGTTTGAGGCATTCACCGGTCAAGGGGAGACAATGAGATATCTCAGGGGCTCTTGACTCCAGTCAAGGGCACACATGGCCCAGCGGCCCCACAAATGGCTTGAAGACTTTGGCTTTGAAATCTTCCTATTTCCTGGCTTCTTCTCGGCAGAAGAAGGGAGCAGACACTGTCCAGACCTCCAGACCAGCATGGAGTAAACATAGAAGGAGAGTGTTTGACCCTATTCTCTAGGCTGCTGTTCTGAACAGGAGCCCAGAGTCAGCACCTCCATAAAGAAGGGGGCATTTGAGGCCTTCCTTGTTCCAGCAAGGGAGCCCAGAGAGGACTTCCCAGGGGTCTTCCATCACCAGCATCCAGCCTGGACAATGTGCTCAGGGAGGCCAGACTCTGATTTCCTGATTTGTCATCAGATTAATTATCAAATGGAATCAGAAAAGGAAGCCAGCACACTGTTTCCCTGGACCTCCCTCAGCCCTGGAAATGCTGGCTGGTGGCTCACAGTTCCCATCTCCAGAGGACCCTGCCTATTTCACTCAGGGCTCCAGGTCCTCTTCAATGCCACTGCCATATTGTACAAATCACGTCATGCAGCAAGATGCTTCTCCACATGGTCAAGGGTTGAATGAGCCCTCTGCTCCCTCCAGGACCTGCCTGTCAGTTCCCCCACAATCCTTCCTCTCCATCTGCTTTCATTGACACTTTTTTGAGGATGACCCCAATAAAACAAAACGTGGTTGGCTGTAGCCTATAGAAAACTTCATACTCTGCATAAGGGCAGTATATAATTATAATTATTGATTAGTGGAAAATTTATCAATTGGTGACTCCTTTCAAAAAAATGTCCTGGTACAAATGCATCCCACTATCATAAGATTCTTCTATGATAAAATCTCTTTCTTCCTTAGTGTGTGTGGTGGTGGTGGTGGTGGTGGTATTGTTTCTTCTCCAATTTCTCAAGTTGAATGGTTTGCTTTGTGTATTCTCAGCCTTATATTTTAATAAACACATTGGAAGTGCTCAAGTTAGTGGTAGAAGTGCCATGCATCGTTTCCCTCCAGAGACACCCTCCCAAGACATGGCCTTCTTCTAACCCACCAGGCATCTGCTGGGCATCTACACCCGAGCACTTTTACCCAGGATCTCTTTTGGTGTAAGCCTAGCATTTCTGCCCATTTTACAGATGAGTACACCAAGGCTCAGGCAAATAAACTCACCTAAAGTTAGCATCTCAGCAGGATATGGTATTCTGATGCCAAGAACAGTGCTCATTCCAAGACCCTAACATTGTTGGGGGTGGGGTGGGTTTCATCAGAAGGAGCCTTAGCATTTAAGTCTATAAATTGCTCTCTGAATACTACTTTAGCCGCCTCCTATAATTTCTGGCATGTGGTGCCATTCATTTCTAAATGGTTTCTTATTTCAGTTTTGACTGCTTAACCCAAAAGTTAATTTAGAAAGATTTTTTTAAATTTCTAAGAGAGAACATTTGCAGCATATTTTCTAGAAATATTACCTACTATAAATTCTAGGACTAGTTACACTTCCTGGAATTGTCCTTTTCAAATCAGTTTCATTGCCCTTAAACTTCAAAAATCCAGTAAGATTCAATTGACACGATCCCATTTCCTGCAAGGTAGATCTAATATTACTGACATACCAGATGGATGCATTTCATAGATTTGTCCAGAGCTGCAGAGCACAGAAAGGACACACTCTGTGGCCTCTGGACTACTAGTAGAGTGCTTGTTCCTGCCACATTTGGTCCTGGCTCTGAATAAGATTCATTTTCTCCAAAGTATTTATCTAGTGTATTATCTAGTGTATGCCAGCTACTATTCTAGGTGCTGGGAGTGCAGCAATAAATGATACAGACTAAAATCCCTATTCTCAACAGCATTTTGTTGGGGAGCTTACTTTCAGGTAAATGAGACCAAAGTGTGAAAATAGGACCCAGAAAGAGGAGAAAACCCATGGGTGCAGAGGAGCTGCTACTGCAGAGTCAGGGAAGCAGAAAGTCCTCTTCACAAGAGCCAACACATCTGTGCCTAAAGGGTCCAATAATTCTTGCAAGCCTGTCTCACCAACTCCTTGGAAGTGCTCAAGTTAGTGGTAGAAGTGCCATGCACTGCTTCCCTCCAGAGACACCCTCCCAAGACATGGCCTTCTTCTAACCTACCAGGCATCTGCTGGGCATCTACACCCGAGCACTTTTACCCAGGATCTCTTTTGGTGTAATCCTAGCATTTCTGCCCATTTTACAGATGAGTACACCAAGGCTCAGGCAAATAAACTCACCTAAAGTTAGCATCTCAGCAGGATATGGTATTCTGATGCCAAGAACAGTGCTCATTCCAAGACTCTAACGTTGTGGGGGACGGGGTGGGTTTCATCTGAAGGAGCCTTAGGGGAAGAATCTGTGGACTTTTGGTTGGTCTATTACCCTCTGTTATCTATATGTATAACCTACTACCATCATCATCACCATCAACTTCATCATCTCATCAAGAGATAATCATCTTCATTGCTGTTATGTTATGAGCAGCCAGTGACTGTGCTATCCAAATGCTTTAGATCCATTGGCCCTTTGATCAGGATAGTGGTGAAGAACAGGGAATCTAAAATAGATGCCGTAGGTTTAAACACTAGCTCTGCTTCTTAACAGATTGAGGGTGGCATCAGGCTTAGTCTTTTGCCCAATATTGCACAGGAAGTAAATGATGGTAATCTGGATTAAACCCAGGCTTGTTGGTCCACAAAATTCATGTTATCCTGCCTCCCAGAGGCTGGGTATGGCTTTTAAACAGAGTCCTTGAGAAAAGAATTCCAACATCTTCAAGGAGCACTCTACAGACTCGTGGATGACATCGAATAAACCTGAAAAGTCAAAGGAGTATTGGGATCATATCTTGCATCCATAGGTAAAAAGGAAGACATTGGACATATGGACACTATTTGGATCTCAGGTGGGCCTGGGGGAAACCAGAGCCCAAGCTTTCTTGCCACTTAGAGCATTACTGCCTGGAAGTCAAATGACTTCTTCACGTGGTCACAGGCCGGAATGAGCCCTCTGCTCCCTCCATGACCTGCCTGTCAACTCTCCCCACAAGTCTTTTCCTCCATCTTCTTCTACTGACACTTTTATGAGGATCACTCAGATAAAGAAAACATGATTGGCTGTTACAGAATGGCTATAGCCTGCAGAAAGCTTCATACTCTACATAAGGGGAGTATATAATTACAATTATTGATTACTGAATAGTGTGCCAACTGGTGACCGCTTCAGAAAATGTCCTGGCACTAATGCATCCCACTATCATAAGATTCTTCTATGATAGAATGCAGGCAAAAAGTCCTTTCTTCCTCTGTGTGTGTGTGCAGGTGTGTGTGTGCGTGTGTGTGTGTGTGTGTGTGTGGTGTAGTTGCAATTGGTGGTATTATTTTTTTCCCAACTTCTTGAGTTGAATATTTGGTTCATGTATTTTCAGTCTTAGATTTTGATAAACCTATTTAAGGCTATAAATTGTTCTCTGAATACTACTTTAGCCACGTTAGAGAAGGCTCTGTAGAAGCAAGGCTTGAGACAGAACTCTGAATGCACAGAAATTGTTGAGGTGTGATCAAGGGAGGGAAAGAAGCAGGGGAGAGATGGGAAAGAGGCTGAGCATGGCTGTGGTCTTGAGTGGGGTTAAGCTTAGCCTGAGGGAGGTGGGGACTCTGAGAGGTAAGTTGCTCCTTAGGGACGGGGTCAGTCATTCACTGGCTGTGGGCTGCTCAGGGAAGGATGAGTCTAACTCTGCCAAGAAGATGGCAGCTCTGAGCCAGTGGCAGCCAATATTCAGCAGCCAAAGAGTAGGTGTCCCCACTCCTGATCCAGCAAAGGGGATCTGGACCGGGTCCCAGCCTTAGCCCCCACACGCAGCTCAAGTGTGCATGACTGAAGTGTCCTCTGTACCAGCACACTAGTACCTTAGTGCTGACATTGGAATTGCTAGTTTATGGTGAAAATAAAAAAGAAGACACTTTTAGATGGTATTCTGACCTTAAATTCTCTGCAGTCGATGCACCCTCTTATTGCATGCATGCCACTGCTGGTACACTGATGGACACAGGGCCTCTGAGAGGAGGAGAAGCCAAGGAACCATTTGCAGAATAACCAGGAGGTGTCCCATGGGCTTCATGTTCTCAGGACTCGGCTTTGTCCATCACTCAACGGGAGCACCCTGGGACCCACTCACAAGGGAGGTTCGAGGTCTTGTTCTCAAAGGTTCCCCCCATCTTCACCCCCCAACTTCTCCTTCAATACGAGAACAGAGCTTCTATCTAAAGGAAGCACAATTCAAGCCCCACCCAATCCGAGTATGCTTCACTCTTCCTTAACAAAACTATAACACCAAATACTCCCATTTCCGATCCTGGAAGAAATGGGAATGAAGAGAGTGACAATCTGATCTCTACATTTGGTGAGTTCTAAAATAATGCTTAAATGGCTCCAGGATGACCTTGATCTGAAGACACGGAAATTTCAATGGTGCATTCTCACAGATGTCTCCCTAAGACAGAGGATCCCTTCAACTCAAGAAGGAAGATTCTGACGTTCTGGTGGTGCTTTTCCCCTGCGGATACATTGCAGATCACTGCAGGTCAAACTGCGGCTGCATTTATTAAAAAGAGGATTCGTAGGAGGCAAGACGACCAAGGCTGCTTCTCACACAGCACCAAGGTGCTCCTTGCACAAGGATGCAAGAAAGTCATTCTTGTGGGGCTGAAGGCACCCTGAGCTGTGACAGAGCAAGAATTATAAAAGAGAGTGCAGAAACCATATGTTTGCAAGCAGTGGAGCTTTATATAAAAAGACACCAGGATCTCCTTTTGTACAAAAGCTGTATCTGTGACTAACGACTTTTTCGCCAAAAATGGCTTCTTTTTCACTGTCCAAGGGAAATTATTATCTAAAAGGAAAAGGATCTAATACTTTATTTTATTGTTTTCCCTCATGAACAGACACAAAAGAACTTCATCACAAAAGCTTCATAATTCTGTTACTTGAACTTGGACCCTCTTACAATAAAAGCTTACCTAGTGTTCCAAAAATGAGGGTCTGGAAGAGAAAATTACATCATTTCTTCTTACAGAAATGGCTTTCTCATTTTTTAATCAACAAGCATAAGTCATCTCCTCTTGTTGGTGTGTTATTTCCTGAAATTGTATATGATGGGTTTAGAAAAATTTGAAAGGAGAGTTTTGAAGTTTGCTAAATGCCCACCATCTCCATAACCACTCAAATCAGGCTATTTTTTATAATTCCTTTAAATTAAATATCTTTGATAATAAATGCAAATTAAGGAGCAATAAATTATAACTTCTAGCCTGACCAGTGACTAATTATATATATTATAATTAACTATAGTTTCCAACACAAGGTATTTATCTTAATAATCATCCCATATCCATTAGCATATCTCAAAGGGTTTTTGTAAAATAGCATTCACCATTTGAAGAGCCATCTAAGGTTCCCCTTTGGGCTATGAAAGGGTCCAGATTCAAAAGAGATGGAATTACTTTAAAAAGAAGTCTGGGCTAAATATAAGTTGAGAAACTCAGATTATAGGCATAAAACCCTGATTTAAAAATATTTATCCTAAATATACCCTCTGACCATCACTAAAGAGTCTTTAGGTTCTAAAAATCTACAATTTCCATGAATCTGCTCAAAATATCTTTAGCCCTCCTAGGCTCTTGTGAATGCATCAATCAAAATCCAGGGTTATGATTTGAGTTTTACCAAGGGAATCTATCAGATTGTTCAGGAAGTCTCTGATCTTCTTCTGTGAAAATCAGTAAGGGGAACCAACTGTTGGTGGTGGCAGGAATGAAATGGCTCCCACGGACTCCATTCTTATCCTTGCTCTACTATTTGTTTTAGAAACTTAAGGATCTGCCTGACCCACAGTTAGTTAGTGGTGGCAGGAATAAAGCGTCTCCCACTGACTTCATTCTCATCCTTGCTCTATTATTTGTTTTAGAAGCTTAAGCACTTCCCTGACCCACAGTTAGCTGAGCTCTTGGAATGATAAATAAGGCAGGGAAAGCCCACACAGGCTTTCTGAGACCCAGTTATCTGCCAGCTTGTAAAATGGAAAGTTTTGCTTCTTAGATTTGCTATAGAGTTCGGAGGTACATCTAAAAACACACGAAAATGGCCCCTAGGTTCTCCCCTTTCTCTGCCCACAGCACCAGTGCTTCATAGAAGCCATCAGAGCCTCCTCCAAGGGTTTTTCCTCTGGTTCTCGGGAGTCTCTGGCGTGAACGGTTAAGCCTTCTGATACAGCTGGTAATCCAGCTCTGGCCAGCATCACTGCATTTTCCAACTGTCCCTGGGTAATTGTCCCAGGGACTTAAACAAGTTGGACCAGCCAAAGGCACCACGAAGGTCAAACTGCAATAGAGCGTGCCCTGATTTTATCCGGGAGATTGATGCGCAAATCACCTTGATTTCGATTTGGCACCGGTGTTATAAAATGCACTTGCAATCACCGATAACACGTAAGATTAGGCCCCAGCGTGGGACACTGTATTTTATACCCTCTGTGGAGTTTTCCCTAATGCAACCATAAATCAGCCCACAAAGCAGGGCGTTTTGTCCATGTTAATAAAGAGGACAGTGAGAAACCCAGGGTGCCTTGGAACGGAAACACTTTTGGAACTTGGAACGAGCCTGAAATCTTTAGCTTGTATCGGGCCACCTGGATGCAACCTTCAGGGGACAAACCACAGTGGGGGCTTTGAGGGAAATCACAAAAGAACAGTGACTACAGGATCGCCCAGCAAGAAGTACATGAGCATGGCCACATGAGTGCGAAAATGTCCATTTCTGAGCATTTAAACAGAGATTCAAACTCTTGAGGTAGGAGAAGTACCAAATAGAAAGCAAATTTGTTCTAATACACATATTTCAATATGGAAAAGAGAGTAACGTAGTAAAAAGAGATGGGAAAAAAATAAGCAATCAGAAAACCACAGTTTGCAAAATAACTTTTGGCAGTAGCTACAATGTGTCTTCTTCTATGTCTTTCCTGCCTGGCCCCACTAAAGGCTTACATCAAATTATGATTTTGATTATTATTATTATTATTATTTTGGCCAGGCATGGTGACTCAAGCCTGTAATTCCAGCACTTTGGGAGGCTGAGGTGGATGGATCACCTGAGGTCAGGAATTTGAGACCAGCCTGGTCGACATGGTGACATGTCGTCTCTATTAAAAATACAAAAATTTAGCAAGCATGGTGATGGGCACCTGTAATCCCAGCTACTTGGGAGGCTGAGGCACAGGAATCGCTTGAACCCGGGAGGCAGAGGTTGCAGTGAACTGAGATTGCACCACTGCACTCCAGCCTGGATGATAGAAAGAGACTGTCTCAAAAAAATTATTATTATTTTTTAAGAAAACAATTACTTTAAATTTTTTTTTTAATTCACAGAACTCATTGCCATAGTTTTATAAGGTATAAATTTCATAAGGTATCCAGAGTGTTAGATTTCACTGATCTAGAAAGGTTTAACTCAATATTCGGGGGAAAAAATGTCTGGAACCACCAGGCTCATCTTCCCCTTGGTGTGGTGGCTTAAGCTCAGCCCCAAATTCTACTTATGGAAACTGCTCTGCTCTTCTCCCCACTTCCTTTCCCCCTCAACACCACCCCATCCACCCACGGGAGTTCAAACCAGTGGGCGTCTGATCTTGCTCTATGGGGCTGGGGCGTAGATGGGCAAGGTCCAATGTGCCTGGTGTGGATCCACAAAAGAAGAGGGGAAAATCTAGATTGGAAAAAAACATAGAGAGAAGTAATTACTTGCATTGTTTCTTCCCGCTCCCCCACCCACCCCACCTACATTTTTATTTTTCTAGAGTTTCGAGACTTCTCCTTTAATCTAAAGCAAGTAGGAAAATGTCTAGTGAAAATGATTCCCCTGTTGGGGGCTATGCAGATAGCCCTTTCTCCCAAGTGAAATAGAAACCAACAGGCTGAACATGCAAGAAAAATTTATTCCACTTAACGCAACTGAATTTCCCTTCAATTTAAAGAAAAACTGAGTAAAATGAAACACACATTAGAGTCTTTTATAAAGTTTCACCTTTGTATTTTTGAATGCCTTTTAAGAATGGGTATGAAGTAGGTCTGAAATGGAAGAAACTAGAGAAACCCAGCCCTGACACTTGCAAATAAAAATAACCAGCAGCATTGGCCAAGCAGGAAGCATGCTTCTTAGCAGACACCCATTCCATACTTTTTCTTTTCATCAAAGTGGAAAAAGCACACGCCACTTCTTCTTTTTTCTTTTTTAGGAGACGGTATCTCATTCTGTCATCCAGGCTGGTGTGCAGTGGCGCAATCATAGCTCACTGCAACCTCCAATTCCTGGGCTCAAGTGATCCTCCCACCACCTCAGACCACTTCTTTTCTGAACCATCCTTTCTCTAAGATATCTTACCAAGGTAGGGAAAAAAGTTACTAAACAAAAATTTGCATTGAGTTTAGAAAGGGGGAGAAAACTGACCTTCCTACACATTTTAAGAGCTCAGAGTCTTGAGGGTAAATTTATGTTGTGGTATCTGGCTTCACTGTATCCAAATTAAATTCTCCAACAGTTTTAGACAGTTTACAACAAAAACACAAAACAAAAAGATAAGAATAAAAGGAAGCTCCCTGCTACACTCTGCCCAAGGTCAGGATGTCAATTTGAAGTAACAAAAAAAGAGAAACAAAGTAGAAATCACAACCTCCTTAAAAAAAAAAAAAAAAAAAAAAATGGAGGCTGGGCTCAGTGATGAGAGAGAAACCCACGCCCCGCACTGTGCAGTGGAGCCTGCTCGCTGTCCAGCACAAGGTGAAGGGCTTAGGAGCATCTGCCCACCTGTAGGCAGAGCAATCCGTGCCCAAACCCAGGAAGAATTTTCTCACCGAAGGGATCCCACTGACCTGGCTGCGTGGGCGCACAGAAGAACCTTCTTTCTGCTTCCAGGCAAGAGGGAGCTTTGTGGTTGTCGCTGGCAGGAGAAGGGAGGCAGAGAGATAGGATGTGGGGGACCAGGCACAGATTGAGAAGTCCCGGCTGATCCAGTACCAGGCCCTGGGCTCTGTCTCCTGCCCTGGGCTTCCCAGGAACATGGCAAGCTATGTGATTGCTCAGCCAAGGGCCAGGAGGCTAGGCTCCTTGTAAAGCGTGCCACCCAGGGCTACAGAAGGGGAGTGTGCATACTTTAAGGCAGAGGGCGGGAGGCAGAGGGCATGTGTGAGACAGCTCCCAGGAGAACCCCTCCCAGGCAGGACACATTGTCTCATCTTGTCCTCACCATCTTCTCCCCATGGGATATCAGACAGGCTGAGAGTCAGGAGACCTGATCTAACCTAGGCTGGTCACTGCTATAGTGAGCCTCGGATGCTTTGAGAGTTAACCTGCTAGGGCCTCAGTTTCCTCACTAGGGAAAGGCAGTGCTGAGGGCCTATCTGGGCACCTGGGAGGCTCAGCCACCTGCAAGTTCTGTGACAGGGAGGGACACCTCCTGGCCAGCAGCTCTACTCTATGAGGGAGGTAGAAATCCTTCCTGTGAATACTACTGAGATTAGACTGGCTAACTGAGATAATGCTGGTTAAACACACATACACACACGCACATACACACACAGCCTAGTGTCTAGTGACCTGGCACACAATAAAGCCCAAATGTAACACAAGTTTGTTTGCATATTTGCTCATTTTCCAAAACGCTATCCTTGAAAAATAGGGGCTCAGCATGTCTGAGTGTTACAAAAGCCTTCCTCCTCTGAGGGTCTCTTCGACACCTTCAGGAGAAAAGTCAACCCACCCATGTTCAACAACCTCCATCAATGTCTGTTCCTGTGCTTGTGAAGTCTCCCAGATCAAATCGGGGGGAAGGAAAGCCAAGAAAACATGCACCAGATGTAACAATCCCTTCTAGGGGCGATACCTCAAAATGGCAAGAGTTGGGGGATCAGAGAAAAGAAAATTTTAAAAGATGGCTTTTGAAAGCAATGAGGTTATATGGGAGGCCAGGTTATGTCTGGAATATCTCTGTACCTTCCTCTCAATTTTGCTGTGAACTTAAAATTGCTCTCAAAAACCAAGTCTTTTTTAGAAAAAACAGTGAGTGGTAACCGGATAGAGCTCATGAGTAGCCAGTGGGTTTGTGGGGCTTGGCCTTCAAGTCCAGGTGACAGCATCGTAATGGGTTCCAAAAGTGCTGTATCAAAAAACCACAGGAGCATGGGGCACCGTGGCTCACCCCTATAACTCCAGCGCTTTGGGAGGGAGGCCAAGGTGGGAAGATCTCTTGACCCCAGGATTGGGCAACATAGTGGGATCCTGTCTCTAAAATTTATTTATTTTTTTAATGAAAAAAGAAAATAGCCAGGCCTGGTGGTGTGTGCCTATAATCCCAGCTACTCACTATCAAGGCAAGAGGATCCCTTATTCCCTGGGGGTTCTAGGTTGCAGTGAGCTGTGATCGTGCCATTGAACTCCAGCCTGGGTGACAGAGTGAGACCCTGTCTCTAAAAATATTTTTAAAATAAATAAAAGAAACCTTGCAGGAGCAGTGGGTCTGAAAAGTAGCATTCAATCCAGGGATGATGAAGGTGCGGGTAATGTTGAAGTACTATTTCTAGCCTAACAGACTACACTCAATATAAAAAAATATATATATTGTTTTAAAATCTGAACATAACTAAGTTAATAGATTAGACATTGTAAGCAGACATGAGAACATTTCTTCCCTGCATCCAAGAGTTAAAGGACTGATGTGGACAAGGACTTGGGGAATGTAAAGAGCTAATAGATGTCTGGCTCTTACTTCCTCTGTCTTGTCCAGGAAGGCAGACCCACCCTGAGGGGACAGGACAGGAGGGCTGAGCACAGCACACACTTCTGTTCTCTTTTCATGCTCGCACACTTTTTCTGCATCTGTTCAGTGTGTGTGTGTGTGCATGTGTGTGTGTGTGTGTATGTGTGTGTGTGTCTTGCTCTCGATGTTTCTTCTCTATGGCATTGTCCCACCCCCTCCTCTGTTTCCCTCTGCCCCCACCCCCCACAGACACCATTCTTGATAATTATAGTTTATTGATTCTCCTGGTGTTAGCTGCCCCCGGCGCCGTCTTCCTCATGTTAGCTGGAGCACCTTCCCAGCTCCATCACAGCCTGCGTTTCTCAGGAGGCAAAGCACTCCAAGCGCTAATTCAGAGAGAGCTGCTGCCTGGACCAAGGCCCCTGGAGTCCCTCTGGGAGGTAAGCCTGAGCCCCTGCCCCCAACCAGGACCCCAGCTCTCCACCCCCTGGAAGCTGAGGCTGACTGAGCCCAGAGGGCAACTGAAATAATAGTCATAGCAGTAAACATGTATTGTCACTTACCACATGCCAGGCAAGTTCACAGGCACAGTCTGCACATCCTCTTAGATCCCTGGGGGGGAAGGGGCTACTACTCATCACTGTAAATGAGAATAAGGGAGGTACAGGGCTCCCCGGAAGTCACACAGCTGCTTCGCGCTGCAGCTGGGATCTGACCCCCAAGCTTGCACACACAGATCTCCAACTGTCTCCTGAAAGAAGCAAGACCACTGAGGTGTGGGCCAAGAAGATGGCACAAGGTGAAGGAAAAATGCCCAAGATGCTGACTTTTTAAAAATGCATTCTGAGATGAGCGTGACTGGCAGATTCTCCGCCCATTGCCACCCAGAAAGAGAGGGTCCCCGGCCAGCTCGAACCAGTGGCCCAGCTGTGGAGGGAGACAACCTGGCTCCTGAGCTGTTTACTTCTCAGCCATAAACAGGAAGGCCATAAAAGGGGCCCCTTTTGGTCAGCCACTCAGGGGCTTCTCTCTCCTCCTCCTCTTCCTTTTCCTCCTCCCAAGTACGTGTCCCCAGGCAGAGACTGTTTCCTTGAGGCTGCTACCTCCCAAGTGTCATTGTCTCTTTGCCTTAAAGAACCTCCTTTGAGCTGGAAATTCCAACTGTTGAAGTCACCGCTGAGTTGAAGAGAAGGCAGGTGCTTGTGCCCAGCCCAGAGAGCTCAAGGACTCGTGGGGTACAGTGCCAGGCATGCAATAACCTCTCCGATCTCCACGGGTCACTCTGAAAACTAATGAATAAATACAAATGCCTCCTTTTCTGAAAAGAGAAAACTGCAATTCTAAAAGAAACCTGGAGAGGAAGTGACCAAGATATTCAGAGGTGAGAACCCACAAAGGAAAGGAGACAGCACACCTCAAAGAAAGTTTTCTATCACATTCTTTCCCAAAAGCTTCTGCAAAAAAAAAAAAAAGAGGTAGAGAGAGTGTTGCCCTCTTAGAGACACACACAGTGCATGTGGCTTTTTAAACGTTCTGAGAAGTTCTGCAGCAAAGGACCTTGTTTCATTGCATAATGTGTTTTCCAAATGTTTTTGCCCACATGATTCTATTTCCACAAATGGTTCATTTATTCTTATGACATTTCAAGTCCCCTTTGACGCTTTGAGAACCTCTGGGTTAATGCATGAGGTCAGGTGTGCTGAACGCTCACTGGTCTCATCTGACCTTGATTTTCCTTTTCACTTTTCACGTTAGGGCCTCTTGGACATAACCTTTACTGTTCACTGTCTCCACTCCCCAAGAATGAGCGGAGCCCCACAAGACAGCTGAAGAGATGAGGTACATGGAAACACCTGGGCCTCTTCAAGGAGTTATCAGAGAATTGCCTTCTTTGGATCCAGGGAGATCTCCTGTTTTCAGGAAGGCTCGTTCAGTGACAGCCTCCTCTCTCTTTGACTCAATGACATTCAGCTAGATCCTGCTCAACCCCACGGGGCATGGTGATATGAAAGCTTCTAGAAATGCATCATGTGAAACTATTAGTGTTTCCTCGAGGAGTATTTGTGTGTGAGTATGACAGCCTCCTATAAAAATTTGGATAACCCTAGCAAAACATTTTTTGTTGAGACAGGGTCTTGTTCTGTTGCACAGGCTGGAGTTCAGTGGCTCATTCACAGTTTACTGCAGGCTCAACTTCCCAGGCTCAAGCAATCCTCTCACCTCAGCCTCCCAAGTAGCTGGACTACAGATTCCCACTACTATGCCTAGCTAATTTTTTTAAATTTTTATATAGAGACGGGGTTTCACCATGTTTTCCAAGCTGGTCTCAAACCCCTGGGCTCAAGCCCAGCCTCACCTCAGCCTCCCAATGTGCTGGGATTATAGGCGTCAGCCACTGTGCCTGGCCACAAAACATTTTTGATGTGACTGAGTCTTTGAAAATCTGTGTGACTCTTCTCTTTCCATCCCCAGCCCAGGAACATCCCCGGCCCCTATCATCTTAGTGCAGGGAACCTCTCTGGGCACTGGACATCTTGCCACAGTCCTACCTCCCCACCAAAGCCTTCTCAGACTACCATGGCTATGTCACTAGCACATACCTGTTACTGGCTTGAATTTTTAGTGTTTTGTTTTTAAAGAAAACTTGGATATTGTAAGGTCTCAAACTGATGAACCAAGCCTCCTAGCTCACTGATGTCTTAGTTTCATGGTGTTTAAAAAAAGAAAAAGAAAATATTTCAATCAGTTGGTTTTACATTAAAACACTGGATTTTTGGCTTCTGCTTAAAAAAAAATTAGACGATTTGGCAATGAAGGCCTACATTCCTCTTTTACAACCATCAGCAGGAAGTCAGAAGCAGTCTTCAGATGGAACAAATATCTTCAGTTTGCTGAAGTCCCCACCACTCCCTAATGTCACCTAGAAACAAAGACACTGAGCCATTTATCCCAGTTTTACCATTAACTAGCTGGGTGATCTCAGGCAAGTAACTGAATCTCCCTATGTCTCAATTTTCTCATCTGGAAAACGAAACAATAATAAGACCCTGCCTATATCAGTTAGGTTAAGTGAGGTTCACTGTGGTTAAAAAAAAAAAAAAAAAATCTCTAAAATCTCAGTGAATTACCAAGACGAAAGTTTATTTCTTCCTTACACTCCAGATCTCATGTCGGTTGACACAGGGCAGGGTTAAGAGAGAGGTTGCTCTAGATATCACAGACTCAGAGTTCCAGGGCAAAGGAGGTTCCATCTTGGCACACGTTTCCATGGTCAATCCAGGGACCATGGGAGTCAGGGTTAGGAAACAAAGTGGAGAATCACTCACTAAGTCTTAAGACTTCCACGCAGAAGTGACACACATCAATTTCATTCACATCCCCTTGGTCAAAGCAAGTCATTCTCTTGCGTAACTTCACAAGGGGCAGGGAGCATTAACGTGCAACTAACAGACTTACTGTAATGCTTCCAAGCTCTTCTCTTTCATGAGGCCTTGTGCCTAATTTATATTTGTAAGTTGGTATTCCTTTCCTTCAAGAGGTCCCCACAAATTGGATAAGCTTTAAGCTCTGCAAAACCTGGATCCACTTCTGGACAGAAACATTTGTTAAGAGCCCTAATGATTTCCTGACTACCTCATGGGCTTGCTGTGAGAATGGGGTTAACACGAAGCACTTTCAAGACAGCATCAAGCACTGGGTCTCTACTCTGTGGGTATTGACTTCTATTATTATTAGGACAATAATAACACTTCACAGTTCTGACTCTCATACTGGACACAAAACACACACACACACACACACACACACATACACGCACACTAAATTTGCTCAGTAAGGAATACTGGCTCATCAGGAAGTCATCACTAACCAACACAGAGAATTGTCATATGTTAGGGGATCCTTGACTGTGACCTTGAGGAAGTCCTGTTCCTTTTCAGGGCTTCAGTCTCCACTTCTGTCCATGGGGGTTAGTGGGCAGTGGTCCCAGATGACTTGTCTGCTCCATGACACTGAGTGAGGGGCCCCTCAAGGGCTGCGGGTACAGGTAGGAATGCCAGTTGTGGCGAAGAAAGCTAGAGCTGATTAATTATGCAGGCAGCTCCACCTCTGCAAACCACCCATCTGGGCGGTCAGCCTGCAAACATTGTTTCTCTTGATATTACAGGCCTGCGTGTCTTCACCCTTAGTTGTCCGTATAAAGCATCCCAGCAGCCCACTTCCGGTGGCCTCATAAGACCCTGCCCCCACACATTGTCACTGACTCACAGCTGTAGGTCCTTTCTCTAACAAGCTTTTCTGCTCAGACACAAGAGATGAAAGAAAGGACCTCTCTGATGAAGCAGTTGAACCGGCTGCTTGATGTGTTCTTCCCTGATTTTTTTTTTTTTACATCCTCCTTTGCAAGCTCCCAACTGCAGTCTCTCCAAATGCCTTTTCCTATTTGAATGCAAAAGACAGTAAAGGAAACACGCCCCCACCCCATCCTAACTCACACACAAAAAAGCCCGTTCAAGTCCCCTTCCCCCATTTCCTAGCTGAGTGTCCTGGGCAAGTAACTTAATCTCTCTGAGTCTATATCATCACCTGTAAAAACAGAGACACCTGCCCTGACCATACATGAGCGTTACATTGGAAACACCTTGTGAATGTAAAAGGGTAGAGAAGAGTGTACCACTTCTGTTTTGATTTCTCTGAATCAGTATGTAGTAGTTTTCTGTCGTTGCAAAATGAATTACCACAAATTTAGCAGCTTAAAACAACACTCATTTAATATCCCACAATTCTACAGGTCAGAAGTCCAGGTAGTCTCACCTGGACTCTGCTCAGAGTCTCACAAGGCCAACATCAAAGTGTCAGCCATCTGGGTTCTTATCTGGGGGCTTTGGGAAAGATTCTGCTTCCAGCTTTTTACAGTTGTTGACAGAATCCGGTTCCTTGTGGCTTCAGGTCTGATGTCCCCATTTCATCGCTGTCAGCTGGGGGTTGGGGTTGGTCTCTGCCTCTCCAGGCTGCCCATATTCCTTCTCATGGGGTTCCCTCCACCTTCAAAGCCACAGAAGGAACATCAAATCCTCACCCTTTCAATTAAGAGGTCACCTGATTGGCTCAGGTTCACCCAGATACTCTCCATATTTTAAAGTCGATTTACTTAGGGCTTTACTTGCATCTGCAAAATTCCCTCTCAGCAGCATTTGTGTAAATATTCAATTGAATCAACAGAAGAGGAGAATCTTGGGGGAAACAAGGGCATTTTTAGAATTCTGCCTACCATAACACAGCAATTCTTAAACTGCCTTCCACAAAGGTAAGATGATGATAGCTGTTCTGTGAAGAAAGCAGTTCGTAGCCAAACCATTTGGAGAAACACTGGGGGAAACAGAGTGAAACCAGTTTTGTTTGCTAGTTTTCAGTTCAGGACATAGGAGAGTCATTAATATGCCATTGTATCTGGTGATTCAAGGTATGCGGTATTTCCCAAATGTATTAAGCCGTAGTATTCTTTTCTGCCAGAATATCTGTTATTCTTTATAACCCAGTTTGGGATACAATCATCCAGATTTAAAAAGGAATTTGTATAGGCAAAGACAGGATGATAAACAGGAAATTCCTTATGTCTTTACACATCTGTGTTTAGAAAATTGTGACCTGATGGTAGGCTCATTATCTGTAGGTGCCCTCCGAGGCATAGTCCTGGATACCAGTTTCTGGAAGGAGTTAATTATCCGTGGCCCTCCAAGGCGCTCCTTCTCTCCTCTTCCTTCAAGGGCTAGGTCCATGGTGTTGTGCCACTAGCAAGAGGCCTTCAGGAGCCATAACTGAATGATGCTCACTGTCTTGAAGGCATTTCCCTGCCCCATGACTCAGTTTGCCTGGGATGAGTTTGAAAGGCCAGAGTGAGGTCCATAGAAGAGAAGGAGGGAGGAGGGGTTTGGGCATAGCATTCTGCTGAAACCAGGCACCTATCTGTTTATTGCCCTTCCAGGCTGAGCTTCTCTGACCAAACCTGAAAGCAGAGAGAAATGCCTCTTCTTGGAAGGTATGCTTCTAGCAAGCAGCCCTTTCCTCTGCTGCCTCTTCTCCCCTCCCTGGGACAGGCCTGGCACCGCTTTTACCATCTGTCCCAGGGATATCTCACAGGCCAGACCTGTGGCCACTGTATGATTTAACCCTGTGCCTTTGGGATAGAAAATCAGTGCAGGTTTTATCATGTCTCCCCTGAAATCAACTCCAAAATAATTTTTGCCTTTGATCTATTCATCTGCCATTCTATGCTTGATTTCAAATTGTGGTTTGTTTTCTCTGTAAGAATTCCCTGGCCATCTTTTGGATAAACAGCAAGTATGTTCTGGGCACTCTAATAAATTGCAACTTCAGACAGAAGCTTGCTCTTGCTGGAGGCAAGTGATTAAACATTTTAATAGCGCAGCAAACTTATCAACAGGCTTACCAAAAAAGAGAAAAGGAAGTGATTTTATTCTCCCAGCTTGTATTTCAGAGTATTTTACTACTGGGGTCAAATGTCTGTCAAAGATTTTTGAGGCCCAAATTTGACTTAGAAGAACCTCAAAAGGTTTCTACTATGCACACTGCATCACGCTCTATAAACAGCCCAGGATTTTCCCTGCACACGCCTAACTATCCAGTTCAATATCACCATGGTGCCTAAAAGGTTTTTAATATAGATATTAAATATATCTATATCATCGCTTCAGTGAGAGCCTGAGCTGTGCTTTTTCCTCTGGGGTCTTCCAAGCTATTTGCTGCTGACATACACTATTAAAAATAAACCTACCCTGAGGAACGAGTCATTTTACATGGCATTAGGACTAATGTTATCATTTAAGTAGCTGCGGAGATTTGCCAACTACAGAGGCCCCAGATAACGAAGGAAACACGATCATGTGAGATAATCTTCTGTGCAGAAATGACTTTCATCATCTGTAATATGTAGTTTAGACGCTTATTTAAGATTTATACTATTGAACAAATATTGATGCCTTCAACAGAATAAAAAACATCAATGCTAGAGACAGGTAAAAGATCAGATCCACTTCCAGGGCTTCAGACTTGGCTGGGTATAAAACAATATGCTTGGAATCTGTGTAGTGCAGACGGGAAGAAAGAAGGAGATTCATTTCCATTCTACCACCTTCCACTTGGTAACATGGCAGGCCCTGGCATGTACAAATGTATAGCATCTACACAATAATTTTATAAAGGAGGCAATATTTTTATCCTCATTTCACAGATGAGGAAACTGAAGGTTAGCATGTTTTCTTAAACTGAAGTTTGAATAAGCTCACTGCTAAGATATGGCAATATTGAGAACTGAACGTAGCTCTGACTGCAAAGTCTGTACACACTCTACAAATATTGTCCTCTTCCACCATTTGCAAAAGGACCAAGATTCTGACTGCTTTTTCCACTCCACCCACAGGGTAGAATATTGACAATGTAATTGACCATCTATTCATCCATGGATGCAGATGATTTCATTTATTCATCCATCAATCAATACATATTTATTGAGCATGTAATGCACCAGGCACTGTGTCAAGCACACAGCATACAGAATGGAAACAGGCACAGGCCCCAGTCCCAACAACAGAGATGGATGTGCACACGCAGACCCTCCTAGTTTGGTGAAGTTGGATGCCCTTGTTCAATGACTGCACAGCTCGATAAAGGCAGTGCCCCAGTCGTTTGCCTGCATAGTTTGGCAGCCCTTCTGATAGACCAGATGGGAGTGATGACTTCCTTAACCCCTCTCAGACACAGGGCATTGCCTCAGCCTCCCAAAGTGCTGGGATTACAGGTGTGAGCCACCACGCCCAGTTGAAATGCTCTTCAATCTTATCAGACTTGGCACTCCCCCAAAATGCAGATGTCATTACTCAACATGCGTAACTAGCTTCTGTTTAATGGCATGTTGTTGTTTACAGTGAAGCAGCACTATGACATCCATCATTAGCCTACTTCACAGATGAAGAAACTGAGACTCGGAGAGGTGAAGTGATTTATCTGTGGGCAGGTAGACAGAGTGATGCAGTGGAGTGAGAACCCTGGGCCTGATGTTTATCTCTCTTCACCTGCCCATGTACCTATCACAAAGGAAGACATCATCTGAGAGCCTATGTCCTGCAGGCCTTTTGAGGTGGGTGCTGTTGTTGTGCCCATTTTAGGGTGAAGAACACAAGACACAGAGAGGTAAGTCACTTGCCTAAGTGCACACCACAAGGAAGAGGCAGAAATAGAACTTCAGCCTGAGCCTCCTGACTCCAGACAAGAAGCTTTGGGGTGTTTCTCATCCTTACGGGGTTGTTCTCTCTGCAAAAGGCAACTCCGGATTGGTAATGACGCATCAGGTCCCCTCCAATCCTGATGCTGTCCTTGTGGGGATCAAACCCTCATTAAAGGAAAAACACTGAAGAGGCCCTCTCTTTTGTCCATCTTTCCCCCACCAGCTTCTCAGATGCTAGGATCCCTGCAGCCTCATAAGATCTGAAGCTCTTGAAAGAGCCTCTTCAGAAAACTACGGGGATCTATTGTTATATTAAAAAATAAAAATAGGCAATCCCAACACATTGAGAGGCTGTGATATGAAGATTGCTTGAGGCCAGGGGTTCAAGACCAGCCTGGGCAACACGGCAAGATCTTGTCTCTACAAAAATTTAAAGATTAGCTACTCAGGAGGCTGAGGTGGGAGGATCACTTGAACCCAGGAGTTTGAGGCTGCAGTGAACCTTGATTGTGCCACTGCACTGCAGTCTGGGCAACAGAGATCCTATCTATAAAAAAATAAAATAAAAATAACTTGCATTAGGGTTGCAGCATGGTGGAGAAAAGAAGATGAAGCAAGGGCACCAGAGCTGGTACCGGGGAAGGCCTGGTGGTGATGGTGTTAGCATCTGGTTAAGCTGCATAGCTGGTCTGATGGGATTTGGCAAACTGCAGCCCTGTCTCATTTCTAGTCATTTTTACCTGCTACATTTGCATATACATATGATATCTGTTATCCTAATTACATCTATTTTCCCAGGTACAGACAGACATACCCCAGAGTTGGGGTGCCCATTAGCAGATCACACAGGCCTCTGCAGCTGTGTTTTGATTAGCAGAAGAGGCTCTTTGGCATCAGAGAACTGAAATCACCTTTTAGGGTATGACAAGCTCAGCCAAGCGTCTCGCAAGTGAAAATCAGAGGTTTCTCTAAGGAAGGAGTGAGAACGACCACAAAGAATTAAAAGGAGAACAACCTTTAATGGTTTCAGGTGTGAAAGCTCAGTGACGCCGAAGGCCTGCCATTCATCAGACAGCATGATGTTCCAGGATCCCTCCCGGCCCACATTCACCCCCATACATGCCTCTGGAAGGAGGGGACAGCCATGGGAGCCCCCCAGGGGGAGCTCAACTCACCATTTTTCCAGGCTGGGTTCCAGCAGGGAGGACGTGAAGGTGAAGAGGCCAAGGATGGCTGGAGGCAGGAGCGCAGGAGTATTATGGATCATGATGCATGCCCACCTGCATTAAATGACTTGCAAACAATATGAAAATCCCTATGCAAGTTACTAAAAGCTCCTTTTCCTACTCTATGGCTCAGGGGCTCCTTTTAGAATTCACACAGGTATTTTCGTGATTGCATGCTCTACCATGGATTTGCATGCCCAAGCTCTCCCAACTTCCTTGGGAGGTGTCTTAGTCCATTTGCATTGCTAGAAAGGAATTTCTGAAGCTGGGTAATTTATAAAGAAGAGGTCGATTTGGCTCATGGTTCTGCAGGCTGTACAAGAAACATGGCACTGACATCTGCTCCTGGTAAGGCCTCAGGAAGCTTCCACTCATGGCACAAGGGGAAGGGGAGCTGGCAGCACGTGTGAGAGAGGAAGGGTGCCAGGCTCTTTTAAACAATCAGCTCTCACATGAACTAAAAGAGTGAGAACTCACTCATTATGGTACCAAACCATTCATGGTGGATCTGCCTACATGACCCAAATACCTCCCACAAGGACCCACTTCCAACATTGGGGATCACATTTCAGCATGAGATTTGGAGGGAAGGAACACCCAACCCATATCAGGAAGGTTGTGCCTCCGTGCTGTGAATGTGGTCTATGGGTCAATATTTTAGGTGTTAAGTTGGTGAATTCTTTGTAATACCTGGCATTTTCATAAGCTCTATCCTTTGTGACCCTTGATAACTCGATAAGGGAGAATGAGCAGGTTTTTTTTTTTTTTTTTTTTTTTTTTTTTGACGGAGTCTCGCTCTGGAGGGCAGTGGCCGGATCTCCGCTCACTGCAAGCTCCGTCTCCCTGGTTTACGCCATTCTCCTGCCTCAGCCTCCCAAGTGCTGGGACTATAGGCGCCCGCCACCTCGCCCGGCTAGTTTTTTGTATTTTTTAGTAGAGACAGGGTTTCACTGTGTTAGCCAGGATGCTCTCCATCTTCTGACCTCGTGATCCGCCCGTCTCGGCCTCCCAAAGTGCTGGGATTACAGGCTTGAGCCACCGCGCCCGGCCATGAGCAGGTTTTATGACCCCTACTGTACTGGGCCTAAAGACACTTAGTAAGTTACCCAAGGCCAAACAGTCAGGCTGCAGTTGAACCCTCCCTTGTACCCAGGTGCCCTAAGTTCAAGCCTGGTGCTATTTACTCTACATTTCTCTGATTTAATCACTGCACACAGGGAATGGTGGAGGACTAGAGAGGCAAGAAACATCCAGGAGACAGAATTCTCAGTATTTTTTTCCTTCTTTTGGAGGGAAGAAAAACCCTCTGGTGGCAGGGCAGGGTTTCTCACTGGAGGGAGGAAAGGCCATGTCACTAGGAGAGGTCACCAAGGATTTGTGGATTCAAAACACTCATCAGGGGAGCATTCTGGGTTGAGAAGTACCCATTCATTTTTTTCCTTTGACAAATATAGTCATGTTAGGCATCACTTAATGATGGAGATACGTTCTGAGAAATGCATCATAGAATATACTCACCCAAACTTAGATGGCACAGCCTACTACACAGCTAGGCTTTATGGTGTACCTATTGTTCTTAGGCTACAAACCTGTACAGTAAGTTACTGTGCTGAATACTGTAGGCAACTGTAACACAATGGTAAATACTTATGTATCTAAACAAATCTAAATTGGAAAAAGTACAGTAAAAATACAGTGCTATAATCATATGGGACCAGTGTCATATATGTGGTTCGTCATTAGGTGGTGTGTGACTGTATTTACTGAGGACCTACTATATGCCAGGCATTGTTCTACGCAAATGAGATTCAACTGGAGGCAGATAATGATCAATTGTGCTAAGGGCTATGACAAAAATAAAATATACCAGCTGAGACCAATTTAGCCAGGGCAGTCTCTCTGAAGAAAAGTATCTGAGCTAAGACTCTTCACTAAGCAAGAGCCATCCACCCAAGAGCTGGGAGAAGAGGTGTCCAGGCAGGGCTGCACTGCAGGCAGAGGTTCAGGAGCAGAAAGGGCTGCAGGCTTAAGAGCCAGCAAAGCAGTGGGTCTGGCTGAAGTTGGCTTGAGCAAGGTTGCAAAGAGCAGATGGTCTGAGATGAGTTTGGAGAGGGAAGCTGGAAAACAACCGGGCAAGACCTCAGAGGTTTTTTAGGTAGCCTTTAAGCTAACCCCAAACGTAGTGGCTTATAATCAACAGCTTGGTTTTTTAATTAAATAGATTAGAATAATAGTCTATACTATACTGTGTAGTAGTTTTCCAACCTTAGCATATATCAGAATCGCTTGGTAAATCTCGCAGAATGATTGATGCAGCTTATCTGAGGTTGAGCCCAAGAATCTGCATTTCTTTTCTTTTTTTTTTTTTTTTTTTTTTTTGAGACAGAGTCTCCCTCTATCACCCATGACCTTGGCTCGCTGCAACCTCCGCCTCCCAGGTTCAAGCAATTCTCCTGCTTCACCCTCCCAAGTAGCTGGGATTACAGGCTCCTGCCACCTCGCCCTTCCATTTTTTTTTTTTTTTTTTTTTTTTTTTTTGTATTTTTAGTAGAGACGGGGTTTCGCCATGTTGGCCAGGATGGTCTCGAACTCCTGACCTCAGGTGATCCACCCACCTCAGCCTCCCAAAGTGCTGGGATTACAGGCGTGAGCCACGGTGCCCAGCCAAGAATCTGCATTTCTAATAAGTTTTCAGGTGATGTTGGGGCTGCTGGTCCCAAACCATTTTGAGAACCACTATATTAAGAATGCATTACATATATTACAGTCAAGTTTTGTTTCTTTGAAACTCTTATTCCAGTAGTATATCTGTTCACGTGTACTGGATCCTGATGGAAAAGGTTTTTTTGTTATTATTGTTTTTGTTTTGTTTTGCTTTGTTTTGTTTTTTGAGATGGAGTCTTGCTCTGTCACCCAGGCTGGAGTACAGTGGCGCGATCTCGGCTCATTGCAAGATCCGCCTCCCAGGTTCACGCCATTCCCCTGCCTCAGCCTCCTGAGTAGCTGGGACTACAGGCGCCTGCCACCACGCCCAGCTAATTTTCTGTATTTTTAGTACAGATGGGGTTTCACCATGTTAGCCAAGATGGTCTCAATCTCCTGACCTCCTGATCCACCCGCCTCAGCCTCTCAAAGTGCTGGGATTACAGGTGTGAGTCACTGCACCCGGCCGGAAAAGGTATTTTTTTAAGGATGGGTTCAAAAGAGTTTGAAAGCCCTGGATTTAATAACATAAGACCCTTCTTTAGAAGAGAAATTATCCTTTCTTTTTGTTTGAGACGGAGTTTAGCTCTTGTTTCCCAGGCTGGAGTGCAATGGCACTATCTTGGCTCACTGCAACCTCCGCCTCCCAGGTTCAAGCAATTCTCCTGCCTCACCCTCCCAAGTAGCTGGGACTACAGGCATGCACCACCATGCCTGGCTAATTTTGTATTGTTAGTAGAGACGGGGTTTCTCCATGTTGGTCAGGCTGGTGGAACTCCCGACCTCAGGTGACCCACCTGCCTTGGCCTCCCAAAAGCGTGGGGATTACAGGCGTGAGCCACTGCGCCCAGCTGAGAAATCATTCTTGAATGCTGTAATTGACTGCTGAGAATCTTGTGGCTTCCATAAACATAAATAAAATAGTAAATATATGAATGGCCCAGGTATGGTGGTTCATGCCTAAATCAGCACTTGGGGAGGCTGAGGCAGGAAGATCACTCGAGGCCTGGAGTTCAAGACCATCCTGGGAAACACAGCAAGACCCCATCTTTACAGAAAAAATAATTTAAAATTATCTGGTGGTGGTGTTGGGCACCTGTAGTCCCAACTACTTGGGAGACTGAGGGGGCAAGATTGATTGAGCCCAGGAGCTTAAGGCTACAATGAGCTAGGATCATGGCACTGCACTCCAGCCTGGGCAGTGGGCCATCTCTAAATGTATATATATAACAATAGATGAAAGAATATCTAGCTGGAATATGAAACAAGATTCTCCTGTTGATGGCCTCACCTCGGCCTTAATTTATTATCCTACTGAATCTCCAAAAACATTGGATTGCATTTTGGCATAGAGCCCAGGATCCCACTCTAAGCTGCCTGCCTTCCTATTCAGTGCTAGGGAGCACTCCAGCCACTCTGACAATGCTTTCAGGTCCTAGTTGCATCTCCAAGGTGCTGGCATCCTCCAGAGGACTCAACCGCATTCAGTCCTTAAGATGCAAGCCCATGCACCTGGTTTGCCACACATACCTGTTGACAGTTTATGTGACAGTTTCCTCTGCAGATTCGTCCTGCTTCTCCTGTGAGCTGCACTGGTTTCAGGTCCCCATGGGAAATTAGGGATAAATCCCAGCTTCTCCTTTCCTAGACAGTTACTGACCTCAATTACAAAAAAAGTGTTGGCCGAGGCAGGCGGATCATGAGGTCAGGAGATCGAGACCATCCTGGCTAACACGGTGAAACCCCGTCTCTACTAAAAACACAAAAAAATTAGCCGGGTGTGGTGGCGGGTGCCTGTAGTCCCAGCTACCTGGGAGGCTGAAGCAGGAGAATGGCGTGAACCTGGGAGGCGGAGCTTGCAGTGAGCCGAGATTGCGCCACTGCACTCCAGCCTGGGCAACAGAGTGAGACTCTGTCTCAAAAAAAAAAAGAAAAGAAAGGATTGGATCCCCATTTGGTAACAAACCATCCTGGTGGGGAAGTTGAGGGCTTATTTCTAGAATCCTAACAGAAAGACAGTAGCTTCTGGAATCTACACTAACTCAGGAGTCTAGAAACGTGCATGCATTCATTCAGTAAATCTATCAAGTACCTACTGTGTGCAAGGCACTAGCAAGGTGCTATGGCTGTCCCAGCAGTGAACAGAACACGGCCTCCTGCTGCTCACAGCGGGTGCACTTTCTGCCTCCTTCCCCACTTGCTAGGTGACTTAGGCCAAGCACTGCCTCTCTTAGACACTTGTCATGACCAGTAGGGCACAGAAAGGAGCATGAAACGTTACCACTGCAAAGTACCACAAGAGTGACTGAATCCCATCTCCTCGTTTTATGAATGGAAACTGGGGCTACGGTGAAGGAAAGGGACTTGCTCAGGATCACATGGTGTGTTGCTGGCAGCACTGTGTGGAAGGCTCGCTGAAACCTCAGAGGCTGCCTCCCATGTAGCCTCCTTATGCTCCTCCCCATGGCCCCTCCCAATCCCCTCCTTCTCACCTATTATGAAGATGGAAAAGTCTATCTAGTTGGAAATACATGGAACTCCAGAAAGATACAGTGGACATCAGGTAGCTGCTGATTTTTTGGAAAAATTCAAGTTTAATTGCTGTGACCTAAATGGTGTTCTAGAGAGAATATGGGTTGTCAAAGCCCAGGCCAGAGACAGAAGCAGCAAGGAGGCTCTGAACCCATCCAGGCAGAACCGACCCCCACCACTGAGGTAGGAGGTGGGACTCAATACCAGAGATAGGGCTCAGACACTGGACCAAATGGAGGACTAGCTAAAATAGGAACTAGGCAGAAGCAACTTTCCATAAGACACGCCCACCAGTGTGCCACGTCAGTTTACCTTTGCGTGGCAACACCCAGGAGTTATTGCTCCTCTCCATGGAAATGACCTGATGATGCAGGAGTTACTACCCTTTTCCTAGAAATGTCTGCAAAAAACACCCCTTAATCTGCATGCAATGAAAAGTAGGTATAACTATGACTGCAAACCTGCCCTGAGCTGCTGCTCTCAGCACACTGCCTATGGGGTAGCCCTGCTCTGCAGGAGCAGTCACAGAGCTGCATCACTGTCAGAACTGCAACACTGACACTTTGGTAAAGCTGTTTTCTTCTACCTTACCACCAGCTCACCCTTGAATTCTTTCCTGGGCAAAGCCAAGAATCCTCTCAGGCTAAGCCCCAATTTGCATCAGCACTCTGCTTCCCATCTACTGCATTTCTGGAGACCACTCCTGCATAGCTCAGTGGGTGTTACATCTGTGATACTTGCCCCAGTCTACCCGTTGGAAAGAACCAACCTCTCCTCCTCAAAGTAACCATCTTGTGTCTCTCTTTAGCACTCCTCTCATTCTGCCTTGCATGGGGAAGAATTTATTCAATCACTCACCTGACGTACCTGTGCAGTGTCAGGAAAATACCTAAGATCTGGGCCATCAAGGAGATCCAGACACAGCCCCCTGCCCTCAAGAAGTCCACCCACTGGACAGGCCCAGCGGCTCACACCTGTAATCCCAGCACTTTGGAAGGCCGAGGTGGGTAGATCACTTGAGGTCAGGAGTTTGAGACCAGCCTAGCCAACGTGGTGAAACACTGTCTGTACTAAAAATATAAAAATTAGCTGGGCACGGTGGCACGTGCCTGTAATCCCAGCTACTTGGGAGGCTGAGGCACGAGAATCACTTGAACCCAGGAGGCAGAGGTCACAGTGAGCTAAGATCATGCCACTGCACCCCAGCCTGGGTGACAGAGCAAGACACTGTCTCAAAAAAAAAAAAAAAAAAAAAATCCACCCATAGACAGCTGTCACCATATATGTGGTAAGTGTGGCAGCAGAGGACTTCTGGAACCCCAGTGAAGGCCCTGAGTTGAGCACACATCTCTCTCCCCAGCCAGTCTTTGGTCTTCATAAGGCATGGACTATGCCATGCCCATTCGCTCAGCTCTGTTCATCACCACCTTCTGAAAGATCCAGCAGTTTCCTCAGCGAATCCTTCTGAAGAAGTGGTGAGAAGACAGAGCTCTCTAGTCTCCTTGGAAAACTGCAGGCACAGCCAAGTCTACAGAATCACACGGGGAATTCCCTTCTTTTTCTCCTGCCACCTGCCCCACTCAGTGGCACTAAATGATTATGATGCAGCCTATGGGACTGTCCTCCCAGGACTCCTTTTCCAGGAATTGTTGCATCACTCCCCATCTCCCATCTTCTACATGGTCATCAAGGGAATCACTCTGTAAGTCCAACCTGACTCCTGACCACAGCCTCAGCGGTTGGCACCTGTCACCTTGAGCCAAAAAGAGATCTTTCAGGAATCCTTGAAACGAAAATAAAAGAGAGCCTCCAGTATCTTCAAGCAAGGCGTGAAATGTTCTAGGTAGCCTCATTTCCTTCCATGAGGGTGCCAGAAGTGGAAGAAGCCAGTGTGCAAGTGGATAGGATGAGCAGATGCTCAGCGGGAAGCAGAAAAAAAGATCACTTGTCCTGATCCCATTTGAACCCCTCATTTCATTAGGTCCTGTTGCATCTTTTCTGCGATACTCCAGAAAAGTCTTCCTCTTTAGTCTCCCTCTTCCATAAACTGGTTCAACTTGAGTTTCTGTTACTTGCAACCCATGGCCTCCGAATGGTGCAATACTGCTCTGAGAAGCTGCTATGCTTACAAAGTGTCATGCCTTTGGGGGAGTTTCTTCTCTATCCAACCCTCACCCCTACCTCAAACCGAGAGTCACCCACAGATGGTGCCATCATTGTATTAGAAGGAAACCAAGTCACAAGCTATGTTCAAGAACATTGAAAAATAACATGAGCCACTAATGATAATGGAAGGTGGTTAGCTAAGCTCCAGGGCAAGGTGTCTGTAATAGATGTCTTTTGGCCATAGATCAGTGAGATGTTAAAGTCCAGGCTGGGAAGAACAATGAAGAAATAATTTATCTTCATTGTCTTTATACTACTACTATGCAGTAAAGCATTTATGAGCTAGAGAAAAAGTTAAACTTGACCACAGGTATCAGTATGGTAAATAGATTGACTGGCCTGGGTCCTTGTTCTATGTAAAAGAGGAGTTAAACATATACATTGTTATTCCTCATAGTGGACCATGGCCAACTCCCCAACGGCTAAACCACCCTCTGTCACCTGGCAAAGGCCATGCAGTTTGGGGTTTGAATCCAGCTCCAGTGGTAGGTCTGAGGTTAATCACTTTCAGCAAGTGGTTTGGTAGTAGTCGTGTGATCCAATTCCAGCCAGTAAGACTGAAAGAGAGGTTTGCCAGAGGCTTCTGAGAAAGGTATTTCATGCACTTGAGAGAGAGAGAGAGAGTATGAAAGTCCACTCTCACTTCCCCCAACATGATGTGAACAAGGAAGCAAAGAGCTCTGATGCCTGTGGCTGCCACTCTGAAGCCATGAGGGAACCCAGCCTTCAGATGAAGCAGGTACAAGTCCCTGATGTCATATTGAAAGCCCTGGATTAATTCTGAGTGTGGGAGTGAATAAATGTCCTTGCTGTTAGGTCCGTTTGAGTAGTGGATTCTATTACTGTCTGCTGAACGCATCCTAACCAATGCATTCTCTACTCAAAGGAAGAGCAGTGGCCAGGTGCAGGAGCTCACGCCTGTAATCTCAGCACTTTGGGGGACCAAGGCAGGAGTGGATCACCTGAGCCCAGGAGTTCAAGTTTGCAGTGAGCTATGCTCATGCCACTGCACTCCAGCCTGGGCAACAGAGCAAGACTCTGTCTCCGGAAAAAAAAAAAAAAAAAAAAAAAAAAAAAAAAAAGAACAGCAACAATTGTGAGTGCAAATCTCAGCTCTGCCACTTGTTGCTTGTATGAAATTGAGCAATTTACCCAACTCTTCTAAGCCTCAGTGCATTAATCTGTAAATCGGGACATTAATGTTACTGTGGTGGTGACTGGTCAATCTGGACTATCTGGAATCCAGTCCCCCACCTTCAAAACTTTTTTGGGAGCTCCCCCAATGATACATAGTCTTGGAGAAAGATAGACCCTGCTAAGTACTCTTGTTGCTTAACAGACAACATCTCTTTTTCCTGACCTGGTCTAGCCAAATGGCCGGTCTTGAAGTAAGCTCAACAAATCCCGATTGAGGGACTCCAGGCCGTGGAGATGACTGGAAGTTTTGTTGATTGTAGTCACAGAGGTGTCACATGGAACAGCCTTCCTGATTCTCTGGGGTTCCCTGAATCCCCCTTCCTTTTCACAACCTTGTGCTCCAGCTTCTGACAACCTCCTTCCAATAAACTCTCTTACTTTGAGAAAGCAAGTCAGCTTCTGTTGCTTACAGCCAAGAAAGCTGGCAGATGAAAGGGTCCTCTTTATAAGGCTGTGGCGAAGCTTCACTGAAATCACTCTTGTAAAGCCAGGCTCCATACATGTTAGCTATTGAGATCAGTACAGACTCAGATGGCCCCCACGAAAGGATGATCTGAGTTCAACACAAGGTTTTGATTGACCAAAAAGGGTACACAGTATCCCAGTTGCTGAATTGGCAAACTTCCCCTCTACACTTAACTTTGGCTGCTTGGAGTCTCACGCTTGCCACATTCACCACGAATTGGCAACATGTGACGAACACAACGGCATGGAGGCGCAGACCCTCCAAAAGCCAAATCCAAACAAAAATGTTGAGTGGCGATGCTGGCAGCAAGTTCTCCTTCTTAACCATGGTGTGCTAGTCCTGATGTTAAAATCACTTTACAGTCTCTGGACACACAGTCAATGGGCAGCACGAGTGAGTCAGGGCACTGAGGGAACAGGGGCTCGAGGGCAGAAATCTGAGACCAGCTCGAGAGGACAAGCAACTATCCCAGGGACTTGTCCTACAACTGCTCTACCTGGCTCTTTGCACCATCAAGCATGTTGCGAAGTGGTTGAACCTGCTCCTTAACACACAGAGGAAAGGGTCAGATGACTGAGGCACGTGGCTGTACTTTGTAAGTTGGTACATTCCAGACACCAGGGATCATTGCCATCAACCTCACTACCACCATCATCAACAGCCTGTCTATCTCCTCTCTAACATTTATTGAGCTATTATTATACTCCAGGGACAGGTTTAACATTTCGTAAACACAAGTTCATGAAATCCTTGCAAGAAATTAGGAGGTCAGGTACTATACTATTCATTAATAAACTGATGCATAGTGTACTTGGATGACCTGCCCAAGGTCACATGGCTAGCAGGTAATAGAGCCATGACTCACCCCCAGGTTTGGCAGGGTCCTTAACCATGCAGCAACAACTCAGCAATATTGCTCCAGAGATGCCCTTCCTTCCAAACACACACACATTCAGACTCCAATTTCAGCCTGCCCTATGCTCAACAGACTTTTATCTGCCATTTTAACAGCCACACAACAGAACTTTGCTAAAGTGCCTTTGTTTTTTTTATTTGGAAGATGGGTTTTATGCCCTGGTTGGGGCTGGTGGTGGAGGCTGTCTCTTCCACATTATAAATACTTACGAACATGCCATAAAAATGTCCCCCGGGTGCTTATGGCAATCTATGAATCATGGCCATTTAATCTCATGTGTACAGTCAGAGGATTGGGCCCACACTTTTTTTCTATGAGTTTGGCCTATAGGCTTTAGGCTTGTAAATCTTCCCTCACACACTGATGCTGGGACACCAAGAAAAACAATTATTTATGAATGGGATATTCAGGTGTTCTGCTCCAGATTAATTGCTTTCAGTCCTATTTAACAGACATCTAACATGTCAATGGTAGAAAAATGAATCACCGCCACCACTGCAATGAGGAAGAAAAATCAGAAAAGGCATGCATCTTCCTGAGGGGGCACCGTGAGCTGGGCTTGTGTCTGTGGGGCCAGTATGGTGAGGATCTGCGGTTCTGGAGGGAGGGCAGCTGTGAGGATGACCACGCACAAGCTCACCCCAGTGAGCCCACACCGCCACCCACCCCAGCCAGCAGTGCCTGACTTTTTTACTACTCTTCACTTGTTCCAGAGAAGAGAAAGCACAGATCAATAGGATGCTTGACAGAGGTGCCTGCAAGCACGACCATTCCTCAGGCCAGACACTGATGGCAGCTATCACTAGCAATAAAAGGTTGCTGGAGACAGAATAGAGGCTCTTCCCTTTGTGGGCCGGCTACTCCTCTCTGATAAACATCTCCTGCATGAGCTCGCAGCAAAAGAACCATTTCCAGGAGGCAACGTGCTCCCTGCCTGCCATCTGCACTCGGCTTCCCAACAGACATTTCCTCATGTTGTTCAAAAGGTTTTCTCGGCCGGGTGCAGTGGCTCATGTCTGTAATCCCAGCACTTTGGGAGGCCAAAGTGGGTGGATCACTTGAGGTCAGGAGTTCGAGACCAGCCTGGCCAACATCGTGAAAACCCATCTCTACTAAAAATACAAAAATTAGCTGGGCATGGTGGCAGTGCCTGTAATTCTAGCTATTCAGGAGGCATAGAGAGGGGAATTGCTTGAACCCGGGAAGCGGAGGTTGCAATGAGCTAAGATTGTGCCACTGCACTCCAGCTTGGGTGACAGAGCGAGACTCCATCTCAAAAAAAAAAAAAAAAATTTCCCAGGCTCACAGGTACTGGCCAGGCCACCTCTAAGGATCATTGCATTTTATTCCTGTGCATTGTGTGGAATGGGGAATGCTGCTGGAGGTTTTGTAGCAGCTCCTGGCTCTCGGGAAGGTGGTGCAAAAACCCACATGCTGTCAAAATCCATTCCAAATTAAATTCCTAGAGGGAGGCCATACCTCATCAAGTCCTTCTTTATTTTTTTGGAGAGGAAAAGGCATTATTTTGCCAAACTAGTTCCTTACAATGCAAATTTTTTTTGGGGGGGGGTCCCTTTTGCTGTGTTTGGAAAAAACAAAACTGCTGTGGATGTTACAGCCAAGGTGGGCCCAAGAATTCTGCCTCCTTGTCTGGGCCAGCATCCCTCGCTGGTCTTGGTTAGGGAGGGTAGACAGCGACCAAAAAACTGTGGTCTAGTTCTGAAATTGATGACACAAGCACATACCCACTGGGGCTCCTTTCTCCAACCCTCCATCACATCTTAAATGGGAATATGAAATTGTTGCCCCTCCCACGTCCCTACTGTAAAGGTAGGGGTGGGGGGTATACAGTGAAAAGACAGTGAGAAAGCCTCTGCAGGCCTCTAGTTTAAACTTATACCACTAAGAGACTCTAGGCCTTAAAAATTAGGACAATAACATCGTAACACATTTTCACTCCAAAGTCAGCTTAGCAAGCTTATAGAATATTCCACGGTAGAATTGGGGGAGTAATCTCTATAGAAAGAACCATCTGAGGCAGGGTTTCTCACTCTCGGCACTGTTAACATTTGTGGCCTAATTCTTTGCTTTTGGGGGGCTGTCCTGTGCAGTGTAGGGTGTTCAGCAGCCTCCCCGGTCTCCACCCACTAGGTGCCAGTAGCACCCCTCAGTCATGACAACCCAAAATGTCTCCAGATATTGCGAAATGTCCCTGGGGATGGAAGTTGCTCCCATCTGAAAGCCATTGCTCACAGCAAAGGTGTGGAGATGGGAACAAGCCTGGTACATCCAGTATCTACAGATAAACACTGCACAATTATTACTCGTGTCGTTGGGTGGGTTCCTGATAACACTAAATGAGATGTGAAAGGACTTCATAAAATAATCATCATCACCATCATCATCCTCATCACAGCAGCTATTGTTTCCTGAGTGCCTGTCACATACCAACCATATGCCTGGCACTGGACACTCACCATCTCTAACAAGTATTCATGGCAATTAATGCTGGTGCCATGGGCTGGTGACTCACAATACCAGAGAGTCAGAGCCATCATGTCCACCAAATATGGCAAACGAGAAGTAGCATGGCCAGGCTGCCCTCACTGCTGCAGGGGAAAACAGAGGGTGTGCTCTTTCTTCGCTCACAGTCCTGTGTTGTCACACTAGGGATGTTTCTTGATACAGGATGGGTTGGAGAACTGAGTCACGCTCCTATTGGAAAATCACTAGTCAAGGTGACCCCCGCCCTACTCCACTCAACCACACACGACTTGTGGACTCACTGGCCACTCATTTACACCCTCACTACACAAAGAGTGGTCCGTGACCCACAGCCACAGCAGCACCCCAGAGCTCATTAAGGAATTCAGAATCTCAGGCCCCATCCTTGACCTTGCAATTCAGAATCTTCATTCTAACAAGCTCCCCAGGTTATCTGTGAATGCCTTAGAGTCTGAGATACTGCTCTGTGGTAAAGAATCCAAGGCTGCTAGCATCTGTCAGCATGTTAGAGTGTGCATAGATGGACCAGAGCATCCCTTCACTCTCTGGATTCACCCCTTCGATAAATATTTCTCGAATGCCTACCATGTGCCCCACCCATGTGGGGCTGACAGTCTGGTGGCCTCTGGCCACACCCGCCCCCCAGCTGGTGACTACCCAGATAAAGTCACTCAGTTTACAACATAGGAGGAAAATGAAGCTCTACCAGATTAAGAAACTTGGGGAAATCCCACTGCTAATAAACAGAATAAGAGTTTTAACTCAGGCATTCTTTTCCCAAATCCTGCCCCCTTCTCCTATATTCATACTACTTTTCACCCACACTCAGTGGGGCAAAGAGAAGATACAGAGGTTCCTGCCTATCCTAACTACTCAATCATACTAAAAGCAGGATTGCAGGATAGGGGTCACACACACTGGCGGCCGGCATCAGTCGTGAACTCATCCAGAATCAGAGGTTCAAAGACAGTTTCGTTCACTGGGGTGGAGTTAGCTTTGCTCTAGGCTCTCCATCAGTTTCATCAGTTCTAAATAAAAGGCATTTAAAGACCACCCATAAAAAAAATACAAAGCAACTACAGTTCCTGAGATTTTGATGAGTCTGTACCCTCACACTGTATCTTCCTAGTATCTTAAACCAAAACAGGGACCCAGAGCAGGTCAACGCTGGGAACTCCAGAGTCCTGCCCCAAATCCTTTTGCACCTGGGATTCCTAAAACTTGAAGCCTTTTTTGTTATCAGGTAGTTTTTGTTTTCTCGTAAAAATGTCATGAGACCTGGTTTTAAGCATCAAGCAACTCCAAGGCTTCATGACTTCAGGGAAATTGCTCATGAGTCTCAGTTTTCTGCTCTGTAAAATGGGAAAAACAGAAACATTGGATAGAGTTCTTGGGGGAATATGTTGAGCTAAAGGGGGGACTGTGCTCAGCTGGAGTTCTGGAAAGTGTGCAGTAAAAGGCAAATACCTTCTCCCTCCCTTTTTTTCTGTAAACATCCCAGGGGTCTGCTGAGGGCAGATGACACCCGATGAGTCTCCCTAGCAACTCTCCAACATGCACGGCTGAGCTGGGCTGGGCTGGGAGTGTGATGGAGGCAGGGCCCCGTTCAAATGCACCACCACACCCGGCTACTTTTTTATTTTTATTTTTTTGTATGCACTCAGTCTCATTATGTTGCCCAGGCTGGTCTTGAACTCTTGGCCTCAAGCAATCCTCCAACTTTGCCCTCCCAAAGCACTGGGATTGCCGGCGAGAGCCAATTCATCCGGCCTCTCAGTGTTTAAATTAACCAGTTTCTGTTACTGAAGCTAAGAACCCTGACAGAAGCAACCCTCAGTTTAATTCCTGGTCTTAAATGTAACTTGTAGAAAGAAATAAATGTGTACGCTTAGAAAATCCCCACCACTGACCTAACTCCACTATGTCCACACAAGTACTTCTGAAAATGAAGCCCTTGGAACACACCCATTGGAGTCAACTTTGGTGTAACTAGGGTATTGATGAAAATGCAGATTCCTGGATTAGACTCTTGGAGGCTGCAGTTCAGAAACAGGCTTTTTTTTTTTTTTTCCAAAGTTCCCTTTACCCATCTTTCTAACTGTTGTGCTCGCTAAAATGTTAAACCCACTGGTCTCTGGTGCTTCCTAACCTTTTCTACATAGACAAGTATTAACATCTGTGTGGCTCACTGTGATGAAAGCTAGAAGCTCCTATGACCCAAGGCAACTGGACCTGGGGGACTCTGGCTGTCCCAGGTCAAACCCAGCCACCTTGAGCACTAAGGGGAAACATCTAACTACCCACCTGGTGGGTAAAATGGCTGTGAGGTTCTGGACTATTTCAGAGCTACTCAAACTCTGGTCCATGGACCATTGTGATCCATGAGTTTGTAATCCATCTGCAACACCATAACTACAGAAACTGAAAGCAAGCATTGAAAACTTACTTTGGTACTTTGCCAGAATAATTTCTTGGTTGCTAAATCCATCATACAATTTTGGAGTAATGTTTTCTGTGACCCTGTTTTCTATTTCATTTTTTTCAAGTAATATTTTTCTCATGTATTCCCCAAAATATTGGTCCATAATACATTTGGAAAAAAAAAAAAAAGAAAGAAAACCAATTGGTCTTTCACCACAACTGATCCACAGCATACCAAAAGAATCATCCAATGGTGAGTTATGTCCGTTTGGGTGTTCTGTGTCATGTTGGTCCAGCTTCAGACCTTGAATTCCCCCTGGATATGTCTGCCACTGGGGGCTTTGGCCTTTACTCTCACCACAGACCAGGCATCTAATCGTGAGACTAGATTAGTACCTGACAGCCAAAGGCCTTTTCATCTCCAGGCAGAATAACAGAAGGAGTTACTACTACTCAGAAGCACAAGGAAAACTTTATGCGCTCTCCAGAGTCAATGTAGGTGGCTCAGTGCCAGCCCTATCCTGTCCCTACACTAGCTTTGTTCCCAGATCAAAACACAACCAGGCCCCCGAGAACTTTTAGGGTTCAAATGCTTAAATATGACAGTGGCAATTTTCCTTTTCCCTTTAAATTCTTTATGTACAACGACCATTTTCAAATAGTTTGGGAAATGAGAAACTTAACTTTTCAATTTTATCAAGGTATTGTGGAAATACACTGAACAGCACATTGGACAAATGTACAATTTGATCAGTTCCTCTGCCTCCTGGACTCAAGCAATCCTCCCACCTCAGCCTCCCAAGTAGCTGGGACTAAAGGGGCACGCTACCCTGCTTGGCTAATTTTTAAATTTTTTGTAGAGATAGGGTCTCACTATGTTGCCCAGGCTGGTCTCAAACTCCTGGGCTCAAGCGATCTGCCTGCCTCGGCTTCCCAAAGTGCTGGGATTATAGGCATGAGCCACCATGCCAGGCTTGATCAGTTTTGAAATAGGTATATAACTGTAAAACCATAAGTACAATCAAGATAACAAACATTTCTATCACCCTGCAGAATTTCCCTGTGGCCCTTGACAATCTCTCCTTCCCTCCCCTTCCACTCCAGGCAACCACGAAACCACTAATTTGCTTTCTGCCCGTATGGATTCATTTGCATTTTCTGGGAATTTTACATAAATGGAATTACAATGTGTGTACTCTCTCGCTGCTGGCTTCTGTTACTAAGCATAATACTTTTCAGATTTATCTACATCATTGCAAGTATCAGTACTTCATTCCTTTTATATTGCTGAGTAGTACTCCACTGAATAAAACTGTTTCTATGCAATTGCAAAAACCAGTTTTGAAAAACGAAATTTAACTTTTTTAATCCTCCTGAAAGTATAATAACAAGAAAAAAAGAGGAAAAAGGAAAATAAAAAAGGAGCCCCCTTCTCTGCCCTCATTCCCACCTCAGGATCTTTGCACTTGTTCTGTTCTTGGCCTGGAATATTTCCCAAATCTTGGCACAGTTCATACCTTCTCATCATTCACATCTCAATGCTGTAGTCACTTCCTCAGAGGCCTTCCAAGATCACCATTATATCCTAGATGCCTATAATATTGACTGCTATATAGTAGGTACTCAATAAATATTGGTTAAGTCAAAGTATAAGAGAATAAATGAATGAATGCATGAAAAGGTGAAAGAGCACTATAGATTGAACAATAGTTTTAAAAGTTATAAAATAGTTTCTTTTGCAAAATCTCAGAACTCTCTAATAGAGTAAAGAAATCTGGAAGGCCACCCACTAACGTGCGCTTGCTTATGGATTGGTGCAGGGATCTAGACCAAACCCAGCAGCTGTGACATGAAAATCTATTTAACATGATGGTGAGCAAGTCAGCCTTGGTGATCCTCACCACACTGGCTGGCTCCGGTGCTCCTACAAATCATCTGAAATGCTAAATCATGTTTAAATCCCTCTGATTGTGACCACTGGGGACTCTGAAGGACACTCACATGTAATTTACATACTGCCAAGCTCCTAAGGGCCTCTAAATAAAGCCCCCGAGGGCTCCCAAGCACTATTTTTGAGGAGAAGGACATGGAGCGACAGATTACATCGAGTCTGCTACCCCAACACCAGGAAGAAAAGAAACCTCACCCTCCAGTTGCTGGGACATCTGCAAATGTCTTAAACTACATTTGCTGTCAGAGGCTTCCCAGGGAAGCCGTGATTACATTGAAAACTGTACACAGATGCTACTGTCTCTCTCATTTTCCACAACTCCACTGGTAACAGGTATGTTTGCTCAGATTGTCATTCCTTTTCCAGATTCTGACCATAAAAAGTGTTTTAATCTGAAAGCACACGGGAGTGGGTTTCACAAGGGCACTGTGCCTTCTGCCTGCAAATGTTAAATTACATTTGGTGACAACATGGCTATCATGCCGATAATGAGTTGGTCCATGCAGCACCTACTGCAGGGTCTGAATGCAGATCCAGGAGACACACACCTTTAAGGGCAGGACAGGGTGATGGGCGGAGTTTCCATTCCAATTCTTGTATTTGGCTACAGATTGCTCTATTGTAAGAAACATGACTAATTTTTACAATCTGACAAAACGGGAAGTAAAATTGCCAGAAAAGTGAGGCCTATGAGACCGTAAGTGGTTTAAACCTTACAGGTTCCTACTCCCCCCCACCCCACCCAAAAAAACGGCACTTGTTTTTTTGTTTTTTTTTCTTTTTTTGCACAATTCAGAAAACTACACAATTTTTTGTTTTAAGTGAACCAAATAAAACAACCAAGTGAATACAGGCTGGCACCGGAGCAAAAGGCCACTTAC
Organism: Macaca thibetana thibetana; assembly: GCF_024542745.1. Classification (NCBI taxonomy): domain Eukaryota; kingdom Metazoa; phylum Chordata; class Mammalia; order Primates; family Cercopithecidae; genus Macaca; species Macaca thibetana. Next base: position 40,865,487 of record NC_065597.1, read on the forward strand.
ATGTCCACTGGTGCTTCTAAACCTTCTAGAAGCATGAAGACGGTCTGTCCCTGGCCCAGGCGACCCATAGGCACAAGGATGCTTTGGCTCATGCACAACTTGCTCTATTCTCAAATTTCTCTACTAGCCAGAACCACCCGTTCGAATCTTAGAAATTACCTGAGATCAAGCAATGCTTTTATTCCTTCCACTACACTGTTCCCTTCACCCCCAACACTGAGCCAGGCAATAACACGCTCTCAGCAAATAACATTTGATTAATTGCTTGTAAGTAAGGAAAATATATCTCATGCCTAGCACGTACCTCTGTGACATGAATGAATAAATGGATGGGTGAATACAGAATGATACCTTAACCATAGGATATCACTTGATTCTCACAACCACCTTGAGAAGTAATAACAATAATTGTTCACACCTATAATGTGCTCATTATATGCTGGCCACTATTCTAAATTCTTCATACATATTAACTCTTTTAACCCTCCAGAACTCTATGAAATATGGATGATAATTACCTTCATTTAACAGACCAAGAAACTGTTGGAGACATATAGAGGTCACACTGCTGGTAGGAGGCAAAGCCAAATCCTTGTTAGATGCTCTTAAGCACTATGCTTCTTTTCCCTTGGCTACATTTTAAGATGCAGAAAACGGAGGGTAGCAATATTAATTTTTATTTTTATTTTATTTTATTTTTTGAGACAGAGTGCAGGGGCGCAATCTCAGCTCACTGCAATCTCCGCCTCCTGGGTCCAAGTGATTCTCCTGCCTCAGCTTCCCGAGTAGCTGGAACTATAGGCGCATGCCACCACGCCCAGGCTTTTTGTATTTTTAGTAGAGACGGGTTTCACCATGTTAGCCAGGATGGTCTTGATCTCCTGACCCCGTGATCCGCCCGCCTCGGCCTCCCAAAGTGGCGATCTTAATTTGAACAAGGCTCCCGGATCTGCAGAGGCAAGCCTAGGGCTTTGTTCCCTGGCCAGTGTTAAATGGCAGAGCCAGAATGCGCACCCAAATAACCTGACTGTGAGTCTGCACGCTCAACTCCCAAGTAGCACATGTGGAATCAAGCAAGTTCACTGCAAATACGTGAGATCTGTAGAGGAGAGATTGTCCAGGGGGTGGAGATAATAGGCACTGGGTTATTCAGCACTGTTCTCCCAAACGGAAGGTGCTGTGAGGTCCAGGAAAGAAAGAGGAAACAAAAACAAACCTGGAAAATGTGGGCTGCACCCCAGTTCTCTTGAAATCATTTTGCTTTGATTGGAGAAGGAGGAATGTGCTGGCATCTTCCCTTGTTTAGTTCCCAGGCATCCATTACAGCCTGAGCAAAGTCCACAGCGAGGCCTGGGCCCAGTTCTCAGCAAAAGTTACATACATTACACCCTGAGCAAAGTTCTGGGTGAATCTTCTCCAGGGTTGGAATTTACTACAAAACATGTCCAAGAGTCTTGGGGAAGTGAGGAAACCCAGGATGAAAGAGGCAAGGCCAGGACAGAAGGAGAATTTATAAACATGAAGAGGAAGAAAAGATTGCAGCTAGTTGCTAACATTAGTGTGTGGGTTTGGGATTATGGCTTCAGGGATAATTGCTTCTGTTTTGAGAAGGCATAAGAAAACAGGGAGACACGGGTTTGGGGTTGGGAAATGTTGGTCTCTTAAATGTAAAACTCTATGTTAAACTGGACGTTGAGTTGGAGAGAACAATACTGTTAATGTGGCTGAAGACACAAAGATAAAAATTCAAAGAAAGAAATTATAGTGCAATGATTAAGAACGTTTAGTCAATCTGGGAAAAGGGGAAGAGGGAGAAGAGTGGGCTATACCCCCCCCCCCCCCCCCCCCACCCCACAGCCTTTTTTTTACCCCTTCCTTACTGACTGCACATATGGAGCTGAAAAGTAAAGAATGTGGGTTTGTACTGAAAAGGTTGCACAGGATTGATGAATTGAAGTTCATTGTGGGGACAGGGTAAAGCTACAAATGTGATTCAAATTGCAGCCCCAAGAAGCACCTCTCCCCATCAGGGAAAAACCAAAAAAGATCTTTGCTCAAAAGTCAGTAGCAAGAAACCCTGAGAAATATTTCCTATGAAAGTCATCGCTCAGCTGAGACTTGTGGAGTTTGTAAATTATCAACAATGTGAGTGACAGGCAGACCCTGCTCACAGCCAAGTGTCAGTACCCCAGAACAGTTCTGAAACCAGACCTTGCCATTTCATTTCCACCAAACAGAAACCAAAAGGTGCTTTTACCCGCATGAAAACTGAGGAAGAGCAAGGGTTCACTGCACACAACTTTTTTTTTGTAAAAATCAAGATGCACATCTCTGAGAATTTTTTCTATTATTTAACAATGGAAGTTCTGCTGAAAAAGTGGCAGCGTAGAATTTTTTAAAATAAAACTTTGTTGCAAGAGATGTGCTAAATTAGTTCATCCAGGAGTGCCATAGGGAGGTCGTTTGAGGGGATCTCATTTATGAATGAAAGTGAGTTTCCTGGCAGACTACCAGTCTCTTCCAAATGCACACGCTCTGAGAACAGGACTCCACAGATGTCACACCTATTTCCGACAGAAGACACAGGAACTAACCACTATGCGCTGGATCCTAACTAAGGTCCTACTCGAGCTGGCAGATGGGAATCTGTGCGCCCTGCTGGGCTTCCTGAACATCCTACTACTAGGTTCTAAGAATTAGCTACACTCTATTACATGGTGATGATTTTTTTTTTTTTTTTTTTTTTTTTTTCGCGCTCAGAAAACCGCAAAGGGATTTAACCAAAAGGAAAGGTTTTCTTTTTCTAAATTCGATTAGCCTTTTCCACTTTCTCTATATCGGGACATTTCCTCTGGGAGGAATTTCATACCCAGAGGCCCCTTGGCGAGGCACTGTTGCATGCGGGGCGCAGTGAATTTAAGTGCAAGACGCTCAAATATGGACGGAAAGTCAAAATCTCAAGCACTTGCACTAGCTAGCGAAGTCGGTTTCTAAATACTGGTGTAGGAACTGCCCTCCAAGCGGAGAAAGCGAACTTTGCCGCCGGCAGACAGTACGGGACTCTTGGCTGGGGCGCGCGCGGGTGGTTACCAAGCCCACTCTCCGCTTGCCACCGCTGAATTTCCCGCCTGAGCCGGCGCCAGGGCTCCCGGTCACTAGTGCTGCACCCGGCGCCCGTCTGGAGATAGCCCTTGGTGGTGGATGGCGGGAGTCCCCCAAAAAACGTGTGTTTTGCTGCTGGGATTGAACTGCTGGAGAGCGAGTGCGCCGAGGGCGCACAGCGTAGACTTGGCCAGGGGCGGGATACCCACCCGCGCCTGCTCCAGACCTCGGGTTCGAAGCCGCTCCAGTGTTCTAAGAGAGGTTAGGATTGAGTGACAGCAGTTCAGTAGGAAAGGAGTTTCTGAAACTCCCGGGGAAGCGAAGTCCCGGGGTTTAGAAAAAATAACCGAATCTATGGAGGGCTTTCCAAACTTGATCTTTCTTTTTTCTGTCATTTTTTCCTGCTCTCCCCGCACCCTCCCCCCAACTCCAGCCCTAACTCCAACCCTAAACCCAACCCCAACCCTAGTAAAGAGCCCTAAGGGCTAGAGGGTACAAGCCACCTCAACCCTTCCTCCTTTTCCCTCTGCCCCCGAAAACTTTCAGACAAGGAAAATACAAATAAACCCCAGGTGGTTAATGCGGGTGCATTCAGGAACACCCCCCCCCCACACACACACACACACAGCTGGCCACCCGCTCTGTCCCACCCACCTCCGGGCAGGGGAGGGACTGGGAACCTGATCTCCGGGCTCCTGCCCCGAACGTTTCCCCATCAATAATGTTGATACCATCGTTGTGCCTCCTCCCCCGCCCCCGGGGCGCCGCTGCCGCCTTTTCGCCGCTTTTTGCCTGGCTTAAGAAAACGAAACTTCCACTACTGCCCTCCTAGCCTCGGCCGGGGGCCAGCGGGGCCTTGAGCTGGGGACTGAGGAAGCAGGGGTGAAGGCACAGCGCTTGGAGGCGTCCTCCATTTCTGTGGTAGGGTGGCCAAGCAGCGTCAGCGAAACGGAAAAGAGGGTCTGAGGCCCAGTCAAGGCCTCATCCCAGGCCCCATCCCAGACCCGAGGTCAGATCGGGCCAAAATAAGATACTTTTGAGGGTAGAAGAACCAGGCCTTAGAATGCGCGAACCTTGACTCCCCCCTCTTTACCCTTCCTAGGACCAGAGGTTGAGCGAAGAAGCCTGGAAACCCCAGGACTGGGACCCCAGTTGTGGCCTGCGGCCTTGGGGCACAAACCTTCGGCCACGCCAACCCACCAAGGACACTCTAGGACTTGGGAAAACTGAGGGGACGTATCAGTAGGAACGAGCATCAATCCCCCAAGATGGGAGTTTGCAAAACTCGCCAAGCGCCTCCCCGAGGTGCGGTTCCTCTCCGCCCGCGAGGTCGCGACCCCAGCGCAGCTGCCGCCTCACTTCGGGCTATCCCCATTCGCTACTGCGGATCAGCCCCTAAGTACCAGGCCCTCTCGAGGAACCTGCAAGTACAAACTTCGCTACCCGGATTCCCCAGTAGTCCCCCCGCACCCCACCTCCACCCAGGGCTAGGAAGGTGCGACCGCACATAGAGCGCGCAGGGCTCTAGGGTGAGCAGGGCGTGTAGAGGGACTCCAGCAGTGGCACCTCACTCCCACTCGCCGCCTACTTTCGACACGCACAAAAATAAAGATTAGCCCCCACTCTGCCTCCGTTTTTATTGATGTAAGTATTTCTTTGCATCGCGGCACGCGGAGCCTCGCCAGCGCCCTGACACTGCGGCGCCCGCACCAGCGAACCACGGAACTTGGGACCGAGACAATGGCCCGTAATTGATGTATTGCCATCAACAATAAAGACCAATTCTCCTCTCCCCGCCATTCCGACCATCCCCCTCCTCCCATCCCCCCCTTCTCCACCTCCCATCTCCTCTCCCGGGGCCACCGAGGGAAAGAAAACAAACAAGAAATTAGCAGGGGACGCCGAGCGCAGAGCGAAACGCCCGCCTCTACGCCGTCGAGGACGCAAAAAAACGAAAAAAGTTATTAAAGTTTGGATCCCCCAATTTATTCGTCTCTGCTCGCCCATTTTTAATTAAACATCGCGAAGCTGCTTTTTGCATGTTCATTTCGTTTGGTTGTTTGTTGTGGTGTTTTTTGCGGGGGAGGGAAGGTTCTTTTTTCCTCCACTTAATCTTAAATCACACGTAGACCAAGTAACAAACACATGTGAAGCCATTCCCGGGAGCTTCCTGCTGCGCACGCGGCGCGCACCAGGAGAAAAGCTTTCCGGGACCGCCAGCTCCGCTAGGTTCCTGACTGCATGCGGTGCCCGGGAGGCCCGGACTTTCAAGAAGCCAAGATTGTTACGAGAAGAGAAGGATGCGGGCGGCTCCAAACACGGGCACATTCCGGGAAAGGAGTGTGCAAGTGCACGCAAACGCGTTCGTGTACCTGGGAGAGTGTGGGCTGGTGGGTGTGCAAGGACCCCTGTTTGTGGGATAGGGGGCGGGTGCGGGATTTACACGTGCTCCGGTACACGTTCCCCGGGGTCTGGGAGAAGCTAGCCGCTCACACCCCAGGAGCGCGCAGATCCATCTTTGCCGAGGGATCTCTTTAAATATTCAGTGAGAAATAATGGCATTTGAAGCACCACCTATGGAAACATTATTATCTTCATTCTTCAACATCAGCCCCACTGATAGCTTCGTTTGTCTTTTTATCAAAATCTACTGTACCCATCAGGACCTGGGGAGAAAGGGAGAGCGAGGCGGAGAGGGTGTGAATGTGTGTGTTAGGGAGTGCGCGAGGGCAGAAGAGAAGAAAGTAAGAGAAAAGGTGGAAAACGGACGATCAGGGAGAAAGAAGGGAGAAGTTATACCAATAAAAAAATAATAAAGTCAGCAGATGAAAAATAAACATTCACCAGCACACTAAAACACATTTACACCTTAAAAATAAAAGATTTAAGAAGCTAAGAGAAAGGTCCTTTACAGGAGCGCAGTACGGGTCCAGAGTACCCGAAGTCGGCTCGTGAGACTGGTGCCCACTTCGCGCGAACCGACCGTGTCACCAGCTAGACTGAAGGGCGCTCGCAAATTGGGGCGTCCTTATGAGCTCTCTCCTTTCCTGATCGCGAGATAGGGCAGGGATTGTGTATCTGCACCCCCCTCCTCCCCCATTACTCAGCCGAAGTTTAGTTTAGTTCTTCGGGCGCAGGACTTCGAGAACCTTGGAGCGAGGAGACCCAGAGGCGCGAGGGGAAAGAGCTAGGCTGAGCCGCGTACCGAGTCTCAGGTTCGCGGGCGCCTGAGCCCGGCAGAGGGATCGGGCTCCCGGCTCTGGGCCCTGGGGTGCGGGTAGGGAGGTTGCATCTCAGCTTCGGGGAGATGGTGATAGAGCGAAAAGTTTGGGCGAAGCGCTCGGCAAGTGCCCGAAAAGTGGAGGCGAGCTTCCGCGCCGCCAGGCAGCCTCGGACAGAACACCTTCCCACCGCCACCCCCCAACCCAGTTTCCCGGCTCTGGGCCGCCACCTCGTCCCCGAAGGCTGGGGCGCAGCCCCCTCCCCAGGGCGGGGTGCCCAGGGGTCCCGGGGACTGGCCCAGTCCAGTGCCCGGTCCGGCCGGGCCGTGTCTCTCCAGGCCGGGGCGGGCTGCTGCGCTCAGGGTGAGCTGCAGCCCCTCCCCTCCCCCCGGCCGGAGCTGAACTCGCAGCCCAGGCCGGTCCCCGCTCTCCGCCCGCCCGGGGCTCTGCGGCGCCACCGCTGCCGCCGCCTCCCCGCGGAGTGACGCGCCCTGCAGCCAACCGGGGCAGCCGGGGGGGAGGTCCGGGAGGGGTCCTGGGCGGAGCCGGGCCGCCCCCTTATCCCACGGGCTCAGGGCTGCTTCTCCCGAAAACTTCAGCCCTAATTGTCCTGGGAATGTCCGAGGTAGAGAAAGGGAGCGAGGGAGCAAGCAAGAGGCTGGAGAATCAGGGCCCCTGGCGGGGAGGGGATGGGGTGGCGGGAGAACTGCCCCTCCCCCCGGCCACAAACCCATCAGGTTCCCAAACCTTTCCTGGATCCTCTTCTCCGCGCCCCCGCGAGCCCGGGATCCAGGGGATGGAGAACTCGGGGCTGAGGAGCGCCGAGCCAGGCGGGAGGGAGGCCGAGCCGTGGGCGGGAGGCGGACCGGCGTGGGGCTGGCTCTTCCCCACTCGCTTATTTTTTTTTTAATGGGGGTGGGGGTGGGCTGCTTTCTGGTAGCTCTTAAAGAAACGAAGAAACACTCACGAAACGGGACGCCCTCCCCCCAAATCCCGCCGCGGGACTCCCTCCCCCCGCGGGCCGGCGCGCCTCGCGCCCGAGTTGGGAAGTTCGCAGCGCGCCGCCAGCCTGAGTCCCCAGCCCCCGCCGCCCGGCCCCACCCCCCACCGGGGCGGCTCAATTCCGGGGAGGGCATGCTAATTTGGGTCGGCCCAGCCCGGGATAGGGGGGCGAAAGAGGGAGGGGAGAGGGAGAGGAGAGAGAGAGCGGGGGGCGCCGGCCGGGGCGCCGGGCCCGCAGTGGAGAGGAGGCCGGCCCCCGGCGGCCTGGCCGCGGAGTCCCGGGCGGTCGCAAAGAGGGTTAACCCAGTGTCGGGCGGCGCGGCGTGCAGAGCCAGCCCCGCGGCCGGCTTATTGGGCCAGCGCGCGGAGAGACAGGGGTCTGCAGCAAATCACGAACTAATTGATTAAGGCGAGCGGGTTTGAATAGCGCTGGCCCGGTGCCAATCGCCTTTCAAAGAGCCCCTCTATGATTAATCGCAATGCATTATTGATAATCATAATTATAGCAGGACACATGCGCGCTGCGCCCGGGGCCGGGGAGCCGGGGAGGGGGCGGGCGGGCCGGCGGGCGGGGGGAGCCGCCGCCGCCGCCGCCGCTCGATTTCCGTAATTTTGAGAAGATTTTTTTTTAGTAATTTTTTATTCTGCCCCAGCTGATGTTTGAGCCAGCATGTCGCGGAGGAAGCAAGCGAAGCCTCAACATTTCCAATCCGACCCCGAAGTGGCCTCGCTCCCCCGGCGAGATGGTGAGTGCTCCGGCCCGCGCGGTGGACACACACACACACACTCACATTCACGCACACTCGGACCCACGCACACGCGGCTGGCCCCCGCGCCCCCTACCTCGCCGCCGCCGCGGCCCCGATTGCTTCTTCCACTCGGCGTAATTTTTTTTTTTCTTTTTAATTTTCAATTTGCCTTTGCTGGGCTTTCCCCCGCTGCCCCGGCGAAAGCGAGCACATCTCCCGGCAGGATCTTTCCGGAGTTGTTGGGTCCTCCCGGGGGAAGGAGGGCGGGCATGCCGGCCTGGCTTCTCCGTCCCGGCTTTTCCGGGGATCCCAGCCACCGCCGGGACCCGGGAGCCCCATGAGGCGTGGGTGCGGGCGGAGGTCGTCCCCGCCGGACCGCAAGGGGCCCCTGGCGCTCCCCGCGCCGCGCCCCGGGGCCCCCGGCCCGGCCTCCGCCTCCCGGCCCTGCTGCCAGCGGGAAGGAAGTTTACTTCGGGCGCTGGGCTGAACTCCGAGCGTGGGGGAGCTCGCTGCACCCCCCCTCCCCGCCCCACGCGCACACTCCCCCTCGGCCCGCGCTAGAACGGGGTGCCTTTGGAGGTTCAGAGCTGCAAGAAGATGGGTACTGGTGTCGGGGCGCCCGCGCCTGACCTGCTGGGGTCGCGGCCGGGGTGGAGAGTGCCGCTGGCCGCCAGTTGTTCCGGAGACGGTGCAAACGGACGGGGGAAGTGTCGGGGTCTGGCTCGCAAAGTTTATCTCCGCATCTCTTCCCCCAACAATTGCACCCTCTGCCCCCCAAAATCTTTACGGTCTGTATGCGCCCTCTGCGGATCGTGGTGCCCCCTACTTCCAGGGGGGTCGGGGAAGAAGTCGTAGGATAGTTTTTCAGGTTTGCGGGTGACCAGCCAGAGTGGAATCCCCCCTGAAACAGGGGCACTCGCTTTCTCCGATGGAGGCGACAACTGTGGGTCCCGAAGGGGCTGAACAAGTCCAGAACAAAGTTTGTGTGTGGGAGCTCTGGCAAAGGGTGGAAGATATCCGGGCAGGGAGTTGGGGTACAGAGGGAGGACACCTGGAATCCCTCCTTGCTCCTAAAGGTGTTTCACTGTACCGGCCTCAAAGCTCCCAGGCCTAGCACCCGAGGCAATGCAGCGGCGCCCGGGCTCGGGTCCCCGGGTCGTCCCGGCGCGATGCTGGCCTCTCGGCTGCGGGAGAACGGACAAGGAGCAACCTCGGCGGGTTCTCAGCGGCTCTGGATGCCGCTCGGGATGCCCACGTCCTAGGCGGCATTTTGGGGTGTGGAGGAGGGAGCTGGGCCCCGACAGAGCTCCGAAGCGTGCCCCTGATCGACACCTCAGCCCACTAAGCTGCGGCCGCCCGGGCCCCCAGGTCCCCGGCTCGTTTCTCAGAGGCCTGCCTCTCGGTAGAGCTGGGGCACAGTGAAGCGAAGGGACCCCCGCTCCCTTTACCCCTGCTGTCGGGAAAGGGGAGTCCTGACTTGGGGTTCCTGTAAAAAAAAAATGGGGGATTTGAAATCAATTAAGAAAATGCTTTACAATAACCCTCCTCCCGGCCCCCAGTATTTCCTCAAGCTTGAATCCTTACCCATGGCCTCTGCGATTTCTCAGTCCGCTGAAAAGAGCCCCTGAACCCCGCTTTCCACCCCAAGCGAAAGCAAGCACGCGGGGTAGATCGAGGTGAGATGACCCAAGGCCGCAGCAGCTGCGTCGAGTATTTTTCCGGGTTTTTCTCAGCTTAGTTTCTTCTGCTTCCCGCACCCACACCCATCTTTCCTAAAGTTTCTGGTGAGACCTTTTGCACCGGAAAACTGTTCAAGTTAACAGTTTGTACACAAAAAAAGCAAACTAGAGATAAGAGAGCATTTTCTAGTGTGTTTTGTACATTTGTACTGGTTTTCTACATTTTCAAAAAAAAAAAAGTCTCGGCCTTCTAGGAGAAATGATGCGTGCTAGATCTTTGCCTTTCGCCTTCTGTATCAGGAATTTTTAATAGTTAAGTCTTCTCATAAAGCAATAGTATAAAAGGAGTTCACTACCTGTTACCATTATTCTTTATTAGTACTAATTTTTTCAGTTTAGTTTATTTGAGCTTGGAGGTAAGTTAGTTAACTCCATCAAGTTTCCTTCCTTTCTCTTTTCTCTCCTTCTTTTGATTTCTCTTCCTTCCTTTCTTTTTTCTTCCCAAAAGCTGGTACATTGTCCTAAAGAAGCGGTAAACTGTTAGGGGCTCCCTAGGAAACACCCCCTCCCAGCCTTCTTTCCTCACCTCTCCCCACCCCCTCCTCTTTTTCTTCAGTAGTAATGGTTTTAGGTTATGACTGTTTTTACATGGTTGAACAATAAGTTTGGGAGAAGTTGCCTAGAGGGTGGATTTTGTAATAGGGTTTCAGGATTTAGTGTGTTGTAATAATATTAGTACACAAGTAATCCTCCCCCAACGCTGGACATACAGGAGGGCCTAACATACTCCAGTTCTTTTTATTTGAAAGTAGTTCTGAGATAAATGGCATTGAAAGTTCATGACATAACTCAAGGTTACCTTTTAAAAGTCACCTTTTCTGCAGTGAGTTCAGCAATCTCATTCTTCTCCCCACATACAACCCCTACTTCTAGGAGTAGCTGGGTTTTCTGTTCGGTTTTGTTTTTTACGTAAAGAAACATTGTTGCATTTTTAGATGGCAAGCCCCTTTTCAAACATTCTGATTACTTTTTCTTATGTCTTGAGATGGTCTTTGAAATATGACAAAGGAAATACGAAACATACCAAATTAAATCTAGTTCATGCACTTCTCGTTTACCAGCACCTCTAATTGTATGACTTCTACCCAGAGTGAGACCTAGAAAAGTTTGTAGACCCAAGTTACAGGAGCCCTGAAGAAGCGGCTCCCAAAGCTGAAAGCAGCGAGGGCTGCTTGGTGTTGTGTGTCTTGCCTGTGTGTGTTTGAGTGTGTGTGTGCTTACAAAGAAAACCCAGACCATGCTAAGAAGCCACACAGACAGCTTCATCTGAAGCAAGTGCAAACAAAAAACAAACACAAAAACCAAAACAAAAAGAAAAACAAGTATTTGGTCTATTTCAGGATGCTGGTATTTTATTTTACTTTAGTGTGCAGCTGCTATGCCAGAAACACTCTAAACTTGGTAATTTTTCTGCTTCTTATGAAACCAAGATTATGGCAAATATGACTTATCTCCTCAATGATATGCAACAAGTCTTGAATTACTTGCGGAAATATGACTGCTACTGGAAAGATTGTTTATCAAGTAAATAATTCCGAGGAAAGGGAATATTAGAATCTAATGATTTGATTTGTGGGTTCTTTACTATAAATTGGGATTTCAGTTGTGTGTTGTATGTGTGCGGGTTGGGGTTCTTCCTTTGGTGGCGTTTTTAAGATTCCTGTAATTTCTACATGGATGGCCCATTTAGACTCCATTCATTTATTTAAAAAGTATTTTGGTGCTCAGTTTTTTCAAGGAAAAGATAATATTGGAAGAATGAAACACCACGAATTGCAGCTAAAACACTAACAATCATATGAAGTATCATAAAAATTCCTCTTATTTATATTAATAATGAAATTCTATTATTTACCAAAGTAATTTGCTCATTTTGAGCAGTTTCATAGCAACACATTGATCTCTGGGCCCAAAAGGTTAGTGAGAACTATAATTAATTGCTTTTTTAAAAAATACCAACACCTGCAAGATAAGGCAGTTGGAAAGAATTCATGTTTAATCAGAGCTGTTTTAAGTTTGTCATAATGGAAGATTCTGAATGAGAAAATGCAAACCGGTGTTTTGTGATTTGCTTCAGGCCGCACATACTTTGTAAAATGTTAAAAAACAAACACACAAACGAGCAAAGTCTAGTTAGGCATGAGGGTACTATGTGTGAAAGTGAATATGTGATACTGAATGTTTTGTAGTTTATTTTACGTCAAGTTTCCCCTAGAGTTCATTGGCACAAGTGCCAATGTATAGATTCTTCTCTGGGGGCTCTATTTCTTTTCTTTATACTTTTGGAGGTAGCAAGTTGTCTTTACCAACAGAAACTTTTAGAAGGTAGAACTCCACATTTTTGTGGTGGAGATCTTACTGGGACAGAAATAGGCAGACTGGTTAAGTTTTTGAAATTGTCAAAAGCCAAACTCTGTGTAGGAACCAGAACAAATTCCTTCTGCAACCTCAGCTAGGTTTTTCTGAGACACTTCTTGGTGCAGATAGCACCAGAATATTCCAAAAATATTCTTAGATTATTAAAACTGAAGTAGTTTGGCGAAAGAGGTGGAAAGTTAACCGAAGAACTAACACTCCTCCCCCCAAAAAAGAAAAAAGTTTGTGTGCCAGGCTTTAGAAAACCTAGATGTGTCAAGCTGTTTTAACCTTTGCTAGCCTCCTCCCATGCAAAGGTGACAAGGTCCAGATCATAATATGTCCTTCTGTATCTTCCCAGTGACCCCCAAATTGAATCCTGCTAGTCACTTAGCAGGAAGTTAGTAGTTTATTTTAGTTTCACCTTATCAGCTTGACTTCTTTTCCTAACCTTATTCCCCTGTCACCCTCAGATGCCAGACCCCCGAAGGGGAAGATTGACAGGTAGTTCCCATAGCTCAGTTTTACCCTCAAACAACAGGGATTTAGTTTCTTGTGCCTTTGCCAATGTTTATGTAGTCAAAGTTTAGATCTTGCCTTAAGGAGTCTCTTTTTTACGCGTCACTGCAATAGGAAAGCCACAAAGAAGTTTTTGAACAAACCCTTGCAACTGGAACCCCATCTAGTGTTCAGTTTGATTCATCCATGGGAAAGACATTTCCCCCTTTCATTTATTGTGTACATTAGGTGGGCTTGGATCACTATTTTAAAAGCAATGCCTCGTCCATGTTATTTTTTCAGAGATTTCACTTGTATTCTTCCACTAGAGAATACGCTAATCCCGGTCAGAACAGTGAGTGAACTTGGAGGGTACCAGGAAATTTGTCATTTGGTGGCATATCACATCGAGGAAACTTTAGACATCACAGAAAATATGCACAGCATATGTCGTAGTGTTTAAAATTTCTTTGGAATCTTAAGTTGGACATTTGGATTCAGACTTTTCCCAGGTCGGTGCAGAAAAAAAAAAAAAAAAAGATAAAAGACCAATCAATCAAATATGTTTGTGATAAGAAAAGGAACAGGCTGTTAAAATTAAGGACTCCAAAACCACTGTCATGAGCAATTCTATTAAGAAATGTAAATGCAATTTTAACATAATGGGAAGTACAGTGAAGTGTCTTTCTGAAGAGCTCCAAAAAAGAAAACTAAATCTGGTAGAGTAAGGTGGTTGTGTTTGTTTTTTGTTTTGTTTTTTTCCTTTCCTGGCTGGCTAAACCTTTCTGTGTGGGGCATAGTTTTATTTTTATTTTCTCAGTAGACAGATATGGTAGAACACTTGAATTTTCTGCTTCCGATTCTGCAGTTTGGTTCAGAGGATGAAAAACTGACAGATTTGAATTAGGCACCAAGTAACTAAAAAGTACAACAGGAACTAAAGCATCTAGGATTTTAATATAAATTTGGTGGAGGTATAAGATCACTCTTCCCCGCCCCCCACCAAAAGGCCCAGAAAATTCCAAATATCTGTTTGTGTGTACATACTTAGAAAACCACTGCTTCTTAAATTTTGGTATCTGACTAGGGTTGCTTACAAAATTAATCTGCATGCAAAATCCATAGAAAAGGAACAGGAATGTTATTTTCACCATAGTACAAGGAACAAGGCAACTGTATTTACTATAATGGGGTCACCAGTTGCAATCCTGTGTAACAGATTACTGAGAGAGATACAAGATAGCAGACAATCAGAAAAATGAATTAGAACTGTTCGTGTGTGTGTGTGTGTGTGTGTGTGTGTGTGTGTGTGTATGTGAGAGAGAGAGAGAGAATGTGTGTGTGCATGTGTATCTTACTACAACTTAAAATATTCCCTTTGGTAAAGAGTCCAACTAGTCCTCATGTTTTGTCTTTTTTTTTTTTTTTTTTAAATAAAAGACTGTTTCCTTGGAGTTTTGTTCCGAATGTAGATAGATTTAAAGTTAAGAATTATTACAGTGTAGCGACACCTGCTTTTGAAATAAATCAAAATAGATACCAGTATTTTGGGGGCATGGGGGTGTTCATAAACATCAGGAAATTAAATTAGTTCACTCTACAGTGAGATCAAATGTCAGCTTATTAAAAATGTTGTGAAAACCTAAGCTAAAATATGGGCAACTTTTTAACACAGTCTCTTAAAAGCAGGCAGGCATTTATTTTTAAACATCTATATTTTCCATCCAGTTAGCACAATCCTAAATATAAAAATGTTCAGGTTGAAACACTTGAAAATTCTCAAGTGAGTCTTGAGGCAGCACAAATGCAGAATTCGAGTGCAGGAAAGTAATAATCAGCTAAATCCTATAAAGTAACCTGCCTTTTACTTTCTCTATTTATTATGAGAATATCAGATGTTTGCAAGTTATAAAGAATTAAAATCTCTTTTAATCGTGAGCACAGATGTGCTAAATATTTGAAGCAACTACATTGTAATGTGTACAATTGATGAAGTCAGTTTTCTGATTTCCCTTGCTAGTTATTTAGTTCTGAATCTGTCATTATTTGTCTAAGCCCAGCTGACCAAGCAAAACTGTGTTTTAAAGTGGCTTTATGTTTTGATAAATGTGAGCTGGTTGAAAAGTATTTTCCACTGAATGCAGAGCTTAATAGAACATGCTGACATAATAGTTTTAATGCATTTTGTTGAAAATGTGTGAACAAACAGAATAGCTTTTGTTCCTTCATAATTGGCTGTAAAAGTAGATGGAAACATAACCATTACATATGGAAATGTGCAAAGAGAAAGAAATAACATTTCTGTTGAATATATTAGGAATTGCATTTCCTAGTTTAAAATAAGCATCTGAAATGGATGCATCATTTAAAATTGGTTGTCAAAATAAGAAGCTTTAAAGAGAATTTTTTGTCACATTATTTTTGTCCCAAGTTAAGCAACATAACTTTAGCAAATTTCATCTAATATTTTGTTTATATGATTTTAAGGCAGGGGGAGAAGCAGAAAGTACTTAAAACGGCACCTTCCATGTGCATAGGAATCCAGTGCCAATTAGGATGATTAAACATTAAATTAAAACCAAATCATTATTGGTATTTTCTGCTACAACTAAGATTTGTTTGGTGGTGTTAATGCATTTTGCACTATACCCTTGTGGAGATTAAAAGATGGGTATTAGGAAAGCTGGCTTGTTAAGTATAACTTAGCTACTCAAATAACACTCCCAGTGAATAAAGTGTGCGTACATTTGGCATACTTCACCAGGGATTCTAATCAACTTCGGCATCACTCAAGGCAAATAGAGTTAAGGAATTTCCAGAAGTTAGTATTTAGGTATTAATTTTATTTTCTGGAATGCAAACTAGTCATGTTTTTAAAAATATTTACTACAAAAAGGCAAACAGCTGACACTTTCCAATGGACTTTAAGTTTACTGAAAAAAGCAGCATTTTGATTTTACATTTATTCATATCTGCAATTACTTTGTTTTATGCAAGTTTTCTGGGAGATTCAATTTGGAAGTCATGGAAACTACCTATTATCTGATTCAGTTCTGCAGAAAAGCATGCAGGGAGGTAATCCTTGAATTAAACAGTTTTTTTTTTTTTTTTCCACAGCCTTCTTAGATGACCACACACCATTTGTACAACAGAAGTTGGTGTTCCCCATGCTGGGCAAACAATGGGAAGCCATCCTGTCTTTGAATAGGATGTTAGCTTGGAGTTAGAGATTTTTCTGTTTAATTTACAAATGGATCTTAGTGAGAAGACATCTGAGCAACCAATGGAAACAAACATGAAATAAAGGGATTTTTATAATAAAAGGTTCAGGACAATCTGTTAAACAATTGATAACAGTTAAGAGCAAACTGTTTTTAAAGGCATTCAGACAAGGAGAGCTGCAAAGCATTTCAAACCCTAAACCAAGAATTATTTCTTAGGAGATGGGAGCACTTTTCAACTGCACATCCTTCTTGAAGTTGATGTTTAATCAGAAATGTAAATCTTGTGCCAGATTTTATAGACATAGAGAGCACTTTTGATGAAATATTTAGAGGCATAATGTTGCCATTCGGAGCACAGTGGCATATATTATTTGATTAGTGGAATGGTAGCCGGAGTTACATCTTTAATTTTAAAAATAAACATGCCAGGGAGTGATATATAGGTGCCAGGCAAGCCTTGTAACGGATTATGATCATTGTGTTTCTCTTCATTGTGTGTGTTGCCATTCCTTTTGTGTTCAAGTGAGTTTTGAGGAGCGGTCTGGAGGATTTGTTACTGATGTGACTAAAGTGTGTTTGTCACGGATCAGACTTAGCGCAGGTTCGAGGTAGGGGCTTGAGGTGATTTTCAAGTTGTCAGTCTACACCTTGATGATATGCATTTTTTTCCCCCCTTGTCAACAACTGATTGGAACCTGAATGACTACAAATTAGTTTAGTGACAGAACAAACTGTCACAGATATCTTTGAGTCGGTTGAAAATGAATAAGGTTGACAGAAACTCAAGAGCCTAATAAGTCCTCAGAATGGTTTGTGGACCCTCTCCGGACGAGTAGACAATAAGGTGTATAAAAGATTGGAAATCAATATTTTGCTATGGAATTTCATCATGCACCAGTGTTTCCCATTTGTAGTATTTTGTATTTTGATGAATTATCTGAAGGCCACGACTCTCTGAGATACCGGATGGATAGAATTCCTCCATACCCTTAAAAATTAATTATGGATGTTCTTAGGTAATATTGATTGGTTTTCAGGGGCTACAGTTTTGAGTTTTGCAGGTAAAAAACCATTGATTAGCCTTTTTTTTTTTTTTTAAAGTCATAGGTGACTGTGTGTCCTGGCCCCTTTACTAACCCTGCACCTTTTTGACCTTTGTAGGAGACACAGAAAAGGGTCAACCGAGTCGCCCTACTAAGAGCAAGGATGCCCACGTCTGTGGCCGGTGCTGTGCCGAGTTCTTCGAATTATCAGATCTTCTGCTCCACAAGAAGAACTGTACTAAAAATCAATTAGTTTTAATCGTAAATGAAAATCCAGCCTCCCCACCCGAAACCTTCTCCCCCAGCCCCCCTCCCGATAATCCTGATGAACAAATGAGTGACACAGTTAACAAAACAGATCAAGTGGACTGCAGCGACCTTTCAGAACACAACGGACTTGACAGGGAAGAGTCCATGGAGGTGGAGGCCCCGGTTGCTAACAAAAGCGGCAGCGGCCCTTCCAGCGGCAGCCACAGCAGTACCGCCCCTAGCAGCAGCAGCAGCAGCAGCAGCAGCAGCAGCAGCGGCTCCTCCACAGGTACCTCAGCGATCACAACCTCTCTACCTCAACTCGGGGACCTGACAACACTGGGCAACTTCTCCGTGATCAACAGCAACGTCATCATCGAGAACCTCCAGAGCACCAAGGTGGCGGTGGCCCAGTTCTCCCAGGAAGCGAGGTGCGGCGGGGCCTCTGGGGGCAAGCTGGCCGTCCCAGCCCTCATGGAACAGCTCCTAGCTCTGCAGCAGCAGCAGATCCACCAGCTGCAATTGATCGAACAGATTCGTCACCAAATATTGCTGTTGGCTTCTCAGAACGCAGACTTGCCAACATCTTCTAGTCCTTCTCAAGGTACTTTACGAACATCTGCCAACCCCTTGTCCACGCTAAGTTCCCATTTATCTCAGCAGCTGGCAGCAGCAGCTGGATTGGCACAGAGCCTCGCCAGCCAATCTGCCAGCATTAGTGGTGTGAAACAGCTACCCCCAATCCAGCTACCTCAGAGCAGTTCTGGCAACACCATCATTCCATCCAACAGCGGCTCTTCTCCCAGTATGAACATATTGGCAGCGGCAGTTACCACCCCGTCCTCTGAAAAAGTGGCTTCAAGTGCTGGGGCCTCCCATGTCAGCAACCCAGCGGTCTCATCATCGTCCTCACCAGCTTTTGCAATAAGCAGTTTATTAAGTCCTGCGTCTAATCCACTTCTACCTCAGCCAGCCCCCGCTAACTCGGTTTTCCCCAGCCCTTTGCCCAACATCGGAACAACTGCAGAGGATTTAAACTCCTTGTCTGCCTTGGCCCAGCAAAGAAAAAGCAAGCCACCAAATGTCACTGCCTTTGAAGCGAAAAGTACTTCCGATGAGGCATTCTTCAAACACAAGTGCAGGTTCTGTGCGAAGGTCTTTGGGAGTGACAGTGCCTTGCAGATCCACTTGCGTTCCCATACCGGAGAGAGGCCGTTCAAGTGCAACATCTGTGGGAACAGGTTCTCCACCAAGGGGAATCTGAAAGTCCACTTTCAGCGCCACAAAGAGAAATACCCTCATATCCAGATGAACCCCTATCCTGTGCCTGAGCATTTGGACAATATCCCCACGAGTACTGGCATCCCATACGGCATGTCCATCCCTCCAGAGAAGCCAGTCACCAGCTGGCTAGACACCAAACCAGTCCTGCCTACTCTGACCACTTCAGTCGGCCTGCCGTTGCCCCCGACCCTCCCAAGCCTCATACCCTTCATCAAGACAGAAGAGCCAGCCCCCATCCCCATCAGCCATTCTGCCACCAGCCCCCCAGGCTCAGTCAAAAGTGACTCCGGGGGCCCTGAGCCGGCCACGAGAAACCTAGGTGGGCTCCCAGAGGAAGCCGAAGGGTCCGCTCTGCCACCCTCCGGTGGCAAAAGCGAAGAGAGTGGCATGACCACCAACTCAGTCCCAACGGCGAGCAGTAGCGCCCTGAGCTCCCCAGCGGCAGACTGCGGCCCCGTGGGCAGTGCCACCACTTTCACCAACCCTTTGTTGCCGCTCATGTCCGAGCAGTTCAAGGCCAAGTTTCCTTTTGGGGGACTCCTGGACTCAGCCCAGGCATCAGAGACGTCCAAGCTTCAGCAACTGGTAGAAAACATTGACAAGAAGGCCACTGACCCCAATGAGTGCATCATCTGCCACCGGGTTCTCAGCTGCCAGAGCGCCTTGAAAATGCACTACAGGACACACACCGGGGAGAGGCCCTTTAAGTGTAAGATCTGTGGCCGGGCTTTCACCACGAAAGGGAATCTTAAAACCCACTACAGTGTCCATCGTGCTATGCCCCCGCTCAGAGTCCAGCATTCCTGCCCCATCTGCCAGAAGAAGTTCACGAACGCTGTGGTCCTGCAGCAGCACATCCGAATGCATATGGGAGGCCAGATCCCCAACACCCCAGTCCCCGACAGCTACCCTGAGTCCATGGAGTCCGACACAGGTTCCTTCGATGAGAAAAATTTTGATGACCTAGACAACTTCTCCGATGAAAACATGGAAGACTGTCCTGAGGGCAGCATCCCCGATACACCTAAGTCTGCAGACGCCTCCCAAGACAGCTTATCCTCTTCGCCTTTGCCCCTCGAGATGTCGAGCATCGCTGCTTTGGAAAATCAGATGAAGATGATCAATGCTGGCCTGGCAGAGCAGCTGCAGGCCAGCCTGAAGTCAGTGGAGAATGGGTCGGTCGAGGGGGATGTCCTGACCAATGATTCATCCTCAGTGGGTGGTGACATGGAGAGCCAAAGTGCTGGCAGCCCAGCCATCTCAGAGTCTACCTCTTCCATGCAGGCTCTGTCCCCGTCCAACAGCACCCAGGAGTTCCACAAGTCACCCAGCGTTGAGGAGAAACCACAGAGAGCGGTCCCAAGTGAGTTTGCCAATGGTTTGTCTCCCACCCCAGTGAATGGTGGGGCTTTGGATTTGACATCTAGTAACGCAGAGAAAATCATCAAAGAAGATTCTTTGGGGATCCTCTTCCCTTTTAGAGACCGGGGTAAATTTAAAAACACTGCTTGTGACATTTGTGGCAAAACATTTGCTTGTCAGAGTGCCTTGGACATTCACTATAGAAGTCATACCAAAGAGAGACCATTTATTTGCACAGTTTGCAATCGTGGCTTTTCCACAAAGGGTAATTTGAAGCAGCACATGTTGACACATCAGATGCGAGATCTGCCATCCCAGCTCTTTGAGCCCAGTTCCAACCTTGGCCCCAATCAGAACTCGGCGGTGATTCCCGCCAACTCGTTGTCATCTCTCATCAAAACAGAGGTCAACGGCTTCGTGCATATTTCTCCTCAGGACAGTAAGGACACCCCCACCAGTCATATCCCGTCTGGGCCTCTGTCTTCCTCTGCCACATCCCCAGTTCTGCTCCCTGCTCTGCCCAGGAGAACTCCCAAGCAGCACTACTGCAACACGTGTGGCAAAACCTTTTCCTCGTCGAGTGCCCTGCAGATTCACGAGAGAACTCACACTGGAGAGAAACCCTTTGCTTGCACTATTTGTGGAAGAGCTTTCACGACTAAAGGCAATCTTAAGGTATCTTGCTCTGTCTGCACCATACCCACTCCATCAACCCTGTCCCGCTGCCATTGATTATCTATAGTGCATGCCCCCAGAGTCATCAGCCCAGATATTCAGGGAGAGAGCTCTTGCAAGGGAACCTGCTGCACATGGTTGACGGGGGAGAAACGAGGGTGCCTGGGAGGGTCAGGATCGTGGCAGGGACAAGGGCAAGCTGCAGCTCACTGAATGTCAGTGCACATTGAATAATTTGGTACCTAAGCGAAGGAGCGGCCTCTGTGTTGTCTTGCTAAGTGCACCAAATGAATTGCTTTACCTACCAAGGAAGACAGCCTGGCGTTGCCATGGGATATTGATTAAAGACCTCCATGTGGCCTGTGTGCTGCCCGTATCACTTAATAATTAGGGCTCTCGGCGTTTGCATCTATTTTTCATAACTATGCAGTCCAGCATGGTTTGTTTGTCTAAAAACAGTAACGTCACTGCTCTGCTAATGGGCATTATGATAATTGATTATACAGCATTTCCTACTGATATGTGTTGGAAATAAAGCAAATATGCTTAAGTTCTAGAGCAACAGTTGAGTGCTCTTAGTATGTACATTTTTCTGTTGACAGAGTATTTCTCTGGAGATTGCTCCCAGTACTGTGAGATGAATAATTACTTTCTGGCTTTTCTCTCCATACGCAGGCCCTCCAATGGGCAGTCAGGGAGGGATACCTTCTTCCCATCTGAAAAGGACATTTATAGGGTAAAGGGTGTCAGATACAATACTTACCATTGCAATGAGAGTGGACATAACAATTCTAACCCTGAAAGGAGCTATCCGCCACTGCCTGGCTTGCTTGAGGCCATTATAAGCTAAATATGGGTAATAAAAAAAGAGTAAGTAAGGCATCCTTTCCCAGGAAGAGGGGAGACAGCCCAGGGCTGCAGAGTGAGCACGTTATTACTAGACAGGAGGAATGCATGGTTCCTGTTGCCTTCACTGTCTATCACATGATGAGAATAGGCATTTAGGCCACTTGCTTTGTGGACATTTGGGATATGAGTTGAGACAGATTCAGCTATTAAGCTTCTCTCTTCCTCCTCTTTTTTTCCCCCCTCTCTCTCTCTCTGTCTGCCTGCCCTCCCCATATCTCAGGTACACATGGGCACTCACATGTGGAATAGCACCCCTGCACGACGGGGTCGGCGGCTGTCTGTGGATGGCCCCATGACATTTCTAGGAGGCAATCCCGTCAAGTTCCCAGAAATGTTCCAGAAGGATTTGGCAGCAAGATCAGGAAGTGGGGATCCTTCCAGCTTCTGGAATCAGTATGCAGCAGCGCTCTCCAACGGGCTGGCGATGAAGGCCAACGAGATCTCCGTCATTCAGAATGGTGGCATCCCTCCAATTCCTGGAAGCCTCGGCAGTGGGAACAGCTCACCTATTAGTGGGCTGACAGGAAACCTGGAGAGGCTCCAGAACTCAGAGCCCAATGCTCCCCTGGCCGGCCTGGAGAAAATGGCAAGCAGTGAGAACGGAACCAACTTCCGCTTCACCCGCTTCGTGGAGGACAGCAAGGAGATCGTCACGAGTTAAAGCAGCTCGGGCTGGAGACATAGCATTCATTCCTGTTCAGAACGCGACCTATGGTGGCCTCCTACTCCTTGCCCTCCCCCCCATCCCGCCCCTTCCTTCATGTTCCCCAGATCTATGAACTACAACATTATGAAGACATTCTTTTGTACCTTGTTCAACTTTAGAGTTCTAAGAAAGCTTATTTATTAGTGATATAACCTTGCTTTGCAAACAGAATGCAAGCGTTAACTTTGGTCTTCTGTATTTTGGACTAAATACTAATTGACTAGAGTGCTGTAAACTTGCTGTAACATTTATGGCAATTGCAAGTTGCCCTGCTAGGCAGTTGTAATCTGGCATTAACTTATTTTCTATATCCAGTTTAATATGAATCTGGTGTTGATGCAATGCCTCAGTGATGCATTAGATCTCTAATAAAGTCTGTATATACATGTACACTTTGATCCTGCTGGAAAATTTTATCAGCAAACACATTGTCTAATCTTTCAAAACAGATTTAAGGAAAAGACTTAAAGTACAGACTGAACAGTGTGGGTCTTTGAAAGGTTTGGTTTTTTGATTTTTATTCTAAAATTCAAACTTTTTTTTTTTGTAGATTTAACCATTTCCATTTTGAACTGCTATTTGTATCGTGCTTTTTACTTGAGTCGTCTTCAATGTTAATAAGTTTCTGTACAGTAATAAGCACGCAGAATTCTTTAGAGAAAAAACAAGTGTTGTTTTGGTAGTTGAAACTGAGACGTAACATTTTGCCTTGTAGGTATATTCACGATAGAAAATGTGTGCTGGAATTTCACAATGCTGCTAAGTATAGCATCTTGAACAACCTTCAGTGGAGAAAATGTAGATGCTCTTGTATATACAATAAGAAATATCACTTTCATTCAAATGTACATATGTTCCTTACAAGAGCAAATGCTTCTTGATCAAGAGAGCAGGTATAGTGTTTGTTTATTTTGTATTAGGTATGGAAGAAAAAAATTGGACTGTTACATGCACTTTCTTGGAAAGTTGAAAGGAAAGGGGGGGGTCCAATTTCTTTAACATTTAATACTTACTAACAACAGAGATACTGTAATTTTACTCAAGTAATCAAATACATTTTTTTTTGCAACAGATAAAACAGTATACTGTGTCTGTGTTTTTAGAGTGCATTTCCATTTAGCCAGGCCCCTAAATGCATTTTAACATTTCCCCAGGCAGCAGTCAATTGTGTATGTGAGTGTGTATCCCTCTTTAAATGAGGAATTGTAAAAGGCATAACAGAAATGGCTTTGCATGGGCCTGCATTTTCTTTTATTTTGAAATTTGGAGGCCCTAGATATTTTCCCAGTATCCATGACTTATTTAGGAATGGATTTTATAGACTCCACTACCCACCCCACCCCCAAGAAAAACGAAACAACGAAATGACATAAAAAGATGTTGGAGGTTTTATCCCAACAGGTAAGTTTCTTTTAAGCAAAATATTTATGCCGATTTAGATTTCACTTTTACTGTTCTGGTTTTATTTCACTTAAAGCAGTCACGTTTTTTCAGACAGCTGAGAGCCACATTGCTGGGGAGTTCCTGATGCGGCTGGGTTATATAATCTGACTCAAACTGGGCCTCAACCCAGAGAGGTCAACATGTTCTTTATTTGATTGGTCTTTTAGGCATTTAAACGCACATGCATATTTGAAAGAAAAAGTCTATTAGAAAGGTTACGTAGAGTCAGCTTGAATATTTCATCATGCAAATTCAAATGGATTCTTCCCCTCTCCAGGTTGTTCTGGGGTGGAGGGGGGGAACAGGCTTTCTTCCTCCTGAGCACTATTTTGAGGTGAGCAAACGACTGAAGGGAAAGCTGTGTCCAAAGGGGTCGCCGGATTTTTTTTCTTTTTTTAAATTTTTTTGTAAGTTGTTTAATGCTGTGAACCGCGCATCTGGCGGTTGTGCCCAGGTAAGGTAGAAAGCGTCAGGCCACTTCCCGCAGAAGTTTCCACCAGGGCGCGGCCCACTCGGGGCCGCACTCCCCTGACCCTGTCGTTAGACCTCTGTGCCGAGGGGTCGCCCTCAACCCCTGCTTGGCCTCCAGGTCCAGGTCTGGCGTTCCGGAAGGTGGGCGCTGACCTGGGCCGTGAGAGTTCAGGGGAGGGGATAGGAGCCCCCAAAGACAGAGAGGGAGGCGGGGGGTGAGGGAAGGGGGTTGCGCGACGACGTCGTAAGTGATGCTGAGAATCACCCCGAAGGCCCCGCACCCGAACATTCAGAGGGGCAGATTTATCGGTCTCCCCTCTCCTGTCCCGTCCCCTCTGCTCCAGGAGTGACCATTTTTCCCCAAGAGTGGGGACACGGATTGAAGGCCGGAGTTCCAGCCAGAAGCTCTAGTTCTGCGCGGGCCAGATGGAGCTGTTTCCGTTGCACAGACGACGTTCACACCTTCCCATCGCTGGGCGTGGCGAGGAGGGGCTGCCCCGGGCTGCGCGCTCTTTGCGCCCAGGGACAGGGCCTGGGGACATCTGAGGGAAGTGATCCGGGGGGCTGCCGCCCACCGAGAGGGGCAGGCTTCGACAGTGCCCCCCTGCTCCACACGCCCGGCGCCTCGCCGGCCCTCCCTGAAGGCGTCCAGGCGGCTGTCCCGCGACACCTTCCACCGAGCGTCCGCCAGCAGCTGGACCCCGCTCTCCAATGGTCATCGCCGCCCGGTCCCCGGGGCTCCCGCACGCCGGACCAGGCGCGAAGGTCACCGCCTTGTACCACCTTGGGCTGCCCGTCCATTTCCAAGAGGCAGTCGGTGGGGAGAGGGGAGCGGGGGCGCTGTGTTCCCTTCCCTCTCATCACCACCCTCCCACCTTCCAGCGGTTTCTGAAAGTGAGTTAAGGGAAGCAAAAGTCACTCTTCTTTCCGGAGGCATCAGAAGCGTTTAGGAAAAGGTTGGAGGGTCTCTCTGTCTGTCTATCCGTCTCTCTCTCTCTCTCTCTCCAACCCCCTCTTCTCCTCCCTTCTCTCTCTCTTTCTCTCTGCCTCCTTTTGTCCCTGCTTATCCATTTATTGATTATCTTTCTAATGTATTGATTATTACCTGCCCACTCATTCCCCTTTCCATCCATTTCCGAAATAAGAAATCGCCCTGTGCCCTGCTTCTCCTCCCAGTGTGAAACATACACTCAGCCTTTGGGCTCGGCCCGCAGAACAGAACTGGATTTACATTTATAAAGCAACAGGGTGGAGGTGAAGGCAGCCTAGGGGCACGCACCCCTTCCTCACCTACTCCCCGACCCTTGCCCCGCTATGCCTCACTAGAGGTGCCTTGTGGTGGTATTGGAATCACCGAGAACCGAATTCACTGAATTAAGGAAGGATTGTGGCTGCAACTAAGTTCACAGAATTTTTTATCTAAAAATACTCACTTTGGTGAGAGTTTCCCCAGCTTTTTTTAAAAAGGGGGAATTCTAAAAATACAGAACAGCCCAGAGAAGAACTTAAGAAACTCCTTGTGCCTATCACTCAAAATTTACAAACGTTAGGAACTTGTAGTTTATTCGAGGTGTTTTTGTTGTTGTTGCTGTTCCCCCACCTGTCCCCAGGAACTGCGTTTCCTGTTCTTCCTCTCTGCCTGGGTAGCGGTCATTCTCTCATTCTCTTCTCTCTCTTTCCTTTCTTATATTTCGTCGTCCTTTTTCTTTTTTCCTTCTCCCACCATCTCCACTACCCTTCCTTTTCCACCCATTCCCCACGGGCTTCCTTCTTTCTGGAAAATATACTTGGAAGAGCAGTTTGGTGATTGACAGGGACCTGGGGAGGGAAAAAAGAGAGAGAGAAAGAGAGAACCAATGACAGACCCAAGCTGCCCGAGATGACCCCTCCCCCCCGGGTCTGGTTGGGGAAAGGATGGGTAGGGTAGTGTAAGGGAGGGGTCCTGCAGATCAACTGGAGATACCTGAAGCTGACTTTGCGCTTTGAGTTTTCACATCCCAATCTTCACAGGCCAGGTCTTTTCAAATGCCTTTTTAGGGAGTGGCAGGAGGGCTTTTTTTTTTTTTTAATTATAAGAGAAAAAGGTCTTCAAACAGAAAATTCTAAATGATTTGCAGTTGACATAAATTTCTAGCAGTAGATCATTTGCTTATTATTTTTGGCATGTCGTGAATGTCAAGAATGAGAGAACCAAAAAAAAAAAAAAAAAAAAAAAAGCTCCCACTCTGTTAAAACTTAGCAGTCCTGTTAGAAAAATAAAGCAATGGATTCTTTACTAGGAGTTACACACTCTACCCCAAATGAAACAAATGTCAGAGGGGGTAACAAAGTGGAAAAAGTGTAAAGTGAATTTCAAAGGGCTCCATAGTAAAGCGCAATCTGAGATTCACAGAGAAGTAGAGACGGATAAGACAGGAATTAGGTCATCTCGTCCAGACCCCAGGAAATATGTCTAGATCAAAGCCTGCTCTGTTAGAATAAACAAAACAGGACCCATTGGACCCTACCAATATTTTCATGTCCGTGCTAAGAGCTGCTAATCTAACCAGCTCTATTTGATGAAAGGGGGTAAAAATTACAACTGTAAAAATGACGACGTAATAAATGTCCTCTCAACTCTTAAAGGAAGATAAAGATTTAGATTGGAGCTAAAAAGTAACAAGATCCAGGCCCAGATCAACACAAACTTCCTGGAATTTTAGCAGTAAGTAAATTATCTAATCCTAGCCATTGTTCCCTCCCTGCTGCCACCCTCACTCCCACCCATCCCGTGCACCCCATGCAATTGAGTATGCCAGATGATTTACATTAAAAATTTGTTAAATTTTAACTGCAGTCTGAGGACATTGCACTTGGGGTTCACTTCTTTGGCATTCCTTAAAGACCCACCGGTTTTCTGTCCCCTACCAACCCCAACGTGGACTGCCCCCCAGGCAGTTGTTGGGGTAGCAGGCTGGACTTCTTTGTGTGGATGCTTTAGTTAAGCCCAGTCTTAAAATGTGGGCTCTCTTTCCACTGTGAAGGGCAGATGGACAGAGGCCTGGCGCGTGTGTCCCATCAGCCTGGCTTGGGGTCCACACAGTTCGGCAGCTCGTTGATACTTTCGCAGCTAAGCTCAAGTACTGTGTAAGTACTGGGTAAGGCTTTCTTTCACCACTGACTTGATGGCCTTCAACCAACAACCAGGGAACATTCGATAGACAGAAACATCTACAAAAAAGGACAGGAAATCCCAGAGAAGGAAAATTGGCCCAGGCTAAATCCCGGGTTGTAGTAGTTCCTTACTGAGCCGGGCTTCCTCTTAACTGTTTAAACATAGGACTTGGCTCCTCTCATGTTTCTGTGTCCATCTGAGCTCAAGTTGAACAAAGACTAGTGGGCCGCGTGTCAACCTGGCTCCAGTGCTTTCTGAAGCTAGGGACTACGACAAAGGGGGTGGTGAGTGTGACTGGCTTTTCTGAAGGCCACCAGGAACAGACCATTTTCTGTGTGTGGCCCCTGGCTGCTCACCTAGCCAAGGGCAATTCCAGGATCTGCTTTTTACTTACATTCTGCAGAGGGCTTTGAAGACAAGTGAAACTGCATTGGAGGCCACCCACAAGTCAATCCTTCCTTATGAGACCCAGACTGGGACCTAGTGCAGCTGCACCAGGCATAGCTGAATCCTGACACAGTACAGTCTGTTAGGTCATGGATGACATCATCTTGTCATCACAACTACATTCAGGATGAGGTCCTGGAAGTCACCTGGAAACATGGGTAAACATGTACACATGGTAGACCCCTGCTCCTGAGATTAGGGCCAGACAAAGCATAACTATACTAATCAGCCTGCAGACCTGCTTCTGTATTCACAATTTGGAATTCTCCGTGTCTCATCTAGCTTGTGATCATAACAATCCCTTTAACAGATGACAAAACTAAGGCCCTGAGAGCAAAGAAGGAACATTTGGACACCAGGAGACCTGGAGCTCTCACTATCCTGAATGCTAACTTTGGGCATTTGGCAATCATTGCCTGATCCATGGTACCATTCCCCAGACTGTACCATGAGAGGTTAGACTTCTATCAATAGGCTCCAGTAGCTTCCTTCAGACTCTTGCCATGTTTATAACTACATTAGTGGAATCTCATCTTTACTTTCACTTATTGAATAATTTAAGCTAACTCCCCTTTTAAAACTTAAGTATATTTATTTCAAAAGGAATGGGAAACATTACATTCATTTATCTCCAGTAGTCTTTCTAATCCTGTGCCAGAGAAACCCTTATAGCGCAGAATGGCTTTACACTGGTGATGTGCCCCAAATTCAAAGTAATCTGAACAGATCCTGCTGCTTCATTCATCAACACCCTTTCTGGGTTCTCTTCTAACCAGCTGTCTCTTGTTTCAGACAAGCATGAGGTCTGTAGGTCTTAAAGAGTTTTATTTAAGCCCCATCTCCCCCTGCCCATATCTGTCAATACACACCTTTGACCTGGCCCAGAGTTTTCCAAACTGCAGGATGTGACCCATTAGTGCAATAAGAAATCAGTAGAATGTATCATCACTAGAACTATTTTTTTTAATATAATAGGACAGAAAATATCAGAGTATATCACATATAGTAAGGGTAAGTGGTGTCTTGTGAAGCTTTTGTTTCAGTTATATATATGTGTGCACTGGGCATGGTGCCATTCTTAGCGTGAGTTGACATCCCAAAAGTTTGAGCCGGGCATGGTGGCTCAGGCTTGTAATCCCAGAACTTTGGGAGGCCAAGGAGGGCGGATCACCTGAGGTCAGGAGTTCGAGACCAGCCTGGCCAATGTGGTGAAACCTCATCTCTACTAAAAATACAAAAATTAGCCAGGCGTGGTGGCGAGCGCCTGTAATCTCAGCTACTCGGGAGGCTGAGGCAGGAGAATGGCTTGAACCTGGGAGGCAGAGGTTGCAGTGAGCCGAGATTGTGCCATTGCACTCCAGCCTGAGCGACAGAGCAAGACTCTGTCTCAAAAAAAAAAAAAAAAAAAAAAAACACACAACAACTTTGAAACAGGCCAGGCGCAGTGGCTCTTGCTCTGTAATCCCAGCACTTTGGGAGGCCCATTGCCTGTGGGCAGGCAATGTGGGCAGAATGTGGGCAGATTGCCTGAATCCAGGAGTTTGAGTTTGAGACCAGCCTAGACAACATGGTGAAACCCTGTCTCTACAAATAATACAAAAATTAGCCTGGTGTGGTGGCATGTGCCTGTAGCCTCAGCTACTCAGGAGGCTGAGGTGGGAGGATCATTGAGTCTGGGAGACAGAAGGTGCAGTGGGCCAAGATTGCACCACTGTACTCCAGCCTGGGTAACAGAGCAAGACGCTGTCTCAAAAAAATTTTTTTTTTAAAGTTTGAAACATAAAGAAATGAGAACTATTTGAGATGATGGATATGCTAATTACCCCGCTGTGATCACTATACATTATATGTATCAAAACATCACTATGTACTCCATACATACAACTATTATTTATCATTTAAAGAATAAAAGCTACAATAATATTAATTACACATAATTCTTGGTTTAAAAAAGTTTGAAAGCTATTGACAAAGACTCTGAAAGATATGGTTATTCTCTCTGTTTCTCAGCTGAAACACAGAACCAGGATCCTCAAGAGAGTGGACTGACACTCAGGTTTTTGAGGATGGAGAGAGCAGGGGTGAAGACACAGGAAGATGAAGTGGGTTCCTGAGTCTCTTTGCCATCACTCATCCACTGTGCAGTTTTCTAGCTGCTACTTCTGCGAGGAAAGAGGCCAGCGCTGGCTCCTGGCGCTGGCTTGTGTGTGTTCTCCCCTCGTAGGCTGCTTCCACATGGAGGATTTTAATAGCAGTTCGTCGTCAAGGGGATTTCTCCTTAAACACACACTTGAGTGCAGAAGGGGAAACAAAAACCTTGAGCAGGAAAGCTTAATGACTGCAGCAAGCAGCACTGTCTCTTTAAGATCCCTCCCCCATTGGTAATTGGGCCCAGCTCTTGGGTAACTAAGATAACATCCCTCCCAAATCCTGCCATTTCTAGGCATCCTTAGTCACTGTGTTAACTGTAGGGTTTAGCATAGCCTAATAGTATAAAGTACCAAGAAGTCATTCCTAGAAAAGTCCTTTTAGAAATGCTGCTCTGATAGGGAGGTTGTCTGAGGACTTCAACAAAGATAAGATTCCACCTCTAACACACACACACACACACACACACACACACACACACACTTATTTACCTAAATGTCCAGAGCTAG
Organism: Macaca thibetana thibetana; assembly: GCF_024542745.1. Classification (NCBI taxonomy): domain Eukaryota; kingdom Metazoa; phylum Chordata; class Mammalia; order Primates; family Cercopithecidae; genus Macaca; species Macaca thibetana. The sequence goes on from NC_065597.1 coordinate 40,895,777, forward strand.
GAGTGGCCAGTGAGGAACTTCTTTGGATATATAGAGGTTGGTCTGAGTTGAGGCCTGAGTCAGTTAGAATTACCCCTCTCAATCTGGGAGCAGAAGTGACTTGCCCAAGGTCAACTTATGAGTTGAAGATAAGATACAGTATCTCATTCTTGATTCTCAATTCAATACTTCCTGTTTAAATGACAATAATAACAATTAAAAAAAAAACCACACCCTAGTAGTTCCTTTATTGGCATCAGCTCTTCAGCCTCTTCGATCCATGCCCTTTGGCAGGTAACTTACAGTCCCTCCCCACTTTCCTGCCTCTTTGGGTTTGACTATGTGACTTGCTTTGGTCAGGAGAGTGAGGTCGATGCTATGGTATGCCAGTTCTGAGCCAAACCTCAAGAAGCCTGCATGCACCTCTGAGAAGCACATGGCATGAGAAGCACATGCCGGCTGCTCTCAGGAAAAGAGTGGAAGCCCTGTGGAGCAGAGCCATCCCCAGCCAACCCCAGCCAACCCCAACTACAGTGTAGCTGGAGTGAACCCAGCTACACAGAGTCTACCCACGGCTCTGTAGGAATGAATGGTGCTTGTTTTAAGCCACTAGCTTGGGAGCGATTCCTTACTTGGCATCATCGGTACACAGTTAACCATTTCAATAAGATATATTTAGTAATGACAGTAAAATGTGTGCAGTGATAACCATGTCAGACATGGCTTTAGATGCTTTATTTGAATGAACTCATTTAATCCCTGTAACTACGACAAGAGGTAGATGTTATCATTGACCCCATTCTATGGATAAGGAAACTAAGGCACAGAGAGGTTAAGTGAAATGTCTAAGGTCACCCACCTGGTAAGCAACAAGAATGTGAACCCAGACCGCCTGGCCATAGAGCACACATGCTGGTTCTTCATCACTATGCTGCTATTTTGCCCTATCTCAAGTCTCCCCAAGAAACCTGTTGACAGTCCCTCCCTAACTAAACCCCAAGTCTGGAATTATGAAAGAAAGAAAGCTCACCCTGCAGCTTCCCCACTCTGATGTTCTTAACTTTCTCTACTTTATATACAGGTCTCCAGAAGAAGAATCCTCAGCAATTTACAGGCAAGAGATTTGCTCTCTAAACCCCTCCTTCTGCCAGAAGAGCTCTCCTACCCAGAGTCCCTCATGCTCAGCATGCAGTGAAGACAGAAATAGCAGCAATCTACATGAATTGTGGATCCACGCACTCATTTCAAGATCTTCCTTCAGTGAGCAATGAATGCTTCATGCATGTGATCCTCACTACCTACCCTACAAAGACCTTGCTAATGCTTAGAGATCAAATTATTCATGTATCTTTTCAGTAGAGGAAATGATCTATCCACCTAACAGTGTGTGGGCTTGTATCCCCTCCTTCTTTTTCCCTCTCATGGGAAAACAAATAAACTGTTTTTCCTTTTCCTTCTCACAGACCGCAAGTCACACTGTCTTTCACCAAGGAGGAAAAGTTGCATCTGAGTTATCGCTGTGAAGAAATGGTTTGCAGGCATGAGCAGCTGGCATCTTTTTGTCTCTATGTGAAGAGGATCAATGCAATTCATGTTTTCTTGTTCGCACAAAGCTAGATTTGAAAATCCCTGGAAAATCAAGGAAATGTTTAGAGAAGTTGTTAAAATTTGGGGAAACTTAGGAAATGTGAGAGGAAGTTCAGGTTTTCATAGTCTGGATGTGCTGTGGGAGAAGTGAGAAGGGGTGGGAAGATGGGTATGGGGAGCGTCCTTCTTTTCTAGGCGCTCATCCCCTGATTGGCCAATGTGTTGGTTTCCTAGGGCTGCTGTAACAAATAAAGCAATAGAAATGTATTCTCTCACTGTTGGGAGGCGAGAAGTCTGAAATCAAGGTGCTGGCAGAGCAGTGATCTCCTTCATGCCTGTAGGGGAGAATCTGTTCCATGCCTTTCTTTTTTTTTTTTTTTTTTTTTTTTTTTTTTGAGATGGAGTCTGGCTCTGTCGCCCAGGCTGGAGTGCAGTGGTGCGATCTTGGTTCACTGCAAGCTCCGCCTCCCAGGTTCACACCATTCTCCTGCCTCAGCCTCCCAAGTAGCTGGGACTACAGACGCCCGCCACCAAGCCCGGCTAATTTTTTTTTTTTTTTTTTTTTTTTTTTTGTATTTTTAGTAGAGACGGGGTTTCACCATGTTAGCCAGGATGGTCTCTATCTCCTGAGCTCGTGATCCGCCCGTCTCACCTCCCAAATTGCTGGGATTACAGGCGTGAGCCGCTGCACCCAGCTGTTCCATGCCTTTCTTTTAGCTTCTGGTGTCGCTGGCAGTCCTTGGCACTCCTTGCCTTGCAGACACACTCCAGTCTCTGTCCTCACCATCGCATGACAATCTCCACCTCATCTCCGTCTGTGTCTGTACCTGTCTCTGTGTCTCTTCTCTTCTTAGAAGGACATCAGCCATACTGAATTAGTGCCTACTCCACGGACTTCATCTCTTCTTGATTACATCTGCAAAGACCCTATTTCCAAATCAGATTCCTACCAGGTTAGAGAGAAGCTGTCACAATAGCTCAGGTGAGGCACGATGAGGACCTAAGAAGAAAAGGAAGTATGAAAGGAGCTTTGGGTATTTTTATTGTTTTTTTAAATCAGAGTTCACAGTTCAGAAAGACCGTGGCTCTCAGAGCTACAAGGGTGCCCAGAGCCCTCAGGCCACAAATCGGAGACTCACAGACTGCTGGGCTCACAGGTGTGTTTTAGTTGGCTCGGGCAGCATAGTTAACAAATTTGAAAGTGTTGCCAATGTTTAAAAGTCAGGAGGTCTCCTATAAAAGTTCAAATTTCCAGATTTTATTTTTTTTCGAATGTCAGGTGATCTAGTGTTCTTGCCTTTTCACATTTCAACAACGGGCTGGCACAAAGGCGTGACCATCCCCTTTGGAGGGAACAAATCTGCTCTCCACCTTTTCTTCATTCCCACCCAGCCATCTCACTCATCCACCCGCCTGACGACCTGTGTCAGTTTTGACTTCTTGCAAGGGAGGAAAGGAAGGCCGAGAGACAAAGACTTTGCTTCCGTGATGAGTGCAACCACAGATGAGTCTAGCAGGGGCAGGTTGGCGTGGAATGGCCCCAACTCAGACACCTTCAAGGTAAAGAGACAAAGATACCAAAGAAGGCAATGCAAGGCCTACAGGTAATTTCAAGAGAAGGGCTCCACCCAGAAGCCAACCTTTGGGTTCAGACAGGACCCTGGATTTCCTGCAGAATTTCTTGCCGGACATGCTAGAGAGAGAAAGGGAGAAAAATAACACAAGGGGGAGAGGGAGTTTTGCTGATGATCCTTTGCATGCTGAGGCTTTGTGCTTTAAAGGGAATTTCACATTCTGTTTTTCTCAACTGTACAGTGCAGAGCAGATGGCACCACCATTCCCTCTTCACAGGTGGGGTAATGTGGGTCTAGAGGATTTACTGTGACCTCACTGAGGTTTGATAGTACGTGATAGGGAGCTATTTAAATTCAGGATGTCTCCCTGTGAGCCCAATGCTCTTTCCAATGAAACACCCACTTTTTTTTTTTTTTGAGGTAGGATCTTGCTCAGTTGGCCAGGCTGGAGTGCAGTGGCGCAGTCATAGCTCACTGCAACTTCAACCTCCAGGCTTAAGTCATCCTCCCACCTCAGCCTCCTGAGTAGCTAGGACTACAGGCATGCACCACTATGCCCTGCTAAGTTTTTAAAAATTTTTTGTAGAGACAGGCTATGTTTCCCAGGCTGATCTTGAACTCCTAGACTTAAGTTTTCCCCACACAGCCTCCCAAATTGCTGGGATTACAGGCATGAGCCACTGTGCCTGGCCAACACTCACTATTTTGAAAGTTGTATTTGTTCTCTGGCCACAAGGCTCTACCTCATTTGTGTCTGAAGTTTCAACTCAGGCCTGGTCACAACGAAAGCTAAAAAGGTTAGCTTCCCCCAGAAGGGACTGAGTTATCTAAAGAGAACAATCTCTAATTAACCACTTACCCAGACCCTCCCTCCCACCTTCCCTCTGCCCTCTCCTGCTTCCTTCCTTCAGCAAATAGTAAACTATTAAACACCTCCTAAGTGCCAGGCGGTTTGGTAAGCACCAGGATTGCCCTCTGGTGCTCACAAAGCAGTGGTGATCCCTGTGTGAGCTCACAGAGTGCAGTGAAGTGTTCTAGACGTACAGAACACTAAAGCGAAGCCACAGAAAGGGAAAGGGGCCCAGGAAGGCCTTCTCAGGCCCTGGGAATGTGCCTGACTGACCAGGTGGAGTTCATTCATTTATTCAGCAAATACTTAGTGAGCATCTACTCTGCACTGGGCACTGTTCTAGGTGCTGAGGTTCATCAGTGCCCAAAGCAAAATAAATATCTGCCCTCAGGTTGCTTATACTCTTGCGAAATGACTGGAAGAGTAATTTACGTGACTTTAGGCAGATCCTTTTCTAAAAGCTATTGCATTGCCCAAGTGGATTATAGATCCTCATAACAGCAATAACTGCTGTAGATATATTTACATTCTGTATTATTAGCGCACAGAGCAAGGCAACAGTCAATGCGGTGAGAGGTAGACCAAACAACAAATGGCCATGAACAAGCTAAATAAGTGACCTCATTTCCTGAGGCTTCTGCTTCTGGAAGTCTGGAGAACCAGAAAGTCCTACTGCTGTAGAAGTTCTAGATGCAGAAAGAATCCTTTTCACAAGAGCGTAACCGAGACAGTCACAGGCTGCATCCAAAACCTGAAAAAAGCAGCCCCCATCACGGTTCCAGGGGGGATTATTCCTCCCCAGGCAAGGTCCACTTCTTGTCTAAGTTACTTCCAACCAGGTAAGGGGCAAAGAGCAGATTTTTTCCACAATAAATGTCTTTATGATGATACGGGAAAACAAAACAAAACAACAACAACAAAAATAAGTAGCCATCCATGCCCCCAAATAAACAAAGAAAAAGAAAAAAGAAAGGTAGCAATCCTTATCTATGAGTCCTCATTCATCACGTAGAGTAAATCTGAGAAGACCGGTGAGTAGGTGGACTTGACGGTCACAGGGAGAAGGGGCCACTCAGGGAGCACGCACAAGTCACGCTTTGCTTCTGCTCTCAAGCCTTGTGGCATCCTACTTTAGTGCCCTTTCGTAAAATACAGTGCTGATAGAAATTCGGACTTTAATTCCAGTTCCCTTTAACAGAATGTAGCAATTTGGGAGAAAACAGAGTGTTTATTCTTGAATTAGTGATGGTCGTTAGAAATAATAGTTATCGGCTTCAAAGGACAGAGAGATAAAGTTAGGAGCCGTGGTCAGTTGAAAGAAACATTTCTTGATTAGAGAGCTACAGCATACGCACCGGGCTTGGATAAACGTGGTCTTTTTCTGACCACTGAAAGAAAAGAAGCAAGACCTGTCCTAAAATTACCAAAAGCTGTTGCAATTAAAAAAAAAAAAAAAGTCCATGTTAACTAGAGAAAAAGAGAGAGACATTTTACAGAGTAAAGGAAGATCACATAGATGACCACGCCAAGGAGACGTGTAAAGTGTCGCAAAGTATCATGGGGAAGAGGAAAAGGGCCATGAGTAAGATTCGTGACTGTTACGGGTTAGTGAAAGAAATCTCCACTGATTCCGCAGTGTTTGCATTTCTCTGTTTTTTAAAATATGAAATACTATACAACATAGTAAATATGTATGCTTAGTTGCATTAATAAAGAACATTCCCTGTCTTTTAAAAATAATCTAAATGAGCTGGGCATGGTGGCTCACGCCTGTAATCCCAGCACTTCGGGAGGCCAAGGCGAGCGGATCACTTGAGATCAGGAGTTCAAGACCAGCCTGACCAACATGGAGAAACTGCGTCTCTACTAAAAATTCAAAATTAGCCAGGCATGGTGGTGCATGCCTGTAATCCCAGCTACTCAGGAGGCTGAGGCAGGAGAATCACTTGAACCTGGAAGGTTGAGGTTGTGGTGAGTTGAGATCGCGCCCTTGCACTTCAGCCTGGGCAACAAAAGTAAAACTCCATCTCAAAAAAAAAAAAAAAAAAAAAAAAATCTAAATGGTAAAACAAATTTCACGGTCTATCGCCCACTTGAATGAACCTTTCTAGAGCCAATAAGTTCAGATTTCAAGGCTTCAATCCAGGCACTACAGTTCACCCAGAAAGGCTAAACATAGGGATAACCTGTGGCCTCCTAATTCCAGAGCAAAAGTCAAAGTACGATCAGGTATTTTGTTACTCTCTGATCATTTATCACTAAAAATCACACAGCTTCCATCTTCTTCTCTGTCAAAGCTTTATTGTGATACATCGTGCTGGTCTAAATCAATGTTTCTCAGATTTTCTCGTATATTTAAATGACATAGAATGCTATTGTCGAAATGCAGATTCTAATCCAGTACATCTGAGGAGGGGCCTGAGATTCTGCATTTTGACAGGCTCCCAGGTGCTGCTGCTGCTGTCGCTGCAGTCATGTGGACCACAGAGTTAGTTCACTCATCACCTCTGTTCCAGCCAAGCCCACAATGTTTGAGTAAGGGAATATTCTGGAACTATGATCCTCAAAATTTCCAGTGCATCCATATCACCTTGGAAACTTGTTGTAAAATGCAAATTCCAGGGCCTTGGCCCCAAAGATTCTGATTCGATGCTGCTACCTCTCTATGTGGGTAGACCTGAGCCTGGCGGCATCAGGACCATGCAGTCAGGGTCCTGCCATCTTCCCAAACTGGCCTCAAGCTTTTCTTGGAAATCTCCAGCTTTGATGGACTTTCTTCTCTTCTCTGAATGTGACATGCTTGCTCTGTATATTTGAACTTTAAAAAATCAAATCAAACCTGGAAAATTGCCCCCAAATCTTCCCAGCTTCCTGGTGACTCTATCTTCTTCTTTTTTTTTTTTTTTTTCTTTCTGAGATGGGGTCTTGTTCTGTCACCCAGGCTGGAATACAGTGGTGCAATCATAGCTCAGCTCACTACAGCCTTGACCTCCCAGGCTCAAGTGATCCTCCCATCTCAGCCTCCCAAGTAGGTAGGACTACAAACATGCACCACCGCGCCCGGCTAACTTTTGTAGAGACAGAGGCTGGTCTCCAACTCCTGGGCTCAAGCTACCTGCATGCCTTGGATCCCCCAAAGTGTGGAGATTACAGGCATGAGCCACTGCATCCATCCCTGGCTTCCTTTTGTTCTTCAGTTCTCAGCTCAAATGTCACCTCCTCAAAGGGACCTTCCCTGACCACCCAGGCTAAAGTAGTGCTGTCTCCCATAATCTCTCTTTTTTTTACCCCGTAGTCTCTCTACTGCCTTCACAACCCCTATTACTCTCTGGAATGATCTCATCTGTGTGTTTGTTTATTGATTCACTGTCTGTCTTCCATGGGAGCAGGGGCTCCACCTGCCTTGTTCCCCTCACTGAATTCCCAGTGCCTCACACTGTGCCAGAGAATTGAATGAATGAAAGGATGCGTGAGTCCATCCAGGTTGGGAAGCAAGGTGTAGAATAAAATAAACAATGTCATGAGCCCTGGCCTTAGAAACTTCAGACTGCAGAGTGAAGCAGATGTGAGGGTTTAATGAGGAAAAGGATCAGATGAGTAGGAAAGGAATTGCTTTGCTTCCTTCAGGGTGTGGAAGAAAATTAAATTAGGAATAGAGGATGGCAGCGTGTTGCAGCTTTCTTGTTCATGTGCTGTATAATACAACACTCTTTGTCCTTTTTGTGTGTCTGATTTTGAAATCATAAAAATACGTGCTCATGGTAGATGATTGGGGAAAACAGAAAAAAACTAAATAAGAAAACATTGATGGCATTGTCCTACCACCCACAGAGAGCTATGGTTTTCATTTTTGTGTTTTTCCTTTTGAAATACTTTCTGTATTTTCAAATTTGTCTATCTTACAGAATTCATATAGGGCACATATAATTCCATGTTCTGCTTTTCTCTCCTGCCTATAGTATCTTTACAAACATGTTTTTAAATGATTGCTTAATATTCCATTATGTGGATGGAAATACATCATTAATTTTATTTATTTTACTCTATGTTCAGAAAAGCATTCTAACTTTGTGCTAGCTCTCTTTTAAGTGGAATAGAAACATCTAATAAATGAATTTTCCCCTTGTTCAGAGTAGTGGTTCTCAGCTGGGGATAATTTTGCCCTCCAAGAGACATTTGGTCACGTCCAGAGACATTTTTGGTTGTCACAACTGGGGAGAGGAGGGTTGCTATTGGCATCCAGTGGGCAGAGGGCAGGGTTGCTACTAAACATCCCATAGCACACAGGACAGCCCCCTAACAAAGAATTACCCAGCCCAAATGTCAATAGTGCCGAGGTTGAGAAACTCACTATCTAGAACAGTATCAGGGTTAATATTCAACATCCACTTAAAATTCAAATTAGCCCGCTACCATTAAAAGTACAGGACTTTGCCCTGGGATTCTGCATTAGAATCATGTCTCAGTTAATTAGAAGCCTAGTTACTAGAATCTAGAATAACTGAGTTACTAGAATCTAGAATAACTGATATTTTACCTGCATAATTCTTATTTTATTAGAAATTTTAACGTATCAGTTATTCCAGTGAAACTGGAAAGTGAAACTAGAGATTATATTTTTAAAATTAAGTTGCAGGAATGGACTTACCGGTTCTGGAATTCATCCTCGATTGGGTCCATACTTTCATGTGAACATTGCTGCATAGAAAGGATGTGAAGCCAGTCCCAGGCTGTTAGTTGATTGAGCTCAGTAGAAAGCACTTTATAAGACACAGAAGTGATTTGGCCATTAGATAAATTAGATCTCTAAATTCAAGAAGGAGTTTTGATGAGCGCTTAGTTAAGTGTGGATGTTTGGATCGTGTTCCCTGAGCCTTTACTTGAGTGGAGGTTTCACAACTGTATAGCTTTTGCAATATGTGAATTTGTTGGGGAATTCAACATTTAGTGAGCAAAATCACCGAAACCACCCCCCTTCCCTTCTGTTGAGAAATGTGCTCATCCCTTTTATCCCAGACTTAGATCTTTGGGACTTTACCCGACCTTTGCACAGAGACAATTGGTATTGAGACAATTTGTTATGATATACCTCCTGCGTGATCCAAATACCACTGGTTAAATCCAGAACAAAGAGAATGTATGTAGCACCTTTTCTCCCATCAGATTCTTGCTGGGGTTTATTGTGAATAGAAGAGGAGTTTACCTTGGAAATGTTTGGAATTGTGTTTCAGATATTTAGAAGATGAAACAAAAAGTCTTCCCAAATGGATGCTGGGTAAGAGATACAAAACTCAACAGAATCAGGAATTGCTGCCTGAGCTGTAACAATGGAAATGCAATCTTTAGTTAACAGGGACTCAGAATTTAGGGAGGGTGAGCGTGGGCTAAGGTCAGTGATTCACGCCTTGAGATCGATTCGTGCCTCTGACTAGATCATCTCTGTGTGCTGCGCTTGTTGGCAACTTTGCCTCCTGCAGTATTTTATGGGGCTCATCTGCAGAGCTTCAGACTGGCAGTGAGGGGTCAGTGGAGCCTCACTTGCTATCGGATCATCTTCTGAGGGAAGGCATTTTCCCTTCTCCTCATCTCCTCTCCCCAGGATTGGCTGAAAACAAGAAGTTTTTCTGGGCTCTAATCCACAGCATTGGCTAATGACACAGACTGTATCATTTGGGAGGCCTGAGAGAAGAGGGGGGAGCTGGGGAAGAGAGACAGAGTCCTGAGACTGGAAGACAATTTAAAATAAGCAATCTTGGGCTGCAAGAGAATATGTTGGCTATAAAATAAGTGCAAGAATAAAAGAGATGGATGAGAAGTCAATTCTCAGGTGCAGTATTTTATTTTTTCTGCTTTTAGCCGGCAACCTTTGGTTTCCAAATATTCATTTTCTTTGTAATTTTCCATTAACACATTGATTCAGATGCTGAAAATGATATCGCTAATGCTTAAGATTTGCAAGGCTGTAGAAAGGCAAGCACATTTCTCACTGGCAGAATATATGTATGCAGACATAAAAAAGTACCAAAGCATGCAAGTGGCCACACAAGAACGTACTTTCTCAAAACACACATGCACATACAGTCCAACTGAGGAAACCCCAGCTGGAGAGGACTGTAAACCTAGGCAGTGTGACAAATGGGATTTGCTCATAGTCAATTGAATCCCAGATTCAAACAGTTTGGACTAGAGTTGGCTTGTTGTGGTATAGGTATTAAGAATAAGTGGTTGAAGGGAATAAACTTCAAAATGTGGACAAATGTGCTTCCAGCTTCAGAATTTCTCAAAATAGTGACTCCAACTCAAGTAGAAATCTCCAAGTCAAATCTTGATTCAACAATTCATCTTTGATTCAACAATTACTTAGGCAGCGTCTATCTGCCTGCCAGATACCATGGCGAAACCGTGTGAATATGATATTAACATTGCCCTCAAGAATTAGAAGTCTAAGTGGGGCATAAGACAACTTACAAATAGTTGTCAAGTAAGTCATCAAGCCCTGGTTCAAACTGACTTTGCAATTCTAAGAGCATTAGAATTGGTTCCTAAGATTTCTTTCAAATAGTTCCGTTAATGAAATAGGCCTCCCAGTAGAACAGAAAGTCCAGGTTGTGGTTAACACTTTACCTACCCATTAATAATGGCGTCTGTTATTGGATTCTTTGTTAAAAACAAAAGGGGCTTTCTTATCAATGGAGTTGAGTGTAATACGATTCTAGAATTTTTAGCCCTAGAACAATTTGCATCACACTAAGGGAAACTGAGGTGTAGAAAGGGTAAGTGATCTGGCCAAGGTGACATAGCCTGTTATTTGAAAGAGTTAGGAGCAGAATGCAAGGTTGTAGATTTTGAGTTTTCTATGATCTTCCTGTTCTCGCATGCCTCATTCATAGTAGAACCCATGCCTAGAAATCAAGTCAAACAAAGATATTTGCTGTACTGGGTTTATATGCTGAAAGATGTATCCTGATCCAGGCAGGAAAGACAGAAGAAGATTCTATTGAAATAAACCATGTAAAGTGCAGAGCAGAATGTCTGCCACATAAGAAAGTTGATGAACTTAAACTACTATCCTCATCTTCATCATCATCATTACTATCATCATTTTGTGTCTTACTTTAAGCAAATTCAATCTACAAAAACCTCTACTTTAGACCAGGTGTGGTGGTCCATGCCTGAAGTCCCAGCACTCTGATAGGCCGAGGAGGAAGGATCACTTGAATTCAAGAGCTAGAGACCAGCCTGGGAAACATTGTGAGACCTGTGTCTACTGAAAACAAGCAACATCAACAACAAAAAAGTTAGCCAGGTGTGGTTGCACACCCCTGCAGTCCCAGCTACATGGGAGGCTGAGGCAGGAGGATAACTTGAGTTTAGGAGTTTGAGGCTGCAGTAAGTTATAATCCAGCCACTGCATTCCACCCTGGATGACATAGTGAGGACCTGTCTCTTAATAAAAAAGAAAAAGAAAACCTCTATTTAAAGAACTAGTAAATTTACTTCTTATAAAGATTCTTCACTTTACAAAGGCATCTTTAATAGTTTAAATTTTGATCTGCTCTCCGAAAAATTCATGCAAGTGTAATACGTACCTTGTCAGGTAAAAGAAAATACATTTACTCTCAACTCGCCTACATATTTGCATATAGCATGAGAAATGTTAATTAGATTTTCATTTGTATTGGCTACATGACAGTGATAATAAAAGATGTCCATAAAGTCTAGAAATATAGCTATTATGAGTTGTTTTTATGACTGAAGACGCCTTTGACCACATCATTAAATATTTGTCTGTTTCCAGACTGCATGGGTACCCTGTAGAACATAAACATAGTAAACAAGAATAAATTGCTTAAAACTTTGGAGGAATTCCTAATGTTTTGTGTGCTTGGTTTTTAAAAAAAAAACACACTTTTTTTTATGAGGGAATCTCTGTGATAATAAACAAAACCCCAAAAATTTACAGAGAAAGAAATCATTTTGACTTTATTACTCAATATTGGTTCTATAAACCATGACCAAATTATGACAAACTCTGACTCAAAGGAGGATTGAGTTATTTTGTTTGAGTTAGTTTAATATGTTCAGAACTGGGCAATTTTTTTTTTGTTGTTTTTTGTTTTTCTAAACTTTGTCCTTCTCCGAAGTTTTACAATTAAATCATCAGGGCTAATTTTTCTTAGGCATTTCTGAGGTCTACAATATGGAGAATTTTATCCCATAGAGTTTTTCTTTTAGTCTCCTTCCTCAGGTTCATGCTGGAACTAAAAACAATTTTAAGGATAATGCTTTAAAATAAAACCCTAAAAAAACGCACACACACACACACACAGAACAGATTACTTTCTAGTTTGGCTCCTAATATGATCAGGGGATTATCTGTAGGTATGGAAATATGGGGCTATTTCTCAGTTTTCTGTGCTCAAATTAAACTGGTTTCCAGCTTCTGCGATGACAAAATCATAGCCTGGGTGACCATCTGCTTGGTCAATAAGTGGCCAGCATTGGCCTGAGTCAGCTAATTGTGCATAATTGGGATTATGTCGCAGGAATGGCAGTCCCCTCTCCAGACAAAGAAAATCACGTTTGTGCTGTTTCAGGTGACCACTGATCTCTCCTGGCCGGTGACAGCAGAAACTTGGGTTGTTGCAAAGTCTGTCTCTGCAGACGGCCAGGACAGTAGGGATGATCAATTCTGGGATAAGCGCAAGACAACAGGCAGTGGGGGAGGGGAAAAAAGGAGAAAGGGGCTGGAAAATAAGAACAACACCAGGGGAAAAAATCTAGTGCTGGAAAAATTATTGTCACCCAGCTTCTAGATCCTGAAATACAGGCACATTTAGTGTCTGATTCCTGTATTTGTACTGCAGAATCTGCAATGATTTTGCAATGGTTCTGAAAGGAATCAAGTCAGATACCTTGGGGGCCAAGCAGGAGCATGACAGGCAACCCTCAGCAAGCAGGTGACTGGTTGTTGTTTTGGAGCAGCACTCTTCACCCGGGGTCTTGGGGAGAGACTGTGCTCCCGTGGCACCAGAGCAAGGGCCTGGCGCTGTGGCAGCAGCAGCAGCAGCAGGAACAGCAGCAGCACACTGGGGACAATGGCTGTCCGTGGTAAGCAGGTGGAAGGCTGGAATAAAAATCCTGTTCCCCAGCCATGATATTATAGTGGAAGAGGAATAGGGTGTTTCAGCATTCCCTAAACCCCTTTTAGAGAGAATGTCAAAGGCACTGTGGCTGACGCAGTGACAGCAGCACTGTAAATTCTGGACAGAAAAAAGTTGGTGCAGCCGCAGCCCAAGGTCCCTCAAACTCAGCACCATTGTCGTTTGGGGTTGGACATTCTTTGTTTTGGAGGCTGGTCTGTGCCTTGTAAAATACTTAGCAGCATCCCTGGCCTCTACCCACTAAACACCCGTTGCACCCCTTCTACCTCCTCCCTGCCTTCCAGGTAGTGGCAACCCAAAACCAGAAAGAGCCTTGCCAGCACTTGGATTACCTGGGGAGTCACACCTTCCTTGACCTGGCATGGTGTGTGTGCCCGTGTTCACATGTGAGGGTTTACATGTGGCTGTCCATGTTCTACTGACTACCCGAGAATGTTCCAGGAGTCAACCAGCTCTTGTTTTAAATCAGTCCAAATGCATGGGTGCAAAGGCCACAGGTGGAGCCAGAGGGTGTACAAAGAGGCTGCCCATCTCAAGTCCTCAGAGAAATTGCTGTGGCTGAGACAAGAGCCTGTGGCTTCCAGGCTGACCCTACAGACAAATCGCTCCCAGATCCACCTACTCACCCGATACCTATTAGGTGATGGTCACTAGTTCTCAGGACACAGAGGGAAGAAAGCCAAACAAAGTTGCACCCCTTAGGGGACATACATTCCAGAAAGTAGAGGCGGCATGGAAATGTATGGGTAATTTCAGGGAGCATGACCTTCCTCTGGCTTAGACTCCTCCAGAAGCTATGAAGCTCCAGCTTTGGGGTCCCTGCCCACCAAACTCCCTCTAAGACCCGGGAAGGATCTTGGCAACATGTTCATATATTTTTATGAAATTTGCAAAAGTATGATCATTTTTCTTGAAGAGCGCCTCTCCTCCAAATTGCATAAGCCACAGACCCCAGAAAACCAGAATCTCTCCCTGATTTTCAGCTTCCTGTACATTATAGAATCGGGCCCTACTCGAAATGTATCAAGAAGGAGAATGAGAAACACACATCCACTTTTAATTCACTGACAGTGCAGCATAAAGAATACAACATCATCACAAAATAATGAGAAAATAAATTGCAGCTGGCCCATTGCATTGGGTGGTTACTAGGGTGCTGAGTGCAGGGACATGGTTGCTCATATTCACACACCCTAAAGTCGAGGAAGCAGTAGGAACCCGGACCTCCTCACTAGAGGGATGGGGAGGGAAGCTGCAGTCTCTGGTTGGGAGGGGAGGAGCAGCTGGCCAAAGGCCCTTTTGTAGAAACTGGCCATGCTGTTGCTCTGGGCGGGAGGCTCCAGCCTGGAGCTCAGGGCCTGCCCCTGGCTTTCTTCTGGCCATTGTGAGCCTGTATTGATCAGGCCGGGAAGCAATAGGGCTGCAGCAGCTGAAGCTCTAGGGTGGGCCGCATTGATTGGGCCCCCGCCCCGGGATATTTATAGGATGCGCCGGTCTAGCAAATAATCGGGGAGAGCTTGTTTAACGAGGGTTCAGGGTGCTCTTCGCTAGCTGGTTAACTTTAAGTATTGGAAATGGAATTGATGCGCACATAATAATATTATGATTCATACAAACCACTTCTCAGGCAACTCAATATATTTCATTACCTCCTTTCTAGCAAATGTATTGATTTCTGTTTTGCGGTTTTATAACACAATTTCAAGGCTGTTGTGGGCTTAATGAGCCGTGTTCTTATGATGTTTAAAAAGATTTGAAGCTATTGTTGAAATAAATATTATGGATCACCCCCTCCTGAGGCCCCCTTCCCTCTCCCGGCTCTCCTCGCTCCTCGCCCCCACCCCCATCCTGGGCCCTCCCTGGCCCGGGAGAAGTCGTCCGCAGAAAGCCGGGGGCTGCAGCTTCGCGGCCCTTTGTGGCCCAGATCAAAGGACCCGAGCGCCACAAAGGCGGCCCCACTCCGGCCGCGCGGCCACACACAGCCGCACCTGCAGCGCGGCCAAATGTCATTGTCGCTTCTGCGGGGCGAGCGCGGGGGACGCACCTCGGAGACGGCAGATGACTCTAATAACGCTTGATGGGAATTGATGGGGAAGGAGGCGCGCGGTGCCCAGGGCTTTTTATTAGCTGCCTCGACTTCTCAAGCAGCAGCCCGAACGTCTGCACCTGTGCACCCCCTTTCTCTCGGCCTTTATGGAAGTTGACAGATTTTATTAACTTTAAGGAAGAACTTTCCAGCGTGCGCAGGGCCGCAGTTTATTTTGTATTCATGCGAAACGGAAACCGAAAAACCCACGTTTACATATTTACCGGCCTCCATGACCTCCCTCTGGGGCTCCACAAGTCACGCTGCAGATTAATTTTGTCATAAAATTGACTGGTGTGCTAAGGGACGTTGGGGGTTCGGGGGATGTTGTTGGATGTGAGGTTTTTTTGTTTTGTTTTGTTTTCCGATGGGAAAAAGCTATATTCAATTATCTAATATCTCCAAGGAACCCCCCAAAGACTTTCCAAATCGTGCAGAAATTGGAATTCTTTTTAAGAGCGTTTGCTTGTGGCGAGAGAGCATTTGTAGGCAACCCAAGTAGGCTCCGCGCACAGCAAGGTTTCCCAAATCTTTTTGATGACCTAGAAACAAAAGCAGGCACCAGAAGCATCTTCGAACTTTGTGAGAATTGATGCCCCTTGGAGATTTGGGGATGGGGGGTCCATGCACATGTCCTGCTCAGCTGTTGGGGCTAAGTCCCAACACATTGAAAGAACAAATTATGATTCATGTAAAAAAATGATATGCTTGGTCAGGGAAATATTGTTACATAACCCAACACAGTTGTATAATTTCCACACTCTCACTATTAGGAAGAGCCTAACTGGGCAGAGGATTAAGATTTTGCTTATATTCATAGCTATCCATGGCTCTCCGAGTGCTTCCAGGTTTTATGTCTCATGACAAATGGAAGTCCACGGCTATGAAAATTCATGTGATATTAATGGCCAAGTGTTGAAAATTCAGCCGCAGAGTCAGCTGGGTACACTGCTTATTAGCTTAAAAGCACAAAGCTTTCTGGAGCTTCTTTTTGTGAGCCAGATAAACTTCAGATGAACTGAGGATCATTTTGCAGGAAATTCTGAAGTTGAGTAATAATAGAAAGTAGTTAGTAGAATATTACACTTTTCATTTGGGCAAACAGATGGGATGCCTGCTTTTAGATTTAATCAGGGGCTGACAGACAGGTAGGACGCCGGCATATTTTAGTTGGAGTCTCTTTCTTTTCAGGAAAGAATGAAACTACTTAATATTCAGTGTATCCTCCCCCCGTCACCCACCCAGCCCCACTATTCCACAGTACCTCATGATCTCTCACGCCTTTTTCTCATTTCTGATGACATTACAAAGTACAAAGGTCATCTAACTGCAAGCAAATCCATTTCTTAACATATCTTTCACTCTATTCTTCCCTTACAAAAAAAAGTTATAGAGGTGTGCAGGTATGTGTGTGTGTGTGTGTGTGTGTATATATATATATGTATGTATATAGTTAGAAAAATAAACCAAGGGTTGTTAAATCACTGAGAGCACACCCAAATCTCCATTTACATAGACACAGACGTAAATAAACGATTTAACAATTTGGAGTCATGAGTCCCTGACCTCATGCTTTCTCAACTAACCTTTTCAAAAGATTTTGATATCAATTGTTTCTCTTTTTTCCCCAGAAGCATAATACATGGTAACCTTAGCATGCACAATCTGTTTCAACAGAGGGATACAGACAAGTGCAACCAATGGTGGATTTTAATGTCATGGTAGAGCTTATATTACCTTGCTCGAAACAAAATCTTCCCCCACCCCCTTCAAATGCAAGTCCCTTGACACCCCCTTTGGAGATCATTTGTTATGCAGAGTTTCGTGAGGCAATCAAAATTAATTCACAGTGATCTTTTCACCCAGAGCCTCCAGCTTCTAATAATGGTCTTTCTCAACAGGTGTTCATTGTGGCAGTCTGACTTCAAATTGCCAGACTAAAGGTTTTATTCTTCAGTCATTTCTTTTTTAATCTCGAACTTGTAATTTACTAATCTGCAGCAGCTGCCAAGAAGGGCGCAGCTGCTTACTGAGAAGGGAAGTGTACCTCCGAGGAGGCGAGGGCAGGGAAGAACGTCACCTCCAGAAGGGGAGGAGGAAGAAATTGAAATTCGTGGCCTGGAGACGAGGTACAGTCCTGGGACTGGAGACCTAACATTGTCTCCACAATACCTTTCTCTAAGGCTGGTCCAAAATTGATGATACCTGGTTCAGATTCCTTTGGAAGGCTTCAGAAATAGGCTGGATTATGCACAAGTGCGTAGAGAAGGGATTTTTAATAACAGAAACCACAACCACCAGAAAAATACTATGCAGAAGAAAGGGACTTTTACAAACTTGTATTTGTCCATTGGGTCAGTTTAACTAGCTCTTGCTAATGTGCTGTCTTTATCGACTTTCAAATCTGCCTCCTTTTAAGGTAACTTTAAAGAGAGATGGGAGGAATTAAGTTTTACTGTATAGATTCTTGGATTTCATGGCTCATCAGTATCATGTTGGCTGAGGGCGTGTGGGAAAGCATGAATCTAGGCTCCTGATTTCCAAATTGCTACAACTGCAGATTCCAGAGCCCCAGCTCCAGAGCTTCTGTTGTGGTGGATCTTGGCACAGGGCCTAGGAATATGCATTTTAACAAGCACCATGAGGTTCTGATGCATGTGTTTTGGTTTAGTGGGTAACCCACAGAGAAAAGTGAGAGGCCTTGATTCCCTTTGATCACAGTTAGTTGCTCCACTTGACTCAGTAATCCTGTCTCTGCAATGGGTTCTTGCTCTTCAGTCTCTTCTCAATCACGTGGTTCTCAGAATTCAGCCTCTGAGCAGGTAGGTACACGTGGGCAGGGCACAGTTCTAGGTAACAGGTGGCTTTCTTCCTAAGGAGATAACATACATATCTTGTACAGAGGGTAGACGAGATCATCAAGAAGTGATCACCTTTGCCATGCAGTGATTCTTGGCCTCTGGTTTCTTTTGCAAATGATGCCTGCAGCTTGTTTATGAACTCTGGGCTGATCTCTGAGGCTATCTCCTGGCAGAGAGAGAAATAGGGACTTTGGACAAAGATTGAAACTGAAGCAAATCCTACCTGACATGTGGAGACCTGGGGCCCACTGAGGGTTAAAAGAACATTTGGAAGCATCACTTGTAGCCTTCAGCCTTGTCTTAGACTAGAAGCCAGCTTTCCACAAGGGGTCAGAAAGGAAAGAGAGTGAAGCTCAGATTCCTGTCTGGCCCTAGACTTGTAGAAAGAAAATTTGGATTCTTTCTGTATTTAGGAGTACACATAGACACAAGCAGCTTCAGAGTCAAATCGGAAGTCACATGAGAATCCCAAACTATAGTGGAGAGTCTTGAAATGCTAAGCTCTCAAGGATTTATTGGAGACCTCATTGTCTTGTCGGCCACCCCTCCCTTGAGGCCATGCCTCCATGGAAAAATTGTCATTTGAGAGACAGGGTGTCCGACTAACAGGGCTCAGGATATGATTTCTCCTTGGCCTTTTAGCTTGGTTGTTCCCTTATGAAGGGCTCTCCTGGATCCCTTCAAAACCTAATTATGGCTGTAAAAACTGTGCAGAGAGCGAAGCAGTGCATATGTGGATGTTGGGCGGTGTCTGCTCTGGCACATTTGTTCACAGGTGGGCCAGCCAAGCAGCTCGGCACTGATGGACATTGATTTTGTAATATGTGAGCAACTACATTGGTTCCGTTCTCATAGACTCTTTTGTTTTGGAGGGAGGGAGTGAGAAGATTTCTTGAGCTCCAAAGACCGGATAAGCCTCTCTCTTGCCAGTAGCCTAGGGATACAAAATTATTTTGTTTCCCAGTCTCATTTTTGTGTAGTACAAAGCAACCCCCATATATTTCAAATCGGAAAGGATGCTCACCAGCTTCTCTAAGAAAACGTGTCTTTATTCTTGTCCTCAGTGGGGGTTGTCCTAGGGTCGACATTGCCTAAGGGCACCGCAAAGAGGTTTCTAAGTGGGAATTGCCATGCCAACTGCCATGCGGCTTTCAGGACTTGGGTACTGAATCTTCACCCCAGTGTGACCTGGGGTGGTATTATTTTCTAATTTCCTGCTCAACAGGATGTATTTGTGCAACTTATTAACACAGAAATACATGCTTTATTATTATATCCCAACCCCAGGCATGGAAGGTACCAGAAAAGATTACCTTCACTTAACAAATGATGAAGCTGAGGCCCAGAGAGGAGAAGACTCTTGCTCGAGATCACACAGCAAATTTGAGACAGAGTGTATTGCTCAGTGGGTAGGAGTCATCTTTGACCTATGCATCAGAAATCTGAATCTGTTGAACTACGAAACACTAGTGGAGCTAATAGATACTAAGAAAATAATTACACAAAACTATTTATAGTCATGATAAATAATGTAGAGACAGACTCCAAGGTGTTACATAAGGACTTGCCCAAGCACAAGGAGAGGATGGACCCATTAGGTCAGGGTGGGTGTATCAGGCAGGTTAGGTTAGGTTTTGCTGTGTAACAAATAGCCCTCAATCCTCATGGGGTTAACAGGAGCTATTTATTTCTCTCTCAGGTGGGTCAGAAGGGACATTCTGCTTCTTACATTCACTCAGAAACAGCCTGAGAGGGGCTTCATCTCAACCCTGCTTCCACAGTCACAGGGGAAATAAAAGCATGTTTCTTCCTATAGGCAACACACATCACTTCTGTCCACATTTCATCCCCAGTTGAAGTCACATGGCCACACCCAACTCGAAGGAGAATGGGAATGGGCAATCCCCCATGCGCCTAGAAGGAGGAGATGCAGAATGCCTATTGCATAGATTTAGAGAAGGCTTCTCTGGTTTAGCTGAGATCTGAATTGTGTGAAAGAGTTAACTAGCGACAGGCTAACATGAAGAAAGAGTGGAGGAGGGGTTAGGAAGTGGTGACAGCCCATAGACAGGGGAATCCTAGCCTAATGGAAGAGCAGAAGGGAGCCCAAGGAACCAGAACTCAGACTGCAATGGCCCCCATCCCAATAAGGCACAGTCAGCATAACAGCCAGGCGTGGTGGCTCATGCCTATAATCTCAGGATTTGGGGAGGCCAAGGTGAAAAGATCGCTTGAGCTCAGGAGTTCAAGACCAGCCTGGGAAACATGGCAAAACCCCATTTCTACAAAAAATACAAAAATTAGCTGGGCATGGTGGTGTGCGCCTGTGGTCCCAGCTACTCAAGAGGCTGAGGAGAGAGGATCTCTTGAGTCCATGAAGTCGAAGCTGCAGTGAGCCATGATTGTGCCACTGTACTTTGGCCTGGGCAACAGAGTGAGACCCTGTCTGTGAATTAATTAATTAATTGGAATTATTTTTAAAAAATTTAAAAATAGAAGCCAGCAGAAGACTGTTAGTCTATATGCCTGGGGCAGGAGAGAAGCCATGATGAGTTTTTTATTTCATTTTAAAGGTTTCAGTGTTTAATGTTTATCAAATTTAATCTCTACAGCTAAGCAGGATAATAGATGAATTAATGGAACTCAGACCACATTTAAGAGCATGTGTACTGGGCAATCCCAATTAAACCACAAGCCAAACAACTTCTAGCATTTCCCATGTTTGTACTTTCTTCATTTTCACCTTTGCCCAAGTCATCTGGTTTGTCATGGACACCATTGTGTGGGCAGTGATGGAATAGTGTCCTGAGAATGAGACCAGAGAATCTTCAACAAATACATTGGCGACCCCATCTTTGCCAGCGGTCACATTACCCAAGTCTCCAACCTGCCTCTCTTGATCCTTGGCCCACTGTGGTTTTTGTTTAAAGGATTAAAGTAAGGACCTGCCCTGGTACAGCCTGGTGTATTATCTCCAAACTGATGAACACGAAGTCTGTGCTGGCATTTAGTCAATCCTGTAATGCATTCTGACACCAAAAATGGTCCATTTTCCTTCTGCCCAAAGTGGATGGTGCCCTGTACTGGGCTCTGGCCCTTCAACGTGCACATGACCTTTATCATTAGGACTCCAGGGGCCACACTCTGGTCTGGGCTCTGAGAGGTGCGAGGGAGACAGGAGACACTGCAGGAGATGGCAGCACATGCTGAGTTTCAAATGATGAGCCCGTAACACAGATCACTTTGGCTTCAATATAGGAACAGGTAGGTAAAGAGAGGGGCTGCAGCAGTGGACACTTGTGTATTCCATCAGACTCAGGAGGTGGGGAGAATGCCCACTATATTAGAAGGAAACTGTGAGCCAGAGAAGGTTAAAGGACTTTGCCCAAGGGTTGCAGCTAGCAAGTACTACAGCCAGGATTCGAACCCTCTGTCTCAAACTCCAACCTTGCATGGTCCTCGCTGTATTCACCAGTGGCCTCCCTGCTGATGCTGGAAGAATCTTCAGCATCCTGCCTTCTCCCTTAGCACCTCCCAGGGCCGGACTCACATTTGCAAGGCCCACTTGAATTTCATCGAATGAAATCTCTGGCCAAAGCAAGTTATTACATCCAGATTCTCAACTGCTGAGGGGCTCCTTTGTGCCAAGTGTCTAAGAAAACTTCCAAAAGATGATATTTGTGTGTCAACAAGGGTGAAGTGTTGGGGACCTCAAAGAGAAGTTTCAGAAATAGCTGCTGGAGAAAGCCGAGAAGCTTTTCCCGTCCTGAGCACCCTTTTCCCAATTAGCATACAAAAACATTTTTAAAGGAATAACCTTTACTAATAAAATGCTGTAATCTCAATAAGACATTTCAGCAGGGGAATTATTAGATATTAATTCATGCCTAGTTGCACTGACAGCTCTCGGCCATCAACGTTAGCCTAATAGCACACTAGGTGAGAATTAATATGCCATAATTCATGCTCTGTCATGCATTATTGCTTAAATAAGATACATGAAAAATAACCTATTCTGGTGAAATAACTGGGATCCTTAGAGTTATCCTGGCCAAGTTATAAATAGTTATGTTAGGATCCAGAATTTTTTTCTATTACTAAATTTGAAATAAATTGTAGATATGTATCTGCATCTGTAATTATCGTGAACATTTTTCTTAAGTACTAACATTAAGTTCAGTCATATTCCATGTTTTAAAATTGAACTTAAGCAAAATCACATAATTTTCTTGAGACCAAAATAGAAATTTCTTTCCCCCATATATAATTGTATCTGGTACTCTGGCATACTATCGCTCACAGAAGCTATGACTTAGGAGCAGCAGAATGGGCCCGACTTAGAAAGGTACAAAATAGAAATGGGGGAGTGGCAGGGGCCTGGAGGACATTCCATTTGTGTTAATGAAGAGTTTGTGTCTCTCTGGATAATTATAGTTACTCATGAGTGCCTACGGTTTTCCTAGCAAGTGGGGAGTGGGGAAGTGGGAGGCAATCCCTATCCTGCAGAAGCTTCGAGCCTCCTGGAAGGAACTGGATTGATGTAAATGACACAGTAACCTTGTCCTTATCAGGTAGCAGGTGAAAAAATGTCAAGACATGGAGAGGAATACCATGAAGAGGAAGAGTGAACTGAAAGAATTCTGTAGACAAAGTAGTAGACTTACAGAGTTATGAGCTAAATTGGAAAAGGAATCATTCATGCATTGATCATATTTTTATTTGATTTTTTTAGAGATGGGGTCTTGCTCTGTCACCTAGGTTGGAGTGCAGTGGTGCAGTCATGGCTCACTGCACCCTTGATCTCCCAGGCTCAAGCCATCCTTCTCTATAGCTGGGGGCCACAGGCATCACTACCACACCTGGCTAATTTATTTTAGTTTCTGTATAGATGGGGTCTCCCTGTGTTGCCCAGGTTGGATCCTATATTATTGAACACCTACTCTATGCCAGTCTCTGTGTTGGACCCTTAGCACAGAAAGAAGCTGGCAGTCCGGTGAGGGACATGGACACTTACCTGTGATGCCACAGGATGCAAGCCAAAGCCAGTTGATGCCAGCGCTCAGAAGAAAGCTATGCCTATCTCAGACTGGTGATGGGTAAGTTGATCATAGAGAGCTTCCTGGAAGAGGTGATACCTGAGATGAATCTTAAAGGACGAGGAGAAATGAGCCAGGTGACAGATATCAATAGAGAAATGGCAAACAGAAGCCAGATAGTGGCAGATCTCGCAGACCACGGTCAAGGGCTTGCATGTTGTCCCAATGTGATTAATTTTTTCCTTCAGATCCAGCTCCTGGAATTTTGATACCAACATCTCCATTGCAGGAGAAGTCAGGGCTAAAAGTCAGAACTTCAGAATTATCCGCATTTGAAACCTAGAACATCAGAGTTTCAAGGGTTATTAGAAATTGTCTTACCCATCCTTAAAATACCCTTCTCCATTTTAAAAATGGAGAAGCTGAGTTCCAGGAAGGGGAAAGACCTTGTCAAGATTACAACAGGTCTCTGGGATCCTTTTCCAGATAATTTCGTCCTTTTAGTAGAAGGTTTTCTATGTGAATGATCAAATAAGGGAACTAACTACGTAAGCAGAGGAGGGTTAGCCTAACTGGAGGAATGAATGGCTTACAACAATGTTTTCTAGACTTCAGGCATTCTCAATCGGCATATATAAATTTTACCATGATCAATGACTTGATATTTTTACTGACTCCATTTTTTTTTGCTTTAATGTATTATTCAAAAGAAAACGCTTATATCACTTCCATAAACGGAAGTTGACCTTCTGTTGCTATATAAAGATGCAAACCTGAAAATTAACTCCATGAACGTCATCCTAAAATTCTAGCCAGATATGGTTGCTCACCTGAGGCCTACTCTCTCCTTTTTAAACAGAAAGATCATCAAATTTTGGAGAGGTGCTAAAGATATATTAGCACCAAATTGAGGCTTTTTGCTTGTTTTTATACGATTGGAAGAAAACAGAAAAGAGAATAATTTTTTTTTTTTTACTGTGTGATCAAGGTTATTAAGTAACATCCCCCAGTATCATCTAAAATATGTCATGCTTCAAAAAATACTGGACTAGAAGAGGTGAAATAAAATGTGTTATTACCACATGCCCCCAAAATAGGATATTGCAAGGATTTACTGATGTAAAAGAATGAGAAAATGCCAAACTGGCATATATTTGTTGAAAACTTTATTAAATAATCAGTCAAACCTATTTTAAGAAACTCTTTACAAGAACACTTTCAGTTTTGCTCCTCTGGGAATGAGGGTAGTCCCCTGCCCTGCACCCTGGGATGGTCATGAGGCTTAAATGAGAATGTCATATGTCCAAGGGCTGTGCTTGTACCAATGAGCTGTCTCCAGAAATTTCTGGATCATTTCTCCCACCACAGGAAGGAAACAGGGCATAGTCCCAGAGCAACACCTTCTGGGAAGTGAAGTCTTCTTGTGATGTGTGGGGCATCTTGAGGGCACAGCACAATCCAAGCTTGATTTAGGGCCAACCAGGTATCTGTCAACTCTGAAGTGCATGCCCTTGGAGGGACTCCTGGTCTTTTACCTTCCATAGGTCCTAGTTTGGGTTCTCCAAAAGCAGAACCTAAGACAGGAGCTGAGGTGCAGGCATTTTGTTGAGCAATGATCCCAGGAAGCAGGAATGAAGGAGAAGGGAGAAGAGAAAAGGAAAGGAGGGGAAAGAAAAAGTGATTTGGTGACTGCATGAGTTTGAAGATTAACACAGAATTCACCTTAGTACTATCCTACCCACAGAATGAAACTAAGATTATATGCACACTCCCATGCCCATTGGTGGAGGGTGGCCTTGGGTGTGGAGAGATGCTACAGGCACACTGGCATTGGATGTGGAACTGTCTACCACCCCAGTGCTGAAATCAGGTGGGCCAAGGAGACATGGCTCAGAGCACAAAAATCATTGCCTCCCTCTCCAACTGTGACAAATTTGGGGGCTATGGAAGTCAAAGGTAAGTTGCAACCCAAGAAGCAAACTTCTTTTTCTTTCTTTCTTTCTTTTTTTTTTTTTGAAGACAGAGTCTCGCTCTGTCACCCAGTCTGGAGTGTAATGGCGAGATCTCTGCTCACCACAACCTCCACCTCCCAGGTTCAAGCGATTCTCCTGCCTCAGCCTCCCAAGTAACTGGGATTGCAGGCACCCACCACCACACCAGGATAATATTTGTATTTTTAGTAGAAATAGGGTTTCACCATGTTGGCCAGGCTGGTCTCAAACTTCTGACCTCAGGTGATCCACCCACCTTGGCCTCCCAAAGTGCTGGGCTTATAGGCGTGCACCACTGCGCCTGGCAGCAAAGTTTTGTATCTTATTCTTAATGGTGGTGAAGGAAGGTGGTTGATGGAATGGATGGAGTCTTGCCTTAGAGTACTCTGACCTCTCTCCACACCCCACCAGGCCTTTCTCAAGGAAGCTGTCTCACCCTTCATCTTCTGGGGACATGCTCCAGTTGGAGAAACCTTTCTTTGGCCTGCCAGGACTCCACTGTCTATTTCAAGCTAACATTGATTTCTTATTTCCTTTGCTATATACCCAGGTGGAGAGGGCTCTTTAGGGCTACTGACTTTAGGGCTCAGTGGCCTCTTTCCACTTGTAATTTGGGATTTGAGTAAGTTGGTCTTGGTGGGGAGTGGAAGGAAAGGAGAGGAAATTGATAAAAGGCCACGGTCAGGACTCAAGGAGGAGCTACTTGTGCACCAGCTTCATTGTCTGTGCCTTTGAACCTCCCCCTGATCGTGGCCCTCTGAGCTTCTGAATGTTTAAAGCAAGGCACAGGTGGAAACCGCATGAGGTGAGGGGTGGGGGCAGGTTCCCTTTGCAAGTCTCCCTGCCTGCTTCTCTTCCCTCCCAGCATGTCTGAAAAGGATGTGGAAATGTCAATTGTCTCCTGGCTCTGTTACTTTGCTAACCCAATCAATCCATATGAAAAGCACAGATTAAATTGACTGATCCTCATATATTTAATGATTGCTGCTATTTGACCAGGATGCGTTTCTCAGGAAGTGCCTGTCACAAGCTATCGATGGTCTTTTAATCCCGAGTTACTTAGTGTTGGGCTTACTTTCTCCCCAAGATGGCCAGTCTCGGGTGATTCCTCAGCTTACACAGCAAAAAGCAAGATGCCAAATGGCTCTTCTTGATATTGGATGACTAGGTTTACTTCCTGGGATATGGATTTGTCAGCAGACACAGCTTCTTGCACATATAATTCCATGACTTCCCACTTTACCTCTGAAATTTCTAAGAAGGTGTCTGCTAATCAGAAAGGATGCTATGAGATTCTTAGATTAAAAATAAAAATTCTCTAAATTTGTCACTATTTGCAATGCTATTATGTGTGTTATGATAAGATTAGCTAGTATTTTTGAAGTCCTTGTTTTACATGTTTTATTTGACTTTATAGTCACAGAAAACCAAAAAGGTTGATATTTTTATTATCTCTATTTGGAGATGAGGATACTGAGGTAAAGAGGTCAAGGAACATTCCTGAGGTCACACAGCTAGCTCGTGGTGGAACTAGAATAGCGACCGTGCTAAACGGCTGCGCATACTGAGGGATTCACCACTGCACGAAGATAATAAAACTCACCTACACTGCTGACTGCTATGTGTGATGGCTACAAGCCCTGTGATGAGATCTGATCAAGATGCCAGATTTCATAATATGGCAGTTACAGTCTCCTTTATTCCTGAGGTTTCTCTCTCTCTCTCTCTCTCTCTCTCTCTTTTTTTTCAAACAGGGTCTCACTCTATGCCCAGACTGGAGTGGTGCATTGGTACAATCACAGGTCACTGAAGCCTCCACCTCCCCGGGCTCAGGTGATCCTCTCACCTTAGCCTCCCAAGTAACTGGGACTACAGGGACAAGCCACTAAGCACAGTTAACTTTTGTTATTTTTTTGTTTTGTTTTGTAGGGATAGGGTTTCACCATGTTGTTTAGGCTCGTCTCAAACTCCTGGGCTTAAGTGATCCCCTGCCTCGGCCTCCCAAAGCACTGGAATTAGAGGAGTGAGCCACTACATGCAGCCTCTCTGTCTGTTTGCAGCCTTTGTAATACAGAATTCCCAAGAAGGCCTGATTCCTGGTGAATGCCTTAATTAATAATATTGTAGGAACACTTGTTTTAGTCTGTTCAGGCTGCCATAAGGTACCATAGCCTGCGTGGCTTAACAACAGAAATTTATTTCTCACAGTTCTGGAGGTTGGAAAATCCAAGTTCAAGGGACTAGAAGGTTCAGCATCTGGTGACAGCCCAATTCCTGGTGCACAGATGGTGCCTTCTCCTGTGTTCTCACACGGTAGAAGGAGTGAGGGGACTCTCTGGGGTCTCATTTATAAGGGCACTAATCCCATTCATAAGGACCCCATTCTCATGACTTAACACCTCCCAAAGGCCCCACCTCCGAACACCATCACCTTGGGGTATAAGATTACAACACAGGAATTTTTGGGATACACAAACATTGAGTTCATTGCCAACACTTAATTGCACCATGTATATTTCTACCTTCTCTCCCCATCCAATCCACCCACTTTCTGTCTCCTTCTCTCTCTCTGCAACTGAGTCTGGTAGCACACCTTCTTACTCTCAATGTTTTAAAGACCTGTCTCATATATTCACTGAACAACAATTTACCAAGCACCCACCCCATGCTGACACTGTGCTAGGAAAAAGAAAGACATGGTTCCTGCTCCCAGGAAATCACAGTCTAGTTTAGGCGAATGTATAAAAACAGTTGCGGTAGAATGTAGGTCCTGTGGCAGAGACCTGGGGTGCTGTGGTGGCACTGAGGCAGCACGCTTCATCTGGACCACATGGAGAAGGCCTCCTGGGGGAAGTAGTGTTCGCACTAAGTCTTGAAGAGGGGGTGGCAATAGGCAGATGGAGAAAAGTTTGCTTTCAAGGACAATTGGTTTATTTGGAAGCATGGTTCGTTCCTTTGAGAAGTTTAGAATGGGGGCCGGGTACAGTGACTGGCTCACACCTGTAATCCCAATGCTTTGGGATGCCAAGGCCAGATGATTTCTTTTTTCTGTTTGTTTGTTTAGATAGAGTCTCGCTGTGTCGCCCAGGCTGGAGTGCAGTGGTGCGATCTTGGCTCACTGCAAGCTCCACCTCCCGGATTCATGCCATTCTCCTGCCTCAGCCTCCCGAGTAGCTGGGACTACAGGCACCCGCCACCACACCCAGCTAATTTTTTGAATTTTTAGTAGAAACAGGGTTTCACCGAGTTAGCCAGGATGGTCTTGATCTCCTGATCTCATGATCTGCCCTCCTCGGCCTCCCAAAGTGCTGGGATTACAGGCGTGAGCCACCGCACCCGGCCGGCCAGATGATTTCTTGACCCCAGGAGTTCAAGACCAGCCTGTGCAACACAGCAATATCCCATCCTTACAAAAGATTAAAAAACTAGCTGAGTATACTGGCATGCCCTTGTAATCCTAGAAACTCAGAAGACTGAGGTGGGAGAATTGCTTGAGCCCAGGAGTTTGAGGCCATAGTGAGCTATGATTGTGCCACTGCACTCCAGCCTGGGTGACAGAGCTCTGTTTCTAAAAAAAATATTAGCTGGTGCACAGTGGCAAGACATGGTGGGAGGCTGGGTAAAGAAGGAGGGAGTGGGGAGATCTAGGAAACAAGACTAGCAGGTTAAGCGCATTGGACTTCCATCCAATCCAGAGATCCATGGAAGAATTGTGGGCATGGCAGTGAGTGAGAGAAAGCATATAGCTCATAGCTGAGCATGTGGCTTCAGCCATGGAGGTTCAAGGCTGGACTCTCACTCAAGAGCTGTGTCACCTTGAGTTAGTGTGTGTCACACCTCACTAAGCCTCCAAGTCCTTATTTGTCAGGTAACAAAGGCATCTCAGAGGGTAGCTGCAAACACTAAAGGAGATAGAGAAGGCAACTTAGTACCAGCGTTGGAAACATAGTTAGTGCTAAATAAACAGCAGCTGCTTCCATGAGCAGATTTGCATTTTAGAAATTTTGTACTGGAAGGGATATATTAGAAGAAATCCAGGCTGGAAGTGGGGAGATAAATTAGGATCCCAATAGGACAAACAGGCATGAAATGGCAGGAGCCCGAGTGAAGGCATCGGCAGCGAATGGAGATTCTGTAATAGTCTGTTCTCACACTGCTAGGCAGAACTGTCCGAGACTTGGTAATTTATGATGAAAAGAGGTTTAATTCACTCCCAGTTCTGCATAGCTGGAGAGGCCTCAGGAAACTTACAGTCATGGCACAAGGCAGAGGAGAAGAAAGGCACCTTCTTCACAGGGTGGCAGGAAAAAGAAGTGTGGAGCAAAGCGGGGAAGCCCCTTATAAAACCATCAGATCTTGTGAGAACTCACTCACTATCATAAGAATAGCATGGGGGTAACTGCTCCTGTGATTCAATTACCTCCCACCAGGTCTCTCCCAGGACATGTGGAGATTATGGAAACTACAACTCAAGATGGGATTTGGGTGGGGACACAGCTAAACCATATCAGTTACTAAGGAGGAGACACGAAGCAATGGAGATGTTAAGGGGTCAAAGTGGCCGTCAGTGGTGAGAAATGGATGAGGGAGATGGAGACATCTAGGGTGACTTCCTCATTTCTGGTCACTCCCTGAGACAGTTATTATGGAAAAAGGCACAGTCTAGGGAGCAACATGAAGAGTTCCGACTGGGACGTGTTGGGTTTGAGGCACCTAACGGCTCCTCTGGGATGCTGCCTGAAGACAGATCTGGACTCCTGAGAACCTCCTCCTCCCTAAAGGGTTGAAAACTCCTCCTGGCCTGGGGCACAATTTGTTCTTCTTTTGTACCTTCCAGAGAATGTCCCTCAGGGCTGGTCTATCCTGTAAGGTGACCCTTTAAGGAACCGATGGGTTCTGCAAGAACCGTTGCAGAAGCTTCTCTGATCATTTACCAGCTCAGAGCTCTCTCTGTCTCCCTTGGGCTCTTACCACGTGGCTTCTTCTTTAGGGGCCATTTTGCAGGTGTTACCCACGGGCATGTTTGATACTCCTGTGCCTTGCCTCCACTAGATTATAAACTCCTGGGTGGGGGAACGACTCCTTTTCTCTCACATTCCTCCAACCCTAGCGCAAAGCTGGGATCTGTCAGCTGCCAACTGACTTACTGATGGGTGAATTCTGTCCCCGAGAGAAAACTCTGAGGCTTTCTGCTTTGTCTTCTGCATCTACAAAAATAGAGAATTTGCCCTTAATCCATGTGGAAGGGAACATCCGACCAGGAATGAGAGCCATGCAAAAGATCTTGAGACATCTGCCCTGAGCTCACAGGACCAGCATTGTTAACATGGTAGCTGATGGCATGGAGGTCCCCAAGCCCTCCCCAGGGAGCTCTCAGAGGCAGATGCATTTGTAGCTCAGCCTTGACTCCTGGTTTGTAAACACATAGTTGTAGAGTCCCAGTTTCTGAGAAGGTGAAGACCATGTAAGAGCTGCTTCATTTTATGGCTTTATCCCACCCTTTCTTACCCTGACCTTCCATACATCATTCTTGACTCCTCCCACCCCACATTTCTGCCTTCTGTATTTGATCTATGGACTATAAGTAGATATAATGAAATGCCAAGTTTCTTTAAAAAGAATCCTCCCTCCCCTGCTCACTGCCAACACCAAAGAGTTGACCTGGGGATCGTCCAATAACAGGCAATAATACTCTGCTCGCTTGTGTTGGGCTGGGGCATGTTGCCTGCCTAAAGTCTTGAAGACCTGGAGTCCCTGTTTGCTACGTGGTTTCGCTAACCATTTCTCTTAACCTGTATTTATTTTCATTTTGCTCACAGGAAGCCACAAATAACTTGTTTAAAGGTAACATGAAAAACTGAGCAAAGAGGCTCCCTTCCCTTCCCTAGCTCCTGCTTCAGCAAAGAGACAAACCTGGAGTAAGAAGGACGTTGGTCTTGGTCCTTTCTGGCTTGCAAGTGTGACCCCAACAGGTCGCATGGAAGAGCTCTGTTCCTTTACTTGTGGGGAAGGTGAGCTCCAGGGTCCCATGAGCCTAGAGTGTCTGCTCCTTTCTAACCCAGGACTTTAACCTCCTTCATTAATCAAATTAATCAAAGGGTTACAAGGTCATCTCATAGTTCCCTTATCAGGGCTTCCACCTTCCCTTCTGTAAAATAATGGATTAGATCAGGGGTTCCTATTGGAAGAGTTTACATATCGAAACTGACAAGCAAGAGAAGGTTGGCAAATTCTACAGCCCTCTTTCTTCTGGCTTAATTTAGAGGTGGCTCCAGGAGCAATGCTCTGAGGTTCCATGGAAGTCGTGATCTTGCTCTGCTCCCAGCCCACCTCTCCTGCAAAGTCTAACCAGACCATTAGCTGCAGGCCACTCCCTCACCCCTACCTGTGCCTATACAATTATCTGTCTGTAAGAGAGTTTCTCAACCTCGACACTATATTTTGAACCAGATAGTTCTTAATTCCTTGTTGTGGAGGCTGTCCTATGCATTGCAAGATGTTTAGTAGCATCCCTGGCCTCTACCCACCAGATGCCAGTAGCAGCTCTCCCTAGTTGTGGCATCTCCAGACATTGCTGAATGTCCCCTGGGCAGGGGGACTGCAAAATCACCCCTGGTTGAGAATCATGGTCTATAACATTATTGAATCAGGCTGTACTTATTATTTGTCTCTTGCAGCAACTCTGGGTCCAGACTGTGATTATTCATTTCTGTGGCACAGAGTAAGCCCCTGGAATTAATGACATTGGTGAGAGACAGTAGATGTCTGGATCAGATGAACTTTTTGTACTTCTTGCACCATATTCATCCTTTTATTAATAAATATTTGTTAATCACTGGTAGGTGCCTGGTACCTCTGTTCTGAGGGCACACTACAGAATGTGGCAGTCAAGGACAAGGACCTTGTGGAACTTTCTTAAAGTCCAGTAGGGATAGGGTGGTGGCAGGAGATATGCAATGAATAAATAAGCAAGATAATTTCTAGCAATAATTAGCCCCATGAAGAAAATGTTTAAAGGGCCAAAGATAGAGAGTGATTAGGCTGCAGCTGTCTCAGACTAGGTGGTTATACGGGTCAACTCTCTTGGAAGGTGTCATGTGGGCTGTTGCTAAAACTCAGGACGGCAGAGGTGCTTGTAAAATATTCACCTTTGCTATTCATCCATTTCCTACTACCTGGCACTTAGTAGGTGTTCAGTAAATGTTTGTAGGTGGGGTGAATGCTGTCTCTTTTCTGTGCAAGGAAGTGAGTGCTGCCGATACCCATTGCCCTTTGAATTCTAGTGTAAGTTCTAGAAACATCAGCCAAAAGGGTGTGAGTGTACAATGTCTGTGGGCAAAGTCTGAATCAACCCCTGAATCATCCTGTCTCCATTAGGTTCTGTTTTTACAAAAGAGAGTTTCTTTGAAATAGACGGGACAGTAATCGCCTCTCCAAATCAATCGTTTAATCATACGTCAATCATCGTAGTTATTTAAAACCTGAAACCGCATCTATACACTCTGGCCATTTCCCGGCCCAGGTGTGAACCCCAGGAACCGCTGCGGGAAATATTCGAGCTTCCCACTCAGTCATCTACCTCGCGATCAAATGCGCTCTGAGGATGGGGTAACAAGACTATTGTGCTTGGATAAGAAGATCCCCATCCCGGCCCCCACCCCGCAGCAGGGGGGAAGGAAAAAGAGCTTAATCATTAATAACACTAACTTGCATTTCTAGAGCCTTGAAAATGAGAAATTTGCCCTTTTTTCCCTGGGAGTAAATTGGGTCAGAGTGTTCCCAGAATTTACATTTCAATTAAAAATACAATAATAACACATTGTGCTAATAGTGAATGATTCCGACTCAGGGGAAGATGACACCGCCCGCTACTTTGTTAATGAAAAGCCCCCTTCATTCGGACGGGCCACACATCAGCGGTAACAAATCCCCTGTCTAGTTCTGGGTCTCGGGCCGGGTGGAATGGGCAGGGAGGGGTGGGGCTGGGGGAGGTAAGCGAGTCACCACCGCCCTGCCCGGGCTTCCAGGAGAGGCAGGCGAAACAGGCTGCCCAAAGCTGGCCTTTGGTTCTACCCCCAAGTCCAGCTTTCAAAACTAAACCTGACTATGCTTTGAAATCAAAGCTTTAAAAAATTAAATCAATTGAGATTTTTTGGGTTTGCATTTTGGGTTTGTTTTTGTTGTTTTTATATCAGCTATTGCTGATGGCATCGGAGAGCTGCCATGGACCCCTCCCCCAGGCCTTTGTGAGTAGATTTAACTTTAAAAACATCTCCCGTTAGCCTCTGAGTCTGGAATCCGATAGAAACTTCAGCCCAGGGCTGCAGGCAACCTGAGTGCCTGGTCTTGCTGCTTCTTTGAGAAAAAGCCACTTGTCTGCCCAGGATCGTCGTGGTGAAGCTAAGGCCGTGGCTTTTTTTGAGAAGGCCCCTGCCACACTGGTTTTTAGAGTTGGTCTACGAATCCCGCAGGCTTGTGTCCTTATCCAGATGTAGATGATCTGGGAAAGTAAAAGCAAAGATGGCCCCAGCAGGAGGGCCCCTCGGAGGCTGCTGCCTCCAAGCAGGAAGGGGGTTTGCCTCAACAGAAACAGGTGGAAGATTTTTGCTCACAGATTGTTTCTGAAACTAAATAATCCAGTTTAGTTCTGTTCTCATTAAAAAATAAACTTATTTTCTATTTTTTACTTTTTCACTATGGGGTCTCGCTATGTTGCCTGGGCTGGTCTCAATCTCCCGGGCTCAAGCAATGCTCCCTCCTCAACCTCCCAAAGGGCTGGGATTACAGGCATGAGCCATCGTGCCTGGCCAAAAAACAAACTTTATGTGTGGAAGAAAGACTATCACTCAGCACTCTCTCTCCAGGGGAGGGAGGACTTCAACAGCGTGTGTACATGCAGTGGGCTGGCCGCCTTCAGGGAACCATGGATGTCGGGATACAGACCCCAAATCAAATCAGGTGATGCAACAGAACCCTGGCAGGCCTGGCGTCCCTATTTTTCCCATGGGCTAGGCCAAGTAAAGTAAGGGGAACATTCTAGGATACGTTAAATGCAGGCAGCAAATGCAGCTGGTGCCTTCCATTGTGCATTATTAAAAATCTCTTAGTAAATTAAAAAATGTGTCTATATAAAGAATGAAGACGAAATGCCTCAAATTCCTAAGATATTGGAAACTAGAAATGCACTCTCCTCCAAAAAACAGGCCAGGCATGGTGGCTCACACCGGTGATTCCAGCACCTTGGGAGGCTGAGGTCGGTGGATCGTTTGAAGTCAGGAGTTCGACACTAGCCTGGCCAACATGGTGAAACCCCTTATCTACTAAAAATACAAAAATTAGCTGGGCATGGTGGCCCGCACCTGTAATCCCAGCTACTAGGGAGGCTGAGGCAGGAGAATTGCTTGAACCTGGGAGGCAGAGGTTCCAGTGAGTTGAGATCGTGCCACTACACTCCAGTCTGGGCGACAGAGCAAGACTCCATCTCAAACAAACAAACAAGCAAACAAACAAAAAAACTAACAGTGAGTGCCTTGCAGGTCTTCTGCAGCCCAACTGACATGGGATGGGCCAGGAACTGGCCTTGACTGCAGGCTCCTCTTCACCTCTGTAAGAGAACTGCAGAGCTCCCCTATCCTGAGCCTGGGCCTCTCTCTCTCAGTTTCTGAATCACTGAAGGAAGACAAAGGTCACCGAGGTTCAGGTCCTCAAGTCTGAGGTCTCATCATTATCAGAGTGTAATTAGCACTCTCAGATAGTAACACTCAGTTTGCTATACTTCTCATTTTACCCCAAAAGGTAGGCCGAGGTACCCTGAGTAGAGATGATACAGGGAGGTGGCATTAACTAACGTTGGTCGATTATTTCTCTTTCATCATCCTTAAGAATCCAAGCCCCCACACTGAGCCTGGCCCTGAGAACCCAGCCACACCTCACCATCTGATAATATTTGAGGAGCCAGATTTTGACTCTTTCTGTCTTTCTGATCACCTGCCTGGATGAATGCTAGCTTGTCTTTGATGCCTCTCTTGTGTTTTCCAATCTCGTTTTTAAATAAATATCAGGTCCCAGGCTCAGAGCTTTGAACAGGCAACAGTATCCAGTGAAAATTAAAACAAATTGTTTTGTGCTAATTGAATTATTTTTAATTCATTGCAAGTATGATGTCAAAATGTACACCATTGTTGTTTCATATATAGCTTAATAGTGCAAGGCTCATAGTGAACGAGGCTTATCATAAACAGCAGGCCCCTGGGGTTGACCCACTCAACCCCAGAATGTTAGTTCCCTGAAACAACCACTGTCAATTTTTATAACTGTTCCTTCTGTATTTTTTCCCTCTGTACTTTTAAATGATATGCTGATACTACTCTCTCCTGATTTTCTGGACATCACAGGTAGATATTATTAATTTCCCACTATGAATGAGTGGTTGTGTCTTTCTCACATGTATCTCCCCTCTTTCCAACTCCCCACCAAAAGTTTATTGCATTTTATTTTAGTATTAAATCCAGATTTAGTGTTTTATTATGATGAATGGGCAGAGACCATTCCCAGCTTAGTTGAGTAGTGTTTTAGGATGTCATTCTTTCCTGGTCTCTGCCTCCTTTTGCTGGGCTTTCTTTGACTGTCTGGGTGACTCTTCCCACACCCTCCAGGAGCTCTGTACAAAGGCCTTCAATCCAATTTTACACCCGGCCACCCCTGTCAGTTAAGCTGTCAGCTCCATTTTTTCCTGGAGACATCCCTCCTGGAGTTGTTCATCCTATGACCCCATCCGATCTCAATGCTCCCCAGGCCTACAACACAGCTGTCATCAGGGACTTCCCTCTGCTGTTGTTCTGTGCAGGAGCCCTACAATCGGGACCCATGTCTTCAGTTTTCTTGATTTACTCCTTTGTTTTGGTGGAGTATATCCTCTGATATATTCCCCATAAAGGGTATTTTGGAGGGAAATTTTCAATATGTTACATACCTAAAAATAAGAATTATTAATAGATTATATTGGATTGATAGTTTGGCTGTGTATAAAATTCAAGAGTCAAGGTAATTTTCTTTCCAAATTTTATAGCCACTATTCTAGTGGCTTCCAGTGTTGCTGAGGAAAACTCCATTGCCTCACTGATTCTCAGTTTCTTATGTATGTGACCTGGGTTTTTGCTGTTGTTGTTGTTACTGTTTAATTTTGATCTTTGTTTTCTCTTTGGAAGATTTTGGGCTTTTTGCTCTATTCCTGGTGCTCTGAAATTTCATTGGGATACTCCTTGGTGTATGGTTGTTCATTTATTCTGTTAGGTGCTCAGTGAACTCTTTCAATCAGAACACCAAAGTCTGTACTTTCTGGGAAGTTTTCTTGCATTATTTCTTTAATAATTTTCTCTCCTCTGTAGCTTTCTTTCTTTTCTTTTCTTTTCTTTTTCCTTTTTGGTCTCTGGACTGGAATATCTATTTTTCAGATGGCAAACCTAAATGAATCCACTAATTTTCTTATCCTTTCTCTGCTCTCCTCCATCATTTTTGGCCTTTTTTTCTTAATTTCTGGGGGTTCCTTTTTATAGTTTTGTGTTTCTATTTCATGGATGGAATATCTTTTCTTATCTGAATTATAACAGAAGCTGCCCACACAATGTCCTTTTGGGGGTCTTACTATTTTAGTGCACACAGGCCAACTTCTCATCACCTAAGGAGAGTGTGACACCCGCATAATAAAACACCAAGAATTGGTCACTGTTGTTAGTTGCATTTTCAACTTTTACAGTGTTATAAAATTATTTTGATAGTGGAAGGACTGATTTCATTATCAACCTCCCCAAATAATAAATATTCCATCTTCTGGGAAGCAAGAGGAGTGGTCCCTGGCTGGAGATGGTGGGAGAGGGACTCCGATTCTAATTCAGACTTTCTGTCAATCCACCTGACTTTAGCCCTACCTTAACTCTCATCTCTCCAGAAGCCTTTCCAGGGTATCATGGATCAGAACTGCTCAATTCTTTGCTTCTTTTTTCCCAGGCCTACATGTCAGTTAATCTTAATCCATTTTCTCACTAGCCTCCAAAATTTTGTTGATATCTACCATTTGCTCTCTGCTCCTATTCTGTTCTTTTTGGCACTGTGGATTTATGCCTTTTTGTTTTTTATTTCTTAACTGTCATTTTATGAGGTTTTGGGAATGCATAGAGTAAAGCATTTGTGGCTAATCCATAGTGAACTTCCCTTGGGCTTATTTTTATGGTTACTGTCTACTGATGAGGTATAATATTCATCTTCCAGTTTGGGCAACAATAAAAAGTTTTCTTTAAAATAAATACTTTCTCTTTCTACAAAAGTGAGTCAATTCATTTAAAATATTAAATATATTGTGGAATATGGCCAAAATCACGATGGTACGAAGAAAATGACAGGAATTTGAGATTTACGGAATTAGAACCTAGTATTCTCTTGCTGCAGCAGATAAGGGAACCCTCTGTGGGGCTTTCTTCCCTGGAATGGCCACTGACTCTGATGCTGAGGTGCTCACTGAATTCATAATCAGAGACGGCAACAATGTCCCGTAAGTCAAGGTCAGAGTAGGCCTGGGAATGTGTGACCCCTAAAGACTGACTAACTTCAAGACTAACTTCAGGATGGGCCCATGGGGAAGGGAGTTGAAGTTGGGAGCACAGCCAATATGTGGTTTCTGGCCACTTGTGATAGGTCACTGCCTGGTCATCTGGCCTGAGGTCAGTGTGGTTCCTGTAGCAGTGTGACTCAATGTGATCCTCTGATTGGGGAAATGAGACGTGCCCAGGGCCCTGCTAACAATACTCCTGGACACATTCAAGCATCAGAGTGGACTACAGAGGTTGATGCAGGGGCTGTTTCTGAGTGGACCTGGTACTTCTTCGTCAACCATGCTGATGACCCAGGCAGCTGAGCAGTGGAGATGGAGCATTCTCACGGTGTCCACCTCCCAGGAGCCACTTCATTTTTACCAACGTCTCAGGCACACTGGGCTGTATCTGCTACCTCTACCGGCAGAGAACCCAAGCCAAGTGAAGTGGGCCGATGTCCTCGCTCAGTTATTGCACTTCCATACTTCAGCAGGGTGGAAAGGCGGGATTTCCATCCTGTGTCGAGTAGATATCCAGAAGTAGGGGCTGGCTGGGGATCTGCTTGTGCTGTTTGGGCATGTGGTGGTGTGAATAAAGGGCATTGATGAGTCTTTGTGTCTAATGAAAAGAAATCATTCGTGCAGCTCCAGAGGTTCTGGCTGCAGATTGCCTGGGGGTTATTTGTTCATTTAAGTGAATGAAGTAACGGACAGTGCAGATGTCTGAAAATTGCCAGGTTTGTTCTCTTTTTGCTTACCTGGCCCTCCTGGGTACCATTACTCTTCAGCACCCACTGCAAGGGCGATTTCGCCAATCTATCTCTGTTAGGTTAAATCAATCTGCTCCCAGGCTGGGTAATGGGAATGGAGAGAGAAGGAGGTTTCCTTGGTCTTTAGGCACAAGCTGGGGAGCCAAGAAGGAAGCCCAGTCCTGGGACTCTGGTTCTCCTTTGAGGGTATGCAGTTGTCAAAGCAGAGAAGGTTCCAGTGGGAAAGGAGCTTAGAGGCTAGGGTGGAAAGGAGAGGCTGAGTGGATGTGACTTTGGGTTGTTTTTATTTCAAGATAGCAGCTTCATTGTTATCTGTTTTACTTTTTCATTTATTTATTTATTGTTTTTTTGAGACAGAGTCTCACTCTGTCACGCAGGCTGGAGTGCAGTGTCATGAGCTCAGATCATTGCAACCTCTGCCTCCCAGGTTCAAGCGATTCTCCTGCCTCAGCCTCCCGAGCAGGCATGTGCTGCCACACCCAGCTAATTTTTGTATTTTTAGTAGAGATGGGGTTTCACCATGTTGGCCAGGATGGTCTGCCTCTATCTCTTGACCTCGTGATCCACCTACCTCAGCCCCCCAAAGTGCTGGGATTATAGACGTGAGCCACCGTGCCCAGCCACCTGCTTTACATTTTAAGTTTCTGAAAAGGATTTTGATAGATATAGTTGCTATACATTAATTTGAAAACCATTGCCCTGACCCAACCTGCTCCCTGTACAGAGCAGATATCTGATGCTTTGAGAGATCAGTGTTGTCATACCTTGAGCCTGGTTTTTGTCTTATATGAACATACAAAGTGTGTCCAGTTGTATTTTACAAAAATGGCAATAGTAACAGTTCAGGTCTAATATGCTCTTTCCACATTTTGTCACTCACTGTCAAAATATGGAGGCTATTTCTCTCCCCTTGAACCTGGGCAGGCCTTTTGACTGCCTCAGTGAATAGAAGGTGGTGTGAGTGACGCATGACTTCTGTGGCTAAGTCAGAAAAAGGGCTATGACTTCTTCCTGGCTCACTTGCTCTTTTTCTCTGTCTCTTTGGATATTGTGCCTTTAAAGCCCTGAGCTGATGTGTACAAAGTCTGGTTACTGTTAAGCCACCATGCTGCAGAGACCAGCTAGGGATCGAGAGGCTCCAGCAGCCCCGGCTTTCCCAGCTCCAACTAGCTGAGCCCATGCACCACGCAAGTGAGTGTGGAAGGCAGCAGGATAATTCCAGCTCCAGCCAGTCTGATTGCAACCCTTGCCCACCCACCCACCTCCCATGCAAGAACTACCCAGTTGAGCCCAGTCAACCCCTAGGTGCATTGAGAGAGAATAATAAGTCATTGTCATTGCTTTAAGGAGCATTTTGTGGTGGTTTGTTAAGCAGAAAGAGACAGCCAGAACATTAGCAAGTACACCATGGTGAGATGGGATGATCCAACATCTTCACCTTCCGGAGGAAGATCTAAGATTTTCCCTCTTCTTCATTTTCTCCTCTCACATCTGAAAGATCTGTCCCATAGGGATCAGTTCAGTCTAGAGCGTTGGACTTGATGAATACATTTCTTCTATGTCTTTGCTTGTTTCAAAGGGAAAGAGTCTGGCTGGGCTGGATATTAAAGTTATCATCAGTGTCAGTGTATTTCGTTGGGTTGTATGAAGGCTGGCTCACCTTCAGCCTGTAAACTTTTTTGCTTGATAGGGGTCTATTGATTACTTGTTACCTTCCTGCCACTGTGCTGCTCATCCCAGGAAAGGAAAAGTAGGTGGAGCCCAAAATCTACCTTCAAGGGGCTTTTCATCTTACAGAGGAGATGAAGATCACAAGGACTAACTTGAAAAGAGATGTAATGGAATGAAATAAATAGAAAGACAAGCCTGGTGATGTGCAAACTTGGAGTAAAAGGTAAGTTTTACTTGGGGCTTTTGGGAAGACTTGAATCTGGCTTTAGGGCCTGATAGGAATTTGCTTGGGAAAAGGGCAGGCAGACAGAGAAAGCCTGAATGAAGCTTAGGTATGGAACTGTGTTTGGGGGATTGGGAAGAAAAAGTATGGAAAGGGATTAAAAGTGGCAGATGAGATTAGCTGGGGAGAGAAAAGGACTATAAAACCCAGGAAGAAATGCAGTTACTACATCAAAACTAAGCATTTGATTTGTTCAAAGACATTATGGACAATCAGCTGAGGTTGACAGCCTGGGAGAGCAAAGGCCTAGGCAATGCACGGGGGCCGACGTGCCCAGGGGAGATGCTCAACCTCCTGATAATCAGCAAAATAGAAAGAAAAACAGGTGGGTTTCATTTGATTCCCATAGGATTGTAAAAAAAAAAAAAAAACCTAGAAAAGTTGAATAATACCAAATGTTGATAATGATGTGGGCACATTATACGACCAGTCATGGACTCCTGGTGGCCTATGAATCGACATGGCCACCCTGGACAGTAATCTGGTTTCAAGTATGAAACTGAATATATGTAGACCTTGAAATCTTTTCATCTCGGCTCTGACCTCACCCCCGGGCAAACTGTTCTAGATATACCAGGGGCCAGTTGCTGTGGCTCATGCCTATAATCCAGCACTTTGGGAGTCTGAGGCAGGTGGATCAACTGAGGTCAGGAGTTTGAGACAAGCCTGGCCAACATAGTGAAACCCCGACTCTACTAAAAATACAAAAATTAGCCAGGCGTGGTGGCACACGCCTGTAATCCCAGCTACTCGGGAGACTGAGGCAGGAGAATCGCTTGAATCCAGGAGATGGAGGTTGCAGTGAGCTAAGATAGCACCACTGCACTCCAGCCTGGGTGACGGAGTGAGACTCTCTCTGTCTCTCTCTGTCTCTCTCTCTCTCTCTCTCTCTCTCTCTCTCTCTCTCTCTCTATATATATATATATATATACACACACACACACACACACACACACACACACACATATACACACACATATATATATATACACACACACACATATATATACCAGGATACTCACTGCAGCAGTTTCTGAGGCAGGGAGCTGGGGGTGATCTGGTTATCCATCCCTAGAGCAACTCAAAGATGAAAATTCTGTGGAGATGTGCATTTAGAAGTAGAATAGATCCATCTTAAAGACACGGAGTTTAGTGGAAAGTCAGAAACAAAGAGTTCTACAGCTCTATAATTTATATTAATGTAGGACAGAGACACAGAAAACACTCTGCATTTTACTAGGAAACATATTCGAGAGAATATATATCAAACATATGACTAGGGTGCCTAAGAAGAGGTGAGGGAGGATCCAGGGGATCAGAGATTTAAAATAAAATAAAATAAAATAAAATAGAATGATGAAAATAGTGCACTGGGCACATTGGCTCACATCTGTAATGCCAGCACTATGGGAGGCCAAGGCAGGTGGATTGCTTGAGCTCAGGAGTTTGAGACCAGCCTGGGCAACGTGGCAAAACCCCTTCTCTACAAAAAATACAAAAACTAATCAGGCATGGTGGCTCATGCCTGTGGTTCCAGCTACTTGGGAGACTGAGATGGGAGGATTGCTTGAGCCCAGGAGGTTGAGGCTGCAGAGAACAGAGATTGCACCACTGCACTCCAGCTTGGGCAACAGAGTGAAACCCCGTCACAAAAAAAGAAAAAAAAATGGGTGGACCACTTACCTAGGAGTGGGCTGTCTCAAATCTTGGCACCTGAAGTTAGAAAAACATAAAATGGTAAGAAAATGATTAAACACACACACAGCACCAGGCAGAAAGGTGGGAGGTCAGTAAGTGTGGTTTTTGTTTTGTTTTGTTCTGTTTTGTTTTTTAAAGGAGGTCTCGCTCTGTTGCCCAGCT
The DNA here is from genome assembly GCF_024542745.1 of Macaca thibetana thibetana. NCBI lineage: Eukaryota > Metazoa > Chordata > Mammalia > Primates > Cercopithecidae > Macaca > Macaca thibetana. The sequence goes on from NC_065597.1 coordinate 40,938,075, forward strand.
GTAGTGCGCTGGCTTGGTTCTCTGCAACCTCTACCTCCCAGGTTCAAGCAATTCTCCTGCCTCAGCCTCCCCAGTAGCTGGGATTACAGGCGTGTGCCACCACATCAGGTTAATTTTTGTGTTTTTAGTAGAGTGTTTTGCCATGAGCCAGGCTGTTCTTGAACTCCCAACCTCAGGTTATCTGCCTGCCTCGGGTTCCCAAAGTGCTGGGATTATAAGCATGAGCCACTGTACCTGGCCAATAAGAGTGTTTTGAATGAGTAAAGACAGCCACGTGGTGTTCAGGTCATTTCCGGGCTTTTGTCATTTTAGGGCCCTGCAAGATGAGAACTTGGGCTCATCAGAGAAAGGTGGAACCATTTGCTGTGTGCTCATTTGAAGGCTCAAGGCTTACAACATGTTTGGCAAAGATTTCCATCCAGTCTGGTTAAAATGACTTGGTGCCTCTAGGGGGAAGCAAGTATTATCTGAAAAAATTCACTTACATGAAACTGCTCCTCCTCTGACAGGGGTGGAAAAATGAAGCCTTCCTGTAATTGTATGTAAATTGGGCTTCTAAAGTGCTTGAAAAGTTTGGAGTCTTGAGTAGGCTAAATGTCACCCCCTGCAAGTTTCTTCACCCTCTTAATTTGCTTAGTAAATCTCTTTTTTTCAGAGTGTGAATTACAGTAAAAGTGGTTTATCTCTTTGGCATTCTGTCAACCAGCCCTGGGGTGCAGGACCATGGAAATGATAATGGATGCTATTGGTGGTGACCCCAGGCTTTCCCAGGATGTGGCAGGCTTCTGAGTCATCTTAGAAAGTTGAAATGAATTTCTGCAGAGTTTTAGCTTTGAATAAATGTTATATAAACTGAGCCTCGGAGAACTGGCTATTTGTGTGTGATGGTACACTTGGAAACTATTCAAGCAAGGATTTGACTGGCCAAAATACTCATCTCCACTAATCACTGATGGTTAGAAATGAAAGTGAAGGAAGAGTACGCTCGCTTTGTGTGTTTTCTGTTATGGCTCAGTCACCTTGTGGTGGATTCGAGGTGGCCACAGATTCTTGTCACTTTCCCCCCTGAGAGGTGGAGTTTATTTTTCTGCCCCTTTGAAAGTGGGCTGCCTCTGACTGCTGTAACCCTAGACTGTGATGGAAGTGACAGAATGCCAGGCCTAGATTTAAGAGGGCTGGCGATTTCCACCTTGGCTGTATTGTAACACACAGTCTGTAACACCACACTCATGGTCGTGGGCCCAACCACCTGCCAGGAAGTCAGAGCTGGCCTCATGGAGAGACTACATGGAGAGAGGGAAGGCCCAGCCTGCCAGCCATCTCTGCCCATGTGCCGGGCATAGGAGAAAAGTCATCTTAGACGATGGCTGCATCTGTCTGAGAGATCCCAAACAAGAAGAGTAGAATGGTAACCATAATAACTGACTGGTGCTTTAAGCTACTAGATTTCGTGATTTGTTAGGCAAACAATAGGAACTGAAACAATACTATTTTTTTCCCATTAATTTTTTGTGGATGCATAGTAGATGTATGTACTTCTGGGGTACACAAGATGTTTTGATAAAGGCCTGCAATGTGAAATAAGCACATCATGGAGAATGGGGTATTCATCCCCTGAAGCATTTCTTCTTTGAGTGACAAACAATCCAATTACACTCTAAGTTACTATTGAGGAAACAATACTTGGTTTTGTTTTCAACTGAGAAGCTATCAAAAAATACATTAATTCATATAAAAACAATCGATAACTCCCTTACATAAGTAGAATTTTTATTAATGTTTTTCAATTTCTTAAAAATATTTTATTTTGGTAAAACTCACATAGCATAAAATTTACAATTTTAACAATTCTTATGTGTATAATTCAGTGGCATGAAGTACAATCACATTGTTGTGGAATCATCACCATTCTCTGTCTCAGAACTTTCTTAGCATCCCAAATCGAAACTCTGTACCGATTAATACAAACTGCCCATTCTTCCTTCCCCAGTCCCTAGCATCCAGCATTCTACTTTCTGTCTCTATGAATTTGACTACTCTGGGGGGATAATCCTTGTGGTTTTAACCTCTGTTTTGTAAAACACCTTATCCACAGTGATAATTTTACGTACTGAGTCATGTGATGCCCAGATATCTGATCAAACATTATTCTGGGTGTTTCTGAGAGGCTGTTTTTGGATGAGATTAACATTTAAACCTGTAGACTGAATCAAACAGATTGCCCCTCTGTAATATGGGTGGGCCTCATCCGATCAGTTGAAGGCCTGAATAGAACAAAAGTCTGACCCTCTGCTGAGTAAGAGAAAATTCTCTGGTCTGACAGCCTTCAAAGTAGAGCACCAGACCTTCCTGGTTCTATAGAAGCTTCCAGTCCTTGGACTGGAACATCAGCTCTGCAGATTTTGGACTTGCCAGCTTCCATAATCATGTGAACTAATTCCTTATAACAAATAAACTATTTTTACATTTATATCTACATTCATGTATTACCTATGGGTTCTGTTTCTCTAAAGAACTCTGATATACCCCCTATGGCCTGTATTGAGATTTTTCACTGCAATATGGCAATTTGGAAACCAAGTTAGATCTAATGTTTCCACCTAATATTTGTTGCTATTACTCATTTATGCCATATTCAGACACAGATGTCTGCAGGGGCTTCCTTGGTAAGAAAGGAAGAAGCTGTTTTCTTGAAGGTGACTAGGAGAAATCAATGGGTAGTGTAGTATGTCTTTGCAATAGTTTCAGCTGAAACATCTGCTTCCCAGTAATGACTCAAATTCTCCATGTTTAGGCCACCTACCAGACTAACCAGAACCAGACACATGGAGAAGATAAAGTAAAGCAAAAGTGGAAGGCTAACAGTCAAAGATGGACTTGTGTGTTCAGATTTAGAGACACTACATTTATCTAATAGTCATTAACAGCTTCCTTCCAAGTCTTACTCCCCTTTGTAGGCAAGCAAAGAATTGGTAAGTTAGCCAGTGAAGCCCAAGGGAGCTCTATCACCATCTTACCCTTCAAGGAACTGGAAAATGCTGCTTGCTAAACTACACTGAACTATTTTTATCTTCATATCTGCCTACACAGGTAGTATTTTCTCCCTGTCTGCATTCATACTTGGTAAAGTTTTGCTTTGAAATACAGGAAAAGGGATCAACAAATGTGATCTGCTCCACACCATTGTAATTGAACTCTCTTGTGTTTTTCACAAATGGTTCATGTGTGTTCATCTCTGGATTAGTGAGGCTCAGGCCAGGAAAGCAGAATCCAGCCTAAATACAATAACGAAACGAATTTAATGTAGGGGTTGTTTACACAGGTGATAGAAGAGGGAGAAGCTAAGCAGGGGACAGTGTGAAAATCAGATTAGAAATTGCAGGAAGCCACTTCTGCCTCTAGGTCAAAGGGAGGAGGTGGATCGCTAGAGTCCAAGATGGAAGCTGGAATCACAGTGGGCTGTCAGATTCTAATTCCAGAATCTGGAATTAGGGAGGGCAGTAAATCCCTGCCTGGGACCTCTCCTAAGGCAGAAGGGAAGAAGTGCACTGGCTCCTTTGATTCCTACTGCTTTCCCACTTCCACCAGGATCTCCCATTGGCTGAACCCAACTGGAGACCAAGTGACACGGAAACCTGGGATGCAGCCTGCAGAAATCAGTTCTCCTAGCATCCACAGCAGAGGATGGGTGAAACTGGCAAATAGTTTCCTAAGCTAAGACTGAGCCCCAAACAGGTATGCGATTCACACATGAAAACCAAAACAACAACAACAAAACCTTTTTAAAATCAATATTTCGTAGACAATTTGAAAGAGTCAGACTTTGGTGTAAACCTTGGTTTCTTCATTTGCTAGCTGTATGACATTGGGTGAATTTTTTAATCTCTCTGAATCTCAGTTGTAAATAAGAATAATTATAGTACATTTCTCAAAAAAAGTTAGGAGATATTGTGAGGAAAAGACCAGGCTTTAAGTATGGTTTTTAACATTTTACTTGAAGTCTACATGCAGAAAGAAATAAGGGCTCCCAGGTTGAGCTGGGGGCTTTCCCACCTTAGTTCTTCACATATACATCTTACCAGTTTTCTTTTATGTATAAATGCAAGCTTTGCATTTATAGATAATACCTTAATACAATGGATTAAGTATATAATAATCCATTATACATGTATTTATACACAAACACAAATAATTTTAGACATAAATACAATTCATAAATATGATATCCTCCACCTCCGCCCCACATACCCCTTTCAGAAAAATACAATCCGTAAATATAATATCCTCCACCCCCACCCCTCACACGCCTTCCAGAAAATGCTTTAGAATCCCTAGGAAAAAAAGAATCTTGTATTCACAAGTAAACAAACTTCAAAAGGATTTGAAAAGACATTCAAACATATATTTTGAAAATAAAGGGAGTCACAGTAAATGAGATCAAATATACATTTGAAAAGAAATTCAAATGTCCCTTTAAAAAAAAAGAAGAGTCCTTTGCTTAGTTCAGAAGAACAAAGGGGAAGAAGACCCTACAGGGTCCTGAGGGTTGTTCAAAGAGGTGAAATTGTAAAGATATTATATGTTGGTTAAGTGTTTCCATTTTTCTAATGTGTGACATGAAGCTCTGTTGATTGTAGAAAGGCTAATTTTCATATCAGAAGATTAAATCAGGTACAACACCCTTAGTATAGGGTCTGGAATGGGAAAAAAAAAATGCTTTAAATGCTAAACATCATCATCATCATTAGGACAGTGGGGAAACGAGGAAGGAAATGGTGGATAACAATCTTAGCAGCCCAGTATCATGACATATTATTTTTATTATTATTTTTTAAGACAGGATCTTGCTCTGTCACCCAGGCTGGAGTCCAGTGGTGCAATCTTGGCTGCAGCCTTTAACTTCTGGGCTCCACTTATCTTCCCACCTGAGTCTCTTGAGTAGCTGGAAGTACAGGTGCACACTGCCACGCTGGGCAATTTTTGAAGGTCTTTTGTAGAGATGGAGTCTCATCATGTTGCCCAGACTGATCTTGAACTCCTGGCCTCAAGTGATCCTCTTGTCTGAGCTTCCCAAAGTGCTAGTTAGGATTACAAGCATGTCATATTTTATGTGACAATAATCATGCCTGGGTCATGACGTGCTTTATGTGGTAATCAGTTGGAAGTGTAAGACAATTAAATTAGGGATTTAAAAAAACTTAATAATTAAAATGTTATCATCTGCTAATAATTCTTACACTTTAGAACTATTCCAATCTATGCATATTTAAATGCCACTCATTTACATGCTAGGCACTCCCTGGAGTGGTGAGGTGGCCATGCCTTATAGGGAAAGTCAAGGTCATCTAAGGTCATATGTTACTCATGAAAAATCACTCACAAGTTCATGGATGCTGTCTGCCATATATGTTTCAAGCAACCGGCTGGGAACCCTAAGTGTCTCCTGGATATCCATATCACAAAAAGGAGCTTTGTACCATGTCTCTGGTGCCTTTTTCTCATTACATTCCCTTTCCAAGAGGACACTCAGCTCAGAGCAGTCTACACTAGTTTTCCTTGGCAAAAATCTAGCAAGACATTCTGGGAAACAAGCTTCCCCTCTTTTCTGAAGAAGGATGAGGTGGGAAAGGACTAGAGACACTTAAACTGTCTGGAGTCTAGTAGGCAAGTCCCTTCTTTGGTGTCTTCTCCCCTTTGGGTAGCTCAGCAACCCAAGCCCATCCCAAACTCCTATCAGGCCAGCCGATGTCTGAATGCTCAAGTCAGTGCAAGATCTAGTTCTTGGTTACATATAAGGACAGGAACATCCAGACTCGGAGCTCGTAGAAGTCTTTGATGCCTGATAGGATTTGGCTCTGTGTTCTCACCCCAAATCTCACCTCAAATTGTAATCTTCATGTGTCAGGGAAGGAGTCTGGTGGGAGATGATTGAATCATGGGGGCAGACTTCCCCCTTGCTGTTCTTGTGATAGTGAATGAGTTCTCACAAGATCTGGTTGTTTGAAAGTGTATGGCACTTCCCCTTCTTCTCTCCCTCTCTCTCTCTCCTGCTGTGCCATGGTAAGAGATGCTTGATTCCCTTATATCTTCTGCCATGAGTGTAAGTTTCCTGAGGGTCCCTAGTCATGCTTCCTGTTAAGCCTGTGTAATTTTAAGTCAATTAAACCGCTTTCCTTCATAAATTACCCAGTCTGAAGTAGTTCTTTATAGCAGTGTGAAAATGGACTAACACAGAAAATTGGTACCAGGAGAGTGGGGGCATTGCTATAAAGATATCTGAAAATGTGAAAGTGATTGGGAACTGAGAAATGGGCAGAGGTTGGAACACTTTGGAGAGCTCAGAAGAAGACAGGAAGATGAGGGAAGGTTTGGAACTTCCAAGAGACTTGTTGAATGATTTAGACTAAAATGCTGATAGTGATATGGACAAAGATAGCCAGGCTGATGAGGTCTCAGAAGGAGAAGAGAAACTTACTGGGAACTGGAAGGAACTTATTGGGAACTGGAGTAAAGGTTACTTTTACTAGGCTTTAGCAAAGAGACTAGTGACATTGTACCCCTGCTCTAGAGATCTGTGGAATTTTGAACTTGAGAGAGATGATTTATGATGTCTGGTGGAATAAATTTCTAAGTAGCAAAGCATTCAAGATGTAGCCTGGCTGCTCCTAATAGCATATGGTAATATACATTCACAGGGAAATGGTCTGAAATTGCAACTTATGTTTAAAAGTGAAGCAGAGCATAAAAGTTTGCAGCCTGACAAAGTGGTAGAAAAGAAAAACCCATTTTCTGGGGATAAATTCAAGCTGACTGCAGAAGTTTGCATAAGTAAAGAGGAGCCAAATGTTAACAGCCAAGACAACAGGGAAAATGTCTCCAGGCATGTCAGAGACCTTTGTGGCAGACCCTCCCATCAGAATCCCAGAGGTCTAGAAGGACAAATGGTTTCCTGGGCCAGGCCCAGGACCCCACTGCTCTATGCAGCCTCAGGACATGGTGCCCTGCATCTCAGCCATTCCAGTTCTAGCCATGCCTAAAAGGGGCCAAGGTACAGCTCAGGCCATTGCTTTAGAGGGTGCAAACCCTAAGCCTTGGTGACTTCCATGTGGCGTTGGGCCTGCAGATGAATAGGCGACAAGAGTTGCAACTTAAGAATCTCTGCCTAGATTTCAGAGGATGTGCAGAAATGCCTGGATGTCCAGACAGAAGCCCACTGTAGGAATGGAAACATCATGAAGAACCTCTACTAGGACAGTGCTGAGGGAAAATGTGGGGTTGGAGCCCCACACAGAGTCCTCACTGGAGCACTGCCAAGTGGAGCTGTGAGAAGAGGGCCACTGTCCTCCAGAACCCAGAATGGTAGCTCTACTCACAGCTTGCACCGCATGCCTGGAAAAGCTGCAGGCACTCAACACCAGACCATAAAAGCAGCCACGGGGGTTGTACCCTACAGAGCCACAGGGATGGGGCTGTCCAAGGCCTTAGGAGCCCACCCCTTGCATCAGTGTGCCCCGGATGTGAAACATGAAGTCAAAGGAGATTATTTTGAAGCTTTATGATTTAATGGGCGAGGTACAGTGGCTCACATCTGTAATCCCAGCACTTTGGGAGTCTGAGGTGAGCAGATCATGAGGTCAAGAGATCAAGACCATCCTGGCTTACATGGTGAAACCCCATCTCTACTAAAAGTACAAAAATAAGCTGGGCATGGTGGCATGTGCCTATAATCCCAGCTACTCAGGAAGCTGAGGCAGGAGAATCACTTGAACCCAGGAGGCAGAGGTTGCAGTGAGCTGAGATTGCGCCATTGCACTCCAGCCTGGCGACAGAGTGAGACTCTGTCTCAAAAACAAACAAACAAACAAAAAAGATTTAATGACAGTCCTGCTGGGTTTTGGACTTGCATGCAGCCTGTAGCCCCTTGGTTTTAGCCAATTTCTCTTTTTTGGAATAGGAGCATTTACCCAATGCTTGCACCTCCATTGTATCTTGATTTTAGAGGCTCATAGGTGGAAAGGACTTGCTTTGTCTCAGATGAGCCTTTGGACTTGGACTTTTGAGTTAATGCTGAAATAAGTGAAGACTTTGGAGGACTGTTGGGAAGGCATGACTGCGTTTTAAAATTTGAGAAGGACATGAGATTTGGGAAGGACTAGGGGCATAATGACGTGGTTTGGCTCTGTATCTCCACCCAAATCTCATCTCGAATTGTAATCCCTGCATGTCAGGGAAGAGGAGTGGTAGGAGGTGATTGAATCATGGGGATGGACTTCTCCCTTGCTGTTCTCATGATAGTGAGTGAGTTCTCATGAAATCTGGTTGCTTGAAAGTATGTGGCACTTCCCCCTCTTTTCTCTCCCTCTCTCTCGTGCTCTGGCATGGTACGACATGCTTGCTTAGCCTTCGCCTTTCATCATGATTGTAAGTTTCCTGAGGCCTCCCAGTCATGCTTCCTTTTAAGCCTGCAGAACTGTGAGTCAATCAAACCTTCCCTCCATAAATTACGCAGTCTCAGTAGTTCTATACAGCAGTGAGAAAATGGACTAATACAATGCCCATCAATTTTTGACAAGCTCAACTGTGGGAACCCAGAACAAGCAGCTATCATAGAAACGGGGCTTTCATTTTTCATTTATTTCTGTACTGCTTTTTCAAGCAGCAAAATCTATTAGAATATTACTCTTTGGTGCATGCCATCCTACTTGACTTGAAAGCCCAAGGGGCTCAGTGCTCAGGGTAGCCAGGTGTCAGGACTAGTTGGAAGGAATAATGGGAAGTTGAAAGTCTCAAAGATTTTGGCCAAAGAAAGAAGGAACAAAGTCAGATTTGGGTTCATGCTGGATGGAAAGATGATCTCAGGTGGTGTGGTGACAGAATCTTGCAATTAGAGGAAGAGGCTTTATGTCACAGTTTGGTTCATAGCATCCCACTCAAATCATTTAAAATTCTCCTACCTCAGTTTCCTCATCTGTCACAAACGGATTATCATAGTCCTGGTCCTGCCATCCTTGTTGGGCTATGGTGAGGATTTGGTGAGGATTTTAATGTGCTTTGTAAACTTGAAAGTATAGAAACATAAAAGCCATTATCGTCATACAGTTAGTATTATTAGACATTGTCCCTGCCCACATTGTTTTCATTGTGGCCGGGATGATAAGACAATCTGTGAAATAATTAGAGAACACACAAGATGGTATCTGATTAATTGCAGGATTGTTTGGTGCCACTGTACAGGGAATAAGAACTAGAATATTCAAAGAAAGCTTTAAGAAAGTGTGGTCCTTGAGGTTGTCTCAAAAGTGGGAACTGGTTGGAATGGGAAGTGTGAAATAATGGAAAACTGTTGTTGATTGACTTTCTCCAAGGGCAATGGTCAAGGAGAGCCTTGGGCCACTTCCATGATGGTCTGCGGACAAGCATAGCCATGCCCACCTGACCTTGATTGTTCCAGGGGATTCTGGAACAATTCCCAAGAGGACCGATTTCCTCTGATCTATACCATGGTTTCATGAAGGGCGGTCAAGCCTGGTGACATTATCTTGTGGCATCAAAGATGTGGATTCAGGTTTGAGTTTTGCTTCTTCTAAGATACAGGACTTTCACCAAGTCCCTCCATTGTCTGAAGTCCATTCAGTTCCCCTATAAATGTGTTTCAACTTTGGAAAGTTTCTCTGAGGTATGAAAAGTGCTAATGAGTGAAAATGAACTTTAAAATCCGAAAAGCATTCATTGCTCTGTGAAAAATTTATTTCTTCAAAGTGAATGTAATTTTCTCCAGAGTTGAGATAGTGATTGAAGTTTTACTGTTCCTCAGACACCCAGCTTTGGGCTTTGCACCCAGCAGCCACACAAATATCTTATAGATGGATATTTAGTGAATGTAACTTATTTTCAATTTTTTAATTTTTAATTTTATTTATTTATTTGAGCCAAGGTCTCACTCTGTTGCCCAGGCTGAAGGGCAGTGGTGTGATCTTGGCTCACCGCAGCCTCCACTTCCTGGGCTCAAATGATCCTCCCACCTCAGCCTCCCAAGTAGCTGGGACTACAGGCATACACTACAAAATTTGACTAATTTTCTTTTGTACTTTTTTATAGAGACAGGCTTTCTCCATGTTGCCCAGGTTGGTCTGGGATCAAGTGATCTGCCGCCTTGGCCTCCCGTAGTGTTGGGATTGCAGGTATAAGCCACGGCGCCTGGTCATATTTTTTTTTTTTAATGTCTTACCAGTTGGCCTGCAGATGGGGATGCTTGAGATAGTGAATGAAGCTAAGAGGGTTTGGGAGTGGGTGTTCCATCTTGTGTTCAGTTGTGATGTTGTGTTCAGCCAGCAGAGAGGCCAGACCCTAGGGCTCCTTCTGTTAAATTTAGTCTAAACCAAATACCAACATTTCTGCTCATCTCTTGGATTTACCTGGTGACTGACAAATGGGGTAAATCATGACAACAGAAATATATTAATTATCATTTATACAGAAAGAGTGATTCTGGGAAGTCAAAAATGAAGAAACTTATCCAAAACTGTGATCCAATTTGAAAATAAGACAACGTTCTTTCTCTTCCACATTTTTTTGCCTGGTAATTGCTAAATAAGTCTTAATTTCAAGAACCCCCAAGTCATTCACTCTTACCTTTTTTTCTTGTACTCAACAAATATTTATTGAGTGCCTCCTATATGTCAGGTTCTGGACTAGGTGCAATAGGTTTTGTGATAGGTATAATCGACCAAGTCCTTGCCTTCCTGGAATTGATACTCCAAAGAGAGAGAGAGAAAACCAAACTGAACAAATACTTTATGTTTCAGATGGCTGAGGGTTTTGGAAAAAATACACTGGGAGTAACTCAGATTTGGAGGCTACCTTAGAAGGTAGTTAAGGAGACTTCCATGAGACGGTGTCATTTGAGCTGAGAGCTAAAGGATAAGGAGGAAAATGTTAGTGGAAGACCTTGGGAAAGAGAAGCATAGAGAACAGCAAGTGCAAAGGCACAGAGGCAACAGGGTTTAGGATGTTTAGGAAACTCAGAGAGGCAATTGTGGCCAAAGGCAGAGATGAATGTGAAGCTATGAAGGTGAGAGGGGAGAAGGGAGGGCCAGATCCACAACTTTGGAGGCCTTGTTAGGGGTTTGGATTCTGGTCTGTATCTGATGAGAGGGTTTAGGTAAAGAAGTGATTTGAAGTTCCGGTTGGAAATTTCTCCCTTGGACATCTACCATGCCCTGTCATAGCGCTCACGGGACACTTAGTGTCACTGCCTGGTTACTTGCCTGCCCGTCTCATGCCCACTGGACTAGAATGTGAGCTTCCTGAGGGCAGGAAGAGGGCAGTGACTCTTTCATCATAGAATCTCATGTAGGCATCCAGTCCAGTGCCTGACTTTGCTAGGCACTCAAGAAATCCTGTTGGCCAGGAGCGGTGACTCACGCCTGTAATCCCAGCACTTTGGGAGGCCGAGGTGGACAGATCACTTGAGGTTAGGAGTTCAAGACCAGCCTAGCCAACATGGTGAAACCCTGTTATCTACTAAAAATACAAAAATTAGCCAAGCGTGGTGGCGCATGCCTGTAGTCCCAGCTACTCCGGTGGCTGAGGCAGCAGAATTACTTGAACCCAGGAGGCAGAGGCTGCTGCAGTGACTAAGATTATACCACTGCACTCCAGCCTGGGCAACAGAGTGAGACTTCTTCTCAAAAAACAAAACAAAAAAAAAAAAAAAAAAGAAAAGAAATACTTACTGAATTAAATAAAATATGAAAAGCGAATGAAAGCGATGAGGGAGCAGATTCCAATACCAAAGTGATCAGATGCTCAGGACTGAAGGTGTTTGAAGCAGAACCTTGTCACTTCCAGCTGGGATGGTCAGGGGAGGCCACCTGGGAGAGGGGGCCTTGCGTCAGAGACCAGAAGCATGAGAGGATGGAGACAGGGGTGGGGGAGGGGAACCTAGGCAGATGAAACCATGTGTTCAGGGACTGTCAGCCTCTCACAGAATTAAAACTGATAAGTCTTAATTTCACCAAGCTTCCAAAGCTAAGTGGATTGAAAATACACACAACAGATAATTCTGAAGAACTGAGCAAGTGTGAGCTCCCTCCAGCACACAGATCCCCCTGTGAGTTTATCCAGTTGACTGCGTATGCCCTAGGGGATTCAGAAAAGAGTCTCCCATTCCATCAGCTGGTAAATCTCATCCTCGTTGTGACAGCAAAACCACCAACTGGTCTCATCCCTTGAAACGTCCCAATATTTCTTGATAGACACTTCTGTTGTCTTATGTGCAATAGAATTGTAATCACCTGTATTTAAAACTAATGGATTTGAAATAACCTGCAGGCTTCCACTTTAATGAGAGTTAGATTAATGAAAAAGGACCTTTTGCCTCAGATTGCATGACAACATTTTCAAATTACATTCCTGGAACAGAGAATTCACTTATTCAGAGTAATTGGATGCTGACTTGGGTTAATACGTACAATGTCCTTAAATGAAAATGTTCTATTGTAAGTGGAACTGTATGATACCTGAGGCTTTCTCAATAGATTTGGTTGGGCTCTGAGTTAATTATACTGCATGCTATTTTTTGAATGAATTCAAGCATGAATTCTACACGGTAGAGATTGGGATAATTATATTCAATTCTGCTTGGTGCCCCGCTGAAAGAATTGACCTTTTAGATAAAACGAGTCTCCCAAGCAAGAAACCTGAAGAAAGTCTACACAAAGCCGGCAGATGCAAGAGCAGAGAGCGTCTTAAGTAAGAGGGGGAAGTGGGGGCAGGGTGGGGGGAAGCAAGCTCCAGGAACAGTAGCATCAGCAAGATTGATTTTTTGTCACGGGAAAGTATTTCTGTTTTGTAGCTTGTTTTGTATCCTTGGTACATAAAGGTGTAATTTAAAACCATTGATTTTACTAAGCTGTTTTCTCATCAGTAACACGGCTAAAAAGTAGCAGCCTGAAGAATGAGAAGCCGACAGAAAGCAGTCTCTGGAGGCTCCCTGGGTGTGAGGCCCCTAGGAGGGAGAAGAAGCGACGGGCACAGAGAGGCCAGCAGGGTCCTGACTGCCAGGCTATCTGACCTTGAGCCATGGCGTGGTGCTGAGATCGTGGGCTTAGAGGCCAGAGAGCCTGGGTTTGGAGCATGGCTCTACCATTTACCAGCCATGTGGAGTTAGGCCAGGTGCTTACCTGCTCTGTGCCTCAGTTTCCTCATCTGCCCATGGTGTAAACCGCATAAGGTTGCTGTGAAGCACCTTGTGTGGTGTGTGCCCAGTAACCACCAGCTGCTGTTATTAATACTGTGATTCTTGGTAGTGAAATCTCTCCCCGCCCCAGGATGATGAAAGAAAGGTAACCCATTAAGAGGATTAAACGTATCAGGATGACTCAAAATATTTCTCCCTTTGGGGCCAGGAGAACACTGTAGAGAGTGGGACCTGCTGGACACTGCATGCCAAAGAAACATCCTTCGAGGGCAGCCACAGGACAGGGTGAGATAACCGAGCCTTGTTTCCTGCCCAGCCCAGGGCCAGCCAGGCATGCTAGCCAGAGGGCAAGCCATGCTCCCCGCTATAGGACACTCCGCACTCCAGTGGCCTTCGGGAAAGCAGAGGACATTGTTTTGTCTCCTTGTCCGGAGCAGCTTTTCTCAGTGAGTAACAGGCTCCATTATTCCAAGTGTGTGAACCGGCAACATGACACATGTAGCATCCGTCTTGAAGGAAGTCCTGGGCCCTGACCACCACTGTGGGTCAAGAGATGACTTCATCCCTCCATGGGAATCTTTGGGTGTTGGTGAAACTTTTGCTGACGTTGTGACCACGTGTCCTACTCATCAGCCTTGCCGTGGCTACACTACCTCCATCCCAGCACTGTTCTTGTTCTCCCTTCACTCCTGACCTCACCCTTTCTGCTGTTGTACACACTTCCCTCATACTGTCTGCATTCGTTTCTTGTGGCCTGTATAACAAATCACCACAAACGTGGTGGCTTAAAACAAATGAAGCTGGTTCTTTCACAGTTTTGGAGGCCAGGAGTCTGAAATCAGTGCCACTGGCCCAGGTCAAGATGTGAGCAGGGCCACGCTCCCTGCAGGGGTCTGAGGGAGAATCTGCTCCTCGCCTCTTCTGGTTACTGGTGGCTGCAGGAATTTCTTGGCTTTTAGCTGCATCACTACGATCTCTGCTTCCACTGTCACACTGCCTTCTCCTCTTTCTCTGTGTCCAATTTCTCTCTGCCTCTCTCTTACAAAGACCCTTGTGATGGCATTTAGGGTACACCTGGATAACCCAAAATTATCTCCCCCTCTCCAGATCTTTAACTTAATCACATTTGCAACATGGCTACCATAGAAGATAACATGTGGACAGGTGTGGTGGTTTACAACTGCAATCCCAGCACTTTGGGTGGCCAAAGTGGGAGGACTGCTTGAGGCCAAGAGTTTGAGATTAGCCTGGGCAACATATCTAGACCCCATCTCTATGATAAATTATCCAGGCATGGTGCTGTGCACCTGTAGTCCCAGCTACTCAGGAGGCTGAAGTGAGAGGATTGCTTAAGCCCAGCAGTTTGAGGCTGCAGTGAGCTGAGACTGCCCCACTGCACTCCAGCCTGGACAACAGAATAAAATGCTGTCTCAAAGAAACAAAAGAAAAGAACAGGCACAGGCGCCATGAATTAGGACTGGATGTCTCCAGGAGCCACCATTCAGCCCCCTCCATGCGCTCAGGATTTTGCATCTGCCTCTGTCTCCTCCATGGATCAAGAAACTTTACCCTCATCAGCACCAGCTTTTTCTTCGCTGTGTGTGGAAACATTCATTGACCACTGACCTGGCATGAGCTTCGCAGGAGCCTGTTCTATCCACCCCTTCCTCCCAGGTTCAGTTGCCAAGCTTTTAACCACCTCTAAGGTACTATCCAGAAAAAGCCCCAAGTTCTCTCTGACTTCCGCTGGTAATCCTATGGTGTTGGTAGCAGAGTGGTGGTTTCCTTTTGGGGAACCATCTCCTCCCACTGTGCCCATGTAGTATGAAGGGAATGACCTTTCCTGTCTTTCCAAAGCTATACCTTGAATGAAATACCTTTCTTAAAACTTACCGGTGGCTTAATAAATCTTAGTAGGAGTATATGGTGGCTCGTGTGGAACCCAGCTGGGCCAATCAGAGGGTTCCATTGCCTGGGGCCAGACTAAGTGCTTCTGGAATGAGGGTGTGTCACCCAAGTCCCAATATGACTCAGACCTGGGTGGGGAGCAGTGGCTCATACCTGTAATCCCAGCACTTTGGGAGGCCGAGGTGGGAGGATTGCTTGAGCTCAGGAGTTTGAATCTAGCTTGGTCAACATAGTAAGATCTCATATTTACAAAAAAAATTTAAAAAAAAATAGCCAGGTATGGTGGTGCACACCTGTGGTGCACACCTCAGGAGGTGGAGGCAGGAGGATCAACAGCCCAGATTAAGGCTGCAGTGAGCTGTGATCACGCCACTGCACTCCAGCCTGAGCAACAGAGTGAGACCTTGTCTCAAAAGAAACAACAACAAAAAACCACCAAACACTCAGACCTGGATATCTGCAACAATTATTGCAAAAGGGATCTCTCCTGTTCTTTGATAGACTTGCTGTTGGGAGGATATAAGCCCACAGCTGCCAGGCACTACCATATGGGGGGTCTGCCAGAAAGTAGAGCCAACAAGAGGAGCAAAGAACCAAAACACAGAGGGGAAGTCCAAGATCCAATAACCAACTTTCCGAGCTAATCATGCCTGAGTTTATATCTAACTTTGGCATGTTAGTTCCATACATCAACCTTTTTTGTTTAAGTGAGCCTGCAGTGGGCTTCTGTCCAGTTAGAATTCTTTCTACTGTCACGTTTGTCATGCCAGGAGTTGACGGCTTGAGTCTAAGCAGGAGACCACACAACACGATACAGTGTCCAAAAGCCACCTGCCCTGTGCTCAGTACTATGTTTGGACCTGACACACAGAGAGTAAGCCTCCATCCCTCCTCTCAAAATTCTCCCTTTGAGCTATGGAGCCAAGGACTCAGGAAACAAGGGAAACCATGCTTCCTGAGAATCTCATTTATGATGTTTTTTGTTTGTTTTTGTTTTTTTGTTTTGTTTTTTGTCTTTGTTTTTTCTCTCTCGTTTATTTTTAGAGCTCTGTCGGCTTCTTTACTCTGACCTTCAGATCTTTTTCTACTGTATAAGCGTTAGCCAGTTCTGCCTTACCTCTCCTAATACAGTTGGATTTTTTTTTCTGTAGGTCTGGGTGCTCAATCGATATTGTTAAAAAATCACTCTGATTAACTGAGGTCAGTGGATCTTCAGTTATGACCCAAGAGGGCTGGTTTCAGCCTGGAGGAGCTTGAGATCTGCTTCTTTATGGAACTGTCTGAGTATGGGGAGAATACACTCTTTCTCTGCTAGTGTCATGCAGACATAAACTATGCCGCTCTCTTTTCTTTTAGGATGGTCAGAATTGCCTTAGGAGCTGCTGGAACTCTGAGGGATGGGATGGTGGGAAAATCTCAGGCTCTTCTATTCTCTTCCCAGTTCTGACCACTTGCCACCTTCTGATTTTGGGCAATAGCCTTCTTTGGTTTGACACCTCATTTCTTAAAGGAGTGATTTGAGCTTAATCAGGTTTGACATTATGTTTCACTCATCCCACACATTTCTAGTTGATCTCTATGCTTTTTGTTGCTGAGCCTAAACACAGCCTCAGAATCCTTCTCCACACCAAGCTAGATGATCTTGAAGTTTCTCCTAAGCCTTAACATTACATGATGCTAAGACTTCTGGGCCAAGAAATAGACATTTTCATTGGATGTAGATTTTAAATATTGATTTGGCAATGTTCTCCCTTTTCATTAGTATTTGTGATCCCTTTATCCAGAGACATGGGGCAGGGATAGGGGCCTTGTATCGTATCTCCAGATTCAGGGATGTCAACAGCATAGCTCAGTATTGTGAGATGGTGGCTCACTTAACAGCAGAAAGATATTTCCATAGCTCCATGGAGATTTGGAAGCAAAAAGACTCCATCAATTAATTCCATTATGCAGTTAATACAATTAGTCAGATTTATGTATAAAACCCAACATTTGTGACTCAAATTTTTTCATTTTTTCCCCTCTCTTTCCAAAGGTTCCAGTCTCTTAAATTTGTACATTATCTGTGACTGATATATCATTTATCTAGAGAATACAGTTGTCATTCACTTCATTTAATTAGCTTACGGGTTCTAAATTATCTGCTACCATAAAATGGGATTTTATACTGCAGATTACAAAGGTTTTCAGAAATTTAATATGCCACTTTTAATTGGTGAAAAGTACCCTAAAGGATTCATAATATTTTTTACTGCACTTGCATTTAGGCTCAAGAGAGAGAGAATGAAGATATTTAGGAAGAAATGGGATCTGGGTCAGTGAGATTGGTGATGATTTATTTGGAATAAAGGCAAATCTGAAGAGATGAAGTTGTAAATATAGACGTCAAAGGATTGTGTTCCAGCAGTGAGACCAGTGAGTTGAAAACTGAATATCTCCTGGTTTTCATATCCCAGTTAGTCACTTTGATGGGCTAACAGTGTATTTATGGCATATGGCTCCACATTTGCAGTCATGACTACGAATAGCCTATTTTCTGCTCTGCTTTTTCAACCATTTAATCCATAATCTTCTATGTATATGGTATTACCACATCTTCCTTAAATACATTCTTGGCCTTATTGATGCCTTGGCTCAGTTGTACAGCTGGGCGGGTGTTTGTTCAGCAAAAACAAACAGCTCTTTTTGATCCTTAGACTATGGAAATGCCATCCATGGTGGGGTTAGGGGCATCGTTAGAGGCTGGGTTATTGGGGCAACTTCAAGGATTTCCATATGCACCTGTCATAACGCACTGCCAGTAAAAGTTCATAAAACATGATAATGAGCTTTACAAATCTAGAGCCTTAAAGGGAAGGGTTGGGAGGGGCTAAAGGCCAGGAAATGTGAGTGAGACTGGCGGTTTCCACTCCCTTCCGGGACCCTCCCTCTCTCGGAAACTGGGTTCCCATCAGTCTGTAAAATCAGCAACTTATGAAGCCTAAACTTGTGCTTTTAGGTTAAGGTGTTGAAGATTTCTGTTCAAAGTGAGTGTGGAACCACTATTGAGTCAATATATCCATAGTAGTTAATGTCATTGGTTGAATTTGGCTATGAGAATCTGATTATTGTCTGGAAGGTTTTCCTGGGGGAAAAAGGAAAAAGAGAAGACTTTGGTATTAGGATAGGAAAAAGACCAGGGCTTGGGAAGGTCAAGCTAGAGTCGGGACTGGAAGAGGGGAGGTGCAGAAAATAATAACAATAATAATATTATCATGAATATATCATAATGTCATAATGATAGTGATAATGAATCACAGTCATAATAGTATAAATGCCTACGTTTTATTGAGCACCTACTATGTGCCAGGCACCATGCTGGGCTCCTTACATGCATTACTTAGTTATACTAGCCCCAGATCCTATGACATAGGATAAGAATATAGGGTACATTTTACAGACAGGCAAAAGGGGACTTGGAGATGTGAAGTGACTTGGCTGTGGTCTCACAAGTAATATTATAAAAACCCTTGAAGTTGCCCCCATAATCTAGCCTCTGATGATACCCATAACCTCACCACATTTGGCACTTCCATAATCTAAGGTTCAAAAACAGTCTTAGATGATATTATTATTGTTGTTGCTATTATTATTATTTTTCACACCTCTTCTTGTTCAGCCTCTAGCAGGACCTTCCCAAGCCCTGGTCTTTTTCCCAATACCAAAGTCTTTACCTTTGTCTTTCTGCCACATGATTTCACCATTGGCAGAATTGGGATTTGCACACAAGTCTGTCTACTTTGAAGGCTTTGAAGGCCCACTGGGCTAAAGAGAATCTTCAAGCAGTGATAAGAAACAATAAGAGGTACCCTGGGTGAGGTTTCTCGCTCAGGCCAGTCACTTCCAGAGGGCAGCCAGGGCTCCCCCAGCTTAATTCCACCCTGATGAAACACGTCCTCCTGGAAGCAGAGCACTGCTCTGGGAGAGGGAGTCCGAGGGGAATGAGAAAGAATCTCTTTTAGGACACAGCACTCTAGCTCCTTTTGATTTTCTCTGTCTGGAATACACTCACCCTTTTTTTTCAGTAGGTATACATAGGGTATAGATTCCCTGTGGTAAGCTTTCTTTTCCAGGCTGAAAAATATCTTTGCCTTTTTCTCATAAAAAGTAAATGTATCACCTAATTTTAGAAAAATAAGAAATACAGGCTGGTTGCAGTAGCTCACTCCTGTAATACCAACGCTTTAGGAGGGGAGGATCGCTTGTGGCCAGGAGTTTGTGATTAGCCTGGGCAACATAGTGAGACCCCATTTCTAAAAAATTTTTTTGTTTAATTAGCTGGGCATGCTGTTGCTCACCTGTAGTCCTAGCTACTCAGGAGGCTGAGGTGGGAGGATCGCTTGAGCTTGGGAGTTTGAGACTGCAGTGAACTATTATTGCACCACTGCAGTTCAGCCTGGGTGACAGAATGAAACCCTGTCTCTGAAGGAAAAAAAAAAATAAGAAATACAGATAAGTAGGCCAAGCATGGAGGCACACACCTATAGTCTACTCGGTGGGTTGAGGTGGGAGGGTCACTTGAGCCTGGGAGGTCAAGGCAGCAGTGACCCAAGATTGTACTACTGCACTCCAGCCTCGGTGACAGTGTGAGACCCTGCCTCAAAAAAGAAGAAAAAAGAAGACAGTCATAAAAAAGAATGAGTTCATGTCCTTTGCAGGGACATGGATGAAGCTGGAAGCCATCATTCTGAGCAAACTAACACAGGAACAGAAAACCAAACACTGAATGTTCTCACTCATAAGTGGGAGTTGAATAATGAGAACACATGGACACAGGGAGGGGAACATCACACACTGGGGCCTATCAGTGAGTGGCATGAGGGGAGGGAGAGCATTAGGACAAATACCTAATGCATGCAGGGCTTAAAAACTAGATGACGGGTTGACAGGTGCAGCAAACCACCATGGCACATGTATACCTATGTAACAAACCTGCACGCTCTGCACATGTATCCCAGAACTTAAAGCAAAATAAAAAAAGAAATAGAGACAGTTAAAAATGAAGAAATAAAAACTCATTATCTCACCACACACGGAAGAAAACAACAGGCTATGTGTGCACGAGCACAGATGTGTGTGTGTGTGTGTGTGTGTGTGTGTGTGTGTGTGTGTTACCTGCTACTGCATTTAACAAGAGAAAATATGACATGAAGTGATTTCAATTTCACCCCTTCTTAACCTCAGGTTTCCTACCTATAAAATAGGGCAAGTAATAATGCCTTTCTTACATGATTTTTGTGATTGCTGAATGAAGCAAGTTGGTAAAGGACTTAGCAGAGTGGCTGCATGTAATAGCACTCAATAAATATTATTTATACTTTTTAGTATTATTATTAACACCATAACATAAACATTCCTTAGTGGTATTAAGTATCCTTGCATAGCATCACTTTAGCACAATTTTATTGTTTTTCATTATGCAAGCAAATATACTTATTTATAAAACTAGGGATAAACAAAATGATAAACAATAAACCATCCATAATCTCACTGATGGAGAAATAACTACTGTTAATTATTTTTTCTTTGAGAGAGAGTCTCACTCTGTCAACCAGGCTAGAGGAACAGTGATGCCATCATGGCTCACTGCAGTCTTGACTTCCTGGGCTCAAGCCATCCTCCCACCTCAGCCTGCTGAGCAGCTGAGACTACAGGTGCATGTCACTAGTCCAGGCTAATTTTCAAATTTTTATATAGAGACGGGGTCTCACTATGTTGCCCAGGTTGGTCTCGAACTCCTGGGCTCAAGCGATCATCCCACCTTGGCCTTCCAAAGTACAGCAATTACAGGCATGAGCCACCATGCCCTGCCACGACTATTAAATTTTAATATATATATTTCCAACCTCATTGCATGTTTACATATAAAACAGACATATAATGAGGTTGGAAATATATATATATATGTGTGTGTGTGTGTGTATCACAATATATAAAGTTTTATACATAAAATAGATACAAATGTATACATAATACATCCGAGCCCATGTAGCACTTGTTATTATATTACCTGCTTTTTTTGTCTTAAAAGTATATTGTGAATGTTATCTTATGTAATTTTAGGATTTTCTACACATGAAAAATTCCGATGGCTAAATAGTAGTCCATGGACTAGAATTAACATAAAATACTGAGCCAACTCCCTGTTGCAAATGTTTAGGCTGCTCCCAATCTTTTGCTTTTGTAAACAATGTTGCAGTGAACAGCTCTGTAACCAAATCTTTGGGTTGCAAATCTTGTTAGAATAAATTCCTTGAATTGGACTTTCTGCGTCAAAGCATTTGCAGATCTTTAAGGCTCTCAACGAAGAAGAAGCACCACGTGCTCTCGGGAGATACGGCATGGCACCATAAGGTGATGATATTGGTGCGTGAATGCAGGGCTTCCTCTGCTGCTCTGCGGCATATTTGGAATCCCAGCCTGGTTACTGTATTATGCTTTGTGCTTCTGGGCCACTAACCCTCATGGTCAGCTGAAGGGTAATCAGAAAATGCCTGCTCCCTTTTGTGTGTGTGTTAGTCTAAGGATAGCAGAGGGCATACTTGAAAGAAATAAATGATTAGGATCGACAATGGAAAGGTAAACAGAATCATATTTCATGAGATTCCCCATTGTTCTTTTCTAACTTGCATTCTATAATCATAAAGCAGGCATAATCGGCTATTCAATTCAACAGATTCTTCTTGAACACCTACTTTGTCTAAGTCTGGGGAGAGAGGTGCGAAAAAGTAATACTGAATATTTGTACAGTGTTCACACTTGACAAAATGCTTTCATATGACTTGGGGGAAAAAAAAAAAAAAAAAAACAGCCCCAGAGCCAGGACTCAGGAGACCTGATTTCTAGAACTGTCCCTACCATTTAACCAACATATGACCCCAGGCTGATCTCTCTGCTTCTTGTTGTAAATCAGGCTAAGAGAATCCATGCCTTTTCTGTTGTACAGGGGTTAAGTGACGCTCATGTGAGGTGCTATAAATGCACAAATTTACAGATTTCCAGAAACTTCAAAATGGACAGTGGTATTTAAAATATTTTTCAGTTAGACCTAACCTGAAAAAGACCTCGGAGATCATTTAGGGCAGTGACTTTTCTAGCCGTGTTCTGGAGAGCACATGGGTGCTGTGGGGACCAAGGGGATGGAGGTTGAACAGGCAGAGAGTGACTCTCTGCTGCCCGCCCGAACCTGGCTCCAGAACCAGGCTGTTCATGTGTAGCTCTGGGCAAATTCCTTAAACCCCTCTGCAGTCTCATCAGCTTTCCCATCTGTAATATGGACACGGGGCTGTTGTGAAGCTTAGTGAAGTTAATAAGTATACAGTGGTCGGGACCGTGTAGGCACATAGCTAATATTGCTGTTATTTTATGGCCCACTTTGGGGTTTTTTTCCTAGGGTCAGGTTTCACTGAAAGTAATGTTTGAAAAAAAAAATCATTGGCTTCTCTAACTTTTTAATTTTACAGATGGAAAATTTACAAGCCAGAGAAGCCAGTGTTCAAATGCACACTGAGGATCTAGCAAAAGCGTACACACGCATGCACGCATGCACACAGACGTCCTCCTCCTCCTCCTTGGCATTGTCATCATTGCAATCCTCTATAAGCTGCAGCACCCGTCACCAGCCCCTGGTGACTACTCACTCACCTGCTGGTAAATAACAGGACACGTGTGATGACTGGTTTACGTGCTATTTCTGGGGCTTATGAGCGGCCTCAGAAGACCTCACCATCTACGTATTGAACAGCAAAGCTCTTGTAATTGAGAAACCAATATCCTCTCTGACAGCACTCATGTTTCCAAATGCCCAACAGATATTAACCTTTGAGATCTGGGGACAAGAACTTGGAATTCCTCAAATCATAAGTTATGCTTAAAATACTTTGAACATTCTTCATACTCTTTTCTTTAGTAATTATCACGAATACCTAAAAACGTTGATGGATAGATGAGAAATAGTAAGTTGAATAGAATCTACTGAGAGCTTTACAAAGAATTTATTAAAAAATATTTGCCTCTAGCAAATATTTAAATCCTGGAAAGTGCCAGTGAACATTACTGGGTAATATTTGAATAATGTGACATTCAGTTCTCCTAGCAAGGTTGAAAACACTACACAGATTCAAGAAGTTGCCACAGAACTTACTTTGCTTCCAACCTTGTAATTTCTTGGAACTCCACCCACAGGACTTGAATAAAGTATACTATACATATAAATACATTAATATTTTATTTTCTTTGCAAGAATGGCTCACATTAGCAGCCTACAGGACCACAAACACACAACTGCAAACAAGCCTGAGTAGGCGATGACTGATTCACTCCTGTGTACTCTGCTTCTGGTTCCTGGAAATGTCATCAGCTTAGGCTTCATGTGCCAGTGTCTCCATTTCTGGCTTTCTGCTTGACATCACTAGATTGCTTCCAACAAGTAATGCCCGCATATTGATTGCTAAGCTGTCATGCTCGCGGGAAAATTAGAATACTTTTTCTCATTTTCTCACTTCCTTGACTAATTATCCTCAGGAGTTGGAAAAACATAAATTTCCCGAAAAATGTTGGAAGGGAATTCCCACATGGAAGTACAGCTTGGTACCACCGCCTCAACCCCACTAGGTAGAGCTGGAAAAATTCCTTTTGCATTGCTGTGTCATGCATTACTGAGGGTTTCAGGTGAAGGATGAATGAAGGCATGTGCGCCAGGCCAGGGACCTGGTTCTAGTGCTGAGTCTGCCATGAACTCACCTGTGGCTTGTGGGACCAGTTGTAAAACCAGAGAAGGGCGTACGCACAGAGGAGGTGTACAATTGTTTCAAGGTTGGGAAAGCATTCCAAATGGTACCTACTCCAGCTGATCTCAGGATGACAAGTGGCAAGTGCGATTATGAGCTCTTTGCCCCTCACCCAAATAGACAGTGTTCTAAGATATCTGCCCTCAGCCCCTGGATGCCGTCTGCTACATACATGTACTTCCAAGTCCTCGTCATAAGGTGTTAGTTCACTTCAGTTTGATATCTGCAAAGGCTAGAATCATTTCTTTAATGATATAGGTAAATATTTCCAACGTGTGTATGTGTGTGTGTGTACCGTTCTTTCTCCCTCCCTCCCTCCTTTTCCCTCCCTCTCTCCCTTCCTTCCCTCTTTTTGCTCACTCTCCCAGGGCACAGTATCCAAAAGCTCATGGCTAGGTCTTTAACAGGAATTAAGGTTGCTTCCTCCCTGTGACTTGTGTGTCTGTTTCATGACCTCTCCTGTAAGTCACAGCCCCTGTCTGAAGGTATTTTCTGCCTACTTGGTAAAACAAGTCACAAACCTGGAAGACAGGAAGGAAAATAAAGAAAACTGAGATTCTAGACCACGTGTTTGGTACAACCACAGTTAATATAAGTGTTTGGAGAGGAAGGAGCTGCTTGGGAGCCAGAGTAGCCCAGGAAGGCTTCTAGGAGGAGGTGGTAGTTGAGGTAGGGCTTGCAGGATATGTAGAGTTTGAAAAGGTAACAGAGCAAAGAAGAGGCATCCCAGGTAAAGGAGAAGCCTGGCAAAAAGGGGAGGAGAAGATTGACTGCGTTTAAGAGAAGGGCACACTTGTGGGGAGAAGAGAGTCAGGTCAGGGTGGACCAAAGAAACCAGATGTTATTAATAATATCCCAAGGATAGTAATGAATTGGTTTGTTTGTTGGTTGGTTTATTATTTTTGCTAGAATTTTTAAACTATAAAAATAACACATGGGAGAAAATTCGAATAATTCAGAAGGGTATAGAGTGAGAAACAAAAGCTCCCCCACTTGCCTCTCAGACTCCCAGTCCTGACCAGTGTTCTCTTTGAGTCTTACACAAGCACATACACGTAATAAATGCTCACTTTCCTTTTAAGCACCTGCAGGTCTTTGTCTTGAGTTTTGCTGGCTGCCCAGGGCTCACTGCAGGCCAAAAGGGCTGGGGAGTTAATGAGCAGCCCTCCCACAGCAGCCTTTGACGAGTGTGTGATGGGAGCTGGTGTGTAAGTAACTCAGCTGTCTCTCCCTCAGATCCCATAACTCTGAGAGTTCCCCTCCCCTCCCCAGTTCCTCTGAGGAATTAAGCTCTAGTGACAAAAGTAACTCGATTCATTTCTTCCTCTTCCCTCTCCCCTTCTCACCTGCTCCTGGATTTCCTGGGATTCCTCCTAAACCAACCACTTCTACTAAAACATCTCAGGGTCTGCTTCTGGGGGTTCCAAATTAGACCAAATTTTAAAACTTTGCCCGTCTGCTTTAAAAAGATAATGTTTTAATTTTCATTATTTTCATTGTGGATAAGATTGGACTTCTTTTCCTGTGTCACTGGCCAAATGTGTTGCTTTTCTCTGCTATCTGCCTGTTCCTGTACTTTGCTCATTTATCTATTGGGCTGTTTGTCTTTTCCTTATTGATTTGTAAGAGCTCTTTGTAAATAATAAAAATTAGCCCTTTGTCTATTATGTGATGCTGTTTCCCACATTGCTGCTTGGCTTCTGACTTTGTTTAGGACATTCTCTCTCTCTCTCTCTCTCTTTATTTTTGGCCATACAGAAGTTTAAAATTTTAATGTAATCAAAGAGAAGATCAGGTTTTAAATCACTGTTTCTTTCCATTTATTTTCTGCTTGGCTTTACCTCTTCCCATAAATGATGGATGGAACTCTAAGATGAGAAGGAGCCCTGTCAGAGCGCTCTTCTGTATACAGACAACTTTATATGTATAGCTATAAATTATATATAAAATCACACACAAACACACACAGTGACGTTCACTGCTAATCGCTCTTTCCTGGAAATTATCCACGTGTGACTACAGAAATTCTCTGTTCTGTGTGCATTTCTTTCTTGTTTCATAAACCGAGGTTTGCAGCATCAATATGCTTTTATGTTACAGCCCGGTCTGGGGGAAGAAGTCCACCTGCATTTAACACCGGTTGCACAGAATTCTCAATTCTCCTGTGTGCAACTGCTCAGAGTTAAGTATTGAGAATAACCAACTGCATATTTAAAGTTCTATCCATCTCTCTTCTTTAGATCTTAAGAGTTAGGGTTTGTTTTCTCTCTCCCTTCGTTGCGTCCTACAGAATGCCTACAGCCCTAGTTTGGGCTGTTTGGTTGGTGCTGTACATCTAGACCTGCCTTTTCCTGGCTCAGTTGTGTCTGGGAGTTAGTCTAAGCTACAGGGGTGGGTGGCAAGAGGGCTTCACTGCACTCAGGCTGTGGATGGAACTAGCAGCTTAGGCTGGAAAGCTCGATGGTGGTTCAGGGCATGGATTCTTGGACTCTCTGCTCCATTATCAAGTGTCCCCCTTGGCTGCTGACATTTGCATGGGTGTGGGGTAGAGGGAGGTTGCTCTTTAACCATTTCATGTCCACCGTAGCAGCATATGCTGCAAGTGAGGACACCAAACTAGCTATTTCCCACAACTTCTCTAGGTCTCCAAATCAACTAAGGAATAGAAAGGCATTTCTTTCTCTTCCTTGACAATGTCTAGCTTATTCTCATCTCGGCGTATCTACTTGCCTTCCCCCACTCACATTATTTTAGTCTTTACTCAAATGTTCCTTCTCGGAGTGACAATCCCTGCCCACCCCATCTAGAGAAACCACCTCTCCCACCAACCACGCACTGTCATTTTACTATTTTATTATTACTACTTTTTGCAAAGCATTGATCTCTACTGGGAACTGTGGTATGTATTGATATGCTTGTTTATTGTAACCTGCATCCTGGAATGTCCTCTCGGTGAAGGTACAGACTTTGTCCCAGATGCTAGCACCTGACAGATACACAACAGGTGCTCCGAATGATTCTCAACAGGATTCTTCCTCTGAAATGGAGGGACCTAGGATGGATAGGGGAAATCAGTGCAGACTCTTCAGCTGGGGATGAGCTGGCACCCTCTCACAGGCTTCATGATCATGGTGCCCACGGAACAGACACATCTCATTCTCCCAAGAGGACTGAGGACCCAGTCTAGACTTCGTCCAGAGTGTCACTTATGTTTACAATTCCTAAAGGGAAATGATTAACCCTGTGATGTCAAACAGAACTTGAAGGCTGCTCTAGGAGGTGGAGCTAAAAGAAAAACACGGAGTTGCTAGAAAGGAAGGAGGAAAGTCATTCGGAGAAGGAATAGGAGCCTAAGAAGGCACTGTTTGAAAGAGGAGATTCCATGGTAAGGGCCCCGCAAATGCCCAAGAAGAAGGGGTGATCAGCCTTTCAGACACCTGTAAAACTTTCCAACGCATGGGCCAGTTGACATATGACCAGGAAAGAACATGTGCAACTTAAAGGGAACAGTCTCTTGGGTATAAGCTATTACTTTTCAAAGCAGCCTAGAGAAAGAAATTGCATTGTGTTATTCTTATTCTCTCCCTCAATGTCTTTCCCTCTGCATTTCTCTCTCTCTCGCTCTCTCTCTCTCTCTCTCTCTGTATGTCTTTCTGTCTCCATCCTTGTCTGTCTTACTCTTGTCCTGGAGCTCTCTACTTTATGTTCTCTGTGTGTTTTCTGATGTCTGCCTCTCTTCCCTTCTGAGATCCTTTTCTGATGAATGTGTGAACGGATGGTTTTGCATGCAAGCTCATCAGCAGTCACTTGAGTGGATTCTGTAAAAACTTTCTGAAACTAAATCAAATGAAAGCCAACCCATAAACTGGGGGAAACAAAAGGGCTCTTTGGACTTGAAAAGGTTAGAGAAGACTGCAGGAGCTGCACATACCGTTCGATCGTGTTCGAAGCTGGGGTTTTAATTTAGTTTTCCTATTTACCCCGTTGAAGTTCCTCACTGCTCAACTGCTAATGCATTTCCCACTGAAATTTTGTAAATTATATTGGGAAACATTCTCAGCTAGAGTAGATTGTGCAAGCTCTCCTAATGGCTTCCTGCTGCTGCATCTGGCAATATGGGGCTCTTTGGGAGCAATGTGTGTGTGGACTCACGTCTTTAAGAACTCTTTCCACTTTATCCCTCTTGGCCAGAGGCTCTGCACTCTCGGTGCCTGACTGTGAGCAGATCTAGACTTTCCATCAGCCCTAAAAGCAGGATCTTGGCACTTCTTCTTTTCCAACTTGACAGGATACCCCCTCAACCTTTTCTTGTTCGTCTTTAATAAAATCACTCCCCCCCATGACTTTATGAGCTCTTCTAAAGGGTAGCCCATGCCTCTGCACCAAACCTTTCCAAGGCGCCCTGCTGCCTACAAAGTAAAATCCTGGAGGTTTGGTTTGGTTTTTAGCAAGCCATGTAAGGTTACCACAAATTTCGACCCCAGTCTATTTTCCTAACGATGTATACCATTCCTTCTCTTCATGGATAAGATACATCTCATTGCTTGCACCCCTTTCTGTTTTCATCCTAGACAAAGGCCTCATCTCTCACCTGGACAAGTGTGCAGCCTCCTACCTGGCTTCTGCACCTAATATCTGCCCCATCCCCAACCCACACACAATTCACCTTGCAAAGGAGAGTCCATGGTAAGGACCCTGGAATGCCCAAGAGGAAAGCGTGAACAGCCTTGTAGAACCCCCGATATGGTTTGGCTCTGTCCCTGCCCAAATCTCATCTTGAATTGCAGTTCCCACAATTCCCACGTGTCATGGGAGGGACCAGGAGAGAGGTAATTGAATCATGGGGGCGGGTCTTTCCTGTGTTGTTCTCATGATAGTAAATAAGTCTCATGAGATCTACTGGTTTTATAAGGGGGAGTTTCCCTACACCAGTTCTCTCTTGTCTGCTGCCCTGTAAAACACACCTTTTGCCTTCTGCCATGATTGTGAGGCCTCCCCAGTCACGTGGAACTGTGAGTCTATTAAACCTCTTTTTCCTTATAAATGACCCAGTCTCAAGTATGTCTATCAGCAGCGTGAAAATGGTCTAATACAACCTCCTTCCTGTGATTTGCCAGGCTCTTCATAACTGTTCTCTAAGTTGCTTTGCTCAAACGCACCAAGCTCATTCCTCCCACCCATCCAGGGCCTCTCATTTGCTGCTCCCTCTGCCCGGAACTCTCTTTCCTTAGGCAGCATGGGAAGATCTACCTTAATGCATTTGCTCTCTGCTCAAATGTCATCTCAAGAGGCCTCCCTGCCCACCTGACTTACGGTGTAAAAGTATGGGCAGGGCACAGTGGCTCATGTCTGTAATCCCAGCACTTTGGAAGGCCAAGGCGGGCAGATCACCTGAGGTTGGGAGTTCAAGACCAACCTGACCAACATGGAGAAACCTCCTGTCTACTAAAAATACAAAATTAGCAGGGCGTGGTGGTGCATGCCTGTAATCCCAACTACTTGGGAGGCTGAGGCAGGAGAATCACTTGAACCCAGGTAGCGGAGGTTGCAATGAGCTGAGATGGTGCCACTGTACTCTAGCCTGGGCAACAAGAATGAAATTCTGTCTCAAAAAAAAAAAAATATGTATTTATTATTGTCTCTCCCCATGTGAGAAAAAGTGCCCCTCGAGATCCATCCTTCCCTTCTCCCTGTTAGTAATAAAACCCCCAAGTTTTATCTGTGCAGATACCCACCCAGCTAAAGACTACATTTCCCAGGTTCCCTTGCAGCTAAATGTGACCGTGTGACTAAGATCAGACCAATGGGATGTGAGCAAAATTGACTTGTGTGAAGCCCTCAGGTCAAGTTCTTGAAGGATACTGCCTGCCCTACACTGTCCTATTTTCAGCTTTGGTCATGTGGTTTACAGGATGCTAGGAGCTGGCAGAGGAGGGTATAATAAACCTGAGCCCCTGGATGACTTGTGGAACAAAGTCACCTGCCCCTCAGATAGCCAACCAACGTAGGCTCTCAGTGAGAAAGAAATAAACCTGTCTTGCTAAAGCATCATTACTTATTTTCTGTGAATGCACCTGAGCTAATGTAGGAACTAAAATACACCCATGAACTACCAGCTCCAAGAGGACAGGGGCAAGGTCTGTATCATCAGCACTCAGACCAGTGACCGGGTGTCATAGACACTTAGTCTCGGTTTCTCCCGCTGTGAAATGGAAGTATGGTAGCTACTTAATTCCATCAGGAAGAGGCAAAGATGCTAATGGGTGGGGTTACTTGAGAAGGACCAATGCCCCTGTGGGGGAAGGGCTGTCACTGTTTGACCAGGGCTCAGACACTTCACCCTCTTCCACCAGAGCTCTGCATGCCACCAGATTACTTTCTGGAGGGAGCTTCCTTCCAGCTGCCACCCATCCCACAGGCTGGGCCTCTACCCACAGAGTAATGGTGGATGGTTGTCCAGACTGCAGGGGAAAAGCCAGGCTTATCTGACCAGGAGAGGAAGGGGATTGGGCGGAATGCATTCACTTTTGTACAGTCACAGACAATCTCTCCAGGTCTGATTGCCAGAAACAATCAAGCCTGTAAACTGATACAGGAAATACATATAACACATTTTTGGGGGGGATGGGAGAGATGGAGTCTCGCTCTGTCACCCAGGCTGGAGTGCAGTAGCGTGATCTCGGCTCACTGCAACCTCCACCTCCTGGGTTAAAGCGATTCTCCTGCCTCAGCCTCCTGAGTAGCTGGAATTACAGGAATGAGCCACCACACCCAGCTAATTTTTGTATTTTTAGCAGAGATAGGGTTTTGCCATGTTGGCCAGGCTGGTCTCAAACTTCTGACCTCAAGTGATCCGCCTACCTTGGCTTCCCAAAGTGCTGGGATTATAGGCGTGAGCTACTGTGTCCATCAGGAAATACATTCTTAGAGAGAACCCCAGGCTTTCAATGAGAGTGAGCCCCAGGACCCATGAGAGCCACATCCTGACCTCTGAGTGGTCAGCATCATCCACATCTGAGTGAAAAGGGGAATTTTACTTATTTACTCATTTGTTTATGTATTGATTTACGAGGCTCAGCTGCTCAGAGAGCAGCCAAGTGGCTTTTAAGGTTTACTCAGCCATTCATCAAGCAAATATTATGTACCTACTCTATACCCTGCACTGTGTCAGGTACTCTGAAAGGCAAGGAAAGGAGAAGGGAATGGGCTCTTATTGGAGGTACATCAGGTTCCAGATATTATGCTGCATTTGTATGTATTTTATTATTTTGTCCTCAGAGCACCCTCAGGAAGTGCATAGTTTTCTTACAGATGATAAGGTGGAAGCTCAGAGAGGTTAAGCAACATATTCAAGGACACACAGCCAGGAAGAAATAGAACGGGGAAGGGTCCTGGACTAGCTGGTCCCAAAGACCATCCTCTTTTCACAGCAAGTTTCTACTCCTTCAGAATTCTTGGTCATTTGTTAATAGCAACAATAATTATTGGGCATCTGCTTAAACAGTTTTTATTGGAGTATAACATACTCCACGTATCATATCAACATCACTTATCAAGCCAGGAGCAGTGGCTCATGCCTGTAATCCCAGCACTGTGGGAGGCCAAGATGGGTGGACTGCTTGAAGTCAAGGGTTCAAGACCAGCCTGGGCAACGTGGCAACACCCCGCCTCTACAAAAAATACAAAAGTTAGCCGGGAATAGTGGAGCATGCCTGTAGTCTCAACTACTCGTGAGGATGATGTGGAGAATCATTTGAGCCCAGGAGTTTGAGGCTGCAGTGAGCTGTGATCATGCTACTGTACTCCAGCCTGGGTGACAGGGTCAGACTATCTCGAAAAAACAAAATAAAACAAAACAACACACATCATTAGGGTGCAGCTCAATGAATTTTCACAAGATGAGCACATCTATGCAACCTTTGTAACTGCTTCTTGTAATGAAACAGAAACAGATCATCAAAGCACCCACCAAGCCACACTTTCCTCTTTCCAGTTACTACTTCAACCCTTCAGAGGAACCGCTCTCCTGACTTCTAACAGCTCAGATTAGTTTTGAGCTTGGTGTCAGTGGAATCACACAGGCTGTTCTCCTCCACACTTGGCTTCTTTCACTCAGCATAAAGCTGGCGAGCTTCATCCAGGTGGCTGTGTATGGTTGCATTTCTTTCACCCTCATGACTGGATAGGATCCCATTGTGTGAATGGACCACAGGCTATTTATCTGTTAGCTGTTGACGGGCACGTAGGCAAATTCCAGTTTTGTGCTGTTACAAACGGTGCTCCTATGAGCACGAACATTCCAGCACATGTTCTTCAGTTAGGCACATGGATACATTCTTGTTGGGTGTACAATGAGGAGGGATGTGCTAAGAGTCTTGCAAGTAATCTCGCACTGACCCCATGAGCTGGGACAATTATTAGCCTAATTTTACAGATGAGAGGGTTAAGTTTAGTGATATTCCCAGATAGAAATTAGCAGACCCCATATAATTCCAGGTCTTTGACTCCAGAGCCTGAACCCTTCATCACAACATTGTGCTACAACATGCTGTGTGTCAGTTCTTCAACTATCAGCGTACAAAGTCCCAAACAGACAAAGGAGACTGACTTTAAGAGAGGTGGCTAAGAGCACAGACAGACAGCTGGACTGCTTGGGTCTAAATCCCAGCTTCACGACTTACCAGCTCTGTGACTCTGGACAAGCTATTTTACCTTCCCGTGCCTCAGTTTCCTCGTCTGTAAAACGGGATTGTTGCGAGGATTAAATGAGTCAATGCATTTAAAATACCTAAAATAGCATGCCCAGCATGGGTGAAATACATAGTAAATATTAGCTGTTAGGACACTGTGAGGTAAGTAACATGTGGTTATGAACAAAGCAAAATTGCCCTAAAAGTAGGTTTAACATTGTGTGGTTTGCACCAGATCGTTACAGTTGGAGGGGAGCTCTGTGATCTCCAAATCCAAAGTCCCCCCTTTACAGAGGGGAACGCTGAGGCAAAGGGAGGCAAGGTTAGGAGAAGTCTTACTCCAGGCCACCCAGCCAGTTAATGGTAGGGTGGGGACTCGGATGGCTGACGGGGCTCTTTCATGACAGTGGTGCTGTGGATGAGGGAGGTCGTCAGATTTCTTCCTTTTGCCCCATTAAAAAACCTCGAAACCAACAGCAGAACTTTTCGGCTCCCATTTCACCCTCCAGCCTCTGATCTCGGTTTCTCCTTTGTCAAGAGACGCTTTCCAGGTAGGGTGACCAACTCGTTCTAGTTTCCCTTGGACATTCTAAGTTTTAATATTGAAAGTCCCACTTCAGTCCTGGGAAAACCGGGAGAGTTGGTCCCACCTCCTAGCCAGCCTGCTGCCTGGCTGTTGTCCTCAGAGTTAATCATTCCTGGAGCCTGAGTGGTTTGCTTCGATGCCTCGTTGCTGCTGGAGAGCAAGAAAGCAGGCAGCCAAGTCTGGAATCGAAGCAGTTATTTTCCCAGTAACGGACATGAGCTACCCTTTCAAAGAGGAGTGAACAGAAAATGCAATAAACTTTCAGAAATATGTAGATGGACACGTGCCTGTCCCACATGGCATTCTGCAGCTTATCGCTAGTTCATGCATGTATCTCAGTGGCTGCTCACTCCACCCGATGAGACTGTTCCTATGTGTTCATGCACACATGTACACAGGCATGCACACGCACTCAAATACCTATTTGGTTAATCTATACACACATCTGGTTTATTCTTCACTTCTCCCTTCAAGCTATACACAAAGGGTACTCAGTAAATATTTGTCAAATGACTGAAAACATTTATGTTTGATGTCTGCAAGACTATGTCATGACCCACTGGAAGAGCCACAGGATGGGAGCAGAGGAATCTGGCGTTGAGTCTCAAGTCTATGGATTTTAAAGGAGCTCAGACACAGATGGAAACAGGAGCCAGTAGGAATATTTTTAGAATCCACGAAAGGGGGTTAGACCATAGAGACTGGGGATCCCTTATTCTATCTAAAGGGGGCAGCCTCTACTCACTTCCAATATTTGCTGCCAAATAACAAATGTGATTTTTTTTGTGTGGGGGAGTTGGGGGAATGGGGGTCAGTTTTGCTGATTTTTAAATGTTGGAAACAAATAAAAAGCAAAAACAAGTAAAAAATAGCGTGTGCCAAATCAGACAGAACTGAGGCCTCTGTTGACTTCTCAAGCCCCTGAGCTTGCCACCTCTGACTTACAAGCTAGGGAAGCTTGGGCACATCACCATGTCTCTCCAAGCCTCAGTTTCCTCGGCTATAAAATGAGGAGGCGATTCCTTGCCCTGCTTTTCTCTCTGCCAGGCAGCGAGGCCTTTGCATGAAAGCACACATAAGATATTATCACTCATTGCCACCTGGGGTAGCCAATTACTTTTAGCATTCTCTCAGAACGGATACACTTATTGGTGCATGCACATTTTCTAAATACATTGCAAATTTGTAATGCTTCTCCCACACTGTCAGCTTATAGCAGATTTTTTTTTCCTCCTTTTCTGCATTTCCACAGACATGTTGAGCTGATAATTTTAGGTAGTAAATTTATCAATGGCTTTGAAAGGAGCCATTTAGCTGAAGTTAAAATTCCTCTAAATTTAAAGCAAACCTACCCAGTTGATGGAATGAAGGGAAACCGGATAATTTCGGTAGAGTCCAGCCCCTGGGTCAGGTGCAGGAGGAGATAGACGCTGGCAGATATATATATATATATATATATATATATAATTGTTTTATTATACTTTAAGTTCTAGGGTACATGTGCACAACGTGCACGTTTGTTACATATGTATACATGTGCCATGTTGGTGTGCTTCACCCATTAACTCGTCATTTACATTAGGTATATCTCCTAATGCTATCCCTTTCACCCTCCGCCCACCCACCCCACAACAGACCCCAGTGTGTGATGTTCCCCTTCCTGTGTCCAAGTGTTCTCATTGTTCAATTCCCACCTATGAGTGAGAACGTGCGGTGTTTGGTTTTTTGTCCTTGCGATAGTTTGCTGAGAATGATGGTTTCCAGCTTCATCCATGTCCCTACAAAGGACGTGAACTCATCCTTTTTTATGGATGCATAGTATTCCATGGTGTCTATGTGCCAGATTTTCTTAATCTAGTCTATCATTGATGGACATTTGGGTTGGTTCCAAGTCTTTGCAATTGTGAACAGTGACGCTGGCAGATATGTTAGTCAAGTTTAATCAGGGAAGCAGAACCCACCAGGACATATGTGTCTGCTACATCAGTGTGACCTTACACACAAGAGAGCTGGTCAGGTGGGCTCTGTCAGGCCCTGCTCCTCATGCCTGATGCTGGGACTTGAAGTCCACAAGGCAGTAGTTGGGAAGGGAAGATGGAAGTAAAGTGGGAAGAGCAGGAGGAAGTCAGATGCACGGTGTGAGCTGGAGCCCAGGAGGACAGACTGAAACCCCTGTCAACTCCTGTTGTCTCTGATCTCAGTGTTGTGGGTGTCCTACAGGAGAGAGGACCCTTCATCAAAGTCCAAGAGGCTGGAGGAGGAACCAGGGGGAAGTGGGGCCTTGCAGGCTTAGTTGTAGCCTCACACCAACGAGGTGAATCAGCAGATACGAGGTGAGTCAGCAGATCCATGAAGGCATGTGGGAGCCACAAAAGGGGCTGCTACCTCCCCTCTGACCTCCATGTCTCCCACGAGATGCTCCTTTCTGGCCTACCCTCACCTGAAATCTATAGGGAAGGGTATTCTGGGAAATGTAGTTCAACCTGGAGAAACTGACCCCTTACAAAGCCATCACAGCAGATAAATTGGAATTCAATGACGTCAAACAAGAACATGTTTTCTCCCAGTGATGAGGCTGGAAAGTCGACAGCTGGACACTGGATGTCTGGTTGTTCTTATGTCCAGAGGGTTGGGTTTGGGCCAACTGATCACATACAACAGGTCTCCAGACAGAGAGAGGTGAGGATCAGAGCAGAGGGGAGATGAGCCGAAGGCTTCTCTAGTAACCCTGGTTCTAGCTCCAGGCAGGGCCATGCAGGAAAAAGAGCCTTGTTGAGCAGGACAATGGTGGGAACTGGGGTGTCTTACCCCTCTGAGGCCAGAGGTGGAAATGCAAAGCGATTCACCATTTTTGAGCAACAAAAAGGGGGATGTCAGGGAGGTAGAGCTCTTCAGAGGGCGAACAGGAGGGTCCTTGGGGCGAGTGGTGATGATGTCTAAAGCTTGGTCACCACCTCAAGAATTTTGTGGCATGAGAGACAAAGACCAACTCATGGTCAGTAGACGATAGCCTATTTCAGAGAAAAGGATCACAGGGTTAGAAAAATACAACAAACAAAACAAAATAGCCTGCATATAGCATTTTATAGTAATCCCCTCCTTCTCAGAAGCCAACATAGACCACCTCACCCAGTCTCCAGCCTCCTCAGCCCCGTCAGTGACCAGTGACAGCCTCAGGTTGGGCACCTGGCTGCAGGGTGGCTATCACTGATGTGCTGAGCTGGGCAGAGTCACCTCTCTCCTAGGAACTTGAATTAGGAGACACTGAGAATCAGGAGGGAATTAAGCAGAGGACCATGGGGCTTGAAGCAGAAAGGCTGGCAAATAGAAAGGGCCAGCTAGTTGTTAGAGAAAGTGGCCATCTTGGGCCCTGCCTAGGCTGGGGTGTGATGGGAGAAGCCACTCAAAAGAGAGCCAGAGGGAGGTGAGAGGGGCAGAGATTGTCTAAAAGGAGGCTCTCTCCCCAAGCCTCTGCACCCCGAAAGATATACCCATTTTAGGACTTTTCTATTTCTTTTCTTTTCTTTTCTTTTTTTTTTTTTTCTTTTTTTCTTTTCTTTTCTTTTCATTTTCTTTTTGTTTTTGAGATGGCGTCTCACTCTGTCACCCAGGCTGCAGTGCAGTGGCGCGATCTCGGCTTACTGCAACCTCCACCTCCCAGGTTCAAGCGATTCCCCTGCCTCAGCCTCCCAAATAGCTGGGACTACAGGCGTATGCCACCATATCTGGCTAATTCTTTTATTTTTCGTAGAGACCGGGTTTCACCATATTGGCCAGGCTGGTCTCAAACTCCTGACCTTGTGATGTGCCCACTTCAGCCTCCCAAAATGCTGGGATTACAGGCGTGAGCCACTGTGCCCGGCTTCTTCTTCTTCTTTTTTTTTTTTTTTTTGAGACGGAGTCTCTTTCTTGTCACCCAGGCTGGAGTGCAGTGGTGTGATCTTGGCTTATGGCCACCTCCACCTCCCAGGTTCAAGCGATTCTCCTGCCTCAGCCTCCTGAATAGCTAGGATTACAGGCTCCTGCCACTACACCTGGCTAATTGTTTTTGTAATTTTAGTAGAGACAGGGTTTCACCATGTTGGCAAGGCTGGTCTTGAACACCTGACCTCAGGTGAGCCGCCCGCCTCGGCCTCCCAAAGTGTTGAGATTACAGGTGTAAGTCATAGCGCCTGGCCTCTTTTTTTTTTTTGAGACAGTGTCACTCAGTTGCCCAGGCTAGAGTGCAGTGGCACGATCATAGCTCGCTGCAGCCTCTGACTCCTTGGCTCAAGTGATCATCCCACCTCAGCCTCCTGAGTAGCTGAAACTACAGGTATGCACCACTACGCCTGGCTGATTTTTTTGTATTTTATTTTTAGAGATGGGGTCTCATTATGTTGCCCAGGCTGGTCTCAAACTCCCGGGCTCAAGGGATCCTCCAGCCTTGGCCTTCCAAAGTGCTGGGATTACAGGCGTGAGCAACTGCCCCCGGCCCTCAAGGCTTTCCTAGCCCCTATAAACTAGTTCTTATTTATAGATGCCTCCAGAGCCCTGTAGCCTTATAATAATTCCCACCCACCTCATTCCCCTTTCTTTAGCTCCATGAGGAGAATTTCTGTTACTGCAGCAAGAGCTCCTTGATGGATCAAGGCTACACTTCTACCTCACCCCATCCTCACAACGAACCTAGGAGAAAGAGGCCATCGGGATCCTTCTCTGGAAAACCCGGGTACTAGGGCCGAGGCCAGACAGGGCGTAGGGGGAGCCGGGACTCAGACCCAGGCCTCCAGGCAACAGTCTTTGCTGTTCTTCTTCATTATCTCGCCCTCTAGGGTCTGGACAGTTGAAAGACGCTGGGCAGGCAGTGTTCGTGCTTTCCCTCTTAGGGCTGAAGAGGGTCGAAGAGAGCAGAGGCCCGAGGGCTCATGGAAGATGCAGGAAGCTGCACACCCTCCCAGCTGCTTCTGGGGTATGGTGGGGGGAGTTCACATTCAGCAGCCACATGTGTGAGCCCTGCCGGAGGCTCTGGAACAAGGTGACAATTCTGAACGGACGTGAGGAGCCTTTGGTTCTAGCTCCAGGATGCTGCCCCTCACTTTCAACAGACGGGAGCAAAGTGGGCCCTCACATCTGCTGAGGGGCTATTGAGAAAGAGTGACGTTTAAGTAAGAGAGTGCAATGTGGTCACACTGATTCTGAAAGACGCACAGAAACGAAAGGCTCCAACCCTTGGAATCTTCCTCTTGGGACTTATTTTAAGGAATAAATCCAGAGAAAGAATAAAAAATTCCGCATGCAGAAAGATGTCCAGGGTGTGTGCTGTTTTCAATCAGGGCCCTGCTTTTGGGTCTATAAAATGAGGTCTGTGAGGTAAGGGCACCCATCACATCACTCCCTGGGGAAGCAGCATTGCTGGGCCCCACACCAGCCTCCCCACCCAGGTCCCCAGATCTCCTGCCCCAGACCCACACAGGAAGACGGCCTCGGATTCTTCAGGCTGTGAGCTTCTGCCTCCTGAGTTGCACCTGGTGCTGGGTCCGCCATGCCTTTCATGAGGCTGCTGCCTTCTCCTACCTCAGGCCCCACCTCTGCCTGGCTGACTAGTATCCAGCCCCAGCCATATTTCTGGTCTTTCAACATACCGAGTACTCCCTTTCTTCAGGGCCTTCCTACTTAGTTCTTTTTGCCTGGAACTTAGATGTCCCCTTCCAAAATACCACAGACCGGGTGGCTTGATTGATAGAAATGTATCTTCTCCCAGTGCTGGAGGCTGGAAGTGCAGGAGCAGAGTGTCAGCAGGCTTGGTTTCTGGTGAGGTCTCTGCCCTTGGCTTGTGGACGGACACCTTCTTGCTGTGTCCTCACGTGGTCTTCCTTCTGTGCGTGCGTGGCCCCCAGTATCTCCCTGTGTGTCCAAATGTTCTCTTCTTATATAAAAACACCAGACGCATTAGATTAGGGCTCACCCTAACAGCATCATTTCAACTTCATCACCTCTTTAAAGACCCTATCTCCAAACACAGTGACATTCTGAGGTTCTGGGATTAGGGCTTCAACATATGAATATGGGGTGAGGGAGGGACAGAATTCAGCCTGTGCCACCACCCTTCAAGTCTCTCCTCCAGTGGCATTTTTCCAGGAGTGTTACCAGAGGCCTCTGCATAGGGCTGCCTGGGCAGCTCTCTGTGGGTGCTGCATGGCTGAGCCCTCTTCTGCTGGCCAAGACCCTCGCGCTGCGTGGAGCTCCATCCATCCAGGGAAAGGAGAGCCTTTTTCTTTGCCAAAGGCGCCATCTGCTCATGAAGCCATGCATGGGTTCTGTCTGCCCTGGGAGAACTCCATCTCTAACTCTAGTACAGGACCCCCATGAGCACTTGAAAACACAGATTTCCCTTCTTCCCATCCTGCCACCTGCGTCCTTTCAACTCTCCCCCATCACCCTGTATGTTTTCTGTGACGCATGCCAATAGCTCGTCCTGGTGGTTGAGGGTTCTGCTCTGTATTTGACCATCTCAACCTCTAGAAAGAACCTGGCCCTATTCAGTGTCACATCCTCCTCTTAGTGCCAAGCCTGGCATCTATGTCAATTCACCGGAGGAAGGAAAATGCCCTGCTCACCCTTCGGAGCCCTTTCTGGCAGATGCCAGACTCCCCTCTGCCCACATTTGTTCCCAGCTCCGATGAGCTCACCCCAGGAGGAAAGAGTAGTGAGTGGGAGAACCGAGGGGCTGTCTAAGGAATGGGCAATGGGAAGAGTTCACCAGAGGTCAGGCGGCTGCTGGCTGCCTGAACCCCAGCGGGTGAAAATGCTGAGTGAGATGGAAAAATGTCTCAAGCAGAGAGGAAAGAGCTGAGTGAGCCTTGGAGACGTATAAGGTGCACTTATGGGAGGAGAGGGAAAGAAAACACAACAGCCATG
Organism: Macaca thibetana thibetana; assembly: GCF_024542745.1. NCBI lineage: Eukaryota > Metazoa > Chordata > Mammalia > Primates > Cercopithecidae > Macaca > Macaca thibetana. The sequence continues at coordinate 40,978,188 of NC_065597.1, forward strand.
TGAAAGAGCCCACAGTCTGCGGGAAAATGCCACCAAAGGCAGCCCTGGCCTCAGATGGGTGGGAAATGTGCAGGGCCCGGACGACCGGGGCCAATGCCTCGGTGAGGGCCGCCCATAATACCTGCAAGGCCGGCATGTAAATCACTCACGTGCATGGCATGTCGCAGAAGACATTAGCCTCCAAGGAAAATCCCTTCCTGACCCACTGGTTCATCTATTTCAGGGGTGTTGTTTTTGGAATAATTTCGGGCATAGAACTCACAGGAACATCATTTGGATATTTTTCTTGAGGCCTGGTGAAAAAAGGATTGGCCGGCCGGGTCGCTGCAAGCCCAGAGGTACCTTTCTGAGATTTCCTCTTCATGGCTTACAGGGCCATTGTAAATCCAGGGTAATATTTTTCCTTGCAGGTGAGCATATTCATTTTTTGGGTTGTTGTTAGGTCACACAAAGTCCTAGGAAGTGGCCTATTGTTCAGGGTTGGGAGGCAAAAGGCATATAAGTAATGGCATCCTTATTAGAGGTTTGATGAATGAAATGCAATAATCGAGTTTCTTTTGTTCTTGCCTATGGGGTCCACAATTGTTAATCTATAACTTGCTATATGGATTCAAACTTATTAATCATTTTAAAGCAAAATTCCACTTAATGACTGAAATAGAAAATGAGACCTTGATGAAATGAAATGTCAGTCTGGCCCCATTGTTCTCCCCAGTGGATGCCAACTGGCAGATTCTTGAACTTCCTCCCCAGAGAGGGTTTGGAGGAGCTGAGGCTGTTGAGACAGGGAAGGTGGGCGGAGCTCAGGGGTGAAGTGTCATCTTTGACCCATGCACAGGCGTGGACAAGGCCTTATGGCTCCAGGTGAGACCTCTGGTGTCTCCGCATCCATGCTAGCAGTGGCTTCCTTAGAAGGTGGGCCTCGCCCCATTTACTGCCATGGTTTGCTGTCAGGCCTAGAAAGCTGGGCTGAAAAGGGTTCAGTCTTCCTGGACAGAGGTCATCAAGAGAATTCTAGTTTCTTTTCTTTTCTTTTTTTTTTTTTCTTTTTTTGAGATGGAGTCTTGCTCTGTCTCCCAGGCTGGAGTGCAGTGGGGCAATTTCGGCTCATAGCAACCTCCGCCTCCCGGGTTCAAGTGATTCTACTTCAGCCTCCTGAGTAGCTGGGATTACAGGCGCCCACCACCACACCCAGCTAATTTTTGTATTTTTAGTAGAGACGGGATGTTGCCATGTTGGCTAGGCTGGTCTCAAATTTCTGACCTCAGATAATCCGCCTGCTTCAGCCTCCCAAAGTGCTGGAATTACAGGCATAAGCCACCGCACCTGGCTGGGAATTCTAGTTTCTTACATCTGTAGAGCTCTTTAGAATCTGTGAAACATTTTTACAGCTGTGTCCCAGGTAACCTCACAGCGTTCTTGGGAGGTAAGTGGGACTGGTTTCTCAGCTCCTTTGAGATAGGTGAGTAAATCGAGGAACAGGGTAGCAAAGTGACTCGGCCCTCACCAGATTGAGGACTCCAAGCCAGGTCTCTTCACCTGCGGTCTGGTGCACCTTCCCAGCCCACAGTGCACCAGGCTGGACCCATCCAGGGACTCCAGCCTCAGTCCCTGGGGAAAGGAAAATGGGCCTGTCTCTCTTTACAATGGGCTTGTGCAACAGAGAAAGTTCTGGTCCTGATGGTCTGCAAGAAGTGGGTATGGCTCATCTGGTTTCTTGCCTGTCTCTACCACTAGAAAGTGAGAAGGTGAGTGAGAGAAGGGACATTGGTCTGTTTTGTTTACTGTGTTTCCCCAGTGCCTGAAAGAGTGCCTGGCACATATAGTATGTGCTCAATAAATATTTGATAAATGAATTAGTGGACGAACAAATGAATGAAGCAACCTATCTCAGGACTGAGGCTCCCCCACATCCAGAAACCATCTAATGGTCCTTCTCTGGATCCTCAAGACCCTTCTAGCTCTTTTCTGTCTGAGAGGTTCTATGCACAGGGACCAAGGATCCCCGCTTAGAGAGCAGAGTCGGCACCTGTCAGCATAGCCTGTCCTAGAAGGGGAACCCTCTGCTGCGGCCCCATCCCATCTCATACTTCCCAGATATTCTATTCTTCAACACTTACAACAAATCAGCACAATATTAGTTTGTCTATTTTTTGGAACCAAATCAATCAATGCAATTATTCTGCAAACATTATTGGAGCAGTACCTCTGTGGCAGGCCCTGCACTAGGCTCTGCAGGAGCTGCCGGGGACAGGCTGGGCCCCGTGTGCCAGGCCCCTTTGTGCAGGAGCTCTGAGGGCACAGAGGGAGACAGCCATGGCCACTGGCAGCCTAGTCCCTTTCCCCAGGGCTCCAGTTGTCTGTGTTGCATAACACTGTACCTTCAGTTTATTGGAGTAAAACAAAAATGACCATTTATTATTATTATCTTTCATGGCTCTGAGGTTGACTGGTGCAATTAGGTGGTTCTCGTCTGGGACCCTCATTTAATTATAGACAGGCAGTGGCTGGAGTCACCTCGAAGGCCTCTTAACTCTCACATCTGATGGTTTAAGTTGGCTGTTGGCTAGAACCCATGAGGCTCTCCTTGTGTCCTGGGCCTCCTCACAGCACGGTCAGTGGGTTTCAAGAATAAGTATTTCAAGAGAGCCAGGTGGGAGCTGTATCACCTCATGAGACCTGGGAAGTCACTTACAGTCACCACTGCCCTGCTCTGTTGGTTGAGGCAATCACAAAGACCCACTCAGGCACAAAGGGGAGGCACAGAGATTTTGCTTGATGGAGGAGTGGCAAGGCCTCACTGTTAAGAAGAATCTGCAGGATGGAACAAAGTGTGTGGCCACTTAGGCCAATCCAATCTGCCATTCCCAGAGACCCTGGGGTGGAGGAGGTAACTTTATTCCTTTATTTTCTTTCTTTCTTTCTTCCTTCCTTTCCTTCCTTCTTATCTTCATTTCTTCTCTCTTTCCTTTGCTTCTTCCCTCCTCTCTCCCCTCCTTCCCTCCTTCCTCCCTCCCTCCTCCCCTTCTTCCCTCCCTCCTTCCTTCTCTGTTTCCCTCCTCTCCCTCCCACCCTTCTCATTCCCTCCTTTCTCCCCGATCGCTCCCTCCTTCGCTCCTTCCTCCCCTCCCTCTCTCCTTCCTTCCCTCCTTCGCTCCTTCTTTCTTTTCTGCCTTTCCTCCTTTTTCTCTTCCTCCCTCCTTCCCTTCTTTCTTCTTTTTTTCCTTCCCTTTCTCCCTCCTTTCTTCCTTCCTTACTCCTTCCTTCCTTTCTTCTTTCCTTCCTTCTCTCCTTCCTGCCTCCCTCCTCACCGCCTGTCCCTGCCCACGCTAAGGCCAGGCTGGGTGGGGAAGGGCTCTTGTTCACCCAGTTTCTTGAGATAGCTGCCAGGTCCATGTGGCTGCCAGGTCAGCTCTCAAGGCAGGAAACATGGAGACCTTGTCTCCTCAGCTGTCAAATCAGAGTAAGAGGAAGAGCACAGGCCTTGCCTTCCTGGTGCGATTGTTGTCATGAGTGTAGGGGCCAGAAATGGCAAAATATTTAGAGTCTGGCAACCTGGGTGTGAATCCCAGCTCTTCCCATCCTAACTCTGTGCCTTCGGGACAAGAGCAACTCTAATACTGAGTATTTGTCAGGCCTGGGTCCCAGTGAAAGCTCTTCATGTGTATTTTCCTGCTTAAACCTTATGACAACCCAGTAGGTGGATATCATGGTACCCTTTTTGTAGATTAAGAAACAAAGGCTCAGAGAGGCTGAAACACTTATCTCAGGTAACACAGCTAAGGGGCAGAGCCAGGCCCATCTTACCTGAAGTTTGAGCTGCATTCTTCCCCCTCCCCACTGACCTACCCACGTGGATACAGGGCTTCCTCATTGAGGACTACTAGGCTTATTCACACCCACTGTCCAGGCTCATTCTGAGAGAGATGGAGGGAAGTCACACCAGAAGAGGTCACAACAGATATCAGCCAGGACAGCCCAGCTCTGTGCGGAGCAGAACCAAGGCCCCAGAGCCTTCAGAGCAGCCCATTTCCTGGTGTTCCTGCTGCTTGCCTCTCCCCTCCCCACCTTTCCCCTGCAGCCTCAGTTCCTTGGTCCTCTGGGCTTTCCAAAGCAGCAGGGCTGGCAGGCTCCTCACTGCCCCCAGGGGGAGAAATGGCCTGGAAAGGGCACCAGTATGAATGGCCATACTGAGACAATCATATTTGCCAAGCCCCTGACCCCCCAAAGTCCTCGCCTTGGTCAGCTCTCAGGTCAGTGTCTTCTGCCAGTCCTTCTAACCTGGCTCCCCTCTTCTTCACCCCTTGGCCTACTCCTGACACACTGACCTTCCTCTTTGCCAATCTTCAAAGCTTTCAAGTTCTTCTCCTCTCAGGGATTTTATACTTAAACTTCTTTCTGCTCCCCCCCCGACACCTCCCAGCCATCCTTCACGTGGCTCTCTCTGCTTTTATATCACCTCCTCCATGCAGCCCTCCCTGATCACCCTGCCTAAAGTAGCCACCTTTATGCCAGCTGCTTCAATCTCTTTACCTTGCTTTCCTTTCCTTCATGGCTCTTATTTTTATTCCCATCTAAAAGTGTATTTTTATTATGTTTATGTCTTTCTCCTCCGACTGGAACTCTCGGGGCAGGGATAGTGTCTATTTTGTTCACTTCTGTATGTGCAGCATCAACAACACCGCCAGAACATGGTAGGATCCCCCCAAATATTGCTGAATATATAAGTGAATAAAAGAATGAAAATCTCCCTCTAGAAACTGACTGGGGCTGCATAAAGGAGTCAAGGACCACCGCAGTCAACGGGAGGAGAGGGCTCTCCAGGAAGTCACACAGTGGGAGAGGCTGGAGCAGGTAAGGAATTGGTGGTGGGGGCGAGTCAGCAGCCCTATCTGAGGACCCCCACAGAGCTGGAAGACCACCGGAGACCTCATCTATTTCTGATGCCGGAGTCATTCCTTGGCTGTGGAAGACTCGTAGGAGTTAAGTAAGGAATTGGGAGTCACATCCCAGTTCTGCAACTTGCTAGCTTTGTGCCAGTGAGACAACGAATTAACTACTCCCAGTCTCAGTTTCTCCTTCTGTAAGATGGTGTGGAACACAAGGCAGTTTTTGTGAGGATCATACAGCAGGTGCATGTCAAACTCTTAGACTCGGTGGATGTGCCTGTCACAGAGGCCAGGCTCGTAGTCACTGCCTTGGTCCTCTGGGAACCAGGATCTGAAACTGAAAGTCTCATCTCTACCTGAGGGGATGGCATTTGCTCATCAGAATATGTTTTTCTTTCCTTTCATATTTTACAAGAGTTTTTTTGTTTCGGGGGAAAGCACAAGACCTGCCTCAGAACACCTGGGCAGGGACTCAACTCTGCTGCGTGGCCCTGGACCCATCATTTTGCCTCTCCAAGTCTTGCCTTCCTCATTGCACTGAGATGAACAATGGTGCACCATCCCCTACACACACCACATTGAATTGCGAATTGCATATTAGCCCTTTATACTTAAAATTCTGCTTCTTTCACTGGATCTTAATTTTATATTTATTTCCACAAAATATAAATTCACTTTTTGTAAATATTTCACGTATATGTCTATATATATTTTATAAATCATTATATCTACTTCTGGAATGTCAGATATTTACATATAGAGGGGCAGCAGGGTGTGAGGGTGAAGAGAGGGGACTATGGAATTAGAAGGTGTAAGCTCAGATCACTTCTAGACTTCTGGCATCAACAAGAGTGCCAGAACATGGCAGTTACCCCAAAGAACCCCAAAATATTGCTGAATGTGAATGAATAAATGAACAAATGAATGAAAATGAATGAATGAAGTGGCTCTACTGTTTACTAGAGGTGACCTTTGACAGTTGTGTTACCTTCTGTCTACGTCAGGTTTCATCATCTGAAAACGAGAAGGTATGAGGACCTACCTTGTAGATTTGTTTTGAAGAGTAACTGACAAAAACCACATGAAGTTGTGAATTGGGCTTCATATCAGCATTATTTGTAAAATCCAAAAGGCGGACACAGTCCTGATGTCCATGAATGAACAAAATGTGGAATATACGCACAACAGAATATTCTTCAGCATTCAAAAAGAAGGAAATTCTGACGCGTATTATAACATGGATAAATTTTGAAGACATTACACTAAATTAAATACACCAGTCATGAAAGGACAGGGATTGTAGTATTCCACTTATATGAGGTCTCTAGAGAAGTCAAATTCATAGAGACAGAAAGGAGGACGGGAGTTGCCAGGGGCTAGGAGGAAGGGGAATGGAAGCTGTTGTTTAAAAGGTAAGGAGTTTCAGTTTTCAAGGTGAAAAAAGTTCTTCGAATGGATGATGGTGATGGTTGCACAACAGTACTAATGCACTTAATGCCACCTAACTGTACACTTAAAAGAGTTAAAATGGTAACTTTTATGCTATGTATATATATGCACATAAAAACATACAAATAAAATATAAAACCTATATAACATACTCACTTACTGTGGTGCCTGGCATAATAAATGCTAGATTTAAAACTAAATAAATGAAATAAGATACCCTTTGCAAGAATGAGTGATGTCAAAGAGTTTTATAACCTGTAACGTGCCATCAAAATACATCATGTTCCCACCATGCTTTACCTGCAAGGTGAATTCTAGTGGCAGTGGACTGCACCCAATGCGACAGCCAGTCGCTTCTGGAAAGACTTCCTTTCCCACCATTTCCCTGCACATCAGCTTCTTGGCCTCTCTGCTGATGGGCAGTGGATGCCCCTAGAAACCGATGCAGACAGGTGTTTGGGCATCTCACCGTTGATGGGAAACCAGAAGCAAATCACTCTCTAATTTGTTGGCCGATGAGTCCAGATCTTCATGATTCATGACTTGTTGGATGTTGTGTTTCAAAGCAAAGCTCAGCAGTGTGTGGTTTTGGTAGTGTGGGAGAGAGGGCTTGTCTGAGTGTGGGGAACGTGGGGAACGCAGCCCACCACCCAGCCCTCGGAAGACTCGCCAGTGTTACTGCTGATCCCAGAGCTGAAGGCAGGTTTGCATTTCAAATGTCCCGTGTCCACTCAGGAGGAAAAGTGGTCTGGGCTCTCTGGCCAACTTAAGGGAGATCAGAAGCTCTCTTATTTTTAGAAGATTCTACCCCTACTTGCCTCAAAAGAATGCTGCCACATCCACACTGGCACAGGGCTACTCAGGCTCAGGGAGTGTCCCCGGGGTTCAATAACTTTCTTCTTTTCCTCTTAGGCACAGCCCAGGTCCAGGAGGCAGGAGACCTGGGTCTTGCCCTGCCACCTGCCATCAGCATCCCAGGAAACTTGCAGAGACACATCTAACTTCCCTGCACCTCAGTCTCTGGTGCTGGAAAACTGGGACTCACTGTTCAGATGCGAGATGGGTTGAGGAAAGGAGAAGGTGCTGGTGATGAAGAGGGCCTTGGAATGAGAGTCGGGGTCACACTGGCTACAACTTCTCCCGTTCTCTGCTTGAAGCTCCTTTATGATTGGAGAGGCTGGCAAGTGAGGGAGGCAAGACCATCAGCTCTGGAGTCCGACGGCCCGGGTTTCAGATCCCAGTTCTACAACTTACTGACCTGTTTCAGTTTCCCCATCTGCAAAAGAGATTAAAAAACAAAACAAAACAAAACAAAACAAAAAACAACCATGCCTACCTTGTGTCATTACCATGAGGATTAGCTAGGTTGATTATTGTTAAGCAATCAGCACAGTTCCTGGCACATAGTAAACCACAGGCAAGCACTTGGTCTCCTTGTCCCTGTTGCATTTGACAGAGGACTTGCCTTAGTAGCGAGCTCTCTCTCCCCTGATCTGTGTGGCTCTGGGATGTGGCCTAATAGAAACAGATCTAAAGGGCTGGTGAGGATTGGGTGGAAAAGAGATTGTGAAACAATGATCAACACAGAAACTGCCCTGGAGATTTTCTAAAAGGTTCTCGCATTCCTTTAATTAACTTCCATGAGGGAAAGACAGAAATCAAATGAATAAGTCAGGAGAGAATGCTGACATTTAGGGAAAGAAATGAGCTTTGATGTCAAACAATCTTCAGCTCAGATGGACTCTCGCTGTGTGGCTTTAGGAAAGTTGTTTAACCTCTCTGAATCTCAGTTTCTGTATCCAAAAAGTGTGCATAGTAATCTCTTTTAATTCATTCAGGGCTCCTGTGAGAATTAAAAGAGATGACGTAAGTCAATATCTAGCTCAGCCCTGCTGTCTTAAACACACCTACAAAATTTTGCAGCTCTTCCTATCAAGAGGTGGAGTTTATTTTCCCGTTGCTGAATATGGGTTGACCTTGTGAGTGGCATTGATCAGAAGAATGCAGTGGAGGTGACCTTAAGGGACAATGCAGCTTTCACCGGGGCCGTCCTGAAGCACTGCCCAGAGACCTCAGATCAGGAAACTGGTCTAGCCTTCTAGAAGACAAGAGGCCCCAGGGAGGAGCATCAGGGTATCCAGTCAAGTGTCCCAGCACAGCTGCTAGACATGTGCCTGAGGTCATCTTGGGACCTTCTGGCTGAGACAAGCAGAAAATCACACAGCCAGTTTACAAAATTGTAAAGCAATTCCGGTTGATTGAAGTCGTCCAGTTTTGTGTGGAGGTTGTGTTATACAGCAAAGGCTACTTGAAACAGCCCTCAGTTTAGACTGGTTGAATTGAATAACCGTAGAGGTGGAAAATCCCTCGAAAAACACAGCACATGCTTTTGAGCACAAGCTGCTATTATTATTCATACAGACTAGTTATAATAAGAATACAATAAGAGGTAACAATGTAACAATCATGGTTGTCTGATGACTTCTTATTTCCTGTCCCCTGGGAGAAGACCACAGTCAGCTGGAACAGGTTTTGACAGGCTCAAATAAGCAGCAAACTTCTTTGCACACAAACATTTTAAATCTCTCCGTCTTTTCCTGTCTGTAATAGCTCTGCATCGCCTCACTGGGCCACCTGGGATGGTGCCACAACTCCTATTAATATTGCCATACGTGGCAGCATTGCACTCGAGTCCCACGCTCTCAGCTGCCTGTGTGTGGCACAGAGCCTATTTTTAGTGTTTTACATCTGTAATTATGTATGTTTCACTGCCTCTCAAATGCATATTTGCTCTGGGGAGAGGTAGTGCTTATGTAATCTCAGCTATTTTTGATAGGACAAAATGTGTTATACCAACCTGCTAAGTCTCATTCAACCAGAGCAAACAGTCCAACAGTCTCTTCCTCACTCAAACTCCCATGTAAGCAGGGGTGATATTTGAGACATTTTGAGTACTGGTGAAACATTGTCACTGACAAATCAGAATAGAACCAACCATGACATCACATCGGTGTTTATAGCTCTGTTTTTAAGGGCCAATTCAGACTACAAATCTATTCATGATTTTTACAAATTAACATTCCCTGCAAGGAAACCAATCAACTGGGAAGGGGAGCTCAGTGTGATCCTGGTGTTATCCGGATGACATCAGCCTTGCTGACTGCCTGGATCAGTTTCCCAAGGTGTCATGTCCTTGGCCAAGAAGTTTTTCCAATGCAGTTTTCTAGCTTGGAAGGAAGAAGAACTGGCAAAGTCAAGACCAACTTGGTGGGCCTCAGTGATGGAAATCTGGGGCCCAGGTCTAGCAGATGAAGCAGGTAACCTGGGGAGGTCCCCACTGTGGACATGCTGCAGAGATCCAGACAGGGAGATGGGTGAGGGTCAAAGCAGCTGAGCAGCTGACAGTGGGAAGCAAGCAGATAAGGGCAGGACCCCAGGCCTGCAGAAACCAGGAGATCATAAGATGCCCCAGGAAAGGGGATTCTGCCTAGGGGAAACACACAGTCTTTTACTCATTCACTTACTCATTCAGTGGATATTGACGGAAGTGTCTACTGGGAGCCAGAGACTGCCCTAGTTGCCAGGGAAACAGATAAAAACTTCTAGCTTACTTACAAGATATCTGTTTTTCTCTATGTATTAAAATGTTTAAATAGAAAACTTAGAAAATACAGAAAAGAATAAAGAAGAAACCCCATCTTCTGGATTGTCATCTCTTGAAGACCATCCTTGTTAAGGTCTGGTTCATCTCCTTATTTGTACATGGTATATGCTTTTTAACCTCAGAATTGGAATTGTATCATATAAACTATTTTTCACTCAGTATTATATTTCCAGAAGCTTCTTACACCTCTAATAGTTTTTGTGAATATGACTTTTAGTGGCTGCAGAGAATCTCATTTTGGGGACTTGCTATAAATTATATAATGGCCCTCAATTCTCATCAATGTTGCCTCCAAATAAACAATATTATATTTCCCCTAAAATTGTCATTTATGGCCAGCCATGGTGGCTCATGCCTGTGATCCTAGCACTTTGGGAGACTGAGGTGGGCAGATCACCTGAGGTCAGGAGTCTGAGACCAGCCTGGCCAACATGGCAAAATCGTCTCTACTAAAAATACAAAAGCCGGGCATGGTGGCACATGCTTGTAATCCCATCTACTCAGGAGGCTGAGGCAGGAAAATAGCTTGAACCCTGGGAGGTGGAGGTTGCAGTGAGCCGAGATCATACCACTGCACTCCAGCCTGGGCGACAGAGTAAGACTCCATCTTAAAAAAAAAAAAAAAAAAAAAAAATTGACATTTATATGCCACAAAAACATGCCACCTAGTACCTTCATGAAAAATGAAAATAGAGTGGTGGTGTCTTCTATTTGAGAAGTATATCAGAACACAAGTGAGTGAAAGTTATAGTACTATATCAAATAACCTTAATTTGCTCTTGTTTGTACAAAAATTTTTAAACTTCCATACTTTTTCATACATTATTTTCACTATTATAACTAGCAAAATGGTAATAATTGTCATTGGCAAGAGTACAGACAAATGAACACTTATACATTTCTATTGAGAGTTCAAATTTCACTGTGTTGAAAGATTTTTAAATGCTCAGACCCAGCATTCACCTTCTAAGAATTTATGTTAAGGAATTAATGTTATAGATGTGTACAAAGATTTATGAAAAACAATATTTAAATCAGCATTATTTTTGTGCTTAATACATAGTAACTTCTAAAAATGGAAGCTATAATTACCAGTACTAGCATCACCAATTCCTTTTCCAGCCCCATCTGGCTTTTAGAATAAGAATATTATAATTAATACATTTTTACATTGGGTTTCATCTCTTTCCAGAATTATTTTTTGACACTTGCATTGTTTTATAATCACGTTAACCGCAATTATTAAGAAATTAACTTGAAATTTTTGGTTCTCTGTTAAGCAATGTTTCTTTTATATTGCTTTTCCTCGTATCTGAATTATTTATTTTGCTTCATTTTTCAGCCACCTGGAGCGTTTCTTTGATGATTTTTGCTTTCAAGAAGTAATAGTCACAACTTATGTTGTTTGATGAATCTGTCCGCATAAGATTATCTGCACACTTTCAGAGGGCTGTGACTGGGATTGCAGACACCACGCCAGGAGTGGAAGCACCAAAAAGATTACAAATATACAAGAATAGCACCTTGGCTGCATATAGTCTTAGTTCTCAATCTCAATCCTCTGAAAGTTTGTGGATTTTGATAACATTTTATCTTAGAATTTGCTAAGAAGTGTGACCTAGTGCAATTTCTTTCTTTCTTCTTTTGGAGGTAATTTGGGTACTTCTACCCCCACCCCAGATGACTAAATGATTATAGGATTTTAAATTTTGTTATCCTTGAAATGCAAACATTTTAGCCATGTATGCATCAAAGAACTCTTAGAGGGGACAGCAGATCTTTTCTTAGAAGGCCATACAGCTTTCTAAGTAGGTCATAGGGTCTGTAGAGGCGAGCATGCAATTCTGCTGTTGTAGCAGGAAAGCCGCCAGAAACAATGAATAAATGAGCAGGCATGGCTATGTTCCAATAAAACTTTATTTGCAAAAGCAGGTGAACAGCCTGCCGGGGCAGTTTGCCTCTAGATTCTACAGACACAAGTCTTGCTTCAACTCAGGGGAATTTTCTGTCATATCTTGAGTTATTTTTTATCTTTCATTTGCTCTGTTGCCACCATTTAAAAATCTTACATAGAGAGTTGATCTGTAGCTTCCTTTGTAGTTTCCTCTCTCCTTTTTCTTTCTCTCTTTTCTTATTTTCTCCATTTCTTGTCTTCTTTTCACTGATTCTGGGAGGATTCTTTGAGCTCACTTCCAAATTCACAGATTCTGTTTTCTGTTCTATTCAATCTGCTCTGTATTGCCCTAATGACACTAGAAAATTTCCATGATTATGCTTTTCACTGGGAAACTGTCTTTCTGGATTTCAGGGATTTCCATTAAAAGAAACAATATCTCTAATCTTATGGGAAATACCAAAATGAGAGATCACTTTCACCCTTGTTTATTTGGTATAGTTTTACATCATGAGAGAGGATTTGTTTTGATTTCTCAGAATAAGCTCTGTTTTTTAAATCACAGACACTTTTCCTACCTCTGTTACATTTTCTTTTATTGTACATATTTGCAGAGGGAAAACCATCGATCCACTGTTACAACTTGAGAATGATTCTGTTAGAAACTTATTTAAGTATGTTACTCACAGAGGGGAAAAGGATTTGTTGGTCTATTCTGTAGGTATTTTTCTAGTTTGGAGGTTCAGTTGACTATGATGAACAGAAGGTGGGTGAGTGGGAAGGTGCAGCAGGAAAATGCACCATTTCCTGGTGGTTTCTTTTCACCCTGTGCAGGCACTAGGGCAGCAGCATCCGCAGTCATCTGCAGGGCTGAGATTTGCTCACTCCACTGCTAGGGACCCTCTCCTGCTCGTCCTCACCTAGCCTTCCCAGTGAGGGCTCCATTTACTCTCCTATTGAGGCAGGAGGCAGAACTCGACTCTGGAGGTGGGGCTTGGACACCAGACCTAATTGAGGACCAGCTAAAACAGGTCAGGGACAGAAGCCCTTCCCCATAAGACGCACCCATCAGTGTGCCATGTCAGTTTACCAGTGCCATGGCAACGCCCAGAAGTTACCCCCTGCCCTTTCCATGGCAACACTCGACAACCCAGAAGTTACCTCCCTCATTCTAGACATATCTGCATGGACCACCCCTTATTTTGCATGTAATTAAAATTGGGTATAACTACGAGTACAGTGGCACTTCTAGGCTGCTACTCCGGGCACACAGCTTATAGGGCAGGCCTGGTCTGTCTTCTGCTGTACATTGCTGCTTCAATAGAAGTGGCTGTTTAACACCACTGTCTTGCCCTTGAATTCTTTCCTCGGGGAGGCCAAGAACCTCCTGGGCTAAGCCTCAAACTGGGGGCTTGCCTGTCCTGCATCAATATGGCAGGAAGGTTTATTACTGTCCCGAGCATGTACTTCTCTGCCATGACTGTACTACCAGCCCTAAATCGGGGCAGCAAATCCTTGCTTTCAATGAGTCTCCTTAGCAATAGCTGTTTTTTCCTTCCCACACAATTTACACCACGTAAAGTCTGGTGTGAGCGGTGCTCTTGGCTGTTTCCTATAAGGGACAGTGGAACAATTCCTCAAGTCCTTTAATCTGCTCCATACCAATGACCCTGTGGTCCACCATAGTAAATAACATGAACCCAAGATTGAGGGGCTTTTGCAACTCCTAGGGAATCCCCTCCACTTTTGCAGGGGCCCTTCCCGTGCCGGCATTAGACAGTAGCCTTCCTTCAACCGCTTTCCTTCTCCATCACATCCTTTAAAGAAAAGTACTCCAGTTTCTAGGTTATCCATGGCTTAGTTTCTTGTGCTGATAAAGATTTTCTTTCTTTCTTTTCATTTCTTTGTTTTTTAATTTGGCCATCATAAGGTTTGGAGAGGCAAGGGAAGTAAACAGATAAACTCGAATCACTCTCTGAAAATGGAAGCCACAGTTTCCTCTTGATTCCTTCTGACAACTTGAATTAACAGACTTGGAAACTTTTCTCTTGTGTCTTGCAGTAACTCATTTCAGTCAGGAGGCACTTGTGGTCCTCCTTGTTCGGAACAGTTCTCTCTTCTCATACGCCTGTAATTTTTCTTTGTTTGCTTCTATTCGTTAACCCATTGCTAGGAGTTCTGTCAGAGATGGTGTGGGTCCCTGTGTGAACAATTCAGGCCAGGATGATGGGAGAATGGAATGGATTAAACTGGATGGAGTTGAGTTTGGCTGATTCGAAGATCTAGAAGCTGAAGGAAGAAGAGGGAGCTAGAAGAGGCCAGGGTAAGGAGGTCGGCCTGGAAGGGAGTGGTGGCGGGAAGTTTGGACTCCCTGCTCAAGGTTCCTTGTCTGTGTTTGGTATTTGCATTGGGAGTCTTTCTATCGTGAGCGCAAAGTCCAACTTAGAGGGAGTTAACTGAGGAAGGGAAACCGAGCCGTAGTTCTGGTTTCAAGTAGAGCTTAATTTAAAGTAAAAACAACATCCTTGAGAATCCAGTTTCTGTCACCTCCTTGTGCTTCCTGCTGTGTTAGATTGATTCTGGGGTTCACTGTAGTGGCCCCTAAAACTTCTGGGTGATAAAGCGGATACAACAGCCCCAGCCTTACCCCTCCTCCTCCCCACCAGCTCAGTTCGTTCCAACAGCGTGGAGCTTGGATCTTTCCGTTGGTTTCCACTAAATATTTTTTTAAATTAATAACAGCTTTATCGAAATGTAATTTACATACCATACAATTCACCCACTTAAAGTAAAATTCAGTGGTTTTAGTATATTCACAGAATTATACAACCATCAACACAATCACTTTTAAAAAATTTTCATCACCTCAAAAAGAAACCCCATTCCCATTAGTAGTCACTCCCCATCCCTCTTTCCCCCAGCCCTAGGTAACCACGAATCCACTCTCTGTCTCTATAGATTTGCCTGTTCCAGACATTTCATACAATAGGTGGTCTTTTGCATTGGGCTTCTTTTACTTTGCGTGATGTTTGAGAGGTTCGCCTGTGTTGCAGCATGTGCCTGAATCTTATTTCTTTTCATGGCTGAATAATACTCCATTGTATGGATGCATCACATTTTGTTTATGCATTCATTGGTTGAAAGATACTTGGTTCGTTTCCACCTTTTGTCTATTACAGTGCTGCTGGAAACATTTGTGTGCATTATGTGAACGTTTGGTTTCATTTCTCTAGGATATGTACTGAGGAGTGGAATTACTGGGTGATATAGTTCACCTTTTGAGGAACTGGCTGTTTTCCAAAGCAGCTACACTATTTTACACTCACACCAGCAGTGTCTAAGTGTTCAATTTCTCCACTTCCTTGCCAGTCTTGTTCAGATCTCTCTATCTGATGACAGCCATGCTTATGTTGTGAAGTCATATCTTATTGTGGACTCCCACTAAACTTTTGAGATTGGACCACCCTGAGTGCTGAGACCATTCCTGAATCAATCACTGTGTCAAGGTCTATTTTGTGCTGGATTGACCAGACCTGGGTCAAGAACCTCATCCTGGAGATCCTTCCAGACCATGTGGACTCAGAATGAAGAGAAGGGTTGACTCTAAGTTCAAAATCAGAGTCATTACTAGAGTAAGAGGAGCTGGAATGCTGGTAAGATGAGAATTCGTGTCTACTAAAGCTCGGCTGCCAGTAGTCTGCTAGGGCTGTGCCCTGATCCAGGCCTGGCTGTAAGTTGGCTTCAGGATTTAGTTCCAAGGAATTGCTGGTCTGGATATCCCCTTCACTGTGCCCCTGACACCATGGCCACTTATCTGTGGCACTGACCAGTTCTAGAGGCTTTAGCCTACTCTCTCCTCCAGTTCTCACTGCAGCAGTGCTGTTGGTGAGGATCTGCAAAGACAGTTTTGAAATTTCTATCAAACAGACCACTCCTTCCCATTCTAGAAATCATGAATTCTTCAATCTGGCCCATCTGCCGTGTATCTAACAGATGTTCGTCAGACCTCCCGGCCTATAAATACCACCCTTCGCTAATACCCAGTATGGATAAGTTTTTTCTTATTTTTATTTTTATTTTTATATACAGTTGGTCATTTTCTGGGGAATCTGGGAGATAGATAGGTATGTGTTTATGTTGTTGTCTTCCTGCACTAGATAAGTAACTCCAGCGTGCTTCCTGGAAACAGCTTATGACTCAAGCTATCTATTTCAAGACTGGGTCAAAAATGATCCTACTTCTACTAAAAATACAAAAATTAGCCAGGCATGGTGGTGTGCTCTTGTAGTCCCAGCTACTCGGGAGGCTGAGGCAGAAAAATCACCTGGGTGACAGAGGGAGTCTCTGTCAAAAAAAAAAAAAAAAGATGATGCTACTTCAAAACACATCATGTCTCATTGGACACTCTCCACATGGTCAATAATATAATAGAAGTCAGCTGTCACCTACTGAAGGTTTACTACATGGTGGGCACTGCGGAAAACATTTTCATGTATTACCTCATTTAATCATGAAATCCCCATGTTATTCTCACATTATGGGTAAGGAAACTGAAGCTCAGAGAGGTTAAGTGACTTGTCAAAAGTCACACAGTAAACCCTGACAATTCACATGTAGTGCTAGAATTTTTAAGTGACCCTGCCTACAACTGTGATCTTCCCATCACTTTATCTATCCAGACCCTCCTCCGATCCTGCAGAGCCTCCTTGTGAATATGAGAAACCCATCCCCCGTTCCTGATTTGGCCATCATCAGGGTCTGCCTGGCCTCTGGAGTAATCTGCTCTCTGGCTCCCTGACCCCAGTCTCGCTTCCTCCGATCCATTCTTTGCCGTCCAGCCAACATGAACTTTCTCCAGTGCAGCACTGATTGTATCACTGCCTGATTCAAAAGGCTTCAAAGCCGAGAGTTGGAAACTCCTCAGTGCAGGGCATGGCCAGGCTCCTGTGATACCATCTCTCTTGCTGCCTCCACACCCTGTGCTGTGCTGCTCATGTGAACCATTTGCAAGTCCATCAACGCACCATGCTCCTTCTCACTTCTGTCTTTGCAACACTTGTCATTTTGTCTTCTTACCTCTGTCCCCACCCCTTACCCCTCACCAGTTTCTCTTCTCTGTGCTTTTCATCCTTCAAGGCCAAATCTATCTAACAGCCTGTAGAAGAAGACACTTCTTCAAGACCACCACCACAGACATAGCCACCAGGCCTTTGGGCAGGGACGCAAAGGCCGCGTAGCTTCGAATCACACCAGTCTACCTGGTTGGCCTGCTTACTAGGTTGTCCTCAGTGTCAGAATAGGAAGACTGCTGTGGTCATCTGGTCGACCTGAAACCCTTTTCTTAACAGAGTTCAAAGCTTAATCCATATTCCATATGGCCCAGCTCATGTTCCCTGGACCATTTCAACAACTCAGGCATAAGGAGACTTGGCCAGTTTTTCCATCTGCAGATTGAAAGGGAATGTTTCCCCCAGATAATCTCCAAGGCCCTTTTCTACTCTAAATTTCAAGATTGCAAGTACTCTCTTATCTTAGGGTCTACACTCAGCTAAACATGGTCTCACATTTCCCCGTCTCTCTCTGTCTCCTTGCCCCTTGTTCCTTGGTTACTTTAGGGGTACAGCCTGCTCCTGGAAAGTCGTCTGGGCTGTAAGGAGTGGGTACTGCACTTCCATTATTCCTGAGTCCCAGGGATGGCAGTCCTGCAGACTGAGGATTTGAGCCGCGGGTCCCCAGCAGGCTGCGTGTCCTACTTGAGCAGGAATAAAAGGCCAGGTTGGATGCCTGCAGGAAGGGTAAACAAACCCATACATTTTCTACAACAAAAAAAGAAAGAAGGAACGAAAAGAAATATTGATTATGTGGCATTGAAGTGCCTGGGGCTTTAACAGACATTCAAAATTGGACGCATTGCTCAAGATCAATAGTAGGTTTTATGCTTCTGACCTAAAAAGTACCAGCTCTATGTAATTTAAACACTGACAGCCATGAGGATCTCTGCTAGCATCTGGCCTGCTTTCCTCAGGTACCCTGGACACATCTGCTGGCTTCTCTGCAGCCTTTTTACTTTTCTTTTCTTTTTTTTTTACTGGAAGATGACGGTAGATAAATAAAAGGATTCTTTTCAGAAATGTGGGATCAACTGCTTCTGATATCATTGCCTGAAATGGTAACCTCAGACAGCAGTGTTGCATGGCTGAAGACAGGGAGGTCAGCTTGTAGACAGGAGGCAGGGAACAGGGGTGGGTTTCTGAGGTTGGAAATGAAGGACAGGAAAGATGAGTGCTTCCTGGCCAACCTCCCAGGCCTGGTGCTGTGCTAGGTGCACACAGGTTCTCCCCTTGTCTTTGTGCCAGCCCATGGGATGGGAGGTGCCCGGTTTACAGAGGAAAAAATCACAGTAACTTTCTTGATTGAGTGGGGATTTGGCTGCAGCTAATGGGGGAGAGGGGGGTGAAGATGATTTCTAGGGGGACATTTGGGTCTAAGAATTTTTATACGTGCATATGCATGTGTATGCAGACACACAGTCACACATACTTCTTGTTGGCTGGGGGACAAACAGAAGCAGAAGAGGACTGTCGCTGTTGTGGCAATGGGCTCTGATGGCCTGAGATTCCATCCTGGCTCCATTGATCATCAGCTGTGACTTGAGACCAGTTACTTAGCTTGCCTTTCTCTCAGTTTCTTCATATGTAAAATGGGAGTGATAATCATAATTAATCATAATAATATCTACAGATTAGAGTTCTTGGGAAGATTAAAAGGGTCACTGCAGGTAAAGTTCAGCACGGAACAAGCACAAGATAAATGTTAGCGAACTTTAGTAACCAGTAGGCAGGCAGGTTTGGCAGAGAATGTGGCTGTTTCAGGTTGCCAGGATGCAGGTTGAGATGTTGATTTCAACAGTGAGTCCAGTTCAGCAGGGGCCGAGGTGAGTCAGCACCCACCCCAACATCCCAGGCACATGCACACAGCTAAAGCATGGCACCAGCCTTTCAGGAGGTAGGTTCCTACCTGTGGCTCCAGCTGCCCTCACAATATTTCAGGCAGTGCCCTCGGGTCCTCACTGGAGGGGGCACCTTAACTGGGTGAGCCTGCAGCTTTTCTGGGTGCCTAACCCCCACCCAGAGATGATCTGTGCCCCTTCTGTGCTGGCTTTGTTTAGGGGCACAGAGTGCATTTGTTGGGCAGAGATGTATAAAGTTTTTTTTCCCCCCCTTAATTTTGTGGCAGGATAAGACAGTTAATCTGTTTTGACATGCTATCTAAATGGCCCTCAGATCAGTATACGGAAGAAGCCATCCATAAGTCATGTCTTTTATACACATGTACTGGTGTGTACAACAGGGAGAGTTATATTGGCTGCGAGAGGCAGAATAATAATGGCCGTTATTATGGCGAATTCAGGGTCGCCACATTCACTCCACATATCAAATCCTCTTTCAATGAGGCCAGCTCCATCAGCTGTCAGATTCTATTAAATATATCCCTCAGACCCACTGACCAGCTGACAGGAGAGAAACTCAAAACCACACACCCCCCATTAGCATCATAAAATGTGAAGTCAGCTGGAAGGGATGATAACAGAACTGAAAACAGAAGAGATGAAAATCTGCAATGCCCTTGTGTCCTCCTAAATAGAAACCCCAAGAGTTACAAACACACCCATAAAATACCAAGGTAAAAACAACAGCAACAACAACAACAAAAACACGACAAAGATCATCCTGTTGTATGCTTCATAACACAGAATGGTTCTTTTACCTTTTGTTAATGTGAGATTCGCATAAATGTTTCATGAGGTTAATACAATGCATAAACCAAAACGTTTATTAGGCAACATCTGTGCTGTTTTCCCAGATAATGCAATGTTTCTTCTGAGTCAATGAACTATAACCTATCATAAGGTTTGGTTGTTAAAATACTTGTACAATGGTTGTGATCATATTTAACGCTTTTGCAGATGCTCTGGTTCTACCAGAGAATTTCTTAATCAGACAAGAGCTCAAGATGGCTGGCACCTTAAAAGAAGGTGTAGAGGTTCCCTTGGAGACAGAGCAAGAGAGGAGAAGAAAGATTTCTGTGAGCTGACTAGATTTGCTTCTCTATTTCTTCAATCTAACTTTCTAAATTTGGTTTTGTTTGCAGAGACATTCACTTAATACTTGAAGGAAAAAACAATTAGATCTGTACTTAGAATCTACCAAGAAGCAGAGAGTGGGTCAAAATGCCCAATGGCTTTGTGCAGCTACAATCCTATCATGATATTGGTTCCATATGGGACTCTTTAAAGCAAAAAACAAAAAAAGTTATGAGACCAATAATTTTTAATGAAACTTGGCTTAGCTCACAAGCAAGTCCAGCAGATGAAACAGCAGCCCAAGCTGGAAACACGATTTTTCTTCTTCCTGGCAGGGATGAAAGAAAGCATCGTTTCAATTAAGAAAGAACCTAATGGAGATATGTTTTGTATTATCAATTTTATGCAAGTAGACATTTAGACATTCTCTCTCCACATCTTTAAGGGAGTCCCTCTCTTTCTCTGATGGCTGTGTGAGATCATTTTAAATGTGGGAGCTTTCCTGACCCTACTTTTTGGGTTGGACTTTTGATGGAAAGTTTTAGTAAAAAATTGTTGAAACCTCTTGTCTCCATCAATTTGGGGCAGATTTCAGAGGTAGAGAAAGTTACCAGAAAACGAGGAGGCGGTCTATCTATCTATTTTCTTTCTATCTATCTATCTATCTATCTATCTATCTATCTATTATCTTTCTATCTCACTGTAGCATGAGATTTCCCAGTAGTGACATTTTGGCTGGATAATTCTTTGTTGTAGGGGGCTGCCCTGTGAATGGTATGATGTTCAGCAGTTTCCCTGGCCTCTACCCACTAGATGCCAGTAGCATCCTTCCCCCAGTTCGTGACAACCCCAAAAGTCTCCAGTTATTGCCAAATGTCGCTTGGAGGGTAACACTGCCCACCAGTTGAGTGTTTTAGTATTTTTCATGAAACACTTGGACATTTGTTTACTGCCATATCTGGGTGTCCTCTGTAGGACTATTTGCTTAAGGACAAGCGTGACTTTTTATTTAGGTAGCATCTGAGTCTGCTCATATCTAGTGGTCTAGCTGTGTCTGGGTTGGAAAAACTCCACATGTTAGAACACAGAGGAAGAACATGGGTTGTAAATGGCAGCCCATGCTGCCCATGCAGCTGTGGAATGAAATGAGCTACAGAAGGATCCTCTTGCCCAGGTTCCTGCCTTCAAATGAAACAACTAGGCTCAAAGAGAGTTGGTTCAGCCATCACAAGTGTCCAACTGGGGTGGGGGATCTTCCCAGCACCTCCACCTTGTCTCTGCCTTGCATATCACTCCATTTTATATTTCCCAGAGCTCTTACTGCTATTTGAAATGATCTTGCTTATTTATGTGTATACATTTGCCTCTATTTTCAATTGACTGTCTCCCCCACTAGAATGCAAACTCCATGAGAATAAGGACTTTGCTTGCTTCAAGTGGCAATGTAGCCACTTTATCCAAACTTGGAGGCTTTGGTATCAGACCCAACATCTGCTGCTTATTAGCTACCCTGGCTTTGGGCAGCCATTTAGCTTCACTAAGCTATATTTTCCTTCTCTGTAAAATAATAATATTAATAACAAGATTGGTTCCTATGTGATGGAATTAAATGAGATCATACTTATCATACTTAACACATAATAGGTGCTCCACAAGTATAAGCTCTTACTGCTCAGCCACCATGATTATAGCTAACACAGTGGTGCCTGGCACAGAAAGAAACACAGTCAATATTAGTGAAGTAAACGAATGAATGAATGAATGAATGAACAAATTCTCTTGTGTCTGTCTCTAGTTTTATTTTATTTTTTTAAGACAGAGTCTCGCTCTTGTCACCCAGACTGGAGTGCAGTGGCTGAATCTTGGCTCAATGCAACCTCCGCCTCCCAGGTTCAAGCGATTCTGCTGCCTCAGCCTCCCCAGTAGGTGGGATTACAGGCACCCACCACCACGCCCAGCTTTTTGTTTGTTTGTTTGTTTTGTTTGTTTGTTAGTAGAGACAGGGTTTCACCATGTTGGCCAGGCTGGTCTCAAACTCCTGAACTCGGGTGATCCACCTGCCTTAGCCTCCTAAAGTTCTAGGATTACAGGTGTGAGCCACCACACCCTGCCTCTAATTTTAAATTTCTCTTGTCACAGATGATAATTTGCTATCAAATCCCCTTTTCTATTTTCACTGGAGCTGGAATGCCATGGTCTAATAGAATGTTTGTTTCTAAGCAAGTAATTATAGCAATCATATATAAATAAAATATACAGGGAACAATATATACCCCATTTTTTTTCTTGATAACATCCAATTGGTGGTATGTCTTCTCTTAGGAAATATCATTCTCTGCAAAGGACTTCATTATTTTCTGAAATTCAATTTCATGCTGAGCCAGACAGTCTTCTTTTTCTCATGGGTTTGTGGGGAATCTATCAATATCCCAAACTAGGGGAAAGTTGGCGAGGGACAATGGCAAGTGGAGTGCTTGGGTGAGAGGCAGTGCAGCTCTGGAAGGGAGACGCAGTGCTCGGGTGAGAGGCAGTGCAGTTCTGGAAGGGAGAGGAGTGCTTGGGTGAGAGGCAGTGCAGTTCTGGAAGGGAGTGGAGTGCTCGGGTGAGAGGCAGTGCAGCTCTGGAAGGGAGAGGAGTGCTTGGGTGAGAGGCAGTGCAGTTCTGGAAGGGAGTGGAGTGCTCGGGTGAGAGGCAGTGCAGCTCTGGAAGGGAGACGCAGTGCTCGGGTGAGAGGCAGTGCAGTTCTGGAAGGGAGAGGAGTGCTTGGGTGAGAGGCAGTGCAGTTCTGGAAGGGAGATGCAATGCTCGGGGGTGAGAGGCAGTGCAGCTCTGGAAAGGGAGTGAGAGGCAGTGCAGCTCTGGAAGGGAGTGGAGTGCTTGGGTGAGAGGCAGTGCAGCTCTGGAGGGGAGACGCAGTGCTTGGGTGAGAGGCAGTGCAGTTCTGGAAGGGAGAGGAGTGCTTGGGTGAGAGGCAGTGCAGTTCTGGAAGGGAGATGCAATGCTCGGGTGAGAGGCAGTGCAGCTCTGGAAGGGAGTGGAGTGCTTGGGTGAGAGGCAGTGCAGCTCTGGAGGGGAGACGCAGTGCTTGGGTGAGAGGCAGTGCAGCTCTGGAAGGGAGTGGAGTCCTTGGGTGAGAGGCAGTGCAGCTCTGGAAGGGAGTGGAGTCCTTGGGTGAGAGGCAGTGCAGCTCTGGAGGGGAGACGCAGTCCTTGGGTGAGAGGCAGTGCAGCTCTGGAAGGGAGTTGAGTCCTTGGGTGAGAGGCAGTGCAGCTCTGGAAGGGAGATGCAGTGTTTTGGGTGCATGTGACATCGCTCAGTCTCTTCCTGCATCCAAGTGGCAAATCACCATGTGTGAGAAATATTCTCAATCAGAGAAGAAAAAGAGATGTAATTATGTCATTTATAATGAATTCTGAAGGAAACAAAGAATTTAAGAAGGAAAACTCTGGAGACGACCAGAGATCCGAAGCCTTTCGGATCATCTGAGCTGCCCTGGAGAAGACGCATAGCTGATCAAACATTCGTGCCGATCATAGGAGGCCGTCCCAGCCCCCGAGAATGCTCTGGAGGAAGCAGAAAAACTCAGGAGCCCCAGCAAACACAGTCCAGCTTTTATTAAAGAAATTATACGCTCCTCTCAGCTTCCACTCACATCGATAATATCAACTTTTGGACAAACGCATCTCTCTGGGGAACAGGTTCTGAGACTGGCTCTTAATCTTCTTTCTTTGAAGTATCCAAGGGCTTAAAGGCATGTGTCAATATCTGGGGCCTCTGGCCTTTGTAGGAGGGGGTTTGAAAGGGTCCTGCTGTGGAGGAGAGTGAGACCACCAGCATCCACATCCCCCTTTCCAGGCTGACTGTTTCCATTCAGCCAGCCTTCAGCCTCCAGACCACCACCTGCCCACGCTGCAGTGAGAACTCCCCGACGATCCTGGTGTCTCATAAAGAGGTGGTCACCATGCACCTCTTGTTTTAATACAGGCCATTCTCAGGGGGTTCCACTTTCAAGGACAAAATATTTCTGAAAGATAATGGCACTTATTATATCATATGATATAGAATACCATTTACTAACTCTTTTGAAATTTATAATCAGAATTGAGTTTACGAATATCTTTGTATATTACGGTCTTGGCCAGCATTTCCCAAGTGTGCTGCTAAAGTAACAGCCAACACGTAGTTCCTGTGTGTTCTCTCACAGGCCCTGTGCTAAGCACACGCTTCATCAGATGCACTCTTCACACCAGCCCCAGGAGATAAGTATTTTTATGCTCATTTTATTGAATCCAGATCCCATATTTTAACCTAAGTTTTTGTGGTCAAGTGAGTTTGTAAAAGTCAGAGTTAACCAAGATTAATGGATTTTGTTACTATAGAAATTCTCAGCTTTTTAATATGTTTATATCCATTAGAAATCTCCGAGAGGGAGAATAAAATATGTAAACTTTTCCAAACAAACTTTACCATGGAACACTTTTTTCCCCTAGTGTTATTTCCAAGGGTGAGTTTTCTGCAGGAACCTTGCTAGGGAGGGTTATGTTCCTAAAGAGACACAGACTCTACTTTCTGGATTAGTCACAAGGCTACAAAGTGGATCATTGAATGAGTTTTTTAATGAATTCTTATGTTTCTACAAACTACTTTCAAAATTGCAACATCAGAATTGAAAACTTGATATAGAGCCAGGGTTATACCATGCTGGATATCAAAAGTCATGGGAATCTTTGGCAGAATTTTCACTGCTTATAAAAACTCTCACCAAGCTCCTTCATTTTACCCTCTAGGCGATTTCCTAACTTACAAGATTTTTGCCAGGACTGGAAGAGATTCTTTCAGCAGAACGTCTACAACTTACCTGAGAGCAGGGGCTAAACAGTCCATAGACTAAATCTGGCCCGCTGCCTGCTTTGTAAATAAAGTTTTATTGGAACACATCCATACACATTCCTTTACATACCGTCTAAGCTGCTTTCCCACTACAAGGGCAGAGTTGAGTACTGTAGCAGAGACTGTACAGACCACAGAGCCTAAAATACTTACTATGTGGCCTTTTTCAGAAAAAGTTTGTCAATTCTTGCCTTAGAGCAACATATTTACAATGATTATAGAGCCTGGCTACAACACAAAACTTCTTCAGTAGAAGCCACTGCCTAATATACCAGAAATTCAATTTGAGGCAAGCAATTGCCATGGTTTACTCATTCTTTAAGTTCAGAGATCCTATGTAAAGCATGTTTTCTGCAGAAAGAAAAAGGAAAGAGACTCCAGCATCGATTGAGCTGTGATTAGGTATCTGGAATGGTGCATATACTGTCCCATTTATAACAATTTAGATAAGCAGATGGTGACCTCATTTTATGCAGAAGAATATTAATTCAATGAGATGAAGTCATTTGATCAAGGCTATACAGTAAAGAATTTGCATCTCAAACTCTGACTCAAAGATGGGTGCTGATTCTATAGAATGGTTAAGAGTGAAAGATCTGGAATTACCTAGCCAAGATTCCAATTCTAGCTCTGTCACAAACTAGCTTTGTGACTTGTGCAAGTGACATAACTGTGTGCCTCAATTTCCTCACCTGTGAAATGGGAAGGAGAAATACTATTCTAACAGGGTTTTGAGAACTAAATGAGTTAACTCGTGATACCTGGCATATTAAAGGTACTGAGCACGTGTTCGTTGTTAATGTTAAATGGAGAGAGCCATCAAAGGATGGAGGATGACATCTAAACTTCTGGCTTGAACAAATTCTGAGTAGGGATGGTATATTCACCTTATCAAATATTTAAGTGAACCTCTTGAGAGCAGGGAGGATTTTCTTGTGTCTTCCGTACACCCCCTGTCCCCTCAAGTGCCTTGGACAACATATTCCACTGATGCTTACTAGTTAGTTGAAGGTGGAATTGGGGAAAGGGGACTATCCGGAAAGTTAAATTTTCTTTTAATTTTTAATTTTTATAAATTTAGGGGGTAAAAGTGCAGTTTTCTTACACGCATATATTGTATAGTGGTGAAGTCTGGGCTTTTAGTGTGCCCATCACCTGAATAGTGAACGTTGTCCCCAATGGGTAATTTTTCAACTTTCACCCCCTTCACACAGTGTCCCACCTTTTGGAGTCTCCAGCATCTGTTATTCCACTCTGTGTGTCTGTGTGTCTGTGTGTACCCATTGCTTAGCTCCCACTTATAAGTGAGAACATGTGGCATTTGACTTTCTGTTTCTGAGTTATTGCACTTCAGCTAATGGTCTCCAGTTCCATCTATGCTGTTGCAAAAGACATTATTTCATTCCTTTTTATGGCTGAATAGTATTCCTACACACACACACACACACACACACACACACACACACACACACACACAATTCAGGAATACTGAATAGTATTCATATATATATATATGTGTATATATATATCCTATATATATATCCTACATATATATCTTATATATATGTCACATAGGAAAGTGGAATCTTGAGCTCCTAAAACTGTTGGCAGAATGAGCTAATGTGGGGAGCTTGGTTGGCACTAGTGACTGATTTTTGCTTCAGCTTCAGGGGACTGCGCCTTTGTCTAATATTTCAGTGATCCACCATCCCAAACTTAGTGCCTTAAAACAACAATCATTTATCATCTCTCCAAGTTTCTGTGAGTTGATTGAACACTGTGGGGTGGTTCTTCTGTTCCAGGTGTTGCTGATTAGAGCTGGAATCATCTGGGGACTCAATTCTGCTGGAGAAACCAAGAGGGCTGTTTGACATGGTTGCAGTTGATACTGGCTGTGGGATTGGAGTCCATTCAGGGCAGTTGAGCAGAGCACCTTGATTTACCCCCATGTGGCCTCTCCTTTGACTTGGACATCTCACAGTGTAACCACTGGGTTCCAAGGGAAGAAAGTTTAACTGTCTTTCTTAAAGTCTGCACTTGGAAGTCCCAAGACAATTTTTGTGCCCAAATTCAAGGAGAGAGGAAATGGACTGCCTTTGGATGACAAAGAATTAGTGGTCATCTTTAAGCCACCATAATCAAACTCCTAGACCCGTGTCTGACCTTGCCCTGGAGCTGGTCAGCTGCAGCCAGCATCTTCCTCGCAGACAAGTCACTCCCATTATTCTGTTTGTGAGGTTACCCAGGTCTTAACTTTCAGTGGGCATCTCAGTGTGTGACCACTGCAGTCTGTTCATAAGGCCTGAAGGAAGGTATTATCACGCTCCCTCGTTGCCCTTTCATTGAGCTTCCTAAAGCAGTTTGAACCCTGCCCACACCTCTGCCTCCTCAGATCTTCATCCTCTACACCTAAATAACTCTCACTTGCCCTTCCTATCTCAATTTAGGAGCCACTTCCTCCAGGAAGCACTCCCCTATCTCAGTGTTCTCAATGCATCATGATTTAACCCTCCCTTACCTGGCTCTGCCCTTCCAGTCATTGCATTTCTCCTTCAAGTTGTCACAGGCTGCTCACTTCTTGCTCATTTCCATTAGACAAAAGGTTTCACAGAGGGTGGGATCATGCTTAATTCTCCATTGCATTCTCAGAGCTTCACATGGTTCCTGGGATCCAGTTGGCGCTTAATAAATGAAATCTCCCCACTATTTCCTACTCTCCTACTCCCAGAATCCCAGGCTAAAGATTGACAATTGGAAGAGCGGAAGCCAAGGAGAAGTTAGTAGGGAAGGCCTGAGAGCCTAGGGGGAAGGGAACTGAGAGACGCTAAGAACACGGTGCAGGTAGGGGACCATTTTGCTGGGCCAAGAATTCTGGTATCATTCACTCAAAGTCAGGCACTTGTGTCCCAATGGTTTCCTGAGCTATGGTAAAGTCTTAAACCCCAATAAATGCTTTATTCACATCCAAGAACACATTACGTCTTGGTGCGGCTTAAAGACCCTGCCTACAGTGGAGAAGAGGGCACGCTGAGAAGGTCACATCTTTGGGCTCCCCCTGAAAATGTTCTTCCAAAGCAAACACATGTGAGTTTATAAAGGCAGGTTCATAAAAGAGAAATCAGAGGGGAAGTTGTGGATCTAATAATGCCCCAATCCCTTATACTTTCCCACAGGCATCTGGGGCCTGACCCCCCAGTCAGATTGAGCCACCCACCCAGATGATGGCTGGCCTCTAAGCTGAGGGGCCTGGGGAGGCTTCAGTGATCCCTCTGCTGTAAATGTTGCCTCGGCTGGCCTATAACTCTGGGGCTATGGAGGTGAGTTTTTATTCATAATAAGTAGCACCTGGCTGAGCAGGGGCCTCTCCCACCCCCAACATTCCAGGTCATACAGGCAGAGCCCAGGCTGTGGTCTTCTGGGGACAGGTTTCAAAGCAGCTCCATAATGGTCCTCCCCTGGGTACTAAACAAAACTGCTCCTCTGTTCACCCTGACTTTTTCGTGTCTAAGAGCCATGTCCCACGTCCCAGCTCACCACATCGACCTCTTCCTTACTTATTCCGCACAAAATGCAACTGTATATTTCCTGCACCCCTTGCTTCTGGTATCCCAGAGCAGAGAAGAGGATCTGAACTAAAACTGTAGGGGGCAGAAAAAACAAAAGCAGCTATCATCCTTAGCTTCCCCAGGCACGGCATTCACATGCCAACATTTGTCACACGCAAATGAACGTGCTGTTCCCAACATGATAAATTTCACATCAGTCCTGCTGACTTGGGTTTACTAATTGCCAGATAGCATTTTCTTTGTTAAGCTTCACTGTGATCATCACACTTTTTGTTGAACTGACAGTAGAAATATTCCACAGCCAACAACCGAAATGTAGCCCAATGCACGAGGACCCTGATCTTTCATGATGGGGGTACACGCAGGTACAAGTGTCATTGTTCAGGCCTCCAAGCCTCCAGTCTCTGAAACTGATGTCTGTGCAGGGCTTCCTGGGGCTGCCATAATGCACAACTTCAGGAAGATGCCATTCACACTGTGCTCCTATGCCCAACATCCCTGGAAGTGAGTGGAGTACAACTTGTGCATGCTACACAGTGGCCCTGGAAAACTCCATTCTGAATCTGGGGATGTGGCTGGGCAAAATGCAGGGAAACTAGTGAAGTTATTTACTAAAGGCAACTGGAGCAGGGGCCAGGGAGAGAGCACCTATATTCAGAACGCTGTTCTACGTTGTGCTTTTTAAATTCTGAGCTGCCTGCCTCCCTCCCCAAGGCCCTTTGATGGAGGCATCATTAGTTTTACTGGTCAAGTTCAGCTGTCAAATGATACCCAGAGAAAGAGAGGCAGCCTGGATACTAAGGGATGATTAGAATACAACTGGCGTTTGGGGAGAGTAAGGGGAAACCCTGTGGAACTTGGGGGTCCGTTCCCTGTGAGGGCAGTGACAGAGTGAGCCACAGGGAGGTCTACTCACCTAATCTGCATGCTCCCTTCCAGCAGTGAGATGCAGCCTTCTTATCAGCTGAAGAATTCAGCCAGCCGGTCAGGGTCGCATACCACACAGTGACTGGGCTTGGCTCGGCTGTCTAGCCAAGAACAGGCTGGTCTTTGTTCCTGTGTGACTGGGGGTGCTACTCAGGGATGGAGAATCTAGGGTGGGTGCAATTATGAGATTTTTTTTAAGGTATAGAAATTGTATCTCCCATCTTGGACCATGGGAAAATAAACTGAAGGAGTATGATGTTGAAAGAGGAGAAAGTGGGGTCATTTTCATTGCTGGAAATTCCTCTTCCCAAAAGTGAACCATGAGTTCACCTGCCTTCCTATTGTTGCAAGAGCCACCAGTGGGGTCAAAACAGTGCACTTAACTTTCAAATCTGGTTCACCTTCTCCTGAAGTCATATCCCCTAAGGACTCATAATCCCAAAGTCTTGAAGTTTAAAGAATTCTTATAGGTCATCCATTCATCCAGCCATCAATCCATCCATCTATTCATCCATCCATCCATCCATGCATCTACCCACCCACTCATTCACCCATCCATCCACCCTCCCTTTTACCCACCCATCTACCCATCCATCTGTCCACCTATCTATACATCCACTCATCCATACAACCACCCATCTACCCATCAATCCATGCACCCACCCATTCATCCATCTAACCATCCATCTATCCATCTATCCATCCATCCATCCATCCATCCGTCCATCCATCCATCCACCCATCCATCCATGCAACAACCATTTGTTGAGAGCATACTATTTGCCACCCAGTGGTGAACAAAAGAAACAATGATGCTGCTGTCATGGAGCTGACATGCTACTGGGGAAAATGGACAGTAAATAAGTAACCAAACAAATAAGCAAAACAATTACCAGACCATGGTAGATACCCAAAGAGAGAAAACCAACGAGACATGAGAAAATTAGTGGAGAGGCCTAGTGTGATGAGGAAGGCCTCTCCAGAGAGGCAACATTTAAGCTGAAAGCTAAAGGACAAGAATAAGCCAACCATACAAACTAAAAATGAAAACAAAACAAAACAAACAAATGAACAAAAAATGGGAGAAGAGCATTCCAGGCAGAGAGAACAACAAGTGTTAGTTAAGAGGATTCTCTCAAGTGGTCACAAGCTTAGCAGGTTTGAGGGGCAGAAAGAAGCCCAGCATGGCTGGAGCAGGGGGAGCTTTGCAAAAACCTTTTGTTCAAGTGAGAATAACACAAAATCTAATATAAAATAAATCAGAGCAGAGGGATTCAGATAAAGTCTGGTTAAAACCACTGATAAGATTCACCTCTGCCAGAAACTACGATCTCCCCTGTAATATTCAGCATTTGTTTGAACTCTTTGGTGATGCCAAACCATTACCTCCAAAATCAAAGTTTATGGGCAGCTCAGGAGTGCATAAGTCTCAAGGGAGCAGGGCTAATGGCAGGCAGGGCTTTCCTTGAAGTAACATCTTCCCAAACAAAATTTCTGCATATTTGCTGAAGGGTTGACACACCACAGGCCAAATAACATCAGGCTGTGGCTTCCCCCTCCCAGCCAGCTGTAGGCTTATCCAGCTGGTTCTCACTGAGCAGTGCACAGGACATATTTCAGACCAGGAGACTTTGAAGTATGTGTTCTCTTAAGGCTTAACAATGTCAAGCTTCATAACCCAAGAACTGGCTTGCTAGCTTCCTACTTTAAATTGCTCATAATTTGAAACATGCAAACATTTCCACTTTATCAAGCAGGGCTACTAAACATATTATTGCTGGAACCTGCATGTTTTATGGTCTCCATACAACCAGGGAGCTGAGTTTTATTAAAATAGACTGTTAAGAGGCTCAATTCATTATGGAATCTTTCAAGCCCCAGAATGAAAGAGTTTTGTTTATTCTAAGGGCAGAAAAAAAGTGTGGGGAAGAGAGTAAGGATTACTCTGTGTGTGTGTGTGCATCTGTGCATGTGTGCACGTGAGTGTGTATGGCAGGAGAAGAGGTGGGAAAAAGGTAGAGACCACCAACAGTCTCAGCCCTGGCCCTCACTGCCCCTTCCACCTCACTTCTTGTACCAACTGCCTGACTGAGGCCGAACATTTGTTTGTGAGTCTGTTACTTATGGTAGAGCTGGGTCTGGCTTCAAGACAACTGGAATTTAGCAAATAAGGGTGATCCTCTAGAGGGAAAAAAAGAAGCTCAAGGGATCCCTTGAGAGTGAGCACACTAAGGATTTAAAACATGGAATCTATTGAACAAACATGAACCAGGCACAAAACTTTTAAAAAGGATATTAATGGTGCAAACAGGTCAGGCTACATCTTTCCATTCAGTATATTCCTGGGATGAGGGCAGTGTTTAATGATTTTTAAGGATAAGACCATGTAATAAAGCCATTCCTATGTATTTAAGCAACCTTCATTACTTGCTGGAGCAGAGATATGGAACTTCTTGTAGCATGTTGCTCCTAGCCTACTATATCTCATTGGCATGCTAGTCCCCATGTTCTCCTGATTACAGAGGTAAGGTCTTGAGACTATGTGGGATGGTGAAGAGGTATCCACCTGTCCCCGTATCCAAGTTAAGCCTGCAGTTAGATTCTAGCCCCAGACTAGTGTCTGTCTGGCAGCAATTGAATGAGAGACCCCAAGTGAGACCTGCAGAAGAGCCACCCAGCTGAGCACAGTCAACCCATAGTAATGGGAGAGATAATAAATAGTTGATGTTGTTTTAAGTCACTAAGGTCTAGGTTGATTGATTATGTAACAATAAGTAGTCAAAACACCACAGTTCACTCCCTTCTTTTACTTGGAGGATTTGGGAAAAAAAGCAGTTCTCAGAGGGTAGACAAAAGTGTCTTCCAGTCATTCTGATTATAGTGATGATAATAATAATAATGATAGCTGTCATTTATTTAGCACCTAGAATACACCAGACACTATTTCCAAGTGTTTGATTTTATATATCACCTGAGTCACATTCGACTATTGTCTCCACTTTACAGTTAAGAAAACTGAAGCTCAGAGTCTGAGTTCACAGTCCTGGCTAACTCTACAGTCCAACTGTTGCAGCCAGGCCTAAAACCCTGTGACACTGCTGTCAGCACAAGGTCCTGCACATGGGAAGTGCTCAGCAATGTTAGCTGGCACGAATTACACCAGCAAGTCCTCTGGACTCTCCCTTCATCCCACCTTTACTAAGTATTGCCTGGTTTCCATGAACTGTGCTGGATTCTAGGAGTGTCTCCAAAGTCTGGCATGAAACCCACTGGCCTCCCTCTGAAGAGGCTGTCACAGGCCTTGTCTGGTCATCCTTTAATCTCTGCAACCACAGTGCCTGATGCAATGGTTGATCCTGCATTAGTGAACAGTGTTTAGGAAATGGGTTTATGAGTAAATTACATATGAATAAACAAGGGATGGGTGGGTAGCTGGATAGATAGACAGATGGATGGATGTACAAATAAAGTATATTATGGTGCGCATACATTTTAAGCCTCCTCTGGAGTATCTCTCATAGTGCCTTTAATTTTATAGTGTTATTCTCATCTCTCTCTGATTTTTTTCTCTATTTTTTTTTTTTTTTTGGTCTGGGTCCAAGGCAAATAGGGTAGGGGAGTAGGATCTGGCCATGCTGGAGGTTGGAAAGGTGTTAACAAGCTATAAATGACCTTCCCTGGCCTATTCAGGCATAAGTAATGTCCCCAAATTGCCTACAGTCAAAACTGCCAATTCCAAGCTGATTGCAATGAATCAGGCTCCCCCTATACGCAATAATGTGATCAATTTCTCATTTCGCTGAATAAATAAGCTGGAAGATGGGGAACTGTCTCTGACCCACCGTTAACCTTCTGCCTCATTATTCATATCAGACCTATGACATACATGTAAGAAATCCCTGGTTCAATTTTAGCTAATTATTTGTTAGGAATGAAGCCTCTGTGAAGTGTTACTGAGGGTACAAGTATCCAGGGACCTCCAGGCAGAGAAAATCAGACTGAGAAAGCCTTTGTCTAGAAAGAGGAAGGCTGGGAAGCAGCTTCCTTTTCTTTCCCCAGCCATAAGCTTAGTGTTGGTGTGTTCACGTGTTTGGCACATTTATTTGCTTCCAACTGTGATGCCCTAAGAATTTATGACAGCGTTGACTATTGTTATCTTACACCTTTTTATTGTAATTAGTGCAGATCACCCTCACAGATCAATTCCTTCATTGGGAATAAATGCTGCAATAGTCTTTCTCCTCCCCCTGCCCCACGCAGTGTCCCCCTGGTGTGGACACTGAGGGACTAGAGCTTTGGGAAACATTAACAATGTTCATTTAATTGGCTGGTTGCCTCTAGAGAGATGTCTGGGGATGTGCAAAATTATGTTTGTGCTTACTGGGAGGGGTGAAGCCCATTCAGTGACTTTGGCAGGTGCTGCCTGCAGAAGTGCCAGACTCTATTGACCTGGTCCAGGGGACAATGGTGGCTTCCTTCCCTGGAACAGGACACTGGTGGTGGGACCCTGGACCTGCCCCAGAGGCAGCGTGGATGGAAGGTTACGACTGTTTGCCCTTGCCAGAGCTCTATCTGAAATCAGCTTGGTAACTCCCCTGAAATTTCCCAAGACTAGCAGAACACATGCTATTCTTAGGAGTGTTTGTGTTCCTTAAGAGAATAAAAGCCTCTGTCACACGGTGGCTGCTGTATCACCTTTGTAATGCTCTAGTCCTTTTCCATTTTCAGAGTTCCTGAGAATTTCCCCCAAGCACTCTCACCTCATGAGATTTATTCAATGAGCAGGTCCATTTATTTTATTCAACATATACATTCCAACATGTGTCAGGCACTGGGTTTGACTTTGAGGGTAGAGTATGGAGGAATAGCATTATCAGGTAGTTTTGTCTCAGTGGAACTTTCAGTATAGTGGGGAGTCATAATATTTAAGATAGCATTGTGATGAGCAGTGAGTTAGGGGACATCCATGAAGGTGTAGGGCACAGAGGAGGTGGTGGATTTGGGGATCAGAGGGGCTGACCTGATGGTCATTCTAAAGGATGAAAAGCTGTGATTTAGGTGAAGAAAAAGATGGGGGTTGGGTTGTAACTCTGAAGGCTGTGCCACTGCATGTGGGATGGGTCTCTTGAAGACAGCATACTGTTGGATATTGCTTCTTAATCCAACTTGCCACTCTGTGCCTTTTAATTGGGGCATTTAGCCCATTTACATTAAAGGTTAATATTGATATCTGTGGATTCGATCCTGTCATTATGTTGTTAGCTGATTATTATGCAGACTTGTTTGTGTGGTTGCTCTGAAGGATAAAAAGCTGTGCTCCATGAGAAGAGGTAGAAAATGGGTGGGGTGGTGGGGAAGAGGAATGTCTACTGGAAGCAGCAGCACATGAGATGTCTTGGAGGGAAGAGGGAAAACAGTGGGCTGGAAGAACAGTTTGACTGCAAAGAGGTAAAGAAAAGGTCAAAGAGGTGAGCAGGACCAAGTCATGAAGAGTTTCATCACTTCCTGATGTAATGTTCCAATGCTGACAGCAGTTGTGGACTCCATGAATAATGACTCTAGGTCTCAGAGTCTAGGATAATAGACTCCAATCAGGACTGTCTCAGACAAACCAGTGTATAGGGTCACTATATTCAAAAATCATGTCCAGGAGCTTTGATTTCTAGGATTTTATCCCAAGGTCTCTTGAAAGCAAATGAGAAGATCAGCTTTACACCTTAGGAAGATCTCAGTCTCCTGTGGTTGATGGTTTGGATGGGGGCAAAAATGATGGAGAGGGATAGGAGGACCCTGTGTCTTCCATGAGGTAGGCTGGGGCATACAGTAGATAGGATTTGCTCCATTTTGCAGATGCAAAGACTGCGATCCAAGGAGACAAAGGGGCTTTCCAATCAATAGCAATCATTGAGTGATCAGTTTCACCCAATCAGTAGAAATGAAAGTTCCAGTGTGGACCCAGTTTTGCTGTTTTACACAGTGGAAACCCTATTTTCTGTTTGGGTCATAAGAGCGGCCCCAAACTTAATGTTCAGTATATGAAGCCCAAGGATGGTGGGCCAGGGTTGGCGAGTGAGGAGTTTGTCACCTTTAAAACAGAATGGTCCCCTGGGGACCAAAACCTGTGAATCTCAAAGGAACTAAGAAATCTGTATTCTGCAACACAGTAATGTGACATTTTAGATGAACAAGAACAAAAATATCCTCTTTCCCCTGGAATGTGGATGACTGAGCCAGGGCTCCTCAAGTTGTTATGAACCACAGGCCTGGTCAGAGACCTCTGAAGCATGTGTCAAGCATCCTCTCCCTCAGGGCTTTGTGTGTGCCTTTCCTCTGCCAGGAACAGCCTTTCCCTAAAGCATCACATGGTTCATTCGGGTCTCTGCTCAGATGTGGCCTTCTCCAGGAGACCTTTCCTGTCCATCCTGTCCAAAGTTGCTTTACTCTCTTTACCTATGATTATTTTTCCTACCTAACACCAGGTATTCTAATTTTGTAATCTGTTTCCCAACAGATTGATATGAACATCCCAAGGACAGGAGCTCTGTCTCACTCACTCTGCTTCTCCAGTGCTTGTATGCAGTTGGTATTTAATAAATACATGAATTGTATAGATCAATATTGAAGTCACTGCTTCCATGAAGGATTCTTAGACGGGCATCTCCAAGATGCTGAGAAGGGTCAGTCACATGAGGACAGACACAGGCCCTCAGCTGCCTTGGTGGTGAACTCAGCACACCAACCTCAGACTAGAGGCTCCGTCTCTTCCTAGTCCCTCTGCATCCTTAAGACCAAGAAAGAGTCAGGCATAGGGCACGAGTCCAATAGAGGTTTGTTTGAATGATGAATGACTGAACGACTTGAATGAATGACCACATTAAATCTCCTCTGAGGTCAGGACCAGAAGCAGACCCCAGCCGGAGGGAGTTGTGGAACCATGAGGAATAATAGCATTATCATGACCAGAGCTGCCATTTATTGATTGCTTATTATGTGCCAGACACAGTCTAATCATTTCACATCCATGATCTCATTTAATCCTCCAAAACCCTCATTAATTGCTACTATTATTATCCCCATTTTACATATGAGCAAAGCAAGACCCAGTGATGTTAAACAACCAGCCGAAGAGGATACAGCAAGGGCATAGCACAGTCAAGATTGGAATCCAGGACACTCACTTCCAGAGCCAGCTCTGGGCTGTCCTATGGGCAGGGAGTGCAGGGGCAAGTGCTCAAATCCTGGCTAATGGCAGGTCATATTTAGTCAGTGTGCACAGTGGGAAGGCCTCCATACATAGCTATCTGTAAAGAAGAGGGAGAAGAAGAAATGCTCACCTTGGGGTGTCTGACAGGGGAGGCCTGCCGTGTGTCCTCCAGCCCTTTGGGAGATTTCAGCTGGGGAAGAGAAACCATTCCTCCATTTGATTTGCTTTTGGTTTTTGTTTTTTTAGAGATGAGATCTTGCTCTGTCTTCCAGGCTGGAGTACATGGGTGCAAACATAGCTCACTGCAGCCTCAAACTCCTGGGCTCAAGTGATCTTCCAGCATCAGCCTCCCAAGTAGCTGGGACAGCAGGTATGCACCACCATGCCCAGCTAATTTTTGTATTTTTAAATTTTTGTAGAGAACATAAAACTCACTATGTTGCTCACAAGCCGGTCTCAAACTCCTGGACTCAAACAATCCTCCTGCCTCGGCCTCCCAAAGTGTGGGGTTTGCAGGAGTGAGCCTCCTCATCCAGCCATCCTTACATTTGTATTAATAACTCTGGAACAGCGAGCTCCTTAAGAAAAAAATACAAATGGGTTTAGACTTCATTCTTTAGTTTGATCATTCATTAATTCAGCCATTTGATTGAGTTTCTACTATGTGCCAGGCACTGTTTTAGGGGCCAGGGTTTCAGCAGGGATCCTATTAGGCAGATAGGATTCCCACCTGCATAGAACTTACTGTCTCATGGGAAAGATAATAACAATACAAAGGGGCAAGCATGGAGCTGGGGACAGTCCAGAAGCAGGCAGAGCAAAGAGCA
The DNA here is from genome assembly GCF_024542745.1 of Macaca thibetana thibetana. NCBI lineage: Eukaryota > Metazoa > Chordata > Mammalia > Primates > Cercopithecidae > Macaca > Macaca thibetana. The sequence continues at coordinate 41,015,581 of NC_065597.1, forward strand.
CCTGGGCTGAGGCTCCTCAAGAGGCACCCTCTGGAAGTGAAGGGAGAGCAAGAGTGGGCCAGGCCAAGGGGCCTGGGGGAGGGGCACAGAGAGCAGCAGCCTCACGATGGCAGTGCAGGTGGGAGGAACGAGGTGTCTATTTTGAAGAAAGGGATAAAGCTTAAGCTCAGACTTAAGAAGGAGATCACTTGCCTAAATATGCCCAGTCAGAACGAGGTATCTATTTTGAAGAAAGGGATAAAGCTTAAGCTCAGACTTAAGAAGGAGATCACTTGCCTAAATATGCCCAGTCAAGGCAGGGAGTGTGGCTGAAACCCTGCCGAAGAAGCTGCTTCAGGCTGGACACAGTGGCTCACACCTGTTATCCCACAACTTTGGGAGGCCAAAGTGGGAGGATCGCTTGAGGCCAGACATTCAAGACCAACCTGGGCAACATAGCAAGACCCACTCTTCATAATAAAAATTTTAAAAATTAACTGGGCATGCTGCACATGCCAGCTACTCGGGAGGCTGAGGTTGGAGGATTGCTTAAGCCCAGAAGTTCAAGGCTGCAGGGAGTAATGATTGCACCACTGCACTCCAGCCTGGGTGTCTCTGTCTCAAATAAACAACAAAAAAGGAACCTGCTCCAAGCTGATATTGAGGCTCTAAGTCCACCCAGAGCAGATGCCTTTTTTGAGCTCATACCCTATCTCCTGTGAGCCAGCAGTGGCTCGCATCAGATAGCTTTATAAACATGCCCCTGGCGTGTTTCTACTCTCCAGAAGTAGCTGGGCTCTGGAGGGGGCCAAAGCAAATATTTTCTGAGCCTGGATGGTGTGGCTCCAAGGTAGGGACAATTTATGGTCAGGTGACTGACTTAGGGACACATGGCAGCCTTCCATCCTCAAACCAGAGCAGGGTGGCAAAAGCCTCCTAACTCTTCTACTGGAAGAACTAGCCCGGGGCCACTTCTTTATCCCATCTTTAAGGTCCCTTTCATAAAGACATCTTCAGATGTGTTTCAAATTCACCACAAACTCTATTTTTAAATTGTTCTTGCTTTTTCCATTTCTTAGGATTCCTCCAAAAATTAATGATAACTATTCACTAATGGGTTTCTATTGTTGCGATCCAGGTCCTGCCCTGAGGGGTCCAGGCCAAAGCTAGGTCCTCCTAGGGCTGAGCCACAGCCTGGACAGGAAGCGAACACTGATGAAGTTTATACAGAGAGAAAGGAAAGCCTCTCTCTCCGCCATTCAGGGCCCCCACTGTCTGCTCTGACCCGGAGCCAGGGATTGGTTGGTGACCAGTATCTCAGTGGCTGTTTTCCATGACAACTTTTTCTGTCTGAGCTCATTCATCAATTTATTTGCAACAAAATCAGTTTGTGGAAAACTTGCATGAGTCCCTGAAATCTGGGGGTAAAGGCGGGGCTCGGAGATACAAGACAGATTTTTCCTGGGACGATGGGAAAATTCCCAGCTCCCTCCAGGCCTCTCTTCCGGTCTCCAGCCATAGCCTCACATTTTCCATGGCCTTATCAGTTTCTGATAGGCAAAGACTAATCCAGCATTCAAGGGAGAGGAAACCCTGGGAAAAATAAAGCCCAGCAGGCCCCCCACCACACACACGGAAACCCACATAGAACTTCCTGGAAACACAACACCATCAAGGTTGGTCACATCTCCTCTTTTGCTGCACGTGTGGACTCTGGAATAAGGAGGAAGCCAGGCTGAACAGGAAGTTTTCAGTGATAGAAAGCCTCAGATAGCCTGAGAAGCCTGGGTCAGGCCTCTGAAATGGGGGAGGGAGAAGGGACTCCTTGAGAAGGTCTTTTTTTTTTTTTTCTGGAGACAGGTCTCACTGTCACCCAGGCTGGAGTGCAGTGGCATGATCATAGCTCACTGTGGACTCTAACTCCTGGGCTCAAGAGATCCAACCTCCCAAGGAGCTGAGACTATAGGCACACACTGCCACACCTGGCTATTTTATTTTTTGTAGAGATGGAGTTTCACTATGTTGCTCAGGCTGGTCTTGAGCTCCTGGCCTCAAGCAATCTTCTCACCTTGGCCTCCCAAAGTGCCAGGATTGCAAGCGTGAACCACTGTGCACAGCCTCCCTGAGAGGGTCTTTTGGGAGCTTTGTATAGTTAGTCCATTTGGGCCACTCACCAAATATTTCTGGTTTTCTCTCTTCCTGGGCTCCAAGTAAGATCCTTAGCACTTCCTGGCCCCTGTGTGAGTGAGTGGGACCAGTGCTAGCCAAAGAGTTGCTAGTGAAAGTGACATACAGACCTGCGTTGCTTAATAATGTGGATACATTCTAAAAAATGTGTCATTAGGTGAAATTTTGCTGTTGTTGAAATACCAAAGAGTGCACTTATGTAAACCTAGATGTAACAGCCCACTACACGTCTAGGCTGTGTGGTATAGTCCATTATTCCTAGGCTAAAAACCTGTACAGCCTGTAACTGTACTGAATGCTGTAGGCAATTATAACCCAGTGGTAAGTATTTGTATATCTAAATATATTCAAACAGAAAAGGTGTAGTGAAAAAAAATGGTAGTATAATCTTATGGGACCACTGTCATATAACCAAAACAACATTTGTCATTGACCAAAACAATGCTATAAAATGCACAGCTAACTGTCCAATATGGTAGCCACTGGCCACATGTGGCCATTAAGCACTCAAAACGTGTCCAGTCTAAACTGAGGTGTGCTGTAAGTGCATGATACACAGAGGATTTCAAAAACTCCATACGAAAAAAGAATATAAAATATTTCATTAATAATTGTTGTATTCATATTATAATGATAATATTGTTAAAGTAATAACAATTTGGATATACTGGAGTAAGTAAAATATACTATTCACTTTAATTTCAGCTGTTTCTTTTTAGTATGTCTTATGTGGCTATTAGAAAATTTTAAATTACGTTTATGGTTCAAATTATATTGATCCAGAACAATGCTTGGCCTGGAGTAGTTATTCCATAAGTACTGAACTGAGACAGGTAGAGCGTCCTGGCTTACAGAAAAGCATGTCCAGAATTATCCTAGGGAACTGCACTAAGAAGAAAAGAAAACATCTTAATATGGGCAAAATTGCAGAAATGGTTTCAATATGAAAAAGGAAATACTTCTTATTTTGATTGTGCATTGCATTAGTCCGTTATCACACTGCTAATAAAGACATAAGGAGACTGGGTAATTTATAAAGAAAGAGGTTTAATTGATTCTGCAAGGCTGGGGAGGCCTCAGGAAACTTGCAGTCCTGACAGAAGGGGAAGCAAATACGTCCTTCTTCACAGGGTGGCAACACGGAGAAGAATGAACAAAGTTGGGGAAAGCCCCTTATAAAACCATCAGCTCTTGTGAGAAGTCACTCACCATCACAAGAACAGCATGGAGGTAACTGCTCCCATGATTCAATTACCTCCTACTGGGCCCCTCCCGTAACACGTGGGTATTATGGAAACTACAATTCAAGATGAGATTTGCATGGGGACACAGCCAAACCATATCATGCATGGAGATGAGCGACTATGCATTTCTTCTCTCATCTCCTGTCCCTGTCTACTCTCCCTGAATCATGATGATGACTGTTTCTCAGTCCTCAGGGATGTCGTTTTCTTTGGCCACGTCTGTCCTCCTGCTAAAGAAGGCCCCATATCTCTTGTGGTCCCTATTTTATTCCTGGCATCTATCATGGTACTTGGCTTAAATTAGGTATTCAACAAATGTTTGTGCAAATAATAAATTATTCCTCCAGAGGATCTTAAGACCTTTGGACTCTTACTCTCTTTATTTATCTCCAACTTTTGCAGTGGTTTATAAGAGCAAGAGCTTAAGATTCAAGCTGTGCATGCTTAAGCAAGAATACAGCCTCTTAAGCCTTGCTGTTTCCATCTGTTAAATGGGAATATTACTACTTCTCTTTTTTTTTTTTTTTTTTTTTTTTGAGACTGAGTCTCACTCTGTCGCCCAGGCTGGAGTGCAGTGGCATGATCTTGGCTCACTGCAAGCTCTGCCTCCCAGGTTCACGCCATTCTCTTGCCTCAGCCTCCCAAGTAGCTGGGACTACAGGCACCCGCCACCACGCCCGGCTAATTTTTTGTATTTTTAGTAGAGATGGGGTTTCACCATGTTAGCCAGGATGGTCTCCATCTCTTAACCTCGTGATCTGCCCGCCTCGGCCTCCCAAAGTGCTGGGATTACAGGTGTGAGCCACCACGCCCGGCCTCACTACTTCTCTTAACATTTATTTCACAGGGCTATTGTGGGGCCAGGTATTGAAAGTAAAGAGTGAATGAAGAAGGTAAGAATTGGGAATGTGTTAACTCAGCAGGCTTGGGCCACAATCCCAATGATCCAAAATCCTAGATCCCATGATCCAAAATGTTGAAATCTCGAAATTCAAATCCTAAAAATATAATTCTGAAAAAAAATTTTTTTAAATTAGCTAAAGACATTAATTTACCTTTTCAAAAAGAAATTTATTTCAAAACATACAAAAACACGACAGAACAGTTCATGGGCCACTTTATGCAATAAAATAGGCAATAAAATATTTTTGCAAGCATAAACAGTCAGGTATACTAATGACAGTCACTTGGGTTAGGAGCTATGAAGAGACAAACCATATTCACAAAGAAATAGGTCAAAACCCAAAATGTATAAAGGCATATTTCTATGGTTGGTAATTGTGTGCACCTGCCTTTGAACTGTGGTCATCTGAAATACTATGAAGCACAACCTAAATCTTTTAATAAGATTAGTCAAAATTTGCAATGGGCACATAAGCAGTTGCCTAAAAATTGAGATCTCAAGAAATGTATCTCTCCACAAATGCACATGTACAAATCAGACATTTCTTTATTTATTGAGGAACTTTCAGTGTTTTTGCCTACACCCCCAATGCTTACACACAAAGTCAACGTTGTGATAATGCACTTTCATGAATTCAGATTTGCCAAAAAAAAAAAAGCATAAAACAAAATGAGAACCTCTAAAAGTCGTTACATAATTTATACCTTCAGTATTGGGAATGATGAGCAGATGAAGTACATAGCATAGTAAATTGTAACAAATAAAGCTGACAATTTAAAATAATGAGAAAAAAACACTATCAAAAGCTAAAAAGAAAACTTGACATATGAAAAAGTGAATTACAGGGATAGATTACGGGCAATTGCATGGAGGTAGTCCACAAAAGTTGGCGAGCCTCATGATCACGAACTATATTTTGAAGGCTTGCGTCATGATGCATAGCTGTTTACATTCTTTTAGGACATGGCTTCTCTCAGGGAATATGTTTAAATTCATTTTATACATGGCACTGCTCTTTTTGAAATTCTTATATGATTTAATATACACCAACATGTGCACTCCCTATTAAATTTTCCCATCTTCAGCCATGCTTCTATGTTGTTTGGGGTATGTGGAGACTTATTCAACATGCACTCATACACAGACCACAGATTTGGTGGAAACAATACTGGTGATCTAACAGCAGCACAGTTTTGTAAGTTTCTTCTTATCCTACCATGCACATAATTATTTTTGAAGCCATGAGTAACTGTGCTGCCTCCTTCAGGCAAATGTGACTTTAATTCCTTAAAATCTCCTGGAATTTCATCAGCTGGAAGGAATGCCAATGCAGACAAATGACGCATTTTTAAACTGAAGTTTTCCTGGTTGCCCTATCGAGTGGCCATCTGAATTTTCTGCCAAATGCATTGGACTGAATGGGAAAAACAAACTATTGGTGATACCTTGAAATTCGCTTTTAGGAGCCTTGCTCGCACCTAATTCCAAATCTGTCATCGTTTGGGGATTTAACTGAAATCCATTTGCTTCTGCAAAGTCTACCAAATCTTCAAATAAGCATTTATAAAGTGCTCCACTTTTGCAAGTCATTAATACATAAATGAGCAACTTTATTAGAATTTTTAATTTTAGAATTTCCTGATCCAACAGGAGCATAAATTGGATAATGTTGATTTTAAAAAATAGTTGGGAAAGTGTAATCCATTAGCCAAAGTGAAGCGTGCACTAGTTTCTTTATGTTGGCTTTAATGGTAAATGTAAGAAGTCTATCTTCTTCGACAGTCAAATCCCTAACCAAGAGTACTTCATCCTTTAAAACACTGGAAGAACCTCTGTGTCAGCAAGTGTTTTTGGTTCAGGAGGTTGTTGAGCTTGTTGAATTGTTTTTTTGTTGTTGTTCTTTGTTTTTTAAAAATTTTTTCATGTGTACCTAGTGGGTGTACCTATTATCAAATTGTTTTTATTCTCTGATGAAGGGTGCTTTTTGAAAGCAAACATGGAGATGTGTGTGAAGAGGCAGAAGTTGTACATGATTGAACAATTTGGCAAGCGAGATTTCATGCATTTTTCACCTGTGGTTTTACTTATTCTATCTTTGAAACACTGAGACACTGAGGGCAGATCTTCCCACCTCGTCCGCTCAGATTCACACAGTAATCTCCGGAAACACTCTCACAGATACATCCAAAATAATACTTTTACCAGATATTCCTTAATCTAGTCAAGTGGATACGTAAAATTAAGTCCACAAGCTCACCTCTTGTCAACTTGGCCTCCATTTACATCTTCTTGAACTGTCCTTAATTTCCAAATAAAGACAATAACTAGGTGATAGTTCCACCTAACGTAATGCAACTGACATGATGCAGCTATCCTGCGTACAACAAAAAAGTGCCCATCCCTTCCCCAGAATTTGACATTCAGGATTTCAACTTTCAAGATTGTGATTTTTGGGATTTTAGACTTTAGAGATTTTGATCTTTTGGGATTTCACCACTGATATTATGGCGTTTGGGATTGTGTCTTTCAAGATTATGATCCTACCCCATAGGAAGATAGATTTGTTGCAGTGGGAGATTGCCTAACTTGTAACAGAACACTTGAATTCAATTCTGGGTTCCATTCCTTTGGGCCTCAGTTTCCCCAACTGCAAAGTGGGGGAGGGCTGGTCTCTGTTCTGCCCATTTTGGAGAGTCATTGAAAGAAAGGCCATAAAGATGGATGTAAAATCACTTTATGAACTGTGATACCCTTTACACATGCAAATGGCTATTGATTATCCTTAGAGCATCTGTCAGCAAAATAGGCTGCTTTGTGAAGCCGTGTCAATTGGCCAAACAATGATTTGGAGCAAGACTGGGTCTTGAAAACCAGGTAACATCTAGACAGCTGAGTCTGAGGCAAGGAAAATTTCCAGGCAATGTTGAAACCACAGGAGTTTCGCTGCGGCTGGCTATGGAGCAGGGCTGGGTGTGAAGCACTGGTCCTGAGCAGATGGAAGCTCAGTCTCCTGCTTGCCAGCCTCTTCCTTGGGGCACTGCCGTGTCCTCAGAATGCCCAGGTCTGAGCCCTTCTGCCTCCTACAGCTCCATGTTCTAGACTAGAAACCGTGCCCTGCAGATGTTGGCTTCCTCACGGGGGCCCAGGCATGTTTCTGTTTGAGGGAATGATGGGTCTAACGCTGGAGCAGAGGGCCCTCTCATAAATGGCTGACACGGCTCTCTGGACATCAAACAGCTCTTAGAAATAATATTTCGAAGAGTTAAGTGTAAATGAATGGGAAACACATGGATTAAATTTCCATGAAATACATATGGATGTAAAAATGAAAGAAAGGCTTTCAGGCACTGCGTGCTGGGACTCATTCTACCGAGAACATAATAAAATAAAATAAAGTGCTAACCTCGGAGGCAGAGGACATATCCCAGAAGGATTCTCTTCCTCCAGGACCTGACAGCACCCTCCAGGTCTGATAAGGTAGAGGGTGAAGAAGAAATGAAGCCAAGAGAGAGAAAGGGCAGTGCCCGACAGACTGTCCTGGGATGTGGCTGCTAACTCCTTCCTGCTCCTTAACTCCCTATCACCTTAGAATGGAGGGCACTCGCAGGAAAGCCTCTCAAAGCTCTAGCTGCAGAACTGCCTGTAACTGACTGTTTAAAAAGCCAGCAGCCAGTCCCCAGGCCCTGCTCAGTGAGTTGCAGAGCTGATTGTGTGATGCATCAGAAGAAATGCAAGCTAAATAATGTTTAACTGACAGAGCAGATTGTTTACTTTCAAATAATTGCACTAAATTGCAGTGCTTAAAAAGTACTTAGACTTTGCGACTTGGCCTGCTCCAATGGGGCTGGGGGAGGGTGGGCCTGGGGGAGGGGTGGAAGACCCTTGGGATGGGCAGAGGAAGGAATCAACTTCGGGGAAGATCCCAGGGGTGGGCTGGTGGGTTGGCCATGAGCCCACGCCCTTCTTGGCTCTGCTGCATCTCATTAGTCAGCCTGCAGCCCACCTGAGCACTGGTTTCTCTTTGCACCTTGTAAGCCTCTTCTCCTCCTGAACAGAGTGGTTTGTCCTCAGTGAATGGACCCCTCATAGCCCCGGAGGGTTCTTGGTACCCACGCAGTGGAGTTAACCGTTCTGAACATTTGCACTTTCAGCAGAAGCAGCATTCCCACCAGGACAGGGGAGCCAAGATCCTGAGCACGAACCCAGGGTCCCCAGGAGCTGGGTTTTCACAGGTCATTAAAACATTGAATTATTTATGCACTGGTTGGGTCACAACTGCTGCCTGCCCTGGTGAGTGCCCCATGCCTTTCTGCCAGTCCTGATCCCTTCTCTGGGACTCCCAAGATGACTCCACATCCAGAAACTGAGGAATCGACCCCTGGTGCTGAAGGGATCCTTCAGGATCCTGCTCCAGCTCATGGGTGTCCATTCCAACTAGCTGATGCCCACATGGCGATGGTTATTCCATGCTGTGATGTTATTTTCACAACTGCCCATGGCCAGGTTTATGGCTGTGAGTCTTGTGTAAGCCAACAGGATGGGGACACCTGATGGTAGAAGATGTGCCCAGATTCTAGGATGGTGCTTGTCAGAACCCTGACCCACGCCACCCTTCCCCCATCCCTGCCACCTCCATCCCAGGCTCAACTCCTTAAAACATTTGGCATTACAGGCATAATATCTAAGCTTTATAACATGCTTCTCAAGGGCCTGTGAAAATATCTGAGAACTGAAAAAAAAATATTTTGACTCTAAAATATGAAAAGAAAACCACTAAATTAAAAATTAATATATGTTTAAATGTCTACAAACCATAACATGACGTCAACTACTCAACTGCAAGCCAAGTCAATTTGGGTCTACTTATATAAAAATTATGTTTAATGTGGACTGTGGGTGCATTTTAATTTGTTTGATAGGATGGAAGCAGGGCTTTCTAAAGTCAGAGCTCCTGGGGTTACCAAGGGTCAGAAAGGGCCATAAGCCCAAGACTGAGAAGCAGTTCCAGGCTTCGTTCCTCGAGCCTTCTGCAGCCTCAGATCCGCTAACCACCCTCTTTTTGAATTGCTTTTGTGCCTTGTTTGTTTGACATAACAGGATGCCTTCTCTTCCTCCCCCTTGGACCATTCATCTCTAGTTGTCCTGCTGGGGTTCTTTTTGATATTTGATATTTAACCATGAGTGTTTGCTCAAGCTCAGCATCGGTCCTCTATTCCTCTGCCCTCACACTCTCCCACCATGCCAGATCATCTGTTCTAGCCATGTCCACTATCACCTCCGTGTGGCCCACTTCCAAATTTGTGTCCCCAGCTCCTGCCTCTGACAGAACTCCAGGACCTGTCTTCAAGTGAAGATTGAATGTTTCCTGTCAGGTGACCGGTACTTGCCTCCAACTCAACACGCCCTCTGCTGTACTGTCAGGTATCAGTGAGGACAAAAACAAATCAAGCCCATGGGTAAGGACCAACAGCATGAATAATATAACCACTCAGCCAACAAGTCCCTCCTAGGGTGCTTTTTATGCATTATTTTATTTGGTTTTCATTCTGGAGTATAGAAGGGTATTATTATACAAACTTTACATGATTTTTTTCTTTTGTTTCTTTTTGTTTGTTTGTTTGTTTGTTTTTAAGAGACGAGATCTCACTCTGTTGCCCAAGCTGGTCTCGAACTCCTGGGCTCAAGCAATCTTTCTGTCTTGGCCTCTCAAAGTGCTGGGATCACAGGCATGAGATACTGCTGCTGGCCTTGTCCATATTTTATGTATAAAGAAATGGAGACCAGAAAAGTTAAGAAACTTGCCCAAGTTCACACAGCAATTAGCCATCCTTTTCCCCCTACCTGACAATTTCCCTTTTCTGAGTGTCTGTGGAAGAGAAGAATGTGGAGAGGGCATAGACAATGAGCTCCTTCCTTCTGTCCCACTGCACGTGTCTGTCTGTCAAGCAGCTTAGTCCCCTGAGGGGAGACGTGAGGGCACTGATGTCCAGGGGAGGGACATGCCTGCAGCCTCACAGCAGACTGCTAACCACAGCCATGGGCTCACTTGACCTGGGAGGGTCCTTTTCTTTTTTTCTTCTCTCTTCTCTGCAGTTCTTTCTTCATTTCTCTCTTTTCAATCTCACTACTTCCTGTAAAATCTGATGTTAATCATCTCTGTGGGATTGGGCCCATGAAGCCCTCTCTGTGGGACAAGCAGGTCTACTGGCCATTCTGTGGGGTCACCGATGGGCAAGCCCAGGTAATCCCCAGAGAAGGGATGTCTCAGAACAGAGTCTATCAACTTCACTTCCGGGATGGAAATTGCATTTGTGTTTCTGAGAAAAAGATGGAGCAAAAAGACCCCTCCCATCACCCCCAATGAAATGAGTAAATGCCATCAGCAAAGTGAGTGCACAAACCTTTCTGATCTGAGATAGTTTGTATTACCTGAGTTTCTCCTAAAATCCTAAATGAGTGCAATTGCCAGCTTCTAAATTTAGGCGTTTGTGGGCGCCTGTTGGCAGAAAGAAGAAAGACTGGCTTCAGTGCTGTGGTTTGCCTTGAAACCCAGTCAAGCCCCAAATTCTAAACACAAAGCAGCTGTTTGCCCAGAATCCGAGCCGGGATGTGTCGTATCGATGGCTCTTCCCCCCGCCTCCTCCACCCCTTCTCCTTTCTCCTCTCCCTTTCTTCATTACTGAAGTGCCAAAAAAGCTCGATGTGAATGAACATTGGGATGGGTGCGAATTCAAGCCCACACTATCTGCCATAGACAATCAGGGATTCTGGGGCGGGCCTGTGGGCCAGCCATCCGGGCAGACCTGCCCTGCGCCACTGTTTACAGAAGAAAGGAAAAAATAGAAATCGATCTATGGCGTTGGTACAGGGGCCGGGTCAGGCGGGGCAGAGTATTCAGTTGCCACTCTTTCAGCCCCACGAAATGCCAGCTGATCTCTATCGGGCCCAAACTGGGGTATCTTTAAGGTAAATCTCCTGTTCCACACTCAGAGCCAGGTCTCTACTTTCCGATGCCTGGGCAGAGCGGTCCAGCACTGAATCCGCCCTGATCGGGTGACGTCTCGGGTATGGCAGCAAGGCGGGCATGCTGACATAAACCTTCCTTGCTGCTGGTCTGTGGCTCTCTCTGGAGGAAGGTACTGTCCCCACCCAGGCCTGGCCCCAACAGTTTCCATAAAGCTGAGTCATATTCCTGATGACAAAGATACATGGAGTTGGCCTTTCTCTTTTGAAATGTCCAGTTCTTTAAGTTATTAAAAATCAATAACAGGGGAATATGTATAGATCTCTATCTGAGATCTAAAGACAAGAGGTATATTGGCTGAGTGGCTGCTCACCAGGTGCCGTGGGTGGCATTTTGTATCCATTATCCTCATACAGGGATGGACATACTGTTTTCCATTTTACAGATGAGAAGGCTGAGGTGCAGAGAGATTAAACAGCTTTTCCAAGAAAATGCAGCTGAAGTGACAAAGCCAGGAATTGAACAAAAGTCCACTTGTTTCTAAAGCCTATTTTTGTCGCCCACAGCCAACCATCTCCCACCAATAGCAAAAGTTTTTTATATTAATCTGCATTTTATTTCTAGATGTCTAAATATCCAATGAATGCCCCCTTGAGCCTCAGTTTCTCCATCTGTAAAATTAAGCAGTTGAACAAAGGCAGCTGTGGCATTTTCTTCCCCAGCTCTGATATTTCTGTAATTCTGTGTCTATGAATACATTCAGAGGCTTCCAAGCAATAAATCAAGCTGTTTAAAAATTACAAATAAGCAGGGAAACCAGGACTCACAGTGGCTGGGGCCTTTAAGCCGTGGTCTATAAAAATAAAGAGCGACTTGAGAGGCTTACTGTTGGCAGGGGAGGTGCCCAGCTGAACTCGGCTCTTGTGCAGAATGTTGCCACCCTCCCTAAAATGGCTGGGTGGATGGAGCCCGCTCTGCAGGTTGGGCCTCGGTTCGAGGTGTGCCCCCATCGGGCCATGGGCCAGGGAGAAATGGGACTTCCTGTGGGATGGCGGGAGGGAGCTCAGGGGGCCACGTGTGGGTGTCAGACCATGCAGCGGGCGGATTTGGCAGGACCCATGGTGTTTTCTTTGTGCAGAGAGCTCTTGGGAGCCAGTTTTCCAATCCTTTGCTCCGGTCTATGACCCCTACCTTCCCTCTCCTGCCCCCCTCTTCCCGCTCCCAACGAGTGTGGCGGGAACCTGGCCAATGACTGAGAGAAAATGAAGACATTTCTCAAATGGCATGTTCCAGTGGGTGAGCGCTGGCAGGCAGAGGCTGCAGGGAAGTGGAGCTGGTTCCCTGTCCATCCCCTAAATATCCTAAGTACGTTTCCTCCTTGGCCGCAAAACCACAGCAATGTCTCCTTGCCTTCCCCTCCTCCCTTGGACCCCGGGTCTGCAAGGAGCTCAGCCCACCGCAAGGTCCCAGAGGCGCCGCCGCTGCCAAGGGAGGAGCCTCGGCCAGCCTGGCGCTCGGCGGGCCTCCAGGCTTGTGCCGGCCTTCCGTAGCATGTCCTCCCCAGGCGTCCAGCCGCCATGGCCAGAGTCACTTTCCAGGGGCAAGTGAGTCTACATGAAGAAGGCCCTCTAGGCCCTTGTTGCTCCTTCCTTCTTCTCCTGTTTCTTAGTGAGAACTCTGGGCACTGGTGTGCATGGAGCAGAACTCCTGGGCACTCACTCCCAGGTCCAGACCCATTTCTGACATTGACCCTTTGTATCACCCTTGGAAAGCCACTTCCCTCTCTAGGCCTCTGCTATATCATGAAAATGTTGGGGAAGATGAGTGGCTTTGGAACTTTCTTTTCGGAGTTTGATGGAAAGGACAAGAGAAAGGCAGCCAACCAGAGGTTCCAGGCCCTCAGCTCTCAGGGCAGCTCCATTTTCCACCTGCTTTCAGACATGTTTATATGTTTTCACCTATTTTATACATTCATTCAACCAACATTCTTTGCATACTCTGAGCTATACACGTCAAGACCACCACTGATGTCACAGGTCCCTGTCTCCATGGGGGTTTCCAATGCAACCAGGGATAGAATTTGCACCAGCAGAAGTGACCGTCAACTGGAACTAACGAGGAAAGGTCTTCAGGGCCCTTCATAGACTCGGAGGAGATGAGTCTTGGGCTGAGTGACTCTTTATCCCCATCCTCCCACTTAGGGTTTTCCTTGAGTCCTAGAGTCAGAGAGGTCTTCTACGGTCTTTCCTTTGAATTGGTTTCCCTTGTTCCACTCTCTCAAGATAACCCTCCAAATGCCGGTACTGCCAGGGTTCTGGTGTTTTCCTTGGTGCTTTGCTGTCTCCGTCTTGGTGGCCTTAATACCTCTAAAGGCTTCCAATCCCTGAGGTCAGCATTTTCAGCCCAGTCCACTGTCACTGTCCAAGATCTAGACCTGCAGTTCTACTCACATCCAGGCAGCTTCCCAATGTGACTTCCTGTACTTCTCATTCAACAAGGCACCAGAGTAACCGTCACCATGCTCCCAAATCAGCCCTTCCTCTGATGTCTCCATCCTGGTTCTTGGCACCACTATGACCCAGAATTACCCAGGCTCAAATCTTAGACTTGAGCTTCGCTGTGCCTTGAGTCTTCCCCACACTCCTGCCTGGCACTAACTCAGTATCTCCTTGCTGTATTGCTTCGTTCTTTTCTCTTCTCTCTAGTTCAAGACCTTGTGGCCATTGCCTGGATCCTTGAAGTAGCCACCATGGAACTTTCCTTCACTTCCTTAGGGGAAAACTTACTGCTTCTGCTAAGCTGTACTTTGGCTTCATTTCCGAGATCAGATACCAATTTTATTTCTCTGCTTCTAGGTCTTGGCCTCTGAATACAATGGAACCCAGATGTGGCAAATGAAAAATAGTAACAACAGTATTTCCTGTCTTGTATACTCTTCTAGAACCTTGCCACTCCCACTTAAGATATGAAGGCTTAAGGATCCTCCCTTTGAGCCTGCGGAGAAGGGATTACTTTTGTGACTGACCCCATTAGATCACTTTCAAAGCTAGGCCATAAAAGGCAATACCACTTTCGCCTGACATTCTCTCTTGGGACATACACTTTTGAAACCCAGAGCTGCCATAAGAGAGGTCCAGTGACACCAAAACCACCGTGCCACAAAGACCAGATGGAGAGAGAGAGAGAAAGGCCTGAGACCATGAGATAATAATAAATAATTATTGTTCAAGCTGCTAATTTTAAGGTGGTTCATCACACAGAAGAAAGTTACTAGAACATCAAACTTTGAAGCCCGAAAGCCCTGGCTTTGCAGCCTAGCTCCAAGACAAGTTGCCCCAGCCAGGTCCCTTACTTTCTGAACCATCAGAGTCTCCTCATCTGTAAAATGGAAGGAGACATACTCACCCAGCAGGCTTGCTGTGGGGCTCACAGATGCCAGAGATGGTGCTGGCACAGCAGCTCTCACATTGCTGTTCTTGATGAGTGATAGTTTGCAGTATCATCTCCTCTAACTATTGCCTCTGAGGTGCTCCTAACCTCAGTCTCCATTTAGCCAAATTCCACATTGCTCAAACCCTTCCCTTTCAGGGATTTCCTTCCTGTCTTTCTGGCTACAAGAGAATAATCTCAACTCAGAACTTGATACCGTCTGCCTGACACTTTTCATACCCTTTTTTATCTTGTGGATATTTGCATATGGTGTAAGACGTAAATATACCTTACTAGCTAGCCAGGGAAATGCTATGGATAGGGGCTGTGGGTCATCTCAGTCATCCTACATCCCCTTGGACACTGGACACTTCCTTATTCAAACATAACCAAGTGCAACACATATTAGCTGACCAGGATAAATAGATAATAGAGCATATCCTTTCAGAAGATCCTACTCATTTCTGTCCTGAAATCCATATGCTAGAGTCTTAGCTGCTTCAGCCTGGGGCCTCTCAACACCCGTGCAGCCTGTATCTGGGTCTTGCTGGGACCCTCCACCCGCACTCCATGGATTATCTAACAGGAAGCCACAACGCGCCCATGATCAACACCAGCCAGTCACTCAGCACCTGCTGCCTCGAACAAGCAGAATGTGAATAATGAGAGAGACGCAAGTGTTCCCTGAAGTGTGACTGACCCAAGGGTAAGTTTGGAGGATGAACCAGGCAGGCCCCAGGAAAACTCTCATCTCAGCAAAGTGAGTAGATTTGCCCACAGCATGAAAAGATCTTGGCCAAGGAGATGCAGCTCGGAGGATGAGGACCCTGGAGCCCCGAGGCTCCCTCCTCACTTGTACTATCCCTCTATTAGAGGGACAAGACTGCAGTGTTATCTGCAAACATCAACACCATGCTGGGTTAAGCACAGATACAGTCCCCACTTCTCCCCACTGAGCTTGCTTCATTGATGTAATTATTCATTCTGCAAACATTTGCTTCTGGCCCACTATGTGCCAGAGATGTGATTGGAACAAAATGGTGATCAAGGTACAGGCCCTTCCCTGAAGGAGCTCCTGTTATAAGGCATGCATGGGTGTGTACATGGGTGGGGTACAAATAATTGAACAGGTAATTGGCCCTACGTAGAGACTGTGGATGCACCTTGGAATTCAGGGAAGGTTTGCAGAGACAGTGGCTACTAAGCTGAGTCATGAACAGCTAGCCATGCAGAAGGATGATTGGAGTGCTGTGTGGGGAACTGGAGGCATTCCAGGCCACAAGGACAGAAGGCACAGAGGCCTGGAGGTGAATGAGGACTCAGTACATTGATGGGACTCATGTCATCAAGCAACGATTATTAAGAGAGAGTGTGAGAGGCAAGTGGCAAGAGAGCAGGATGGGGAGATGCTTGGGGCTCAAATCACCTGGGGCCTCGTGGGTCGTTCACCAGCTTGACTTCATCTTTGAACCACTCATGGGCCTTTCACCTGGGTCAGTTCTGCATTTTAGAAACAGCCCATCAACAGCACAGAGAATGGATCTGAGGGGCCATGACTGGTGCAAGTCCATAATTAGAAGGTAATTGTGGTCACCCAGGCAAGCATTTGGCATAGTCCAGACTAGGAGGATGGCAGAAGGCAAGAGAGGGACAAATGGATGGCCCCAGACAGGTAGAAGAGACAGAAAACACATGGAAAGTTGAATTACAAACAGTGCAAGGAAGTATAATAGCAAATTCAAAGGAGCAGGGCACACGGGCATTCCCAAGGAGGAGAGGTTCTGTCTTTAGCTGTGAGCACCAGCTTCCTTTTGAGCCCTGTTTCTAACCAGGTGAGTGTTGATCAGGAGACACACAGAAGCAAGGTCACTAGGAGAAGCAAGAGGCCTGGGTCACCTCCTACCCACCCAGGCCCCTGGTGCTCCTGCTACCATGATGGGGACTTGGCCAACACCCATTCCTCAAGGGAGCAGAGCCTGCCTGGCCCTCTGGACTCCAGGATGCCGGGACTCTGAGTTGCAGGAGGGAGCAGTGTGGAGTGGAGGAAATGACCTTCTAATACTTCTAGTACTTCTGGTACTACCATGCGTCGCATGCCCAAGGCTTAGCATCCAGAAATGAGAGGAAAACAAATCAGAGGGCTCAGATGGACACTAAGAAGGATTCTAAGGTTTGCAGTCAATCTGTCAGGAGGCCTTGCCACCTGAAGACCCAAGAATGCTCTGAGTCCTTGCTCAACAGTGGGACTCAGTGTGTCTGTGGGTCCTGGCTGGGCTGGATGGCACCTGTTTTCAGAACCACTGACTTCCCTCTGCCAAATGGATTCCAGGAAGTGGGTAGAAGGTTTGGTTAATGGCTGCTTACTTGTCCATAGAGAGTGGTCAGAGTCCGGGGACAGTATTAGTCTAAGTGAGCAAATATGAGTGTTTAGCTATACACATGCATGTGTTGCATCTAAGCATGTCTCTGGGATGTATTGTGGATGTACATGTGTGTGTGTGCTGTTTACACATACGTGTGTGTGCCCATGTGTGTGATCACTGAAGTGTGTGTGAGTTTACCTTTCTGTCTTTCTGTGCTTGTGTATACAAATAAGTGCAATGCATGGGTGTGTGCATGGTGTGCAGCTGTATGTTCCTGTGAGTGACTGTATCAGTTAGCTTCTGCTGTGTAACGAGTCATCCTGAAGCTTAGCAACAAACATTTATAGTTTCTCATAATTCTGTAGGTTGGCTGGGAGGTTCTTCTAGTCGAGACCAGCTTAGGTAAACTCTGTTCATGTGTCTGTGGCAGCTGGTGGCTCAGCTGGAGACGGTAAGAGGTCTACTGTGACATCATTCATCTATCTGGTGGTGGCAGTTGATGCAACATCAGAAACTGACTTGGCCACATGGTCTCACCCTCCAGCAAGCTAGCCAGGGCTTATTTATATGGCAGTTTTAAGGTTCTAAGCACAGCCAGAGCGAGTCTTCATGTATAAACACTTCAATCTCTGCTTGCATTACATTTGCTATTGTCCCACTGTCCAAATCAAGTCACATAGGTAAGCCCAGAGTCAGCAGGGCTGGGGGAAATTACCAAGGGCATGGGTGCAGGAAGAGGATGTACTGTTCCCATTTTTGCAAAAGATTTACCAAGAGTACCTGTGTGTGTGCACTTGTAGGGGTGTACCCATATGTACCCCTCTATGGACACGCATACCTGTTTATGTATCTGTACGTGCATGCGTGTGTGTGGATATGAGTATGTGTGTGGTTGCCCCAAAGAGCAGCTGTTGGAAACAGTGTGTAAGCACACCTCGGTGTGCCTCTGTGTGTACATGCACGTGTGTCTATGTGGATGTATCTGGATGTGCATTCATGTGTTTAAATGTGCACATGGCGTGCATGCATGATTGCTCAAGAGAGCACAGCAGAAGTATGTATGTGAGCACATGAGTGCCCCTCTGTGTACATGGACACGCATTCCTGCATGTCATGGATGTGTGCATGGTGTGCATATGTGACTGCCTGATTGAGCAGGTGCAGGAGCCTGTGAGCACACACGTTGTGCCCCTATATGTATATGCATCTGGGAAAGGAGCCAGAGCTCAGGCTAGGTCACAGCCTGGGTCTAGACTATTATGTTGGCATTTCCCCAGGTGGTGAAGTTAATGAAGGTTGCTAGTGGTCTCCACTCTATACCTGCCGCCAACCAGCTCTACCTGCTGCCACCCAGCTCCACTTGCTGCCACCCAGCTCCACCTGCTGCCACTGTTCAGCCACACCTTTCCTTCCTCATTGTCCACTTCAGCTCTCCCTGTCCCTTGACACCTTTACCCTTCTCCAAGAAGCTTTCCCAAGTGGAACTACATCCCAGGGATGTGGGCATTACCATTATGCTCTTTTACAGATGTTAAAAATGAGGCTCAGATAGGCTAAGTGACTTGCCTAAGTCCACACGGCTAGTCAGTGGGAGGCCCAGTCTATCTGACCCCAACGCCCAGGCTAGGAACCACTCTGCATGCAGACAGCAGGAGCTGAATGATGTTGGTCCCAGAATCACAGTGGTAGAGCCAACGGCGAGTGGGTGGTCCATGCTCTGGGCCCCAGCCTGGGCCCCCAGGGCTCCCCAGACACTTGCCTGAGTTGCTGGTTATGTTAGCTCTAACCACTGTCT
The DNA here is from genome assembly GCF_024542745.1 of Macaca thibetana thibetana. Taxonomy (NCBI): domain Eukaryota; kingdom Metazoa; phylum Chordata; class Mammalia; order Primates; family Cercopithecidae; genus Macaca; species Macaca thibetana. Next base: position 41,034,446 of record NC_065597.1, read on the forward strand.
CCGGTGCAGGGGACACTGTTGTTCATGTGCGTGCCTCCCCCTTTTGCCCGAGAGCCCCTGGAGGAAAGGATCCACATCATGTGCAGTCCCATGGCCTCCCTGCCCGCCTTCCCATACATGGTGCCTTATATACAGTAGGTGCTCCATCCACACTGCTTAGAAAGGAGTTCAGTCTGCTGCTTCTCTGGCTGTGGGAGCCAATGAAAAAGGAGGCTGGTGGCCTCTTCCCTGGCTGGAAACAACTTCTCCCCAATGACCCCAAGTCCTACTTCCACCCACCTTTATGCAGGTCCTGTTTCCTAGCCCCCAGGTGGTGAAGTTAGTGACCACGTTAGTGAAGTCAGTGATTATGCAATAGGCACTCACGTAAGTGCGGTAAAAACAGTATTAATTTTAATCCCCAAAATAAGATGAGTAGCTGCTGTGATGTGAGCATTTACTACTATATTTTATCCATTCTCAGATGACTTTTTTTTTGTTTCCATTTTAACATTCTGAAATTGGGTCCTCCTTACAAATGATGATGTCTTCAACTATCAGCCAAGTGGCTGTCACGATGCAGCTGTCACTGCTTGGACTAGCTTGGTTATTGCTGTTCCCACTGTTGTCACCTCACTGGCTTTCCCTGCGGTGTTGTCGTCCCCACACTAAATGTAATTCCCATTTTATGTGTCTTCACAACCATCAGTCTATGATCAGCGATGAAATGACAAGTGACTGTGCACACAGAAAGGCACAGTTAAGGACACCAAGCCATGTGGGCAGAATTCAGGAGGCAGACATTCTTTGTTGAAGAAATGACCACAGTGTGTTATTATTATTATTATTTTTTTTTTGCAAAGCTACAACAAAGTGCATTATGGCATATAAGACAGGAAGATATCCCAAGGAGATAAAGTTGTGGGGTTGTTTTGTTTTGTTTTGCTTTTTTGTGTTTGTTGTTGTTGTTGTTGTTGTTGTTTGAGACTGAGTCTCGCTCAGTCGCCCAGGCTGGAGTGCCGTGGCGTGATCTCGGCTCACTGCAAGCTCTGCCTCCCAGGTTCTCACCGTTCTCCTGCCTCAGCCTCCCGAGTAGCTCAGACTACAGGTGCCTGCCACCACACCCAGCTAATTTTTTGTATTTTCAGTAGAGACGGGGTTTCACCATGTTAGCCAGGATGGTCTCGATCTCCTGACCTCGTGATCCGCCTGCCTTGGCCTCCCAAAGTGCTGGATTACAGGCGTGAGCCACCACACCCAGCCAACTTAAGTTTTTTATGTTACTGAGATACACTCTAAAGGATTGTCTATCACTCACCAAGAATAAACTGAAGGCAGGAGAAATTGCCAAATACATAGAAATACATTAAACACATTTCAAAGCAAAAAGAGACTGGTCTGACCCTTTGCTGTCTCACATTATTGTTAAGATATTGCACCAGAGCTTAACAGATATTTTTCTTTCTTAGTGGTACATAAAACAATGGTGTGGCCTGCAATTAATAGTCTTAGATTAGATGTCAAACGACACATGTTCAACACTAAACGTGCTTATCTCATTTAAGCCTCTCCATACCCTGAGATATGGGCGTTACTATTATCCCCTTTTACAGAGGTTAAAACTGAGGCTCAGAGAGGTTCAATGACTTGCCTAAGGTCACACAGCTATTATGAGGGAGGACTATTCTATTTGACCTCAGAGTCCAGACTGGGAACCATTCTGCATACCAGGAGTTGAATGATGCTGGTTCCAGAGTCACAGAGGGAGAGCTGTGCATCTTTCACCCCAACAGTGATTGGGTGGTTCATGCTCTGGGCCCCAGCCTGGCTACAGGGGAGTCAGAAGTCCTGATGGATCACATTCACTCTAATCAGCTTCAGCAGGGCCCCACAAGCCCAGATTGTATGTCCCAGGGGCTGAAAAGATTTCCTCAGTCTTCTCCTCTGTGTCTCACCTGTGGATAGTAATCAGGCAGCCAAGTTGACCCTTCATGTTCTGAATAACTCCTTCCTTATACATGTACCAACCTATTAGCACAAAGGCACTATCTAATCTTTGAATGTCAGTGATTTGCAGACCATTGTCCTAATCTTTGCTATATCTGTATGTCCTCTGCTATTGTTTACTTGTTTTTATTTCTAAATCAGCCTACTTTTCATATATCTGCATCAGTCAGGATATGCCTGATTATGCTGCAGTAACAAGCATCCCCACAAATCTTGGCAGCTGATAATAATGCAGGATTCTATCAGCCTAAGGTATATTTCCTGTTCACAAAGGAAAAGGTCATGTGGAGGAGGTGATCTGTGAACCTAAGAAGTAGAACCTAAGCCAAAAGGAAAAAACAAAGACACTCCAGGCTCTTCGTCAGGTTCTTCTTGAACCCATAATTGTCTCACCTGTCTAATGGGTGTTAGCAATTATTTCTCCCTTGCTTCCTTTCAACTGCTCTTCAAGAATCCATTGAGAGTGCGTAGACACTTGAAAAGATTGATTTTTAGCTGCTGCAGGTGATTGCGTTGGTGTTCCGACCATACCCTGTGGGCCTTCCCCTTTCTTCTTGCCTTGATCAACTCCCAACTGCGAGTACCTAGATCATTCCACTTGAAAGCTTTTCCGAACATTGGGAAGGCTGCTCTGGCTGTGTGCATGGCAGCCTGGAGGGTCCAGGGCCTTGCTACCCAGTGGCAGTCACCCTCTGTCAATGACTGACGGGATGTGGTATACATTTCCCCAGCTCCCTGGAGTCTTGGTGAGATAACTCTAAGATGATGCTCTGCCTTGTTTTCTGGAGTTCTCAGGGCACTAAGCTCCTGTATAACGCAGGAGGTAAATAATGCACGCTGCATATGTTACTGTACCTGACTCGCAGCCTTGTTCCTGCACTTCCTAAATTAACCACTTGCTCTCAATTCCTTGTCTTGGGCTTTGCTTTTGGAGAAACCCAAACTAAGAGGGCTATAAGACCTCAATTCATAGAATAGATGGAAGAGGCATTACTTGACTTCAGGTGGAGTGTGATGCCCAGCATCGATTCCTGCTATTGCTTTGCAAGTGATGATTTGCTAGATATTAGCTCCAAAGTCCAAGTCTGCTACAAACAGCTTCAGGGGTTGCTGGGGACGGTGTCTGCAGGAGCAGGGACGGTGCTCACTGAAGCTCTCCTGAAGGCCTGGCCTGGATCACCTTTACAGCATGCCCCTACTTCAGTGTCAAGGATCAAGACATCAAGGCCCAGAGAGAGGCTGTTCAAGGTTGCATAGACTGAAGATGGAGACTGAAGACTGGGATTCTTTTAAACCCATCTCAGGGCACAAACCCACAGATGGAATTGGTTGAGACCTCTCTTGAAGCCGTTTTCCTCTCCTCCAGGTTTAGGATGCTGTTAGCCTTGGAAAGGAAGTCCCTGGCCAGCATTGGTGCCTGCTCTAGCCCTTTTATAGGAGCATCTCCTCCTGCCTTCGGGTCTTCCAGAGCCCAACCTCTGCTTGCTGGTCCCACATCTTTTCTTTTTCTTCTTGTTTTTTTTTTTTTTTTTTTTTTTTGAGACGGAGTCTCGCTCTGTCACCCAGGCTGGAGTGCAGTGGCACAATCTCGGCTCACTGCAACCTCAGCCTCCCAGGTTCAAGCGATTCTCCTGCCTCAGTCTCCCAAGTAGCTGGGATTACAGGTGTCTGCCACCACACTCAGCTAATTTTTGTGTTTTTAGTAGAGACAGGGTTTCACCATGTTGGCTAGGCTGGTTTCAAACTCCTGACCTCAAGTGATCTGTCTGCCTCAGCCTCCCAAAGTGCTGGAATTACAGGTGTGATGGTCCCACCTCTTGTCTTGCCACTCTCCACCCCTCATCATCTCTGCATCAGTATCTGAACAGTATTCAGTTCCCAAGACTGTTGCCTGCTCTTAACACTTGTGTCTTAGCATGTGTTGACCCCTCACCATGCTCCTCCATTCCCTCCTCTTGCCTGCTTTGCCCAGCCAACTCCTACTCATCCTCCATTTCTTAGCTGGAGTGTCACTTCCTCCAGGAGGCCTCCCTGCTTTGCTCACTTACAAATTCTTGCAGTTCCCCCTTGACAACTCGTGTCACCCACGTGTTGTGTGTCTGCTAGGTCACTGGCTCCATGCCTGCAGACTGTGCCTTTTCTCTATGCCATCCCAGGGTCCAGCACCAGCCCTAGCCTACAGCAGAATCCACTGGGCACTATGGGGCAAATGGGTGTTGGTGCCCCCCACCCCAGCCCCACAGAACCACAGAACCACAGAACCACAGAGACAGGGGCCCAAGGGTTGAGTTATCAAGACAGAGGCAGGGGAAAGAAAACAAGATCCCCCTTTGACTGAGCCAATGAAGTCACTGGTGAGAGAGTAAGCACAAGGAGCTATAAATAGCCCTGGAAATCATGCATATTACATTAGGGGTGTTGGTGACAGCTTAAGTATATTTCCATAAGGTTCCATTATATTTATGTATTAGTTAATGGATACTTAAAATATTATGTTACCATAATGCTCATGTTTTATTAGCAAACTATCACATCAAATGGAGTTGCTAAGTGTAATAGAAAATTGGCTCTGCAGCTAGATTTCTGTATTTTCACACTGAATTTTTGATTTCTAATTCCCCACCCACCCGCCTTTGGTGAGGAGCTAATACTCTCCGGAACACATGTGATTTCTGCCTTCCACCTGACTGGGAGGCTTGGAAGTGCAAAGAGAGGGCCCCAGCCCCTTGCTACAGAGCAAGAGATTTAGCCTAGGCATTTTTTGGGATGGATTCAAACTGTTATTAATCTGCTGTGTGACACTGGGGAAGTTACTTACCCTCTCTGTGCCTTGGTTATCCTTTCTGTTAAATGAAGAGTCAGACTCGAGGTTCTCTGGATATTTCAGAGGTCTCCAGTGAAACAAACCAATACAACGTGTGTGTGGAGAAAGAAAGGTTTATGTTAAGGAATTGGCTCATGAAGTTGTGGGGGCTGGCAAGTCCGAAATCTGCAGGACAGGCTGGTAGACTGGAGACCCAGGGAACAGCTGATGTTGTACTGGTGTCTGAAGACAGTCTGAGGCAGGATTCCTTCCTCTGTAAAGAACCTCAATATCTTCTCTTGAGGCCTTCAACTGATTGGATGAGGCCCACCCATATTACAAAGGTGTACCTGCTTAACTCAAAGTCTACTGATTTAAATGTGAATCACATCTGAAAGATACCCTCAAAGCAATATCTAGACAAAAGTTTTGACCCCAGACTGGATATCATGGCCTGGCCAAGTTGACACATAAAGTTAATCATTATGGTTTCTAATGTGCTTAGGGTTCTGTGGGTCAAATTCTGGATTATCTGCAAAGAAACTTCAAGCTCTGTTGTCTTATACATCCTTGGGTACCCCAGGGCTTCCCATGAGGTGCGAGGGATCTTGACCTAAGGAGTCTTCAACTCTTCCTTCCTCTTATAGTGGCACAGACCCAGAGGAGGATTTCAAGCTTTGCTTCTCACTGCCAAAGGGCAGCCCCTGAAAAACACCTGTTTAAAAGGCTGAAATTTTTTTTCCAGCCTTTGTTCAAGGATACAAAGAATCTGAATGAGAAGAGGTGGGGAAAAGGCAGTCTAGGTGGAGAGACTGGTGCAGGCAGAAGCTGTGTGGGGAGAAACTGCCAGGGTGGGGCAAACAGGAGAGCTGGTCCTGGAAGCACCATGCCAGGCTCTTTAGTTGCATCTTTATGGCCACCCTGGAGCCCTGGGGGTCCCATAAGATGTGATCATGAGGATGGTGATTTCCTCCTGGTCACAGGTAAGTCAGAGGCTGGTGGGGAGCATGCTTAGGGCTTCCCACCTCCCAGCCAGGACATCCCAGGCCCCAGGCTCTTGGTGCTTGTGAAAAATAGGATGACAAAAATGCCAGAGTGGTAAGAAAACGGACTTTGATGAACAGGATTCCAGTCCTGACCTCACCGCTTGCTAGCCACCCCACATCTGCCTCAGTTTCCCTACCTGCACCAGGGGAAAAATAACAGATCCAGCCTATCTTACAGGACTAGGAGAAGGATTTGATAAATTCATACATCGAAATAAAGAAAACTGCAGCGAAAACTCAAGTGTGAGATCAAGAACATCTACTGGCTCGGTGACCTGGGACCATTCCTGCAGCTTTCTGGTCCTCAGTCTGAAAAATGGGGATCCTAACAGTGCAGACTTCAGGGTTGCCTGTTGATCAAAGGCTAAGGAAGTGCCAGTTATGGGGCCGAGCACTGGCTTGATACTAGAAAGGCAAATGTGATTCACGTAACAGGCAAATTCTCTGTCCTCATGGACCTGACATTCTACTGGCAAGTGTGTGCTGCTGGTGGTGGTATTATTAACAACACAACAAAGCAAAGACATATTTTAATTTATCTATCTATCTATCTATCTATCTATCTATCTATCTATCTATCTATTTTAGAGACAGGGTCTCGCTCTGTTGTCCAGGCCAGAGTGCAGTGGCGTGATCAGGCTCACTGCTTCTCCTTGGGTTCAAACGATCCTCCCACCTCAGCCTCCCAAGTAGCTGAGGCTACAGGAATGCCCACTGTGCTTGGCTAATTTCTAAATTTTTTTTGTAGCAACTGGATCTCGTGATGTTGCCCAGGCTGGCCTCAAATGCCTGGACTCAAGCCATCCACCCACCTGAGCCTCTTAAAGCACCAGGATTATAGACGTGAGCCACCACACACAGCCCAAAACATATTTTAAAATACGCAATAAGAGGTATGGAGAAAAATAAACCAAGACTGTGAGCTGAGGGACGCCCAAAGGTTAGCTCACTTTTCTTTTTTTTTTTTTTTTTTTGAGACGGAGTCTCACTCTGTCACCCAGGCTGGAGTACAGTGGCTGGATCTCAGCTCACTGCAAGCTCCGCCTCCCAGGTTTATGCCGTTCTCCTGCCTCAGCCTCCCGAGTAGCTGGGACTACAGGCACCAGCCACCTCGCCTGGCTAGGTTTTTGTATTTTTTAGTAGAGATGGGGTTTCACCGTGTTAGCCAGGATGGTCTCGATCTCTTGACCTCGTGATCCACCCATCTCGGCCTCCCAAAGTGCTGGGGATACAGGCTTGAGCCACCGCGCCTGGCCCAGTTCACTTTTCAATAGTCAGGGAAGACCTCATTGAGAAAGTGACATTAGAACAAAGACCTTCGAAGAGTTGACAGCATCAAGCCAGGGTCAAGCCAACGATGGCTGAATCCTGCCATGACCATTTTTTCCATCGCTGATGGCTGCCTTCTCAAAGGACACATTGAGTGGCTGCAACAGAGACACTACATCCCACAAAGCCTAAAATATTTACCATCCGACCCTTTGTAAAAAAGTTTACCAACCACTAGCACAAAGCACTGCATAGATGATCTGAACCCTAGTGAGCTTAATAAAATCATTTTTACTGCTATTATTTTTAGACGACAGTTAAATGATGCTGTCACTGGAGGTATCAGGGAATGGGGAATCAGATGTGGCCCCTTTCCCTGCACCTAGCCAGGGTTCCATGTCCCAAATCCTGTTCTTAGAATGTATAGCATCTTATCTTATTTTTAGTTTTTGAGACGGAGTCTTGCTCTGCCACTCTGTTGGAGTGCAGTGTGGCGTGATCACAGCTCACTGCAACCTCTGCCTCCCAGTCCAAGCAATTCTCATGCCTCAGCCTCTTGAGTAGCTGGGACTATAGACCTGGGCCACCACACCTGGCTAATTCTTATATTTTCAGTAGAGACGGGTTTTCGCCATGTTGGTCAGGTTGGTCTCGAACTCCTGGCCTCAAGTGATCCGCCTGCCTCGGTCTCCCAAAGCGCTGGGATTACAGGTGTGAGCCATGGACCCAGGTCTTAGAATGTATAGAATCTTGACAGATAGAGTCATGGGAGAGGGGACTCCAGGCCGGGCGAGAAAACAGCATGAGAAAAAGTGCAGTGGCGGGAAATGACAGATTGGGTTTGGAGAACCATAAGTGGCACATGGAAACAGGACTGCCATTTCCACCTCCAAAAATACCCCTGCCCTGCGTGTGACCAGCAGCAAGGCCCCGGGCCGGGACCCCCAGCTGTCAGCAGGCTGCTCTGCTGGAGGCTGTGGGCTGGAGGCTCTGGGAGCGACATTAGCCGCCTGATTGAGTTATGACAGCTCCTAGCGCCCAACGGGAAGCCGGGCAAGGCCGTCCTAGCGGGGGCCTGCAGACAAATGATGATAAAGTGCTCACTTTAAGGAACCATCTCCATAATATTTCATGCTCGCGGCAGGGGGAGGGGGCGGGCAGGCTGCCCTGGTGGCACAGCTAACTACTCCATCAATTGATTTGATTCACGGCAGCAGCTACTCCCAGTCATAATATTTCAAATAAATGGGGCCGTGGATAGAAATAATATCTGCATCAATATTAACCCTGAAAGAACTAATAGACATAAGCTATAATTTCCTGGACACCCTAATAACGCATTTTGACCGTTGCAGGCATGGGACAATTTTTCTTTCTCTTTTCTCTCCTCCACTCCTCTGTCTGCCTCTCTCCTTAGACTCTGGCAGATAGGCTTTGTGCAATCCCAGCCTAAGGTTTGGGGACTTGAAGTCCTGTCCCACCTCCCGCCAGCCATAGCACCCGGCTGAAGAGGAAAAAGGGAAGCCTGAACTTTCATGGTCCGTTTATCGTGAGTTTGTACAGTTCCCTGCACCGGGGAGAGTAGAATTATCTGCGGGAGGAGAACTTGCCTGGCAGGCTTGTTAGAAAAGACTCTCACCAGGCCGGGCGCAGTGGCTCATGCCTGTAATCCCAGCACTTTGGGAGCCTGAGGTGGGCAGATCACGAGGTCAGGAGATAGAGACCATCCTGGACAACATGGTGAAACCCCGTCTCTACTAAAAGTACAAAAATTAGCTGGGCATGGTGGTGCACGCCTGTAGTCCCAGCTACTCAGGAGGCTGAGGCAGGAGAATCGCTTGAACCCAGGAGGTGGAGGTTGCAGTGAGCTGAGATTGCGCCACTGCACTCCAGCCTGGTGACAGAGCAAGACTCCGTCTCAAAAAAAAAAAAAAAAAAAAAAAAAAGAAAAGAAAAGAAATGACGCTCATCTGCCTCCTTCTGTCATTCACTCATGAAACAGACACGTACTGTGCACCTAGCATCTACTACATGTTGGGCCCTTTACTAGGTGTGCGGGATCCATCAGTAAACAAAAGAGAAGAAAACTGTCCTGTGAAGTTCATAGTTATCAAAGGTGAGAGGGTCCAGGAAAGACAAAATTGATAGCCCCAAACCTGTGAGTAATAATTACACAGTTTGTTAGCAAGCTTGACGCCCAGCCCCCCAGTCCCAGAGTTGGCCCATTTGCAGACTGGGTTTGTCAGAGGGGTGAAGGATGGGAAAGACACTGGGCATGTCGTGGGCCTGTTCTTTCCCACAGTGGTTAAGAACTGGCTGCCTGAGAGCTGAAATCAGCCCTTGGGGGGTGTTTCGTCTGTCCTGCATAATATTTTCTGAAAATTCATGGATAACATTTTTAAAGCAAGAGATTTTGCTTAAAAATCTGATTTCCACCTTCTCTTTAGAAATGGGAAGATTCGGCATCATCCACATTTGCTCATGGCAGCAATTGACTGGAGTGGGTCAGCGTCTGCCCCTTCAGAGGAGGCTTGGGTTCTGCAGTTGGCCACTGTCCCCACCGCTCTCTACTGTCCCTGGTGCACCAAGCCCAGCCTGCCCTGCGGTGCCCATGTGGTCATTATGGGCACATGCCCTGTGGCCTCTGCTTGTGTCCTTAGAGCTGGTTTCTGAATTTCCCTGTCCTTGCCCAAGTTGCTCTCCTTGTGGCTCCCCTGCTTCTGGTCACACCCTTTGCATGACAGCCTTTCCTCCTTTTGCGTCTACTGCCTCTTTTCCTGCCATTTTGTGGCTCTGTTACCACAATGCTCGAGGCGCTGCATCACTTAGTGAGAACAGACACGTCTAGCAGCGGAGCTGAAACCAGACCTCTTCCCTTTGCAAGTGTGAGGCACCCAGCCACTCCCTTCCTCTGCTGTCCAGCCCAATTTTAGCCTTGAAATCTTGTTTCCCTATTTAAAAAAATTAAATTATGCCTATGGAAGTGCTCTGTGAAGGTGACCCCAACGTTACACTATTATCAGTGCTCAGGCCTGGGTGAAGATTCAAAGTGGTTTCCTAGCTGAGCTGACCACACCTTTGCTGCTTTTTTTTCTTTCTCTCTCTCTAAGAGGGAAAGGAAACTGATGCTAGGGACCCAGTGATGAATAACAGGTGCAGGAGAGCTAAAGTGGGGAAGGGGCCTGGGAGAGTCTCCATGGGGCGGAATGTGTTCCTGAGAAGTGAAGGTGAGGAGCACCTGGCAGGGGTGCTGGCCCCAGATGTGATCCTCATATCTATAAGATGGGGCCAGCAGTCAAGCACCAACCTGCAGATGGTGGAGTGCCCAGCAGCAGCACCCCACAGGAAGCTGGTGATGGGCCACTCCCACCTTCCTTTCTGTCTCTCAGAGTGCACCCTATCTACTCCTTTGCTAAAGAGGGGAAGATCTATGTATCAGATGCTGCTTGTGTGACACTTCAAGACGCCTCAGTCTCACCTCCCTCTCTAGACACTACTGCAGCACCCAGTTGTATGCAGGCTGCAATCACTTGGCACAGGTGCCATCTGGCAGCACGCACCTGGCACCATGCCCCATTGGTCTCACTTCCTGCTGAAGTTTCTTTCCCACCATCTCATGGGATATGCAGCACTCACACATGCACAACCTGGATGTTCATGTCCTTGACCAAAGAGCATTAACGTCGAGGGGTCCTTGCTTCCCCCTTCCCTCCTCTGGTCGGCAGTTCTGATATGCATGTCCTAAGGTTTGCCAGAACACCAGGGGATCAAGTTCAGTCATCCATATTGGTGACCAACAGCATAAAGCAGCTCTGCATGGGCCTTCCTGCCTTCTCTGTTTGTTGCCACTTGTCTTGCACACTTGCTCTCTGGTGTCACTTCCTTAATAAACTTCTTGATCAGAAGCCATTGTCTCAGGCTCTGCTTTGGGGAAACTTCACCTGCTTAGAGAACCTCCAAAAGACACCTGAGATTCCAAGTTGGTGAAAGAACCATCCAATAATTCAGTAAATTCTTGCTGGCTCTGACACCAGGACCAGCACATGCTGAGTCTCAGAGATGCAACAACAGACAAGGGAATGAATGGGTTACAGATCCTGGCCTTGGCCTCGAGGAGCTCACAGTGCAGCGAGGAAAGGATTCATGATCCAACAGACACTTTGAAGGCTAAGAAATGCCAGAATCAGAAGAAACAGAGTGGGTACCCAATCCACTCTGCCCAGAAGAGGTGACACCTGAGCTGAGATCTGTCACTAGACCAGGACAAAATCCAAATCAGCTCTTCAGTTTTCAAAGTCCACCCTAGGAGGGCAGAAATCGGATACATGCAATGAATATAACTTACTGTGTCATCCCTTCTAGAATATACTAGCATCTGCTGATCTGCCTTCAAGAAAGCTCTCCCGAGAGTCTAACCAGAGCCTGCTTGCTCCAATTTGTCCATTTTCTCCTGCTCAGGCCTTGGAGATGGAGAGCAGCAGGTTCCCAGACCTAAAAGAATAAAATGCAATCCCCAGACAGCCCCTCACAGCCAAGAGGTTCAGTGCTGACACTGAGCTACTCTTCTTCTCCTCTCTCTGCCACCATTTCTTCCACTGTTGTTTCCACCTGGTTCCATTCTCCTTGCTGGCCCAGACTTGGCACAGCACTGGAAGAGGACTTGGTCCCGAGGGAATCAGGACTGCAGGGGATGTGTCCCTTACGGGGAAAACCCTCAGTGTCTCAAAATAGATCACAGGCCTACCTGCCCTCATCACTACCTCCCTGCTCTCAAAATGCAGTCCCTTAGGTTCAGTGGCACTCAGAGGGGGTCCAGGCATGTTCTGACATCCCTAGGAATCCTCCCTCCAATTCTCAAAGCACTGTTGTTGGTTTTACTCTGCTTTAACTTCTGAAAAGAGCCATGAGCATAAAAATGAGCCACATAGACCTTTTCAGATGAAAGGGCAGAAACAGTCAAATGAGGTGTTGTCTTTCTGAACTGCACAAATATTTGGGAAGGGCCAGCTTAGGCTCACCTCTGACCTGGGAAGTGGGGAAGGGACCAAGCGGATGTTCCTCTAAATGGCTCCCCTTGGCCCCAGACATGGTTAGGATTTTCTGTGCTAAGGCATCTCCTGTGTTTTCATGGGGCCACCGTGCCTTGTCCCCAGGACCTACTGGGGGAGGGATATCTGCTTTACTTTTCTGAACTCTTGTTCTTACTCATTCTGGGAAATGTGGGTGCCAACTCTCTTAAGGGATGTGGGATTTGGCTCTTGGTTTCTGCTGAGAGCCAGCCTTTCCTGGGACTGAAATCGGGCCAAGACCTCTGTGTGGCACAGCTAATCTCCTTCCTGTCCAGTTCTCAGACCCCCTAGGTGGTGGGGTCAGCAGGGTCAACTTCCTCCCTCTCTTGGCACTAGGGGAACTTGGCCGAGGACAAACCGAAGTCCGATGGCAGCTGGCCCAGCCAGCGTCAACCTGCTCCTTGGTGCAGATTCCCTGAGGAAGGAAGTCTGCTTCTGGGGATAGTGTAGCTGGGATATTTGGTTGGCAGCCAAGGGACCTGCATTTTAATCCTAGCTCTACTATGACCTTGCTGTGTGATCTTGGGCAAGTCACTATCTCTTTCTGGGTCTCAACAGCTCCATATGTAAAATGAACATGCCAAGACATCTCTCATATTCCAAGACACTAACTGTGATTGCAGGGGAGAGAGAGAGAGAGAGAAAAGGAGAAAGAAAATGTATAGGTAAGAACAAGCTTTGGGGAGGAGCCTTCTACAGCTCAGCAGCCTGGAGCATCCTTCTGAGCAAAGCAATGGATTCGGAATTCAAAGATCACGAAGATTCTTTATTGCTAAAGGGGGAAAGGTCCGAATATTGCTTAGCAAATTACCATCTGCTAGGGGCACCATTATGCCTTGACACAACCATTGGTCAGCAAATTGGTCACATTATTGGTTAGTAAATTTGAGGCTGCAGAATTATTTATTGGCAAATTAGAGATGGCAGAATTATTGGTTGGAGAGGCCAGAATTGCAGCGATTGGTTAGCAAATTAGAGATGCCTGTTTTGGTCTGTGAATAAATCACTGCTGGTCAGGGTATTGGAGGCCAAATTAGAGGTGGCCGGGTTATTTATGGCCAAGCCAGGAAAGCAAAAAGTGCATTTGCCAGGCAGAATGGGGGTCAGCCCTCAGTGTGTGGAGCTACTCTGTGAATGCACCTCCAGGTCGAAGTACTGTGGGCTGGATTCTTGTCCTGCAACTTCCAACTCCCATCTGCATCCCCTTGTTTCCAAAGAGAATTTAAAAGATGTTTGCAGTGCTGGGGCTGGTCAGCAGAATAGAGGCTTAAAGTCCAGCCCAAGAAAAGATACGATCAGAGTTGCTGGCTGGAAAGGAAGCTGGGTCCAGCTTAGGAACATGCCCTTCGAAGACAAGATTTCTCAGTGTCCTTTGGCCCAGCCTAGGATGGGGTGCCATGGGGCATGAGAAGTCCCTGGCCTCAGGAGCCCAGGATCAAGTTGAAACCCTTCTTCTTTAGGGCTGTGTCCAGACACCAGTGGTCTGGGAAGGCCACTTCTTCTCTGGAAGTTTCCAGTGGTCTCACTCTTTTCTGAACTTTTCCTGTCTATGTCACTAACTACTCAGTTATATTCACCCTGCTTTCTAGTGGATTTTGCCTCTTGTTGAATTTTTCATAGCTCCTCTGCCAGATGAGAAGCTTTTTGAGGGCAGAACTCTTGCCTTGTTTCACTCATGGGGCCTGGCACAGGACTTGGCATGTGTATGTACATATGAAGGACACATGTATGTGTGTATAAATGGAGAGATGGATGAGGAATGGGTGGATGATGGATGGACGGATGGATAGATGGATGATAGATGGATGGGTGATGGATGGATAATGAGCAGATGAATAGATGAATGAATGAGAAATAGGTGGATGAGTGGATGGATGGATGGATGGATGAATGGATAGATAGTGTTTTTAAAGATTGCATAGAAGGGTAGATGATTGTTTTTGATGTTGTTTATAGAAAGCCAGGGATCCCAAAGTGGAGTAACTTGGAGTTTCAGAGTTAGAAGAAATTTGAAGCCATGTAACTCACTCCCTCATATTCCCTAGGCCAAGTTTTTAAATAAAAAATTAAGAGAAATCATTGTCATGCTCACATATCTGGGACCATAAGGGAAAATAAGCCAAGGTCTTCCAGTTAATGATCCCCTCTCATCCTCCATCTAGAGAACAAATTCTACAGAGAGCCCTGAAACCGTCTCAGAACTGAATGAGGATAATGGCATCACAGGGAGCTTAGGCCTCCATGGTCATCATAAGCTGAGTTTTATCTTTCTAAAGTGGCAGGACACTCACCTCATCACTTATTCTCACCTCATCCTGGAGAGCAATGTGGTGGGAAGACTTCTCTTCATGTTATAGATGAGGAAACTGCAGGTCAGAGGGAAGGAGTAACTTGCCCAAAGGCCCACAGGGCTAGAATCCAGTTCTCCTGGACCCTGCCCCTGGCAACCCACCACCAGGCAACTGGCCTGCCCCTCTTCCCCCTTCCCAGTCCTCAATGCTGGCGTGCACACTCTGATGTTAGTATTCATCTCATTACTTGCATTGCAATTTCCTTATTTTATCTTTTTTTTCTCTCTCTCTCTCCCCAACTAGATTATAAACATCTGATAGCAAGGACCATGTCAAGCATCTGTCCCCAGTGAATAGATTCAGGTCAGCACAGTCTCGGTGTTAGCTGAGTAATGAAAACTAAAAGATGATACAATTGTGTCCTACCAACTCAACACAAATACCTCACCTTTGCGGTTTTTAACTTTTCAAAGTTATCCAGTTATCTCATGTATTCCCCAGAAAGGCACCCTGGTGTCATGCAACACTGGTTATTCTGTTAGCCCTCCTCCTGGACTTGTTCTCTGCTCTGTTCTCGGCCTTGAGGTTAATTGTTGAGGACCACATATCCAGCCTCCTTACCCTCTGGCTTCTGGTCAGGCTTGGCTGATAAAGCAGGAGATGAGCAGGTGAGCAGAGAGACAAGGTGGATAATTTCTCCCTGGGTCCCTCCTTGCTTTATTGTTGTGTCTCTGCTAGGAGCTGAATCCTTGCGTGGTGACACCTCCCACCAGGTGGCCCTTCCTGCAATTCTAGTTCTCACAGGGAAGCACTACTTTCTCTTCTCCTCTTCAGCACTAGGGGTGACAACACGGCAAAGCTCTGGGTATGGGGAGCAGTCCAGCACATCCCTTGCTGACTCATTTCACCCTGCAGACACCTCTGCTACTCTCTTGGTCGATGTCAGCTCATTTGCATCATTGGTTGGTGGACAGGCAAGCCCTGGAAACAGATGCCAACATTTGACTTCCTCCTCCCAAGACTCAGCTCTGACAACAGAGGTGTTGATCACATCCCACCCACTTCTTTCCATCTTAGTCTTAACAACCCTTCTCTCTTGGGGAGAATGCGCTTCTATTTCTCAGCTTCCTCCACCCTCGACAACCACCAGCAGCCACTCATCTATGCGTTGTGATTGGGTCATGATAAACCTCAGCCTGTGACCTCCAGCTAAGGATGTCCTCCTATGTCCCATTTCTTATCTCTTAGATGGGGAAAGCATCACTATCATGAGGAATAAATGAAACAATGTAAGTTTAGTGTCTGCTGCATGGAAGGCACTCAATAAATGGGAGATGTATTATCACTTTAGTGATAACCATCCCCTTAGTGTTGAACATTTCAGTTATTTCACCTTTTCAGTACCACAAAGAATGCTCTGATGAACATCTTTGTAGATAAAACAATTTTCATGTTTAGTACAGATTGAGTACCTCTTTCTTTTTTTTTTTTTTTTTTTTTTTGACAGAGTCTTGTTCTCTGTTGCCCGAGTTAGAGTGCAGTGGTGTGATCTCAGCTTACTGCAACTTCTGCCTCCTGGGTTCAAGAAGTTCTCCCGCCTCAGCCTCCCGAGTAGCTGGGATTACAGGTGCCCACCACCACTCCTGGCTAATTTTTGTATTTTTAGTAGAGACAGAGTTTTGCCATGTTGTCCAGACTGGCCTTGAACTCCTGACCTCAGGTGAGCTGCCCACCTTGGCCTCCCAAAGTGCTGGGATTACAGGTGTGAGCCACTGCGCCCTGCCCAAGTTGAGTACCTCTAGAATGAAAATTCAAAATCCGAAATGCTCCAAACTTTGAAACATTTAGAGTGCCAACATGATGCTCAAAGGAAATGCTCAGTGGAGCCCTTCAGGTTACAAATTTGAGATCCTCAACTGGTAAGTGTAATGCCAGTATTTGAAAATCAATCAATCAAACAAACAAACAAAAAAACCTGGAATCCAAATCATTTTTGGTCCCAAGCGTTTCAGGTAAGGGATACTCAACCTGTGTTATTTCCTTAGGACTAATTCTCGGCTCCAGTTAAACTGATAGGCTGAGTCGAAAGGTATGATGTTGGTAATTTTGCAAATACAACCAAATCAGTCTTTCAAAACTGCCTCACTGAGTGGGTTTGTTTATTTGTTGACCAAGCCTCACTCAGTGGTGCAATCTCAGCTCACTTCAACCTCCACCTCCTGGGTTCAAGGGACTCTCCTGCCTCAGCCTCCTGAGTAGCTGGGATCGCAGGTGTGCGCCACCACGCCCAGCTAATTTTTGTACTTTTAGTACAGATGGGGTTTCACCATGTTGGCCAGGCTGTTCTCGAACTCCTGGCCTCAAGGGATCTGCCCGCCTCGGCCTCCTAAAGTGCTAGGATAACAGGTCTGAGCCACCGTGCCTGGCCTGAATGGGTTTTAATTGTAGCAGCCACCATGTATTAAGTGCTTACCGTGTGCCTGGCACTGTGCTAAGCACTTTTTGTGGACTGAGCCTCCCCTGCGAGGTAGGTAGTTCACTATCTCTGATTTACAGAACTGAAAACTGAAGTGAGAGCAGTTTGATGACTTACCCTAGGTCTCAAAGTCTCACAATGGAACAACTGGAGGTTGAAATTCAGATCCGCCTGACTCCAAAGCCTCTCCTTTCAACTGCTTGCTGCCCTGTGGCTTTGCTGTAGTGACCTGGTCCAGCCCGCTCTCCCTGGCACCTGCCCTCTGCACCAATACCTGGGCACAGTGCTCTTCACATGCCCCACCTAGTTGTGGGCAGAGGCCATGCTGGCTCAGATACAGCTGGAGTGGGGAAGCAGGAACTCTCTCCATGCTTCTCCATTCCAGGGTACTTCGGAATCTTACAGCTCAAGGGACATCAGGGAAAAACAGCTTCTTAGAGAGTTAGAACCAGGAGGGCCTTTGCAGTGCCCTGAGGAAAAGATTTTCATGCATGGGGAACCTCCTGGCATTCCCTGGCAGCTTTCCAAGCTAAGCCCCACCCCTTCTGAAGTTGGATAGGCCAGGGCCAAGGAAGCCCTGTGGCCTGAGGACTCCCTGCTTTGGGTGGCCTAGGGGTACAGGGCAAACAGGTTGCCCTACATAACTATATTATATACTATATAGTATATATATACTATATATACTATATGCCTTTCTTTACTGCATCAGATTTGCGATGTTCTATAGAAAGGCTCACTGTGTAGATCTGGCCACCAAATCCTTGCAAACCCAAATTGTCCATAGCAGCCTAAATCTACCATGTCCAGTGCCTGGAGCTCCGAGGGGGGAGACCATGGGAGGCTCAGAGCAGTGACTCAACAGAGAAAGAGCCCTGGCTTTTCAGGCTGGAAGTGCTCCCCCTGGAAGCCTCACCCAGGCAACCTCCACTAGGATCTCAGGGCCTTCCAGAGACGCCTTGGCTTCCTGCCTCACTGGCTCGGAGGAGAAGCAACAGGAGCTGCACTGGAGGATCCAGAGAAAAAGTCAATTACTGGGTCACAAATCCAGCTGGGGTAGGAAGCGCAGTCCGTAACTCTGTTCTTTTTCTAGGCTTGGCCGGGTATGTAGGGCAAGGCCGGGAGGGCTTTCCCAGAGCAGCCGGGTGCTGGACATTGACTGTCTGGTGCAACTTTCTGTCACCTTCTCCCATCCGCAGACCTACTGTTGAGAACCAGCCCAGGCATCACTGCAGGAGCCACAGTCTGGGTCCGAATCCATGACGATCTGTAACATGATCCTAGATGTACTGTGTTTGATCTGTGCAGAGTTCAGAAAAATAAGAAATCATGGCCAACCTTTAAGCATTAGAAACAGGTTCATCTGGATTTCTGACTGCTGTTACAAAAAGCCAGACTTGTCCACCCCAGGCACACGCCCTCATGGCAACAGACGTTGGGAACCGAGTAGCAGAAGCTCCCTATAGACAGGGCTTGAACGCTCCCACCAACCACAGTCCCCCCGACACTCTCATCTCTGGACTCGACCAGTTTCTCCCACTGAGGGGCCCTGCCCAGCATTGGGAGGCATTCTACCATCTGACCTCAGCTATATACTAGGGTGGCTGAGAGCTGGCCCTGCCTTCAAGGGGACCGATGCTTGACACGCATCTCTACTATCAGGCAACCCATGGGAAGTGCCATCAGGGCAGGGCAGGAGCACAGACAAAGTGCTGCAAAGTGCTGAGCAGGCTGTGGAATGAGCATTCATACAAAGGGGTCAAGGCAGATCTCATGGAGGAGGGGCGCTAAGCCATGCATTCGGTGACGGTTACAAGGTCAATGGCTGCGCAAGGGAAGCAGTTTCCCAGAAGCCAATAGATACTGGAGTTGGCAGGACCTTTTAGGATAATAAGTCTATGAGGCTAGACGGGGAATGTAAAGGGTCAGGGGACAGACCAGTGATCCACTGTAGGAGAGGTCCTGTGGCTTATAAGCTCTAGCCTTCAGACTATATCTTACTTTGGTCAGAAAAACCTGGATTTTAACCTGGTTCTGCTACTTTCTACATATACAACTTATTCAACTTCTTGACTTCTAATTTTGCATCTGTAAGAGAACTATAATATACCCATCTGTATTGGTTGGCTCAGGCTGCCATAACAAAATACTATAAGCTGAGTGACTCGAACAGAAATGTGTTTTCTCATAATGGTTCTGAAGGCTCCAAGTTCAAGGTGCCAGCAGGTTTCATGGCCTCTTCTCTTAGGTAGAACTGCTATCTCATTGGGTGCTCACATGATCTCTTTGTGTGCACTATCTCTCTCTTTTAAATACCTATCAGAGCAGGGTCCCAACCTAATAAACTCATTTAACCTTAATTACTTCCTTGGGAGCTTTATCTCCAAATACAGTCACACATGAATTTTGGAGAGACTCAATTCAGTTCATGGCACCGTCTAATAATTGATGATGGGGATTTAACTGGATCAATATGTAAAGCACCCAGAACATGTTTAGGGCAGAAGCATCAGGATAATAGGGACTGGTGGGGAGTGGGGTGAAGTGGAGAGTACGTGGCCTACACAGCATAAAGCCTAAAGACCAGCTCTACTCAGATCCAACCAATGGTGCTCCCATTGTGGCCACAGTTTTGATTTTTTTCAAGGAGGCTGGAAATTCAGACTTTTACATGAAATTCATAAAATTTAAATATTGGCTCAAATACTCTTAAGCACTGAACAGGTCTAAGAAGAAGGCATGTGCTACCTGGATACAGTCTATTGGTTGTCTCTTCGCAATATCATGCTTGGTATATAGAAGATGCTTGATAAGCATTACTTCTTATTTCCTAAAGAAGAGAAGCATTTACATGTCACTTGCTTTCCTTGGCATCATTTTTCTGGAAAGAAGCCATCCCTCTGTGAGGCAGGGCAGGACCCCCCATAACACGGACCCCAGACTCCTCTCATTAAAATCTCTTTTTCTGTGGCTACTGTATGGACTGAAGTCTCAGCATTAATACCCCTTTGTCCCACAAAGCACTTTGGTTGGTGAGGTTTCACTGGTGCCAAGCTGGCCCTGGAGTTTACCTGGGGCATGGGCTGCAGAGTGGGCCACCGCATCACAGGACAACAGATATTTTGGTTTTCAGACATTGAACACAGAACGTGAAGCACAGAGATGGCGTCCCTACAGCACTATTAGAGGCTGGAGCCCTTTAGAAAACACCGCCAAGGAAAGGCTTACCAGTCTTTGGAATAACCAAGAACAGTTAAGAACAGGGATGCACAGCTTCCGACAGGAGGTTGCTTGCTCTGCTCCTTGTCATCTCACCCACCCTCCACTTCTCCCAACCTCAGTACCACACGTTAGATGGGCAGTCTTGAGCTGATGGTCCTTTAAGGAATGAGAATATCAGAACAATTCCTAGAGAGGTGATGTCATGTGGAGATAGGCCAGCAGAGGAATGCCAGGTAACATATAGGGTTTTCAGGTAAATATAAATCTCAGATAAACAGTCAATAATTGTTTAACATAAGAAGGTCCCCAATATTGCATGGGACATACTTATACTTAAAAAATCCATTGTTTATCTGAAATTGAAATGTAACTGTTTTTCCTGTATTTATTTTTGCTAAATCTTGGCTAACCTTCAGCTAGTGAGTGAGGTGCAAAACAGAGAGTGGAAAGCAAGAATTTGGATATAAGAGAGGAGTAGATGAGACATAAGAATCCTTCAAGATATTGAGGGTTATGCTAGCTTTCTCACCAATGAGGGAACGAATAATTCAATCAATTGTAATTAAATCTCAAAGGAAAGATGACCATCAGCTCGTAGTTGTTTCTCCAAAGATGAATAAAACTTTGTTCAAGTTCAAAAGTGAGCCACACCTTCCAGGAACAGGCAGTCCAGTGGGGAAGGCATCCGACAACGACAGCGCAGACAACATGAGAGACATCTAGATTCTCTGGGGGAAACAAAGGGGGCTATAGGAGCCCATGGGGGGTCCCAAACCAGCCTGGGGCACCTTCAGGCTGAGTCCTGTAAGATGAGGAGATGAGTTGGGCATGTGAGTTCTTCCAGTCAGCAAAGGAGACTTCTCATTCCCATGTCACAGAACAAATCGAGGTCCAGACAAGGATCAGCCCAAGGTCCCACCCCTAATAAGTGGCCTGGAAGTGCCTATTGGTTGTCCTGGTTTTGAACCATAAAGCCTGGTTCCTCTTTAAAAAGCTTATGGCGAGCGGGGTGCGGCGGCTCACGCCTGTAATCCCCGCACTTTAGGAGGCTGAGGCAGGCGAATTGCCTGAGGTCAGGAGTTCAAGACAAGCCTGGCCAACATGGTGAAACCTCATCTCTACCAAAAATACGAAAATTAGCCAGGGAATGGTGGCTTGTGCCTGTAATCCCAGCTACTCAGGAGGCTGAGACAGGAGAATCTCTTGAACCCAGGAGGCGAAGGTTGCAGTGAGCTGAGATCATGCCATTGCACTACAGCCTGGGTGACAAGAAACTCTGTCTCAAAAAAAAAAATAAAAAGAAAAAAAGAAAAAGAAGAAAAAAAAAAGGCCTGCAGAAGTTTCCTGACATACACAGTTTGATAATAAAGAGAAACTAAGAGAGACAGGTAGTGTATTTCTTGGAGATCCTTGCTAGGTACAGTTGAGCTGGAATAAAATAAAGTCACGGACGTGAGAGGATGGGCAATGTACACTGTAAAGTGCAGTGCCAGCCCAAAAGAGGACTATGCATAGCAGCCTTCTACCTACAGGGTCAACACGCCGGAATAACGTTTCCACATCTACCCCTCCTACCCCTAGCTCTGGTCCCAGAATATTTTGTCCAGAAAGAGAAAATGAGGAGATGTGGTGTTTACTTCTGAAACCAAGGATGAGCCAGACAGTATTGTGCCAGGGCGAGCCTATAGATGCTGAGGCCCCGCCACCAACCTTGAATCCTTCTCAGCCACCTATCAGGCAGCGGCACTTTGCCTCATCTCTCCTGACCTCTGCTTTCCTGTCTGTACGGTCAGCATAATGATAGTTCTCGGCTCACGGATGTTGAGTTAAATGAATTAATACACGTTAAGAACTTACAACACTGTGGGCACATTTTCAGCACAATTTAAGTGCTAGCATCTATGTCTCGAGTTCTTGATTTATTTTTACAAGACACAGGAACAAACATGAAGTAGGAGTTTTCTCATCTATCGGAATGAAACATCCAAAACCATCAGTCTCCAGTCACAGAAATATCCACAACTAACCCAAAATGTTCAGAATTTCAGGCTCCAGGACCAGGCAGGGGATAGAGAATTTTGCTCCTGGGTAGACTTCAGGCAATCCCGAAGTCATACCGTGTAGGCCTTGACAATGTTTCCCCATGCCCCTCATCACTCGGATATTTGGAAATGGTGAGTCCTTCAGAAGGGATCCAGCACAGTGACTGGGCTGGAAAGGGTGTTTCCAGTTAGGGAGTTTTCCCACAGGCAATAGCTCCTTGGTCACCAGAAGGTAGAAAGCTCCCCCAGACATTCAATGACTTTGAGCCCCACAGGACGGACCATTCCAAAACCTTCTAGGTCTGGGTGTGTGTGCACGTGCACTGTGAGTAGGCTGGAGGAATACTGAAATTCTCTAAACGTTCATCAGAGTGGACCCCAGGCCCATTGCTCACTGCCTGTCTCAAAGGAATTGCATGCTCACCCCGCAGTTACCTGCCACCTGCCACTAGGGCCACTGGCTGCAGACTGGACACGCAGCTAGTCCAAGGCTTCTCCTAGATTCTGGCTGAACTTCTCTCCCAGGCAGTGTGAAGGAGCCCAACAGGTGTTTTCACGATTTTTCCCTCTCTTTTTCTTTCTTCTCCCTTTTCTTTACACTAAGTTTGCTCTCTGGGTGGGTTTCTCTGCTTGCTGTCTCACAGCCTAATGATTATTACATGAAAAACTGGCTTCTTGCACCTAAGAGAGATGCTCTTTTACTCCAGTAACTAGGAATTTTCAATGGTAGTCACTGAGCAATTATACACTACGATTTACACTAGATCTTCCAGCCTGCTCTTTGACAAAATGAGTCCCTATTATTATTCGTGAGGCAATAATCAAATGCCTAAAATAGGCTGATAGAAGATCTCTGAACCACAGGAACGGGTTATTACTGGAAGCATGATACAGTTCAGAAACAGGTTTCCAGAAAAATATGCAACTACACACAAATATTCTTTTCTTTCTTTTTCTTTCTTTCTTTCTTTCTTTCTTTCTTTCTTCTTTCTTCCTTCCTTCCTTCCTTCCTTCCTTCCTTTCTTTCTTTCTTTTCTTTCTTTCTTTTCTTTCTTTCTTTCTTTCTTTCTTTCTTTCTTTCTTTCTTTCTTTCTTTCTTTCTTTCTTTCTTTCTTTCTTTCTTTCTTTCTTTCTTTCTTTCTTTCTTTCTTTCGGCCAGGGAGAAGCCATGCAGTTCAGAAAAGGAAAAGGGTGTGGGGGTTGGGGGGTGGGAAACCACAGACCTATCAAGTTTATAGTTCCTAACTCATTGCAAAGCCTCCAAGGTCTAACTCGTTCTCTGGGGTCTTTTATGCAAAAAGGCAATTTGCTGGGCACTGGTTGAACTTCATTGCCCAGGAAACCACTTGAAGGAGTCAGAAATTCTGTTGCATCACACACCGTTTTGCAAACTCCTAGATCCTTTCATCTTCCTGGCTTGTTCTGTACACTCTAACTTATAAATGTGAATCCCAAACTTCCACCATTTTTCTTTGTGTACTATCCTCACAATTTTCTTCATATCCACGTGCCTCCTGTACTATAATACTGAATTTTTTTGAAGACGCTTGTTCTGAATAAATAAAACTTTAAATTCATTGATTGGAGTCAGCAACTCTATGACATTGCTATAAATGGGAAATCAGTCTCCTTCCTCACTACTTGAAGGCACAGGTTGCTTCTGTCCCAGCCTGCTGCCATCTCTGCAGACAAGCCCTCTGCCCCTGTTTCTGTGCCTGGGGGATTCTCAGGCTGCCCACTTTTAGCTCCCCAGTCTGCCCCAGGATTTCAAGGTGGGATGGAGGGGCAGCTCTGCATTGGGCAGTGAGAATCACCACCTTCCATGGCCAGATGGCAGCAATATAAGCCTATTTTAGGCATTTGATTATTGCCAGATGGGAGTATGTGTGTGTGCCTTAGATTTCTGTTAATTAATATGCTTTTTCATTAAGCCCAAGGAGGTCTGTATCTTCTGAAAGTGACCCAGCTTTCTGTTAGGTTCCTCTTTCCTAATGTTTCACAGACAGCAAATTTAGCTCACTCTGTCTTCCATCACCTTCCTCCGGTACAGTGGATGCAGAGGGTCCATCTGCCCAATTCACTATTTCAGTACTTTGTTATTTCCTCTTTCTTGGTCTAGAACACTCCAGGGAGGAATCCACATCCAAACTGAGTCTTCTCACTGCTCTTTGGAAGAGTTTGAGCTTGTTGAGAGAATCCCAAAGAACTTCTTTGGTTTCTATTGGCTGAGAAATTGGAAGCACAATTGACAGAGGCTTAGGAACTAGGACAGAAGGGGCTGCCATCTTCTTCCAGCCTTTGCAACAAAACTGCACCTTGCAGGGTCCAAATACTTAGAGAACATTTAACACACAATTTCTTATTTTCTTCACAGGAATGCAGGATCTCAGCACACACTCTTCCAGCTTTATGGCAGGCTTTCAATTCCAGCTGCACTGTTCAGGGAAATATTTGTCCTCCCTGAATCTCAATTTCCTCTCTGTAAAATGGACAAAATGAGGATGGCTGTGCTCCTATACCCCACCCAAGGGACTGAGGGAGGAAGGGTACATGAAGCTCCCAGCCTAGTCCTGGCACACAATGTGGGCTTCCTCTTTCCAAACAGCAAGCCACATGCCACAGACCTCCACTCCCCACTAGGCTAGCTTGGACCAGCCACTGGAAAAACCTATCAGTCTCCAACTTTCCTTGACAAAGTTCAAGCATGCACCTAGCATGACCCTTTCCCAGTGGCCCTGTGTTTGTGAGCAGAATGTTGTCTATTCCCAAGGGCTGACCCAGGTCAACCTCACCTTGGCATTTTCCCAGAGGTCCTAACTTCTGGGGTTGAATTTTCACAGGCTATTTCCCTTGTCCATAGTGAGGAATGTCCTTTTGCAGCCCTCACCCCCTACCTCCAGCCCTCCCTGGCAGAACTTTCCCATTACAACTCTTACAGCAGAGGAGGAGGAGCCAGACCTAGGTCTCCACCAGCCCATGGGAGCTTGCTGACATCCCTAGAGTCTCCCAGATCTACATGCTCAATAGTTGTGAGTATTGAGCATACTCAATGAATATAGCATACTCAATGTTGCTAGTATGTAGCTTTGGAGAAAGTACTAGATGGTCTTAGTGATTTTGCAGTGGTCTTAGGCAAATGAGTTTGCTTCCTTTCTAGATTTTTCGTTTCTTTTTTTCTTTTTTCTTTTTTTTTCAGAAGGAGTCTCTCTCTGTTGCCCAGGCTGGAGTGCAGTGGGGTGATCTCGGCTCACCGCAACCTCTGCCTCCCGGGTTCAAGCGATTCTCCTGCCTCAACCTCCTGAGTAGCTGGGATTATGGGTGTGTGTCACCACACCTGGCTAATTTTTGTGTTTTTAGTAGAGACTGGGGTTTCACCATGTTGATCAGGCTGGTCTCGAACTCCTGACCTCAGGTGATCTGACTGCCTTGGCCTTCCAAAGTGCTGGGATTACAGGCATGAGCCACCTCGCCTGGCCTCTTTCTTATTTTATAAGGATATTAATCCTATCATAAATTTCTCAGCCTCAAGATCAAATCTAACCTTATTTATCTCCTTTGGGAACAATTTATCTCCTTTGGGAGATAAATAAGTTGGAAAACCATGGCTAGGAGGTCAACTGTGACCAGCTGCCTGTTTTTGCAAATAAAGTTTTATTGAAACACAGCCATGCTTATTCATTACATATGGCATATCGCTGCTTTCATGCTACAAAGGGAGAGTTGAAGAGCTGCAACAGAGATTGTACAGCCTGCAATGTAGAAAATATTTTCTACCTGGCTCTTTCCAGAAAGAAAGCCAACCCCTGGGTTATATGTGTATGATACCTGCCCATTTCCATATATGTCCTCATATGGCCAAAGGGGCAAATAAGCTCCCTCAGGCCCCTTTCATGAGGGCACTGATCCCATCCATGATGGTGGATCCCTCATGACTTAATCCTCTCCAAAAGGCTCATCTCTTAACATTATCATGTTGGGGATTTGATTTCAACATATAAATTTATGGGGTACACATACATCATAGGTTTCGACATATGAGCTATGGGGGTTTACAGACATAACAGTGACTGCCTATAAGCCAGGAAGAGGCCCTCACCAGACACCAAATCTGCTGCACCTTGATCTTGAACTTGCAGCCTCTAGGACTCTGAGAAGTACGCGTTTGTTGTTTAAGCCATCTAGTCTATGGTGTGCTGTTACACCAGCCCACACCAAGGAGAACACTAATCCCTGGCATAACCCAGTGAATTATCACAAAATGAGCACACCTGTGTGACCACTGCTCAGCTCAAGAAATAAAAGGTTATAGCATCCCAAGAGCCCATGTGTGCGCCTTCTCATCCACTAGACTCAATTTACTTCTGATGGACTCCAACATTTTTTCTTATAATTTTTGATTTCTTATATCTCACCGTTTTTCTTTTAATTTAAATGTTAATCTTATTTGATTGATTAGTTAGACATTATCATTTAGGACAGTGGTTTTCCTACTTTCTAGAAACAGCAGAAACCTGTCTTCAAGTGAAACACTCTGTGACCCCCCAGGATGTATTGTGTGTAAAAAGCAGAGCTCTGAGTGCACAGGAAGCAGAGACTTGGAGCGTATCCATTCCTCATCTTCTCTGTATTTGGGGCCTAATTGGTAACCACTGAGGCATGTCTGGGAACTCTGAGGGTTTCTCTGAACCCAGTTTGAAAACCACTCCTTGAAACATGCATGACTATCCCAATTAAGATAGATGTTTAATCTATAATTCACATATTCTTCTAAGATAATACCTATTCTTCTCCATGACCCTTGGGATGAGCCAGGGCTCTGAAGTGGTAGTAACGACAGGTTAGTGGTGTCAGGTGGGCACATGGGCTCACTGATTCATGAGCATGAGTGATACACCCCCTGCCAACCTTCCAGAAGCACCTGGGGGAGTGGAGCTCTGCAGAGGGCTGGGTCCTGCATCATCAGGAGGAAGCAGAACATGGGTAATGGCTGAGGAGGTGACCTCAGCTGGGAGGACCTGGGCAATACAAGTTACAGAAACATTCTTGGTTATAACAAATATATCTAAGAGTAGAACACACCTATTTTATTTTCTGTTCCATTTCTTTATTGATCAAGCAGTGCCCTTAGGATTCCAGGCAACTTGTGGTCTTTTCCCTCCTCTAGGATTTAGACCCCTCATTCAGAGAAAAGGTGAGGGTAAAGGTTAGGCTCTGGAGGAATTGGCTTAGGAATCATTAACTGAAGGCCACAAGGAAGCCTCCAGAAAGTGCCCTGAGTTAGATTCTCCCCTCACTTCCTACTTTTGTCTTCACGATGGCTCTTGCATCAAAAGGGTGAATGAAGCTTTTCAGGTAGATTTTCAGCATCTGTGAGAAGATGGGGCATGAGCACAGGTAAGCTGAATATGCATTGGCGAGACAGTGAGGGAGGCTGTCCTAGTCCTTTCAGTGCTGCTGTAATGAAAATACACAGACTGGGTAACTCATAAAGAACAGAAATGTATTTCCTCACAGTTCTGGAGGCTGGGAAATCTAAGATCAAGATTCCGGCATCTGGTGAGAACCTTCTTGCTGCATCTTCCTGTGGCTGAAGGCACAAGGACAAAATAGAGGGGGAGACAGGCAAACCCACTCCCGCAATAGCAATGTTAGTTCATTCATGAGCATGGAGATAAACTTCTTAAAGTTTTCACCTCCCAATACCATCACAATGACAAATTTCAACATGAGTTTTGGTGGGACCTCAAGCACTCAAACTCCAGCAGAGGCCTGTTACTGAAAGAGGGATTAGAGTCATACCAAAAGTAGCCTGTGGCTGGGCTTCTGCACTCAGCTCCTCTGCTCAACTGCTATTTGACCTAGTGATGCTCACCCAATCTCCCTGAACTTAGAACATGCTGTTTAAAAAAGGAAAATGATCCTTATTTAAGCACTCTGCCAGAATGTTTGCACTGTTCAGAGGGAATGGTGGGAGTGAGGATGCTTTGTCACTCTACAGCAGTGGTTCTCAACCGGGGATGCTGTTGCCCACCCCACCCTTTCCCAAGAGATATTTGGAAATATCTGGAAACATGTTTTGGTTGTCACAACTAGAGGAAGGCTCTACTGGCATCTAGTGAGTAGAGGCCAGGGATGCTGCTTAAATGTCCTGCAATGCATCG
The DNA here is from genome assembly GCF_024542745.1 of Macaca thibetana thibetana. Taxonomy (NCBI): domain Eukaryota; kingdom Metazoa; phylum Chordata; class Mammalia; order Primates; family Cercopithecidae; genus Macaca; species Macaca thibetana. The sequence goes on from NC_065597.1 coordinate 41,062,808, forward strand.
GACAGCCCCTCCCTCCCAACCCATGCAATAAAGAACTATCCATCCCAGATGTCAATAGTGCTGGGTTTGAGGAACCCTGTGCTAGAGTCTGTGAGATGTGTGATTTAGACAAGGCCAGCTGTCAGTGGGTACCCTGAGACAGGTGATGAATGATGGGACTTTGCTCTGGCTGGGAGGTGAAGTGACAAGAAAAGATTCCAGACTCCCAAGGTCTCTGAATCTTCTCTAGAGTTTGAGTCCAGAGAACTTGTTGAATGTGGGCAAAAGAAACATGGCCCTGGTCACTAAAAGAAATATCTTCTCTGCCGGACGTGGTGGCTCACGCCTATAATCCCAGCACTTTGGGAGACCGAGGCAGATGGATCACAAGTTCAGGAGATCAAGACCATCCTGGCTAACATGGTGAAACCCCGTCTCTACTAAAAATACAAAAAATTAGCCAGGTGTGATGGCTGGTACCTGTAGCCACTCGGGAGGCTAAGGTGGGAGAATGGCATGAACCCAGGAGGTGGAGCTTGCAGTGAGCCGAGATCATGCCACTGCACTCCAGCCTGGGTGACAGAGTGAGACGCCATCTGAAAAAAAAAAAAAAAAACAAAAATGTGTGTGTTTATATATCTGCTCCACTTGAGCAGCAGGCCATATAAACATTAACAGCTTTCTGAAGAAATTCATTTGTCACTGGGGATCGCATTACCCAAGCTTCGCCACTCAAATTCTCTCCTCCCTGGATCCCTGCGAAGTGTCAGAGCTTCCCCTTTAGGTTCTGAAAAGACCTTATCAGGCATGTGGGCACCAATCCATGGCGAATCACTGGAAGATCAAGCCCCCCGATACCTCATATATCTTGTCCCCAGACGCCCCAGTTGCTGGCTGCAAACAGAGCAGATCTGGTTTTGGGTGATATCATTCCATGTCCTCAACCAGAGACATTGAGATAATAACTTTCCAAATATTGTCTTACGAGATACTTATCACTGTAAAACAATATTTTGTCACCAAGCAGTGAGCAATGGGCAGTATCATCTTGCAGAAACACCCATGTTGATGAGGAAAGATCAGGTCAGCACACGGAGTGGGGAGGTTTGGAGGCAGCAGTGAATGGGCTGAGAGAGTGGGCTTCAAAGACACTCAAAGGTCTTTGAGACAAGTGAGTGGGGCTTTTCCAGAGGAGCTGTTTTTCAGGCTGTAAGCAATGAGCCAGTTTCCAGGCTGCCACATTAGAGGGGAAATGCATTTGCTCTTAACGTGGAGTTTAGTGGATGATGTAGAAACGAAAGTCCCTTCCCCTACTTTCAAGGTGTTTACAATCTAAATGGGAAGACACAGGAAGCCTGTGCAAAACAAAGCAACTGTATTAAATGGCCACATTGAGCTACCAGGTAGCTTTGTTTCATTGTATGATAATTATCAACTTCATAACAGTTCTTCAGCAGGAATAAGGTACATAACAATTCTCAACTACATTACACATACACATTAGCTATAAGATGCATGGTCCCTTGGTCTCTGCTTTCCTAATGGTAACAGACAGGTCTCAGCTGAGGTGAGCTCCAGGCCCATCAGCCCAGGATGTGAATCTGGATATGTGGAGAAAAGGCAGGGGAAAGAAATAGTGATAGAGGATGGAAGAGAACAGGTCAGTACAATTCTGTGTATTTGTGTATACACACAAATTCTGTGTATCAGGGCTGAGGCTATTGGACTCCATTCCCCAGTGCCCACCTCTGGTGTCAGAATTCCTTTAGAAAATTCCAGTCCTTTGTGAGACCCTTTCTAGGGAGCTCTCCAGCAGAACAAATGCAGATGGAAATAAAAAGAGGAAGAGAAAATGCTGTGGGTGCTTTGTTTATTTTGTTTTGGGGATTGAGACGTGGTCATGCTGAGGTCTTAGTAGTTTAGTGCTGCTGTGACATGAGCCAAATCCCTGATGTTCCCAGAGTCAGGATCAGGTCAAAGTGAAGGGCATGGTGTGTCCCAGCTGGCTCCATGCAAACTCTGACTTGACCACGTACTCGTAGCTATGTGATCTTGGGTGAGTTTCTCAATTTCTCTGTCTCCAGCTTTCTCATCTATAAAATGAGGACATTAATAGGGTTGTTGTGAGGATTAAATGAACACACTTAGAACACCACCTGACATGGAATAAAACCACTGTAACTGATAGTTTTAATTGCTTTCATCACAGAGATGTTCTGAGGATTAAATGAGACAACACGCACAGTCCACACTATCTGGTGGATCACCACCCCTGTATGCCAGGTCCTGGCAAGCAAAAACCATGCTCTTCAAGAGTTTACGTTCTAATGGGGGTGACATATTTCCATGAAGACTTTAAAAGTATAATTTCAGGTAGTGATAGTGACTATGAAAGTAATCATTGCTGTGAAAAAGAGAAAAGTTCATCTAAAGGCTGGTAGAACTGGGAGCTGTCCTAGGCAGCTTTAGACATGGCGGCTGCAGGGGCCTCTGGCTGGGGCCGCCATTAGATCAGAGACTTGGAGGAGGTAAGGGAGTATGGGCCCTGAAGAGAGGTGGAGGCAATCATCCCAGGCAGGAGCACAGAAGCCCCAGGCAGGATCAGGCTCTGTCTAGGAGCCGTGCATCTGGAAAGAGGGAGGGAGGGGGTGGCGGGAGGAGCTCCTGGCAGATGGGTGGGCAGAGGCCAATTCACAAGAAGTCTTAGGAGCCAGGGGACTTTGGATTTTATTCTGGGAATACTAATTTCCTAGGGTTTCTGTAGCAAGTATCACAAACTGATGTCTTAAAACAACAGAAATTTGTTCTCTCCCACTTCTGGAGACTGGAAGTCCTGTGTCAAGGTGTCACTACACCATGCTCCCTGTGGAGCACTAGGTAAACTTCTTCCTTGCCTCTTCCTGGTGGTGACTGTGAATCCTGGGCTTGCAGCTGCCTCACTCCAGTCTCTGCCTCTGTCATCACATGGTTCTCCCTGTGTGTCCGAGTCTTCTAAGGACACCCATCATGGGATTAAGTGTCCACCCTACTCCAGTATGACCTCATCTTAACTAATTACACTTACAACTACCCTATATTATATTCTGTGGTATTGGGGGTTAGCACTTCAGCATAGCTTTAGGGGGAACACAATTTAAACCCACAAAACTGGGTGATATGAGAAACCAGGGAAGGGTTGTGAACAGTGTCATGACATAATCTGATTTATGTTGTAAAAATATCATTTCACCTGCTACATGCAGAGTAGACTCCAGAAGTCAGAGATGGGAGCAGCGGCCCACTTAGAGGCTGTTGCAGGAACCAGGTGCTCCATGGCCATGGCTTGCAGCAGGAGGGAGCAGTGGAGGAGATGGGAGGTGGCTGCATCCTGCATGTGTTGTGAAGGAGGAGCTGAGAGAATTTGCTAATGGAGCAGAGGTCATGTGTGAAGGCAAGAAATAACTGTTAGATTGACACTACATTTTGACTTGAGCATCCAGGTAGACTTGTGTGGCCATTTACTGAGCTAGTGACCAAAGGGGTTGGGGCAGGTTTGTGGTGGGGTGGACAGCAGTGATTCCAGAGTCTGCCTGGGCACAAGTTTCAGTTGCCATCCAAGTGACCGCTGCATGGAGAGTTGCATCCTCAAACTCACCGTGTCCAGATCTCAACCCTTTGCTTTCTGGACTCAAGCCTGCTCCTCCTCCTGTTTCCACATCTGTGTTCATGGTCCCACCACTCACCCAGATAACCAAGCAGAAATTCTGGGGACAATATCACACTCCAAAGTGTCACCAAGTCATGAGACTTCTGCCTGTTACATGCGCCCCAAACCATCCACAGCTCTCCATCTCCACTGTCCTCTTCCCAGCAGCCTTCATCTTGTCCTCATGACCATCTTGTGTCCACCTGATTATAGTGGCCTCCTTGCCAGCTTCCTGCTCCTGGCCTTATCCCTTCTGATCCACCGCACATCCTGCAGCTTGGGGGATGGTTATGAAAGCTACAAGGGGGCATTTCAGGTATCTTCCTTCAGCTGGTGGTGTCACACAGAAAGACTTGCTCAAGGAAGATTAGGTGGTATTCCTGCATTGTCACATGGTTCACAGGGAGTCATCTGTAGTACAGGGCTAGACCGGTACTAGACCTTTAAAGTTCTAGACCTTTAAAGCCAAGGTCCAAGGTTCAAGTCCTGACCTCCAGCCTTCTTGGCTGAGTGACTGTGGTTGGGTGACCATGGAATGTATTGTCCCACCTGACAAAAAAGATGCCTTTGTAATTATCATCATAGGACAATAGGCATATCATGCATTGTGGTGGACTGACCACAATGTAGGGATACCCTATACATTGGGTAAGTTACTAAATCTCTCTGAGCTTCAGTTTACCCAAAGATAAAGGAGGACAGCCAAGCCTAACAAGTAGGGTTGCCTGAGAATGAAACGAGGTCCTGTGCAGGCAGACACCTAGCCGGGCACCTGGCACAGAGAGGTCATCACAACTAACTGCACACAAAGAACTGCTTGAAAGTCAATGTCACACACAGATCTGCCAACTATTCCCTGTACATTTCTCAATTGGAGGAAGAGCAATTTTGAGAAACTACAGTCATTTGAAGTCCTTCTTCATTATTAATTTTATAGAGAGTTATTTTGTGGTTCTGGCTTTTTTTTTGGTAATTAGATGCTGTAAAAATTTTTTAGTGATTTTCTCTTCTTTGTAATTAGAAATAGCGATTAGAGTATCTTTTATATTACATGGCATTTTTCCTTTAAACAATTGTATACATTTTGTATTCTTTGCTTTTCTCCATACAGACTTTAATGAGAATGGATTCATTGTGTACCATAATTTGCTATTATTATAGTGTGTCATGAAAATGAGTTATTTCCGTCACAGAAATATAATGCCCAGTGTAATGTATTTTTGCTGGTGGTTTTTATTTTTTCCCTCTAGGGACAGGGGAAATGCATTTGCCAAGTTTAGAACCCACTTGAACCTGAAAGGCTGGGAAATTGCAAAGTGAACTCGGGCTTTCTGGCGTCTGAAATTGCCCTTCTGCTACTTTGGACCACATGGAGTGGAGTGCGAGGCAGCCTAGAGGTGATTTTCCATATTTCAATAAAAAAACAAACACACAAATGGCATCTGGGCAAATAGCATCTGTTCAAGCCAGGCATGGGAAAACCAGAAACAGGTCACTTCTTAAGACTTGAAGAGGCTGTGTCATGGCCGAGGTTTGTCAGGGTACCAAAAGAATTCTGAAAATCTGCCTGTGTTTCTTTCTGCTGCTGAGTGCAAACTCTGCCCATGCAGGGGGACAGCCCACATTAAGTTTTATGTGGCACAGCCCAGCCTATGCACAGAATGTGGCAGTGAGCTTCAGACTGGGGTTCCTGGCTTGTCTGCTCCAGCCTTCCAGTTGTGAGTGGCAGCCAAGGCAGGAAGCAGGAGGATGTTATTCCTGCAACTCACAGTGCCGAAGGAGCACAGAGGCTGAGCTTCCCTTAATCAGGCTCTTTCTACACTCGCACCTACACATGGGGGTACCTTTCCTAATGTATTCCGATGCCTCCACCTAATGCCTGCACTGGAAGTGGCTCCCAGAGCAAAGATGGAATGTGGACACCAGGCCCAGATTCAAGGAACATGGTGGGGGTGGAATAGACCAGTCGTATGTGGCCCTGGGACATTCTCTGTGCTGTGACACCTCACAGCCCTGGTTAGGGTGGGTACCATGGAATTGGAACACAAGGGACATGCTGTATGTGCCAGTGGGGATGAGTTCCAGCGGGAGACAATTGGCATCCTCTGAAAGAGTGACTGGAGAGTTTATGAGCACCCACCTCACACAGGTGTGGGCACCGGCAGCTCTGGGGAGCATCCCAACCTCTAATGGATGAGCAAGGCAGCGGGGCCTGCCGGGCCCGTGTGTGGTCGTGGGTGAGGCCATCGCCCTGGAGCTGCCCTCTCCCTACCTCCGAGTGAAGGAACTCGCTTTCCCTTGGAGGGTCCCACGATGCTCATAACAGCCTCCCTCTGTCCTGCAGTTTCCGGGGATTGCAAAGCATGGCGTTTCGTCTCATCTCCTTCAACTCTCCTGACAGGCCTGGCAGGCAGCCTTCAGGACAATTCCTCCCAACTTACAGAGAGGAAAATGGGAGGCTTAATAACAATTGGCCTGAAGCCACAGCTAAATGTCTAGCGAGCGTCTCAGTACCCTCCCGGGTGGGGAGCAGGCTGAGGAAGGCAGAGAAGGGAAGACCATACCATCAAGGGCAACAGCCAACTAGGGTAGACCCTCCACATTGCCTGCTTAACCAATTTCCCCACAGCCAGCCCTGACCCAGACTGTCCTAGTTAAGAGACCAGGATCTGGCAGCAAATTCCCAGAGTTCAAATCCTGGCTCCGCCACTTGGTAGTCATGATTGTGGACAGATTACCTAACTTTGTGGTGCCTCAGTTTCCCTATGTAGAAATCAAGGAAAATAACACCATCAACCTCATGGGATCATGATGAGAATTAAAAGAACTCACACAGGGAAAGCCCTGTGGACCAGCATAGACAGGCTCCTGGAGGCACTCCTCTGTTTGTGTCGTGCACTCCTCCAGGTGAGGAGGCTGCAACCTCCACAAAGCTCAGAGGGTCAGGCCCTGCATCTGTGTGCTTATACCAGCCCGGAGAGGGAACCTACTAATGCATCCACCTGGAGGGGCACCTTTCCCCATTCTTTTTTTTATTTTTGTTTACATATTTATTATTTCTTTATAGGTGGGGTCTTGCTCTATTGCCCAGGCTAGAGTGCAATGGCATAATCATATCTCACTGCAGCCTGGAACTCCTGAGCTCAAGCAATCCTCCCACCTCAGCCTCCAGAGTAGCTGGGACTAAAAGTGCACACCACCATGGCCGGCCAATTTTTTAATTTTTTGTAGAGACAGGGTCTTGCTATGCTGCCCAAGCTGGTCTCAAACTCCCAGCCTCAAACCATCCTCCTGCCTTGGCCTCTCAAAATGCTGGGATTATAGGCATGAGCCATGGTGGCTGGCCCAATTCTTAACAAGACTCGCATTGGCTAGCAGTGGCCTGGTTCTAAAGAGCACATACATTCAAGGTGTTCAGTTAGCGTAGTGTTTAGTCCCTTGAATTCTCCCAGTCTCCCTGCTCAAACTCCCCTCTGGGAAGCAGTAAAGCCATGCCAGTTTACTGAATCTGGAGAGAAAAGGAGAGTGTGTTCATGTAGCTGCTGTTGCCTGCACTGCTGTGTCTCCCCAGTAGATAGCCCATAGGTAAGTGTGTGTATATATAGATACACACACACACACACACACACACATATATATATGCAATATATATAACAGTGTCTTGATAGCCCACACCCTCCACCTTTCCCTGCAGAGCACAGCCCTTGGCCCCTGGAGAGCGCTTCCCTTAGCTCTTTCTCTCTTGCTTTCCTCTTGCAGGTTTTCTTTGACTCTCTCCTCAGCTGAGGACTCATATTTAAGCAGGCCAAAGTGACATTTGATCATTAATACTTAATGCATTTCTACTGAGTTGTGTAAACATGCTGCCTAGCACAGGGTTCCATCCGCGCCCCCCTCATCCCACTCCCCATTATAATTGTTTTCACTCCCCTAAATTCAGATGTAATTCAAGTAGGAGAAATCGCTGCTGGATTACATCTGCAGGCAGGGAATTATTAGTATGACTTTTTGGCAGTGTGACAGTGATGTTTCGACAATCTATACATATTGATTTAGGTCGATAATAAACAATTTGATTAGCCTCCCCATCCACGGGCTGTCATTTCAATCACTGACAGGGGCCAGCAGAGTGGAAGGGAGGCAGCACTCACAAGTGGCAAGAATTCTCAAAATAAGAAACTCGGTCCTGATTAGAGGCCTGGCTTCAGTGAATTGGACAAGACAGCTCGGCCACCACGTTATTAACTCCCTGGGAAAATACTCAGCCTGTTCCTGGGGCCAGCCCGCATATTCTGATGTGGATCGATAAGCAATCTCCGGTGTATATGGAATTCAGACTCGAATCATTTGTCTCTGGCTCCTTTCTTCAAAGGGAGCCCTGTGGTCCGGACCTGGCCTGCCACCCCAGAGCCCCTCCCCACACCCCCACACACCCTCCCCTTTTAACTAATGACCCGCCGTGGAGGAGGCTGGAGAGTTGAAACCTCTTCCATCATCAAGAGAGGCTCTCTCAGGTGGGCCTAATGATGGTAATGGCCTTATTGCAATTTTTTAAAAATGACGCCCACCCCAACATCTTGGGGGTGAGTTTATGTAAGTGATGGATATGCCTCTCGATGGCAGATAGACGGATGTCCTGGTAATGGACAGCCCTCCCCCAACCTGGAAGTGTTCACACTTGATGGTGACTCTTTAGCAGAGCAAGAAGGTGACCCCTCCTGCCAGGCTTCTGTGAGGAAGACAGAAGGGTGGGTGCCACCCAGAAGGCTGGTGGCTGGGACTGTGGCTGGGGCAGAAAAGAAGAGGAGGTGACAGCAGGGAAGGCTCCAAGCTCCTTGCAAGCTGGCTTCTTGGGCCTCTGGTCACTGACTGATGGAGGGACCATCAGATGCCACCCCCTTTGGTAACAGGTGTTAACAGACTCTGAAGGGCACTGAAGGCAAGGATCCTGCATGGGGCTACATGGCAAGCCAGCTATTGGTAGGGTCCCAGGTCTCCTAATGTCTCACAACAGAGAGGGCAGTGTGGTTTAGTGGTTGGGACAGGCTTTGGATCAGGCAAATCTGAGCGTTGCAGCTGGTGAGTTACTTCACCTCTTGGAACTTCAGTTTCTCAATGTTTAAAACAAGGCTACTAACACCTACCTTGCATATTCATGATGAGAATTTGATGAAATAATGCAGGTTGAAGTATTATTAGTATGACTTTTTGGCAGCATGGCAGTGACGTTTCGACAATCTATACAGGCATAGTAGATGCTCGGTAAACATTGAACATCAACATAACAACTGCGGTGAGTTTTACACATTGTTACTTACATATTATTTTTACTTTTATCATCAGACTCCTAGCAGAAGTCTAATATGTGACATAGACAAAATCAGCTGCTCTGCCTTATGTGAAGGCTGAGAACCTGGGTTTTGCCCAACTGGCCACCCACCCCCGGTCACACACCCTTTCCACCATTTAGTGTCTCTGGAGCCCTAGGGCTCTCTGGAACCAATCCAGAAACTACTGGCACAGTGGACAGATGATGATGTCAGTAGGCATGGCAATGAAGCCGGCTTCTAGTTCCAGCTCTAAAATGCTGGGTCTATTCCTCTCTTGAGGCCTCGGTTTCCCCAGGTGATGACACATCACCTCTCAGATTCTCTAAGGCACTATGGTCCATTGACTCCCATAAAATCAGATAGTCATAACACCAATGGCACAGAGTGGTGGTCTCCACGCTGTGCATCATGCAGAAGGGCCTCAATAGCCTCTCGAGTGGAGAGTGTCAAGTGGGCTAGGCCCTGAGCTCCCCATCCCCACAGAAGAGTCTGTGTCTCCACCCAAGGGACCTGTGTCCAAAAGAAAAACAAGCACAGTGTCCGTGAGGATTGGATTTGGCTGTGAGAAACAGAGACCTAAAATAACAAGACTTCAACAAGGTCATACTTTATCTCTCTTTTACATAAAAGCCGGGAAGTCAGCCGTCCGGGCCTGGTGTGGCTGCTCAGCTGCACGAAGTCCCCAGGGACCGAATTTCCTTCCCGCTCACTGCTCCACCATCACTGGGGTCGTGGGGGCTGCATTGTCTGCATGTTCCAAGATGGCGGCCAACAAATCCAATGTTCCAGGAAGTAACACAAAGAAATAGACAAGAGATATTGGGACAGAGTACAGACCAACTCTTATTTTTTTTTAATTTTGAAAGTTTTATTTATAGAAAAGTTGTGAAGATAGTACAGAGAGTTCTCATAGCATCCACAATCCAATTCCTCCTAGTATTAACATCTTATGTTCATATGGTACATTTCTCAAAATTAATAAACCAGGATGGATACACAATTATAAACAAAACTCCACACTTCATTAAATATCCTAATTTTTTACCTAATGTCCTTTTATTCTGTGCCAGGATCTCATTCAAGATACGATTTTACAATTAGTTATCATGTCTTCTTAGTCTCTTCTTGACTGTGACCATTTCGCAGACTTCCCATGTTTTTGATGACCTTGACAGTTTTGAGGAGCACTGATCAGGTATTTTGCAAAATGTCCCTCAACTGGAAATTTCTGCTCTTTTTCTCATGATTAGACTGGAGTTACAGATTTGGGGAAGGAGACAACAGAGATAAAGTGCCATTCTCATCACAAGAACATCTTGGTTGTTTCTAGTTTCCAATAATTATGAATGAAGCTGCTGCAAACACATGCATGTTTTTATGTAACATGCCAACTCTTTTGAAAAGAAGATTCTCAGAGACAACTGCAAAATTTTACCTCTGTCTTATAAACTAAATTTACTCACCTGGCCACACTTACCTGCAAGGGAGGCTGGTAAATGTAGACTTTATTCCATGCCCAGCTAAAATGTAAGGTTTTTCTTACTACAGAAGAAGAGGAAGAAGATATATTGCAGACAACCAGCAGTCTCAGCCAAGAGGACTTAACAGGGAAAGAAGCAGACAGTACCAAGGAAGTATAAAGGAAAGAGTGAATTTCAAGTACCCAATCCCTGCCACTGAGGGTACCAGGAAAAGCCTGGCCAATCATCCCTGGGTCTATAAAACAGAGCCTGGTGGTGGGAAAATGTTGAACAACTCATTCAAAAAGACATATTGAGTGTCTCAGGGAACAAAGTGTGAACCATGGCCCTGCTGAGGTTTATAGCCCCATGATAAGGGTCTAACCATATTTTTGAAGAAGAAAAAGTTGTGTGGTGTTCTGAGATCTCAAACAATCCAATGGAATAGGGTGGAAGCTTGTGGACGTTTCTACCAATTCCAAGATCCATGAATCATTCTTTAAGTTAGGTCAGCTTTTTCACTTGCAAAGTCACTCATTCTCTTTGAACTACAGCACAGGACAGCTCCTGGCTTGTGGGGATGTCCCATTTGGTATCTAATGTTAATGCATATGAAGCCATCTTCTTGAGCCTGATAAGCTGATACTCACCAGCTGGCTGGAGCAGCTTTGTGGGCCTGGGAAGTGGCTCTCAAGGAGGCAGCAGGTCTAATCCCATGCACATTCCGCCCAGTGCTGCCCTAGTTCTCAAGGACTTGTCATCTTCTTGGGAAATTAGTTTGACTCTGATTCCAAGGCAGATGGGCATTACCTGGAATTCCCTCTAAGTATGAGTAAACTTTTACTTAGGGTAAAATTGAGCATTTTGATGTATTTGCTTGCACTTATATATAAAGACTTCCAGTGATGCCAAGTGGCATTTCTCAATTAAGGAATGGGCAGGTGAGAGTCTTCCTAAATTCCTGTCTTCAAAACCCCTCTAAGTTTATTGTAACATCAGAGGGCTTCCCCCCAGAGTCCCGTGGTTAAAGGTGTTCACCATTATAAAGAACAGGTCGAGCACACAGACCTCCCAGGTTTCCCCAGGGGTGGATGAGTGTGGCAGGGGGAACCAGAGCAAATTCCCAGGCCTAGGGGTCAAATGGGGCTCAGCCACATTGCATTGCACATCAACACAGATAAACATATGGAAAAATTATGCTTCATCTGCCTTTGCTGGACGGCCTGATTTTTTTTTTTTAACTAGGGCCCAACCATCTCTAGACAGTCCAAAAAACCATAATATAATATTTCCGACTCTTCAGTCCCTGAGTTACAATTTATTCTTTCTGCCTCCTTATTGCCCCATGACTGGTGACTTGCATGACAATTGCAGCACAATTTCATCCCACTTTGTCCTATTGTGAATTTTGTACAGGTTTGGCTACCAACTAGATGTAAGTTCCTCAGAGGACTTGGACTTGGTCCCCTTTTCATTCTCCAGGATGTCCTGCATTTAGGACATGGTTAGGTGTATAGCCCAAAGACCCAGCTTTCTCACTTACCAGGCCACATGATCTGGGGCCAGCTGCTGAATTCACTGGAGCCTCAGTTGCTCATCTGTACTACGGGACTCACTCACACCCTCCCATGGTTATGTGTAAGTACTAAATGCTGTAACAGATCAAACTGCCCTGCACCGTGACTGTCCCATAGAAAATGCCCAGAAAACACTGGATGAAAATAAAAACAGATGTGCATGAGTGTCGAAGGGATGAATTAACGCACAAGCACATGAATGTTTCTCTCTGGGATAGTGCAGTTAACAAGAAAAGGCTGGAGTTATGTTAATTCCCATTAATATCCTCAGAGGGTGTGGGGGAACAAGATGGACTAGCGAGCCTTGAAATGCAATCAGATCTCGTTTTTATCTCCCTTGCTACAGCTTTATTGTAGTGAAATATGTTCATTTTAACAGAGGGTAATCACCCTAAATAGACAACGGGAGAGGCATGAGATGCCAGCAGAAATTTTCAGAGCATCTGCCCGGGACGCCCAGCTCCAGGCCGTTTTGGTTTATGTATTAAAGCCGCCCGCAGATGTGATTGTGCGTAGCTGGCTGATGGATATTTGCCGCGGTTAGGCTGCATTAGACTCAATTTATCCCCCAGCACTTATTGTTGCTATTGATTGATTTTTAAATTAGATGAAGGCAATCAGTAAATACCACCCAATCAAGTTCTAAAAACATACAGGAGATTAGACAATTTAGGGTAATCAATGGAAATATTCTTTGATTTGCTACCACTCAATTTTGACCATAAATTACAACTATAACTTGCAAGTTAGTAAGCTATAAAGCAAGTGGAAGTGACAAGAAAAACTAGAGGAAATGAATTAAGAGGCTAAGGAAGCACCACTGATGTTGTCCTATAATGAGGTGAATGACTCTTCCATCATATTTTGCATTTCTTCTTGCGCCTCAACACCAGTGATAGGTCAAGACGAGGAGGGGAGCTCAAAATTTGCCTGCCCTTTATAAAAAACTAAATTTGGGGTGGGTGGGTGGAAAATTTGTATTCAAAGTCTAACCAATGACTTTGAATAATAACTAATCAACCTAATTTTTTGATTTCAAATAAACGTCATACAATTTTAGGCTCAAAACCCCATGGTTTTTGGCATGCAGTTCAAGGCTCAGGAAAAAAAAAACTTAGTGAAAACCCTCACCTACCTCACAGACACTTTCAAATGCTAATTTGAAAGCCACACTTCTGCACTGTTATTTCCTACAAAGTCTAAAAGGTAACAGTGATTACATGTAATTTTAGGCCAGAACTTTACACTCTTAAAAGTTATATTTGCCTGTCTGTACAATCTGCACATCTTCCATATTTTTCAAAGAAGCACATTCAGACTGTGGTTTCATTTTTCTTTCCCCACCCAACAGGTATGTGATTTAGAGGAAATGAATTTACTTTCAGGAGCTCATGGTTTCACCGCAAAGGCGGAGATTCCACAGCAGCCTGCATCACTCATTCATCCGTTCATTCATTCACTGGTGCACATGAACGCAGAAAGAGAGACAGGTTGCTCCTGGTTTTCTCCTTTCCTTTTTTTTTTTGGCACTCCTAGGAGCTTTGTAAAAAGTAGGAAATAAATAATCAAACTATATAGTATTCAGTCTATGCCAGCAAATAATCTAAGGACTTTCTGAGACATTAAGGTGAACAGGTCGATTCTGGTACCTCTGCCCCGGGCAGTGGGAAGGAAGAATCTGCGATGGGCTCCTCTGTCTTGTGGCTTGTGGAGGGTGGGGCAGGATGACTTCTTCTGACAGACCCCTGCCCTGGTGGGACCTACTGGCGAGCAAGGGTGATTGGGTTTGGGACTGGATTGTGTATGTTCTGGTTTGGGGACTGGGTCAGAAAGTCATGGGACCTGTCTCCTCAAGGATCCTAGAGAGAATGGTGCCCAGGAACCTACCCTTCAGATGGCCTTGGGAATTCAAGATAGAGTGGGACTTCTGATGGTAAGGGGGTTCTCTGGAAAGCAGTTGGCAGGGTAGGGAAGGAAAGGTTAATGCTGAACTTTTTTGTTTTCTGGAAGACTGGGAACCTAATTTTAAAAAATAAATTATCCTGCACTGATTTTAAATCAACTCATGCTGACTATAGAAAACTTAGAAAGTTATAAGGTAGAAAATTAAAATCACCCAGAATGCTAGTACCTCAAATTTCTCCTGTTTTTATGTATCTCTCTTTCTGCTTCTTTCCAGCATTTGGCCTATGAACACAAAAATAAAGTTAGCCTGTCTGGTGCCTGCTTTTTAAAAATTTAACATTGCATAATAGGCATTGGCTCATATCATTAAAATTTCCAATTAATACCATTTCCAAAAATGTAAAATCCCCCATGAGAATGGCAATACTCACTGAGTGTTGACTGTGAAGGAAGCACTTAAGTGCATCGTTGCGGTGGATCCTTGTAACAGCCCTATGACGTAGGTCCTGTTGCTGTTATCGTTGCCACTTTGCATGCTCATTACGGAACATTAGAGCTAGGAGTGAACCCAGGGAGTCAAGCTCTGGGTCTCTCAATCTCAGCGGCAGCTACAGGATTTATGTTTGGGTCTTGCGGAGATAAGACAGAAACTCCTTTCAATACCGGGAAGAATTCCCTGCTGGTCACAGCACGTTTGAGTTGCTCAACTTCTCTGATGTGTCATTTGTCAAATAGGCCCTTGCCTAGTAGAATGACTGGTGCATGGCTGGTCTCAGATCGCATTCACTGAGGGGACACCTGGTGACAGTGTTCCTCCCCCGGCTGTTACGAACACAAAATGAGGTCTTCTCTGGGGAAGTGTTGTACACTGTAGAGTGCTGTACACAAGCAAAGGGTACACCAACAGTGGTGCACAACGATGCTATCAACCAGATGTTACTGACTGCCAGGCTGTGGTCCAGATTGGATGAGCAGATGGGTTTCACTTAACTCAATGATGTTAAAACATTTTTGAATTAATTGTTAATATTTAAAAATCAGAAAATTTCCAGAAAAATATCAGGATTTCCAAATTCTCTAGATAGGACCACTGGGCCTACATTCCCATGTGGCAGCCATTGGCTGGAGTTAAGCAACAGCCACCTCCTGTAGACAGAAATGTGGTCACAGAGCACCACAGTCCTCACCACTCCCTCCTGCATCCCATCTGACCTGCTGCATCCGCTCCTTGCCCAGCCATGGGAGTTGTAGGAGTTTACCATGCTTGCCCTAGATATTCTCTGGAGATAGAATTCTGTTCCCATCTTCTCTCAGTAAGCCCTGAAATGGGTGGCCAGTCTCTGCCTACTGCCACTGGAATATAAGCTCCACACGGGCCAGGAACTGTTCTGTTGTATTCTTGCTGCACCCCAGCTGGCCCAAGCAGGAGTGGACACCCATTCATTGTTGAAGGGATGAGTGAATAAGAAGGAGGCTGACGAGGTCTATAAGATGCAGGCGGTTTCCAGGGTGACACAGGTGAGCTGTCTGATGAGCCATCAGGTATTGGCGTCTCAGCAGGTGAAACGAGCTGCATGAAGACTCCTGTGGATGCCAGCCAGGTAGACTGGGAGCCTGGGAAGGCCCAAATGGAAGGTAGACTTGGCCGGAAGCCAGTTGCTTGCCATGGCCGTCACTGCTCAGGAAAGAACTTTCCTTAGCGCTCCTGCAGCAGAGGGCGGCAGCAAGACTGCAGGGAAGGCTCCCCATTGGCCTGTCAGCAGGGATTGTTAATCCCACCTCACATCTGTTCTTTACTGTGCAGGCTGCAAAGCCTCCTCTTGCCTTGTCTTTTTAATGTCTCACCACGACCCTGCAGGGTGAGGAGACTCAGGCAGGTGGCTTACCCAGAGTATCCCAGGGAGTAAATGGTGGGGCTGAGCCTTTACTCTGGGTCTCTGGCAGTTGCCTCCAATATGGGGATCTTTGATGGTGTGGATCTGGCTTCCAGGAGGCTCTTCCAAGAACAAACACAGTATCCAGATGGGAAATGCCTCAATGCAAGCTCTGAGGCTCTTCCTGACTCAGAGTCTAGAGTTGCCACCTCTGAGAAGAACCAAAGCAGACATTTCCTCCCAAGGAGAGGGAGCTGGGGACAGGGGTGTTCAGGAAGCACACTGATGAAAGATTCAGAGGTCAACCTGTCTGGATCTAATTCTGACCCTGCCCTTTAATAGGAGCTTCAGCAACCCATGAACTCTGTGCCTCAGCTTTTCCTACCTGTGAAATGGGGATATCAATGGTTACTGCCTCTCTGGGCAGCTGAGTGATATTGATAGAGCCAGCACATCAGAAGCTAACATTGACGGGACACTTACTATGTGACAGGGCTGCTGAAAGCCCTGGGCAAGCATTTGCAGGGCCCGCTATTCAGTAAATACCATATGAACTCGTGTTAAATAAATCACCTCCTTGTATCTCCATAGCCACATGGGGTAGGTTTCATATTATCCCCATTTTGTAGAGGAAAGTGAGGCATAAAGAGGTTCCATAACTTGCCCAAGATTGCTCAGCTCGCAGGTAGAGGAGCTGAGGTCCACACTAGACAGCATGACAGCAGAGTCCACATTTCTCAGCTCTGTCTGCCTCTCCTTTGCAAAGAGCTTCACCCACAGTACTAAACCGAACCGTATGATCAGGTTGAACTGCGATCTCTGTGGAATCTCAGATCAATCTCAAATCATCAAATACCTGCAGTTTCATGTGGATCAGCACACGAAGAGCTTGGTAACTTCTCGTAATGGAAATGATGAAGATGATGATGATGACGACTTGCATCCAAGGCAGAGGATGTGAGGCCATGTCCCAGGCTGCAGGTCTGAGCTCTCACCCCAGGCTGGCCTCCTCGGGGGTCTGGGAGGGCCAGGGAGCTTTAGAGGAATTGCCTGGGAGGTGACCAGGAGAAGTGAGCTTTACTTTATCATGGTACAGAACTAAAAGGGCAGACTAATTAATCATGGAAGTTTCTAAAAGTGCTTTTATTTTGCCATTTAGTATGCCAGTGAGATCATTTCCCTTAATGTATACTCCTGGTATTAACACGCCTTAATCCATCACGGGCTATATTATGAAATTACTGTGTTTTACTCCCGGGTCCCGCGGAAGATCATTAACCCAACTCTTCTCCGGGCCATACATCATCGGCAGGATTACCTCATGGGTCCAGAGACCCCTCTCCCTGGGCTATGCGGTGGGGCTGCCCCAGTCATTTTTCCTTGCCTCACCTGACAAACAGGGCTGTTTGCATTAGTGAGCAGATGGCTCACGGGTGACAAGCAGACGTCCCTTCCTGCCCACCACCTCTCCTTCCAGTGACCCAGGTTTCCAATGGACACAGCCGAAAGGGAGGCAGTATCCACTCAAAGCCGTCCTCCCCACCTCTGCTGATGCAGTCAGGCTAGCCAGGGGCTGTGTTCTTATGTCCTAAGGCCATCAGGGACTTCTGTTGTGAGATCCCACCACCCTGGGGCTCATCTCCTGGGGACTCTGCTCTGGGTTCAGGGGGAGGCAGAGGGTGGCCATAGGCACTCATGCATTAGTCAGTTCAAGGGACTACCTGCCTTAACCACCTAGGCTATTGCATCTGACCCCAACACATTCC
Source organism: Macaca thibetana thibetana (assembly GCF_024542745.1). Taxonomy (NCBI): domain Eukaryota; kingdom Metazoa; phylum Chordata; class Mammalia; order Primates; family Cercopithecidae; genus Macaca; species Macaca thibetana. The sequence continues at coordinate 41,080,384 of NC_065597.1, forward strand.
TTCCTCTATCTGCCTCATTGCCCCACAATTTACCTTGTTCTTTTATTTTATTATTATTTTTTCAGTTTTGTTTTGCTTAGAGACAGAGTCTCTGTCATTCAGGCTGGAGTACAGTGATATGATCACGGCTCACTGCAGGCTCAACCTCCTGGGTTCAGGTGATCCTCCTACCTAAGCCGAGTTGATGGGACTACAGGTATGTGCCACTATGCCCTAATTTTTCAATATTTTGTCGAGACAGGGTCTCACTATGTAGCCTAGGATGGTCTTGAACTCGTGGATTCAAGCAATCCTCCTGCCTCAGCTTTCAAAATTGCTTAGAGGACAAGTGTGAGTCACCATGCCTGGCCCATTCCTTTCTTTTTAAGTCTTTTGGGGAACTGCCAAACTGTTTTCCATAGTTTTCTGTGCCATTTTAAATTACAATTATTTTTAATAGACAAGTAAAATTATACATATTTATGGCATATAGCATGGTGTTCTGATATATACATACATGGTAGAATAGCTAAATCAAGTTATTTAACATATGCATTACGTCACATCTTTTGTTTTTGTTGACAATACTTAAAATCTACTCTCTTAGCAATTTTCAATTATACAATATGTTACTAACTGCAGTCACCACTATCCATCATGTATATACAATGGATCTCTTGAACTTATTCCTCCTGTCTTACTGAAACTCTGTATCCTTTGCCCAACATCTTCCCAATCCCCTCACCCTCCAGCCTCTGGAAACCACTAGTCTACTCTGTTTCTATGAGTTCAACTGTTTCAGATGCCATATGTAACTGAGATCATGCAGTATTTGTCTTTCTGGGCCTGGCTTATTTTACTTGACATGTGCTGTAACTTCATCCATATTATTGTAAATGACAGAGATTCCTTCTTTTTTAAGGCTGAGTAGTATTTCAGTGCAAATACGCCACATTTTCTCTATGTATTCGTTTACTGATGAAGACTTAGGTTGCTTCCGTATCTTGGCTACTGTGGATAGAGCTGCAGTGACCATGGGAGTGCAAATATCCCTTCAGCATACTGATTCCCCGTCCTTTGGCCATATACTTATATATTAGTCCATTTTCCTGCTGCTGATGAAGACATACCCGAAACTGGGTAATTTATAAAGAAAAAGAGGTTTCATGAACTCACACTTCCACATGGCTGGGGAGGCCTCACAATCATGGCAGAAGGTGATAGGCACGTCTTACATGGTGACAGACAAGAGAGAATGAGAGTCAAATGAAACGGGAAACCCCTTATCAAACCATCAGATCTCGTGAGACTTATTTGCTACCACCAGAACAGTATGGGGGAAACATCCCCCATGATTCAATCATCTCCCACTGGGGCCCTCTCACAACAGGTGGGAATTATAGCAACCACAATGCAAGATGAGATTTGGGTGGGGACACAGCCGAACCGTATCAACTCAGAAGTGCAATTGCTGAATCAGTTCTACTTTTAGTTTTCTAAGGAGCCCCCCTCCTGTTTTCTCTAATGCCTGTACTAATTTACCTTCCTAACAACAGTGCATGAGCCCACCTCATTCTTGAAGCCAAAAGAATCTGAGCTGTCTTCTCTAATCCTCTTGCTCTTAGTCATCTTAGTCTGTCCATCAGCAACTCTTCTTGGCTCTATCAACAAAAAAGTCTTGAACGTACCATTTCCCTTGTATCCCTGCATCCACCCTAATTTAAGCCTGGATGACCAAACCTTGCCTCTAACCGGTGTCCCTGTTTCAACTCTCGGCCCCCTGCAATGCTTTCTCCGCGGAGCAGCCAGAGGGATCTTTTCGAAACACTAGTCTCTGGGGTGCTAGAACTGTCCTGGATTTTAACCCTAAGGCAACACAGGTGCACATATGATGGAAATTTATTGAATGCTTACTAAGATGTGTGCACTTACACACTTCCTGAATGTATTTTATACCTCAACTCTTAATCTTGAAAAAGGTAAATAACACAAATCCGGTCATATCATTCCCCTGCTGCAAATTCCCCAGTGAATTCTCCGTGTCCTTCGATGGAATTATGCAGCTTGTCCTCATGGCCCCTGGTCACCTGGCCTGCTGTTCTTCCTGATCTCATTTCTTGCTATGACCTTCACCCCTTGTCCCCCTTGTCCTACTCTCTAGATCTGGAACACACCAAGCCTCAAGGCCTCTGCCTTTGCTGTGCCTCTCACCTGGAACACTGTTCAAGATCTTTACCTGGCTGACTCCACCGGGTCACACTGGCCACAGCCCAAAGTCACCCCCTTGGATTGATCTCCCTTGGCCTGCTTACTTAAAGCACTCTTTCCCTCACTCATCACTTTCTCTCACATTACTCTGTTATTTTCTTCACAGGAGCCAACACGACCTGAAATGATCTTGTGTGTGTGTCCGTTGTTATCTAGTCTCATTAGTCTGCAAGCTGCCCCAGAGCAGGAAACACGTCTGTCTTTGTTCATCCCTGTCTCCCCAGAACCCTGCCTGCCTCTTCCTGGCCTTGCCCTCCCATTCATTGTCCAAGGAGACCCTAAAGTGACAATGGGACCCAGAGGGGAAAAGGGGGAATCAATGGGCTGTGTTGATCATGAGAGTGGACTTGGAGAGTGGCAGCCGGAGCCACAGGTGTTGTCTGTCTCTGAGAAGCCCCTCCAATGTGACGCCTTCTTAGCTCCACATGTTCCAATTTCACTGGGCCACCCTCCTCTGAGTAACATGACGTCTGAACACTGCTAGATGGAGGCATAAGAAAGAGGCTGTCGGGCTGAGAGCAGCTCTGCATATTTCAAAATGTTTCAGGTAGGCCATGCTTCACGTAGTCCTTTAGAAAACCAGGAATTCAGGCTTCTGAAGACACCCGTCTATCCACGAGTCTGTACATATCTCCAGTCTTTGCCCTCTCTCCCCTGGTGAGAGGGGCAGAAGTAACACCTTCCCACCAGGTGTCTGCTGACCTGTGCGCCAACCCTGAGGGTTCAGCCAGGTCAGAGAGTGGCCTTGCTGTGCATGGGTAGGAGACAGGTTTGGAGCAAGAGGCCCAACCATGGTACACAGTGTGGAAGGATGAGGTGCTGAGTGCCCGTCAGAAGGAGGCTGACATAATACTGTCCTCTGGCACAGCCAGCCCACAGAAGGGCCAGGGTGAAGCCCTCAGCTGAGGCTCCAGGGGACACCGGGTCCCAGAAACTTGGGGCAGGCCTTTCAGGGCTGTCTTAACTTAAGTTCCTCTAAGAACAGACCCTAGTTGGATGCAGATGGTTTATTTGGGAGGTGATCCCAGGAAGTACAAGCAAGGCAGGGAGAAACCGAGACAATGACGGGAGGAAAGCCATATTAGGTTTGTCCATGATCTGGTACTGCCGTGAGCAACTGGGGCTTGATGCCACTGGACCCTCTGAGGAACTGTGTGAAAAACACTTCAGAATCATCCCCTGGAGGATGGAGAGGCTGGGCCATTTAGCCACTGATTCCGATCCCCGTTGGCTGAAGCATGTGCATGCATGCCTGTGTATGCATGTGTGCACATGCACACACACACACACACACGCACACACTGCCTGGGTGCACGCTGGCATTTAACCCAAGCAAGCTCCCTTGGTGCCCAAAAAAAGAAGAAAGACAAAGAGGAAGACAGGGTTGGATGGATGCTGTCTGCCTACCAAGAGCTATCTGCAACTTCAAGTCAGCTCAGATGGGCCAAGGGGCTGGAGGATGAGGCATCCACAAAATCTGCTAGAGAGATGCTGTGATCATGGACTTGGGGCAGTTATAGGGCATCTTGCACTGAGTCAATCACCACTGCTGTGGGTTCAGCCCTTGTGTGTCCTCTGGGTGGCTCCAAGTCCCCAGGGCCATGGGCTGCTGGACAGCAGCAAGGGCAAGCCGACTCTCCCTCATTCATAGTCCCTTTCAAAGCCAGTGGCCAGGAGCTGGGTGCTGGGGAAATCGACCCTTAAATAAGACTCTTCACTGGTATTTGCTTACAACTTACTATATACCAGCTAATGGGTATGTTATTTCATTTCACAGAAGCCTTAAGCAGAGTGCCACAAATTTCCTACCTTGCAGATGAGGAAACTGAGACACCAGAAGGAGGGGTAATTCACTCACCATCACGTGGTAGAGAGAGCACCCTAGGTTTATCTGAGTCTGAAGCTCAACTCTGAGCAGCTCTGAAGAATGATCCCTGCAGGGCAGCCTCGGAAACCCCTGTGAGCAGCCCAGGCAGGGAGCCCAAAGTTTCATCCCAGGAGCACCTCATTCACCCATGGTCACAATCACCATTGACCTGGGTACAGATCCAATCAGAATTGATGCCAGAGTTACACATCCCCCTGCTCTCTGGTCAGAAAGGAGGCGGTGGATCTGGGGTCTGCAGTGATGGGCCTAGGGCAACCGCTTTGACAGAGGTGCAATGGCCTGACCAAGGCATGCCAAGCCTGTGGATGTGCCACTGGGCCACAAGTCAGGACATTATTGCTCTCTTGCCTTGGAACACAGCCGGGCATGTCAGGGACACACAAAACTTGGCATTCATCTGCTGCAAGGGCTAAGTTAGACTAAGACAGATTACCACTGTTCCTTTCCTACTTCTTTGTCCCTGAAGGCTCCCTTCTTAGAAAGGAGCAGGGTCCCTGGAAACGCTAGGAAAGGCTCCCATGAGCAGCTGATATCCGCATGTTGGCCAAGTAAGTGATGTACTGATGTGTTGCTTTACTGTTAGCCCTTTGCACAGACAGTAGGTTTCATTACTTTCTTCAAATCAGCAGGGAAATACTTGGTTACAGATTAAAGGCCAAAGCACAAATCGTTCTGGACAACTTTGGTGAAAAGTTAGAAATCACAGGATGACTAGCATCAGCAAAGGTCAACAGGCAGCCTGGCTTATCAATAATCCCAGTTGCATCGTTCTTAGAAGAAAGAATAAGAATGCGGGCCATTGTACTTTGCCATAATAACACCTAAGTGACCTGGTTTGGTCTGGGTTGGAAAACCAACAAAGGAACATGTGATAAAAGCCACACTGGTTGGAGACAGGAGGCAACTGGGGCTGGCCTTCTGGGATTCTCATGAAGGGGACAGGTAAGCTGTCACTTGATCAGTGGAGGAGGCAATCCTAGAAGAGCAGCCAGAAGCCAGGGTTGGACCCCATCTGAAATCCTCCACATGATGGGGCCAAGTTTCTTTGTCTCTCTTGGCCTCAGTTTCTCCCACATGCGCAAGGGGATAATTATAATGCAACACATCACATACCAGGGGGAGATCGGGAGGGGGGCATTTATACCCTTCAGGTAATACACCAGACAATGATATCTTGTATCCTAAACAGATGCCCCAATCCATCTTTTTCTAGCCAAAGCGATGGAAATCTCTTATGGTATTATAGAAGGCATCTTGGTGCCTTCAAAGCCCCCTCCTGATCTCCTGCAGTGGCCCATCTAGGAAGCCAGTAGCAGTGGCCCATCTAGGAAGCAGTAGCCCATCAACTACTAAGTGGTCTATTTCCTGGCCTACGTCCTTGAGCTCACATGTAACTTCTTGGGTTCCTCAGATACAAAAGAAAAGAAAAACCTCACAGAGCAGCTATGCCTTAGCGATTCAAAGTAGCTGGGTGATTAATGAATACAATAATCCAAGCCTCTCCACTGGAGGGCCTTTGGATATGTTTCCTTTACCTAAAATGCCCTTTTCTTGATTTTGCGATCCAGAAGGCTGCCCCTTCTTGATTTCAGCTTAAATATGATCCTCTTGGCAAGGCCATCTCTGCCTACTTTCTCTCACTAGGGCTTCCCCATTCATTATATCTTTCCCTCTCTCAGCATTCTGTGTAGTTGTGTTACAAAATTTGCACCTTACATATAACTATTAAATTGATTCATCATCTGTCTGTGGTCTGTCTCTCCTACCAGTTGCGAAGTTCTCAAGGGTGGGGACTTCGTGTGTGTTTTGTTCACAACTGCGTAACTAGACAGTGCCAATCACAGGATAGATAAAAGGATGGACAGATAGATGGATGGATGGTTGAATGGATGGATGGATGGATGGATGGATGGATGGATGGATGGATGGATGGATGAACAGATGGACTGATGCACAGATGGATGGACAGATGAATGGGTGGATAGATGGATGCAAGATTATTGTGAGGATCAAATGAGAGAGCATGTGTAGAAATGCTTTGGAAATTGTTAAATATTATATTAATGTCATACATCATTGTAAAATGCTAGTGCCAGGCACTGTGATAGATGCTTTGCAAACATCATTACTTCCAATCATCTAACTCTGCCTCATGGGTACTATTCACCCATTGTACAGATGGAGAAACAAAGGCTCTGGTGAAGTCAATTAACTTGCCTAAGATCACAGGGTTGGTACTGAAGTCACTGAAGGGGTGGGGTTCAATCCCAGGTAAGTCTAACTGAAGGTTTATGCCCTTCCCAAAATTATACCATATTCCAAAGTTCTCATCTTCCGAAAAGTGACCATGCAGTGAGGTCCTCATGGTCATTCACAAGCCTGAAACTCCTTACCCTTAAACAAAAAAGCCACATCGTCATTCTTGAGTCACTTTGTCTTATTTTTGAAGCATCATCTACCTCTCCCCTGCCTCCATATTCAGTCGTCTTTCCTGGCTGCTGTCATCCAGGAACCTTCACCTAACACCAATTCCTCTCTAAGGAACCACTTCTAATTACTTTTAACATGAAACAATTCTTGTTAAAATTGGGTGTAAAGTGAGAGTCAAGAGTTTCTAAGCAAGAAGGGGCATTTGTGAATTAGTTGCAATCTCCTTTGATTCCTCCAGAGGTCTTTCTTTTTTACAAATTCTTTTGGTTTCAGGAAGTGAATCCAGAGAGTTAAAATGCGGGTAGGAGGTGGTATTCAGATAAGAAAGGACCATCTTGCCTGTTTCATAGGGTTCCCAAGAGAACCAAATGAGAAAATAAACACGAAAGTACATTGGGAAAAAAAAACACAGCAATGTGAAGACACAGATATTTAAGAATATGGTACTGCTGCCAGTGCTTAACCTTTATCCCAAGCTCATGATGCTGCCAAGGAGATTTTATGGCATTTTTTAATTTAATCCTCACACAACCCTCTGCGGCAGCTAGTTTCAATATGTTCATATTACAGAAATAAACGCCGGTTCAGCAGTAGCTAGGGGCTCGCTCAGTTGAGACTGGCACACCAGGTCCCTGTCACAGAGCTGGAGCACTTGCTGCTGCGTTTCTCATGGTCAGCAGCCAAGATTCCCCTGGAGGAATTCAGCACAGTCTATGTTTCCTATAGAAGCCACCCTGGCAAAAACGAGGCCATCAACTGTCCGGAGATAGCAGGACTGGCTTGGGAGGCTTGAGATCAAGTTCAAGCTCATAATTTTGTGTCCACTTATGGCTGCAGTGGGGTCCAAAGGACTGTTAGAATCTCCTCATCATCATAAACTTAGGGGGTGAGGCTGAGTCCTGAGACTCCCCAGGAGAGAGGGTTGTTCCTGTGTCCTTCTCTTGCAGGAATTGGAAACGGAAAGAGACAGTGAAGTCCGGAGAGGAGTAAGTGACATCTAGGGGTCCCCAGGCTTGAGTAGCAGTCATCACACTGACCAGGGGTTTGTGAAAATGTAGATTTCAATTGCATTTTCCAAACTGATTGAATTATAATCTTGGGTGTGAGCCCTAAAACTCTGCATTCTTAACAAGGTCCCGGGGAGAATTGGATGATTGGCCAGTTTGGAAAATTACTGGTGTAAGGGAGACAGAGCCTAAAATTGGAGTCTAGACTGGATTGAATAATGTCCCCTCAAAATTCATGACCATCTGGAACCTCAGAATGGGAACTTATCCTATTTCAGGGCCTTTGGAAATGTGATTTCAGTCTGTTTCTGTTATTACAGTAGTTATGCTCTATGAAGTCACTGCAAACACTGAGTTAGAGAATTCTAAACCACTTCTCCTAGCTGAAACAGAGTGAAGTTCCTGCAAGCCTCTGGTCACAGTGTTTTCTCTAACCAACCATGCGTATTTTTTTTTTGAGATGGAATCTAGCTCTGTTGCCCAGGCTGTTACAGTGGCACCATCTTGGCTCACTGCAACCTCTGCGTCCCAGGTTCAAGCGATTCTCCTGCCTCAGCCTCCAGAGTAGCTGGAATTCCAGGCTACCTGCCACCACACCTGGCTAATTTCTGTATATTTAGTAGAGTCAAGGTTTTACTATGTTGGCCAGGCTGGTCTCGAACTCCTGACCTCAGGTGATCCGCCCTCCTCAGCCTCCCAAAGTGCTGGGATTACAGGTGTGAGCCACCATGCCTGGCCCCATGTGTATTTTTTTGCGTGCTTCTACTTGAGGACATCTTATTTAATATGTATTGTTTCATTCATTGAACTCAAAGCCAACTGCGCTATAACTTGTACCTGGGCAAAGCTTCTCTAACACATATATTCTCTATAAGGCACATCACAGCCTTCTCACACATAGGCACACTAGACAGCACTTTAGCGTTACACTTTGGGGTCATTTCAAACAGCAGAGTCACCAACAAAAAGCACAAACATGCAAAAAACACAGCACTAAATAAAGTGAAAGAAAGGCACCTGTTTTTGAGAGAGCTGAACCCTGAAAGCAGAGCACCACCTTATTTGACCTCAGCTGGGAACTTGCACAGTGGGCAACCCATATTTTTCATTGCTCTGTGTATATCTGCAGATGACCACATGTATTGGTTTCGAGCTTAACATACAAATTTTAGTGAGGAAGTAAATAGCAAATACGGAATTCATGAAGAATGAGGATCCTCTGGAGTTAAGATGAGGTCATTCTGGTTGAGGGTGGGTCCTAAGTCCAATATGAGGTGTCCTTAAAAGAAGAGAAGAGGACATACAGAGACAGCCACAGAGGAGGAAAAAAAATTCATGTGATGACGGAGGCAGAGATTGTAGCAATGCAGTTGCAAGCCAAGAAATGCATAGATTGCCAACATCCACCGGAAGTGGGAGGAGGTAGGGAAGGATTGTTCCTTAGAACCTTCAGACAGAGCATGGCCCTGCTATCACCTCAATTTCATACACCAGTAGTGTGCTATCCCATGGCCGGGTGCAGTGACTCACGCCTATAATCCCAGCACTTTGGGAGGCTGAGGCGGGTGGATTACTTGAGGTCAGGAGATCGAGACCAGCCTGCCAACATGGTGAAACCCCGTCTCTACCAAAAATACAAAACTTAGCTGGGTGTGGTGGTGCACGCCTGCAGTCCCAGCTACTTGGGAGGCTGAGGCAGGAGAATTGCTTGAACCCGAGAGGCAGAGATTGTAGTGAGCTGAGATTGCGCCATTGCACTCCAGCCTGGGCGACAAGAGCAAGACTCTGTCTGAAAAACAACAACAACAACAACAACGACAAAAAGGGAAGTGTGCCATCCCTTGTTACGTCAGCCCCTAGGCTCCAGGAACCATCAGTCCTGCACATGCAGGAGCCAGCCTGGCTCCAGGAACCACCAGTCTTGTGGTTCTAGGGAATCCCTTCCACTGGAGAGCCAGCCCAGCTCCAAATCCTATAGGCTTGCCTCAGAAATCAAATGAGAGAATATCTATGAAGAACTTAGGAAACTGGAGCATGTTCTATCCATTCAGCAGATTATTATGCAAGCCCTCAGGTCCCTAAATCACCTTTCAGCTGCCTCACAGCACCCACTCCAAACATCCTGGGCTCCAGCCACACTGAACTCTTCACTCTTCCAGGCAAACACTGGGCACAGGGCTGCCTCCATACGTTTGCTCAGGTCATTCCCTACCTACATCAGAAAACCCATCCCTCAAATGCCACAGCCTTGATCTGCCAAGAAGATGGAGCTCTTCTCTCCTCTGAAACTTCAGTCCTATACAGAATGCCTCTCCCTGACATCACATAGGTTTTTGCCTTTGAGAGGCAGGAACTTCTTAGTCCAAGTGTCTTGTGCCTGTCTGGCACACAGTAGGTGCTTAATAAATAAGTTGGAGTTGTGTGGGCACTCAGCGGGGTGTGTTAGGTCCTCCAGGATAAGAGGGTTTTTAGCCGAAGGACCTTCAAGGCCCCTCCTACCTTGACGTTCAGACTCCAGGATTGTTAGAGGAATGAATGAGTCGGTCAATTTTAAGCCCTTTCTATAGCAGATCAGAAGACAGAGCCCTGAGGCTTGTATAAGATCAAGGGAGCTCTGGAGCAGGGATGGGAGATCACGCTCCAACGCTGCTTCTGGAGACTGGCTCCAGCCTCGCTGCACACCTGCATCAGGCCTCAGGGTTCCCTATGCCCAGCCTCTGCCCTAAGGAAGCCAGTTTGAAGGTCCATTGGAAAAGCAAGTATGACTGCACACCATTCATTCTGAACTCAGGTTTTTTCCATGTCTCGGGGCTGTGCAGTCCTCCAGAGCAGGCAGGTAGGAGATGAGCAAGGTGGCTGGGAGCTGCTGAGTACCCCTGAGCTTTGGTGGATGGAGACCACAGACAGGAGGACCTGACAGCTGGAATCCAGACCTTCATTCTGGCAGGGAGGGCACTGCCATATCTGACACCTCTCTCTACCCTTTCTTAGAACCACAAAATGATAGAGAAGTGGTGACTCAAAGAGATGGCTAATCCAGGATCACACGCTCAGGACCAGACAGGTAAGCAGTATGGATGACTGGACCAAGTAGTGTTTGGCCTCCAGTGAGTAGTTGGCCTATGGACCCACCTGGAGACTGGATGCATTCAGTCATCATTACCTTTAGTGCTGAACAAAATACGAAGTGCCTGGTGGGTCAGATTCAGTCTCATGACCATCTAATCCAATTCCCTGACTGTCCTGATGGAAACTCATGGAATCCCCTCGAGGCCTAGTGGTAAGGGATGGGCAGCAGCAGGAGAGCCAGCCCAGCTCTGCCCACACCTAGACCATCTTCTGTTTATTCTTTCAGCTCAGGAAATCTGGACATAGAAGAGCTGAAAGAACCTTAGAGAAAGCCCCATTATACAGGCAGAAAAACTGAGGCCACAGAAGGGAAAAAACTTGCCAAGTTCACTCAGAAAGTAGAGAGTACCAGGCAGAACAAGGGCTCAAGCTAAAATGTGACTTGTTTGTGTGTGCATGTTGGTGGCGATTGCATTTCTTTATTTCAAGCCTTCTGTGAGGACAGAACAGTAACTGGCATAGGATACACACCCAATAAGTTCACAGCTTTGGGATAAGTGCAAACTTAGAGATCACAGCTTGGGAACTTGCAGGCTGGGAAGGTGCTCTCCCAACATCCTTTTACCCCTGGAAGGCTTCTGAGCTATCAACACGTTTTCCCCAAATTCCTGAGCATTTCTTTTGGGTGCCAAGTTTGACATGACTGCTTCAAATTCATAATGAGTATGGAATACGCAGAAAGCAGCTCAAGGTGAGTCATTCATTAATCATAAGAAAAACAGGCCCTGATCAAGGGCACATCAGCACAAACCATAAAAATGAAACGGGGGGACAGGGTTGCCCAATCGCCTTATTTAATATTAACTACAGTATGTTTTTTTCACTTGAGTTCTGAGAAACATTGCTCCCCACTCCCTGGTTTTGTCTGAACTCAATCCAAAGTCAATTTTCCCTGAATCCAGGGTGTCTGCTTCATGGCTGCTGAGAGTGAGATGCGGGACTTTGGAACCATAGTCAGTCACCCTGGAAGAAAGTCAGCCGGCAGGACCACTGACTTTCAGCCTTGTCCTCAGTCACTTTTTCCGCACTGCCTGACATATTCTGGGAGAACATAGATGAACAACATGAGGACCAATAGCCATCTGTTCATACCACTGGGCTGTGGACAGTGGGGGTACAACCTCATTGGGAAGGTGAGATAAGTTAGCATGAGCACCACGTGGGCGGTTTGATCACATTTCCATCTTTTTCTCTTTTGCTGTCACATGTGTCCCGTGATGTGGGCAGATCAAGGGGTGTGATTGCAAACTGAGGCTCCGAGTACAGCCGATGCCCCCTGCAGTGTTCTTCCCACTCCCCACACCACCGTCGGAACAGTGCAGCCGAAGGTTCTGCACTCAGAAAGGGTAGGTGTTGCTACATGTTGAGCTATGATCCCTCCCAGGGCTGCTTGTCTGTCCAAAGGGGAAGACTCCGGGCTTGACAAATACTGCCGTTTGCGCTTGTTGTGATGCCTTTGTGCCTTCTCCTCCCTTTCCTGGTATTTGCAGCCCACCAGTCGCCGGCCCCATTGTCTCTCTCCAGCTATGGAAATGGCTGAGCTCTACTGTGCACCTTGATTAAAGTGTGCAGCTCCTTGAGAAGGTGGCAGGGCCCCAGCTGATGTGAGCAAGTCCCCATATAATTTGCATAGCATGAGACTACTGTGATCTAAAGGTGAGATTCAGGAGCTTGCCCCAAAAAAAACGCAGAGATGAAAGGGAAAGATAAAGAGATGAGAATAAAATCTGACACAAATTACCTGGTGCTTTCTGGAGGGGGATGAGGCAGTGGCAGCAGCCAGGGCAAGTCTGGTTGCTACCATCTCAGTAGAACAGAGAGGCCGGCATGGCAGGTGGGGGGCAGGGGAGGGGGAGGAGCTCATGTGGACTTGGTGTGGGCATCGCTTGGAAATCCCAGGATGTCAGAACTGGACGGGTTTCGAGAGGCTTTCTTGCCTACTAGTTACAAATGTCTGGGCACTAGCAAGCTGCAGTAGAATTGTAACTGGAACAGGTTTGTTGCGTGATGTACACAGCAAATCAATATACTGAAACACCGGTTGCAACAGAGAAACAGGTTTAATCATAGGGTCACCAAATGAGGAGATGAGCGGAAACCTCAGATCCATCTCCGGAGGAGTTTGGAGTTGTGGTTTTAAGAGTTTTGGAGTGGGCCGGTTGGTTGAGGAGTGCAGGTGAAGTCATGGGGCTGGGAGAGGATGAGGCTGTGTTCTCATGCTGATCCCCTTCCTCTGGAAGGGTCTCCAAAATGGTTGCTGGAATTCGGGGTCTAAAAAACATCTTAAGCAATCTTTAAGCAAAAGTCTTATGATTCTAATGTCAGAGATCTTGCCTGTAGGAACAATGAGGACGCAAATCAATTCTCAAAGAGTCTTAGGATTCCAGTGTCACAAACCCTATCTATAGGAACAATGGGGTTGCAATGGTCAGGATCTAGTGCTACATGACTTTCACCAACAAGGAAGTGAGCCAAAGTACAGTCTGATGAATGCTTAATTCTAACTCTATTTCTGTCTAGAAGCTGGCATGCAATTCTTGTCAACTCTGTGGGGATGGTTTCAGAATCACCTGGGAGCTTGCTAAAAATGCAGAGAACTGGATCCCACCCTTCGTGGTTCTGAATTAGGAAATCTGGGGCACAGCCAGTGCAGCCATATTGCCATTCAGTGTCAGGCACAACCCTGATGTAAAGCCTGCTGGGAAATCACTATTCATTTGACAGAGAAGGAAACTGAGTCGCAGAGGAAAAAAGTTTGACCAAGATCCCACAGAGAGATACAAGCAGATCTTTTAATAGTTTCTTGATTTCTTCCTATCTCCTTTCCTTCCATCCTCCCTCTTTTTCTCCTTCCTTTCTTCTTCCTACCTTCCTTCTTTCATTCCTCTCTTCTTCTGTCTTTCCTTTCGTCCCTTCCTCCCTTTCTTCTCTTCTTTCCTTCTTCCCTCCCTCCATCCCTCCTTCCTTCTCTCTTCCATTCATGCATTTATTCAACAAACATTTGTTGAGTATCTGCTATGTGCCAGGCACTGTGTTAGGTGCAGAAACAACCCAGATCCCTCCCCCTTCTAGAGCAAACACCTTTGTGGGAAAGACCAGCAGTAATCAAATCATCACATGCAAAAATGTAAAATCACAGCTATGCCCAGGAGAGGCACACAAATGGTTGTACCAGCTGGATTTAACATTACACATGGCCTCAGCATCTTTATCTGTAAAATGGAGTCTCCTCACTTGCCCTAGCTCCTTCCCACCTGCACAGCTCACACTGGAAATTAACAGAGAACAGATTTTTAAAACATAAAAATGATTATCCAAATGCTGGGCTTATCTTGACTCTGATAGTCAATCAATAAATATTTGTAGAATTGAATTGCTAAATTGAATTATTCTACAAAAATAAAGCAAGGATTAACAAGAATCCCCACCACCAATCCAGTGTTCATTTAATTTTCCTGTTTGTGCAGATAAGACACAGGCTGGGTTTGCTGGATTTAAACAAAAACCAGCAGAAAGACTGCTTTCCACAGATCCCTGGAATGTCAGAGTTGGAGGGAGCTCAGATATTACCACATCATATCTTCCCCAACTTCACAGAATGGGAAAAAGTTATTCAAGGTCACATGTGGGAAAAGTGATAGAGCCAAAGCCAGGACACAGATGATAGATTAACAACAACAACAAAAAAGGACATGTTTTGGGTGCCTAGACATGCCTAGGCTGTTATTCTCTATGGTAAAAATCCCGACATTGGAAACATCTTCCATTTATTAATTAAGGCTCTACTACAGGATGATTCCCAGGAATATTCCTCCAAGGGCCACAGCCAAGAGCAAATGTCTATGTACATTCGGTAGACAATGATTGATTTCACCACTTTCTGTTCTGCTAAAAGCATCCGCATTTCTCTTTGGGGGGTCACCCTCTTCCTTCCCACTCTGAATCCATGAGGTTTAGGTACCAATTGAATCTATTTGCTTCCAAGCGAGGTAAGCACATGTCTGCCAATCAGCTTGTTCCATCTCCCTGGTCATAGTGATTGGTTCAGGGAAGGACATGCAACTCAAGATGATCCAATGAGAGTCAGTCCTGGGACTTTGGCTGAAACTATTGGGAAAGAGACACTGTATTTCCATTGGTTTTGTTATGCTGGTAAGATGTTATTCTGGAGCTGCTGGCAGGTATCTTGCTACTGAGCTAGAGAGCCTTTCTCTTAATGAGTCCACACAATGATGGGGAGGGAAATAAGTGCTGAGGAGCCACTGAGTCTTGACTGAATATGTTTTTTTGGACTTGTAGATGCAGCCATTCCTGAAATTAAATCCTCTACACTTTTCATTGTCATAGGGGGCAATAAATTCCCTATAACTGGTTTACCCAATGGCAGAGACAGCCAGCAGAGATTTGTGGAGTTTTCACTGGGAAGCAATTTCCCAGTTAAGGACAATATTTTTCAGCATCCTTACAACTAGGTGGTACCAGGCAACTGAGTTCTGGACAATGCAATTGGAGGCAGAAGTGAAGTATAGCGCTTCCACCAAAACCTTCCCTGCAATATTTCACACTCTTTTCTTCCATCCACTGATTAAATGTCAAAACATCTAGGATGATCTTGGGAGTCACATACTGAAAATGACATTGGAAGTTGGTGTCCACTGCCATTTAGACTGAGGTAAATGAAAAGTAAACTTCCTATATGTTAAGCCACCAAAATTCCGAAGCCTCTTCGTAATAACAGCTACCATTATCTTCCTTAATTCAGCTATTGTTTCAATCAGGGCTTTTAGTCATAAACAGTAAAAATCACCTCTGGCTAACTTAAACTGAGAAGGAATGCATTAAAAGGATAGTAAATGCTCATAGACACTCCACGAGGGCAGGAGAGCCAGGACTGGGACTACATGGCTCAGAACAATGCCAGACTTATGCCATCAAACTGGAATGGGGGGACACCATTGAAGGTGACACTGAGCACTCATATCTCACCTTGCTCATTGGCACCCCTGATGATGCTGCTGGGGTTGAATATAGCTACCACCACGGTCACTGTCTTTTGTGGAATGGATTCCACAAAGTACCTGCTTCTCCATGTCTTTCGGAAAGTCTAGGGCAGTTATATCTTTACCGATGGAGGCTTAGGTCATGGAACCATACTCTAGCTGCAATGGAGGCTGGGAAAGTGAACAAAGGGCATTTTCCCATTACTACAGTGGAAGACAGGCTTTGCTTCAAAAAGTGGGAAATTTTCCAAACATGAGAAGGGAGTTCAAACATAGGACAGCCTAAAGGATTGACAAATGTATGCTACAGTCACTGTGAGATGGGCTTCTATCCCTGAAAGAAACTGACTGATAATGTGTACTGTTAACATGCTTCAAATTTTATGCAAAACAGAAAATAGACATGTTCTAGAGATTGTGCTAAGCACTTGACATATATTATCTCAGGTAATCCTCACAATGACTCCAAGAGGGTAGAAACTATTATCCCCAATTAGCAAATGAAGAAACTGAGTCCTGAAGAAAAAATTTATTTGTGTGAATTCATGTAGCAGGGATATGATGAAATCTTGTAACACAAAAGACAAGGGATCATGTGATAGTTTCCTATATAGTGAGGTTCCTGGGTTGAAACCACACCAGGATTTAGATGAATTTGAAAACTGGGTGGTGGGTCTAAGAGTTCCATGGCTTCCTGAGAGCGCCTATCCTGATAAAGAGATTCAAGTAGGACCAGCTCGATCAAGGAATAAAACCTTGGTTATAGGGTATTAAGGAAGGAATTAAGATTCTGAATATGATGAGGGGAGCAGTTTGTCCCTGACATGTCTACTGGAAAGCCTTGCGCACTAGCATCAGAGTCCCGACAGCAAGAGAGCTGAAGGTGAAAATTGCAAAGGATATTTCACTCCAGACTGTACTCAAGATGTTGGAGAACTTGTCATTGCTTTGGGACTCCTCTGGCAGGTGTAGCTCAGGGTGGGAGAGGCCTTCTCCCTCACTTCTTTGCAGATCACCATGAAGCTCTGCAGAGCAAGGCTCCAATGCATTGTCGGTGGTGCCCAGAGCAGCGGTCACACCCAACTAGAAAAGACTTGTTTGTGAGCACACATGAGACTTCCCCTGAGAACTCTCTGAAATACTTGGAGAGGGAGAGATTTACAGGAATGGGGAGGCCGTGTGGCAGCAGGTGGGGTCAAGAGCCAGTGGAGCTCAACATCTCAATGTCAATGTGAACATCAGTGGTACTCTCAAACCAAGTCAAGGGCAAATATGCTGGGCATCTTCATTTGCTGCTCAAATCCTCTCTCCACCCTTTCCTGCTCAGCTCTGGGCCCCTTCACATAAATGAACTGGAGAACTGGGATCCCATGCCTTTTGGCTTCTAGCTGGACTCAACCGATGGGCAGCACTAGCAGACCTGTCCCCTAGAGTTGTCATGGACATGACCACATCCCTGCCCCCACCAGGATCACCAAGGTCCTGCCAGCTGCCCTCTTCACACAGCTCTCTGCCTCCAGCATCTAGCAACTGTACTCTTCCTTCACTATGTTAGGTCTAGGAGAGGTCGTCGTTCAATGCTATTCTGAGCCCTGTGTGCTGCTCCATTCCAGGTGGGCCCATTCCTCTGTAAAGAGCCCCTGTATTAAACTATCTTAGTTGCCCAGTCCGAGTGTGCCATTGGTTTCAGCCAAGACTCTGACTGATAGAAGGAAATGTGAATCCCACTAAGAGATCGTGATTTTGAGCAATATCATTTTCCATCGTGTTTTCTGTCTATTTTTTCAGGCAGTCAAACACACCTGTGCCAGAACTTTTGTGGGTTTTTTGTAGACCCCTGGCACCTGGTAATCTTGTTGCAGTACTCTGGCTACTTTTGGGCTCTGTCCAGTTGGCCTTAGATCTGTCATTGTTGGGGAAAATGCCATAAACCAAATGACTGAGGGAAAACGTCATGGAAACAACCACTCCAGGGGCTAAAAAATAGCCTGAGACACCAAACCCTTAAAGGCACCAAGATGATGAGAGGGCCAGAGCTGAGCCATGATTGGATTCAGGTTTGGAAGGGCTTCTTGACATACCTGGGGCTGTAGATGCCTGAACACCCACATGGAAGAGGGTCACTCACTGTTTCTCCCATTGGTCATTCTTCATTCAACCCAATAGCAAATGGCCCAGGCTCAGACAAGTGAGAGGCAGTGTCTCATCCTACCCTGGCCCTGCCCTGCAGTTCTGTGGCCTGGGGCCCTCTCTGGTGAGTCCAGGTGGTCCAGGGACCTCAGGCCGGTGGTAAAGGAGTCAGCTGAGACTGTTCACCGTGCCCCCCATCCCATTCAGAGAGAAGGGGTTGTGAGTGTGCTTCCCAATCAATGGACTCACATTCACCGGGACTATTTTTAGGACAGCAAATAACCTGATCCAGGCTCACAGAGGAGCCTGGGTCTCCAGGCCCACTAGAGACCAGCATCCACTCCCCTAGCAAAAGCCAGGAGCCCAGGCCAGCTGTCCCTCCCCATCTCATCTCCAATTCTGGCCAAATTTCTCCCCTAAGAATATCCTGATCCTCCATATTGCTGTCTGGGGTGCCCAATTTGGGGACTACTAACTTCCAGAGAAAGCATCCAAGACAGGAGTCACTACCACCAGGCCCCACCTATGAGTGGGTGCTCCCATAAAACTCAAAGGTCTTTATGATTTGAGTCATGCCTT
The DNA here is from genome assembly GCF_024542745.1 of Macaca thibetana thibetana. Lineage (NCBI taxonomy): Eukaryota > Metazoa > Chordata > Mammalia > Primates > Cercopithecidae > Macaca > Macaca thibetana. Next base: position 41,098,794 of record NC_065597.1, read on the forward strand.
TAAAGTAGAGGTCAGTTCCTCAAGGAAAAATCCTAAACTTCTGCCCACTCAAGGATATTTACCCACCAGTTGTGTCAGTGAAGCAAGGATGGGGTTTACAGCAAGAGAGATATCATCTGAAAGGCAGAGAGAGCTTAATTGGGACTAATGGCCATTCCCAAGGGCCACCTTGTACAGCTGTGCAAGTTGCATTGCACAACTGCAGGGGGCACCACTTACTGCATGGTTAACCTAGATTGGTACAGTTTTTATGCCTGCTTTCTGGCAGATGGCTGTAAGTGAACTGAGGGAGGGGCATCTGTCTCTAATTCACCCATTTCAGTGGGACCCAGGCCAACTCCTGAGACACCAGATCAGAGACTTAGAAATACAGTGGTGGAAATTGTTCCTTTCTCCATTCTTTGAAAGGATGTGACACATTCCCTGGGGCACCTATGCCACTCCGGCTCCTCTGATGTGGTCTTCTCCTTCTCCATCTATCCCCACAGAGCAGCAGCGTAGGCACCAGCAAGGCCTCGGGATATCACTCCATAAATTCTCTTTTCATTGGAGGCCTAGCAGATAATAATTTAAAGAACTAGTCACTGCTTGCAATTAAGCACAGAGAAAATAGATCAGGCCCATAATTTATGTCTGTGCAAGGTTGGGCTAGATTCGTAATTAATGTTTGCTCCCTTTAATGAAATACTCCAAAGGTCTGCACTTCTGTCATTCATGAAGGTAATTTTTCAATTGATTAGTAAAATAATACTTGAAAAGTAAATGCACCTGCTTCTTCCCCGAAATGTCTCAGTCAACCGGACACACTGGTTGGGATGCTAAAAAAATACCACTCCAATCCAGTGGAGACCCAGCCCTGCACCATCAGCATGCAGACGGCCTGAGCAGGAGGCAGGAGGAAAAAGTAATTAGAGCAGCTACAGTGACCAGAATTCCTGGGTGGCCCGGGGCTGCTGAGCAGCTGCGGCCGCCCTGCCTAGTTCCTGCTCGAGATGAAGGGGTCAGGCGGTAATGTGAAGGGCCAGGGGCAAACTCAGCCAGAGAGCCAAGCGTTTTGGTCTTCACAGCCCAGATCTGCTGGGACACCAGCCGGGCTGGGATGGGCCTCATTAGGGGGATGACGTACCAGAAGACAAGTAGGTCACAGTTGGGAGGGTGCTGTGGTCAGCTGGGATGTGGGCTGGCTAGGGTTAGGCACAGAGAGGCTGTTCCCAAATATCTTTGTTGCCCAAGGGCAACAGGTTCCTGTTAAAAGCTATTTAACATGGAAGCCAGCATTTCTTAGTCGTCAGTAGATAAATAATTGAGGCCTTATCTTGAAAACTGAAAGTAAAACTTAGAAAAATTTCATTTTATGTTCTATGAAATAAAATATAGGCAATAAATGTAATACAGTAGTGTTAATTCTTAGAATAAAGAAAACTATCGATTTGGGGTTTATTTTTTAAATCAAAACTATTTCACCGCAATATATATCATCCTTCCCCTCATGATAGATTTTCACACAGTTATATAGAGGGAGATTTGGGGAAAACTATTCAAAGGCTGCATCAGTTTTCCAAAATCCAATCTTCACCTGTGACATTTAAACGACTTGGCAATCAATTATTGAATATGGAATATTGAATCCCTTTGCCTATTGCTGTTCCCAACAATGGTTTTCTTCCTCTAGCAGGCCATCATTGGCCAGTGTCTTGGTGTGGGAGCCCAGGATTCTTCAACACAATAAATGGGTATCAATCGAGATGAGAGGAGAGGGCTGTTTGTTTGAGGAGGACCCGTTTGACAAGGGGTCGGTTTGGTAATGAACGTCTCTGTATCTTCTAGCAATGCCCACTTACCTATGCAACCTCATGACAGAGGGGCCCGGGCTGGCAAACAGTCAAGTGCCCTTGAACCTGTTTCCTGCACTTAATGCACATGGTTGCTCAGATTGAAACTTAAAGGAAAGCGTATCACTTAGAACCCCAGTTGCAATCAACAGAAATGGACTGGCTGATTTAAACAGAGAAAGAATTTTTAAAAATATGTTGAAAGCATCCCAGACTGCTCGGGAGGGCTAGGGAAGGAAGTGTGTGCAAGGAGCCAGAGCGAAGGTCTCCCCAGTTCAGTAGGGTAGTCCCTGCTGCCACCACAAAATACCAGCTGCCACAGCTGGATCCAGGCTCTGACCACCCAGGACTGCGGGCGCTGCTGAAGCAGTCCATTCTGCTTCTTTTTGGCACGCTTCCTGGTAAATTTGTGGCAGATGCAGGTCATTGGTCAAGACCAGGTTATAAGCCTCTGCCTCCTGCAAGCAGGGCAGGAAAGTGTCAGCCACTCAGGTGGGTGATGGACTCTGTCCCCCAAGGGTCACATGGAGTGGCATCTTCTAGCATATGAAGAGGGCTATGGCTGGGGATCCCCCAGAAAGAGAGAAATATTAATAATGATGATGATTGTTCACTATTAATATTTTGCCTTGGCCTCCACTGATGGGATACACTTAAATCATGTCCTAACTTCCCTTTCCTCTAACATTTATAGAGCACCTGCTTTCTCACATATGTTTTGCCATTCGATCTTCCCTGATGAAACAGGACTATGATCCCAATTTCCAGGCGAGGAGACTGAGGCTCAGAGAGATAAAAGGACTTGCCCAAAATCACACAGGTTAAAAGCACCTAAGTCAGGGTTTGCTTTTCTTTTTTTTCATTCTAGTGCTATGACTCCAAAAGACACACTTGAAGAAGGGTCCCTGGAAGGGTGGGGTGAGTTCTCATCTCATGCCTGATCTTGTTTTTGCTGGAGGAGGATCCAGGATGCTGAATGCCTGTCAAGCTTCTCATGCTTCTAATTCATGGTTGATTTCCTGGCACCTAGCACAAGGTCAGGCACATAGCATGAGCACAGTAAACAATCTTCCCATTTTTTAGACCACAGTGAAAAACAATCGTTCTAGTGCTATGGTGATGATTGTTCACTATTAATATTTCACCCTGGCTGAGAATGAAAAAAACCTGAATTTTAGTCCTACGTGGGTCTACCACCAACTTTGTCCAAGTCTCTGACCCACGTTGACCCTCCTCTTCCTCCTCTCTAAGACGGAAAGGACTGTTACAGCAGAGGTTGCAACTGGTAGACTTTTGCTCTGGATTTGACCACAGAGAAGTTCTGTTAGTCCTCGTGGTGTGAGCCTCTACTTCTGCCTGATCTCTGTAGCCCTGAGGCCCTTTTTAACAGAGAACCAGACCTATTGCTTATCTGATGTCTCTCGAACATGGGAAAACCAAAGATGGGCCCAAAGGGTGGCATGTTACAAGAGAAATGAGATTTTTGTTTATTTACCTAATAACCTCACTCATCTTGACATCACCTGTCCAGACCCTTTGGACACTTGAGGCCTCGCCCCTGCAGGTACTGATCTTAGGAGATGACCAACCAGAGCCTACCACCTGCAACTCTCTCCGCCTCTTCACTGTCCAGTACGGGAGCCACTAGTTTAACTCACTAACTGAATTAAATTGAAATACAATTAAAATTTTGGCTCCTTAGTCACACTAGCCAAATTTCAAGTACTCAACAACCCCTGGTGGCTAGCGGGCACCCTGTCCACAGCACAGTATGAGAGACCATGTACAGCATCCCAGAAAGTTCTCTCGGACAGCACTGCTCTAAATTCCCCCCATGGACCCTGCTGGCCCCACCACAGTGCCCAACCGTCCCTTTCAAGCAAACGCCTGGCCTGTTGCAGGCTCTGTGGCTGCCAGGGCACAGTGACCCAGCCCTCCCTCCTCCTCTGCTCCATCGACTTCCGCCTCCTTTCACCGAGAGCCCAATCTATATTTGCAGCTCCTTTTCTTCATGCGAACAATGAGGAGCAGCCCTGGGAAATGGTTGGATCACTTTCTCCAGCACTCCTTTAGGTTCCCTTAATAGGGAAATGCTTGATTATTTCAAATGAATGTAATTACAAAATCCTCTACTTAGAGTAATGCTTCTCCTTTGTGGGTGCAGACATCTCCTTTCTTTCATTATCTCCTCTTTGAGAGGCACTTCGCAGCTTTGAAAAGTGCAATTCTATGGTCCCCGCAGGACGAGCTCACCTCACTCTGCTGTGGGGCAGAGCGACTTTGGAACAATGCATGGGACCCAGGTCTGCAGTGCCAAGGCTCTTTCTCTGGGTGGGTGTGATGCTGCAGAAAGTCTCTCATCTGGAGGGCGAGCACTGGCCCATGGCACCCGGGGGCATTCTCACCCGTGTTCTGACCCACCCTAAGGTTGCAACCTGCCCCTCCCTATCTAGACAAAGACATGCCCGGCCACTGCCCCTGCTACCTCACTTAGCAGTCTCCTCTCTCTCCTCCGCACCTCCACCATGGCCCTGCACCTCCTACTGGAGGAGCCAACCCTCTTGTCCAAGTCTGCAGACTAGTAGCATCCAATGTCCTTGATTATATTGTTATAGAGACAGCACAGGGTATGGGGTCAGATTGACTGGAGTTTGAATCCTGACTCTAACACTGTGTCATCTTTGGCAAGCTAATCACATTTTGGAGACTTGATTTCTCCAACTCTAAAATGGGGTTCTATCCACAGTACCTAGTGAAACCTCCATGTTCATAGAGTGAGACTTCAGCCCTGATCCTAAGGGATTGGTCCCGCAATGGGCACTGCTTCCTTTTTTCTCCCGGATGTTTGGACCCAGAATGAGAGAGTTTCATGCAGTTGTGAGATGTCCCCACTGTCTGCAGCCATGTTTTCACTGGGTGCAGAAGGCTGGCCAGGAAGGAATGAGCATGAAAGATGCTGATGCACACAGAGAAGCTGGTTGTCAGCCCATGAGGGCGAGGGCCACCACTCCTGTCTACTCAGATCCTGGTAAGTGCCCAGCACATAGAAGGCACCCAGCAGGTGCTGGTTGCATTGCTGAATGAATGGGGGACAGAGTTTGAGCCCCTGGTCTCATTGTCCTGAGGCCCAGATGTATCTCCGTCCTTTTATGCACTTGACTGTCCAGCTCTTCTCGGATTCAGCCTCTCTGCGCTTCTGGTAGTTGGACTTTGGTTTCTGCCAATTGCAATCTATACAGCTCCGATATTGCAGCTAGGTGAATACCCACCCTGTTCCACATCATGCCAGCAAATATGCACCAGGCGAGGCAGGGCTTATGAGCACCAGGTTCACCCTCTCCCTTCTCATTTTAAAGAAAACAAAAATGATGCAAGGACTTGCCAGCTGTTGTAGACTGATGGAACACCAAGGAAAGGTAAGGCTCACACTGCACCAGCCTCCTGAGAAAAGCCCCTGTTCACATTTGACATCGTTCCCTTTTCTCTGCTCACACCAAAGGCAATTTCTTTCTGAACAGTGGCATTCTCTCCCGCAAGCCAGAGAAAACTTCCTCTGGAGAAGACATGAGTTCCAGGCAGACACAGGCTCTGCATCCCATGTTCAAGTACACAACTGAGCAAAGAGGATTCACCTCTACCCTTCCCCTTCACCTGCTTCCAGCAGCAATAGAGCCTCCCTCTTCCACAGTCTACATGCTAAGAGGGACGCCTTCAAATCTAAGGACGTAGACCTGCATGTTTGCAGAGGTGTAGACAGAAAGGCTCAGCTGTCAGAGGCCAGGTACCAAACACATAGACAAACGTTCCCTAACTTCATGCCTCTTTTCCAGACAACTTCCAGAGTGACTCTCCCTAGCCATTCCCACCTCCCTTCCATGCAGAACCCTGTATAGATCTCACACCTGACTGCAGGCCTGAAGAACATTTATTGACACCACGACATAGATCATGGCTTGAGCTCCAAGACCAATTTTGCTGTATGAATCCGCGGCAGCGTGATTTAGAGACAGATCCGACTGCAGGTTTTGACTCTAGAGTTTGGTGCCATCACCCATTGGCTGTCGAGCTGCTAGTCCTGACCCTGACCCAACCCCTGCGTGCAAGGCTCTGTAAGGGAGAGGAATGGAGAGGACCCTGGCCCCAAGTGAGCCCAGCCACGTGATGGGCTGTGTGTGAGGCATGGACACATGAGGAGCCCCAAGAAGGCCAGCATCATCGTGACTGGAGGATCAAGGAAGGCTTCCTGGAGGAATGGTCGTTTATCCAGGTAAGGAATGAGGAGAATTAGGATATTCATGGATGAGCTGGGGTTGGAAGGAAGAGACAAAAAGTGGACCCCAGGCAAAAGGAACACCATGAACAAAATGCAATAAATTATCTTCCTTAGGGAGACACACACCTAGGAATGAGAGAAAGTCTCTTGACTATGGTCTTTCTTGTCAGCAAACTGGGACCAGCTACCCAAGAGGGATAATAAATTGTCATTCTTTCATTCACTTATTCAGCATATAGTTATTGCGCCTGGTGACTCTGAACTTGAAACAGTTGAAATAGACATTGAAAACCACATTCAGAACCATTTTGTGCTTGGTCCAGAGGATACAGAGGTAAACAAATCAGATGTGGTGGCTGCTCTTGAAGGAGGGAGATGATAGATAAGAAACAATTGAACAAATACATAAAATCTGAATGGGAATGCACGCTGGAGTGCATTGGAAGGCGGAACCAGGTAGCCTAGGAAGGCCTCTCAAGTAGGGGTCATTTGAACCAAGATCTGAAACTCCAGAAGGAATCAGCCACCCCAGAGGGTGTCGGGGAGAGAATATTCCAGGCAGAAGGAAGAAAAAATGCAAGTCTTGGGAAGAGAAACCAAGCAGCAGAGCAAAGGGCCCGGGGCTGGAGCACAGTGGTGAGGGGTGTGGCTGTGGAGGGGAAGGTGTCGGGCAGGGCGGGTCACAGGTCACAGGGTCTTACAGGCCAGGTCAAGCGGCTGTAGATTTATTTTATCCTATGCCTCTGCCCCAACAATGACGCAAACTATCATGAAAGTTATGTAAGCACACGTTTCTGCCTAGCAAAGGGATCCTCAAACAAACAGGGGTCGCCCTCTATCTTGATACAGCCCACGAGCAAAGACTGGCTTCTCCATTTTTTAATGGTTCTCATGTAAGTGCCTCCGTAGTATCCTTGATTTTGCCTCTTGAGCTACAAAGATGAAAATATTTACTATCTGGCTCTTTACAGAAAATGTTTGCAGATCCCTGGCCTGGGAAGACACCAGAGAAGAGATTCCTCTCTAGAAAGGGGCAAATATGTTTACGATCACTAGAAGGAATGAAATGTTCCTCTGTTTTAAGAGGAAATCAACAAAATAACAAACAATATTTCGTTTAAAAAAAAAAAAGATATCCTCATCAATTTTCTGATAAGTGTTATGGGTGCAGAGAAGAACTGAGGGTCCTTCCCATTCCCTCCCATGTCTCTGCAACTTTCCCCCTCCTGTCTCCCAGCTCCTGGAAATCCAATTTCCTAGTTATGGCTGTGCTTATTAAAAGCATGACTGTGGAGGCTGTTTACCCCTGGATCTATTTTTGTCATAACTGTTTGTAATGGTTAAACCTCAACAACTTAAACACTCCATACAAAATAATGTATCTTCAATAAACTGAAATATTAACCAATCATATGTAATGGCTCATTTCTAACAAATGCAGAGCTCAGGGTCCTCAGGGCATCATAGAAATTGAAAACCATATTGATGGACTGGCCAGCCTTCAAATTACACTGCGTGGAGATGAAAAAGCATAGGAAAAGTTCTCATTATGGCTCCCTGACATTAATTTGAGCATTTTTATATGTGTGTCCTATTAAGCACTTTAAGTGCTTTTTGATAATTGTGCTTTGTAGTTTTTACAGCACTTCAGCCTATTCCCAGTTCAATTTCCTCTTTTATCCGATGTTTGAAATATTGATTTCTGACAGATAAAAGCAAACCTTATAATCTCAGCAGCGTGCAATAAGTGAGTGGGACGAGGTTTCAGAATGCATCAGGGAATGGTCATATTTGAAACAGTCTTTGTTTTATTACATTTCGTCAACAGAATTTACTTACTGCTTGCTGATATTTATGTAAAAAGCCCAGCCGCTGAGAGGGCCACGATATTGCCAATTTCAGCTCTACTTTTTGCATTTAGTAAGATAAAAGAAGCTTCTCCCTCGGAGCCCGATGATTGCAGCGGCTTAAACTGCTGTCAGCTGGCCGCAAGTAACTGTGATTTATCTTCTTCAGATTGTGCCTTGTCGTGGCTGCAAACTTTTCTTTCAGTTTTGCATTAAAAACTGACAGCCCGTCAGGATGCTTAGAGCCAACCCTCTCAGGCTCGCCCTGGCCTCCATGGAGACCTTTGGTCTGGGAGAATCTCAGAGTTGTTCTTTAAGTTGGACGTGATCTTAGAGGCGACACTCTGCATTTCCCCTAACGCGACTTGCAGACCCTTGGGGGCAAGCCACATGACTTCAGGTGCTACTCGAGTTATTTCCCCCTATTTTAATGATTCTTTCACCAATTTATTCAGTTCCACTATTACTTACCGTGCAGTGTCCTGGGCATGGGGGGTGCAGAGCTGAACGAGGGAGACCATTGTCTTGGTGACACTCACATTCTACAGCAGTGATTCTTGACACCCAGGCATGATACTACCCACACCCCTGCAGGAGACATTTTTGATTGTCACAACTATGGAGGGGGTGCTGCTGGCTTCTGGAGGTAGAGCATGTGTTAGAGGAAGCTGCTAACCTACTATGCACAGGACAATCCTCCATAACAAAGAATGATCTGGCCCCAAATGTCGATAGAGCTGAGGTTGAGAAATCCTGTTCTAGTGGAAAGAGACAATTAACCTATAAATGTGGAAGAAAATAGCTGGCAGTGATAAAGGCAATGAACAAATAAAATAAGGAGGTGAAATGGAGATTCTAAAGCTACTTTAGACAGCAAGATCAGGGACGACCTCTCTGAGGAGGTGGCACTTAAACCAAAACCTAAATAATGCCAAGGATCGAGACAAGAGAAGACTTGGGGCAAGGGTACTACTGGCAGAGAAAAGAGCTGTGCAAATGGGGCACAGCAGGAAGGAGTTTGGTGAGTTTCAGGGGCATAGGGCAGGCCAGTGTGGCTGGAGTTAAGGACCTTAAGTGGGTCCAGCAGCAGGGCAAAGAATGACAGCAGCCAGAGAGCAGGGACATGTTTTTGAGGCTGTGTTGACAGAACATTGGAATCTAATGTGGTATAAGAGGCAGAAAAATGGGCCAAGCACGTTGGCTCAGGCCTGTAATCCCAACATGAGGCAGGAGGACCCCTTGAGCTCAGTAGTTCAAGACCAGCCTGAGCAACATAGCAAGACCCTGTCTCTACAAAAAATTTAAAAACTAGCTGGGCACAGTGGTGCATGCCTGTAATCCCAGCTGCTCAGGAGGGTGAGGTGGGAGGATTGCTTGGGCCTAGGAGTTCAAGACTGCAGTGAGCAGTGATCACACCGCTACACTCAAGCCTGGTCAACAGAGCAAGACTCTGATCCTAAAAAAAAAAAAAAAAATGAAAAGGAGACAAATGATTCAAGAATGGTGCTAAAGTTTTGCCCAGCCATAGATTTATTTTAATGCATATTAGAAATGTTGCTTAGGATGTAAATAAAGTATAAGGAAAGAAAGAAAAAGCATTAAGTCAATTGTCATTAAGGTGGCACGTAACTGTGATAGTAGTTGTGAAGGCAGCACTCAAATGAGTGCAGGTTGGGATGAGGAAGCAGAGAAGAGAAGGGACAAGAGATTTGTCCTGGGCCTCATGGCATGCAAAGAACAGAGCTTGCCCTAGAATCACATGCAGGGACCTTTCCAGTCTTCCCATAGCCTAGGGATTAGGAGCATGAACTCTGAAGGCAGGGCCTGACTTCCCCAGAACTTTGGGAGATGTTTATAACAAGGAAAGACTGTCAGAGACCCAGCCAAGTTCCACCCATACACAACAGTTGATTGCAGCCTCCCTTGGCCTTCATGGCCATCCAACCAGATGGCCAAAACCCTCCTACGTGCCAATACATTGATTCATTTAACAAATATTTATTGAGTACCTGCTATGTGCCAAGCCCTGGGTCACACACTGGAGACACAGAAGAGAACAAAACAAATCAAATCAAGGGCTGCCATTGCCATCTGCTGCTACTGTCCAGCTGTCTGTCTGGCCTCTGGAAGGCCAACCATGAGCCCAACAGCTATGGGTAAGAGGAAAATAGTAACAGTCAGGATAGGATCCGTTATGCTGCAATAACAAACATACATGAACTCTCATTCACTCTATGTGTCCCCTGCAGGGCAAAACGGGCTCTGCTTTGCATTGTTGTTGTCTGGGAGCCCGGTAGATGGGTTGCCAGCACGTGGAACAATCCTAGGCCCTATGGCAGAGGGAAATAGAGCATGAGGTTGCTTCTGCTAGCTCTCCATGCTTCTGTTTCTATGTGGCACTTGTTACATCTGTTCCCATTAATGATCAAAGTAAGTCACATGATTGCACCTGAATTCAAGAGGATGCAAAAGTAGAAACCAAATATCTAAGACCAGCCAGGCTCAGTAGCTAACACCTGTAATTCCAGCACTTTCAGAGGCTGAGGCAAGACAGGCAGATCCCTTGAGCTACAGAGTCCGAGACCAGCCTGGGCAACATGGCGAAATCTGTCTATACAAAAAATACAAAAAAAAAAAATTAGCTGGACATGGTGGCATGAGCCTATAGTCCCAGCTACTTGAGAGGCTGAGGTGGGAGAATTGCTTGAGCCCGGGAGGTAGAGGTTGCAGTGAGTGGAGAGATCATGCCACTGCACTCCAACTTGGGCAACAGAGCCAGACCCTGTCTCAAAAAAACCACCAACGAATATCTGAAACCAATCTCACAACTAGTAGAGTGCCCCAAGCAGGAGGAATAGAGCTGGGGGTACCTGGGGTTATGAGGGCAGAGTGAGGGCCTCAGCCTTAAAAATAAATCCAAAGACCTTTGATGGGCAGGGCTGCAGGGCCAGAGTCTCAAACTAGAGATCCATAGACAGTAATCAGCGTACACCCAGTTTTGCTTGACCTACGCGGTGTTAAAATGCTTAAAAATTAGTTGCCAATATTTTTCAGTGAGGAGATTTTGCATAAAAATTACAATTTCTCTTTTAAAAAATCACAAGAACTGAAATTGTTGGGTCAGCATTTTCATGTGGCAGCCATCAACTCTCACTGAGTGGCAGTTGGCCCACAGCCTGCTCTCATCATTCTGCATTACCTGCCCAGCTCTGAGGCTTTTAAGTTTGCAATCCTTGATCTAATTTCTTGTACTGATGAGGAAACTGAAGCTCCAGAGAGAGAAAATGACCTGCCTAAGTTAACAGGCCAATTAATGGCAAACTCAAGACCAAAACCAGCCCTACCTCTGGCTTCACAGGCTGATGGGAAAGAAAAGGATGATACCAAAATGGTGGGTGACATACCTGGAAAAGAGTGGGGGCCTACCTATCTTTAAAGAGTCAAAAAACAACAGATGCTGGTGAAGCTGCAGCGAAAAGCGAACTCTTATACACTGTTGATGGGAATGTAAATTAGTTCAGCTAAGGTGGAAAGTAGTTTGAAGATTTCTCAAAGAACTTAAAACAGAACTACCATTCAGCCCAACAATCCCATTACTGGGTATGTACACAAAGGAAAATAAATCGTCCAGTCAAAAAGACACATGCACTCATATGTTCATCACAGTGCTATTCACAACAGCAAAGACATGGAACCAACCTGGGTATCCATCAATGGTAAATCAGATAAAGAAAATGTAGTACATACACACCATGGAATACTATGCAGCCATAATAAAGAACAATATCATATCCTTTGCAGCAACATGAATGCAGCTGGAGGCCATTATCCTAAGTGAATTGATGGGGGAACAGAAAACCAAATATTGCACGCTCTCACTCATAAGTGAAAGCTAAACACTGGGTACTCATGGACATAAAGATGGCAACAGTAGACACCGGGGACTAGCAGATGGGGGAGAGAATGAGAGGGGCAAAGCCTGCAAAACTAACTAATGGGGACTATACTCACTTCCTGGGTGACAGATTCAGTTATACCCCAACCCTAGCATCACATAATATAATCATGTAACAAACCTGCACATGTACCCCTTAAACCTAAAATAAAAGCTAAAATTGTTTTTAAAAGAGTGGGGGATTAGGGAAGGTCAGGGTGGGCTGGCCACGCAGACAGTCCCAGCGTCTTTGCCCGCCAGCTATGGACACGCACCCCTGCAGGGCACTGAGCGGAGCTCTTCAAAGCCCCGGCCTTGTCTGGCATTGCTGGGCCCCACTGGGCCATGCCGGCCAGAGCTCCACACACCCCTCCTAAGACAGTGACAGCATCAACCCCAAGCCTCTTCAGAGGATTGCCTGTAAACTGGAACCAGACATGCTTAGAATTTCAAAGGGGATCGTTAGCATTTTCCATACTGGCCTGGTTATTTACAATTCATTAAGAGAATTAACTTTGAGACTGGGTTCCTCTGATAATCCCCCCAAACGGAAACCGCAGGCGAAAGCGGCAGAAAGTGGGGAGGAGGGCGAGGGCCAGGAGGGCCTGGCGCTTGAATAAATCCAGGTCTTCCTGCATCCTCACACTCGCCTCATGAGGGAGGCCTCCCCAGCCTCCCTGTGACAGAGAGGGAAACTGAGGCTGGGAGAGGTTCTATCTATCTCTAAGCTGATGTGAGTGGGCTCACACAGAAGGCTGGGCAGCCAGTTAGTCCAGCTAGGCTAGCCTGGTGGACGGCTGCATGTACAGGGTTGACGTCGTGCTTCTCTTAAAGTTCTTTAGTTCTCATAAGCAGAAACTGCTGGAACTGTCAAGGCTCTAACCCACTCTATACCAAAGACAGTGTAAGCTCTACTGCCAAATGGGGGACGACTGGGTGAAATAGGATGAAGAAATCAGACCCTCCACACTATGGCAGCCCCACCTGTCACTCCTCAGAGAAAGGAAGTTCCAGTCTAACCGAAGCAGGGACCCTCCTGTGCTTCTGGGGCTCTCAAATATCTGCCATCAACACGCCTTCCAAATAGTAAGTTCACTAAACTATCACTCCAGGCTGCTGAGTTTCTGGAGACCTCATCTCCATTGCCTGAGGGCTGCATTCTCCTCCACCCTGCTGGCTTCCTGGTGTGAGGTGTATATATATATATGAGATAAGGTCTTGCTCTGTCACCCAGGCTGGAGTGCATGTGTGATCATGGCTCACTGCAGCCTTGACCTCCTGGGCTCAAGCAGTCTTGCTGTCTCAACCTCCTGAGTAGCTGGGAGCACAGGTATGCCCCACCACACCTGGCTAACTGTTTTATTTTTTGTAGAGATCATATCTCACTATCTTGCCCAGGCTGGTCTTGAACTCCTGGGCTGAAGCGATCCTCCCACCTTAGCCTCCCAAACTGTTGGAGTTATAGGAATGAACCACCTTGTCCAGCCCAGGGAGTGAAGCTTTAATGTGCAGATTCTCAAAAGCCTTGATGGGAACCTTGAGTTGTTTGAGAACTGGTATGTGTTTTATTCCTTACTATGTCCTGGCACTTAGTGCATAAATGTATGCAAAACTGCTTCATTAAAGGGATGGGTGGATGGAGAATCTAGAAATAATAGAGCAGAGAAAGGAGCAGTGACTCTGGGCAAGGAACACAGTTTAAACTATACCAAGAATACTAAGTTCTTGACATGCACACCATCACTTTAGCATCCCAAGACCGTGGCAGACATTACTAGTCAATCTAATTTCCCCTGAACCAGAATGCAGCCTCAGAATACCTCTTAACACCGTGCACCTAATCAGAATTAGCACGTGAGATGACTTATCATTCCTGGACTGGTTGACATTTTGAGGTTCATTGCAGCCATCTGCCTCTCCTAAAAAAATTGCGAGGTATTGTGAGATGCTTGATCTACAAAGCTTGTAACATTATTTCTCAAATCACCATACTGTCAAAGTAGCTACCTCTGAGTTTAGGCTAAGTCTCCAAAGTTCCTGATGGTGGCTCCTCATTGAGCTGAGTGTTCAGTTTTCCCAAAGAGCAAGCTCTTTCCACAGGCCTCGGAGTTTCTGTTTTGTGAAGTGGTGAAGCACGAGATCTGGGAGGCCTCTCAACTGAGACGCTGTCAGCAGGTAGCAATTCCTCAAAGTGCTGCCCAGCCACTGAGCCCTGCAAGCACCTGGACCCCTCCAGGCCTTGGAGTCAAACTCCAGGAGAGGATGAGGACTGGAGCAGGAGCTGCCCTGTTTGGCCAAAGCCATTCCCCCAAGCCCTCCCTCTATGGTGACCAGAGAAAGGAAATCACAGACTTGGAGTCACATCACCAAATCCTCAGAAGGCCTGGGTTCCAGCCTCCCACCCACCCACCCATGACAGGATTCCTCCCTCCATAGCCTCCCTGACAAGAGGCTGTGCAGACCTAGGAGCACCCCTCCAGTGCCTGAGAGGTTGCCACCTTCATTCATTAAGAATGATGGTTATTTCATTGTTTCTTCCCTAAAAAAGAGGAATATTTATTTCTCCCTAGTGATCATAAGCATATTGCCCATTTCATGAGAGGAATCTCTTATCTGGTGTTTTTCCCAGCCAGGGATCTGCAAACTTTTTCTGTAAAGATCCAGATAATAAATATTTTCCAGTTTTTCAAGTCAAGAGGCAAAATCAAGGACACTATGTAGGTATTTATATGAGGACCATTCAAAAATGGAAAAGCCAGCTGGGTGTGGTGGCTCATGCCTATAATTCCAGCCCTTTTGGAGACCAAGATGGGAGGATCACTTGAGGCTCAGTTCGAGACCAGCCTGGGCAACATAACAAGACCCCACGTATACAAAAAAATAGAAAAATTAACTGGGCGTGGTAGCACACGCCAGTATTCCCAGGTATTTGGGAGACTGAGACAGGAGGGTCACTTGGAATTTGAGACTGCAGTGAGCTGTGATTGTGCCACCGCACATTAGCCTGGGTGACAGAGTAAGACCATGCCTCTATATAAATAAAGAATGATGTCAATGAGAAATCATTAGCAACCTGGGAAAAAAAAATTCGGGGTTGGAAAACAAGCAAGATAGCAAATGTGTCTTACTGTGTTTACACATAAATTTAAAATACGTTAAAAGTGTAAAGGTGTTGGGGGGCAAAATTCAATTTAAAATATAGTTGAGTTCCAGTGATAAGGTTAGAGGTGAATATTTTGTCTCTCCTCTTTCAGGGTTTCTGTAATGTCACTTGATTTTCATGATGCATCTGGTAGATTTTGGTGGTTTCAGCCATACTATTGGCCACGCCTTCTTCTTCTTCTTCTGGCAAAGGCATTCTGGTTTTCCTTTCCAAACCATCCCTCCCTATTCTCAATTCATGTAGTTTAGTGGAGCTAAGCCCACCTCCACTAGCTCCAGGGATGGGCACATGCTCTAAGTCCACCTGATTTGCACATTCCATTCCCCCTAGCTCTAGGGATTGATTTATGGGTGGATTTACTTCTGAGACTTCTTGAGCCATTAGGGAAGCGAAGAAAGTTGTGATGATATGTATCCAGAGCTACTAGCAGCTGTCTTAGCACCAAAAGGGGAGAACCTGCCTGAAAATGGAGCTGGTCCAGAGGAAACTAGAGCAGAGAGATGAAAGGACCAAGGGAGAGAGAGAGAAAATGCTAATACAATTGAGCACTCATATTCAGCCATCCCTGAAGTCCATCTTCCCCTGTAGTAACATAAACCAGTAATCTCCCTTTACTGCTTAGGTCAGCCTGAGTTGCAAATCTGTCGCTCTCAACTAAGCTTTTACTAGAGCAGTGGGAAAAAAAGAAAGAGAAAAAAAAGAAAAACAGCAAGCTTGACCTTCTCGCTTCTACTTTTAATCTTAGTTCTGACTTGTAGGAAGAAAAGTGCCGCCTTCTCCTTTTAGATATGTGAAGGTAACTCTCAGCTATCTGCCTGCTTTCCTCTGCCACTCTTCTGCCTCCACCACCACATACACAGGCACACACACACATGCATACAGACACATGCACACATATAATGCACACACATAATGCACACACACACAGTCTTCTCCAAGCTAAACTCCATAGCTCCCTCAACCATGAATCCAGACCCATCTTCAGCCCCTCCTCCCTCAGCAGCATCATTTTCAGGAAGTCTCCACTCAGACCTCCTGGACAAAAACTCCCTCCATGTGCAGAAAAGTCCTGAAGTATATCTGGTTAGGAACAGATAACTGAGGAAGGCAGGTCCCAACCGGGCTTCAGCCCTTTGTATTCAGTGTGTCCACATACAAAAGTGCAAGGGATCAGAGGCAGGCAACTTAGGAGGAAGCTCGGTGATAGGAGGGCGCAGACAGAGAGGCAAGGTCAGCAACACCACCCAGTGGGGGACGCCAGTTAATGGGAGGCAATTTTGAATTCAAATCCACTCTTTAAGACAGAGGTCACCAACTGGCAGCCTGCTTAGTGGACCAGCACACACTTACATTTCATTTGGCTTACACCGTGGTTTTAAATTATTTGAAACTGAAGAATGTCACATAAGAATCCAAACTTTCTTTTTTTAAATTACTTAATTATTTTGAGACAGAGTCTCACTCTGTTGCCCAGGCTGGAGTGCAGTGGCATGATCTCGGCTCACTGTGACCTCCGCCTCCCAGGTTCAAGTGATTCTCCTGCCTCAGCCTCCCGAGTAGCTGAAATTATAGGCACCCGCCACCATGCCCAGCTAATTTTTTGTATTTTCAATAGAGACGGGGTTTCACCTTGTTAGCCAGGATGGTCTCAATCTCCTGACCTCGTGATCCGCCCGCCTCAGCTTCCCAAAGTGCTGGGATTACAGGCATGAGCCACCATGCCTGGCCAAGAATCCAAAATTTCTAAGTCTCTTAGAAAGCTGGCACCACCAGGCCCATATCCCACAAGGTAACGACTGATTGGAGTGAGACATGGTAGCCCCTTTAAGAAAGGCCAGGACACTCCTATCTCCACCCTGTTGTCTCCCAACACCCTGCCATCGCTGGCATGTGTCAGCGAGCTTGTGCTGGCTGCTGTGTTTCCCATAGAAGAGAAAGACTCCTCTCTACCCCTGCCAATCAAATGGAAAAATAAACATCCATGTGTCCATGTGAGTGCATGATCTTTCTTTCTTTCCTTTTTTGCTTTCTTGCTTTCTTGTTTTCTTCCTCCCTCCCTCCCTTCCTCCCTCCTTTCTTCCTTTCTTTCTCTTTTCTTTCTTTTCCTTTCTCTTTTCTTTCTTTTCCTTTCTTTCGTTCTTTCTTTCTTTTCTTTTCTTTTCTTTTCTTTTCTTTTCTTTTTTTTTGACAGAGTCTTTCTTTGTCATCCAGGCTAGAGTTCAGTGGAACGATCTTGATTCACTGCAACCTCCACCTCCTGGGTTAAAGCGATTCTCCTGCCTCAGCCTCCTGAGTAGCTGGGATTACAGGTGCCCACGACCATGCCCAGTTGATTTTTGTATTTTTAGTAGAGACGGTGCTTCGCCATGTTGGCTAGGCTGGTCTCGAACTCCTGACCTCAAGTGATCCACCTGCCTTGGCCTCCCAAAGTGCTGGTGTACAGGCATAAGCCACCAAACCGGGTCAGCTGCTTGATTTTTCTTACATTTAGCCTGCTTCATTCACTTCCATTACTTCCCTGACCCCAGAAGTGATTGAAATAATTCTTACAAATTTCAAATATATTCAGAATTGATAAACAGTAATCATTGGCACAGCTCCATCAGATAAAATATTGAAATAATTCTGTGCTTATTGGTTCATTACCACTGTCCTGAGACCCTGGGGGTCTCCCCCGGTGCCTAACCACAGTCTCTGGCACTTCCCGCCCTCTGCAGTGATGCAAGTCAGGGGATAACTGCCACGCGAATCCCTACCTTCCCACGGCGATGCGGCAGGTCAGGAGGTAAGGCCCGGCACTGCAGTTGGTAACCCTTTCTGACTGGCCAGTGCCCCAACTGAACCACTTGTCCATGGTTTGCGTCTCACCCTTGAAAACACTCCACAGTTATCTTACTTTGAGTTCCCCTAGAGGCAGACTGTGAGACACAGATTTGGGTGCAGGTCATTTACTTTGGATGCGATCTCAGGAGGCAACAGTAAGAGAGTGAGGAAGTGAGGCCAGGAAGGGAAGGCAAGACAGGGGTGTCGATGAGCAGGTTACCAGGGTTGGACAATGGGAGCTTGAGCATGCTGGGGACTTGTGGGAGATTGCATAGAGCACATCTCAGGGCTGTCCCACCTGAGAGGGGAGGAAGCTGAGAATTTATCCACCAGCTCCATTTGTCATTGGTAGAGAGCTGCTTCCAAGGACATTAACTCCCTGGCACTTCTGGCCTGGCCTGTGTTCAGCTGAGAAAGGCTGCCAGGCAGGTAGAGAAGTGCGAATGCTTACAGCAGGTAGCTGGTGGTGTGCACTGAACAATTCACTGAAGAAGCGGGCAGGTATGACAGAGTCTGCTGCAGCAGTAAAAATCAGTGATGACATGCATGGCAGGCAGAACTGCTTTCCAGGTGGCAGGGGATCCCCAGTCATGGAGGTTTACCAAAAGGAGACTGGCTGTGTTTTTCCTGGATGATTTGTTTATATAAGATCCCACAATTCTCTGGCTCCTGGACTGCTTATTTGCAGAAATTTCAGGATTCTCCTGGCTGGGAAAAAAAAAAAAAAAAAAAAAAAAAAAAAAAAAAAAAAAAAAAAACATGGAGAAACTTCAACATTCAACATTCTAGGAAAATTTGGCTCCACAAAGATACTATCGACTCATTGCCTGCTTCCTGCTAATCTAACCATTTTCAAATTCCCCTTCGCAATTACTGCAATCAAGTTATTATCAATCATACTATCAATTGCTTGCCCCGCTCTAGGATGTAGGTTAAATATTCTTGTGTCAGTGGGATGCTGCATCCTAGATTTTCATTGAAATCTAATGACTTTCATCTTCAAAGAAACTGTTTGGAGCTAGCGCTCCATCCCCACCCCTGCTGGTTTAATTACGGCACTTCATACATTTCGCATTCTGAAGATAAACACCCTGTTCAGCGTTTATCCCAGGGAGATGCTTTTCAAGGGGTAATGTTCCTAAAGTGCCCACTCCAGCGAGAGGATGGCTCATCACCTCAACCTTATGAATGTGTACTGGCTTCTGGTGAAGTGCAGCCAGGAGGCTTCGGCATCCTCCCAGCTGGTGCCTCCCTGTGCTGGGACCTGGGCCCGTGCTCCAAACAGCCACAGAGAGAGTCTTGGTGATCGAGGCTGGAAATAATACCAGATCATTGAGTGGGCACTTCTGGAAAGTAGAGCATTTGGGTATTTTTCCAAAGCATTGTTATACGTTTAATGTGTGCTTCCTCAATTTTCCCACCATTTATTGAACATTCATTTAACAGGTATCGCACCACCACCAAGTCATCAAGACCTGGAGAAGGTGGGAGGAATTTAGGAAAGATAGTGCAAGATGGAGAAGATGGGTACCACTGGTGGTCCTGAGATCAATGGGGCAATGGGTGTTGTAGCTCATCCTGCCACCTCCCTTCTTCTAAGTGTCCCCTAAGAAAGAGAGGCCCATGGGAACTATGAATGCCTGTCATGTGCCAGGTACCATAGGCACAGCAGTAGACAATGCAGGTATCCTTCAAAGCATCCTGTCCACACAAAAGTCACATTTCCAAGGAGCAGGACCACACACACACACGGAAATATAAAACAATCACTAATTAGGATAAGATCCATGAAAGGGAAAATAGAACCCCACAGTAAAGAAATATAGAAGGGAAGGTGTTTAGGAGAGTTGAGCAGAGAAAGTGTATCAATTTAGGTCTTCTGAGAAGCAGATGTCAAGACAGGAGTGGATGTGCAAGAGATTGTTAGGCAGAATGTCGATGAAGGATAAAAGGTGAAGGAACAAGACGAGACGGGGAGAGCCTTCAGGTTGAAATGCATATCTGACACCTGGGAAAGGAGAGAGAGAAGGAGGGATTGAGTAGGGAGAGTCTCAGATACAGTGGAGCTCTGAGAAAGACTCAGTCGGGTTCATGAGGAGTTCTGGGAAAGACTCGGTCAGATTCAGTGGGTAGTACCTGAACAAAGCAGATGCACATCAGGCAGGAATGGTCCAACCCTAGAACCCAATGTTCTCAGTCACTAACAGCAGCCTGGGGGAAATGTGGGCTTAACATGAATGTAATGGTGGATCCTAAGGTGTGGCTGCTAGGGGCTGCCATTCAACGATGCTCCCCACACTAGGTCCTCTTGAGCGGAAAGCTACATGGGGCATCTCTATGGCCTCCACAGTCCACCCCTTGCTTTTACAGGTCCATTTCTCCACACATGTTTGGGGAGCAATTCCTCCCTAATTCCCATGGGCCTCTCTTTCTGAGGGGACACTTAGAAGACAGAAGGTGGCAGGATGAGCTACAACCCCCATCACCCCATTGATCTCAGGACCACAAATGGCACTAACCTTCTCCTTCTTCCACTGTCCTTCCTAAATTCCTCCCACCTTCTCCAGGTCTTGATGACTCATTGGTGGTGTGATGCAACCCTTCATTGCTAAGGAGTCTGAGTCCTTGGTAATCATACATTTCTTTTTTGTTTTGTTTTGTTGTTTTTTGTTTGTTTGCTGTTTGTTTGAGACAGAGTCTGGCTCTCTTGCCCAGGCTGGAGTGCAATGGCGTGATCTTGGCTCACTGCAACCTCTGCCTCCCAGGCTCAAGCCATCCTCTCACCTCAGCCTCCCAAGTAACTGGGATTACAGATGCATCCAAGTAACAAATCCCAAGTAACTGGGATTACAGGTCAACCATGCATGGATAATTTTGTGGGTTTTTTTGTAGAAATGGGGTTTTGCCATGTTGCCCAGGCTGGTCTTGAATTCCTGGGCTCAAGAGATCTGCCCACCTTGGCCTCTCAAAGTGCTGGGATTATAGGTGTGAGCCGCCACAACCAGACTTATCATACATTTCTTACTTTGTGTTTTCTGCATGTGTTCCTTCACAGTTACAATGGGGAAAGGGAAAACCAAGTTCCACACATATTCCTCTTCATTCCCATTGTGTACTAGCAGCCCTATCCCTTCCTGATGATAGGATCTATTATCCCTGCCATGATGGTGACTCCTCTCTTACCTGCTAGCCCCCAGATACAAAGTATTTAAAGCACCCTGGTAGCAGTGGTAGTTTTGTAATTCAATGGTACTCTTGCTGTGTCCCTGGCAAGAGTGTATCCTCTTTGGGAACCAAAATATTTAATCCCGCAGAGTCCACGGTTAGGGGGATGGAAAGCATAAAGTTTCCTGCAAGGTCAGTGGGAATAATGTTAAGGGATGCTTCCTTTCCTTGGTTCCTGAGTCCATGTACTTTTCCTACCTGGGACCCAGGAATCTCTGATAGAATGCATATATTGCCTTCTGAAAGATGGCATCTGATGGGCTTGCCGCCAAGCTGGCACTTACTTGTGCATTTGGAAGGCCATTCTAACATTATATGAGGCCAGCTCTTTCTGGATGATATGGTACATGACACAACCAGTAGACCCTAAGGTCACTGACTCAATTTTACACCTCCTTCACTATAAAATGGGTTCCCTAGACAGATGCTACATTGTGTGAGATTCCATGTCTGTGAATCAGGAATTCTACAAATCTCTGAATAGTTGTGCCAGCTGAGACTCTGCAGGCAGAAAGGCAGAACTACACCTGTAACAGGTACCTATCCTATAAGGTTGAACCACTGGTCCTTCTAGAACAGAAGGGGCCCAATGTAGTCAACTTGCTACCAAGTGGCTCAGTGGTCTCCTTGAGGAATAGTGCCAGATCTAGAGGCTCGGTATTGGTCCATGGTGCTGGCAAATTAGGTATTCAGTGGCAGCAGTAGCTAAATTGTCTTTCCTTTCTGGAAATTCATAATTAGACCCATACTAACCTTTGTCTCTACAATCATGGCCATTCTATTCATTTGTCCATTCTGCCAGTTCTGGGGTGGCCAATGATGAAGGGTGGTTACAGTCAACTGGCTGAGTCATTTTGTCTTCTTATTCAGTGCCTCTTCTGTGGTGGATAGTTTCTGGTCAGAGTTAATATGTGATAAAAAAATCTTCAGAGTTCACACCAACGTCCATATGTCCATCCACATGTCTCAACCTCAGACCTCCTTGTCTCCAATCCTTTCATCCTTTTCCTGCCAGGACTCTGATCAGTCAGTCAGGCTATTGGCCTCTGTCCAGGAATCTTTATATATTCTCAACTCAGGCCACTTCTCCTTGCTTTGAAAGATATTTTTTCTGGGTATACAATTCTAAGTTGATATGTTTTTTTTCTTTTGTTTTTTTAAAAATATTGCTCCACTGTCTTCCCACTTGCATTGTTTCCAACAAGAAATTTTCTGTCACCATTATCTTTATCTGTGTATACCATGACTCTTGTTTTCTCCCCTCTGGCTGCTTTTAAGGCTTTCTTTTTATAACCAGTTTTGAGTAGTTTGATTACAATCTGCCTTGTTATGGATTTCTTAATGTTTCTTGCTCTTCAATTTTGTGGAATTTCTTGAATCCGTGAGTTTATAGTTTTTATCAAGTTTGGGAAATATTTTAGCCATTATTTTTTAAAATTTTTATCCATGCTTCTCTCTTCTCTCCTTTGAGTACTCTACATATAACACGTCAAATAAAGTTGTCCCGCAGTTCACTGATGCTCTGTTTGTTTTTGTTCTTGTTGTCTTTCTTCTGTGTGTTTCAGCTCAGATAGATTCTACTGCTATGTCTTCAAGTCACTAATCTTTTCTTCTGCAGTATCTAGTATACCATTGATCTCATGCAATGTATTTTTTAT
The DNA here is from genome assembly GCF_024542745.1 of Macaca thibetana thibetana. Classification (NCBI taxonomy): domain Eukaryota; kingdom Metazoa; phylum Chordata; class Mammalia; order Primates; family Cercopithecidae; genus Macaca; species Macaca thibetana. The sequence goes on from NC_065597.1 coordinate 41,121,549, forward strand.
CTCACATATTGTACTATGAGACCTAGAAGTTCAATTTGGATCATTTTTTCTATTGCATATCACTACTTAACTTTTAAAATATATACAACACTACTAAATATTAACTAATGTCTGCTAATTCTAACTTCTGTGTCAGTTTTAGTAAATTTTATTTGCCTGATTTTTCTCCTTATTATGGGAGACATTTTAATGCTTTTTTTCATGCCTAGTATTTTTTTATTGAATGTGAAGTATTGTGGATTTTACTTTGCTGTTTGCTGGATTTTTTAATTCCTAAAAGTATTCTTGAGCTTTGTTTTGGATACAGTTCAGTTACGCAGAAACAGTTTGCTCCTTCAGGGTCTTGCTTTTAAGATTCATTAGGCAGAACCAGAACAATGTCCAATCTACAGTGAATTATTCTACACTACTGAGTCAAGACCCTTCTGTGTATTCTACCCAATACCTCCTGAATTTTTAGATTTTCCCTTATGGCTAATGGAAACACGCACTGTTTCCAGCCCTCTGTGAGTATGGAGTGCTATTCCTTATAATCCTTTCAGAGGGTTCTATCCCTAGCCCTGGTCAGTTTCCTCACACGTAGGTATTTATCAGTTCTTTTCTGAATACCTGAGGGAATCCTTCTGTAGACCTCTAGAGTTATCCACCTGTGCAGCATTCTCTTCTCCAGGGTACCATCCTACAAACTCTACCTGCCTTTTTCTCTCCCAACTTTCAACTCTGCCTTCTGAACTCGAGAGTCTACCTGAGTTTCCCCTTTCTGGGCCATAATCTGGAAAATTTCTCATGGTAATAAGATGGGGCACTCATAGGGCTCCCTTCATTTGATTTCCATTTCTGAAAGGTTATTCCTCTTCCTTGCCTAAATTTTCATGTCTTGAAAACTAATGTTTCACATATTTTGTGTATTTTTGGTTGTTTCAGGAACAAGAGCAAATCTGAAACTTGCTACTCCATCTTAGCTGAAAACAGAAGTTCTCCACCTCTGTTCCTCCATATTTGCCTTCTGTTTGTAAATGTTAGGCAGCAGTCTTATTGGCTGCCTGAATATTTTGCCTCTAAAGACACCAGGCTCGTTATCCATGCTCTCAGTTCAAGCCACCATCGCAGCCCTTCTGACCTTGCCAGTCTTTGTGATAATTGCAGTCCTCTGGCTTCTGCTATATTAGGAAGTCATTATCTTCCTAATGGTCCAGTTCTGCATCTGCCTCTCCTATCAGCAGCCTTAATCTGAGGAGGAGAGCCAACAATGAGTTACTTGGGAGGCTGGTGTGCTTCTCACCAGTGCACTCCTGATGTTATTGGTGAATGGTGTGTCCTCTTGATCCTCTAATGGAACATATCCTCTATGGGCCTTCTGGCCTCATATACTGCATGTCCCTTTCCCTCAGGTTTTTTCCTCCTGCCAGAGAAACTCAGCTATTTCTACTTCATCTCAGTATGGGCCATTGCCTTCTCTAGGCTTCTAGAAGCTTCTTTAGCAGTGAGTTTGTCCCATTTCCTCAGGCCTTTGCAAGGCTATTAAATCTTAGTTCCAAGAAAGTGATGTCAATTCAATGAATTCTTATTTGTTCAGTTATATGTTCTGGATCTTTTCATCAAACACTCCAGAAATCCTATCCCAGAGGTACTCTTTTGCCTCCTGACAGTACATACTTGCTCATTCATGCAACTCCCTCAGAAGACCTCTTTCTCCTCTTGTCAGGTGAGCATGCTCACAGTAGGTTTATACTGGCCTGGTATTCATATATTAATATAGAAATTGAAGCATGCCATACCTAATAAAGGTGCACAAATCCTGAGTGTATTGATGGATTAATTTGCATGAAGTAAACACACCCAGACATCCATCACCCAGGTCAAGAAATGAAACATGGTCAGCGCTCCAGAAGCTCACCTTGTGGTACCTTCTAGTCAATGCCTCCCTTCTAAAGATAAGCATGAGCCTGACTTTTGCATCACAGGTAAATTTTGTTTGACTGTGAACTCTTTATAAGTGGAATCATGCAGTATGTATGCCTTTGTGTCTGGCTTCTTTGCCTCAACCATGTTTGTGAGTTTCATCCACATTTTCTCATGAGGTTGTAGTTCATGCATTCTCATTGCTGAGTAGTAACCCACCATATGATTATATCACAATATAATAATCTTTTTTACTGTTTATGGGCATTGGTTTTTTTTCCAGTTTTGTGATATCACCAATAGCACTGCTATAAGCACTCTTGTATGTGTCGGTTGGTGAACATAGGAGCACATTTCTGTTGGGTGCATATGAAGGAGTAGAATTGTGGGGTCTCTAGGTAGGTGTATGTGCATCAACTATATTTTGAAACAAGCTGGTGAGTGGGACTTTTCTCTCTAAGTCCCTGATCTAAGTTTGTCACAAGATAAGTGATAAGTGCCCTATATTCTATAGAGGAGCTGGAGGACACACCCCCTCAGACTTCTTAAGAGGTATCCTAACAGGTCACCCACTAAGACCTAACAGTATCCCCATCACCCACTCCAATCTATATAAGGAGAAGAGTAAATGTTTGAGAGAAATATGGGGAAGTAGATAGTCAGCTTTGAGAGTTGTCATCCTGGGCAGAGAGCACTGTGACTCAGGAAGAGGGACAGAAAGGGACCAGGCATGGAAGGTACAGCAGCCACCAAGTATGGGACGTTGCTCAAGAGATTGGCTTCAGGGACCAGCCTGACACCCATGGCTGGTGGCTTGCTGAGCTGTGGAGTCTGGGAGCCCCATTCCACCCTCAACTGGGATAGGATGAGATGAGATAAGAACCGTCCTGGGAGTGTATACTTAGGAGCTTAAGGACACATGTCTTAGGCTGGGTTCCCCCTGGAATCTGACCCCGTGCTAAAGACTCAAGCACAGCAGTTTGATAAATATTCCAGGAAGTACTGAGAGGGAAGTAGGAAAATGAGAGAGGGATGGAAAGGAAGCCAGTACAGTGTGCATTAATGAGCAGGGACCGTTGTGGGCAACTGGAGCTCAAACCCATTGATGACTATCATGCACACACCGTGACCCAAATAAAGGCAAGGAAGCTGGGGTGTTTGTCCACCGACTCCTATTCCCAGGCATGTAAGCTCCCCTGGTACATTGAGCAGAGCCCACAGGAAGAAAGTCACAGGTGCTAACCACGACTTTCACCCCATGGAATATGACAACAAGGAGAAGTGCATACCTGCTACAGCATATACGTACGGAGATTCACACCCGCTTCTTACCTGGAGAAACTCTGGAAGTGGGGGTCACGCTGGGGCAGCCTTCTGTGGAAAGGTGAGGAGAGAGGCAGCAGCAGGCACCCTATACCACCTCAATTTGCTGTAGCAAGACTGCACAAGTTTCCTGTGGACCAAATACAGGCCACGGGAGGTAGCTAGGCTCAAGATGTCTTGAAGGCATCTTGTCTGTTAGTTGTAGGGTTTCCTGCAAGAAAGGAGAGCAAGAGGAAGGTCCCATGAGGTCAGCCAGAGAACAGGCAACCCACACCCAGAAATAGTGTCACACAGAGATCCTTCCTGAGAAAACCATGATGCCCCATGAAAGCCAACAGAAGGTGCCACTCCCTGATAGAATTGATGCCTTGTAACGGCCCATCCAGGATGACATCTGTCCTCTCACCTCAGGGCTCACAGACAGGGGATAGAACACCCACAGCAGCAGATAAGAGGGCAAGGAGGGAGAAACATGCTAGACAGTCCCAATTCCCCAACCTCCCCTCCTCCAGGATTCCAGCTCAGGTCAGGCTGAGACAAGAGGAGGGAGGAAGACTGGAATAGCCTGCAAGACTGGATTTGATAGAAACTGGGCAGGACATTTTAATACCTGAAAATGAGTCAATTGCAGAAGTTAACAGGAAAGCTAACCCATCCATCTGAGATATTGACAAGGGAGGAGCAGACAAGACAGTTTGAAGGCAGTAGTGTGTGAAGACTGTTTCATAAATGGCTAACATCCCTGTCCTGCTTCTCCCTCCTATGTCTGAAATGCCCCTGCCCTCAGCCCACCACAGCAGAATCCTTTCTCTCCCTGAGACACAGGGTTTTCAGCCAAGCATCATCACCATCCCTCCAACCATTCCAGTAACGTGTTCCTATGTTCCCAACGGGGTGGGCCTGGCCTTCCCAGGGTAGGTGCATCTCTCAGGCATTACCAATCACAGGGCTCCATCCCATCAAAGCTAGGAAGAAAAAGATGCTCGCAGGATGTCCTGTGTTTTCTTAGAGTCTGTATTCATCTACTGGGCATCTACTCACTGGGTCAATTGTATTAACAATATTTCCTTTTTTTCTGTAGTATTGATGCTCTGACATTTGTGGTCTCTCTAACTGGGGAGAAACTGCCTCTCCCAGGACTAGCTGATTCCTAGAGATAATAAACAACTCAACCTGACTACACACCTTTCATATGCAAACCAACCAACCCTGAGTTCACACCCCCAAACACCTCCTTTATTCAACTCTCACGCCGCAAGGCAATATTTGCCCTGCCCCACATCAACCCAAGCTCAAGTACCAGACCACTAGGCACAAGTCCCTATGCCCCAAAGCCTCCCAGAATTATTCAGAATAGCTAATTCCAAACTAACTACCCCACACACCCATAGCCAATGCCTTGCCTTGCCTGAGGAAACCCTAATCAAGGCTCAGGCAGAGGCTTTCCCCTCACTCCCTCTGCCTCCTGACCAAAGCTGATGCTTCTCTCTGTGGCCTCGTGGTGTGGTATGTCCCTCCTCTCATGAGCTGTTCAGTAATAAAGGTCTTATTTCAATGTCATGGACCCCTTTGTGTCATCCCATGGCCACCTCTGTATATTAAAATCCTGCAGGAGGCCAGGCGCGGTGGCTCAAGCCTGTAATCCCAGCACTTTGGGAGGCCGAGACGGGCGGATCACGAGGTCAGGAGATCGAGACCATCCTGGCTGACACGGTGAAACCCCGTCTGTACTAAAAAATACAAAAAACTAGCCGGGCGAGGTGGCGGGAGCCTGTAATCCCAGCTACTCGGGAGGCTGAGGCCGGAGAATGGCGTGAACCCGGGAGGCGGAGCTTGCAGTGAGCTGAGATCCGGCCACTGCACTCCAGCCTGGGCGGCAGAGCGAGACTCCGTCTCAAAAAAAAAAAAAAAAAAAAAATCCTGCAGGTACACTTTGAGACACAGGATACAAGGGCCTTGAAAACTGGCGCTGTCAGGGGCATCTTTACAGCCCCATGTAGAGAGCTGCTAAATAACCACCCCAACCCAGGGGAGGCAGAGCTGAGAAATGAACACACGGCCACAGTGTGGACCACACTTTTGTAGCACCTGGGTTCATAGGCTTCACCCTGAGCATTCTGTTTATATAAGCCACAAACAAAACAAAACAAAAGTTTTTTTTTTTTCTGTTTTTTTTTTCTTAACTTTCCTTTAACCAGGTCAAGATGCACTTTCTAATCTTTGTAGCTAAACGTTCTGGCTAACGTACTCTCTTCCCAAATCCCTGATTAAGTCTCACCTCCTCCAGGGAGCCATCCCAGGTTACCCCAACGTCCCAGTCTCTCCCTCCTCAGAATGCCAACTGCTCCTAGGATCTTGTAACATCTTCTATTACTCTCTCACATGCCATCTCATACTATTCTCTAACCGTCCCATGATTTCCCTGTGCTCCCAGTTTCTAGAGAGCAGGGGTGCTCTTTAGGTCTCTTCCTGGGAATGCTCTTACGCCTCTAATTAATTTGGGAGCCTCCCAGTGGTACCTATCTGTGATCAAATCATCAATGGTCTAACAGCAGGTGATCTTCCTGCCCCTCCTTATCCCTAGATGCCCACACATGGCCTCACTGGAGAGGCTATGTATAAACCCAGCTGCAATTTCCCTGCATCTTATCCTAAAATTCAAAGACATCACAATTTCCCCTTGACTTCTCCTGAAAACTCAAGAACCACATCACTTCTCAAGGCTCACCTGGCCTGGCTCACCAGCCAGTGGAAAAGCCCAAATGGGCTAACACTAATGTAAACCCTTGTGGGTACCTAGTTCACCTTTGGTTTATCTCACCTTCCCCAACTGGTTAATTATGGGGAGAGGAAGAGAGTAATGACACCACTTCCCAGCCTCTATGGTCTGGTCCATTCATGGAGAGGACACAGCACTTTGGGGGTCACAGTATTCTGAGTTCAAGTCCTGGCTCTACCACTGCCTGACTGTATGTTTTCAGGCAAGTCTCGTCCCTCTCTCCAATCCTTGGGAACTTTTGATCTGAAATAGGGTCATTAATAATCCAGACAGTGAACTGGGTGCAGTGGCTTATGCCTGTAATCCCAGCACTTTGGGAGGCTGAGGCAAGCGGATCACCTGAGGTCAGGAGTTCGAGACCAGCCTGGTCAACATGGTGAAACCCTGTCTCTACTAAAAATACAAAAAATTAGCCAGGCATGGTGGTGGATGCCCATAATCCCAGCTACTCAGGAGGCTGAGGCAGGAGAATCCCTTGAACCCAGGAGCGGAGGTTGCGGTGAGCCAAGACCATGCCATTACACTCCAGCCTGAGCAACAGAGAGACTCTGTCTCAGAAAAAAGAATGAATGAAAGAAAGAAAGAAAGAAAGAGAAAGAGGGAAAGAAAGAAAGACAGAAAGAGAGAAACAGAAAGAGAGAGAAAGAGAAAGAAAGAAAGAAGGAAGAAGAAGAGAAAAAGAGAGAAAGAAAGAAAGAAAGAAAGAATGAAAGATGAAAGAAAGAAAGAAAGAAAGAAAGAAAGAAAGAAAGAAAGAAAGAAAAAGAAAGAAAGAAAGACGAGAGTAAAGAAGCCAGTATGTTCATGTATATTTTGTCTTAACATAAAGCTAGAAGGAATATTTAAGTGAAAATTGCAAAAGTAAGACAATCTTAAAAAAAGTATCAACAAAATAATTATAGAGTGGATGCATGGGCAGATATAGCAACAACAACAATAATAATAAAGATAATTGGTGATAAGGGCAAGAGGCCAAATCTATTTCCTAAAAATGAAAAGCAATGTTCATAATAAAAGCTTGGAAAGAATAATATCAAGCAAAACCATATTTCATTTTAATGTGTAAAGTACTTTCTCATCTATGATCTACTGGGCTAATCTCATGCAGTGAATGTTCCTGCTCTCCATTTTAACAAAATAATTAAAACTGAGGTTCAGAAAGACTAAGAGGCTTGTCCTTGGTCGTGTCAAGGCAAAGCCAGGGTTATATATCAGACTGGTCTGGACACTACTTAGAAAAAAGAAAAATCTCCGCACCTGATTCTGGGAGAATCATTCTAGGAAGAGTACGGTTCAGGCCAGATTCTTGTCCCAGCACCTTCTATCCTGAAGACACACCCCAAAGGTAGTTGGGATCATCCCCTTGGGCAGCAAGGGGCACGTTCACCCAGATCCCCAACTAAAATGTCTCTGCCTCATGAGTTTAAATGATTAGCTGCTTCCAACCTAGTCCCCTCTTCTCCACCCATCCCTTCCTCCCCGACTCTGGGGCGCTGACACTCCACTGGAGTGGCAACTCTTTTGAGGACGCTAAAAATTGCTTTATTTTTCACCACTAATTTGCCAACAAGCTCAGTCGTCCATCCAGTTGGCCCGAAATGAAATTCTATAATTATACAAAAGCCTGGGTCAGCGACCTTCTGATTGCAATATCTTGTCTCTTTTGTCCCTTCCTTCCACCACCTCACCCATGGGACGAAATTGCTTCGGCTCCTCCGGCAGCCTCCGGAATGAGGTGGTATTGGAAACTAGTGAGGCGTGGCCCTGCGGAGGTGTTCATAGCTTTGCAATAATTTACCCATTTTCATTTGTTTGATTTCATTAACACCTGGGTCTCAGGGGAGAGCCCAGTTGGGAAGGAGGGAAAAAACAAGTGATTTCAGTTGAAATCGAGTGGTTGTCACTGCCTTGTCTTGCAATACCAAGGGAGTGTGGAATGCCAAGGGTGTAGTGGGGTCTGAGAAGGGTGATGAAGGAGGCCTCTCCATACAGGCAGCTTCTGCTAAAAAGTCTTGCCTTTCACAATCCTCGGTCCTCAAGGGTCCCGTCTCTCAAACTCACCCCGTTGACACAAGGGTATGCCCTACACCAGTGTCCCTTTCTCAACAAGCCAGCCTTACTGACCCATTGGGCCGAGGTTACCAGGGTGGCTGCATTCAGACAGCATGGCTTAGTGTAAGGGCATGGATGCCCATAACTAGGATCCAATCTGACTCCACCTCCTGCTTGCCTGGTGGCCTCGAACATGGAGCTTCAACTCCAGGAGCCTCAGTTTCTCTCATAAATAAAGTAGAGATGACAGCACCTACCTCATAAAGTTGCTGCAAGAATTAGCTGGGATAATGAATGGGGAAGAGTCCTGAATGCTGTGTCTGACACATTGTGAGTGCTCAGTGGAGAAAGAACAATAGTAGTAGTTGCCATCTTTATGATTTTCTCTTCTTTTTCATCTTTGCTATCACCATCATCATCATTATCATCATCATCATCACCATCATCAATCATCACTCCCCACCTGGCCATCTCAGCCTCCACAGGCTCTCAGCAGACAGAACCCAGTCTCAGAGGGAAGGCTGAAATGCTCACTGGCAGTGAGCAAAGTCCCCGGGCCCAGCTTCCTCCAGAGAGTGACTTTGATCCAGTATAAGTCACACTACCGACCGGCATGGCACACCCTTGCTCAAAGGCATAAGAATTCTGGTGACTTTGTGATGTCCAAGTGATGGAGAAGGACACTCCATTGGCTAATGGCATCTGATGGTGAGACAGCCCCTTGTGGCCAGTCTGGATCTGTTTATTCTCCCCGTTCCCTAGAGCATCCCAGCCTTCCCCAGGGCTGGGAAGCAAAAGCCATTGCCATTTTAGCCCATGGAAATAGCAGACAGTTGGAAACATCACTTTGGGGTGCAAGGGTCTTCCAGAGGTCCCTTGAATCAGCAACAAGGGGCCTTAGAGTCTGCTTCCATCCTCACAAGAGGTTGATCTGCCTGTAAAGGCAAGTCCTTCTATTGCCAGTAACAAGAATGTGCTGATGACAACAGCTGGCATTTATTGAGCACTTACTGTGTGCAATGTTCTAGGCACTGTCCATGTGTTAACTCACTTCACCCTTATGAGTGACTGCCGTGTTTGTCCCCATTCTATTGCTGAGAAAGCTCAGGCAACAGGAAGTTAAGGCCCTTGGTCTGACAACCAAGAGTGGTCGAGCAAAGACTCAATCTGGTCTGCCTGACCCTAAAGTCCACGTCTTCCAGCTTTTGGACAGCTCCGGCCATTACAAAATCCTTCAGTAATTGGAATTAAAATCTTCTTCCTGGAACTTGTGCCCCTTGGTCATGGTTCTGCATTTAGGATTCTCTCTGCAGAACTCAACCCCCTCCAGTGAGACAGCCATGTCCAGGGATGCCTTCAGCTCCCAGTGCCCCCACCCAGCTCCTCAACTCCAGACTGCAAATGCCATTAACCGTAGCTCACGGGCCATGAGGTAAAGAGCTCCCTTGCCCAGCCATTCTCCTCTGGACCACCCTTTAAACAGAAGCCTCAGAACAAGCTCTGATGGCAGCAAAGGGAGGGGAACATCATCTCTACCCTTCCAGATGCCCAGCCTCTCATCGGGAATTCTTGACTACACAGTTCTGAAATTTCCCCATGCTCCAGAATCCTCTAGGTCACTGGGCACACGTGCAGATTTCTGGGCTCCACACGCAGACATTTAGCATTAGAAGGATCTGGTGAAGCCCCTAAACCTGCATATGTTAAAAATAAAACAAACAAACAAACAAACACCACAGGGAATTCCTAAGTAGAGAGGGTGCGAGTGGGGAATGGGGGAGGTGCACCTTAATTATGCCTTGAGAAACCCCGCCTGAGGCCTCAGCACCTCCTTGTCCAGCCATCCGCACGAGAGGGTCAACTCAAGTGCCTGAGTGTCCTCTCTGCACCCTGAGAGGCCGATATCCGCAGCCATGCCCTGACTCCAGCCTCCCGCACGGCAGCTGAGGTCCCCCACCCGGGACCATCACAAGCCCATTAGAAAGCCCCAGGCTCTGAATGCAGTCAGATTTCTACAGCAAAACCACATTCCTTCGGCCTAAGATTCCTTCTTTCTGTTTCTCTAAAGTAATAACTGGTCTCAGCCAGCGCCAGAGAAAGGCAGTCTCCCAATAGCTGAAAACATCTGAAACTGGTGATCAGCAGCTTCCTGGTAAGACCCAGGAGTTGGGCAAGTGGACTCAAGCATGCGTGCTAAGAGGCAAAATGGCAGCGTTTACTTGGTATATGACCTTCCAGGGATATTTGACTGGTAAAGGAAGAACGCCTCAAGTGAGCACACACACAACTTCAGTAAACACACTGCGCATGCTCCCATCCCAAGCGCTGGTAGGCTGCTGTGCATGCAGACAGCCCACCCCAAGGGAAGACAGGGGAGAAGCGACGCCCGACCCCGTAAGTAGGCTCACATATAAGACCCCAAGTCAAAGGTCAAACAGGGCACTTATCTTTCAAGTTGTCCATGGGCCCTCTTCCAAGTGTGCTTGTCTTCATTCTGTTCCTACTCTAAAGCTTTTTAATAAACTTTCATTCCTGCTCTAAAAACTTGCCTCGGTCTTTCCATCTGTCTTATGCCACTCGGTGGGATTGTTTCTTCTGAGGAGGCAAGAATTGAGGTTCTGCAGACCCGTAGGGATTCGCCGCGGGTAGCACTAACATCTCTCCATAGTTGGCTCCTTCTCCCCACCACCTCCCCCAGGGAGGTCTTCCCTGACCACCCTATCTGCAGTTAGCCCCTTCCAGACCCTCTCTGTCATATAATTCTGCTGGATTTTTCTCCATTGCATGGAAATGTCTTAGGCACACATGAAGCCTGTGTCTCTTTCTCTGCCTCAGTTTCCACATCTGTAAAATAGGGAAAATGCTACCTGCTGGGCTGCTGGGATAATGAAATGAGTTAATACAGGTACAGCACTCAGAACAGTGCCTGGCACACAGTAAGCACCATGAAAGTGGTGGCTTTATTCTTTATATTAATATCATTGCTCTCAGTCTCTGGAGCAGCACCTCATACACAGTAGGCGCCCAATACGCATGTTTGAATAAATATACGAATGGATGGCTGAGCCACCATGCAGAGAACCTGAAAAGTCCCACCCCGCCTGCTGCTGAAGACCCAGGCCACCCCCTTCTCATGGGCTGTAATTACCCAATAACAAGAAACCCAGCCCCTGGGGCTTCACGCACAGCACATTTTCCAAAGATGAAAAGCTCATTCGTTAATAACTACATAGCAATATCTAAAATTTTGGTTGCATTGTGAGGCCGGGTGGCTTCCCCATTCACCAATAATGACAGACCACTTAAAAAATAAATAACACATATAATTTAAGCAACTAAAACAAATGGCAGTGTTGGCTTTCCCTGGGAAAATATTTTCACTATTTCCTCTAGGCGTCCCCATGGGTGCCCTTGCCTCGGCCTCCCCTGCTGAGATGCTTTCTCAGCAGGTGGCCTGAGAGTGGAGCATGCAGAGCAGTGGCAGAAAGGAGGCCTCACCCACAGCCTCCCAGAGTTCTTTCCCAGAGAAGCCTGGGCTTGTGCTCTCCAGAGGAGGGAAGGGGGAAAACTGCCTTCTCCCTCCACACTCATATTCACTACCTTTCCCCACACTCTTTCCCCTGTGGGGAGAGTTTGTAACCTCAAATCCCTATAGGGCAGACAGGCAATGTACATGAGCAAAGCAGGTGGATGTATGAGGCAATAGGGACGGGTGGGACTTGTGGCAAATTGAAGAGGAGACACCCCTCCCATAGGGAACAAGCCTCACCAGTGGTTGCTATGCAGGAATGCAGGCTCAGTTTTGCAAAATCTCCTGACATTTCAAAATAAGCCATCAATTTGAATTTAAAATGTCAGTCCCTTTAACAACCTCACGTGTCCCTCATTCTGGGTCCTGCTGCCTCTAATTTCATCTCTGACTTCTCTACCTTTCACTCACCCCGCTAAGGCCACACTGGCTTCTTTACTGTTCTTGGACCAAGACGGGCACATTTCCACCCCAGGACATTTGCACTGAATATTCCCTCTGCCTAGAACATTCTTCTCCCAGATAAACTCATAGGTCAGGAGGCCAGTATGGCTGGAATGCAGTAGGTGAGGAGAAATATAGCAGGAAAGAAGTCGGGGTGGAGCCCGGAACAGCCAGATTATAGGTGAGTGGTGGGGAGGTTATAAATTTGTAGGCCTGTTTTTGGTCATCACAAAGATTGGGGGTATTAATGGCATTTAGTAGGTAGGGGCCCACATGCTAGACCCCTTGTGATGTGTGGACAGCTCCTCACACAAAGAATTATCCACCATATATCAAGGCAGGTAAAAAACCTAGATAGAATTTGGAGCCTGGAACCTAACTTGATTTCATATTTAACCCAAAGGAATGTGGGGTTATTTTTGGTTTTGTGTTCACGTTTTGCTCAATTTCATTAAACACTGAGCTTTCTGGGCTGCTGCTTGTGTGTGGATCAAGAGGAGGTTATGCTCTGTTTTTCTGGGGGCTTTATCAGGAGTTGATCACCTTCACGGGGACCCCATCAGTGAAAGCCATGCCCTTCATGGAGTTTGAATCATTGAGTGGGTGCCAAACTGTATTTGTTTTGCCCCATTCTTAGAAAGTCTACTTGCAGAGGGGGTTTTGACACCTTCGTTGTGTTCTTCAGAAGAGTTGGGCTGGAATATTTACATGCTGAGATAACTATTATTTTAATATAAATTAGTTTCCTTTTAATTCTCCTCTAGAATACAGTTAGGGCATTATGTGGCTTACATGGATTTATTTAAATTGTGTCTATTGATAGGTGATATTGCCTATGAATTTCATTTCAGCATAGTGTAATAAGGGGCATGTCAATGTATTTGTTATTTTAAAAGGAAGAAGAAAAGGAGACCAGGCCTGATAAGCCTGAGTTCCCAGATGTGGAATTTCGCAGGATACAGTCAGGGACTTGCCCTTTTCCTTGGCTAAGCCAGGAGCCCTGGCAGAAGATTCATCTGACCTGCACCTTTTAGATGCCACTCCAGGGGGCAAGCGTGAAGCAGCAGAAACTCCTTAGGAAACATTCAGCCGTCCAAGAGAAACGGGAACAGAGCAGAGGAGGTGGTGAGAGTGCCTCTGAGACTTGCTGAGGGGTTGGATGTGGAACTTGTGAGAAAGAGGACACAGGGATAACTCCACAGTGTGGTTCCGAGTTACCGTGGAAGTCGGAAAGGAAGTGGACAACTTCTGAGATCAGGAAATCTGAATCTTGATTTGGGTGCCTACCTGTGCCCAGCAAACAGAAAGAACCCAGTGGTAATGCCAGGGGCAAACCCCCATTCTGCCTCCCCCAGCCCATCCCGCCCCACCAATTGCCGTCACCAGCAGGTGGCGCTATGGAGCAAGCCTGAGACCCGGAGTCAGAAAACCTGGATCCGAGTTCTGGCTCCCGCAATGAGCAGAGGGGAGCAAAGTGGGTACTGCAGAGAAATGATCCCCTTGTCACCAACAGCACCGCTGTCCATCTTCCATGCCTCCTTGTGTCCCCACAGGCTAGCCTCAAGAATGGCAGGGACTCTCAGACCAACTCTCAGCTCGATTTTCAATTTATTATCTATACCCAGCTCCTTTCCAAAGATACTTGAGGTGTCTTTCAAAAACACACACAAAGGAGCGAAAAAGGAAGGGAAGACAATTAAGAAGAGGAAACAGATAAATAATTCTAGAAAAAACGGAGCTGTCATGACTGGGCACCATGGCAACAAACAAGACAAAATGGGAAGGCCAGCTGTTGCTGCATAACAAATCTCCCCAACATCTAGAAGCTGGAAACATCATTTGTCACTCCTCACAAATCTCAGGCTGGGCTGCACAGTTCTGCTTGTCTGAGCCAGGGTTGGCTGATCTTGGTTGGGCTCATGTGTGCATCTGGAGACCAATGGCAGGCCGCTGGGTGCTGGCTGCTCTGAGATGGCTTTAACTGGGACACCTTGGCTGGGTTCTACATGGCCTCTCATCCAGCAGCAGGCCAGTGCAGGCTTGTTCACATGGTGATAGCAGGGGTCCGGGAAAGCAGAAGCTGTCAGGCCCCTTGGAAAGCCTCTTCCTCTAGGCTTAGAACTGGCACACCAGCACTGCTGCTATGTTGCACTGGCTGAAGCAAGCCACAAGGCCAGACCAGATTTTAGGGGCAGGCAATGGACTTCACTTCTTATTGGGAAGAGTGAAGGTTATTGCCATTTTTGCAACTTACCACCATGATAAATTGTGGAGCTCTAATGATCAAAGAAGAATAAATATGGCAGTTTCTTGGAGCAAAATCGTCCCCCTTGACCAACTCAGAGAAACGTTCCCAAGGGCAGACACCACACTGGCCTCATTTTCTTCATAACAGTGATCATCCATTGAGTACTTACTGTATGCCAGACCCTAGGCGTCCTCTACATTCATGTGCTTCCAAGAGCACAGGAGGCACAGCACAGCTCTTCATCATGAGTTTAGCTGGTACACAGATAAACAGTTATGATGTCGTCTTCTTTGTTTTTTCTTATTGTTTTGCATTTGTGATAAGTGATATCAATTTTCCTCTAACGCTAATGATATAAAAATTTCCTTTTGAAATAGATCAGTTCAAGTCTTTTGACATGGATTCATTTAAGAATACATTAATTAAATAAATAACGAGGGCGGGTGTGGTGGCTTATGTCTGTAATCCCAACAGTTTGGGAGGCCAAGATGGGAGGATGGCTTGAGACCAGGAGTTTCAGACCAGCCTAGGCAACATAACAAGACCTCATCTCTACATAAATAAAGAAGTCAGCCAGGTGTGGTAGTGTGCACCTATAGTACTAGAGGCTAAGGTGAGAGGATCCCTTGAGCCCAGGAGTTTGAGGATGTAGTGAAGTATGGATAACACCTCTGCACTCCAGCCTGGGAAACAGAATGAGACCCTCCACCTCTAAAAATAAAATAAACGTAAGGGTACAGGTGGCATGTGGTCATAGCAAAACTCATGAGGCCGCAGACCACACACTGAAATCTGGAAAACACACTGAATTATCTCTGTTCATCCCTGAGAGATACGTATTGTTTTTCGTTTTGCAAATAGGGAAACTGAGGACAGACGGGGCCCCCAGAGGCACAGACTCAGGATCGTGCCAGATGTGCAGCTCTGTCTGAAAAAGCCCTGAGTGAACGTTCCCAGGTGGCTTGTAATAGGAAGCTTGGCACATGGCAGAGGCCCATGGTGGCATCTGTCACCTAATGAGACCCCCGGGGCTTCCAGGGTGCCCCCACCACTGCTACTTCTGGGCTTCTGAGGATAATGAGGATGGCAGGCTGGAGCCCTCACAAGGCACACTTTCAGAATCTGCATCAAATGGAATTTGAATCGGAAAGTTCCCTGGAGACCCAAGGGAGGCATCAGGCTGAAATCTCCAGTAGAGGTAGGTGGCAGGCATGGCGCATGTTAGCTGAAATCACTCTGCACCTGAGAGGCCACACACACAGGGTGGCACTGAATAAATTAGGAGAAAATAGACCTGCTTCTCGGAAAGGGTAGTGGAAGGCCTCTGTGCTCCCAGTGCTGTTGTGAGTGCATTCTTTCCTCAGGTTCCAATGAAAGCATGTCCCGTGGGGCCCATCCTGAAGCCAATGGGCTGGGTCCAGCGAGGGGCAGAGGAGGTCAGGAGGGAGGTGAGAAAGCTAGCAGAGCACTTCCTTGCTGCACACTCCAAGCTCTGGGCCTCACAAGCATCCGAGCACTCGTTCAGGGTCCCTGTAAAACAGATCAACATTCTGAACTGAATTGTACCCCCCATACTTCATAGGTTGAAGTCCTAACCCTCAGGACCTCAGAAGGTGGCTGTATTTGGAGATAAGGCCTTTAAAGAAGTAATTCAGGTTAAATGAGGTCATTGGGGTGGGCCCTAATCCAATCTGACAAGCGTCCTTAGAAGAAAAGGAGATTAGGACACAGACACTCAGACAGAGGGATGACCATGTGAGGTCACAGTGAGAAGACAGCCATCTGCAAGCCTAGGAAAGAAGCCTCAGAGGAAACCACCCCTGTTGATTCCTCCATCTCAGACTTCCAGCCTCCAGGACTCTGAGAACACGCATTTCTGTCCTAAGCCACCCAGGCTGTGGCATTTTGTTGTGGCAGCCCCTGCAGACCAACAACAAGCAGTGAGCGCTCTTGGCGGCTGCTATGGTGTTTACATCACTTAGAAGTTCTTCTTGGTGTCTAGATCTTTCTCTCCTTCTCTTCTTTCTACATGCCCTAGCTGGGGGATCAAAGAAAACCCGTATTTCATGGGGCATTCATGCCAGAGCATGCTCCAAGCAGGAAGTGCCCTGTGAATATTTCCAAAGTGAAGGAGTACCCAGGGAGAGAGCTGGGGGTGCTGGGTGGGGCCAAGAGTAGGGTGGGAAGGTGATTTCTGCCTGAGGAGCAGGACACACAGCAGACCAGAGCCTTCCTCTACTCGTGCATTCACTTACTCATGTGTTCATTCACTTATTCATGTGTTCATTCATTCACTTGATGGATTAGCCCTGATCCCACCTTCAGGGAATTAGGGGAAGGCTGCTGTGTTCACCCTCCCCAGCCCACCCAGTGGGGTGTGGCTCTGTAGGCAAGGAGTGAAGCCAGAGGGTCAATAGCCTGGCTTTGAAGTGTGAACCTGCCTTTATAGGTTGTGTGGCACTGGTGAACCCCGAAACATCTGGAGCCCTAGTTTCCTCACCTGCCAGCTGAGAATAATAATCAAATCTACCTTGTAGAGACTTTTGAGGACTAAATGAGATGACACAAGTAACCTGCTCAGAACAGAATGTGGCACATGGCCAGTACTCAAAAGTCAAGGTCACAGTTTATTGCTATTAATATTACTCCCATTCCCTGTCCTGAGAGATCCCAGCCTGTGCCCGATCTTCATATGGTCTCATGCTCACTTCATCCCCCAGGGCCCTTGCTCAAGCTGTTTCCAACACTCCACTGCACCCCATTGCACCCCCAGTCCTCCTTGCCTGAGGCCAGCCTACTTCTCACCTCCTCCAGGATCACCACCTCCCATGCAGCCATGCTCCAACCTTCTGCATCTGCAGTGCTGCCACTTAGCACTACTTGGGGTCCTCATCTCTACCCGGCACTGGGATGCTTTCTGGTCAGAACCTAAGCCCTCCGCTTTCTCATACCCTCCTCCAGCCTTACCTAGGTGCACTTCCTGGCTGTTCCATGGAATTTGTCCCAGAAATCAGCTCCAAACTTCATTCTCTAAAGCAGTGGCTCCCAACTGGGGCTGCTTTTGCCCCCTCGTCCCTGACTGAGGGGGCATTTGGCAACGTCTGGAGACGTTTTTGGTTGTTACAGAGTGGGGGTGGCAGGGGTGCTACTGTCATCTAGTGAGTAGAGGCCAAAGAGGCTGCTAACCTCCTACCATGAATAGGGTCTCCCACAGTAAACACCCACTCAGAATGTTCATAGTGCCCCAAGGTAGAGAAGCCCTGCTCTCAGGAGGCACCTGCTCTCCTTCAG
The DNA here is from genome assembly GCF_024542745.1 of Macaca thibetana thibetana. Lineage (NCBI taxonomy): Eukaryota > Metazoa > Chordata > Mammalia > Primates > Cercopithecidae > Macaca > Macaca thibetana. The sequence goes on from NC_065597.1 coordinate 41,139,117, forward strand.
AAAGGGTGAGCCCTGGGGTTCCGGGTAATTCGATTCTCAGGACAACGCACATCCTGGCTGGGAGGGCCTCTACGCGCGGCAGCCTCCAGCACCTGGAGCTGTCTGCCCCTGACGCGGAGCCCTCCCTCGCCCGCCCCTTGTCACAGCATCCGCGGATCCCTGAGGATTTGTATGAAGCAATTGACCTGTGACTAAGGCCAGCTGAGCTCGCCTTGTTCCCGCAGGGCGGGGACAATACCCCCATTAATTGGGAGGCAAGGTCCCGGCACAGCAGCGCAGAGCATAGATTGGGGAGGGGCGTGGAGGGGGGCGGGGAGAAAAAGGGCAGCTCCAGAGCCGTCCTAGGTGGGGGGCGGGAGTCCTTAGTACTAATGGTTATAATTAGCACAACATGAATATCAGCATCTCCTCCTAGATGCCTAGTACATGAGGGCTCCTGCTTATTTACATCCCTGATAAGATGCCTCCACCTGCCAATCTCAGGGGTATAGCCCTTGTTCCCACTTAATATAAGAGGAAACTGACAGAAATCCCAGACGATTTACCCAAGGTCACCCAGCTGGTAGATGGAGAAGTAGAGGCAGGAACTCGGATTATCTGAATTATGGTTTGTATTAAGCACTCATTCTGTGCCAGGCGCAGTGAAAGTACCAGATGGGGAGTTTGTAAACTGGGCAAAGGAGGGTCCCGGAACCTCAGAACCTGATGAAACCCTGGCCCGTCTACTCTGAGCTTCAGCCCCACCCACAGTGCAGAAGAGGCCCCTTTCTACCACCAGGCTCCACCCCCAGAGCCATTGATTGGACTGTGCAGAAGGGGTGGGGCCCTCCAAGCCGAGATAAGCCAATCAGAACCTCTCTTCAAGGAACTGGAAATTAGAACAGTGTTTGGGCCAGATAGATGGTGGTGGGCGGGGGAGGAAAGGTTTTGAGGGAGCAGCACCCTTGCCTGATGGGTGCCCAAAGCTAGGGGCAGGTGGAGGTGAGAAAAGGACAAGCTCTGCAAACGTTGCAGAAGCGTTCTGTCTGTGGAGAAGGCATGGGACTTTCACGTGGAGAGCAGCTTACTCCTGCTGAGAACTTTGGGGAGAGAGAGGGGAGCAACCATCTCAGACCTGAGCGGCTAAGGAGCTGGGTCCCCCTCTGTCACACTGTGCAGATCTGCTGGACTTTGCAGTAAGCAGCTTTCAGGTCTAAAGGTGAGTGCCCAGGGGATATGGGCGGGGCACTGATGGGGTGAGCTACACCAGATTTTTAGCCAGATCATTGGGAAAATGCTCATGCCATCTTCTGAGACACAACTTCCTGCTCAATTCCCTCCTAGGGCTTCCCAACACGTTTAGAATAAAATACCAGGAGATTATCCTGGTCTAGAAGGCCTTACAGGATCAGGCTCCAACTTTTGCACCAACCTAACACGCAACTGTTCCTCTCTACATTCAAGCCTCTGCTCGAATGTCGCGTGATTAGTGAGTTCTTCACTGTATATCCTCCTTACGGTAGACCCCTCCTCTCATCTCTCTTCCTGTCCACCTCATCCTGCTATCTTGCTATATATCCTGCTATAATTGATAATATATATTTACTTGCTTATCTGATTTTGTTTGGCCTGTGCCTGGCATATGCTAGTTAATAAATACAGTATTGGTTAGGGAGGGAGCGAAGGTTCAGCTGCCTGGATTTAAATCTTGGCTCTGCCACGTATCAGCTGAATGACCTTGGAAGTCTTCACTCTCTGTGTCTCAGCTTCCTCGTCTGTAGGACAGGAATAAATAAGAAAGCAATGATAATAATATCTATCTCATGGCATTGTTGTGAGAATCAGGTGAAATCATGTATGTACAATGCCTGGCACATATTCGAGTGTTTAACAAATGCTAACTGTGTTTATCCTTGGACCCCAATTACCCCATCTGTGAAATGGGGTTCTTGTAAGAATTAAATGAAATAATGAATGTAAAGTGCTTTGCATGTAGTGCACCCTCTATAAAAATTTGTGGTTATTTTTCATTAATACACACACACACACACACACTCTGTCCATAAAGGCTATCCATTTATGCCTTCCCCAAGCAGAGTTCCTGAATTAGCATGGATCTAAGTAAAACCTTGAAATCAATGGTGAAGGAGGACAGCTCCAGCTTAGCAACTTCCACACTCATTGCGTCTGAGCTGATGCCAACACAGCTTTCCCTTCTTGTGCACTCTGGGAGCTTCCTGGGAGCTCCCTTTCTGGGAGCTTTCCCTTCCTGTGCACTCTGCAGCTCTTACTCTCCAATAGGCAGCCTGGCGTCCCTACAAAACGGTCCCACACAAGCATCGGAACCCCGGCTGCTCCCCCTCCAGAGCCCAGACCACCAGGCTGAGCAGCAACCGCGCCTCTGTGCAATGTTGCTCCTTATTAGGCATCATTAGGTACACAGTAATTATAATAATTATGTGCACTGCTTAGGCGACCATCCTCAGTAACAACCACTGCTATTCAGAAGTCATAATTGCTGCATCGAGACTTAAAATGAAGGCTAATTAGATGTCAGTTGCTACCCCCTCAACTCACAGCCTCCTACATAATCTCTATATCCAAAATGCCCCATGACCACCAGCTATCCTTGATTAATCTGCAGACCCCAAAACAAACAATTTGGTCCACAGGAGAGCGTGGATATGCCAGCGGGATTAAGAGGGAACATGTGGATGCTTGGAGGGTACTTGCAGGGTGTTGCATCATTTCAAAAGAAAAGAATTTGGGATCAGAGGTGGCTGAAAAACTCAGGCTGAGAGTCAAGAGATGGGGTCTAAGTTCTGGTTCTGTCAGGGTCTTGATGTGGTGTTGAACAGATCACCTTTTTCTCCATCTGCAAAGTTGGAGGAATGGACCAAGGGATGCGCTGCAGGGGCCACTTTGTAAAGTATCAAGTGATACTTTATAAGGCAGCAATAAACAAAACAGATGCAAGCAGAGCCTTTGATTAAGGCAAAACAAGAAGTCTGGTGACTCCCTGTCCTTATCTATCTGCCAGCACCCTCTGAAATAACTCTGCAAAACCTTGGGTTTCCTAGGAGACAGATTGGAAACTGCTGGTGCCTGTGCTCTCTGAAGCACTGGTTCTCAAAGTTAGCCCCACATTGGAATCACCTGGGCAGATTTTAAAACGGCTGATGACCAGGTTTCACTCCAGAAGTTGTTTTCTTTGGTCTGGGCTGTGACCTGGTCATCAGGGTTTTTTAAATTCTTCCTGATGATCCAAAAACGCAGCCAGGCTTGAGAAGCCCTGCTCTACATGCCCTGACACCTGAACATTGAAAGTATTTACGATTCTGCTCGGCCTAGTACAAGGCTTCCCCTCTCTGGGCCTCAGTTTCCCCATTTTCTAAAATGAAAGCATATACACAGTGGCCTCTAAGGACCTCTGGTTTTAAGTTTCCTTCAAACTGGGATTAATCTAGAGCTTGGCACCCTGAGAGTGCTGAAGTGTGAGGGAAGCCAAGGCAGTTTGGGTCCACTTTTCTCTTCCAAATAATATTTGTGTCTACTCCTATATGTGCAGGCCTGTCCTCAATGCTGCAGAATAAAAATCACAAGAAGTCAGCTAAACGCTCTTTGCCCTAAGGAACTAACAGGGAATTGTATGTTGGAAATGAAAGGATTAAATAGCAACACACACACGCACACGTGCGCACACACACACACGGGCTCATCAAAGCCACCTACAGAAATGCTTTAAGGACTGGAGACAATACACAGAAGTTGTTATCAAGGTTCCTGGCCCACGAAAAATTCCCAGTAAATGACAATTTTTGTTATCGTTGTACACAAATCCAGCATTCTCTTGGGTATGCTGGGTAAAACACTGTCTTCTGTATTCTGTAATAGCAGCACAAATGAACTAAGACACCTTCCTAGCCTATAAATGCCCCAGAAAGCTTCTAATGCTGTTCAGCACAAGGGTACAAATGAGCTTCTCTTACCATGAAGCCTCATCTTTCAAATGCTGCCACTACTTGCATGAGCTACAGACAAGCTCTGCAGGGCCAGGAAGAAAAATAGCAGATAATTCCTAGACAGCACCTACTATGTGCTAGACCCTGTTCTAAGCATCACATATGTATTATCTCATTTAGCTTTCAGTATGACCCCATCAGTTGGGTACTACTATTATCCTCATTTTGCAAGTGATTAAACTGAGTCATGGGGAAATTAGGCAAGTTGTCCTGTTCACATAGCTGGAAAGTGGTAGGAAGCACATTGTAGAAGACTTTTCCCTTTCCCAAGTTCTTCCCTTGGGCATTTCACCAGCCTGAATGACTCCAGGTTTTCAAGGCAGGGCATTAGAGTATGGGGGGTATGTGTTAATATGGGACCCTGAAGTTTCTGTTGGGACACACTCCCTGAAGATCCTTGACCAATAGATGTGCTATGGATATACACAGTGAGCCTCTGCAAGCCTAGTTGAGAGCTGCTGCTGAAGGCTGAGAGCTGAATGGTGATATCAGAGGCTACAAAGTGTAGGGGGTTCTGGCCTAGCCAGAATGAAGAAACCCTCGCTGAACACCTCAGTCATTCAGCTGAGCAATCAGAAAGTCTATGCATAAAAGGTAAGGACCACATCCTAGAGTAAGAACGGTGTCCTAACACTAAGGACAAAACCTAAATCGATGTACTCTAACAAAAAATAAAATGCAGCTCAATAAAATCAAGACACTCTACCAGTAAATTAACTGCCTTCCATAACAAAATCAACACCATTTAAAGGATAACAACAAAATTCAGAATATCCAGAACACAATAAAAATTACTACACATGCAAAAAAGTAGGCAAAAGTGACCCAAAATCAACCAAAAAAAAGACAACCTTGAGAGGTTCAGAAGTTGGAATTAACATCCAAGGACTTGAAAACAGCTATTATAAATATGTTTAACAATTTAAACGAAAACATGGACATGATGAATGACAAATAAGGACTCAAATACAAACTGCAAAAGAACCAAATGAAATTCTAGAACTAAGAAACATAATATAATGAAATGAAATATTCAGTAAAATTAGTGAATATTTAGAATCATATTAGATATTGTAGAAAAAGTCAATGAACTTGAGGCTAGATCAGTGAAAATATCCAATTTGAAGAACAGAAAGAAAACACTTAAAAAATTAACAGAGACTTATCAACTGGGATAATATTAAGTAGTTTACTGAATAGTTAGACACATGCTATTGGAGTCCCAGAGTGATGAGAAAGAATAGGACAGGAAAAATGGTTGAAGGATTATTTCCCAAATTTCATGAAAAGCATCTGCTGAAAGATCCAAGAACTCAGCAGACCCCAAGAGTAAATACAATGAATATTTTTAGAGGACATATTTTAAGATGGTGAATAAAAAAAAATAATATATATGTGTATATATATATATTCAGAATTGTATATCTAGCAAAAATATTGCTCTAAATAAGGTTGAAATAGACATTTTCAGATAAACAAAAGCTGAGAGAATTCATTGTCAACAGACTTGCAACACACACACACACACACAAACACACACACAAATGCTTTTAAACATAATTTAGGCTTGGGGATAATTAAATCAGATGGAAATTCAGTTCTTGAGGAAAAAATAAAGAGCACTGGAAATAGTAAATAAGTGGCCAAGCATAAATGATTATCTTTTCCTCTCTTTAGTTTTGTAACAGACAACTGACTATTTAAAACAAAAATAATAGCATTGTTTTGTGGAATTACAACATATGTAGAAATAGTATATATGAAAACAGCAGGAAGAACATGAAAGATAAATGGAATTGTAGTTTTATAGGGTTTCACTTAAATTTAAAGTGAATCATAGTTAAAATTTCACTTAAACCTTAAGTGAATTTATAGAGTATTAATTCTAATAGGCTATGATGAGTAGGATAGCTAAAAATAGAGAGCTAAAAAGAGAATAAACAAAATAAAATAAAATAGAATATAAAAGTGTGCTGTATGCCCAAAATGAAGCAGAAAGGGAAGACAGAAGGAAAAAATTAGTGAAATAGAAAACAAATATAAGATAATAGGTTTAAACCCAGTCATAGCAATAATTACTTTAAGTGTAAATGCTTTAAACACTGCAATTAAAAGACAGCTGTTGTCACTCTGAATCAGACAAACAAGACCAACTCTATTCCTACAAAAGAAATATTTTAAATATTAATACAACAATTAAAAGGAAAGGGAAAAGATATATGCTATGTAAACAATAAACATAAGAAAGCTGATTTATCAGAAAAAGCTATATTATCAGAAAAAAAGACTTTAAGACAGAGTATTTCTAAAAATAAGTGAGCACATTTCATAATTATAAAAGGAGAATTCATTAGAAAGGCATGACAATTGTAAATGCCTAAAAGCCTAAAAATAAATTTTAAAATACATGAAACAAAAGCTGACATAACTAGGAAAAAATAGTTAAATCCACAATCATAGTAACTTATTATAAAACCCCTATCATACTAGTTAGACAAAATATAAGAATATGTGAAAAATAATATCAACCAATTTGATTTACTAGAAATTTATGAAAGTATTACACCCAATAACTGCATAATAAACATGCTTTGTGAGTGCACATGACACAGTTACCAAAATAGACTATATGTTTGACCAGAAAATAAATCCAATCAATTTCAAATGATTGAAATTTTACAGAGTATAATCTGTGACAACAATGAAATTAATCTAGCAATCAATAACAAAATTTAATAATCCCCAAATATTTGGAAATTGTACAACACACTTCTGAATAACGCATGAATCAAAGAAGAAATCACAGGAATGAAAATAAGGGCATTGTTACTGACCTTACTGGGAAATAAAGGAATTTAAAATAGATTAAGTAAACAATTATATGCCAAACATGTAACCCAGATTAAATGGACAAATTCCTAGAAGCATACAAATTACCTAAACTGACTCAAGAAGAAATAGAAATCTCAACAGACCTATAACAAGTAAAGAGATGAAATCAGTTAATCAAAATCTCCCAAGAAAGAAAAGCCTAGAACCAGACATATGCACTGGTAAATTCTAGCAAACATTAAAGGAAGAATCAATACCAGTCCTTCTCAAATTCTTCCAGAAATTTGAAAAGGAGGAAACACTTCTTACTTATTCTGTGAGGTCAGCATTTCCCTGACACCTGATCCAGATGAAAATATCACAACAAAAAGAAAGCTCCAGGTAATATACCTTATGAATGTATATGTAAATCCAACAGTATATTTGGATTTAGACCAAGTGATATTTATTCCTGGAATGAAAGAATGGCTCAATATATGAAAATCAATGTAATATATCACATCAACAGAATGCAGGGGGAAAAAAACCCCACACAGTCTTCTCAACTTATACAGAAAAAGTATTTGACACAATCCAACATCCTTTCATAATACAACTAGGAAAAGAAGAGAAGTTTTTCAATCTGTTAAGGGGCATCTATGAAAAACCCACAGCTTATATCATAGTCAAAGGTGAAAAATTAATAGCTGTCCCCCTAAGATCAAGAAGAAGAAAAAGATTCTTGCTTTCATCACTTATATTCAAAATTGAAATAGTTTTAGCCAGAGCAATTAGGCAAGAAAAAGAAATGAAGTCACCAAAATTGGAAAGGAGTAAAACTAACTCTGTTCACAAATGGCATGATCTTATGTATAGAAAACTCGAAAGAATCTACAAAAATAATCAAGTGAAGCTAATAAATTCAGCAAAGTTGTAGTATACGAGATCAACACACAAAAATACGTGGTATTTCTATACACTAGCAATGAATAATCTGTAAAGTTAAGAAACAATTACGGCAGGGCACAGTGGCTCATGCCTGTAATCCCAGCACTTTGGGAGGCCAAGGTGGGTGGATCACAAGGTCAGGAGATGGAGACCATCCTGGCTAATACAGTGAAACCTGTCTCTACTAAAAATACAAAAAAATTAGTCAGGCGTGGTGGCACGCACCTGTAGTCCCAGCTACTCGGGAGACAGAGGCAGAGGAATCGCTTGAACCCGGGAGGCAGAGATTGCAGTGAGCTGAGATTGCACCACTGCACCCCAGCCTGGGCAACAGTGTGAGACTGCGTCTCAAAAAAAAAAAAAGAAGAAAAAAGAAACAATTCCATTTTTAATAGTGTGAAAAAGAATACCTAGTAATAAATTTAACCAAGGAGATGCAAGACTTAGACACTTAAAAACTGTAAAACATTGCTGAAAAATAAAAGAAGCCCTAAATAAATGAAAAAACACCTTGTGATTATAGATCAGAAGAGTTAAAATTGTTAAAATGTCAATATTACCCAAAGCAATCTACAGATTCAATGCAATCCCTATCAAAACCCCAATGGCCTTTTATGCAGAAAACGAAAAATCTGACTTAAAATTCATGTGGAATCGCAAGGAACCCCGAATAACCAGAAAATCTTGAAAAAGAATAATACATCTGGAAAACTCATGTTTCCTGTTTTCAAAACTCACCACAAAGCCATAGATCAAAATAGAGGGGTACTGCCATAGGATACATGTATAGATCAATAAAATAGAATTGAGAATGGTCTATAGTCAAAACATGAAAATAAAACCACTACATCTATGGTAAATTGTTTTGACAAGGGTGCCAACCAAGATCATTCGATGGGAAAAAGTATTATAGAGTTTTCAACAAGTATGCTGAATGACTATATATCTGCATGCAAAGGAATTCACTTGGACCCTTGCTTCACACGTTATACAAAAATTACCTCAAAATAGACCAAAGACCTAAATGTAAAGGCTAAAACAATAATACTCTTAGAAGAAAACGTGAGGCTAAGTCTTCATGACTCTGAATTTGGCAATGGCTTTTCAGATATAATACCGAAAACACAAGTAACAAAAGAAAAAAATGGATAAATTGGAATGAATCAAAATGAGAAACTTTTCTGCATCAAATAACACTATCAAGACAGCAATAAAAATCTAAAAAATGAAAGATAATATTTGCAAATACTATATCTGCTAAATCTGGTATCCAATATGTATTATCTTATAACTCAGCAAGCAAAAGACAATTCAATCAAAATGTGGGAAAACGACTTGAATAGTCATTTTCTTAGGAGGATATGGAAAATCCCAAGAAGCATATGAAATAGTGTTCAATGGCATTAATCATAAACAAAATGCAAATCAAAACTACAATGAGTTAACACTAGGTTGGCTATAATAAAACAAATGGAAAATAACAAGTTTTGGTGAGAATGTGGAGAATGTGAAGCCCTCATGCACTGCTGGTGGAAATGTAAAATGGTGCAGCCACTTTGGAAAGCAGTTTGGCAGTTCCTCAATAAGTTAAACATAGAATTACCATCTGACCCAGCAATTCCAGTCCTAGGTATATACCCAAGAGAACTGGAAATAGGTGTTCAAACAAAAGCTTGTACACAAATGTTCATAGTAACAATATTCACAATAGACAAAAGGTAAAAATACCCAAGTGTTCATCAGTTGATGAATAAATAAGCAAAAGATGGGATATTCATATAATGGGATATTATTCAGCCGTAAAAGGTAATATAGTTCTGGTACAAGCTACAACATTGATGCACGTTTTAAACATTATGATGCTAAGTGAGAGAGCCAGGCACAAAAGCAATATACTGTATAATTCATTTATATGAAATATCCAGGATAGAAAGACAGATCCATAGGTTCAGAAAACACATTACTGGTTGCTACGGGACAAAAGGCAGAAAAGGATGAGAAGTTGTTATACAGAATTTTCTCTGGGGTTGGTGAAAATATTCTGGAACTAGATCATGGTGATGGTTGCAAAACATCATGCAAATTGTAAGTGCCACTGAATTGTACACTTTAAGATAGTTAAAATGGTGAATTTTATGTTACATTTATTTTACCACAATAAAAAGATAAGATACCACAAAAAATCTAGATGCTGATATTATAATAAAAGAAAATTGCACAATATGTACAATCTCCCTCATATCCATAAGTTCAAATAATTAACAAAATATTAACAAATAGAATACAGCAATATATAAAAAGGATAATACATTATGTCAACAAAATGAAATGTATCTCTGCATGCAAGATTGATTTAATATTTGAAAGGCAAGCAATGTAATTTACCACATTAACAAAATAGAGGGAAAACTATATGATCATCTTAATAGATTCATAAAAATCATTTGACAAATTTAATACCCACTCAAAAGCTAGCAGGAAACTAGAAATAGAAGAAAACTTTCCTCTACGTAATAAAAGGAAACTCATACAAACAAACAAACCTACCATAAGCATCATACTTATGACAAAATGTTTAATACTTCCTCCCAGAGACCAAGAACAAGGCAAGTATGTCTCTTCTCTGTATTTCTATTCCATATGTATTGGAGATTTTTCTCAGTGCAATGGAAGTAAGAAAAAGAATTTATTTAGCGGGCCGGGCGCGGTGGCTCAAGCCTGTAATCCCAGCACTTTGGGAGGCCGAGACGGGCGGATCACGAGGTCAGGAGATCGAGACCATCCTGGCGAACACGGTGAAACCCCGTCTCTACTAAAAAATACAAAAAACTAGCCGGGCGAGGCAGCGGGCGCCTGTAGTCCTAGCTACTCGGGAGGCTGAGGCAGGAGAATGGCGTAAATCCGGGGGGCGGAGCTTGCAGTGAGCTGAGATCCGGCCACTGCACTCTAGCCCGGGCGACAGAGCCAGACTCCGTCTCAAAAAAAAAAAAAAAAAAAAAAAAAAAAAAGAATTTATTTAGCAACATCTTTCGTCTTAAAAGATCTTGTGTGCGTGTGTGTGTGTGGTGTGTGTGTGTGTGTGTGTGTGTCTGTTAGCCATATCACCATGAATGCGCCCTATCTCATCTGATCTTATGAACTTAAGCAGGGTCAGGCCTGATTAGTGCTTGGAAGGGAGACTTCAAGGGAATACCGGATGCTGTAGGCTTAAAAAAAATTTTTTTTTAAAGAAGAGGAAAACTAATTGAAAGTCATATATATCAAAAATAAATAGTTACATTTATTTCTAGATTACATTATTATTATGGACTAAATGTTTGTGTCTCCTCCTCAGGAGGAGGAGGCTATGTTGAAGCTTTAACATAGTATTAGGTGGGACTTTTGTGAGGTAATTAGATCTATGTGAGGTCAGGACGGTGAAGCCCTCATGATGGGATCAGTGCCCTGATAAGTAGTGCCACGACTTCTTAGAAGAAGAAACATCAGAGTGTCCTCTCTCCACCATGTGGAGATACTAAGAGAAGGTAGCCATTTGCAAGCCAGAAAGAGAGCCCTCACCAAGAACCAAATCTGGTGATACAGTTACCAGCCTCCAGAACTGAGAAATAAATGTCTAGTGGTTTTGTTTTTTTGTTTGTTTGTTTTGTTTTGTTTTTTGTTTTGAGACGGGGTTTTGCTCTGTTGTCCAGGCTGGAGTGCAGTGGCACAATCTTGGCTCACTGAAACTTCTGCCTGCCAGGTTCAAGCAATTCTCCCACTCAGCTTCCCAAGTAGCTGGAAGTACAGGGGTGCACTACCACGCCAGGCTAATTTTTGCATTTTTAGTAGAGACAGGGTTTCAACATGTTGACCAGGCTGGTCTTGAACTCCTGACATCAGGTGATCCACCCACCTTGGCCTCCCAAAGTGCTGGCATTGCAGGCATGAGCCATGGCGCCCAGCCAATGTTTGTTGTTTGAGCCACCCAGTTTATGGTATTTTGTTTTTAACAGCCTGAGCTGCCTTAGATAATGATTGTTTACATAGAAAAATCCTAAGCAATCTACCAAAAATACTATTCAAACTAAGAGGTGGATTGAGTAAGGTTACAGGAAACAAGGTTAATATACAAAACCAATTATATTTGTATATAATAGTAAATAAAATACTACAATTGTAAAATAAATTGAAAAATTATACCATTGCCATAATATATAAAACATAATATAATTAGGAATAAATGTAACAACATATGAACAAAACTCCACAACAAAAACTAAAAACCTTTGCTGTGGGGAATGAAATCAGGCCTAAATAAACAGATATACCATGTTCATAGATTGAAAGTTCAATGTTGTTAAGATGTCCATTGTCCCAAAATTAATATAAATATTCAAGACAATCTCAATCAAAATCCCAGAAAGTTTATTTTTGTATAAATGCACAAGTTGATTCCTAAATTTACATCAATATTCAAAGGAGCTTGAGTAGCCAAAACAATTTTGAGAGAGAAAAAAGGACAAAATTGAAGCATTCATATGATTTGATTTCAAGATTTCCTATAAAACCATAATAACCAAAATAGTATAGTAATGAAAACTATGACAAATCAATCAATAGAATAGAATAGAGAGCCCAGAAGAAGATTCAAACATATACAACCATTTGATTCTCAAGGAAGTCATCAAGGCAACTTAAAGAAAGAAGTTTTCGCAACAAATAGTGCTGAAACAACTGTATAAATGGATGGTAGAGAAGGAATTTTAACCCCTACCTCACACTACACACAAATTGAGCTAGATCATAGACTTAAATGTAAAAGCTAAAACTATGAAAATGTAGAAAAAAAGCATAGAAGACTATCTTCACTACCTGGGGAGTAGGCAAAAATTCATTAGACAAGATATAAACAACAATAACAATAGAGAAAAAATAATAACTTAGACTCCATCAACTTTTTAAAATGGTCATCAAAAGGCTTTGTTAATGATATTAATAGGCAAGCCATGGTCTGGGAGAAAATATTTGCAAAACAAATCCTTGATGAAGGGCTAAAAATCATGATAGATAAGGAATTTCTACAACTCAATAATAACAGATATAAATAATTCAATAAACAACAAGCACAAATTTGAAAAGGCACTTAATGAAGGAACATATGTAAATGGCATAGGATACACATACAAAAAAACTGCTCAATGTTATTGATCTTCAAGGAAATACAAATTATAACCACATGAGATACATCTACACACCCACCATAATAACTAAAATTAAAAACACTGACAACGCTAAATATTGGCAGAAATCTGGAGCAGCCAGAAGTCCCACACATTGATAGTGGGGTTATAAATTAGTACAACCACTCTAGGTAGGTGTCTGAAGTAAACATATACTTTGCCAATGACCAAGCAATTCTACTCCAAGGTAGTATTTACCCAAGGGAGATGAAAAGATACATGCCCCCAAAATACATGTACAAGAATGCTCATAGAAGTTTTAGTTATAATAGCCCCAAACTGGAAACCACCCCAATGTCCATTAATAAGTGAATTACAAATGGGATGCTCAGCAAGCAAAACTAATGAACTACTGATACATGCTAAATATGGATAGATTCAATAACATAATGTTGGGCAAACTAAGCCAGTCATAAAAGATTACACATGTATGATTGCATTTACAGTCATGCACTATATAATGATGTCTCAGTCAATGATACTGGTTTCATAAGATTATTTCATATTTTCACTGTACCTTTCCTATATTTATCTATGTTTGGATGCACAAATATCACTGTGTTACAATTGCCTATGGCGTTCAGTACAGTAACATGCACTACATGTTTGTAACCTAGAAACAATAGGCTATACCAGATAGCCTAGGTGTGTATGTAGCAGGCTATACCATCCAGGTTTGTGTAAGTACACTTTGTGATGTTCACACAATAACAAAATCACTTATCAATGTATTGCTCAGAGCAATTCTCCATTGTTAAATGATGGATGACTGTGCATGAAGTTCAAAAACAGGCAAAATAAATCTATGTTGATAAAAATGAGAACATTCATAGCCTATGGTGGGAGTAGAAGGCCTGAACTGGAAAAGGGCATTAGGGAACCCCCTACAGTGATGGAAATGTTATCAGTCACACACTTGTCAAAGCCCAAATTGTAGACTTCAGACGTGTGCACTCCAGTGTTTGACATTTTATCTCAGTATCTTAAAAGTATTTGTACACACACACACACACACATAATCACAAGTATAAGTTGCCTATACTTGCTGCTCTCTCTGTGGCTCTACTTGGCCCTACCCAGTTTCCAGACACATAGCATTTCCAAAGCGTTTCCATACATTTCACTGAGACTTCTAGGAAATAGGGAAAGGATTGTGAACTCCATTTCACAAATGAAGAAGATTAGTCACAAATTGTGACTAAATCAACATGTTACAGGGCAGATATCTCTTAGTTGATAAGAAGTAGTGTTACTTCCTGTAAAATGCTACTTATGTAGTATCACTATTACTACTACTACTAATAATAATAATAGCTAAATTATTTTGAGTAACTAAAATGTATTAGGTCTTGCATTATTTTATTCCATTCAGTGTCTATGCTAGAGCTCGTTCATACCAGTTTGCAAGGGTCAATAGTTCAATTTTCCAAAAACAAAAAAAAGTCAGTGGGTTGTTAAATACATCTACCATTAAAAATTAAATCATATCAATTTACAATCAAATAAATTATATTCAAAACAAAAGTTAGTAATTCTTAAAACTCACCACTTTCTAATTATTATCCTATGATCCGTGGTCTTGGGGTTATTTATATCTATTGTATCTTTATAGTGAAAATAGTATGTGCTTGTGTGCTCCTGTGCATCTCTTCCCCACTTCAGGGTTAGTGACATCGTGTTGTTTTAAACTGGCCATAGTAGAAGTCTTTACACCGTGGAAATCAGCAAACACCACAAAGCAGGGCTTGATTTATTGATTTATTGATGATCTGGACTTTAAGAAACTGATGAGAGCTGGGAGCAGTGGTCCACAACTATAATCCCACCACTTTGGGAGACTGAAGCAGGAGACCAGCCTGGGCAACATAACAAGACTCCAGCTCTTAAAAAATTTTTAAAAATTAGCCATATGGGGTGACACGTGTGTAGTTCTAGCTACTTGGAAGCCGAGGCAGGAGGATCGCTTGATCTCAGGAGTTCAAGGTGGCAGTGAGCTATGATCACACCACTGTACCCCAGCTTGGGGAACAGAGTAAGTCTGCGTCTCTGGGCAAAAAAAAAAAAAAAAAAAAAAAAAAAAAAGAAAATGATGTTAATCATCAATTCAACAAGAAGTCTCTTATGCCAATGACAAAAAATGAAATTTTTAATAGATATTTTAGTTGTTTCACTTATATCTTCCTCATTAAAAAAAAAACAAAATTACCAACAAATATTTATGTCAGAACTATACTCATTTGTCAATTGCAACTGTAGGTTGTCTATGAATAGGAGAGTTTGACAAAAATCAACAAAAGCATTCTTGGAGAATCAATTGGCCATATGGAATTTATCATAAAAAGAACTATATGCTTTATTATTTGTAAATTCGGTATTACATTCATTTATATCGGTAAGTTTTATAATTAACTTACATATATACATGCAACTTTTTTATCAAGCTGCTTGTTATACATTTACCAGCACATTATTGATGTAGCCACAACACAAACATATAATAACATATATCATTACAAATGTTCTGTGGAAAGGAAATGAAGAATCAGAAAAATTAATTAACTTGCTCAAGCTCAGAGCTGACTGTCTCCAAAGTCCAGACTTTTATTCACCACACAGTAAAAGTAGCTCCCCCAATACAACAACTCTCAGAGCCATGGCATTCCATTGCTAGAAGGGATCTCAGAATTCATCTTAGCCAGTGTCTCTCCCACTCCCATTTTATAGCCAGGAAAACTGAGTCTCTGAGAAGGGAGAGAGTCTCGCCCAAAGTCAATACCTGGTTGCTGGCAGAGCCAGGACACGTTCTTATCAGGAGCTTCGCCTCTGCCCTAATAGACACCCAGAGAGGATTTCAGTGGCCTCTTTCCCTCCCAGTCCATTAGCCCCAAGCACCCAGCAGGTCTGGCACAGAGGGGCACCCAAGAAATATTTACCCAACGAAGCCAGAGTGAATCTTACTGCACATACTCAGGTTAGAAAGGAAGATCAAAATATTTTCTCTGAATCAAATAAAATTTCTCTTCCAAGCCTCCATCCAGCAGGCCTGGCCAGAAAATCAGTCTGAACTATTCTTGGTTCACCTGAGAGACCAGGAGGATTCCTTGGGGCACAGCAAATGGGAAGGAGGGCACTGTAGTTGCCCCCTTGTCATGGTGGCCCAGTCCCTTCACCAAGATCCATTCTGGGTGTAGCAGTTTCAGTGAGCCACCATTCCCAGGCCATTGGGTTTCCCAGTCACCCTTCCGAGGCCAGGTAAGTGGATGTTCCCGAACACAAGGCCAGATGCTCACACACATGTTCACACACATCTGAACACTGACGTAGGCACATAGAGACACACACTGAGAACCTACTCACACCAACACAGACACACCACACCTCGACACACCACACAGACACCACACCAGTCATCCCAAAACACACACCTTATAAGACACACTGATGTGCCAGGCCTCATGCACAAACGTACTAACGTCTACACCGCACACTCACACACAATGACACGAGCACAGATATTTGCTGAGATTCCCACTGAAACAGATATGCACACTGGCAAAAACATACACACACACGCACTCAGGCCCTCATCAGAGACACACACTGTGACCCCCAGCCAGGAGAGTGACACACACACCGCATTCACAAGGACACACACACACTCCCACACAAGCAGACAGACCTGCCCAGACAGAAGCATGCCTGCATCGCGACAGCACAGACACACATCCAAGGTTAGGTTCACATTCTGACATACATAGCCTCACGAACAAATGCAGATGGTTTGCACACCCGGACACCAGCACACGCTGCACACAGGCTGAGAAACCGCATGGGTTCTCGCACACACGTGCACACATGCCCCACGCCTGCACCCACGGAGCCCGCAGGCGGCCCCGGGCCTGTGCTGTTCCCTGGTCCATGCTGCCACACAGTGGAGAGGCGGCATCCTCCCCGGCACCCTCTCCCACCCTCTCCCACCCCTGCTCGGGCAGTCATGTGAATGAAAAGACAAAAATATAGATGGAGTGGGGGAGGTGGGTAGTGAGGAAGGGAAGGGGCAGAAGATGAAATAATAATACTGCTGGGTTTGTTCATTTCGGTGATAATTAGCGGCGCATTCACGCCGCCTCACCGGCCGCTCCCGGCTGGTCCCGCGTGATGGATGCCTGGTGGTGCTGAATGCAAATTAGCATAATTTCATTACCGAGGGACCCGTGAAAAGGTTCAATTATAGAGCAATCTCATTAATACCAGGGCTTGTTAAACTAATAGAAAGAGACAGGCCCCGCAGCTCTGAGAGGTAGACATGTGCTCAGAATGCAATTAATGCTGAAACCCCAATACCTGGGCCACACCTCACACCCTAGGACCTGCCCCAGTGCCCTGCACACTTGGGCTCCCGAAGGAACAAGGTTTCTGGTCTCGGCAGCCTAGATCATGTCAGAAAAGCAGAGCATCCAGCTGGGTCAGCCTTGTCAATAATCCAGTTCACTGTTATGGATGGGGAAACTGAGGCCCACAGTGGCGAAGTGGCTTATCCAGGATGTGTGGTATAATAGAGGGAGCAGGGCAGTAAGGAGGACATTCTGGTGGGGGGAAAGTGATATTCATCCCTGCTTTAGTGCCTGGTTCCATGACACATCACCCGTCAGGAGCTGCTCAACTGTGACTCAGTTTCTCCATTATGACGGAATCCCCACTCAGCATTCCTTCATCTCCCCCTAAAGTTTCTCAAGGCAAATGCACCCGCCTCAGCCCTTTCAGACCAGCCTGACTCAGCCACTGTCACCCCAGCTTCTTGAGATGGGGGCTCTGTCAGAGCCGGGTGAGCTGAAGCCATGGCTCATTCCGGGAAACAGCTTCAGCACCATCCTCTCCATCCCCGCTTCCACCCGACCCCCTTCCCACAGCCAACACCCCAGTCTAGAAACTAGAAAATCTGGAAGAAACAGCTCTCATTGAGGGAGGAACTTCCTTTCCTCTCTGAACTCTTGCAAATGGGAGGAAGACTGGCGCCTTCCACCTTTGGCCTAAGAAGATTTCTTAGGGATGTTAAAATCACCCCCTTATTTGACTTCCGCAAAAAATGGGTTGTATCTTAAACACACACCCCAAAGAACCCTTGACAGTGACCTCATGCCCCAGCTCTCTTTCCCGTCCTGGAATTGTACACACACTGAGCTGGGTCATATGAATTTGCTGTATTTTTTATCACCTCTGTAATATTTGATTTTTTGTGCAATTTTAAGTAAAACACCACAAGTCCCAAAATACCCCCAAGCTGGAGAATGACTCACACTGTATATTACTGAACATATAAAAATATGCAGTGACTCAGAAGGGCCCAGCAGAAGCAACAAACCCCACAAAAGACCTCATTGTTCATATTTTAAAGGTAAAGGGGAGGGAGCTGAGTGATTGCAAACTCAGAGGACGGATTCAGACTTTGACTGCTGACACTTGTCAAACTGCCTGTCAGTCTTTGAGGTGTTTTGGTTCTCTCTTTTTCCAATGACATAATGAAGCCAGATAATTTCATAAGAAGAGCAAGCCCACTGGAGACCCTCATTTCTATTTCAAAGTGATGATGCAGAAGGAGTGGGGAGGTAACATTAGAAACCCTTGGGCCATAAGACCCCAAGAAGCAGAATGTCCCCAGGAAAGCCGCAGGATTTCTGACCAGGCTGATACTCCCTCTCCTTGCAGGGGCCTGTGGCAGAGCCCGGGATGGGGGACAGAACACGAGAGGAACGACTCAGTGGAGTGATGGAACGTGAGCTCAGAGACCCAAGGCCCAAGGTCCTATGACGCTAGGACTGGCTGGTCACTGCAGGCATGTGATTGGCCACCAGGAGAGAGGGCTTGCAGAGCTGCAGGGAGGGCAAGGGCCTGGAGAGCCTCATCTTACCAAGAAGAGCTTTGAAAGCTTCACGAGATGCTTCTAGCATTGCATGACCCAGAAACCAAGGGGCAGGTCTAGTCCTCCAAGTTAGAAAAGTAACCACTAGAAGCACTGAAAATTAATAATGGGATAATGTGGCGGAGTGGAGGGGGTATGAGTGGGAGAGAAATTCTCATCCATCATCTTGGAAAGTCAATAGATTATGTCCAAAACTGATGAATCAGGAAATAGTGGCAGACATGCATTATTTAGAGATACGGGGCACTGGTGTGGACACAAGGCTGGGAGTTAATGTAGAGGCCTCTGGGGAGTAGACATGGGTGGGGATGGGTGAGGAAGGGGTCTGGCCTTTGTTTAATATTTTATTAAAGAGCTTTTGTTTATGCTCCTGACTGTGCCTCCAAATCACCCATTCCCATCACCCTGAATGGTTTTACTGACTACCTGAGAACTCAGATAGGAGGGCGTGCCTGTGTGTGTGCCTATGTGTGGATGTATACACATTTGCACCTCTGCCATGCATCCCAAAAATCACCACTGGGGGACAGTGACCCAGCCTCTATTCCATCTGGGCTTCAGGTTTTCTAATCTGCCTAATGAGAAGTTTGAGTGAGGGCCCTTTCCCTCTTGACAGCCTGAGGTTCCGTGTTAACAGAGTTTAAAGTCAAAAGTCCAGATTCTAATCCCGCTTCTGCCACTTCCTAGCTGTGTGTCCTTTAACAAGTCACTCGACCTCTCTGTGTCTACTTTCTTCTCTCTAAAATGAGCAGGCTGATGGGAGCTGGGCACATCTGTGAGGTTGCTGCAGCCACATCCTTGGTTTTCAGCCTCCCTGGACTCGCATGACACACCTCTACCTCCCCATTCCATCACCTCCGTCCTTCCACTCTGTCTTCCTTTCCCTCATCTCCTCTCCTACTCTTGGTGACCATTGGCAAGAAGTAGTCTAAAAGCGCAAACCACAGTGAAGGATCAGGAGATGAAAAAGAACAAGATTAGGAAGGGACATGGGCAGATGGATGGTAGAAGAAGGGGCACCAAATGTGGCTCTGGGTTAGTCAGAACTCTTTGGGCTGAGAGTAACAAAACCCAATTCAAACTCGCTCCAGCAAAAAAAAAAAAAAAAAAAAAAAAAAAATACAGAGAGAGCGAGCGAGCAAGAGAGAATTAATTGGGCTTATGTAACTGGGAGCCAAACACCACCTTCAGGTATGGCTGAAGGTTCAAGCAGTGTCCTCAACAACCCACCTCTCTCTCCACGTCTCAGCTCTCCTCTGCATCAGCTCTCACACCAGCAGCTGGTTCCTAATCACAGGAAGGATGGTTCTTCAGCTGCTGATTTCAGAAGACCCTCTCCCTCCCCGCATCCCTAGCAATCTCCCCAGAAGGAACTCAAATTGGCCCTCCTCGAATCACATGTTCAGTTCCGGACCAATCCCTGTTTCCAGGCAGGAGAGGTCTCCTGAATGGCCCACAAAAGTCACATGATCTGCCCCGGGGAAGGGAGGCAGGACCCTTGGTTGGCAGCCCCCATGGAGGTGGGAAGGAGATTCCCCAAAAGAGGCGAAGGGAATAAGGAACAAATACCTGAAAGTCACGTCCAATGCCAAGATTTTCAATTTGGAAATGAGGTCTGGAGAAGGAGGGCAAAGCCTGCATAGGCTGAACCGACAGTGAGACAAGCAGCAGAGACCTTTGGCAGCCCCTGGGGATGTGGGTTGGAGTTTGAGGATGAGGCAGAGCCAGTCTGGAGGCCATGCAGGAAGAAAACACAGTGCAAAAGGAGCAGAGACCCCAAGTGCACCTCATAGTTCAGAGATCGGAGTCATGCCCCAGCCAGCTCCCGGGTTCCGGCTCCTGGCTCAGATGTCCCAGAGGAAGGCCAGTGGAGCTCTGTTGACCAGGTCAGTATGGAAAGCCCTGGTTCTCAGGTCCCCAGCACCTGTCGCCCATCTTGACGAGGTAGATGAGGAAGGGTCAGGCTCCCACCAGGCCTGCCCCGATGCTCCAATTAGATACCACCCACCTCCACCCATCCTCTACTGGCCAAAGCGGCAGCTCTTCCTGCCCTTGGCCTGGTGTGGGAGGAGGACCTGATGAACCTGTTCACTGAGCGCTCATTGTCTGCTAGGCACTTCAGTTGCATGATCTCATTCGATCCTTATTCCAACTGTTTAATTCCCATTTTGCAGATAAGGAAATGGAGGCTCAGAGATGTTAAGAGAGGCTAAATAACCTGCCTGGGATCTCACAGGAAGTGCTGAATGCATCAAACTGAAGAGCCTATGCTCTAAACTACTAGGCTTTATAGTATATTTTTAAAAATATGTTTACATTTACCTGCCTAGAAATATTTTTGTACTTCTTACCAGGGGCCAGGAACTCTCCAAAGCACTTTATATGCATCAAGCCTTTTCATCCTCACATAATTCCATGAGGTCGATACTATTGTAACCCCCATTTTACAGATAAGGAAACTGAGGCACAGAGAAATCAAGTGACTGGCACAAGGTCATACAGCTAGTGAGTGGCAGAGCTCTGGCACCTAGGCATGTGGATGCAGAGCCTGAACCTTTACTAGTGCTCGACCATGCTCCTCAGGGGTGGGGGTGCCTCTGATGCCCCTCTGAGTTCAGAGCTATCCCGGCAAGTACTATGAGCTGTGTTGAATGGCTTTCGGTCTAGCACAGAAGGTTCTACAGGGAATTCAGCACACTGACTGCCCCAAAGCCCTGAAGTCAGCTTTCCTGAAGAGGCCTGGGACCAAGATTCTCTGGGCCTCCATCTCTTCATCTTTAAAGGGGGCTCAGACTTGGGACAGAGACACATTACTGCACGTGGGAGGAGGGGATGAGAACTGCAGAGGAAAACAGACACACAGAGGCAGAGAGAGGCATGCAAAGAGGAGAGACAGCCCTGCAGAACCTGGGGGACGCAGGCAGCCCTGCCACCACCGCCAGAGCACGATGAGGCGAGTCTGCCAGCTGGGCAGGAGAGGGAGGCAGCCCGAGGTTTCGGCAGCCCAGCTCACTGTGCATTCCCCCGGAACCCCCCCCACCCTGCCCAGCTGGCCTTCAGCACATTGTGTGGAGACTTTAGGGGATGCACAAAACTTTCTTCCCTCCAGGACGGAAGAGAATGGGGAGCGGGCATTGCTTGGAGATAAAGATAGGGCCTCATACCAAACATGACCCCAACTTCAGTTGCTGTCCCTGACCCCAAGACTGCCCTTCCAGAACAGAAAAGCCCTTCTTGTCATCAGCGCTGCTCTGACACCTGCTCTGGCTCCCGGGCCCCCAGCAGAACATCTGCACATCCCAGCCGACATTCCCGGCCTCCACTGCTTCTCCTTAATACCCCACCACTTCCTCTATACTCAGCCAATGTGCCCACTCCCCCCGATGCATACTTTGATTCAGTCCAGGCCCTACACACAGAACACCCTTCCCACCACCACTGCCCCAAGTCTGATCTGTCCTTCAAAGCCTGGCTCCAGTGTGGAGCTGCCTAGGCTTGCCCACCACTCTTACCCCAGACTCCTCCCTGCATGCTTCCTCTCCCTCACGTTCCCCAGCCTCGCTTCCCCCAGCTCTACTTCTTCAGGAATCTGTTCCCCGACACCCAGCCATCAACCAAGCCTGCTAGGGCTCCCCTTTTGTGCTTCAGTTCCCACATCTGCATAGGTGAACAAGGCGAGTATTTACATTGCAAGGTGGCAGTGAGGGTTACAATTAGAGAACACAGGTAAAATGTTTAGAACAGAGCCTGGGACTTGGTAAGAACTCAGTGAATGTTGTGTTGTTGTCATTAGTGCTATCTAGGAGGATATGGCAAGCTGTATTTTCCAAAATATTTTCAGTCCCATGTGCTCTTGAAGAGAACATCATCACATCCCATCAAGGATTGGAAAGGTCCTGTTCCCAGCACTTTGAGAGGCTGAGGCGAGAGAATTGCTTGAGCCCAGGAGTTCGAGACCAGCCTGAGCAACATGGGAAGATCCCATCTCTACAAAAACATAAAAAAGGAAAAAGAATTGAAGAATTTACAGTCTATTTCCTTAAAACTCACTAAGAAAGAAGTCATGCTATGTGACTTCTAAGGCTAGGACATAGAGCTTCTCTCTGTCTCTCTCTCTCTCTGTCTCTCTCTTTCTCTTTCTCTTTCTCTTTCCCTCACTTTTTCTCTCCTTCTTCTTACCCTTGGAACCCAGGCTCCACATTGTAAGAAAGCCCAGTCACATGGACAGACCATATGGGGAGTTCCAGCTGGCTGTCCCAGCCAAGGTTTCAGCCAACAGCCAAGATTAACCACAGCCACGTGTATGAATGAGCCTTCAAATGAGTCCAGCACCCAGCAGAATAATGCCCCCGCCCATTTCACAAAGATCACCATGCCCTAATTCCTGGAACCTGTGAATCTGCTGCATCACATGGCAAGCAGAACTGGCAGATGGAATTTAGGGTGTGGACCTTGAGGTGGGGAGGGCAGCCTGGATTACACAGGTGGGCCCGATCTAAGCACATGAGCCCTTATAAAAGCAAAGAACCTTTCCTCAGCTGCCAGACAGCTGGCAAACAGAATTGGAGTGGCAGAGAGATGTAATCAGGAAGGGCAGAAGAGACTTAAAAGGAAGAGAGGCTTGACCTGCTGTGGCTACCTTTGAAAACAGAGGAATGGGGCTCCAAGCCAAGGGATGCAGGCTGCCTCTTCATTGGAATACTGCCAGCAAGGAAACAGCCCAGCAATTGCAAGGAAATTAAGTTCCCAACAGCCTGAATGAACAAGAAAATGCACTCTCCCCTGCCATGCTCTGAGTTTAGCCTCGTGAGACTCTAAGCAGATACCCACGCAAGCCCACAGGACACAAGTCTCCACGTTTGTCACAGCAGCAGTCAAAAATACAGCAGCCATCAAGGTTTCCTTCTGAGGCCCTCGACATCAGGGAATAGAGACAAGCTCTCTTCCCACTCCTGACCTGCAGAGGAGGTGAACAAATGGCTGTTTTCTGCCACCAATTCAGGTATTACGCAGCTCTAGTAGCTGAATGGGGGGGCTTCCAGCCCCTTTCCCAGAAGGAACTGCTGTGTCTTCTGAAATCACCAAGCCACAGTTTCCTCATCTGTAAAGTAAGAATATGGACCATAAAAGAGGCAACTTGTATGTGCTGCTATAAAAAGGCACCAGGCGGCCGGGCACAGTGGTTCAAGCCTGTAATCCCAGCACTTTGGGAGGCCGAGACGGGCGGATCACGAGGTCAGAAGATTGAGACCATCCTGGCTAACACGGTGAAACCCCATCTCTACTAAAAAAAAATACAAAAAACCTAGCCAGGTGAGGTGGCGAGTGCCTGTAGTCCCAGCTACTCGGGAGGTTGAGGCAGGAGAATGGCATAAACCCAGGAGGCGGAACTTGCAGTGAGCCGAGATCCAGCCACTGCACTCCAGCCTGGGTGACAGAGCGAGACTCTGATTCAAAAAAAAAAAAAAAAAAAAAAAAGCACCAGGCTGGACTTTTTAAGTGAAGGGTTGATGACCAACGTACATCATACAATTCCATTTTGTGAAATGAAAAGCCTTCGTTGCCACAATGAGAAACCACTTCACACCCATTAGGATAGCTATTATCAAAAAAGTAGAAAATAAGAAGCATTGGAGAAATTAGAACCTTTGCACCTTGCTAGTGACAATGAGAAATAGTTTGACTACTGTGGAACGTGGTACACAGGTTCCAAAGATATAAAACATAGAATTATGTGGATTTATTCATTCCACTTCTGGGCATATACCCAAAAGAATTGAAAGCAGGAACTCAAACAGATATCTAATACCCCCATGTTCACAGCAGCATTGTTACAGTAGCCAAAAGGTGGAAACAACTCAAATGTCCATTGATGAATGAATGGGTTTTTTAAAATGTGGTATATCCAGACAATGGAATATTATTCAGCCCTGTAAATGAATAAAATTCTGATACATGCAATAACATGGATGAATCTCGAAAACATTATGCCAAGTTAATAAGCTAGACACAAAAGGACAAATATTATATGATTCCACTTACAGGAGGTACTGAGAGTAATCAAATTTATAGATATAGAAAGTAGATGGTTGTTGCTGGGGCTGGGAGAGAGGAGAATGGGGAGTTATTATTTAATGGAAACAGAGTTTCAGTTGGGAAAGATGAAAACATTCTGGAGAAGGATGGCAGTAATGGTAAAAATAGTAAATTGTATGTTATGTCTATTCTCCCACACTATTTTTTAAAACCCTTATGTGCACATATTGTTTGTATCTGTATTGTAGAAAGTTGAAAAGGATGCCTTCAACATTACTCAAGATAGTCACTATAAGGGGTAGGGGCATGGAACAGGAGGCAGGGATTCTACTTTTTACTTTATATACCTAAGCGCTCTCTAACCATCTTACAAGAAACAAGCATTAAATTTGCAATAATCATATAAACCAATGTGTATTTTTCAATGGTGACAGCAACACCCACCTCAAAGAGATAATATGAGGATTAACATTCTCACTGTAGGCCAGGCACGGTGGCTCACTCCTGTAATCCCAGCACTTTGGGAGGTCAAGGCAGGTGGATCACAAGGTCGGGAGTTCAAGACCAGCCTGGCCAACATAGCAAAACCCCATCTCTACTAAAAATACAAAAATTAGCCGGGTGTGGTGGTGCGGGCTTGTAGTCCCAGCTACTTGGGAGGCTGAGGCAGGAGAATCGCTTGAACCCAGGAGGTGGAGGTTGCAGTGAGCTGAGACCACGCCATTGCACTCCAGCCTGGCAACAGAGCAAGACTCCATCTCAAAAATAAATTAATTAATTAAATTAAAATAAAAAAAACATTCTCACTGTAAGAAAAGCACCTACCCAGGCCTGGAGTGGAGTTCTCACATGAAAAATATAAAAATCCCTTCCCTTCCTTTTTTTCTGTCCTGAGAATGTGCACGCTGTACAGAAAAGCCCACCAGAGGGTTGAGGCTGGAGCTGTCCATCTCACTGTCCGCATCCCGGGAGACCCAGCCCAAGCCTGGTAATCCCATCTGATCATGACCCTGGGAACCTCTCAGCGTCTCTGCAATTTAGCAGGAGTGTTCATTCTTAAGTATGGGGAATGAAAACATGACCCTTTCTAGGTGGTCACATTATTAGTGGTCACATTATGAGGGGCAACAATTGCTGCCTTCTGGATCATTCCCAAAAACCCAGAAAAGCTCTAAAAAGATCATATCACTCATCCTTCTGTCCTCTTGCCCCGATGCCCTCAACCACAAACAAACAGAATTCCTTTTACTCTTCCCTTTGACTGTGCCATAGTACTTTTTACTTCCTGGAAGTTCTTCACAGTGTCTAGTCCAAATCTGTCATGCTGCTGCCCCAAGAAAGTCTTTGCCTTTGTAAACTAGTGGCCCCTACCTAGCAGAAAAGAAACTTTACAGATGTCCTTCCCATTAGAACTAGAGCCTGTTCCATGCACACCACCTGAGGAGTATAGCAAATATCTTCAGTTCAGCTGTGTATTAGGGCTCTCCTGAGAAAGAAGCAATTGTGTGTGTGTGTGTATGTGTGTGTAGATAGATAAAGTAATTTATTATAAGGAATTGTCTCATACAATTATGGAAATGGGTAACTCCAAATCTGCAGTGTGGGCAAGCAGGTGCGGCCAATTGTGCAGATGAAGTCCTTAGGTAATCTGCTGGACAATTCTTTCTTACGTGGCAGAGGATCAGCCTTTATTTCCATTCCAGTCTTCAACTGACTGGATGAGGCCCATCTACATTTATAGAGGCCAGTTGACTGTACTCAGTCTACCAATTTAAATGTTAATCTCATCAAGAAACACCCTCACAGAAGTATCCAGAATAACGTTTGACTGAATATCTAGGCACCCCATAGCCCAGTCAAGTTGACACATAAAGTTAACCACGGCAAGTAGGTAGAGCATGGGTTGCCAGCCATCCAAGACACTGACATTGATCAAGCTGACAATATGGCACATGGAGTGCCCCTAATCACCAGCCCTGCCTCTGGGCCCATAAAACCAGAAGCTGTACATAACATGGGGTAGATGTCAATCTGGGATTAGCAGGATCCCCATCCTGGTAGAGCTTTCATCCCCTGGAAGTGCAGCCCTTTCTAATGAGCCCATACCGACCACCCTTTGAGTTTCTGTTTCCATCAACAGCCTGGTTTTTTTTTTCTGTCAAAGCCTGTTTCTGAGGCTGTGCAGACCCCCACCCTCCTCTTTAACTAAACACCCAGTGGTTATGAGTATGGGTTGTAGAGAGAGGGAGTGAGGATTCAAAAGGCCTCAGTTTTCCTACTTATAAATTGGAAATAAGTAATAATGGCATCCACCTCACAGAATGTTATGAGAAATCAATGAAATAATACATATATTGTGCTTATATAAGGAACCTCATTAATAGTAAAGCATGAATAAATATTTACTGAGTGAATCACCATCATCATCGTCATTGAATTGGCCCTTACACACCAAAATGAATCACTACAGTTTTACATAACAGAGCCAGCAGTATACTACTCCTTTGGTCTTTCAACAATTCCGAGAATAAATATAGGTGATTTTCTTAGAAAAACCCCAAAGCTCAGAAGAAAAATAATTTTTCTATGATCAAAAAATTTTATAATATAAAAATTAAAACTTTTATACAGCATCCAGATCACACAGTCAATTTAGACCATAAAAGAGCCAAGAAAATGTGTGCAATACAAAGAAAAAAGGTTAATATTTATAATGTATTAATGAACTGTTACCAATAGAGAAATTATTTTTTAATTTTAAATTGAGATAAGGTCATGAATTAGCAAATCACAGAAAACCAAATTCAAAAGGTCAAAAAGCACATGAAAAGATGTTCAAATACAGGGCTTACAAATTGAAATAACAGTGAGAGATCATTTTTCATCTGCCAGAATGGCAAAAATATTAAGTAATATCTACTGCCAAGGAGATGTGGGAAAATGAGTACCCTTGTTCAAAACCAGGGTAAATGGGAAGTATTTTAGGCTTTCTGGAATGCATTCCAGCAACAGCCATTAGAATGTAAAAATACATATATCCTTTGACTTGAAACTCTCTCTCCTGGAAATGTATCTTATAAAAATTAAAACCCTGGTACCTGGGAATAGACATGTGCTTGTCATACAGTTGTTCACCAGACTAGGAGATGCCTATCAAAAGGCAAATGGATGCATAATATTAATGTTATACAGACACTAAAAAGAACGTATTAGAGCTATGCCAAACAGAAGAGAATTTCCTCAAGACACTGATGAGTAGGAAAAGCAAAAAGCAGAAAAGTATGTACAAAATGATCCATTTTTGTAAAAGAAACAACAACCTAAAAACTCCAAATTCATAAAGATATGTAAATATTTGTGTGCATGAAACAAAAATTATGAACAACATAAATGCAAAAAACAGTGTCTGCTGTTTTAAATACATATTTACATATATAAAAGTATAAAAATGGTCTATCTAGAAGGATAACCACCAAAATGGAAGAATCATGGTCTGTAGAGAATTGGAGCAGGCGAGTAGTTAAATGACCTTTAGCTTTATTTATAATACTTTATATCATTGAAGGAAAAAATACTGCAAGCAAATATGAGAAATGTTAGTGGCTGAATGGTGCAAGTAGGGATGTTTGTTACGTTATTCTCTGAAATAACAATGAACTGAAATAAAACTGACTACAGATCTGTTGTATAGTGAGAGATCATCAAAAGCATTTGTTCTCGGGGCAGTCCATGGATCTACCATGTACAGCTTCCCCACCTGTACCATGAACATACATGACTACATTCACAAGTTGCTGAGAGGGTCAAATGAGATAATACATGTAAAAACACCCAACAGTCAGCCAATGCCAGTCAGTCCTGCCTCCCCAGACACTTGGGTAGATGTTTGCAAAGATGCTTTGGTGCTCTTCCCAGTGGGGGCAGCTGGTAATTTGGCCTAGGCTACTGTAGCACATGGGAGCCTAGATGGCTCATCTGAACTCTTGGCGGGGAATCTAGGAAGATTATAGGCAGAGGGAACATCACAAGAAAAAACAAACAAACGAACAAAAAACTACAGACCAATATCTCTTACAAATATGCATGTAAAAATCTTCAACAAAAATCTTAGCAAACCAAATACACAACATATAAGAAAAATTATATACCATGATCAAGTGGGATTTATTCAGGAATGCTAAGTTGATTTTCAGCATCTGAAAATCAATTAACATAATACATCATATAATAGAAAAACAAAAATTGCAAGATCCTCTCAAATGACACAGTAAAGGCTTTTAACAAAATCCAGCACTCCTTCATGATAGAAAAACACTCAAGAGACTAGGAATGGAAGGAAACTCCCTCAACCTGTTACAGGGTATCTACCCAAAAATCCACAGTTAATGTCATACTTAATGGTGAAAGACAGTATGCTTTCCCCTAAGATCAGGACCCAGACAAGGATTTCTGCTTTCAATACTTCTATTCAACATTGTACTGGAGTTTTTAGCCAGGGCATTAGACGTAAAAGAAATAGAAAACATTCAGAATGGAAATGAAAAAGTAAAGCTATCTCTATGCACAAATGACAAGATCTTGTATACACAAAATCCTAAGGAATTCACTAAAAAGCTATTAAAATGAATAAATGAATTCAGCAAGTTGCAGGACATAAGATCAATACATAAAAATCAATTTGTATTGCACTTGTAAAGAACAAGTTAATAAATGACATTTTAAAAACAATTGTATTAACAACAGCACCAAAAAGAATAAAATGCTTAGGAATGAATGTAATAAAAGAAGTACAAGATTTGTACCTGAATACTACAAAACATTGTTGAAAGAAATTAAAGAAGATCTAAATAATTGGGAAAACATCCCATGGTGATGATCAGAAGACTTAACATTACTTAGATGATGATACTCCCCAAACTGATGGACAGATTCAACACAATCCCCTTCAGAATCCCGGATAGCTTCTTTACAGAAATTGACAAGGGGATTCTAAACTTCATATAGAATTTCAAAGGACCACAGACAGCTGAAACAATCTTGAAAAAGAAGAAAGAAGGTAGACTCACGCTTCCTGACTTCAAAACTTATTACAAGCAACAGTAATCGAGACAGTGGACTCCTGGTATAAGGACAGACATACAGACCAATGGAAGAGAATTGAGAATCTATAAGTAAACTTATACATCTATGGTCAACTGATTTTTAATGAGGGTGCCAATACCATCCAATGGGGAAAGAACAGTCTTTTCAACGAATGGTACTGGGACAACTGGATAGCCACATAAAAAAGAGGGAAGTTGGACACTTACCTCACACTTTATATGGCTCACACCTGTAACCCCAGCACTTTGGGAGGCCGAGGCGGGCAGATCACCTCCCGAGGTCAGGAGTTTGAGATCAGCCTGGCTGACATAGTTAAACTCCGTCTCCACTAAAAATACAAAAAATTAGCCAAGCATGGTGGTGGGCACCTGTAATCCCAGCTACCAGGGAGGCTGAAGCAGGAGAATCACTGGAACCCAGGAGGTGGAGGTTGCAGTGAGCTGAGATAGTGCCACTTCATTCCAGCCTGGGCAATGGAGCGAGACTCCATCTCCAAAAAAAAAAAAAAAATTAAGATGGATCAAAGACCTCAATGTAAGAGCTAAAACTATAAAACTCTAAGAAGAAACATAGGAGTAAATATTCATGACCTTGGATCTGGCAATGCCTGACCCTTCTCAGTGTCAAGGAAGGCCCTGTGACAACTGTGCCCTGGCACAGTGCATGGCACATGGTGAGAACTGAGAGGAGACAATGTTGGTTTTCTCAACATTTGTTGGGTTAAATACATTTGTTGAATGAATTAGTGAATGACTTCTGTACCCAACCCCAAGTGGAACTGAAGCCAAGCCACACACACACGTGCACATGCATGCACACACACACACACACACACACACACACACAGTCTGTGCTATGGGCTGAATAAGGTCCTGCTGAAATCCCTTTCTCTCTTCATCCTCCCTCCCCACTCCCTTCCACAGACTCTACCTGACAAGACCCAGTACAGATGCCCGCTCTTTCTGGAAGCCTTCTCCTATCAATCAGTGATTCACTCAGCAATCACTGGGCATCTGCTCTAAGCCAGGCCCTGAGCTGGGTCCTGGCAACAAACAGCAGTACAGATGTGGGCCCTAAGCTTACAGCACTCACAGTTGCACAGGGGCCATGGACCGGAGCCTTGACCTTTCCTCCCACGTACATGCTCTGCTCTGAACTTTCGGGGAGGCACCGCACACCACCTCCTACTGGAGCAATCAATAAAGTGGCTGATTTGCCATTTGACTGAGGTACAAAGAGGCCTCCTGTGCCACCCAGTTAGGAGGGAGCAGAGTGGACTTCCCAACAACCCCAGGACCACACCTGTCTTAGGTGTTCAATACTCATTTATCCGTACAGGACCATTCTCGTGAAAAGTTGAAAGCTTGTTTCTCCGTGACAAAAAGTCCCAAGAAAAAAATGCCAACTGCTAATGCTGATGGTAGGAACAAAGAGAATACAAGAAAGAATACAAAGAGAAGCAGTTTAAGAAAGTAAACAATGGGATAAATTAAAAACTACAACCTATGTTAACCTGGGCTTGAGCAATGTTATGTCCACATCGCTTGAAATGGAAACCAGGAAAAGCAAATCATGAGACTGTTTCAGAAAGGGCTCCAAAGATGAGCAGATGACTCATCAAATAAGAAGGAAAACTTTAGGCAAAGTTTAAAAGTGACAGAACTTATTTTAATAACACCATTAAATCTTTCAGTGATGGGAGCAGGTACTTAGACAACCCCCTAATATTTTTCTCCTTGTGCATGGGAGATGGGGGAAGGAGACATGATACACTAGAATGTTGTATTCAAAGTGGGGGGTCTGAGAGTGTCTTCAGATCCATCCTTCCTGAAGAGGTATGGGGTCAGTGAAAACACCTGATGAACAGATATTCACAGCAGTGTTGGCTGAAGCAGCAAAGAATTGGAAAACATTCAAATGTTCAAAAACTCAGAGCCCCTCTAAGCCATGAGGGTTGCATCTACCCCACAGAATATATGCAGCCTCTAAAATAAAGGTCTTATGTATTAGATAGAAATGTGTCCTCTTGAAAGTATTATTTTTAGAGATGGGGTCTTATTATGTTGCCCAGACTGGTCTCAAACTCCTAGGCTCGAGTGATCCCCCAACTCAGCCTCCCAAAGTGCTGGGATTATAGGCATGAGCCATCATGCCTGGCCCTGGCAGTATTTGAAGTGGAGAAAAAAACAGGATACAAAGTGCTGTCTGGCTGAAAACGCAACTGCAAAACCATACATTCTGGAAGACAGACACAAAAGCATGGGACAAGGCCTTAATTTTAGAAAAATTGCAAACGACTTTTTTTTTGCCTTTTATTTTTATGGCTGTTGCTACAATATTGTTTGCACAATTAAAAATGCTGAAATCAAAGCCAAGCCATTTAAGGATAGTTATAACTCAGATTTCTCCAGTGACATTTAAACAATCACTTACTGAGCACGGACCATCAAGTCTGTGACTGGCCCTATTCTGGGATTTTAGGATTCCAGAGACAAAAAGAGGCTGAGCACAGTGGCTCACGCCTGTATCCCAACACTATGGAAGGCCAAGGCAGAAGGATTGCTTGAGCCCAGGAGTTCAAGACCAGCCTGGGAAGCAGAGTGAGATCCTGTCTCTGAAAAAAAAAAAAAAAGAAAGAAAAAACAGCCAGGCGTCGTGGCACACACCTACTATAGACCCAGCTACTCAGAAGGCTGAGGTGGAAGGATCACTTAAGCCCAGGAGTTCAAGGTTTCAATGAGCAATCACACCACTGCACTCCAGCCTGGGTGACAGAGAAATACCCTGTCTCTAATTTAAAAGGAGAGAGAGAGAGAAAAGGACATGGATCCTGTGCTTAAGGAACTCACAGTAAGGGATGGGAAGAGGAGGTAGAACCTGAACAGATCATCACAACGTGGTAGAAAGGCTTTGAGCAAGATGGTCATAGAAAATAGGAAGGATAATGTTAAGAATGACAGTGATGGTAACAATGTCCAACACTCTTGCAGTGCTGTATGAGGCAGGATAAAACAGGTTATGATGCAGTAACAAGCCCACAATTTTCGTGGCTTAAAACAGCCAAGTTTTATTTCTTGCTCATGCTACTTGTTCATTGCAGGTTGGCATTGGAGGAAGGGAGGGAGGAAATGCTGCCTGTTATAGTTACTCAAAGACCAGGGCAAGTGAAGCAGCCACCGTCTCAAAAGCTGATGGTCACTGTGCCACAAAGAAAGAGAACTCAGAGGGTATCTTATAACTGCAGTTAAATAATCTGGTCTAGGAAGTGACATCCATAATTTCTGCAAATAATTCATTGGCCAGGGCTAGTACCATTCCCCTAGCTTCAAGGGGAGTAGAAAGTGCAATTCTACCGCATTTGTGCAAGTCAGGGAACAAGAAATATTTAGTAAATTGCATTAATAACTATCATCTACATTTGCTACTTCAGGTACCACCCAAATATGTTACATAAATCAGTTGATTTCATGCAGATAACAATCATAGGAGGCAGGGACTATATCCCCATCACACAGTTAAGCAAAGGGAGGTCCAATGTACTCAACATTAAGTAATGTACCCAAGGTCACAGGGACGTGTCACAGCTGGAATTTGAACCTGGGACTCAAGCTCCAGACCCATGTCACTCTATCAGATGGACTCAGGAGAAGATGACCTCTTGGCCTCAGGGCAGGAAGGTGATCCGGAGAGGCATATTGGAGCCAGAGGTCACAAAGCCTCACCACGGTCAGGACACACACTCAGCCATCTTAAAGGATGCTCTCACCTAAGATGCGTCCAGCATTCTGCCAAAAGTGCATTCCCTGAATATAATCACAAGGAAACTATCAGACAGATCCAGGCGGAGGAACATCCTCCAAAGCCACTGCCCTGAACCACTAGCAATTCCAATGTTATGAATGACAAGGGGGAGGGCAGGACCTGGGGGCTCAGGCACTGTTCCAGGTGAAAGGGGTGTGAATGCCACTCTTGGCTCTCAGCTGCATGTTATATCTGGGGTGGGGGTGGATCCAGCCTGGGCAAGATAGCAAGACCCTGTCTCTACAAAAAAAAAAAAAAAAAAAAAGTTAATTAGTGGGGTGTGGTGGCACCCGCCAGCTACTCAGGAAACTAAGGCAGGAGGATCACTTGAGCCCAAAA
Organism: Macaca thibetana thibetana; assembly: GCF_024542745.1. Taxonomy (NCBI): domain Eukaryota; kingdom Metazoa; phylum Chordata; class Mammalia; order Primates; family Cercopithecidae; genus Macaca; species Macaca thibetana. The sequence continues at coordinate 41,173,295 of NC_065597.1, forward strand.
GTTCAAGGCTGCAGTGAGCTATGATCACACCACTGCACTCCAGCCTGAGCAAGAGAGTCGGACCCTGTCTCAAATATATATCTATATTTGGGAGGAAAATGCCTTAGAGGACTTTACTGAAATAATTGACAAAATTTGAATATGAACACATTAGATAACAAATGGGCTCTTCTGTCCCCACAAATACCTCTAAGAGGGAAACTACTCTCATTAATGTCAGCACTAGCTAGAAACTCCTTGCAAAGTTTCCTCCCAGACCCAGTGCTTAGCACAGTTGTAGAATGAATTAACCTCTAGTAACCCTGCATGCCAGACTGGCTAATAATTTGTGAGGCCCAGTGCAAAATGAAAATGCAAAGTCCTTTATTCTAAAATTGTTAAAAATGTCAAGACAACCATCAAGAATATAAGAAGGCAAGCCACTGGGAGAAAATGAAAAAGACATGTCTGATAAAAGACTAGTATCCAAAATATGCAAAGGACTCTTAAAACTCAAAAATAAGAAATGAACAATTTAATTAAAAAATTAGCCAAAGACTCTAACAGACACCTCATCAAAGAAGATACACAGATGACAACTAGCATATGAAAAGATGCTCCGCAGCATATATCATCAGGGAAATGCAAATTAAAATACGAGATACCACTATGTGCCTGTTAGAATGGCCAAAATCCAGAACAGTGATAGCTCCAAATACTGGCGAGGATGGAGTCAATAGGGAGTCTCCTTCACTGCTGTTGGGAATGCAAAATGTCCAGACACTGTGGGAGACAGTCTGGCAGTTTCTTAGAAAACTAAGCATACCATTACCATACAGCAATCCATAGTACTACTTGGTATTTACCAAAAAAAAGTTGAAAAACTATGTCTGTCCAAAACCTGCACACAGATGTTTGTGCCAGCTTTATTCATAATTGCCAAAATTTGGAAGCAATCCAGGTGTCCGTCAGTAGCAAATGGATAAATTCTATGTCCAAACTCATAGAATGTATAACACCCAAAGTGAACCTCATGTAAACTACGGAGTCCGGTGATAATGATGCATCAATGTAGGCTCACTGACACAAATGGACTCCTCTGATGGGGATGCTAATGGGAGAGGCAGTGCATGTCTAGGGTGGCGTAGGGTGGGGTGTATACGGGAAATCTCTGTACCTTCTGCTCTGTTTTGTTGAGACCTAAAACTGCTCTAAAAATACAGTCTCTAAAAACTTTCTAGACAGTTACATTAAACTAAGGGCATTAAACTAAGCATGGTGCCTGCATGGGTCACACTCACACGAAGCCAGTCCTGTCTGCTGGGTCTCCTCACCTGGCCTGACCCTGGCCATCACACCCAGGCAGTGGGAGCCACCACACAGTCACTACTGGGCCCACTTTCATTCATTCATTTATTCATTCAACACAGATTTACTGCGTGTCTATGACACTCCAGGGACTGTGCTCAGTGCTGGGGACATAGCAGTGAAAATATAAGTCCCTGCCCTCACAGAGCTCAAATTCCAGAGGGAGAGACAAACAATAAACAAGATAAATCAATATATCATCAGTTCGACAGTGAGCAGGGCAGAGGAGATGTATGCAGTGTGGGGCAGGGGTCCAGGGGGTGAGGGGGTGAAATCATAACTGCAGAGGTTAGAGGAAGTATCACTGAGAAGGTGACCATTGAGTAGAAGTGGGGGACTGAGTCATGCCCAGTGACTGGGAGGCAGAGGCAGGTTCCAGAGAAAGAGAAGAGTGGAAGCAAAGGCTCTGAGGCAGCAGCATGGCTGGAGTGTTCAGGGAACTGCAAAGAGGCTGCTGTGGACCCAGGGGAGGGAGAGAGAGGGATGGAGGGGGAGGCGAGGTCGGTGAGGAAGGTGGGGCCAGACCACATAGCGCCTTGCCGGCCATGGCAAGGAATCTGGTTTTTACTCCAAAGAGAAAGAGGAAGCCAGGGAAGAGTTTTGAGCAGAAGAGTGACCTGGCCTGACTCCTGTTTCTAAAGGATCAGCCTGGCTATTGAGTGGAGGACAAGTGGGGATGGGGGACACGGAGAGGCCCGCTAGGAGATGCTGGCCTTCCCCACCACCCGCCATCCCGCACAGGCCATCTGCCTGGTGGCAGCACCCGGGACTCTCCACCCCTGGGCTTTTGCAGCAGGTTCTCAGGCAGCAGGAGGTGCTGGGAATTAACACCCCCAGGGAACAGCCCTCAGCCAGTGACAAATGGAGTTGAAGAGAAGACCACAACTTCCCCACCTCCAGGTGGGACAATCCCAAAGTGTGCCCCACAGTGCCCCCGCAGGCTCCCTAGCAGGACTGCACCCCAGCTGCCCATAGCTGTCACCTGCTTGATGACGTACCCTGTGTGTGCTCCTTCTCTCCTCTAGCACTGCTTCCTGGGACTGCCTCCGGGAGAAAGCACTTGGGGGGAACTTGTCTGAAGATGTGCTTCTGGGAGAACCTTCGCTAAGAGGGAAGTAACTTAAGTGAGTCGAAGGTGGCTCAGAGGGTGGTTGGCATCTCACATAGTAAGAAGGGATTCTGGCTACATTAAGAAGGGATTTACCGACGAGCAGGGGGTGGTGTCTGCAGACTCAAGGCACCTGTCTTCACCTCCCAAGCCAGGTGCCCAGGCCTGAAGGCACTCAGCCTCCGGGAGCCCACGAGGCAGGACTGTGCCCTGACCACAGGCCCTGGGCGCCGGGCCGCCAGCCCGTGTCCTGCAGGGCGGAGGGTCTGAGGCCTCCTGAGTTAATGAGGTCCCCAGCAGACGCACACCCCGCTGAAAATGACAAACGAACAGCATTACAGGCCGTTCCCACAATTACTATCAGTTGGCTGTAATATAAATATGCAAATTCTCTGGGCTTGAACTTTAACACCCTCGGTAGAGACCATTCATCTCTTTAAAGTATTAATTTAAGTTGTAAAAGGGCCCATACATCACCGCGTGTCATTTTGAAAACAAATATTAATCAATTTTACCCTCGGAATTGCTACAGCGGAGGCGGCCCCCACGGCTGCGGCTGTGGCACCAGGAAGCGGTGGCGGGAGATTTACATATTCATCCGAGCTTAAGGAAGCCGCGATAATACAGGTACAGCCCGAAACCCGCGCCCCCAGACCTTATCTGCGCGCCCCGCCGGCCCGCGGCTGCTTCTGCATGCGCCGCGCAGCGCCTTGCAAATGAGGCCCGCGGACCGCTGTCTGGATAACCTTGAACGCCACCGAGATAGGCGGCGAGGCCGCCTTCCGACTTCTTTCCCAGAAATCAAAAAGGATTGAGAAAGGCTAGGCTCTTCCTCTCCAAACGGGAGAAACAACTCCGGCCTCCTTGGAGGTCCTGAGCAAGACAGGCTGGTCCCTGAACCCAGCTTACTTTTCCACCAGCCTTAAGAACCAGGACACCAGAGTGGCAGGTCCTGGAGGAACGGGGAGGACTGGAAGTGGTGGTCTTCTGGGGACAGAAAAGGGCTTTGGAGTCATATAGCCCTGGCTTCCAAAACGGAGTCTGCACATACATGCCATGGATTTGTATGTGCATGGATTTATTTAACTTCTTGGTTACCTTAATGGAGAAATGTACCCAGATATTAAAGATATCAACTCAAAGAGTCGTTGGCAGGTTTAGAAATTATCTATGAAAAGCACCTAGAACAGAAATGGATATATAGTGAGGGTTGGGGTGACATCAACAATTATTATTATACTCAGTTATCTTCTAGGATGACCATGCCCCACTCCTCAACTGCACATGCTTTGATCTTTCTACCTTTGCATCTGTAGTGGGTTTGAGGGACAGGACCTCCTGCTCCGACCCTGCCTACTGCCACTGTGGTAGTCTAACAGAATCTGCTACCCCCTGCCTGAAGATCTGCCAGTTCCTTTACAAAAGGACAGGGCATCCTGGAAAGAAATGCAAGCCAGGTTGAAGGGTTAATAGCTCCCACTCCCCAAGGTACTGACCACTCCCTGCTTCCCCTAGGGAGATACCTCCATCCTCAGCCGGAGAGAGCACACTTCCAGCCTCCTCCTGAACCAGGGCTTGCAGGGCCACAAGGCTGCTGCCTTTCTCTGGTACTGGGGAGTGCCCACGTCAAGCCAGCAGAGGACACGTTGCACCTGCACAGGTGCATGAGAGATGCTCCTTTCTTCCCAGAGCCATCCTATAGTGGCCTGCACACCCTCATCAGCATCCACTGCATTGTATGCATGTACACATGCTGTATGTACACATGGGACACTGGCTCACTGTGTGGCTGACCTCCACATCGCAGCCCAGAAAACCCTGCCTCCCTTCATTGGCCCATCAGCAACGTTGGAACTGGACTTTCCTGATGAACTCTATGCATAGAACAGTGCACAGTCGAAGGGTTCTTCCCGGAATGGTGATGCTGACCAGTGAACATCGTCCACCACCTCCTGGTAATGCTGAGTGTTGGCCAATGTCAAACATTCACTAGGACAGTCGCAGATCCTGGCTCAAGTGAGGAAAAGAAATAGCTCCCAATCCTTCTCCCTGGTGCTAGGGTGAGAGGAACTCATTTCATCACTGCTAAGCCTGGGACAGGAATCACTCAGGGATGCAATAAAATCCCCACCCTGCAGGTATATCTGAACCAAATGAAGTACCCCATATATGTCAAATCACGTGTAAGCATGTGCACATGTATACACTGGACTATGTGTAAATGTGCACATTGCCCATGTATGTTAAGCCATATGCAAGGATTTACATGTGTGTATGTTCTACCACATGTAAGTGTGCATATGTGTAAGTCGCATGTGTGTGCACGTGTGTTGATCCACGTGAGTGTATGCACACATGTACATTAAACCACATGTAGGTGTGTGCATTGCACATGCACATGTGTATTGAACTACATGTAAGTGTGTGCATACATGTATGTTGACTCACACAGAAGCACTGCAGGTGCATATGTGTATATCGAACCACATGTAAATGTATGCACACATTATGTTGGTCTATGACAGTCTGTGCAAAAAAAGACATCCAGAGATAATGACAGGAAATAAACACAGTGGCCATTTAACAAAGAAAAAAAGAAAGAAAGAAATTCTGTTTAAAACACCCTATATTCAAATTTTTAATTAAAGCATTCATCCCACAAATGATTATGAAGGACCTAATTTTTTTTTTTCTTTTTAGAGGCAGGGTCTCACTATGTTACACAGGCTGTTCTTAAACTCCTGGACTCAGGTGATCCTCTGGCCTTCCAAAGTGCTGGGATTACAGGTGTGAGCCACCATGCCCGGCCGGACCTAATATATTTCAGGGAAATGTCCAGTCAGGAGGTCAAAGGGCTGAGTTATGGGGAATGGACCAGCCAGAGTTTTCACACAGTTCATTAAACCTAAGACACAGTTTTAGTCTATGAAAGAAGGTACGCTGTGATAAATTCAGGAAATCCCAAGTCAAGTTCTTTCCTTCTGGCCTACGACTTAGTAATCAACATGGTTATTCCCTGCTACTTAAGGAAAACCCATGGTTCTGAAGGACAGTGGTAGTATAGAGGTAAAACCTTCCAGAAAACAAGTGTATTGGTTTTTTTGTTTTTGTTTTTTGATACAGGGTCTCACTCTGTCACCCAGGCTGGAGTGCAATGGTTCGAGGCTCACTGAAGCCTCGAACTCCCAGGCTCAAACTATCCTCCCACCTCAGCCTCCCAAGTAGCTAGAACTACAGGTGTGCACCGCCGTGCATGGCTGTTTTTTTAAATATTTTTTGTAGAGACAGTCTTGCTGTGTTACCAAGGCTGGTCTCAAACTCCTGGTTTAATGCAATCCTCCTGCCTCAGCCTCCCAAAATGCTAGGATTATAGGCATGAGTCACTGTGCCTGGCAGTGGTTTTTTTTAAGTGCATAGATTTTTTTTTCTAAGTGGAATGTTGTAATAAGTTGGCCTTTGCCAGGAAATCTATCTTGACGTCATATTTTCCATGCAGGCCCAGGATACCTTGTTAGTAGATCTCTAATTTCCTGGAAGTCAATTACCTGATCAACTGAGCAGCAAAGACAGTGACCTTGGGCACGTTACTCACTGTGCTTCCATTTCCTCACCTGTGAAACAGGGACAACACCAGGACATGTCTTTTAGCATTGTTGTAAGGATGAAACCAGTCCAAAACTGACTCTGATACATGATGAGCACTCACTAATGTTAGCTATCATTAATCACCATTGTCATCATCATAACTCATCATTGCCAGCAGACATTTTATTTTATTAAGAATGCTTTTTTAAATTCAGTGCCAGTACTAAAACACTAGACATAAAATTTAGAATCCTAGTTATTGTTTAAAAATCCAAACCTTAGTGGGGCACAGTGGCTCACGCCTATAATCCCAGCACCTTGGGAGGCCAAGGAGGGAGGATTATTTGTGTCCAGGAGTTCAAGGCCAGCCTGGGCAACATAGTGAGACTCCATCTCTAAAAAAAAAAAAAAAAAAAAAAAAAAAAAAAAAAAAGCTGGGTATGGTGGCACGCACCTGTAGTCCCAGCTACTGAGAGGCTAAGGTCATGAGATTGCTTAAGCCTAGGAGGACTACAATTGCTGCAGTGAGCTGTGATCGAACCACTGCACTGCAGCCTGGGCAACAGAGTGAGATCGTATCTCAAAAAAAAAAAAGCAGGAAAAGAAAAAAATAGTAAAATAAAATAAAAACTCAAGCCTCTGGGTCCACCAGGCCTGGATTGGCCCAAGACAACTTGTAGTGGCTGCCCCTCCAGGCAGAGAGGCATGTGCCCTCCAGCTTGCCACCGTCCCCATCCAGCTCAGTCGCCCATCTCTATTGCCGCCTGGCCCCCACGTGATCCTGAGGGTGAGAACCTTGGTGTCCTGCTGGTAAACAGATGGGAAGACTGAGGCCCAAAAAGGAAAAAGGTGCTTCCAGCTCTGGGCCCCAGGAGCCACATGCCCCCAAGCCCTGGCCCGGAGCCCTTTCCACGCTTCCATGCTAAATTCCTTTGGCCCACAAGACCAGAGGGAGGCTGAAGTCTCAGCTCCGATTTTTCAAAACTGAAAGAGACCAATCCCCTCCTACTCAATATAATGGGATTTCCAAAGATGGATGGAGATAGTAGTTTAGGGTGGGGCTGGGGTTGTTGCAGGAGTGTGTGGTATGTCTGGTGTTTAATGTTTCAGCCTCTCTTCTGCGTTCTTTTACATTTAGTGAATTACTAATATTAAGGCAAAATAGATCTATTAGACAATTACCTAAGGGAACTCAGCTGCTACCATAAAGCCAATGAAGTTATGACAGCAGGGCCCGGGAGGAATCAGAGCTGAGTAAAACCTGTCGAGGCTGCTGACAAATGATGATAAAGTGATCGCTTGTGCCAGCGCTCAATGGAAATTGACAAGGTGAGCCTCCCCACCTAATGAACAGATCCAACCCCTGCTCCCGATGAAATGCACAGCAAGTTTAATCTCAATAAGCATCAAAATAAATTTGTTCCCACATTTAGAGACAGCACAGACACGTGGGCAGGAGCCATGGTCTTCATGGACAGGACCCAGTGTGTGGTGTGGGGGTGGCAGTGAAGGTGCTGGGGACTTTCCCATACACAGTATCCCAGGTGCATCTGCCTAAAAATACCTCCGTTGCCCATCCCTTCACTCCCAGAACAGAAACTGAGGCTCAGATGGCACCTACGTCACAGAGACCCCAACCGCTCAGAGAGCAATTGTCTCCGTAACTCCTATTAAATGTGCGCAGCTCTGATTCTTATAAAGTAATGTCAGTTATAGAACAATACCAGCCTGCCAGGCAAGACACATTAGAGGAACAAGGCGGGTGGCGTGGGGGTGGGGGGAGAGACACCCCCACCACCAACCCTCGGAATACAATGCACCAGCTGCACATTAATAAATATGTAATGTTTGATTAGAAATATGTATAGTATTTTTTCCCTCCCCAAATGCCGGCTCGCCCTCAGGCGGAAGACGGGATCTGGCCCACACTGACGGGTTTCTTTCTTGCTTGCTTTGAAAATACAAACTCAAATGTTTTCCTGTCCCAGCTGTTTCCCATTGTTGCTGTTTATCAGCTTGAAGGATGAACAGTGGAATAAAAAAACACGCTTGCATTTCAAATGTGCCAGTCAGTCACTCCATTGTTCAAAGAAGAAAGCTTAATTGTCTGTGCTGGCAAACTTCTTTTTGGTGAATGTCCAGGTTTTAAGAAAAGCTATTCAGCTGTGCAATTTGTTTAATACATGCAGAGAAAAGCATATAAAATCACACGTTTTTCTGAAAAAAAAAAATTAAATAAGGGGAAAAGAGGAATTTTGGAAAAGAACGAGTCACACATTGAAGTTTCCCGATTGCCCCCACTGGGCACAGGTTTCTGTGTCCTCTACTGAAGTCTCGGTTTTCTCTTGGGACGCTCCAGAAAGTCCCACTCAGTGGTTGAGCTTGGTGCTGACAAACAGCGCCGTCTCTGAGCTGACAGCCCAGGCAGCAGAAACTTCAGATTGTGCCGACCAAAGCTCGGCTTTCCCTGTGATTACACCAACTTGTATTTGAGCAGCTCCTGCTTTCTAGGAGTGAGGTACAGACATAGCCAGCAATGCTTGGGAACTTCTGTGGATAAGGTTAGTTATGCCCAAACAGAGAGGCCCTGTCACAGCTCACCTGTCAAGGAGGGCACACAGGGATAAGCCTGGGCACCCCCCAGGAACCCATCTATTTCAGGGGCAAGTGGAATCTGTGGTTGCCTGGTGAGCCTGTGGGGAGAAGGCACCCAATCTCAAACACCACCTCTGTCCAATCCCCAACCAAATGGCCGAAATGCAGTTTCAAAGGAGCATGGTCTTCTGCTCGGACTTGAATGTTCTGGGCTTACCTTGCAAAGCAACCTGGCCTCAAGAGGTTTCCATGTCAAAACTGGATGCTTGGGGACGGGAGAGTAGTTTGCCATATCAGTAGGAAGAGCTTCTGTGTCCCCTCCAGACCCCCAACTGTTTAAGAAATGGCCCCTAAGATGTAGATGCCTGATACCAGATCCGTATTGGTGAGCAGAGGACAGAAGAGAAATTGGACATGCTGGCATTGAGGGTACACCAAGGCACTGGGGGAAAGGGCCCCCATAGTGTGATGGAAAAAAGAGGCAGCTTCATATCTTACCCGGAGGGTGATGGTATTACCCATCTCAATCACTCTCTTTCCAGATTTTACCAGTAATATTTTTCGATGATAAGTAGAAAGAAATGATAAGGACATAAGTATCCCCACCCAGTTCTTAACAATGCCCCCCACCAAATTTTTCAACATTCTTGCCCTGCTGTGTCCCAGTGTCATTCACAGTGAATTATTCACAGCTGCCCCATGAGGTCAATGCCCCCACTGCCTCAATAACGGAGAGAACGAGAGACTTAGAGAGGGCCATGGCATCCCAGCATCCCACAGCTGCTACGTGGCAGCATGAGGACTTGAACCCAGTCCACTGAGTTCTGGTCCACTTGGGCTTTGTGAAGAGAATTCCCGGTAGAAAAGGTTAAGCAGAACCTTGTCAAGTTTCTCAACATCCCAACCAGCACTCTCCTAAGAGTAGCTCCGGACTGGCCAGGGCAGCCTCTCTGGGCTGGGCACCTGATCCTAGGGGTGGCCTCAGGGTGACCCAGGAAGCCTCTGTGTCCCTAAGCGGCTCTCTGTCACACTCTCCAAGGGGGTGATTTCAAACATCCTCCCTTGTCTAGAGCTCCTTGGCTCTACTCTTCAACTCTCTCCCTCTGCTTATGACAACTTCGAGTTCCATCTCACAGGGAACACAGAAGGAACAAACGGAAGCACAGTTCATTTCCTGCCACCACACCTGGGAACACACCTACAGCTATGCCTGCTCTTGACCTGTCCTGCCTGTCCAAAGCTAGCCCAGCACCCGACCTTCAAGCCTGGCTCCTCATGGTCTCCCAGGAACTTCGCTGCAGCCATTGTCACCTCTTCTCTGCATCTTCTCCCCTACTGGCCACTGCATCACCATGGAAACATGGCTAAGACTCTCCTGACTTAAGAAAAATGAATACACAAGATAGACTCAGGAGGACAACCCAGGCCTAGCCAGCTACCTGTCCTCTCACCCCAATTCCTCAAAAGAAAAGCCATATTTAAAAGACAAAATGAATCTATAACCACATGTGGAAAAACAAGAACTTGTCCGCAATTCCTGGAAGATGGAAAGCAGATGGAACTGGGTTGGCAGGCTTGGAGGAAACCACAGCCAACCACCACGGCCAGAGCTGCTGAGAAAGTAAGAGAAGATCCAGGGTACTTGGGTTCAGAGTAAACAAATACAAAGAAGAGGGGGTGGAGTGATCAGCAGAGAAATTAGCAAAATAACTGTGTTCAGAATTGGTTTTCATTGGAACCAATGGAGCCAACACCCACCCCCATACCCAAACAGGAGATTGCAGCAGCATTTAGCTCTAGGTCAAAACTGAAGGATTGCACAGTAAAAAAAAAAAAAAAAAAAGAGAGAACCCACATCTGCAATCAGTTTTATCCACTGATTTGCCACAGTGAAGTACAGGCACCTTCATTCAGCATCAAGAAACATTTCTTTTTCTACAAGCCTAAACAATCCTGTTATGGTGTAAGTACAATGCCAGAAACCCTCTAGTCTCATTCACAATGAAACAAAAAATATATATAAAATACCTAGAGATAAACCTACTAAGAAATGTTCAGGACCTATGTGAAGAAAACTATAAAAATTTACTGTAGGACATAAAAGAAGACCTGAATAAATGGAAAGACATAACCATAGACCTGGATGGAAACACTCAATATTGTAAAAATGTCAAATCCCCTGAAATTAAACTATAAATTCAATACTATCCCAATCACTATCCCTACAGAATTGTTTATGAAACTGGGCAAGCCAATGCTAAAATTCATTTGAAAAAGAAAATGCAAGAGAATAGACAAGAAAAATTTGAAAAAGAAAAACAAGTGTTTGCATATTCCACCAAATATTAAAACAGACCATTAAGTGGGTACAAGAACATGAAGCTGATAAGACCAGGCAAAGAAATCAAAGAAGCAGAATATAAAGCCTAGAATGGAAGCCTATTTATAGGAAAAATCAAGAAAATGATGGCGTTTCAGATACATGAAATTGTGACATCTAGAGTCCCATTGGAAAACAGAAAGAAAACATAAGATCCCTACCTCACATCATATATAAAAGTAAGTTCCTACTGGATTAGGAAGCTAAATATAAAAGACAAATCCAGAAAAGTATTAGAACACAACACCACATGTGCATTTGAATGATGTAATTTTGAAACTATGTAATATAAAAATAATAATGTCTCCATATTACATACAAAATGTGAAATCCTCCCAAACGGGGGAATTGGCAACTCATTGAGAATTCCATAATTTTCAAACTGGTAGGCCGGTGAGTTGAAACTGCATTTCCATTAGTGCAACATGGCAATGCCGCTAGCTGGTGAAAAGAAGGACGTGCTGTCCTTTGTCATTATTGTGTGACCCTTGCTATTGTTCCCCTATCACAACTTCCAACAGTACCTGTAGTGACTAGTGCATATTATCTTTAACATTAACCGATCTTGTGATTCAAAATATTTTGTAATCTTGTAGGAACATTATCCAAGCATTGATTAAAGGGTGGTGGTTGTGCTAGAGTTTGTGCTAAAAATAAATAAATAAATAAATAAATAAATAAATAAAAATAAAAGAATAAAATAGCCCAGGCATAGTGGCTCACACCTATAATCCCAGGACTTTGGAATGCTGAGGTGGGTGGATCACAAGGTCAGCAGATGGAGACCATCCTAGCTAACACAGTAAAATCCTGTCTCTGCTAAAAGTACAAAAAATTAGCTGGGTGTGGTGGCACATGCCTGTCATCCCAGCTATTCGGGAGGCTGAGGCAGAAGAATCGCTTGAACCCAAGAGGTGGAGGTTGCAGTGAGCCAAGATTGCACCACTGCACTCTAGCCTGGGTAACAGAGAGAGACTCCATCTCAAAAAAAAATAAGAATAAAATAAAATAACCACCTAAAAATCAATAACTCTGGGCCAGAGAAGGGAAAGGATAAAGTTATTTTGAAGAAGGCCAAAGTGCATGCTCTGTAAAAATGTCAGAAACATTACTGAAAAAAAATTACTATCATTATAGGTATGTGGCATTCCAAGAATACAAAATTGCCACTTACCACCTCATGGAGAAAGAACTTGTGAATTATGGAGGCTATGAATTACATGGGGTCTGTAGGATGCTGTTTTTCCGCTCCCAGATTGCCTTTCCGGACTCCAGTGAGTTTGCACCAGCTGCACCCTTCCCTGGAGAATTGCCTTCAGCCCATGAGAGGGACTATGACCTGGAAGTTGGACCCCAACACACAGCAAGGGCAGCCCACAACTAATGACTGACTGATCAGTGTGATTTAGAGCTCAGGGCTCTTATCACCATGGCTCAGACCAAGATTGAGCTTTGCTTAAGGTTTGCTTCCTTGCTCTGCTCTCTCCCTTGTCTTATTGTGCCTAATTCCCTCCCATAGAGGATTTTCCTGAAAAGAATTCTCCTGATTAATCATGTGCTCCTTGAATCCTTTTCTCAAGCTCTGCTTCTAGGGAATCCAAGCTAATATATTTGGTACCAGGAGTGATCCTAGGAAATAGATGAGAAGGGTAGGATTCTGAAGTTCCTAGATGGCTAGAAATCACAGCCCCATCACCGGTGCTTAATGTACAGTGGCAAATGGCAGGCAGTGATTGTTGCTAAGATTCTACCACACCCAGGGCGTGGGACACAGGTGGAAGAGGTTCACTGCCCTGTGCAAGAGCTTTGATGTTTGAGAGGTGTGGAAAAAAAGAGTTCTTATAAAGACTGTAGAATTGGGTGCCCACCAGTGAATGCCAATCTTGCCTTAAGAAGAGGAAAAGACAGACTCAGGGCCATCAATCACAATGTGAATCACAATGTGAAGCAAAACATGAGGGTCTGAGAGTCCCTTGGCAGCATTATAGGAACTCTCATCTCCCACAGCTGGAGGCAGTCAGCTGACTCCCAGGCCCTGGCCTTAGGGATATGAGGAAAGGACTTAAGGATGAGAGTGGCAACTTTTGGGAAATTTAAATTCTGATTCTCAGCCTAAGCAAGTTTTCTACACCAAAGTCAGGCCTCTGACGGAGAAGGTGCAGGAATCTGGAACTTGGAGTAAGAACATTTGAATACCTGCACTTGAGAACTTTGGGTCTTCTGGGTCTGCAGAAGTTGCCCATCCCCCCTGTTAGGAGACTATCCAAGAAGTCTCAAATGAGGATTATTATAAAGCAGCACTGAGCCTCCTCAGTATCTGCTGTCACCTCCTCTCCCAGCCACCAGGCTAATTTGTAGGGCCAAGTCTCAGCATGAGTCAACTGTGTGAGGCCTGCCTAGGAATGGGAAATGGGAAAGTTTCTAAGTAAAAGATTCTGCAGGTACTAGTGGACATGCCCTGGCAGGACTGGGAGGGCATGCCCAGGAGTGGATCCTGGGGATGCTGGGTCAAGGTGGACAGAATTTATCACTGAATAAGGGAACATTTGTTGACAAGGCAGCGCTCTCCTTTGACATGGAATTTAACACCCTGGCGAGGCTTCCAAGGATGGGTCTAATACATAGCTGGGATGGCTCTTAGAATCTTGGAAAAAGCTCACATTGGCCCTCATTAAATGAAGCTGAGATGCCAGAGCTCTCACTGCAGATGATGGACGAAAGGATCAACCAAGTGGTAGCTGAATTGCAGTTCCTATGCCAAAGGAGGTCTGTTTACTACAGCAGAGTAACACAACCTTGGCTATGTGGCTATTTATTTCTGATCTGCCAAACGTGTTCTTTCCAATACTATGTTTGTTTCCTGGGGCTGCCATAACAAATTACCACAAAGTTAATGACTTAAAACAACAGAAATTTATTCTCTTACAGTTCTAGAGGCCAGCAGTCTGAAGTCAAGGGGTCAGCAGGCTGCCTCTGGAGGCTCTAGGGAAGAGTCCTTCCTCTCCTGGTGGCTGCCGACTGTCCTTGGCATTTCTTGGCTTGTAGACACATCACTCCAATCTCTGTCCTCTCCTGTATATATTCCTCTCTCTTCTCTTATAAGGAAATTTATCATTGGATTTAGGGCCTACCCTAATCCAAGATTATCTTATCTTGAGACCCTTTATTTAATTATATCTGCCAAGACCTTCATTCCAAATAAGTCCACAGTTCTAGGTTCCAGGTGGGCATATCTTTTCTTTGGTGGGGTGGGGGGAGGTGCATCATTTAACCCCCTATACGTGCCCATCACAAATGAGGATCAGAAACTGTTTGCATCTATATCCAATGGATAATAGCATACATTGATAATCCTGCCCTGGACTATGGTAGTTCTGATTTCTGCCATAATGTAGTCCATAATGTGACCTAGGCCATCTGGACACTTCACAAAGAACCTGAAATTACTTCTCTGTATCAGTGATATGTTAATTGGATCAGATGAGCAAGAAGAGACAAGTCATCAGGATGCCTGGGTAAGATACATGCTGTCCAAAGGATGGGAAGTAAGAAATGCCAGGTATATATCAGCAAAGTTTCTAGGGTCCAGTGGTCTGCAGCAGTGGAGCATCTCTGTATTATGTGATTCTTGCATTGCTGCAAAGAAATAGCTAAGCCTGGGTAATTTACAAAGAAAAGAGGTATAATTGGCTCATGGTTCTGCAGGCTTTACAGGAAGCATGGTGCTAGCATCTGCTCTGCTTCTGGGGAGGCCTCAGGAAGCTTACAATCATGGCAGGAGAAGGGGGAGCAGGCATATCACATGGCCAGAGCAGGGAGGAAGAGAGAGAGAGAAGGTGCCACAGACTTTTAAACAATCATATCTCGGGAGAATTCACTCACTGTCACCAGGACAGCACCAAGGGGATGGTGCTAAACCATTCATGAGAAATATGCTCCCATGATCCACCAGGCCCCACCTCCGACATTAGAAATCTCTAATTTCTAATTTGACGTGAGATTTGGGTGGGCACATGCATCCAAACAATATCAATCCCCTCCAAAATAAAGTAAAGTTATTGTTCTGTGCAACTCTTACCACTAAGGAAAAAACCCCAGTGCTTGGTAGACCAGTCTGAATTGAAGGATGCATACTCCCACACTTGGGAATACTGCTCTTGCCCATTCAATGACTTGTGAGGAAAGATGCCAGTCTTAAGTGAGGCTCAAAGCAAGAGAGGGCTCTGCAGCAGGTCTAGGTTGTGCTACAAGTCCTGTAGCTTGGACCATGTGACTCCATAGACCCCCTGGTACTGGCATTAGAAAAGAAGTAAGATCTCGAATTAATAACTTCAGCCTCCACCTTAGGAAACTAGAAAAACGTGGTTCACGCCTGTAGTCTCAACACTTTGGGAGGTTGAGGCAGGTGGATCACGAGGTCAGGAGTTTGAGACCAGCCTGGCCAATATGGTGAAACCTGTTTCTACTAAAACTACAAAAATTAGCCAGGTATGGTGACAAGCACCTGTAATCCCAGCTATTGGGAGGCTGAGGCAGGAAAATCACTTGAACACAGGAAGTAGAGGTTGCAGTGAGCTGATACCACACGACTGTGCTCCAGTCTGGGTGACAGAGCAAAACTCTGTCCAAAAAAAAAAAAAAAAAAAGAAGAAGAAGAAGAAGAAAAGAAAGAGGAGAGAAAGAAAGAAGGAAGGAAAGAAAGAGAGAGAGAGAGAGAAAGAAAGAAAGAGAGAGAGAGAAAAGAAAGAGAAGGAAAGAAAGAAAGGAAAGGAAAGGAAAGGAAAGGAAAGGAAAGGAAAGGAAAGGAAAGGAAAGGAAAGGAAAGGAAAGGAAAGGAAAGGAAAGGAAAGGAAAGGAAAGGAAAGGAAGAAAGAAAGAGAGAGAGCAAATTAAACCAAAATGGAAGAAAGCAAATAAAAATTAGGACAGAAATCAATAAGATAAAACATAGGAAAATAGGAAAAATCAATAAAGCAAAAACCTGGTTCTTTGAAAAGATCAATAAAATCAACAAACCTTTAGACAGAGTGATCAAGAAAGAAGAGAGAAAACACAAATTGCCAATATTAGGAAAGAAAGCAGGTACACAATGATAGACCCTATGGAAATTAAAATGTTAAAGAGGTAATACTAAGGGTGACTTTGCCAACAAATTTGACAATTTAGATGAAATGGAAAAAAGCCTTAAAAGAGACAAACTACCAGTGTTTATCTGACAAGAAATAGCTTTTCATATAACTTTTAAAGAAATTTGATTCATTGTTTAAAACCTTCTCACAAACAAAACTTCAAGCTCAGATGGTCTCACTGGTGAAATCTACCAAACTTTCAATGAAGAAACACTACTTTTCTATAAAGCAGAAGAGAAGGTAATACTTTTCAACTCATTTTGAGGTCAATATTGCCCTGATATCAAAACCAGACAAAGATACCACAAGAAAACTACAGACAACGTCACGCATGAACATAGACTCAAAAATATTTATTAAAACATAGCAAATAAAACTCAGCAATATATAGAAAGTATACTACATCATGACTAAGTGGGGTTTACCCCAGAAATGCAAGGTTGGATTAACATCCAAAAATGTGTAAATTCGCCACATCAATAGGCTGGGAAGAAAATGAAATGATCATCTCAAAAGATCTAATAATAGAGATTCAAAAAATTCTCATTATCTGTCTGGTGAGGACCTGGTTAGTATTTTAAAAAGTCAAAAACTAAAGAAAAAAATTCCCATTTTCACCACTTCTGTTCAACATCGTACTAAAGGTTCTAGTCAGTGCAATAAGGAAAACAAAAGAAATAAAAAATACGTGTATTCAAAAAGAAGAAATAAAACTGTCTTTATTTATAATCAATATGATCATATACATTTAAAGAAATCTATGTGAGTTTAGCATGGTCACAAGTTGCAAGATCACTATACAAAAATCAATGACATTTCTGCATACTAGAAACGAACAATTGAATATTTAAATTTTAAAAAATTACAGTTGCTTCAAAAAGCATGAAATAATTATGGATAAACCTAATGATATGTATGTGGGATTTATATGCTGAAAACTATAAAACATTGCTGAAAAAAATTTTATAAAAGACCAAAATAAATGCAGATAAACCAGGTTCATGGATAAAAAAAACTCAGTATTGTTAAAATGTCAATCCTCCCTGTGATAATTAATTCTAGGTGTCAACTTGGAGGATGTTTTTGGATGAGATTAACATTTAAATGGGTAGAGTTTGATAAGTGGATTGCATTTCTTCATGGGGGTGGATCTCATTCAATCAGTTGGAGCCCTAATAGAACAAAAAGTTCGACCTACCCTAGCAAGAAGGAATTCTGCAGCAGACTGCCTCCAGACCTCATCTGCACCAACAGCCCTCTTGGGTCTCAGCCTGCCAGACCACACTTCAAATTTGCAATTTCCAGCCTCCATAATCATGTGAGCCAATTCCTTATAATAAATATAAAGATATATGTTATACACACACACACACACACACATCCTATGGGTTCTGTTTCTCTGGAAAACCTTGACTAATACACTCCCCAAATATTTCTGTACATCCAATGTAATCCCAGTCCAAATTCTAGCTAGCTTTTTGTGGACATTGTCAAGCTGATTCTAAATTTACATAAAACAATGAATGACCTAGAATAGCCAAAACAATTTCAAAAAAGAACAGCAAAGCTAGAGGATTCATGCTATCTAATTGCAGATGAGATGGTGTAGTGTTTGCATAATGAAAGTCATATAGATCAATGGAATGGAATGAAGAGTCCAGAAATAGAACCACACCTCCATGATCAATTTATTTTTGACAAAGTACCAAGGCAATTGAATGGGGAAATATTGTATTTTCAATAATAGTGCTAGAAAATGGGGCATCCATTTCAAAAGAAATGGAACCTTAACCCTTTTGTTGCAGCATATACAGAAAGTAACTTGAAATGGTTACCTAAATGTAAGTAACTAAATGTAAGAACTAAAGATTTAAAACTTCTAGGAGAAAATATACATGACCTGGGTTTTGACCAATAATTCCTGGATAGAAAACAACAAGCGTAAGTCATAAAAAAGTTGATAAATTGGACCTCATAAAAATGTAAAACTGTGCTCTCCAAAAGATATTAAGAAAAATGAAAAAACAAGTCACAAATTGAGAGCAAATGTTTGCAAAACACATATCTGATAATTGTATGCATTCTCAATGGAGGCAATACCATTGAGGGGGCAAAAATTTGTTCTTGGGGGCTAAAAATTTTAGATATCATAATGATATGTGTGCCTGCAAAGGATCATGGTATATAAATAGATATGTGGTATGTCTGTTATATTAAATTTCATGGTGGATGGAGGGAAACATTAGGAAAAAATGTCTTAAAAGGCTCTTGAGGGGCAACATTTTAAAATATAATGAGAAAGTCTGGATAAAGAAAGGGCTTGTATCTAGAATAATATATAGAACTCTTTACCATGCAAAAAGACAAAGAATTTGATTTAAAAATTAGGCAAAAATATGAACAGATACTACACCAAGAAAGATGTAGGAACGGCAAATAAACCCATGAAAAGATGCTCAACACTGTTAGTCATTAAAGAAATGTAAATGAAAACCACAGTGAGATATTATAACACACATACTAAAATAGCTAAAATGAAAAAGACTGACAATATTAGCTGTGGTAAGAATGTGAAGCAACTGGAACTCTCTTGGAAACCATTTTGCCAGTCTTTGGTAAAGTGATGCATACCCTGACCTCATGGCCCAGTGGTTCCACTTCCAGGCTTTTACCAGGAGGAATGAAAACCTGTGTCCACACAAAGTTCTGTGGTCAAATGTTCATGACAGCATTATTTATATTAGCTTACAGTAGAAATAACCCCCAAACCCATTAATAAATGGATATGATGAAATACTGCTTAGCAAAAAGAATGAACTACTGATCTACGCAACAATATGAATAAATCTCAAAAACATTATGGTAAGTAAAAGAAGCCAGACCCAATTTGTATGATTTCATGAATATGATGTTCAGGAAAAGGCAAGACTGTAAGAACAGAAATCAAATCAGTGGTTGCCAAGAACTGTGGGTGAAGAAAGGGGACTGAACAAAAAAGGGACAAGAGGAACTTTTCTTGCTTGCAGGAGATGTTTTATCTCTCAATTGTGGCTGTTACATGCCTATATATATTGTTAAAACTCATTGAACTGTACACATTTAAAAAGCTATTTTTACTGTATGTGAATTACACCTTAATAAACCTGAAAAAATACAACTTTTAAGGCATTCTAGCTACCTGCAAGGCTCTAAGCTGACCCTATTCTCATGAAGCTTATGTGATTTAGTGATTTATCCTGCATATGGTTCCAAGACCAAGACTGAAAGCAACGAATGGGGAATGGATGGGAAAGCAGAAGTGGGCTCAGCGCAGGAGTCCTCCTAACGGCCACTGCGAACTGACTCGTTCTCCCTCCCCACCCGGAGCGTACTGACCACTAAGGCTGAGAAGTTGCTCTTCCCCCTCTTTCCTCAAAGTGTGGTCTCCAGACCAGCAGGACCAGCACAGCCTGGGGGGCTTCATCAATGCAGCCTTGCACACCCCACCTCAGGCCAGATGACTCCAAATCTGCATTTTCAATCAGACCCCCCAATTGTTCCCATGATATTTTCCCCAGATGTGTTCCTATATATATAAAACCCCCTCCCCAACTCCCCAGATACACTCTCATCATTAAAATCAAAGGTTGAAAAGCTCTGGTCTAGTCACAAACTCACTTCTGTCCCCACCCACCATTTGAGTTGGAAGTTGACCAATATCAATTGTATATGTTCCCAGACCCATGTGATGCCAGCGTTTCTTACTGAGTTTCTGTGGCTTTTTAAAAAATTTTATATTCAGGGGTACATGTGCAGGTTTGTTACAGAGCATATTGCATAATTCTGGGGTTCAGGCTTCTATTGAACCCATCACTGAAACAATGAACATAGTATCCAATAGGCAGTTTTTCAACCCTTGCCCTCTTCCCTCTCTCTCCACTTTTGGAGACCCCAGTATCTATAGTTCCCTTCTTTATGTCCATGTATACCCATTTTTGAGCTCCCACTTATAAGTGAGAACATGTAGTATTTGATTTTTTGTTTCTTCATTAATTCACTTAGGACAATAACCTCCAGCTGCATCCATGTTGCTGCAAAAGACATGAATTCATTTTCAATGGTTGTAAAGTATTCGAAGGTGTATATGTACCACATTTTTTAAATCCAATCCACCGTTGATGGGTGCCTAGGTTGACTCTATAACTATGCTATTGTGAATAGTGCTACAATAAACATACAAGTGCAGATATCATTTTGATAAAATGATTTCTTTTCCGTTGGGTAGATATCCACAGGTAGTATTTGTTGGGTCAAATGCTAGTTCTATTTTTAGTTCTTTGGAGTTTCTATAGCATTAATTAAATAATATTCAACCAATGAAATATGAACATTTTTAAAACTAATTTGAATGTTTGTAAAAGATTCCATAATGGTAATTTGCTTTTAAAATGTTGTGTTCCCTAATGAAAGCAGTAGACAAAAAAATATTGTCATGGAAATAGAGATGAACAAGACAAGTATAAATGTTAGGAGAAAATGTCATAGAAATCCAGGCTTATGTATTCAGATTGCTTCACATGTGTCTTTGTCACTCAGGCTTTAAAATGCCGGAATTGGATGTAGCCAACCTGCATTGCAGATGTGATTTAAAAAGGAAGACAACACTGAGTTGTAATTGCTATAGAACTCACCTCCACCCCAGGTCTTCCAGGGGGATTTAATAGTAGAATTTCAGGGTCTGCAATGGGCACAAAGGAGCTATTTGGAATCAGATGGGCAAGGACTCAGACCCAACTGGTCTTGGGGCACCCTGCAGTACCCCTCACAACCACCAACCCTGACCTGAACAACAGCCTCATTTTGGGGGGTCTCAGACTTCACAGCTCCTGTCACCCTTTTTTTTTCCTTTCTTTTTATTTTTAGAGACAGCATCTCACTCTGTTGCCCAGGCTGGAGTGTAGTAACACAGTCACAGCTCATTGCCTCCCTGGACTCAAGCGATCCTGCTGCCTCAGCGTCCCAAGTAGCTGGGACTACAGGTGTGCACCACCATGTGCAGTTAATTTTTTATTTTATTTTATTTTATTTTATTTAGAGATGGAGGTCTCACTATGTTGCCCAGGCTTCAGAACTCCTGGCCTCAAGTGATCCTCCTGCCTCGGCCTCCCAAAGTGCTGGTATTACAGGCATGAGCTTCTGCACGTAGCCCTCCTCCTTCCTTTTTCCCCAAACCCCCATTCTTCTCCTTCCCGCCAGTGCCCACTCTGCCCCACTCCCTCTCCCTCCTCCAAAAGCTATCTTCCTTTGCCCTCTCAGGATCTGACAGGGCAGACAGCAAACCTGGAGGATACCTGGAGAAGACAGCGCATGGGGCTTGAGAAGCTGTGAAGGGCACAAAAACACACCATCGTTTTTGAACCCCTGCTGTGGACCTCACAGTTCTGTCTCACCCCGAGTCTTTTAATCAGTGTGTTCACTACTGTGAGGTCAATAAAAATGGTGACCCAGTGTGTTAGTTTCCTTGGGTTGCTGTGACAAATGGCCACAAACTTAGTGGCTTAAAACAACAGAAATGTATTCTCTTACATTTCTGGAGGCCAGAAACCTGAAATCAAGGCATTGGCAAGACCACACTCCTTCTGAGGCTTGGCGGGAAAATCTGTTGTCACAGTCGGTAGTTAGTCAGATACGAGCAGAGCAGGAGAGGGTCACCCCCACCAGGAGTGTCAGGCGACCATCAGGTGATGGTCGGATGGTTACTAAGCTGTCTCTCTAAAATAATAATTGGTGACAGCCGGCACCAGGGAAAGGCTGTCTCCCAATAGACAGAAACACCTGAAACTGGTGGTCAGCGGCTTCCCAATAAGATCTCAGGAGTGGGCGAGTTGGCTCAAGCATGAGCACTCAGACGCAAAATGGCAGAGTTTACCTGGTATATGACCTTCTAGGAACACGCCTCAACTAAGCATGCGCACAACTTCAGTAAACACACACACATGCGGCCCCTGCCAAGTGCTGTCAGGTCACTGCACGCGCGGACGGCCCACCCCAGTGGAAGAATCAGGGGAGAAGGGACACAAGACCCCGGAAGTATGAAACCCTAAGTCAAAGGTCAAATCACACACTTGACTCTCTACCCACCCGCTTGACCCTCTTCCAAGTGTACTTTACTTCCTTTCATTCCTGCCCTAAAACTTTTTAATAAACTTTCACTCCTGCTCTAAAATTTGCCTTGGTCTCTCACTCTGCCTTATGCCCCTCAGTTGAATTCTTTCTTCAGAGGAGGCAAGAAATGAGGCTGCTACAGATCCATATGGATTTGCTGCCAGTAACACACTTTGATGCTACGTGACTCGGACAGGTTCCCTAAGTGCTAACGGTTCCTGTTTCTCTGGCTTCTGATGCCTGCTGGCAGCCCTGGGCATCCCGTGGCTGGCAGACTCAGCGCTCCCATCTTTGTCTCCATTTCACATCGGTTTCTCTCCTGTGTGTCTCCTTTTCTTTTCTTTAATTTTTATTTATTTATTTACTTTGAGATGGAGTTTCGTTCTTGTTGCCCAGGCTGGAGTGCAATGGCACGATCTCAGCTCACTGCAACCTTCGCCTCCTGGGTTCAAGTGATTCTCCTGCCTCCCCCTCCCAAGTAGCTGGGATGACAGGCACCCACCACCATGCCCAGCTAATTTTTGTAATTTTAGTAGAGATGGGGTTTCACCATGTTGGCCAGGCAAGTCTTGAACTCCTGACCTCAGGTGATCCACCTGCCTCATCCGCCAAAATGCTGGGATTACAGGTGTGAGCCATCGCGCCTGGCCTGTGTGCCTCCTTTTCTGTCTTATCAGGATACTCGTCATTGGCTTTAGGGCCCTAATCCAGGTGTAGCATTACCTTGAGGCCCTAGTCTTAACCACATCTGCAAAAATCCTTATTCCAGATAAGACCACTTCTTAGGTTCAGAATATCTTTGGGGAGGCTGCTGTTGAACCTCATCCAGGCTCTACTTTTGGAGAATGGCTTAGAGGGATCAGCTCCTCCCTCCTGGTTTACCTACCCTCCCTCCCGTAAGTAACCAATCAGAAAAAATCTCCATGTGATACTAGAACCCAGAGCTCAAATTATTAGAAAGCCAAAAACTGAATTTCCCATTTCTTAAGAGCAGGGAAGGCCTTGTCTTAGGAAAACACAACTGCTAGGTCTCCACTCTCTGAAGGAGAGGGTAATTTATATGTATCTGGGGAAGGTCCACCCTCCCCTCAAACCACTCCAGGAATAGGCCAAAACCCTCCTTCAAAGGGAAAGCGGGCTGATTGGTCCTTTTCAGGATGACATAAATTCTCATTCTCTGCACAGGTAATTTGCAGGATACAATGAATGAGACAAGTGGGGTGAGTACTAAGGACTGAGCGTAAGGGGCTGGGGGCAGGGGGTTGGTCCTCCTTGCCATTTCCACCAGCCCTTCCCCCTTACTTTGATGTAAATAATTGGGCTTTTCTGACTCCTGGGCAAAGTTATGCAAACCCATCTCCAAGTCTCTTTCTTCTAGTGAGGACCCTTCCTACAGGGAAAATTTCAGAACCAGTGCATTGGTGCATGTGGAAGGAGAGATATTCTTTGCTTGGATAATCAGGGAAGGCTATACAGAAGGAGAAAGTAGACACCTGAACTGGGCTTTAAGAGCATTCCTAAGCAGAGGAAACAGAATTGAACCAAGCAAGACAGAAGCAACACATAACAGAGCAAGGTACAGGTCAGACACAATAAACAGATTTGTAGTAGGTACCAGGAGCGCTGTGTTTAGAAGGATTGTGAGGTCACAGCCAGGCTCCATGCAAAAGTTCGATGATCAGTTAATGATGTCTGCTGTGAGAGCGGTGATATACAAGTCATCCCTGACCTAGGGTGTCAGCAGAGTTCGATGTCACGGAGGAGAAAGCGAGATAACTATAACTCATTTGGACAAATAAAGTCGATTCCTAAAGCCACCTGTTATAGGTTAACTTGTTTCCCCTCCAAAAAAAATATGTTAGAGTCCTATTCCCCAGTCCCCTAGGTGTGACCTTGTTCGGACATATGGTCTTTACAGAAGTACTCAAGTTAGAACAAGCATATTAGGATGGGCCCTAATCCAATATGACTGATGTCCTTATAAAAAGGGAACATTTGGACAGAGAGACAGAGGCATTGACAGAAAGTCTCGTAAAGAGACACAGGGAGAAGACAGCCATCTGCAGACCCAGGAGAGAGGCCTGGACCAGTTCCTTTCCTGATAGCCCTCAGAAGGAACCAGCCTGGGAGGCAGCATATGTGGATGGACCCCGATGGCCTTCCCTTTATGCTAAGGGTTGCAAACTTAATTATCTCTGGTGTCCAGGCCCTAGGAGGCAGCCAGGCGGGGACTGTGGAGAATGGCAGAGCTCAGGACTGATTGTGGGGGTCCTCTCCTGCCCCTGGATGCCCTTGTAGATAACAGCACCTGATGTGCCAACTCCTCCAGTTTTTCAGGAAAGGCTGGAGATTCAGATTTTGTGTGAAATCTTCCATTTTTCTAAACACTGGTTTAATTAGAGTTCTCCAGAGAAACGGAACCAATAGAATATACATGTGTGTGTTTCCGTATACAGAGAGAGAGTGGGGGAGACAGACAGACAGACAGAGAGGGGTTTATTATGCGCAACTGGCTCCTTCGAGTAGGGAGCCTGAGGAGCCCCTCGATCTGCCATCTGCAAGCCCTTTGGGCTTGGACTTGAACTACACCAGCGGCTGTCCTGGGAGAGCAGGTGGAGTCAGTCCCAGTCTGAGGGCAGGAGAAGATGAGAACAAGATGTCCCAGCTCAAACTGTGAGGCCAGAAAAAAGTGGGAGTGGATTTCTTCTCTTTTTAAAATTCTATTCAGGCCCTCAAAGGATCGGATGCCCCTCACCCACAACTGCTTAACTGAGTTCACGGATTCAAACGCTAATCTTGCCCAAAACACCCTCACAGACACACCCAGAAGCAGTGTTTAATCTGGGGACCCACTCAAGTTGACACATGAAATTAACCACCATGGCTGGTAACTTTTCACAAGTTTTTGCAAACATCATGCAGGCAGGCCTTGAGTTTGCAGCCTCCGCTCTATGACGCACAAAGCAGGGAAAAGGCTATGGTTCGCAATCTCTATTGCTTCTCCTAGAAGGGGTAGAACTTCCTTGGAAACACAGACCAACCCATTCTAGCCCTTGAGGGAATGGTGTACCCTCAGGGGCAGGAGTGCGGCCCCTGAGGGTACACTCTGAGCCACTGGTCTAGTTCAAGCCCAAGCCCAAAGGGCTTGCAGATGGCAGATTGTGGGACTTCTCAGGCAGACTGAGCTTGCAGTTCGCACCCACCAGAGTCTTCTCAACGCTCTGATGCACTCCCTGTTATATCCTCCATGGCTCCTGTTCCCTCCCTCACAGGTAACCACATGTCAGAATCCAGCCCTTGCTGTATCTGGAATAAGCTGATCAAAGTGCCCTTTCTTTGCCAGAGACACTGATCAATACAGGGCTGTGAAGTGCCTGGCACACTCAGGGGCCACTTATAACAGATAGGACTCCTCTCCCTGAGGCCCTTACTATCCCTCAGCTGTCCACCTGCCCACCGAGATCCCTCCCACACACCCCAGAAACCTCTGCAAAGCAACATCGTGTTTCCTCCAGCAGCAGGTGTGGGGTGTAGAAGGATTCGGGTTTGATAAAGAAATGCTGGCCAGGCACTGTGGCTCACGCCTATAATCCCAGCGGGTACCTGTAATCCCAGCCTCTGGGAGGCTGAGGCATGAGAATTGCTTGAACCTGGGAGGTGGAGGTTGCAGTGAGCCGAGATCACGCCCCTGCACTCCAGCCTGGGTGACAAAGTGAGACTCTGCCTAAAAAGAAATGCTCTTTCCCCCAATGACCACTTGGCCCGTGGGCAGATTTTTAGGACAGCCCAGAGTGAGTTTACTACAAAAAGCACCTGGAAAAGCCATTTCAGAGGAGGAGGGGGAGGAAGAGGAAGCAGCAGCTACAACCTGGAAACAGTCTAAATGGATAAATAAGTGACAGCACAACCAAGCAATAAAACAAAGCAGCTACTTACAAAAGTGAATACACCTTTATGATATGCTAGTATTGATCGGCAGTCTCCGAATTGTGTGATTCAATGCATAAAGCCAGTCACGGAACCAACTGTAGAGACTGCACATGCAAGGCCAGGCGCAATGGCTCATGCCTATAATCCCAGCAGTTTAGGAGGTCGAGGTAGGTGGATCACCTGAAGTCAGGAGTTTGAGATCAGCCTGGCCAACATGGAGAAACCTCGGCTCTACTAAAAATACAAAAATTAGCTGGGTGTGGTGGTGCGTGCCTGTAATCCCAGCTACTCCGGAGGCTGAGGCAAAAGAATCGTTTCAATGGGGGAGGTGGTGTTATGCCTAGACCGTTTATTCCCCGAAGAAGACCACCAGAGTCCAGAGTCAAAGCTAAGCAGCAAGGATCTTTATTACAGGTTCGAACCTGGAACTCTCCCCTCGCTCGTGAAACGAGACGGGCAGGAGAGCTCCCCCACTCAGCTCCGAACAATGTTATATAGTCTAAGAAAAGTGGGCATAGAGTTATTATACAAATCAGATATATGATTGGCTAGTGTTTGAACAAGGCGATTTGCTAACTATGATTGGTTCCTGCCATTTCTGATATTTTGGTTCAAACTTTGAGGCGGGAGAGCAGGTTTATGGCAGCAAGAGTTTATCTTACTTAAACACGTCTTGTGACCTTGCCTCAGAACTTACAAAATCTCTGGTATGTGCAAAACAAAATCTCTGGTACGTGCAGAAAACCAGGTACTCACAGAACTTACGAAATCTCTGGTATGTGCAAAGATTAGAGAGCAGAACAAGGGTGTAGCGGGTGGAGGGCGGGTACACATCTATCTTTGTGTCCTTTCAGTGGAGGTTGCAGTGAGCTGAGATTGCACCGCTGCACTCCAGCCTGGGCGACAGAGCAAGACTCTGTCTCAAAAACAAAAAACGAAAAAATGAGAGTGCACGTGCATCCTCAGAACAGGGGTGGGGTGTGCATTTGTTTGCCTATGTCTATACATGAAAAAATTATTTCTGGAAGGAAATAAGAAACTCGAAAAAAAGGTTCAACTCTAGGGACAGGAATTAGGAATTGGAAGGCACAGGGAGGAAGGAGATTGGCTTTTCACCTCTACACTGTTTGACAGGTTTTTTTTTTTAACTGTATGGTTATATTAGGGTTTTTTAATAAACATTTTTGTTTATTAAACAAGTGATGGTTGGAATAATTTTAGGTTTGCCCCAGAGTTGCATAGATAAATGAGTTCCTATATACCTTCATCCAGTTTCCCCTAATGCTAACATCTGACATCACTGTGGAACATGGGTCCAACCTAGAAAATTAGCATTGGCACAATCCAGCAGGGCACAGTGGCTCACACCTGTAATCCCAGTACTTTGGGAGGCCAAGGCACGTGATCACCTGAGGTCAGGAGTTTGAGACCAGCCTGGTCAACATGGGGAAACCCCATCTCTACTAAAAATACAAAAATTAGCCAGGCATGGTGGCATGTGCCTGTAATCCCAGCTACTGGGGAGGCTGAGGCAGGAGAATTGCTTGAACCCAGGAGGCAGAGGTTGCAGTGAGCCGAGATATCGTGCCACTGCACTCCAGCCTGGGCGACAGAGGGAGACTCCATCTCAGAAAGAAAGAAAGAGAGAGAGAGAGAGAGAAGAAAGAAAGAGAGAGAGAGAGAGAAAGAGAAAGAGAGAAAGAAAGAAAGAAAGAAAGAAAGAAAGAAAGAAAGAAAGAAAGAAAGAAAGAAAGAAAGAAAGAAAGAAAGAAAGAAAGAAAGAAAGAAATTGGCACAAGAAAGAAAGAAAGGAAGGAAGGAAGGAAGGAAGGAAGAAGAGAGAGAGAGAGAGAGAAAGAAAGAAAGAAAGAAAGAAAGAAAGAAAGAAAGAAAGAAAGAAAGAAAGAAAGAAAGAAAGAAAGAAAGAAAGAAAGAGAAAGAAAGAGAAAGAAAAAGAAAGAGAGAGATTGGCACAATCCTATTAACTAAGCTATTGCCGAGACCAGCTCAGTCCGGGAGACCCTAACCCAGCAGGGCTAGAGGAATTAAAGACACACACACAGAAATATAGAGGTGTGAAGGGGGAAATCAGGGGTCTCACAGCCTTCAGAGCTGACAGCCCCAAACAGAGATTTACTCATGTATTTCTTAACAGCAAACCAGTCATTAGCATTGTTTCTATAGATATTAAATTAACTAAAAGTATCCCATATTATGGGAAACAAAGGGATGGAACGAATTAAATGAATAGGTTGGGCTTAGTTCACTGCAGCAGGAACACGCCCTTAAGACACAGATCGCTCATGCTAATTGTTTGAGACTTAAGAATGCCTTTGAGTCGTTTTCCGCCCTGGGCGGGCCAGGTGTTCCCTGCCCTCGTTCCCCTAAACCCACAACCTTCCTAAAGCTTGTGCGTTAGGGCCATTATGAACATGTTACAGTGCTGCGGAGATTTTTTTTTTATGGCTAGTCTTGGGGCCAGTTTATGGCCAGACTTTGGGGGGCTTGCTCCCAACAGCTATAGACTTTATTGAGATTTCACCCGTTTTTATGCAAAGGCCCTTTTTCTGCTCCAGGATCTCACAAGGCATTTAGTCATCATGGCTTCAGTCTGTGCGTTTCTGAATCTTTCCATGTTTTTCGTGTCCTTGACACTTGGGAAGGAAAATCAGAGGAAAGGAGCCTGTCCTCCAGTTGCACCCCAACTCTGGCTGTGCTACCTTGGGCGAGCTGTGTCCCACTCTGGGCCTGCGTTTTGTCCTCGGCGAGGAAGGGCTCCAGAAGCCGCTGCCCTACCTTCCTCAGGGATGGATACCTAAGAGCTTTGAAAACTGCTGAGCTCAGGGAACATGAGGTTGCATACCGCTGATCCTCAAAGCTTTATTCCCTGTGCAGGGAATCTGAGTGCCTTTCCCAGCCTGGGCACCTCGGTCTGTTTAAGGACCCCTCTTACAGGCTTCAGCAGGCTTAAAAGATCCCAGCCTGCTGACCACCTCCATTCCAAGGTGCCAAGCAGAAGCTAGGTAAAGGGAGAGATCCCCACCTCCTGCCGCTAATCCAGGGTGACAGAAGCAAGGGGAACAGAGGAGAGAAGGGGCTTCCCCAGTGCACTTCATGAGCCTGCTCCCACCATGCCTTTCCTCTGAGCAGGGCTGTGGCTGGGAACTCACTTCACAGTCCTGGAAAGCGAGGCCACAGTGATGCTCCCAAGGTAACACAGTGAAAACCTTTCCCATCGAGGACTTACCGCAGGTCCGGATGTCGGGCGGGAATTCCACCCTATGCACCACCCCATCCAGGGACCACCCCTCTGGGCTGGGGAAGAAGCAGGGGCCACTAGAATGAACCAGCTCTTTCCTCTCCCCGACATCTGCTCCTCCTGCCCAGATTTGGTTCTCTAGGGAGTTAGCCCAGAGGATCCATTCGGCCTCCCTCTGGAAATCCAAACCTTTCCTCGAGGCCCCCATACTGTTTCCTGCAGGGATCTGGGCTGACCAGGCAAAGGCTTCAGAAAGGGCTTTGGATTCTCTTGGACCTGAGTCTTTTTGTTTGTTTATTGATTGACTGATTTTTAGAGACAGGGTCTTGCTCTGTCACCCAGGCTGGGGTGCAGTGGCACAATCACAGCTCGCTGTAGCCTCCAACTCCCAGGCTCAGGCGATCCTCCTGCCTTAGCCTCCCCACTAGCTAAGGCCACAGTTAATTTGTTGTTTTGGTTTTTTGTCTTTTGTTGTGTAGAGACAGGGTCTCACTCAGTATGTTACCCAGGCTGGTCTTGAACTCCTGGACTCAAGTAACACTCCCACCTCAGCCTCCCGAAGTGCTGGGATTACAGGCGTGAGCCATTGCACCCAGCTTGGACCTGAGTTTGAATCCTATCTCCTTCACTGCTTAGCCAAGACATCTTGGATGAGCTATTTCCTTTATAAAATGGAAGTACCAAGCCCCATCTCTCAGGAATGTCTCAAAAATTGGCTGAATGTGTGTAAAACACTTGGTGTTTGGTAAACGTTCTGTAAACAGTAGCTGACATTCCCCAAGTAGCTCAATATCAGTCCTGCATCCTTCATGCCTTCATTCATTCAGCAGGTCTTCATGGCACTCCATCAGGGCTCAGAATCCGAGACCCAGGGCTAAGGAAGTGACACAGGGTTGCTCTCATGGGGCTTGAAGCCTGGTGTTGGAATCACACGGATGGAAAACGACAGCTGGGAAGGGTACCCATGTTGCCCTGGCAGCTCATCCTTGGGAGGTTGATGGAGAATGAGGGTGAGGGAAGGCTTCCCCGAGGCAGTGATGCCTGAGCAAAACCCAGGGGATGGTGAGGGATTGTCAGAGATGTATGAACCAGAGCAACTCCATCTTGAATAGGGGCTAGGTAAAATAGGGCTGAAATCCGCTGGGCTGCATTCTCAGATGGTAAGGCATTCTAAGCCACAGGATGAGGCAGGAGGTCAGCACAAGATACAGGTCATAAAGATCTTGCTGATAAAACAGTTTGCAGTAAAGAAGTCAGCCAAAACCCACCAAATCCAAGATGGCGCTGAGAGTAACCTCTGATCGTCCTCACTGCTACACTCCCACCAGGGCCAAGACAGTTTACAAACGCCATGGCAACCTCAGCAAGTCACCCTATATGGTCTAGAAAGAGGAGGCATGAATAATCCACCCCTTCTTTAGCATATCATCAAGAAATAACTACAAAAATGGGCAGCTAGCAGCCCTTGGAGCTACTCTGTCTATGGAGTAGCCATTATTTCATTCCTTTACTTTCTTAAAAATCTTGCTTCCACTTTACTCTGTGGACTTGCCCCGAATTCTTTCTTGTGTGAGATCCAAGAATACTCCCTTGGGTCTGGATCGGGACCCCCTTCTTGTAACAGGATGAGTAAGGGTGGACGGGGCAGACGGCGGCTTCCTAGTTCCGAGAGGAAGGCCAGAGCACTAGAGCCTGAGAGAGTGGGGACAGGGCAGGGAGGGAATGTGGACTAGGTGAGCATCCAGAGAGGTGAATGAGGAAGCTAAGAGGCATTGGGTTTAGGTTGGGGAAACAAAGACCATCCAGAGGGGAGCAGCCAGGGGCTCAGGTCTGGAACATTCTACCCCATTCACACCAGCTGCCAGAGGGGAGTCCCTGTGCTCCCTATTCATTACCTGACATAACTAATTGCCTGGTGACATTTCCCATATTATAGACAAATGTGACTTATGGGCCCAGCTGTTCCCCTTCTCGTCACCAGGAATCGGTTGATAAATATGTTTATTCGAGGTCAGCCTGGCCTCATCCATTAGAAATATTGTTTTTCTAAACATTACATTGATTTAATTTAACTCTAATCAATTTAAAATGGTTCTGACAATTAACAAAAGCTTCAAATATGACCTTAAAGTAATAGGATTCATTAGCTATGTTTAGGATTAAACTTACCCTAATAGGGCAATTTTTCTTCCGAGGGTATTTGGTAAGCGACTGGTGGTCAGTCAAAATGAAATCAATTATTATAAATTATACAGTTAAAGTTGATTATGTATCCCCTGCTAATTTGTATAAATAAGGGCCTCTGACAATGGGAGTAATTTATTAATAACTATCTCTACCCCAGCCCGGTATCACACTTCATGTTACAGCTGCCAGGGCATCTATAACCCATGAAGTATTATTTTCCAGGGCTGCTCACGATGTATGCTAATTACACCCATAATTAATTGGAACAGTTATAGTTAAACACACAATGCTGACGCCCTTTGCCCTATTATTCATGATAGTCAACTCATTCAAAAGGCAAGCTAATCAAAAATTCATATGCTAGCTCGGGCGCCCCGAAAGGAAGGCGATCGCACTTCAGAGGGTGCCTGCCACATGACAGCTGGCGTATGGGGAGGGGCGGGTGTAGTCAGAATTCAAGCCCTGCACCTTTCTGGGGTTCCTGCCCTGCCACCACCCACCAATCCCCCAGATGGAAGGTATATAGAGCAGGATGTCTAGGCCAGAGCTCAAAGAGCTGGTCCATATGTTACAGGACGGGGACCCCAATCCAGACCCCAAGAAAGAGTTCTTGGATCTAGCACAAGAAGGAATTTGAGGTGAATCCATAGAATAAAGTGAAAGCAAGTTTATTAGGAAAGTAAAGGCACAAAAGAATGACTACTTCAAAGGCAGAGCAGCATCATGGGCTGCTTGACTGAGTATACTTCTAGTTATTTCTTGATCATATGCTAAACAAGGGGTAGATTATTCATGAGTTTTCCAGGAAAGGGGCAGAGATTTCCCTGAACCGAGGGTTCCTCTTCTTTTTAGACCATATGGGTAGCTTCTAGATGTTGCCATGGCATATGTAAACTGTCATGGTGCTGGTGGGAGTGTCTTTAACATGCTAATACATTATAATTAGTGCATAATGAGCAATGAGGACAACCAGAGGTCACTTTTGTTGCCATCTTGGTTTAGGTGGGTTTTGGCCAGCTCCTTTGCCACACAGTTTTATCTACAGGGTCTTTGTGACCTGTATTTTGTGCCGACCTCTTATCTCATCCTGTGACTTAGAGTGCCTTAACCTCCTGGGAATGCAGCCCAGTAGGTCTCAGCCTCATTTTACCCAGCTCCTATTCAACATAGAGCTTCTCTGGCTTACACGCGTCTGGCACATACAGAGTTTTAAAAAAAAAATTGCCAGATTTTTACAGATTGGGAACTTTCACTTCTCTTAGAAATTTCTGACTTGGTCTGAAAAATCAGAATATACTGGCCCGCTTCTTCCTTTCCTTTACCACATCAGTTCTCTGCCAACACTCCAACCCTCTCCCTTCCCTAAGGTACCTGCCTGGCCCCTGTAGACAAGTGGGCTTGAGAATCCCAGTCTAGCACACCTCATTTTACAGACAGAGGGACTGAGGCTCACAGACAGACAGTCTTGCCCAGGAGCACGGAGTGACCAGAGTCCGGTAGCTTGGGTGTGGCTGGTTTCACAGAGCACCCAGCTCGACCTGGTGGCCCCCAGGGAGGTGGATCGGCTCCTGAGTGGGCACTTCCCCTGCCTGGCTCTGGCCAAGGCCTAGGGAGAATAGACTGCCCATAGTGAAGCTAAGCTCAAGGCTCAGGGGCTCCCAGACAGTGGGGATGAAAATGAGCCAACACCATGCGTTGGAGTTTGCCATGGAAAGCAACAGGCTGACCTGGGTAACTCCAGATGCTCCAGATGTGGGTGAAGGAAATTCTTCTGTGTCATGCCAAGGAAAAAGGGGACTGGAAAAGCCTTCCCGCCCAAAATAGCATGGTGCAAAAAGCACCCAACTTGGAAATGCCCATGTAAAATGACCGATGGCTGCACAGCTTCCTGAGAATCATTCAGTCTCCCAACAAACATGGAGGGGGGCCACAGTTGGGGCCCCCTGTGCTGGTTGCTGATGAGACAGGGACAATGTGGCTTTCACCCTCTGGGGCCCCACTGCTGAGCCAACAGATTAGTCTAAAGCACTGCACAAATGCAAGGACTCCTGGAGGGGTGTGGGGACCGTGGGCACCTCGGGATCCCCTAGCAGTGAGCTGAGACTTCGTCTCTACCCAGGCAAGTGCCTGGGAATATGGCGTTTATATAGGGACAGGCTTGAATTCTTCCTGAGTGTGTCAACCTGAGGCAGGAGGTGGCAGGTTGGCGAGGAGGGAGAGGTGGGGATGGTCAGGCCTAAGGCCTGGAAGAGCACTGGGGAGCTGCTAAGGGACAGGGTAGAATCAGGAACTAGAGCCCTCTTGGCTTCAGAGTGTGCGGCTGAGGCCACTAGCCCTGCCAGACTGTGGAATCCTCACAGCCCAGGAAGCCCAAGGAAGGCTGGTGTTTGAGTCACTTAGGGAAGGCCTGGTGCGCATGGCAGGAAGAGACTCCTCTCCACCCAGGAAAGCCTGCAGAGCTCAGACCAAGCGCCAGCCCCAGGTGCTGGGCCTCCTTAGTCAGAGCCTTGGGCTGCTCTACAATGTCCCAGGGTGAAATGGCCCCCGTGAACACAGACTTCCCATGCTGGGGTTCTATTCCAGCTCTGCCTCTAACTCTGCCCCTGGGTGCAGCCCTGCCTCACTAGACGACAGCCTTTAAAGTTGGAAAACTTTAGAAAATTCTCCAACTTTAAAAAGAAAGGTTGAACTGGGCCTGGGAGGCTGAGATGGGAGGGTTGCTTGAGCCCAGGTGTTCCAGCCTGGGCAACATAGTGAGACAGACCCTGTTGCTAATGAACTAAACAAAGAAAGAAAAAGAGAGAGAGAAAGAAGGGGTGGACCCATCTCAATGGCTCCGGTGACTGAGGTCCCTGATGCTAATGGTAGTCCAGACTAGCTTTCTACACTGCTTTCTGGGCCGACTTTCAGTCTCTTTCTCCACCCGGTGCTGAGCCTGGGGGTTTTTTTTGTTTTGTTTTGTTTGTTTGTTTTTTTTTTTGAGACGGAGTCTTGCTCTGTCACCCAGGATGGAGTGCATGGCGCGATCTCAGCTCGCTGGAAGCTCCGCCTCCCGGGTTCACGCCATTCTCCTGCCTCAGCCTCCCAAGTAACTTGAGACTGCAGGTGCCTGACACTACGCCTGGCTAATTTTTTGTATTTTTAGTACACAGACGGGGTTTCACCGTGTTAGCCAGGATGGTCTCGATCTCCTGACCTCGTGATCCGCCCGCCTCAGCCTCCCAAAGTGCTGGGATTACAGGCATGAGCCACCACACCCAACTGAACCTGGGTTTTATCAAAAAGAGGAAGGAACGTGCAGGCACATGCACCTTGAGCTGGAGGTGACTACTCCAAGTCACTGAACTGCAACACTAAAAGAAAGTTTGTCAGGTCCTGGTGTGGTTGCTCATGCCTGTAATAGAGCTTCGGGACACCCAGGCAGGACGATCACTTGAGGTCAGGAATTCAACACCAGGCTAGGCAACATAACAAGATCCCCAACTCTACAAAATTTTCTACAATTGGCTGGGCATGGTGGCGCATGCCTGTAGTGCCAGATACCTGGGAGGGTGAGGCAGGAGGATCGCTTGAGTCCAGGAGTTTAAGACTAGCCTGGGCAACATAGTAAGACCTTGGTCTCATAAAAAATAAATTCATGAATGTGTCAAAACTCATCTAACTGTTTACTTAAAAAATGTGTGTGTTACTCTATGTAAATTACACCTCAGTGGAGTTGGTTAAAAAATAATAATAAAAGAAGGAAGGAGTGTACACTTTGGAAAAGGCAGTAGCTGTCTCTCCTAAAGCTAAAATCCACCAACTCAAGAAGGATCACAGTGGTGTCATGTGTAGTAGCCCCGAACTGTCAGCAATGCCCCTTTCCATCAGCAGGAGAACCATAAATAAACGATGGTGTATTTACATCAGAGAGCACATAGCTATGAAGTAGAATCACGGACATATACAACAGACACAGCCCACAGGATGCACACAGCATGACGTCAGACACTACCTGAAGTGTGCACGATCCATGACTCTCTTTAGATAAGTTCAAAACCTGGTAACAGGGATCTACAATGATGGAAATCGAAATAGTGGTGATCACTGGTGCAGGGAGGTAACTTGACTTGCGGGAGCAGAAGGAGCGTTGGAGGTGCTGGGAAAGGTCCCCAGGCTGACCTGATGTATGGCTGCAAAGGTGTGTGGAAATGTAAATTTCCATGAGCCCTATACAGGGGCCCAGTGCCCTTTAGGATAACAAGATGCATCTCAATAACAAAGAAAGAAAGGAAAAGGGAGTAGCCCATGCTTCCCTAGGGCCATCCAGGGTCTAGATTCTGGGCCTCCCCTGGCAGCGCCCCTCCCCACCGGCACTGTGGCTCTGTGCATAGCCCTGGACATGGGCAGAATGTGACAGAACTGGAGCTGCGCCCACAGCAGATAGGCTGGCAGGGGTGAAGGGGCTACCAGGGGCTGGAGGAAATAAAATTTAAGCTGAGCACAAGGCCGCCCTCCCAGGCAGGGTAGATGGCATGCTGTCTTGGCACTCTGGGCTACAGAATGGGTACCAAACACAGGCCACATCAAAGAGCAGCAGGCCCTTACCTGACTGAACAGTGGGAACCCTGCCAACTGCTCCCTAGCTGAGGGGACAGTGCCGGGGCCCAGCAGAGCCTTGCAGCCACCTCCAGAGAGACCGCAGAAGCAGGCAGGAGCTGAGGGAATCATCTTGGACCAACCTGCCCTCCTCCCACTCCTCATTTTTAGAGTCAATGCCAGGCCAGTAGAGGCAGGTGGCCTTGACTTCAAGTCCCACTGGCTCTGCCTGAGCCTCAGCTTTCTCATCAGATAATTGGGAATGAGGTTCTCACAAGAATAAGAGAGCATATATCGGAAGTACCTAACACAGGGCCCAATGTTCACCAAGTGGGGAAACTGAGGCCCAGAGAGCAGACACACCACACTCCAGGTAGGCCAGGCACAGTGGCTCATGCCTGTAATCCCAAGACTTTGGGAGGTGGAGCTGGGAGGATTGCTTGATCAATTTCTTCCTCGTCCCCTGCTCTGGGGTCTCCAGAATGCAGTCCCTCCCACAGTTGCTCTTCGTCTTAGCCCAAACCACCTCCTCTCTCCCACCTCCTCTGTCCACACAGCATGTTCCAGGCACGCGCCACTCTCCACAGCACCCTATGTTCAAGGTGTCCCTCTGTCCCGGAACCCCTATCATCTGAGGCTGGGAAAGGGTGATGGCATTTTCCTATAGGGCAAGGGGGCTCCCCATGGTCACTCCTAGCTGCTGCTCTCGTCCTGCGGGACAGTCCCACAGCATAGGTCTGATTCGCAAGTAACCCCAGTGAGATCATCGAGCTCCTTTAGCCCTAGTTTCTCCAGCTGTGAAATAAAACTCTCCATTCTGTCTACTCAGAGGGTGGGACAATGGGTGTGAAAAGATTTTCTAGGCGGCTACCTGGAGGGCTGAACATAGAGCAGAGGGCGATGCTGGCTGAGTCTGATTTTTATACCAACTGGACAGAATATAGTCTTCCTCTTTCTTCCTCGCCTCCTGGCTCAGCTGCCTCAGTCTCCCGAGTGTGATCCTGACATTTATGCCGTATACTATCCTCTACAGGACCCCCACCACACGGAATGCTCCTCCTGATCTGGGGATGGCTTCTGTTTTGATGGAAACCATTGGTGCACCCCAGAGCCCCCCACTGCCACGCCCACCCCTTTGATGTGGTGAGCTCTTGGTAGCCTCACCCTCCATGCCAGCTGCAATGCACTCCCTCCAGGGAGCCATGAAAGCCTCTGATCTCCAGGGGCCCAGCCACAGCCCTTCCAGACAGTCTTTTTCTTCCCAGGATGACCAGGTCTCTTTTCAAAACTGGTGGAAGTCCACGTGGGTCTTTATCATGCAGATGACCTCGGAGGTGACCATTCCACACTCCCAAACAGCTCAACAGTATTTGATTGACAGCCCACACCCTTTCTGGTGTCCGTTCTCTCCTACTGATTAATGGCCCCTTCCTGATCATCCTCCCTACACATCCTGCCATTCAGTCAACCACAGGTTTTAATTTAGATAATACTGACAAGAAAAAAACACAAACATGAAAGTTATCTGCACTCACTGTCACCTCAGGAATCAGCGTATTCCCTGCGGACAAACTTTTCAGTACCTGCACAATTATTTATTTATTTATTTATTTATTTATTGAGACAGGGTCTCCCTCTGTCACCCAGGCTGGAGTCCAGTGGCGCAATCTCAGCTCACTGCAACATCTGCCTTCTGGGTTTAAGCAATTCTCCTGCCTCAGCCTCCTGAGTAGCTGGGATTACAGGCATGCCACCACAGCCCAGCTAATTTATTTATTTTTAGTAGAGACAGGGTTTCACCATATTGGTCCGGCTGGTCTCAAACCCCTGGCCCCAGGTAATCCGCCCACCTCAGCCTCCCAAGGTGCTGGGATTACAGGCATGAACCACCATGCCCAGCCACAAATTTTTGTATACACGAAATTAGATCTATTATGATACATAGGTTTTTAATAATCCACTTTTTTCACCTAATCTATTGTGAAATTTTGCTCATGTCCTTAAAAAAATTACATTCCAGAAGAATCATTAATGACTGCACATGGTTAATGGTTACGGTATAGTCTAGCTGTACCATCATTTATACGGTCCTGCACATTTAACTTTTTCAAGTGTGGCCCCCCCTTATAAGCAGTGCTGCTTGGAGTCTGATGGCTAATCTTGGGCACATCTGTGATCATGATTGCCTTAGAAAAATTTCCTAGCAACAGAATTGCTGGGGATGAGGTACGCAAAACATGAAAGGCTTTTGAAAAACAAGCACCTACATGACTCACAATTTGTGCAAAATTGGTTAGGGGTAGCAGGTAGAGAAAAAACCAAAGCAAGAGGAATCAGCATTCTGAGGAGGGGTCTCTGCATACACCAGACCCAGACACCACGGAAGTGCCACATGGGGCAGGGGCTTCCAAAGCCCTGAGCCGCCCTGAACGTCAGAGCTGGAAGGGACAACGCAGACTCTAATACAATTCTCTGTATTAGGAATGGGGAAACTGAGGCTCAGCGAGGCACCACCCAGGAAGGGGGTGACCTCAGTACTGGAATCTTTCCAACACAGCTGTGTGCTTTGTTTGAAGTGAGCCCTGCTCTGGGAGAAGAGCCCGAGGTGGCAGGCCGAGCGTGGGTATGAAAGTGTAAACCATTTTCCCTCACCTCCCAAGCAGAGGTGGATGGGAGGGCGTGAGGAATGCTGAGGAGGCCTCCAGCCGGCCTCACACCGGTAACAGCAGCAGTAGTGACCCATTTGAGCCCCCATGGTGTGCCAGGTGCTGGTCCCAGGACTTTGGGTCTGTTATCACTGAATCCACACATAAAATGAGCGACAGGGGCACTGTGGCTTTGTGAGAGATGCTCGCTCTCATTTGCACAGAAAGGAGTTCATGCAAGTCTTTTTATTATTATTACATGTCACCTCAACAGGGTCTTGCAGTGGGGGAGAGAGACTGGACTCAACTCCCCACTTACGCAAGTCTTAATCCAAGTGGAATCTCTTCTCTGGATTTCTAGAGTGGCGGGTGAGCGGGGCGGGAAGCCTCTTCTCCATAATGGCAGCGGTTCTCACACTTCAGCGTGTGCCCGATTCTCTTGGTGGGGAAAGGGGGAAGTGTTCAAAATGCACATTCCAGGGCCCTCCCTGAGATCTTGATGCTGTAGGTTTTGCACAGGGCCTCCAAGACCAAATTCTCTTTTTTAGAGACAGAGTCTTGCTCTGTCGCCCAGGCTGAAGTGCAGTGGTGTGATCATAGCTCACTACAGCCTCCAACTCCTGGGCTCAAGTGATGCTCACGCCTCAGCCTCCCAAGTAGCTAGGACTACAGGCGTGCGTCATTACACCTGTCTAGTTTTTATTGTTATTATTATTTTTTGTAGAGACAAGGTCTTGCTGTGTTGCCCAGGCTGGTCTTAAACTCCTGGCCTCAAGCCCTGCCCGCCTCAGCCTCTCAAAGTGCTGGAATTACAGGTGAGCGCCACCACGCCCAGCCAGAGTCTGCATTCTTAAAGGCCCCTGGATGACTACCACGCAGGCTGGTCCAAAGACCCCTCCCTCTCTGGGAAGCACTGAAGACAGTGTGGTTGATTTTCATACTGGGATCCTGACAAAGTAACCTGTACTAAAGTTAGCACAGTAGATATGAGGCTTACACCGAGAAAGGGTCGCTAATAAAGGGAGGGGACATCAGACCGACATTCCCCCAGTAAAGCCACAGATTTGTAATTCATTCATTCCTTTGCAGATTTCAGGACCTCACAACCGACCTTACGACATTCGCCCAGTAGATGGCGCTAGCTCATTTTAAACCCCGTTTGTAGAAGATGCCTGAAAGCTCAAGACAGAGGGAGCCGCAGATACAGAGAAAGGGCAAGACAGAGCCCATTATGAGAGAGGACAGCCCCAAACAGAAATGGTCAACTTAACTAAGCAGCTGTCCCGAAATGACTCAGAGGAAACTTAATCCGTCTTGGATGTAGTGTGTAATCTAGTGTGTTGCCCCGACTGCCACATTGGCTTTCAAAAATCCCTGCTGCCTCCCAAGCCTGGGTTCCGGTTGCCGCTCGGAGTTCGGGAGCTGAGATCTGGGACAGCGCCATAACCAGTAATGACCACAAGATGGTGCTGCTGCACTCAGGAGGACAAGATGCCTGCGAAAATCTCAATCTCAGAAAACCATCTAAAGACTCAAGAGTGTGCCTTAAAATAGGATCGTGGAGGGAGATGAGAGGCAGAAAGAGACCTGCTGATTAGACTTTGCACCCTGTCTCTCAAGTTCATGTTTACGATGTTAGTACTAATGCTGCTGCTGCTGCCACTGGTGGCTGCTGTTTACTGAGGGGCTACGGAGTGCCAGGCACTGTGACAAGCACTTGCCGTGCATGGTTTCATTCAAAGTTCATCAAAGCCCGAGGAGGGGAGTTCTACGATGTCTCCACTTCTGAGAGGAAGCATTATGTGGGGAACTAGAGACGGAGATGTCTTGTGCTTTCTCGAAAGAAATGGGGACAGTGATCTAATTCTGAGCACAAGGACAATAGTGAGTGGGGCTTCTACGAATAAAAGGCTGAAACAGCCTGGACAACATAGTGAAAGCCCCTCCCTACAAAAATGTAAAAAGTCAGCTTGCGTGGTGGTGTGTACCTGCAGTCCCAACTACTCAGGAGGCTGAGGCGGGAGGTTTGTGCCAGGCACTCATCAAGGTGGTAAGGAAAGACAATTGAAGGGACTACAGGAAGTCCTGAGGAGCCCAGGATGAGCCATGCGGCCAGGGGATCAGTGCTGTGGAGAAAATGAAGCGCGCAGGAGTCTATAAGTGCCTGTAGGTGCGTTTGAGATGATGGCAGAAATAAACTGGAGCTGGCATCCATGGCTCACAAGAGCCCATTATAAAATTTTCAGGAATTTTGCGAGTCAGTTCTTGGACGGATCTATTATCGAATTATTAAACTACCAAATTATATAAACTTAAAATGAAATTATATTTAAAACAAAGGTAACAAATACTCACAACTCATTACTTCCTAACTATTTTACATTTTACCATTTTCTATGCCAAAGGTAAACAAACTGTTTCTGGGAAGGGCCATTTAGTGACTGTGTGAGCCATAAGGGTTCAGTCAAAACTATTTGACTCAGCCATTGTAGCACAAAAGCATTGATAATATAGACTGAACATCTCTAATCTGAAAATCTTAAATGCTCCCTAATCCAAATATCTGAAATGCTCCAAAATCCAAAACTTCTTGAGCACCAACATGACACTCAAAGAAAACGCTTGTTGGAGCATTTTGGATTTTGGATTTCTGGATTAGGGGTGCTCATCCGGTACTGCAAATATTCCCAAATCCAAAAACATCTGAAACCTGAAACACTTCTGGTCTCAAACATTTCAGATAAGGGATATTCAGCCTGTACTTAGATAAATGATCATGACTGTGTTCCAATCAAATGTGGTTCATAAAATCAGGTGCTGAGCTGGTTTGGTTCATAGGCTGCTGTCTGACACCGTGGTTCGTGCACAGGTATTTATTGTATCTGTATGGTGGAAACGCTATGTACTTGTGTTAATCCCACTATGTAAGTCTTCCCTAGTTCCTTCAAAGGTGTCATTTTGGTAGCTTGCAATTGGCCATGGTGGGGGTATTTATACCACCAAATGAGCAGAGGCTACAAACAGGGTTGCCTCTCAGCCCCCAAGAGTTGGTTGTTAAACATTTGCCAGCACGCCCCGGCTAATGTGGTCTGTGAAGGCCTCTTTAGGGAGGTGACCTCTGAACAGAAACCTGAAACTGCACTTAGTCCTTCCAACCTGCAGCGGCCCATCCCACCCCCAGTGGGCGACCTACAGGGCACAGTTCAGAAATACGTCGGAACAAAACAGTCTGAAGTTTGCAGAGATGGCCAGACCCAACAAAATACACATTTGTTTAAAACACAATATATTCCAATGTCATCGCCCCGCCACGCACTAACCCAGGAGTAGCCTCGCCTCTCTGGAGCCAATAAGAAGGCGCGGCTAAGAAGTCACTCTTCATGGCCTGAGGCCTGACTGCATTTACTGCAGGCTGCTGAGTCCTGCCTGCCACCAAATAGAACCTGCAAGGCAAGGCCTGAGGGGTCGCTTCCAAAGTCTGCTAAAGTTGGGGAGGGCTGGAGGAGAGGGACTCAGGAAGGCATCTCCAGTACAGTCAACTTCGCCAACTCTTCAAACCCCAGTGTAACTTCAAACTACTTACTTTGGAAAAGGCCATATTGGATGTGAAAACAGGTTTGTGTGTTATTTGTAAGGTGACTTCATACACAGAATTTAAAGGTTTTCATTAACTTCTAGTAAAGTGGTACAGTCAGAAGAGTGGACGCAACTTGCACATTTGAGTCACACTTTTGTAATAAGGGTCAGCCTGCTGGGTGAATTACACTATTCTTATAATATCCCTTTCAGTCTCCACTCATCTAATTACTCTAATTAGACCTCAGAATCTACCTCCTTTCCAATCAAATCCACACTCCAAGGGGTCTACCGAAGCTGGCAGCCCACGGAGACCTGACTGCCCACAGTTCAGCGTGAAGACAGGCTCGAAAGCTTGCCCCAAAACAGTCCCTCCCCAAGAATTCTCCTACCTTTTTTTTCCCCGTAATCAACTTGGTGAGCTCTCTCTTTTCTTTTTATACATTTGAGGTTTATCTCTGAAATATTTCCTAAACAAAGAGAATAGCATCGTCATCATGCCCCTCTAAGGATATCTTTATGTCCTCTTCACAAATAGTGAAATTTTCATCCTACTTCTAAATTATCTGTCCTGCCTCTGGAACACATTCCTCATATGTTCCTTGGGCTCTTCCTTAAGGGACTGGGCTGGTAGCTTTACAATAAATTTTCTACGTCCCCCCGAGGAGCTTGTTCATATCCACATTCTCTTTCTCTAGGGCAGAATGTTCCACCAGGGAATGCCAAGTTGATTCTGTCTCCCTCAGAAAACTCCATTCCTCCTGACAATTTGTTCCCAATCCTGGCTGCGCAGAGTCACAAGGAGTGGGGACTATGAGAAAGTGTGCCAACCCTTGAATGTGACAAGGAAGAGCAGTGCTGTCAGAACAGCATTGTTTGGCCATCAGCATGTATATCCACCCATGGGGTTCTGAAACAGAAATGCATAAGGAGCTTTGACAAGGACCCACTCCTGGCCCTATCTTCAGATTCCAATAGGTCCGGGGTGCACACAGCCACTGGCGTCTTTAAAATCTCCCTATGTGAATTCAACATGCAACCAGGATTGAATGGAGAACTGCTGCTCGAAGGCAGTGCACACACGTTCTTCGGGTGATAATGAGGGAGAACATGCCTCAGCAAGTCAGGAAAAGGGGCTTAGGGGAGGGCCAGTGGCTCCTCCTTTTCAGCCAGGCCAGCTTTCTTCTGACAAGGACTTGTTTTCACTTAACTGTCCAGATCCGCAGAAGGGCACAAGGAATGTGCTGTCACCGTCACATTAACAGACCCAGAGTCACAAGGAGTGGGGACTATGAGAAAGTGTGCCAACCCTTGACTCTGACAAGGAAGAGCAGTGCTGTCAGAACAGCATTGTTTGGGTATCAGCATGTATATCCACCCATGGGGTTCTGAAACAGAAATATAATGTCCTCTTCACAAATAGTGAAATTTTCATCCTACTTCTAAATTA
This sequence comes from Macaca thibetana thibetana, assembly GCF_024542745.1. Lineage (NCBI taxonomy): Eukaryota > Metazoa > Chordata > Mammalia > Primates > Cercopithecidae > Macaca > Macaca thibetana. Next base: position 41,217,208 of record NC_065597.1, read on the forward strand.
TCTGTCCTGCCTCTGGAACACATTCCTCATATGTTCCTTGGGCTCTTCCTTTGGGCTGGTAGCTTTACAATAAATTTTCTACGTTCCCCCGAGAAATGAACATTCTTCAGTGTACTGTTAATACCACTATTACAAACTCAGACCATTCTAGCTTTCCTATCATGGCACATTAAGTGATTTAAACTCCAAATAATTTCCAAGGAAGGTTGATCTGTTACCTAAAAGAAGACCAAAGTAGGAATTTCAGTCCACAGTACATCATGTGACCATTCCTCTGGTCATCACAAAAAAGTAAAATATTTAACTGCCTCTGTGGCAGCTGTAGTAGGATGGGACACGCTACTGGCCAGGCGTGATGGCTCACACCTGTAATCCCAGCACTTTGGGAGGCCCAGGCAGGCAGATCACTCGAAGTCAGGAGTTCGAGACCAGCCTGGTCAACATGTGAGACCCTGTCTCTACTAAAAACACAAAAAATTAGCTGGGCATGGTGGCGCACGCCTGTAATTCCAGCTACTCGGGAGGCTGAGGCAGGAGAATCACTGGAACCTGAAAGACAAGACATTGCAGTGAGCCAATATCACACCACTGCACTTCAACTGGGGCGACAAAGCGAGACTCCATCTCAAAAAAAAAAGAAAAAAGAATGAGACACACTGCTCTTTAGTCAACGGTGTTGGGTTCATGTTTATAGATGATGGAATGAAGCAGCGGGGGACAGCTTCTGGTTGGAGTGGCGTGGAGGCTGGAGCAGCTGAGTTTTAACGAGCATCAGAGGTCAGAAATACTCGGCTAGATCAAGAAGCCACACAGCACCATAATGCCACTGGCACATCTCCCAGAACAGGGTAAGTGTGTGAGGTTTTCTGAAGCAACTGTAATGGTGGTAGAGGCCTGATCAAGAAACAGAGATATGGCCGGGTAAAGCATTTCCTCAAAGAAATCTTACCACAGCAAAAACTTAAAGTGTTGCAGAGACCCAATTCCAGCTTTCTCATAACCCAAAACCCTTCTCCCAAAGAAATCCAGGAAAAGGAACCATAAAAATGTAATTTTAATGATACAGAAATAGTATATGTACATTTCTTTCCACAGCAGCACTTCATTCATCTCTAAAAAATTTAACAAAATTAAGGCTAAATCAGAGTGAGCTGATAGGAAGGGGTATTCTATGTGGTGGTCTTCTTAAAGAATGTTCTCATAAATATAGGATGTTCTGCAGACAAAAAATAAAAATAAAACATGCTGAACAAGATACTAGAAATGGGAAATGCCGTAGAAAATGAGCCCCTTTCTACCTATCTACTAAGAATCGCAACTCCCCTGGGAAGTTTCAAATGGGATGTGAGTTCTTTTAATGAATGTTTATGATCTGATGCTAAGACTTTCTAAAATTAAAATTCCACAGTACTAGGCCATTTTATAAACTAAAACCAAGGGCAGTTGAGTCTCCAATATACTCCCTCTAGAAATGTTTAAGTTAAAGTGGACAGTATTTAAAAATGCTAATTATATCTGAAGCTGTGGTGCTTGAAAGGACGATCCCTCCATGAGTGGCCCTTCTCCCTAACCCATGTTATAAAAATAAATGAAGACTTTAAAACACAGTGAAATAAAAATGCCATCACTGCCAAGGCAAAGGGCCAGGAAATCAAATGGGGTTCTTGAGTAACCTGGCTACAGAGACTGATGGATGCTACCATCATGGGGGAGGAAGGCCTTCCTTTCCCACTCTTCCACTATCCTTGGCCACACTGGCTGGTTAATGTGTTGCCACTGCATCCTGACTCAAGAGAAAACCTTCAGCTGCTCCAGCATTGAGAATAAGATGAACAGTCTTTCTCCCCTCCTCCCATCTCTTCTCCCCAAAAAGAGGTCTGAAAGGGGAACGGAGAGGTGCAATGCGAACTCCCTGTAGGAAGCCTCAGTCTAAACCCCAGTCTCTGTCAAGAGGGGAAACCCCCTGACACCCGCAGAATCCTGGCCTTCATATGGCCCCGCACACATCTGCTTTAAGGGGTTTACATTCCTTCTTCCTCCACCTCCTCTTTTGCACGTGAGTTTTCATTTTAACATTCCTTTCTCCTCCCCGACTCCTCCCCTGCTTGGAGGAATTCAAATATTATCTTCATTAATGGAGAATTGCACCAACCCCGAGAGAAAGGGGTATTATTTTAAATTACAGGCCTTATAGCCTACCTACTTTAAAAAGACCTCTCACTTTATGACAAGGATTTGTTATCCCAGAGAAAAATGTTCTCATATAATTTTAAAATTTTCATTATAAAGTAGCAAATAGTAAGAAATAATGTAATTTTTTTCTTTAACTTTGCCTAAGGATTTTGTTTTCATTTTTTTGACTCCTAGAATCTCAATTTCCTCTAAATAAATAAAAGGGAAAGAAAATACCCAGGTAAATAACATCAAATATCCTCTTAAGTCTTATTTGTATTCAAAGACTACTAACACCTCTAGGAAACAGCAGGTTGAGGTACACAGACTAAAATGCATTTCTTACATAAATTAGTATGTAAACACAGAGAAACAGTATGATAAACATCCAAGTACCCACGTTTATGTAGAATAATACAGTAACGTTACATGATCACAAAATCACAAAAAGTGAAGGAACCTTTGAGATCTTCCAGTTAGCAGATTTCATACCTGGCTGGTCACGACATTCCCCTGGGGAGCCTTCCCTCACAGATTTCCTAGGCCTCTTCCTGAACAGTCGGATTCAGCAGGCATGGCCTGGGACCCAGGAATTTGTATTTTTTTCCTATAAAATTCAGTAGTCTAACCCTCTCATTATGCAGAGGAGGAAACTAAAGCTCAAGAGGGCAAGCTGTTGTCTAAGTGTACAGAACAAGTGACAGAAACAGGGCTAGAATGCAAGTCTCTCGTCCCTACTCTGCCACTTTTTCCATCACACCACACCACCTCCCAAAGCTTCCCCTACACCTGTCACCCTTACCCTTCAGCTAAGTAGCCTTTAATAGATATTCTGTCATCAAAACTAGGTAGGGCAGGGACACATCTCATATTCCCTCTGATACAATCCTAGGTACCTAGTAAGTGTCCGATAAATACTTCTTGGTTGGCAGTCACTCAGCGAAGGCCTAATACTTTATCCTCCATTCACATCTCAGTCTACAATCATCCAAGCAGATGCAAAACTATCTGGCCAGATAATTTTCAAGAACCAGCTATAGAGGTTAGTGAATCCTGAATCTATGAAGATGTCATGTTCAAACAAGCAGGAATTTGGGTGACAACACAGTTCTGTAAGATTAATGGAATCTTAATCTTCCGTACTATGTCTCCCCCTTGTTCTCAAAATCTGTGAAGAAAAAAAAAAAAAAAAAAAAAGGAATCCTAGGGATAGGAAGAACCTGGCCGTTTATCTACAGTATTTGGCAAACAGCAATTTTTGAAAATCCTAAATTATTCTAAGGAGAAAATCCTTAGCAACAGTAACAACATATTTAGTTGATTTTTGTTGCTGTTTTTCCTAGTTTTCAACGTGTTTTCCTAGTCTTCTAAAACATTCTTCTGCGGATGGAGTCTAACTCCTTTATAAAGCTGACAGTGAGGGATGGGGCACATTTAGCCTCTCTCTATATGATAACATTGCTCTCCTTCCCCACTCTCTCCCTCTCCACCGCGCGCGCACACACACACACACTTATTTGGAGGTGAGGAATATGACATATTTTCTACTTGTAATCATGAATCATGAACCATGTTATAAATGAGATAATTCAATTATATTGTCATCTTGATTGTAGATAAGGAATAAAAGATAACCAAAACCTTTAAAAAGTCAACAGGAAAATATTGAAGAAAACTTAAGGCTAAAAATTAAATAACCAGCAGGCACATCAGCCCCCGCGCCATGCAGCCTGGCTCCAACTATGTCCCTCCTGAGAATCCAGGCTGTACTGAAGTGCGGAACAGGAGGGGCTACCCAGAGGGAGCCAGGACAGACAGGTGCGGGGGGAACCTTCCTGCTGCCTCATGATACTCAGAAGCAGGGAAGGACGCAGCCTCCCCAGGAACCACCAGAGCTGGCCCTGGCATCCCCTGAGGAGCACTCCCTCCCCAAGTAATGTTAAAAAGACGGCAAGCGCCACCTGAAGATGTCACCAGAAATCACTTATGGATGAGGCCCTCCCAATTAAGACAGTCTCCACGCCTGAAACCAGGTGTCCATCCAAACAGGTCTTCTTCAAGTCCTCTACCATGACAGCCTGGGTAGCAGAGCTTCCTCAACTTGTATTTCATTTTAATTTCTACAGGAAAGGAACTGTCTTCTCTCTCCTTTATTTATTTTTTTTCCAACTGTTAAATCCAATCTCACCTAGATCGTCAGCCCTCAGTATCTGCAGGGGTTTGGTTCCAGGATCCCTGCAGATACCAACATCTGAAGATGCTCAATTCTCTGATATAAAATGGTACAGAATTTGCATATAACTGACACACATCCTCCTACATATTTTAATTAAATCATCTCTAAATTACTTATAATACCTACTAAATGTAAATGCTACATAAAGAGTTCTTGTATTGTTCAGAAAATAATGACAAGAAAAAAGTCTGTACATGTTCAATACAGATAAGAATTTTCAAAATCCGTATTTTATTTACGGATTTTTAAAAATATGGATTTTTTAAAAAAATCATATTGTCCATTTGCAGTTGGTTGAATCCATGGATAAGAAACCTGCAGATACCGAGGGCTGGCTGCATTTAGATTCCTAATCATTCCTCCAGGTAGTCAATTTTTTAAAATCACATTGACAAGCTCATTCATCCATTTCTGCATTCAACACATATTTATTACAGGGTGACTGGACTTCTAGGTGGTCAGAGCTAGAAAAGGCCTTACAAGTCTTGTACCCCACACCCTTCATTTTACCCAAGGGGGTTGGGGGCAGGGCTAGCCCTAAACCCAGAGTCCCTCAGCCTCACCCCGATCTAACCCAACCAAGCACTTAGCAGTATAAAACCTTGTGCAAAATATATGTACTTTTTCATTTCAAAAATGAAAAAATTACAAGATGAGTTTTTGTACCTTACTGTAATTTATAAAGCTAGTAAATATTAGCAAAATGGAATGACAAAACCAAAGAACAAAAGTGCCTTTAAAAAAGTAATTGCAGGGTTTATAAAGATTCTTTCCACTTTTTTCACATTAAATATTTTATAAAGTCATATGCCATATACTTGTGATGACTTTTCTGCCTTTCTGCACAGTTAGAAAGTCATTCAGGAAAGACAATGATACCACAAAACAACACTCAGAGAATGCACATTCCACTGCACTGACATGTATAATCTATGGTCCTAGTCTACAACATCCACTGTGGTCTAAACACACACTATGGCTATTATTAAACAAAACATCCCATTTCTACTTACTTTAGTCAGAAGGAGGATGAAGCTGCTGCTAACATTTCGATGACATATCTGATTATCTCAAGTGAAACCACACTGAATTTAATGGGAGTACTGGCTGACAGATCAAACTTAAGTTCTGGACAATCTTGTCTAAAATAATAGAGGTTTAAATATCCATCTCTTTCAGGAAATTGTAATAATTCTATACGCCAAATTCATCCTTTTATGGCCTGTATGTTTGTATAGGACTATTTACTTATCACTCCAATTCTTTCATCAATTTACTTTGCCCCATTCCATAAAATATTAATAGTTAAAAGCCTTAAAAAAACCTGTTAGCTGACAGTAACTACTATGAATGAAGAGCTTCAACTGCTAAATACCCTAATCCTCCAGGAAAATCACTTCAAAAATGGACATTTTGGGACAGAATCACTCATTTATCTCAAAACCAGAACAAATAGAAAACAACACCATTAAGGGAATTTAAGTATTTTTCTGACCACTATTGCAGAAACACAGAAAAACTGAGCAGATTGTAGACATGCAAGGATCAGCAGTATATAGAAAGGATTAACAAATCAAACTCAGTACATCTTTAATAACTGGATTGAGAGTAGACTCTTAATAAAACCAAATTATTTCTTCCTCAAGGCAACCGTTAGCTACAAAGGAAAAATGATTTCATATCCTTGGTCCATAAAGAAGACACATTTATTTACATTCTCAATGGACTAAAAGAGGCTTTAAACTTTCACAATTAAAATTGTATGCTTCCAAAAATATCATATGATCAATGCACTTAACTTAAAGCTTCAGGTATTAATAACTTCATTTAGACTTCTTAAAAAACCAACACAAACATACTTTCTAGAGTGCAAAATGCTTCTTATTAAATACTTCAGGGACACAAAAGCAATTTGTTTTTAAACACAGGCATCCTTTTCTGAAGGATCATCACCACAAAGACATCCATTGCCGGCAATGGACGTGGAACAGAACTGCCAGCTTGAATAAGATGCAACGTTAGGACTCTGCCTTCAGTTTCTTCGCCTCTCCCGATGACCCCAGTTATTTGTACAAACTCATTGTTGGACTCTGGTACATGCACATATACGCATCACAAAGCAGTCTTCGCGCACAGCCTTGGATTCTTCTGGAGTCCAAGGAATGCAGGTCTTCCAGAGACATCTTCAAGTACTCTCCTACTTCTGGGCATGGGGTGACTTGAGGAATGTTGAAGCCGTTCTGACCACCTATGGCACAGAGGAAGAACTCTTTATAGGGCAGTCAAGTTCTAAACCCTTTTGCCAGTGATTTTACAATCCTATCATTTCCAAAAAGCTAATTTCAGGCTCTAAAAGCCTTTATTTTTCTTCTGATTTCTGGAAGTGAAAGCCTTCTTTAATTCTTGACATATTCTCATTTCTTGGTTTCTGAAAGGATTCTGGGTTCAACAGTGAATAAACCTGGTAAAATAAACCTGGTTCACATGAATTCTGAGGTAAGCCCCAAACCTACTTTCCAGACTTCTCTCTGTAGTCACTCAGGGAATCATGTTATCAATACATATGTAGACAACACTCCGTTCTTCACATTTCATTTCCTCCCAGACACAAGTCACCCAGCACACTTCACCAGGAGACTGTCCGATTAGGAACAGATCTAGTCAAATGAACACTATTGTAGCTCCCTACACTTGAAACACATCCTTACCCAAATCTAAGAGTTTGTCTGACACATGACCAGGCCCCGATAAAGGTGCTCTGGGGTATGACTTCAGAGATTCCAGGAAAGGCTCCTCTGGGTTAGCTCAGTGGCTTTTCCAAACCTATGCTGTTGCACTACGCTGTTCAGTACAAATGTTAACTGGGTTGGGGGCACATCTACAGATGGGGCTGGGATCCCTCAAGCATCAGAGAACTGAGAAAAGGTGGAGAACTCTTGGTCTAGGGCCTGGGCCTCTGTTTAAGAGGCTGCCACAGGGAATGTCTTAGGCTACTGGAGGGCCACGCCAGAAGATCGTGGGGGCTGGACCTGAGAGAGCAGCTGAAGGAAACATAGGGTGTAAGAATGAAGGAACATGAGAGTCACACCTCACAACCTTGCCCAGGCCTGGTCTTAACGGGCAAACTCCTTATAGGGAGAGGCAGGGCTGCTTTAACAAACATTTCTTACCTGAAACCCACTATCCCCCCTGGCATTCGTTAAGCATTAGTTAAATAATGATTAAGCATCCTAGAAAGTGGCCTGGCAAGTGCAGCCTATTCCCCACCTCATGGAGAAACATACTACATGCAAAAGAGGCTTTACTTTTCTAAAGAGGATGTTTGTTTACTTCTGCTGTCAGCTTTTGGCAACTGGAAGATAACATGGTTTAGTATAAAAAACATAAGCACTGAGATCAGAAAGACTGAGTTAAACACAAACTACATGACCCCAAGCACCTTAAACCTCAGCTTTAATAACAGAAAAACAGGAATAATCCCCATCTTGCCCGGATTTAGGCAGAATGACTTAATGGTGCTCAATAAACAGCTACCGTGGCTCCTACAAAAATGAGAGGGGCCTGAAGGAAGACAACAAAGCTGGAAATAAGATCCCTCAGGGCTGAAATAAGACTTCCAGGATTCTTTTTTTAAAAAAGAGCATATGCATGTCAAAATATCACAACAATATGAGGTTGGGCGCACCAGCTCCTCTTGTAAGCCCAGCACTTCGGGAGGAAAAGGAGGGTGAATCACTTGAGGCCAGGAATTTGAGACCAGCCTGGGCAAAATGGCAAAAGCCCATCTCTACTAAAAATACAAAAATTAGCCAGGCATGGTGGCATATGCCTGTAGTACCAGCTACTCGGGAGGCTGAGGTGGGAGGATTGCTTGAACCTGAGAGGTGGAGGTTGCAGTTAGCTAAGATCATGCCGCTGCACTCCAGCCTGGGCAACGGAGCGAGATTCCATCTCAAAAAAAAAAAAAAAAAAAACACACACACACACACAATAATATTATTCCTTAGTTCAGCTAGCAAGGTTGTTAATGCAATCCAAGACATAAGACTGTTGTCACCAGAATAATCCTGAAAGGATTTTCTCGGAAAATATCATGTCACTCAGAACAGGTGATCCCACTATAAACCGTCCCCACTACAAACCAGAACCCAGTGCCACATGCAGAAGAAAGGCATTTTCAGTACCATCCCGATCGGCCATGCTGTCAAAGAAGAGCCAGGCGGAGTCGTCCTTCCCATACTTCACAAAAGCAACATAGTGGCTTGTTTCTATGCAGAGAACAGCAAATAACTCCATCTTCTGGCAAGGGATGCAGCCGTGTCTCCAGTCCCAGTCAGGTAAGTCTTTGGGAAGTGACACTGGGTTATATTTATGATTCAGCCTCTTGGGATGAAGGTGGACCTAAAATGGACCATGAAAAGAATATCATTAGGTTGAGGTGGGTGGATCACAAGGTCAGGAGTTCAAGACCAGCCTGGCCAAGATGGTGAAACCCTGCCTCTGTTAAAAATACAAAAATTAGCTGGATGTGGTGGCGGGCACCTGTAATCCCAGCTACTCGGGAGGCTGAGGCAGGATAATGGCTTGAACCCGGGAGGCAGAGGTTGCAGTGAGCCAAATCATGCCACTGCACTCCAGTCTGGGCATTAGAGCAAGACTCAGTCTTGAAAAAACAAAAACAAAAACACCCAAAAACAAACATGTCATTGATGAGCGAAACTCAACGTGTCAAGTGAATGGGCTTCCTTACTCTTGTTAAATGCATCCCTTACTCATAGTAATCAAGTACTTCACCAACAGCTCTCAAGTAAACAGAAAAGGCAAAAGCAATACAATTTTATTATGAATTTTTAACTGTTAATTATGATTTTAAAAACTGCCCAAAACCAGCATTCTGTTTTCAACTATAAATAAGTTACTGTTCAACAAAAGTTAATCCATTAAGTGAAGGGAAACTCACTTGAGTGTTGCAGGTTTTACAAAACTGCTTGATTTTTCCAGCTGAGATGTCCGGATCGTCGTAGCATTCTCTACACTCATACATTGCAAGCCCTCCACATATCCGGCACTGTCTGGGAGCTGAAATGTGGGGACGGGGAGGGAAGTTAAGAGGGCTTTAAAAAATGTTTTCTTTCATTAAGAAGATGTAAAGAAAAGTTAGCCTGTAAAAAGGATAATGTTCATGGCTTCAAAAAAGTCTCTTTCTCTTCCATCCACTTAAGCTCTCAGTTAGTATCTGAAATATCTTTAAAAACATTTTATCAGACCAAATAATTTTTCTAAATAGTGTCTCCTAGAGTGTTTTTCCCTTCATTATAAAATGCCCATTGATGAAAATTCAAAGATACAAGAAAGTATAAAGGAGAAAACTAAAAGCATCTACAATTTCAGTTGGCAGGAGATAACCACTGTCAATATGATTATGAATTTTCTCTAATAATTTCGTATCTGAATATTTACATAAGTATATATGTGTGTGTGTGTATATATATGGCTCCTTTTGTAGAACATATCAATGTACTTACCTTTCCACTTAATATTACACCATGACCATTTTCATACACACTGGTCTTCAAAACCATGAATTTTAATGGCAGTAGTGTAATTGTTAGATACACACTCCTCTGGTTAATATTCAAGTTGTTTCTAATTTCTTAATCATATGATAATAAGTATGTTTGCATATCAAATTATTTTCATTTCTATTTTCTCAGAATAAAGTCCTAGAAATAAAATGACTGGTTTCATTTTTTCCAGGCTCTTCAGATGCTCAATTGCCTTGGGAAATACTGTGTCCAGTTAGAGTCTAACCCACAACTGATGGGAATTATCTGACAATTTCCACAAAACCAACAAAACAAACTAAAAAAATCTCATACTTACTGTCTTCAAGTAAATCGGTTATATTTAATTCCAGAGAAGGAAAAATTTTTTTAAATAGTTTAAAGTCTTTTCCAAATCGAGGCATCTGAATAATCAGACATGATGGTGCCTATAAAAAAGACGGATATTTTTAGAATCAAAGTGTTAAAAAAAACTTTTCCCTATGAAACCAAAATAGTCATGGCTGTCAAACAAAACAGTGAGTTCTGCCTTAATATTGGTGTCCTATGAAATAGGATCCATATGTCACCATGGGCTGTGGACACAGGACACCAACAAGCCACAGGTCTTCAAGTGGCTCATGATCGCAGGGACACACTAGCACCTCGAGGTTACGAAGTTCAATAATCTTGGGTCTCAGATAAAATCATGGCATTTTATTTGGGTTTATATTTATTAAAGGTTTTGGAAAGGCTGTTTTTGCAAATATGATACAGAAAATATCATCACAGAAGGAGACTGCTCATTATATTTCAACAAATAAATAACTGTGGCTTTTCAGGTTTTATCAAAAATGATTTCAGAAATGAATACAATCAAAATAAACCACAAGCATATACTATTAAAATTATGGCGATTCTTAGACAATAAAAGAAAAATCATTTCTATCACTTGTTCTTTGGCAAATATAAATGAATTTATAGACATTTTGTCTCTTAATGAAGGGGGAAAGGACACACTACATTTTGATATATTTGGGTAATATGCTTGGGTAAAATGGCATTTAAAAAAACATGTCTCCTTTTGCTTTAAACTACCTAAAATTTTTCAAGTTACACAAATTAGCTTGGTGTTTTCTTTGGCAGCAGAAATCCAAAAAATTCAATCTTAATTCTAAGACATTTTCTGTAAAGGCAAAGTTGAAACACTGCATACTTTTTAAAATTTATGTTTCTTAACAGTTTGTGTTTCAAACTGTTCTCAGCTAGTTAAAATCAATAGACACTGAATCTACCAAAAGTCTTAAGACTCCCACAGACTTTCATATAAAATGCCACAGACAAGTAGCACTAACCTCTGCAAATTTCAGGTTACTGTTGATGAAAGACCATTCTAACAACTGCTGAATTGTGGGAACTCCAACTTTCTCATTTTTTTCCATAAAAATTTGATAGAAGTAACAATCTTGTACCTTTTGACCTGCTGATCTAAAAACATGCAGAGAAAAAAATACATACAACCTATTTATTAAATGCTTAAATCAAAACGTGAAGTTGTCCTAGCAGTATTTGAGAACAGAAAAATCATAAAATTGATGGGGTAGCTTTGGATAGTCAGAACAACAGAGGGAAATAAATGATTTGAATAAAATAATTAAATGTGCTTAGGCACAAGACCTTATACATGATTTGTTTAGTTTTTAGATTGGAAAGTTCTCTTAGTGATTAGGAAAATAATAATGGAATAATAATCCCAATCAAGAAGCACTGTGTGAACAGAACTAACCAAAAGGTAAATCACTTAGTGCAATTTCACTGCCCAAATCTAGAAAGCAGCAAACTGTATTTAATGCCTGAATATAAATTATTATATGCCTGGATGTGACACATTCTTAGCAGACCTTCTAGACCAAACTTTTCATTTCTAAAATGAAGACGCTGAGATCTAGGGAAGGAGAATGACTTCTCAGCAAGTCAAAAGCAGAGCTGAGTACAGAACCCAGAGGCCCTAACTGCTGCTTACCATTCTTTCCGCTAAAGCATGCTGATAGTCACTCGTTTATTCAACAAATACCAAGTAAGCACCTACCATATGCCAATCATAGTGTTACTCTTATATTTTCAGCATCTTTCCTTCTAAATATTTTACTATAGCATGGCATTAGTCTTTAAGACTAACTCTACCAGAAGGACTAATAATCCTTAAGTTTACTATTTACCTTTTCAGCACAATTTCTGGATATAAAGTTAGACTGTTTATATCTAAACTTATATCTAGATTTCAAGATTTTTAGCGGGAAATATTAACATAGTTTTCACTTAAAAAAAAAAAAACTCAGCTATTCAGAGATCAGCCTGCAGAAATCCTCAGCTTCCCAAAGCAACTTACATCCCCAAATAAACAAAACTTAACTGGTAACAAAACAGGAGATTCTGGAGACCCACAGCAAATACAAACAGATGATAATCAAAAAACCTGAAGGCTACGCTATTACCAATGTTTTAATCAGTTGTTGATGACTATGACAAAAGACCAGAATTTTTCTGTGAAAGTCAAAAAGCATAGAAAATTAACAGTTTACAGGAAAAAAAAATAAGAGAGGAAAATAAGAAACCAGGAAGTAGTAGAGGTTAAGTAGTTGTAATCATAGTAATGGCATCAGGGGAGGAGGGCTGGTCGTTGAACGGAGCAGTGCATTGCAAACACTAAGAGAAAGGAGGCAGAAATGAGGATGGAGAAGACAATTTACTAATTTCTTGACTTTCCCTTGTTTCTTGCATCCCACTCCTTTATTCTAAACTCAGTTTTGTTTTACTGAAGTACATTCTATAGTAAGTCTCTGAATGGTAATTTAGTACTGGTTCTTCCTGCTCCGAAATTCTGAATATTTTTATTCTTAGAATTTCAGTCTATCAAAAATTCTAAAAATTCTTCAGCTATTATCTGTTGAAACATTGCCTTTTCCCTATTCTCTCTAGTATCTCCTTCTGGAACTCCAGTTAGAATCCATCTTCCATGTGTATTATCCTCGCTCTCTTGTTTTCTAACTCTTTATTCCTTTGTGCAACATTCTCGGTACTTTCTTCAGCTCTGTCTTCCCAATGAGCAATTCTCTCTTTAGCTGTGCACACTGCATCAATGAGGTAACATCATGATATAGTTTCTATTTCTGGAGATTCTGTCTTTGGTTATTTGATTCTGTTTATCAAATCTGTTTTATGTTTCATTGGCATCTAGTTCTTTTGTCTCTTCAATCATTTAAGAACATCTTATAGTCTCTTTTAGACTATCTAATTATTTCAGATTTTTTAAGGTACTCATCTTATTTGTTGCATCTGCTGACTCTGTCTGTCAAAATGAAATGCTAGTGGAGGGGAAGAATTACTCTGGAAAAAGAGCCAACTTAGAATATTTATAATCTTTAAAAAGTGATTCTCAATATGAAGAGGTTGTTTGCAGGTGTAAAGGGGACAGTGTACCCTTCAGGGGGTGTAAGAACTTCCCAGGGCCCTTTCAAGTCCCACAAGGCATTCAGACTCTGAGATATATTCAGAGATGCCCCGATCCCTCCCTACCCGCTCTAAGGATCACTGCAGTATTCAACCTATGTTATTACTGGGTGTGTATTACATTCCATAAGTGTGTAGGCTAGAAAAGGGGGTAAAGAGGATGAAAACAACTGTTTGAAGCATCTGAAATTTATCTCTTTAAAATGAAAAACCAAATTGACTTTTTTCTCCCAAAGTGCCTTCTAGGTTTCCTACATCATGTACTAAACATATCTTTCCTTTCCCATTTCTGTTTGAAAGTTGACTTATAAGACACTGAAATTCTACATGCAGTTAATTCTATTTCTGAGCTTTCCATTTGGCCCCATTGATCCATATTTCTAATCTTATGCTAGTATCACACACTATTTTAAAGTCTATTGCTTTGCCTTCGTAGCTTATAATAGAAATCTATTTTAAAAGCATTCTTCAAGATTTTGGCCCACTTCATTTTGTAGAGAACTCTAAATCCACTTTCCTGAAGTATGTTAAGATCTTGCTTGTGTGCAAATTATTACATAATCATCTTTAAATTATTTAATTGTCCTACCCAGAATGCAATCTTTCTCACTAATTAATCAAATCCCTTTTAGCTCTCTATAAGTCTTTAAAAAATCTATCTCAATAAAATTGATTTCTTGGTATTTTATACTTTCATGAAGTATGAAATTACTTTTTCATATCTGCTTGAAGGTATACAGAAATGCTATTGATTTTTCCATGGATATTTTACGTAGACAAATTATGAATTCTTTTGCTAATTGTAGTAATTTTTAGGTCATTTTCTAGGATTTTTTAGGTGTACATATGGCTATTATCATCTTTGAAGAGAGAATATGAGCTCTTGATGGTTATATATCATGTCTCATTTCATTAATTAGAACTTCCCAAACAATATCAAACCACAGCCATGGCACTGTCCACCCTTCCTCTCTTGTCCTCACCCATCAATTCAAAAGTGGCATCAAACAATATCACTTTAAGACATAGAGATGAGGAAGAGTACTTGTCTATGCTTAGCTTTTCGGGAAGTCTATAGGATATCACTAAGATTCTCAACAGAGAAACCCAAGCTAAAATGTAAAAAAGGTTCATTGTTTAGACTGAGAACATTCAAACTACCTGGAAAGTTCAGTCATTTAGAACATTTCATTAAGAGCTTTACTACATTAAACAAGGCTTTCATTCAACATGGTGGGTGGGGAGGGGAGACAAAGTTATACAACTAAGAACAGGAAAGCTAATTTAAGACTAAATTTTTTGAGTGATGAGTAGACAGAAAACAGTGTTCCTGAAGTGTCTGATTAAGTTAGAATAAGATTTTTTTTTCTTAAAAGGCTCATTAATTGAAATTACGAAAATATATATACAGTATCAAAAGAAAATGATATGCAATAATACTTATCGCTAAGGTTAAAAATTATAGTACAAATTTACATTGGATTTGATCTTCAAGTAAACTATGGTACTGTGGCGAGGACAACAAATAAAATTAACTTGCATGATATTCCCCTAGCCTATTAAGAGCCCTAAACAAATACAATATTAAGAAATCATTCTGGAAATCATGTCTGTTGAACAATGGCAGTGGAAATGAGAATTGTCTATTTTTCCAACGCTTCTAGAACAATTTAAAGGTTACCTTATTTTTAGCAAAGGTTCTACCCTTAAAATATGATGAAACAGGATATTCAAGAATTCCTCAGGATCTAGGAGAAAATTTAAAAATCAAATAAGTCACAGACAAAATTTTTAAATCATTTTATTTTTTATTTCTAACAGTCATATTTTAATACTGAATTCTGTTTCATTCACCCAATATTATTTCAATTAAAAGCACAGTTTTCAAGTTTTCCTGACAAAGGAAAAACACAAAAGACATTTAAAAGTTATAATCAAGTATTATGTTTCAATTTTGTTGTAAGTTTATTACATTTGAAAGGGTGCAACAGATCGCACATAATGAAATAGCTGTTATTTCTTTTGGGGGGTTTAAGGTAAGTGAAGTACAATCTGAAGTATGCCCTGTTTTTTCCTGCAAGCCTCTAAACATTACAGCTGGTTACAGTATGCTGCTGACAAGTTCAAAGTCAGGTGGTGAATCTTTGAGTAAGCCCATTAGCTAGGAAGAGATTGAAACACTGTTCCCTGACTATAAACTTAATCCTAGTCAGCAGCTTTCTAACTCCTTTTATAACAAGGAAAACTCAGTGGGAAAATGTAGAAAACCCAATGCAACTCTGCACCACAAGAGAGAAACAACTGAGAATATCATTGCTGGGTGGAAAGGAAAGGACTTTTTATTTAAGCATTTAGTATACTAGAACCAGCCAGCTTCTTAAAGGAGTTCATTATTCCACATCATCGATCACTTTTAGAAGAGAGGAAGAATTTACAAAAAGGGAAGATAACCACGTATCACATAGAAAGAAATTTCTAATTTAAAATAAAACCCCCCAACTACACAGACACACATTTCAGTTAATACTTTGACATGTGAATATGCTCTTCAGTTATGTTTAATGCATGTAAGTTAAGATGGTCACCTTTTTCTTCAGAGGTAAATCCTGATGCAGCCTCCACCTTTTCAAGTATTTTCCTCAGTTTCATAATTTTTGTGGCACACACATATCCATATCTATGTTAGTAAAAAACTATTAATTGATATTGGCATGTATTAAGTTATATAACACATCTTAATCACACAGTTCTTTTCTTTTTTTTTTTTTTTTTTTGAGACAGAGTCTCACTCTGTCACTCAGGCTGGAGTGGTACAACGGCCCGATCTTGGCTCACTATAGCCTCCGCTTCCCAGGCTCAAGAGATTTTCAAGCCTCAGCCACCAAAGTAACTGGGATTACAGGCGTGCACTACCATGTCCAGCTAATTTTTGTATTTTTAGTAGAGACAGCATTTCACCATGTTGGCCAGACTGCTCTTGAACTCCTGGCCTCAAGTGATCCACCTGCCTCGGCCTCCCAAAGTGCTGGGATTATAGGTGTGAGCCACCGCGCCCAGCCAACACATTTCTTATACAACTCCGGTATGTTATAAATCAATAGGTTAGACAATTAGTTTGAAGAAAACAATTACAGACTTCTTCTTGAAGCTTGCAAAATTAAAGATCTAGAACCAGAATTATTCTAGACACTATTATATGCTCTATAAGTAACTGTCTTACACTAATACAATACAAAAATTATTTTAAGTTTGTGGTGACTAATTTTTTAAATAATATTTGCTTGGGAAATTAAAGCATTTACTTTATAAAGCAGAATATACAATTTTGAGAGAGAGTATCCTTTTAATAGGAAAGTGTGAAACAGCCACCAAGGGAAACGGGAAAAGGAATTTATAAGAAACTGAAAATCTAAAATCTGCAATCAAACCAACTGGCATAATGATGACATCTTCTCTCTTCTTTGTCTGAATGCAAGACACATTCAATAAGTTTAATATCACTTTAAATTTGTAATTCTAAAAATGGCTTCAGAGGACAACTTAGTGGCTACCATAAGTTTACTAAGGACAAGTCAGAACTAGCTAATTTTATATCCACTTTTTATACTATTCATTCACTCGTTCATTTCCTGCAACCAATGCAGACTGAGAATCTACCACTTACATAGTAATGTAACCTGTCAGCCACTGGGAATACAAAACGAGTATAAAAAGACAGAGTGTCTGAAGAAAAGCAGAGATTTCAGCACCAAAGAAAACCAGTCAGCTATATACAGATATGAATGCTATAGACACAGACACAGGGAATCCCGATCACAACAGGGCATCTGACCAGTTTCTTACTGTATACAGGGTAAGAAAGTGTGATTAACTATGATGCTTAACCGGTTGAACAATAGAATCCAAAGAATGTTTATTAATGAACTTATGGCACTTTGGAAGGAAGGAAGGAGGTGGTAACATCCCTTAGAGTTTCGGGTTTGACCTGTCTTGTTCCAGTATCAATTAGTTGGGGGAAAAAATAGTATGTTTAAACATTTGCATAAGATAAAATAATGGATGTGAAAATCAAGATTCACAATTATCTTAAAAGGTAAGATCATTTAGAGAATTCATTACAGAATTTAAGGAAAGCAAAAGATTCAAGTGAGGAAATTTATTCTCTTATAATTTACTTTCCTAGTCATGTGATATAGCAGATAATTTGGGATGCTCATTGTATTTGAGTATGCTGCTTTTTTGGTTCAAATTTGATATAAAATTATTTTTTACTTTAATTGATAAATAAGAACAGTATATAAAAGGATTCAAATTTATCTTAATATGGACTTTAAATTATATCACTTTCTCTCTATACTCCTGAATGAGCAAATTTGTTTTATGATCTATCGCCCTAATTCTTCATAGTTTAAATTTTATAATGTGACATTATCACATATCACTACTACCACTTATTCAAAGTCTTTACTAGATATCTGTCACTTGTGCTTGTACCATTACAAATTGCTTCCTGTGGCCATAAAAAGACATATTTATAATTCCTAAAGTAGGAAATGGAAAAATAATCACCTTTTTAAGGCAGGTGGAAAGAGGCCAAATATATTCCTTTAACCAAAAAATATGGCACTAAAATACATCTCATCTGTTGCTAGTCCAAAATATTAAACATTAGCTATTCTATAAAGAATTTCCCTGGTTCCTTTTCTTTCAGATTTAAGAAGCTAGACTATATCAATTTAACTAATAAGCATGATTACTTGTAGCAGAGGTGTTGGAATAAACTATTTCAAAAGATAAGAATTCTAAGTATTATGTATTAGCTTTCCTAAATGTACTGCAATTGCTAAATTATAGTTTACTCTAGCAAAATGGGTTAAATCATTTCATGGAATATGCTATCAGATTTAAGAAATTAAATAAACAAAAAAGTACAAGGACCAAAGGTTTAAAAATGTAATATTTTACCATGAGAACTAATTTTCCCCCATCTCTTATTATATGAAGACAAGGTATAAATTAATTACTATACCAGAAAACAGCAAATAGAACACCATGTAAAGGCAAAATAGCAATATGTCTTCTACTTACATTCTCAGAGGATTAACAATTTCTGTCCTCAGTAACTCTTGGGTTTCACTATAATATTCTACATCATTCTTTTCTTTGGGTCTAAGTAACACAGTGTCCAGAACAGAACTAAAAGCAAATAAGCTGCAAAAGAAAAAGGATATTTTTCTTCATGCTATAAACATATTTTTCAAGGAATAGATTTTTTAAAGAATTAGAAGAGGAAAAGAAGTAAAGTCTAGAGAAGAAATAACATAACAATTTGTGTTTTTCGTTAACACAGGTACCAGGACCCCTGTGAAGATGCCCATGGTTCAATCATCAGGACCTACAGATCTTTCCATGTTAAGGGCAATACCAATAATACTGAAAAAGCAAACTGCAGATCAACGGTGTTAAAGGATAACAATGTGCCCATAGAATATTAAAAAATAAAACTTCTTTGCAAAAGTTGAAAGAGGGACTACAAATCTGTCAAATTACAGACAACAGAGGACATCATTTATAAACAACTTCCCGAGGCAAGCACTACTCAGTGCCTCACTTAATATCACTTATGAGTGACTAACAGGCCAGGTGCGGTGGCTCATGCCTGTAATCCCAGCACTTTGGGAGGCCGAGACGGGTGAATCACCTGAGGTCAGGAGTTTGAGACCAGCCCAACTAATATGGTGAAACCCCATCTCTACTAAAAATAAAAAAAATTAGCTGGGCATGATGGAGTACACCTGAAGTCCCAGCTACTTGGGAGGCTGAGACAGGAGAATCGCTCGAACCCAGGAGGCGGAGGTTCCAGTGAGCCAAGATCGCACCACTGTATTCCAGCCTGGGTGACAGAGCGAGACTCCATCTCAAAAAAATAAATAAATAAAATGAGTGACAGCAGTAACTTGCTGGTATCAAAGAAAAAGAAAATTTAGCTAATACAGATTTTTATCAGGAAATCTAAAGAATATATCAATGCTGTAAGGCTTGTTTTTACCAAAGTATTCTGCAAATAAAATGACCACCACTTTATTCTCCCTACTTTAAAAATGTTAACATCCCATATTAACTTCCTAATTCTTATCATCTGGCTACAGAACTGGCAGGCTACTCTCAATTTAGCTCAGTCTACAATCCTCAGAACCTAAAGATTCTTGGTTCAATCTCCAGAGCTTAAAGATCCTTGCAATGTTAAGGCTGGGCATGGTGGCTCATGCCTGTAATCCCAAGCACTTTGGGAGGCCAAGGCAGGTAGATAATTTGAGGTCAGAAGTTCGAGACCAGCCTGGCCAACATGGTGAAACCCCATCTCTACTGAAAATACAAAAAAAAAAAAAAAAAAAGTTAGCTGGAAGTGGTGGTGCAGCCAGTAATCCCAGCTACTCAGGAGGCTAAGTCAAGAGAATCGCTTGAACCTGGGAGGCAAAGGTTGCAGTGAGCCCAGATTGTGCCACTGCACTCCAGCCTGGGGGACAGAGTTAGACTCTGTCTCAAAAAAAAAAAAAAAAAAATACTGCAATGTTAAGTTGTTCCACTTTGGAAAAAAATTGCATATATGAGGGCAGCAGTGCTGCTACTGAAAATCGTTTTTTAAAAGAAAGTAGTTTTATGACTGCCTTTACCTACTAAAAGAAATACAGCACACAACAGCCAATGGCTTTACTGCAAGTTATGTTGTTTGACACTTGCACAACTATTTCTCAGATACCTTCTGTATATCTATTTCATTTGTAACAATTTCATTTGTAACAATATCATTCACCTTTCTGGATACAGAAACATGAGAGGACATTCAAAAGCTTCCAAGGAGTATGTCATGAAAAGCAAATTTGCCTTTCGATCCTGACCCATGGTCATCAAGTTTCTCTGCTCAGAGGCAGGTGGCAGTTTCTTGCACACACACTCACACACGCACACACACACACACCCATATGCGTCCCTGCCCTCATGGCACTATCTATACCTATTGTATTTATTTTACACTTACCAGAATAAGGTTGAGTCTAAGTAACAAGAATTGTAATGACCCTGAATGCCTTTCTTCTTCCCAATCATTATCTCCAAGCCTTCTTTTTCCATTTTTGGCGGAGTATTTTCTTCTACTACTTCACTTAAGTAGCCTCCAAATGCTGAAAAGATTTTTTTTTTTTAAAGTAAATGAAAAGAATTCTTTTAAACTATTACAATATGTATTCCCATAAATGTTTTTTCATTTTAAAATGTTTTTGTATTTTGATGCAAAATTTGTTTCTTAACTTTAAGTGGAAAGTAGGCTTTGGTTAACTGCTATTCAACTTGGCTTATAAAAACTGCTATTGTTCATTTTCAACTTCATTTCCTCCAAGATTTAAAAACACACTTTAGGGTATTATGTGTAAAAAGCATCTGTCAAGTAAAATATGTTTCCCAAATATTTTACTATTTATCTGAAGATGCTTCATTTTCGAGTTTGAAAAGAAAATGAAAATTCCAAAGTACTATTTCAACATAATAAGAAGTGTTTTTCATAAAGATGGCTTTCCTGTTTGCACCTGCTGAAGCCCCAAGACGCTTTTTCACTATTATGTAAAAGTGGAAAGGAACAGCACCAGGAAACTGCCACCAATTACACGTGATGAGGAGAGCTGTCCTCCAGCAATCAGTTGAAATCTACTTCCTTCACCAAAATGCTGATTTCTTTGTAAGATACACTCACTGCTGTACTTAAACAAGATACTGTGAGGGAAGTCAGTTAAAAAAAAAAAAAAGGTCACATTTCAATTTCTACCACTAGCATTGCTGAAAACTAAATGTCTGTCACCAACAGGAAGAGAAAAACAAATCACACTATTATTCACTTTATAAGTCCCAAACACACATCCTAATACTTTTTAAAGATGTCCCCTTCTTAAAACAACTTTCTTATACACCATGCAACATTTTTACTGATTTAAAGCTTAATGAGAGTTGGCAAGAAATATATTAAAACACTGTCACCATCACCTAATATAACATGATATGAGATTAGAATTAGAGTCATTCCAGGTTGTTAAGTAAACGAAAAGCATCCAAATACCTAAGGAGTTACAGCGCTCGATCTGATTGGAAACCGGCTGCAATGATGCAAACCTAGAGTCAGGCCTGCAGCTCTTCAGTTTCACAAACAGCGCCTTCTTCAGGGCACAGGTGAAATACCGAGTGCCTCTGAAGGTTCCATCCGTACAGCCTGCACACTCATCTTCCTGAAAAAGAAATGCTTCAATATGCATTATACCGTGCCTTACAGAGACAGTATACAAAGAACTAAGGTTTCTAAGACCTGTTTCTAGTATACCCTTTCCCACCACTCCCTCTTCGCACCTGTACTGAGAACCTCGTCAAGAAAAAGGAGTTGAGTAATCAGTGCTTCAGCCCACAGCTACTGATTTAAGAAGTGAATTCCTTAATCCAGCATAAAGCCCTTCTTGTATTTCCTTTCAGAATATATGCTTCAACCTCCCCTGGTTAAACAGGCTTTCCTGCACCATTTCTACAAGCATTAAAACAGGCAGGGAAGGAGAAGGCTATTTATTTTAATCCTCATTCTTGCCTTCCCGCCGTGCCCCACAAGATAGTATTCACTAGCATGGAAACAAATAAGAAAAAAAAAAAAAGAAAGAAATATATTTAAATTGGCCAGGTGCGGTGGCTCATGCCCATAATCCTAGCACTTTAGGAGGCCGAGGCAGGCGGATCACTTGAGTCCAGGAGTTTGAGACCAGCCTGGGCAACATGGCGAAACCCTGTCTCTACTAAAAATACAAAAAACTAGCCAAGCATGGTGGTGCATGTCTGTATTCTAGCTACTCAGGTGACTGAGGCAGGAGAACAGCTTGAGCCCAGGAGGTCAAGGCTGCAGTGAGCCCTGACCGTGCTACTGCACTCCAGCCTGGGCGATAGAGTGAGACCCCATCTCTAAATAAATGCTAACATACTCAACTTCTCCTTTCCTGATTACAAAATATCAAACGATATGTTCTCCTGATCTCTAAAGGGAAAACCTTTCCCTCTAGCAAAGGTCTCAAAAGATCTCTAAAAATGGTGATTAATTTTAAAGCCAGTGATATAATTCTTAGAACTGACCAGGGGAAGTGGCTGAAGAAGAAAGACAAAAGATGATGGCAAATTTGTTTGATTTACTAAATTTGGTTTAATATAAGGAGCCTAAATCGATTGGCCTAAAAATCAACTTTCGTTCCTTGAACGTAAATCAACTAACATTAGGACAAGTGGGTCGCAAGCCTCAGGGGTGGCAAAGGGAAGTCAGGCAACATGGTGAGAAAATTCTTCTGCAGTGATAGCTTTTCTGACAAATATAACAGTTTGTCAAAAAGCATATAATAGGGTGAAATCTGCATAAAACCTCATAGAGAAAAAAATTGAAATTTTGGGGTCAAGTTAAATTACCAGTTCCAGTCCAGCAAGTACTTCATTCAGTCCTGGGGGCTGACCGATCCAACGGATTACCCCGTAGAAAGGAGGGTTCTCCTTAACTTCAGCCAGTGAGCCCACTTCTAGACCATGTGAGTTCCCAGGAGGCATAGCCAAGGGTGGACTCTCTTGCACGGGTGCAGTGTTCAGCTCTTCCATCACAGACTGGGCTGACAGAGAAAGTGGACTGTGGCCAATACTTCCATTGGTATTAGGCATCTTTGTGAGACTGAACGGTAAAGAGTGGAATCTGTTCTCGGTGGACAGTGAGTTCACAGGAGGAGGCTGGAGTGGTGGTGAAGAACGGTCAAAGTCTGTAGATATCTCTGTAAGAGATTTTGCAGGGTCTTCTGCAACTAAAAAATTATTCCTAATTAGAGAAATGTATTCAAGGATATCGACTCTGTCTTCCATTTCTAAAACTTAATATACAGATATAGTCCAACCGCCCACCTGACCTCCCTGCTATTAATAGTACTCTCATAGGCACAAAGTTACTATCTCCAACAGTGTTCTCGCTTCTCCCTCCACCTCCATATTTATGCACCTCAGTCAATGGCACCCAATTGTTCAAACCAAAAAATCTTCATCACTGGGTATCGTATAGGTGATAGTCTTTGTCCAAAATACAATTAATTGAGAAAGCAGTACAAAAAGATACCAAAAACCTTGAGAAACGCTTCTAAATAACTAATGGATCAAAAAAGAAATAATAAGTTTTAACAATAAAGAAAAAAGAGAAAAAGAAACAAAGAAAGAAAGAATCCTTGCGGAACATGGCTAAATTAATACTTATAAGGGAATTTTATAGGCTTAATTGCTTATTTCAGAAAAAAACAAAAGCTAAATATGAACTCAGCATACAACTTGGGAAGTTAAAAGAACAGAATAACCCCCAAAAAGGTAGAGAAGAATAAACTAAAGAACAGAAACAATAGAAGAGAGAAAACAAACATACAATAAGAAGTTCAAAGCCAGAACAAACACAAACACACAATGTAATTTAAGAGAAACCAAACACATGATAAAGAGAGCCACGGCCAAAAGCTATTTCCTTAAAATGACTAATACATTTGACAGGCAGGTACTGCAGATCATTGAGGGAAGAATGAACTTCTTACTAAATGCTGTTGAGATAACTGGTTATCCATATGTTTAAAAAAAATTAAACTGGAATCCTACTCATACTCTATACGAAAATCAGCTCCAGGTGGCTTAAAGACAAATGCGGCAGGCAAAACTCTAAAGGCTGGGAGACCACAGAGTAAGGCCTGTTTGCCTTTCCATTCTCATCTCATGAGTGTCATGCCTCTTTCTCTGTTCCAGTGCCTGGCAAACACTAGCTTCCATTCTTCCACTTTCCATATGCTATTTCTTCTCCCGAGGAGGTTCTGGCCCCTTTCACTTTGTCATCTGTCAATCCTCTGGTAAACCTAAGCATGTGTCACTGCCCCAAAGAAACATCTCCAAGACGCTGAGAAAAGTCATCTTTGGTGTATTCTCACAGCATCACGCACCTTCACTGCACACAGCACCAAGGCAACTCTACTTCTGTGTCTGTGGTTGTTTGATTAATTTCTGTCTCAACAACTTAACTGCAAACTCACAAAGGGCACGAACCATGTCTACTTTTTCTCGCCATTTTCATCTTGATGCCTAAAAGAATGCCTGGCAATCATAAGCACTCAATAAATATTTGTTGAACAAATGAACAAAGAAAAGAATAAACTAGACGAAAATGATGTCCCAGGACCAAGGGAAGATAAAATTTTTAAAAGGGAGTGCTTTAAAGAGGTCAGGAAGGAACCAGACAGAAATCTTCCACCCTAAATAGATCGGTTAAAGGAAAAGAACAAATTACTAATCCATTTCTTAAACATTTTAATAATCTTAACAGCAGTACAGTTCAAACTGTGTACAATATTTTAGTTCAGCAATATTACAAAGAGTGGTCTACTTACTCTGTTTCCAAAAACTACAAATATTGCTATAAAAAGCCATTTTTATTTGATGAGTTAAAAAGAAAGGATCATTATAAAGAGCACTAAAATTACAGATTACCTTCATCAATGTACCATGTATTTTTTGATTTGGATTGTGGTTGTGAGTCAACAGAAGACCCATTTAAGGTATAAAATAATTCAGATCTGTTTCTATTTCCAGGGTCTGAGGTAGATCCTATAGAACAAGAAAAGTTTCATTTAAAAATAAAGTCAATATAGCATCAAAGGTTTTTCTAGTAGAGAAATTAATATGCATATGATGTTAATAACTGTTTACATAACCAATAAATATATATAAACACAATATGTTTTTTAACTGTCTTCAGCTTTTAAAAATTTGGTAACCATTTTGGCAATATTAAAAATATTCTTCAGCCCAAAAGTCAATATAGGAGGGAAACAGGAGTAAGTGAAAAGAAAGGTCCACTCATTTAAAAAAAATGAACTGCTTTAAGTCATTGTTCCATGTACCACAGCTTATTTTTAAATGTCAAAATCACCATTCCCCAGCTTCATTTGATAGACCCACTGGTTCACAAATTTAACCTATTATTTTAAAAGAAGGTAATCCTCAAATGCTATATATAAATCGATACACAAATTATGTTTAAAAATAGTTAAGTTTTAAACATTTTGGAATTTTTGGTCATCAAATTCCTTGTATCTTTGAAAAAATCAAGCACTATTATTTCTTATAGATTGGATTTATTGTATGTAAGAGGGCAAGTGTAGCTATGCCACAGCCATTTCAAGACATTACCTTGCCTCAGTATTAATTCAAGGACATGCCACACACAGTGGGGGGCAGTGGGCTCTCCAGAACCCACAAAAAAACTGATTTTCCTTTTCAAATTAAAGTAGGTAGCTGTACATTTTATAACTTTAAGATATACTACAATACAATTAACACGACATATCTTAAGAAAATCTTTAGTCTGTTTCTATTTAAATGAGAGTAGCAAGTTTGAGCTATCCTATATAGATCTATAGGTTAACACAAAAAAGACTGTTACCTATATATCCTGTAATTAATCCTAAGTCTCCCAGGCTCCAATGTCACACAAAATAATTCTTAAAGTACAATTTCCTTTTAAATGAGCCAAAATTGTAATAATTGAGGAAAAAATATTCTTCTTCTAACCCGTATCTGAGTTAACAAAAATTCTTAGAGCCTTTTTAATGAGCTGTTTGGCTTGTATAACTACCATTCTATAAATCTATGAAGTATGTGAAAGCTAACAAAAAAAGAGCTGTAAGCTCCACACATATTGTGAGGAAGCTTCTGGGAAAGAGAATAAATTTTTGCTTAGCAGTTTGAGATTTAATTTGTGCCACATCTAGTCAGTAAAATCCATTTAATTAATCTCTATTATACTTTATCCTATATAACATTATCCATAAAGGATTATTTTACACAGTTGCAATCCTAAACTACACATACAAATATTCCAAGTAAGGAGTTCCAAAAACCAGTTGATTATAGACCAGCAAAACACACAAGTCCTTATAGGGAACTCTTCCTGAGGTAAAAAAGGCTGGGAACAGTTGGCTTAAACAGTATTTATATACAAGCTTTAGTTTCACTACTAAAAATGTTTGAAAGAAAAAAAGTCTACATACATGTTCAGAAGTAATAGCTTATAACCTTTTTTTAATGCTATGGCAAATTAGGCATTATGTAAATTACTAAAGGTTATATGCTATTAATCCATACCTGTCGCCTTTGGTTTATTATGACTGGACGAACCTTTGTCCCCAACACCTCTTGACATAAAGGCAAGTTTGGGAGGCCTCCTTTCCTGTGACACGCTCTCTGAAACAGTGAACATATTTTTTAAAGATAAAGGCAAATTCTTACAGAAAAGAAACAATCAAGAAAGCAATGACAGTAACAAAATTAAAAAAAAAAAAAAACCCTCTTTCCACAAAAAGGCAG
This sequence comes from Macaca thibetana thibetana, assembly GCF_024542745.1. Lineage (NCBI taxonomy): Eukaryota > Metazoa > Chordata > Mammalia > Primates > Cercopithecidae > Macaca > Macaca thibetana. The sequence continues at coordinate 41,244,109 of NC_065597.1, forward strand.
AATTTTTAGTCTTACAAATTATTTTTAAAGGCCATCAAAAGTATTGAAAAAGATAATACCATGGGGGAAAAATCAATGCTGTATTTCAAAATGTAATTTCTATAAGAAAATACCCTCTCAAAATACAATTCAGCTAAATGCTTTAACCTCCTGAAAATTTAATTGCTTGTAGTCAATTTTATTTGATCTCTTAGAACACAACAAAGAAAATCTTACTCAGTTTTTTTACAGCATTTCCCAAATCAGCAGGCCTAGAACACCCCTGTGTATTATAAAGTGTTTCGAACTCAAATATTTCTTGAAGATGCTGAGATAAACAAAGATAAATAATTTCTTTACTGCATGGAACCAGAACCTTTAATATGCTAATGTACATTGTGAATTGCTCAGGGAGAAACAAAATAAATTTACTGATAAAAATTTTTATGCTTAGCATCTTAGATTAATATAAGATTAATCTATATTGCTTAGCATCTTAGATTAATATATTTCATGAACACAGTTTGAAAAAAGCCTGGTTAGGAACACGTGTCATCGTTAGGAAAGTTCTGGTTAAGAACATGTATCTGCTTTTAAAAACATATATGTTAAGAATAACACAGATGTGTATACAAACACATATATATACAGGAGGAAAACACAGAGAATTACACACAGATTAAAAATACAGAAAGCCAGAGACATAACAATAATATATGTGAAAAAACACTCACAATTATTTCTGAAATATAGGTGTAATAAGTGTGGCAAACTTGTTTTGAATACAAAGACCACTCTAGACCTTAAAGCCCAGCAATGATCATAAAATACTCCTAAATACTGATCAAGGCAATGTAGAAGAGGCAGTGTGGAAAGTTCTTCCTTTGAAAAATTCAACGACACATCCGTGGAGTCCAACACGACACTTAGGAGTCATACCTGATAAAGCTGTGTGTCAGCAAAAACGATATCACCCACAGTGGATTTGAGGACAGAAAGAAAGAAATAGGAAAATTTTTACATTTTAAACACAAGGAAAAGACTTTTCTTTAAAAAAAGAGGAAATCATACTACATGAATTATATGTACATACTTGGTAACTTTTTCCATGGTTGAAGGAGAAGGGGGATGTATTACTAAACTATATCTTAAACATCTCATAATACGATCCAATAGAATATGAAAATATTTTAATTCAAAAATTATACCAGTTAACCATGATTTCCATCAAGTGATATAAGAAGAGAAAAGCTATGTACTAATACTGTGGTCCCCACTTATCCACACTTTTACCTTCGATGGTATCAGTTACCCACAGTCAACCACTGTCCAAAAATATTAAATGAAAAATTGCAGAAACAGACAATTCGTAAGTTTTAAGTTGCATACTGTTCTGAGTATTATAACGAAATCTTGCACCATCCTAATCTATAACCCCTGGACACGACCCATCCCCCTGTCCAGCATCTCCACACTGTGTCTACTCCCTGCCTTGGTAGTCACTTGGTAGCCACCTCAGTCATCAGATCAACTACTGCAGTATCACAGTGCTCACGTTAAAGTCACCCTTATTTTACTTAATAATAGTTCTGAAGTACAAGAGTAATGATGTTGCCATATTGTTATTATTGTCTCTTTTCCGATTAATTATTGTTTTTAATATCTTATTGTGCCTACTATATAAATTAAACTTTATCAGAGGCATGAATGTAGAGGAGAAACACAGTATATGTAGGGTTCAGTACTATCCATAGTCTCAGGTATCCACTGGGGGTCTTGGAAGTATCCCTTGATGAAAGAGGAGACTACTGTTCTTTTATGATGCTGTCATTCAGATATCTTTAAATAGCACCCATGACAGCTACTTCAGAAGGAAAATCTTAGTCACTGAGAAGAGTTCCCAAATTATAGCATGTAAATTTATTAAAGAAAAACAACTCCCACTATTAACTGTAATTAACTGCATATAACATTTTTTAAGTATGTTCACATGTATACCATGATATAGATCCATTATATAGTTAGTAACCATTGTAACAAATGCCGCAAGTGCTCTTCCCTTTGTTAGGCTTTGAAGGCAGCCTGGCAGGACCGGAGGGCCAACTGGATGGCCAGTGGTGACAGTTCTGCAGGTGACACTAGGGAGGAGCTCCAAAGATTAGGAATGTGAGCAGGAGGGCACTGGAGTTGGAAACTGTGGCTACCTTCTGCCAAAGGCTGTCTGAGAGGGGGTCAAATATCAGCTCTGAAGAAGTGGACATTCCATCAGAATTCTATACAGACAAAGGGGCACAAACCACCTCTAACTGCCCTCCAGCAATTACACATCAAATATTTCTTGCTCCTTTGTCACAACTGTGTTCATGGCCCAAAACTACTTGGGTCAAAGCAAAGCTTTCAAACTTAAATGAATTATAAGTGATTACCAACTCAGGAAAAGATAAATATGGGATGAAAAACAAGGTAAGAAATAAATTCAGCTGGCAATTTTGTGTGATTAAAACGATCCTGATTAAAGATATTAAAAGATATAGAAGATAAGTCCACCAAACAGCATGTGTAAATATGTACAGAGCAGCCCTATTCTTTATAATCAAAAACTGGAAACAAGCTATTTCGCAGAATAGAGAAACAAATTATGGTCTATTCATACAACGGAATACTACACAGCAATAAAAAAGGAATAAACGACTGATAAACAGGGCAACACGGACATTGTGTTCAGCAAAAGAAACCAAACCTAAAGTATCCATTATATATACACAGCAAGACTGCATTTAAATGATAAAATTCACAGCTTATCCATCACTTGTTGAGTTAACCAGAAAAAGAAAAAATCCTTTGGAGAATCTTGAGCTGGAAATCATAACAATAAACTAGTGAACAAGTTATTGTTCAAATCAAATGAAATGTCTATGAATTTGAATGACCCAGTAAATTAAGAGAAATTGTTTAATTAATGTGCTGCTTAACATCAGCAGCCACAAGAGCATAATTCAGACTCAAATGAGAATTTAATATCCACAGAAATCTTGTGAAGAAAATACAGTTTACTTGAGTAGAATGAGGTATTATTAAACCCGACACCAGAAATATCCTAATAGCAACTATTCAGAAATCTCTAAAAGGTTGGATTCCTGATCAGAATAAATATTTTCCATAATAGTATATGAAAAATTGTTCAAGAAATGTTGGAAGATGACATACAGATAACACCAAAAGTTGCATGCTGTAGACCTGGTGCTTCAAATTATCCTTCTTCAGGGCTCCAGCTCTAACTGTCTCATAGGACCAGGAGTTCTCCCTATACAGGCAATATTCATGGTGACTCTGACTGACAAGCCATCTCTACAAAAGCCATGTATTACTGTCTATCAAAATGTAAAATGCACATAGCCTTTGACGTAGCAATTCTACTCCTAGGAAGTTATCATTTTACACTGGCACACATGCTAACTGATACATAGATACGAAGTTATTCACTGAAGCACTGCTTATAACAGCAAAAGACTGAAAACAACCTAAATGCTCATCAGTAGGAGACTGGTTCAAAAACTATGATACATGCATAAAATGAAATATAATGCAATGATTCAAACAAAAGACTAAGTATACAACTTATATACTAATATTAAATAATCTCTAATATCTATTGTTAAGTTAAAAAGGAAGGTGGCAACTTCTACTTCTGGAAAGATAAAGTAGATGTACGTCCTATTTCTCTTGCTAAGTACAACTAAAATCTCTAGACATAATATATAAAACAAATATAAGAAGACTTTGAAAGGTAGAGATGGGAAGGTAGACCAGCTAGGAACCTCAAGACCTAAGAAATAACATCATGGAGATTTCCCTCTGGGTTTTCTTCTTGACTACATTCTTATCTCATACTTAGAGCTAAAAAACTCAGCACCGTGGAAACATCAATAGGCACAGACTAAAGAAGGCCCCAACAAAAGTTCTGCTCTCTCTAGCCAAAGGATATCAATTCTCCCCAAAGTCATATACAGGTTTAATGCAATTCCTATCAAAATCTCAAGAAGATTTTATATAGATGTACACAAGATTACTCTAAAATGCATACAGAAAGGCAAAAGATCTAGAACAACTAAAACAATTTTGGAAAAGAAGAATAAAGTAGGAGGAATTAGTTTAATAGATTGCAAGACTTACTAGTTAGCCACAGTGATCGAGACTGTGGTATTATGGGCAGTAGGACAGACACACAGATCAATGGAACCAAATGGAGAACCATGAAAGAGACCCACATAAATATACCCAACTGAATTTTGACAAAAGCAGATAAATAATTCAACGGAAGAAAGAATCTTTTCAACAAATAGTGATGGAGCAATTAGATATCCACAGATTTTTTCGGTGGCTCAAGCCTGTAATCCCAGCACTTTGGGAGGCCGAGACGGGCGGATCACGAGGTCAGGAGATCGAGACCATCCTGGCTAAAACGGTGAAACCCCGTCTCTACTAAAAAATACAAAAAACTAGCCGGGTGAGGCGGCGGGCGCCTGTAGTCCCAGCTAATCGGGAGGCTGAGGCAGGAGAATGGCCTGAACCCGAGAGGCGGAGCTTGCAGTGAGCTGAGATCTGGCCACTGCACTCCAGCCTGGGCAACAGAGCAAGACTCCGTCTCAAAAAAAAAAAAAAAAAATGAAATTCTACTTACATCTCACACCTTATACAAAACTAACTCAAAATAGATTATAGACTTAAATGTAAAAAGTAAATCTATGAAAGTTTTTGGAAAACAGAGAACAAGGATGCAAAGAAATTAGAACCCTCATACACTGTGGCTGGAAAAGTAAATGGTGCAGCTCCTTCGGAAAACCATCTGGCAGTTCCACAAATGACTAGACACAAGGTCACCATATGACCCAGCAATTCCACTCCTAGGCAGTACCCAATAGAACTGAAAACAGGTGTCCACAGAATAACTTGTATATGAATGTTCACACAGCATTTTTAATATAGTCAAAAACTAGAAACTGATGTCCATTGACTGAAAAATGGATAAACAAAATATGGCAGATCCATTTATTGGAATATTATTCAACCATAAAGAAGGTTAGAGTACTGATTTTGCTATCACATGGATGAACCCTGAAAAGATTGTGCTTAATTGAAGAGGCCAGACACAAAAGCCACACATTTTTTATTCTATTTATGTGAAATGTCCAGAATAGGCAAGTCTGTAGAGACAGAAAGCAGATCAGTGGTTGTCAGGGTCTCAGGGTAAGAGACAATGGGAAGTAACTGCTTAATGGGTACTGGGTTCCCATGAAAATGTTCTAGAACTGGATAGTGGTAAGGGTTGCACAACATACTACATTTCAATTTTCAAAAGCTTAGGAGAAAATCTTTCATATGTAGAGCTAAACAAAAGTTGTTGAACTTGACATAAAAGCTTGATCCATACAAGGAAAACTTTATAAACTTGACTTCTTAAAAATAAAAATCTTGTACTCTGTGAAAGACCCTATTAAGAGGATGAAAAGACAACTACACATTGGGAGATAAAATGTATCAAAGAATTCGTATCGAGGATACATAAAGACTTCTCAAAACTCAACAGTAAAAAAGCACAGGATCCAATGAAAACCTGGGCAAAAGAGATGAGGACACCTTTCACTCAAGAACATATATGAAGGCTGGGCATGGTGGCTCATGCCTGTAATCCCAGCACTTTGGGAAGCCGAGGCGGGTGGATCACTTGAGGTCAGGAGTTTGAGACCAGCCTGGCCAACATGGTGAAACCCTCTCTCTACTAAAAACACAAAAATTAGCCAGGTGTGGTGGTGCACACCTGTAATCCCAGCTACTTGGGAGGCTGAGGCAGGAGAATCACTTGAACCCAGGAGGCAGAGGTTACAGTGAGCCGAGATCGCACCACTGCACTCCAGCCTGGGTGACAGAGCAAGACTCCATCCCCCGCAAAAAAGAAAAAGAATATATACAGATGACAGTGAGCACACGGAACGATGTTCAACATCAGCAGCCATCAGGTAAACTCAAATCAAAATCACGATGAGATACAACTACAAATCTCTCTGAATGGATGAAATTTAAAATAGTGACAACACCAAATACTGGAAAGGATACAGAGAAACCAGATTACCCATATATTGCCAGTGGTAATGTAAAAGAGTACAGTCACTCTGGAAAACAGTTTAGCGGTTTCTTACGAAACTAAATTTGCAAATATCAGCGAGTATGCACTCGGACAATTATGTCCAAGAAATGAAGATTTATGTGCACTCAAGAAACTGCATACAAATATTCGTAAAAGCATTATTCATAATAGCCAAAAACTGGAAACAAATCAGATGTCCTTCAATGGGTAAACAGTTAAACAAACTGATACATCCATAATATGGAATATTACTCAGGAATAAACAGGAACAATCCATGGATATATAAAATAATATAGATAAATCTCCAGAGAATTATGCTCAGTGAAAAAAGTGCCAGTCTCAAAAAGTTACATACTGTACAACTCCATTTATATAACATTCTTGAAATGACTGAATTATAGAAATGGGGAGCAGATGAGTGGTTGTCAGAGGTTAAAGATGGGGCAGGAGTAAGAGGGAATTCATGCGGCAATAAAAGGGCAACATAAGAGACCTTTGTGGGATGGGAATGTTCTGTCTTTTGATCGTATCAGGGTCAACATTCTGGTAGCACACGTCTTGTTTTACAAGATGTTACCACTGGGGAAAATGGGCTAAAGGGCACACAGGATCTCTCTCTCTCTGCATGTGAATCTATAATAATCTGAAATGCTGTAAATCATATAGCTGAAAAAGGGCTTGTATTCAGAATGTATAAATAACTCTCAAAATCCAATCATAAAGAAATAATTAAAAATTGGCCAAAGACTTTCACAGATACTAAACCAAAGAAGATACATAGATGACAAATACACACATGGAAAGCTGTTTGATATCACTGGCCACCAATGAAGCGCAGAGTAAAACCACAATTAGATGTTAATAAAATTTTAAAAACTGATCACACCAAGTGTTGGCAAAGATATGGAAGGATCATCTCTCTCATATACTCCTTCTGGGAATGTAAAATAATGCAACCACTTTGGAAACGCAGCTTGGAAGGATTGGAGGTTTTATTTAAGTTAACAATCACCTATGATATTACCGGCCATTCCACATCTAGATAGGTGCCCAAGTGAAATGAAGGCATACGTCCATACGAAGATTTGTACACAAATTTTCATAGCAGCATTATTCATAGTAGCCAAAAACTGAAAACAACTCAAGTGTCCATCAACAAGTGAATGGATATAGAAACTAGTATAACCATATCAGCAATAAAAAGGACAACATGATGGATAAAAAATAATTATGTCAAGTGAAACTAAGCCAGACAAAAAAGAATACATCCTGATATATTCCATTTCTGTAAAATCCTTTAAAATGTGAACAAGCGAATACTGACGTAAAGAAGACCAGTGTTGTCTGAATGTAGAGGGTAGGAGGACAGCAAGAGGCAGAGGGACGGATCCCAAGGGACATCCTTTGGGGTGATGGATATGTTCATGATCTTGATTGTAGAGATCGTCAAAAAAAATTGCATTATACTCCCAATCCCCACAACTAGAACAAAAGACACAGGTTGAACTAGAAAAGCAGAAATGTATAATTTTGGGGTGGTGCTAATTGATATGCTTCATCATAACAACTTCAAGAACCTGAACATAATGTCAAATTAGATATGTTAGCAGTGTTTTTAACCATTTAGAACAAATTAGATATGTTAGCAGTGTTTTTAACCATTTAGAACAAATTAGATATGTTAGCAGTGTTTTTAACCATTTAGAACAAATTAGATATGTTAGCAGTGTTTTTAATCATTTAGAACAGAAATATAAGAGAGAAACAATTTTATAACAGGTTTAAGATTCCTGCATCTTTTAATCAAAGGTATCCTTCAGAAGCCAACTATTACAAGCAATTGACTAGAAAGAATTCTTTCCCAAGTTTCCCAGCTATTCAACTGCTCCAAAAAGAATCTTTTTTCTTTTTTAAAGGCTGGAAATATTAGTTTTGTCTTACAAATGAAGGCAATTGGGCAAGAAAAAGAAACTAAGGAACTAAACGAGACACTTTCACTGTTTTTTTCCCCTCAAGAAAAGAGTCCTAATGATGACATGAAAGGCAGACGAAGACTCATTTAAATAAACTAAATTAATTTTCATTTAAACAACTTTAGTTTTTAAAGTCTATTTGCAAGCTTTATTTTGTTGACAAATAAGTGTAATTTATGTATTATGTTATAAAAGCTGGTATCATTCTTAATTATCTCCTATTGACGGTTTATGAAAATCAAGCTTTAAAAGAAAAAAAAATACCATTCTTTTCCTTTCTCTTCACTGCTCTGAGCCAGCAATAATGACAATGATAACTACTGATTTAGAAGATCAAAGTGTGCCTGACAAGTGACACCCAAGATATTCATGTAAGTAATTTTTATTATTTTAATCCTCCACCAATATTTTAATAAAACAAAACCGTAAATGTTTTTAAGATAAATACTAGTAATGAAGAATTCTTTGTCAGGTTATATTCCAGGAAAAACAGAAAGGGTGGTTTTTTTCTTTGCTTTTCTTTTTTAGTGCTACTGTAGAACCCAAGATAATTTACATTTCAAACCAAATTGAGATGTGGAAAAAATATACAGAAGGAAATACAGCTCTAGAGTGTGTGTGTGGGAGAAAGCACTTCAAGTATTTATTTTACAGCCAAGTGAGAAAAACAATCAATTATACATAAGTCAACTTCATAGTTCAGGTATCTCAATCTTAAATTATAATACTAAACTAATGATTTCCCTAGTCTCCTAACCCATTCAATATAATGAATTACATTCAGTTGTAAAAGGTAAAATTCAAAGAAATGCAATTAAGGTAAGTAAAGAGAACGGTTACTGTCAATCGAAATGCTTTTTTTTTTTTTTTTTTTTTTTTTTTGAGCTTTCAAAAGTACCCCTTGGAATTTTATTTAAAAAAGAAAAATTGAAACCCACAAACCCACACAGGCATACCCCGGAGATATTGCAGGTTCTGTTCCAGACCACCACAATAAAGCAAATATTACAATAAAGCAAGTCACACAAATGTTTTGGTTTCCCAGTGCATATGAAAGTTATGTTTACACTATACTGTAGTCCATTACGTGTGCAATACCATCGTGTTATTAAAAATAATGTATATACCTTAATTTTTAAAATATTTCATTGCTAAAAAATGTTAATGATTATCTGAGCCTTCAAGGAGTCATAGTCTTTTTGCTGGTGGAGGCTCTTGCCTCAGTGTGGATGGCTGCTGACTGATCACGGTGATGGTTGCTGAAGGCTGGAATGACTGTGGCAATTTCCTAAAACAAGACAACAATGAAGTTGGCTCTTTCTTTCATAAAAGATTTCTCTGTAGCATATGATACTGTTTGATAGCATTTTACTCACAATAGAAGTTCTTTCAAAACTGGAGTCAATCCTCTCCCAAGCCCTGCTGCTTCTTTACTAAGTTTACGGAATATTCTAAATCCTTTGTTGTCATCTCAGCAACGCTCACAGTATCCTCACCAGGAGTTGATGTCGTCTCAATGAATCACTTTTCCTTTCCTCATCTGCTCAAGTTTTATCATGAGACTGCGGCAATTCAGTCAAGTACATTTTCAGGCTCCACCTCTAGTTCTAGTTCTTTTGCTATTTCCACCACATCTACAGTTACTTTTTCCAGTGAAGTCTTCAACCCCTCAAAGTCATCCATGAGGGTTAGAATCAACTTCTCCCAAACTCCTGTTAATGTTGATATTTTGACCTCCTCCCATGAATCATGGATGTTCCTAATGGCATCTAGAATGGTGAATCCTTCTCAGATAGTTTTCAATTGACTTTGCCCAGTCTATCAGAGGAATCATGATCTATGGCAGCCTTACAAAATGTATTCCTTAAATAAAACTTGCAAATAGAAATTACTCCTTGATCCATACGCTGCAGAACAGATATTGTGCTAGCAGGCATGAAAATAACATTAATCTCCTTGTGCATCTCCATCAAAGCTCTTGAGTGACCAGGTGCACCATCAATGAACAGTAATATTTTGAAAGGAATCCTTTTTCTGAGCAGTAGATCTCAACAGTAGACTTAAAATATTCGTTAAGCATGCTGTAAACAGACGTGTTGTCATCCAGGCTTTGTTGTTCCATTTATAGAGCACAGGCAGAGTACATTTAGCATAATTCTTAAGGGCTTTGGGATTTTCAGAATCCTGGCTTCAACTTAAAGTCACCAACTGCATTAACCCCTAACAAAAGAGTCAGCCTATCCTTTGAAGCTTCGAAGCCAGGCATTGACTACTCCTCTCAGCTATGAAAGTCTTAGATGGTGTCTTCTTCCAATAGAAGGCTGTTTTGCCTACACTGAAAATCTTTTGTTTAATGTAGCCACTTTCATCAATTAACTTAGCTAGATCTTCTGATAACTTGCAGCAGTTTCTATATCAGCACTTGCTGCTTCACCTTGTACTTTTATGTTATGGTGATGACATCTTTCCTTAAAGTTTATGAACCAACCTGCGCAAGCTTCCAACTTTTCTTCTACAGCCTTCTTACCTCTCTCAGCCTTTACAGAATTGAAGAGAGTCAGGGTCTTGCTCTGGATTAGGCTTTGGCTTTGGCTTAAGGGAATGTGCTGGTTTGATCTTCTATCCAGGTAACAAAACCTTTCTCCATATCAGCAATAAGGCTGTTTTGCTTTTTTATCATTCATATGTTCACTAAAGTAGCACTTTTAATTTCCTTCAGGAAATTTTCCTTTGCATTCACAACTTAGCTAACTTTGGCACAAGAGGCCTAGTTTTCAGTCTCTCTCAGCTTTCAACACACCTTCCTCACTAAGCTTAATCATTTCTAGCTTTTGATTTAAAGTGAGAGATATGCAACTCTCTCTTCACTGAAATACTTAGAGGCCATCATAGGATTATGACTTGGCCTGATTTTAATATTTTTGTGTATCAGGAAATAGGGAGGCCCAGGAGCGAGAGAGACAGAGGCCCCACTGGTCAGTGGAGCAGTCAGAACATACACAACATTTATCAGCGGAGTCTGCCATCTTATGTGGGTGTGGTTTGTGGTGCCCTAAAACAATTTCAATTGTCATATCGAAGATCATTGATTACAGATCACCATAACAGATATAATAATAATGAAAAAGTTTGAAATATTGCAGGTATTACCAAAATGTGACACAGAGACACAAAGTGTGCACATGCTATTGGAAAAATGGCACTGATAGACTTGCCCAAAGCAGGATTGCCACAAACCTTCAATTAATAAAAAACACATATCTGTGAAGCACAATAAAGAAAAGCACTATAAAATTAGGTATGCCTGTATTTGATTTCATAAGACAAGTGAAATTACATTTAGCCATGTTACTTTGGGAAAAACAATATTGGCACGGAATTGGTTACCCCTGCAAGAATACAACAATAATCAAAGAAAAATTATTTCACAAGTGATTCCCCCATAGCTATCCAGCAAGTTAACATTATAAAATAAGCATAACTCCTAGAATTTGCTTAGGACAGAGTGTCTCAAGCTTAGTTCTACTGAGGTTCTGAACCAGATAATTCTGCGTTGTGCAGGGCTGCCCTGTGCACTGTAGGAAGTTTAGCAACATCTCTGGCCTCCACCCATTAGAGGCCAGTAGTACTCTCACTTCAGATGTGGCAATCAAAGATCTCCAGACACTGCCAAATGTCCCCAGGAGACAAAAGCATCCCAGGCTGAGAACTACAGGCTTAGACCTAAAAAATGCACTAGTTACACAGTAAAAAATAATAGCATATTTTAAACAATAACAAGTATATCTAGAAAGAATTTTAAAAGCCAAAAGTTGGTCCTTTGGAAAAATGCAAGTCAGAAACCATGGTAAGATTGGTGAAGAATGTGAGAAAGCACAAATGATTAACATTTTGGATGAAAATAGGAACACAAGTGCAGGTGCTGCTGAGGCTGAACAGAAAATTAGAGGCTTTTATAAAGAACATGACACCCAAAGCTTTGAAAACAAATTAAATGGATACATTCATAAAAAACAAAACTTACAAAAGACAATCAAAAACAAATAGAAATGTTAAAGGATATTTCATCAGTAGCTAAACATTTCCACAAAAAGAAGCTTGCCAAATAGTCAAGGAATAGGTAATTCTAATCTTACATAAACTCTTTCAAAGAACAAAATAAAAGAAACCTTTCCCAGGTACCTTATGAGACAAGCATGACTTTGATTCCAAAACCAGACAAGGACAGCTAAAAGGGAAGAAGTATAGGCCAATATCTCTTATAAACAGAGATTTTAAAAACAGCATGCAAATACTAGCAAACTGGACCAAGCAAAGTATGAATCATGAGGAGGTTGGGTTTACATCAGGACGTAAGGTTGATTCAATATAAGAAAATTAGCAGATTAAAAGAAAATAGGATTATCTCAATAGAGAAAAAGGGTTTGATAATATTCAACATCAATTCATGATAAAACTATTAGAAAACTAGGAACCGTAGGTAACTTCTCTAACCTGACAAATGACAGATACAACAACAAAACTCTATAGCAAACATCACATTTAATAATGAAACGTCGCAAGCATTTTCTTTAAGATCAGAAAAAAAGGCCAAGATGCCAAGATGCCTTCCATCACTACTTCTATTCAATATTGCATTTAGAGGTCCTAGCTAGGACAGTAAGAAACCATTTTTAAAAATACAAGATAAGAATTCAGAAGAAGAGGCAAAACTGTTATTATGTGCAAACTATAATGACTGAGTATTTTACAAGTACTCCATAGATTGTGAGTAAGATATTTTAGTAAGACTGTTGGTAAGAAAAATCAGTACACGAAAGTCAATTGAAATTGACTTCATTCCCACTAGGATGGGAATCAAAAAGTCAGATAATAACAAGTATTGACAAGGACATGAAGAAATCAAACCCCTTATACACTGCTAGTAGGAATGTAAAATGGTATGGCTGCTTTGGGAAATAGTCTGGCAGTTCCACAAATGATTAAACATAGAGTTATCATATGACCCAACAATTCCACTCCTAGATATAAACCCAAGAGAAACAAAAGCATATGTCCACACAACAACTTGTACATGCATGTTTGTGGCAGCATTATTCGTTTTAGCCAAAAGGTGAAAAAAAGAAAAAACTAAATATCTATCTACTGGTGAATAAACAACTTGTGAGGTATCCGTACAATGGATTATCATTCTGCCTTAAGAAGGAAGGAAATTCTGACACAAGCTACAACATGGAGGAACCTTGAAAACATTATGCTAAGTGAAAAAAGTCAATCACAAAAGACCACATATAATGTGATTCCATTTAAATGAAATGTCCAGAAAAGGCAAACATACAGAGACAGAAGTAGACTGGTAGTTGCTTAGGACTAACAAGGATGAAGGGTTTTGGGGGGTGATCACTAAGGGGTATAGCATTTCTTTTTGAGGTGATGAAAATGTTCTAAAATTATCTTGACAATTGCACATGTCTGTAAATGCATTAAAATGCACTGAACACTGAGTGAATTATAAACTAGATCTCAGTAAAGCTGTTTTCTTAAAAAAAAGAATCAATTGTATTTCTACATCAGCATGACACTGTTAGAAAATATGCTTTATAATGCATCAAAATGCATGTAAGCTCTTGATGGAGAAAATTATAAAATTTTACTAAAAGGAAATTAAATAAATGAAAGAATATACAATGTTCATGTATTAGAAGTTTCAATATCATAGAAACGTCAATTCTCCTCCAGTTGTTCTACAGATTAATTTCAATTCCAAAATCCTAACAGAACTCTCTTATAGTATTTGAGAAGTTGATAGTTAAACTTACAATGAAGCCCAAAGCTAATAATAGCCAAGACACTCATTAAGAAAACAAACAATGGAAAAGTACTCTCACAGCTACCAAGACTTCTAAAGTTATGGATAGACTTCGTGTAGGGAAATAACAGGGCTCAGAACGATCCACACGTATACATCTGGAAATTTGGCTTATACACAGCAAGCATGGAAGGTCAAACTGGGTATCTGTACCCATATTTCATATCCTGTATAAAACCAAATCCAAGTGAATAACACACTTAAATGTGAAAATGCAAAACTACCAAGAAGACAACTATTTTGAAAACAGTATATAGAACAGGAAAATTCAAAAGAACAGTGAGAGGAGACTAGTGTTAATAATATTAAAACACGTTATAAAGAATCACACGTGGAAGCAGAGTGTGGGAAGATGAACAAAGGGGACTTGGCAGGTGGCGGGGTGTGGATGATGGGAAGTTGCCTGGCGGGTACAACGTGCACTGCTCCAGTGATGGATGTGCTGAAGGCCCTGACCTCACCACAGTGCAATATAGCAGTGTAGCACAATTACACCTGTACCCCACGAATATATACAATTTTTAAAATATCATTAAGAACAATGTGGTATTGAAACGTGGGGAGATACAACAGAAAGTCCAGAAATATACCAAACTGCACACAGAAATTTAGTATGATGAAAGTGGCCTTTCAAACCAGTAAAGATGGACTTTTTAATAAATGATACTAAGACAACAGAGTATCTTCTACCTGTGGGCAAACATAAAAACTAAACTGGATTTGTATTTCACATCATATACCACATAAAACAGAAATGGGTAAAAAATACAGATAGATAGATAGATAAATAGATAGATAGATAGATAGATAGATAGATAGATAGATAGATAGATAGATAGAGATATGTACTAAAACCACAGAGTACTAGAAGAAAACACAGGGAAATTCCCTTATAACCTTAGAGTAACTCAAAATCTAGAATCCATTAAAACAAAAAGAATACAACAGCATAAAAATTTTATAAATCCTGCATGGCAAAAAGCACCAAAGTGAAAAGACATCACACTAAGTGAAATGTACCAGATACAAAGGACAAATGTATGACACCACTAATATGAGATACCCAGAGTAGGCAAAGTCATAAGGACAGAGAGCAGAGAACAGAGATGACCAGAGGCTGGAGGGAGAGAGGAACCAGCAGGTATCTCTTGATAAGTATAGAGTTTCTATTTGGGATAGTGAAAAAGGATTCTGGAAATAGTGGTGATGGCTGCACAATTGTAAACATACGTAATGCCACTGAATTACACACTTAAAAATTGTTAAAATGGTACATCTTGTTATGTATATTTTACCACAATAAAAACGAATGAGGGTGACCAGATAAATAAGCAATTTTACAAAAAGACAAATGAGGGTGGAGGAGTGGGCAACATTTGCACCTTGCATCACAAAAGAGTTTGCCACCCTAACACATGAAGAAATCAGTGAGAAAAAAGACCAATAACCTAACCCAATTTAAAAATAGGCAACAGATGCAAACAGTTCACAGAAAGAAAAATTACCCTTAATCATATGCAAAAATGTTCAACATCACTCATCAGAGAAATACAAATTTCTATTTGCAAATATATTATATACACTGAAATATATTTTTTATCGATCAGATTGGAAAAAAAGTTAATAACACACTCTCATGGGAAAGCTGTAAGTTACCCTTGTATGCTACTGGCAGGAACATAAATTGTTATATCCACGACTGAAGGCAATTAACAATATCTAGAAAAATACCAATGCATACACCCTTTCATCAAACAACTCTACTTCTGGGAATATATCCTCCAGATATGCTAGCACGTGTGGGAAACAGATACGTACAGGTTACAGTAACATTGTGTGGAATATCAAAAAGTCAGAAACAACCCAAATATCCATTGATAGGAAACTGGTTAAATACATTATGGAATTTTTTTTCCATACAATGGAAAATTATACACTATAAAAAACAAGAACCTCTGTTTGCATGTATACAAAGAGTTCTAACATATAAAATTAAGAGAATAAAGCAAACGGCAGAAGAGCACATCTAGTACACTCCTTGAATTAAAAGGGAAGGGGAAATAAGAATATTTATATTGTATAAAGAAACACTGGAAAGATACATAAGAAATTCATAAAAACTGTGACTAGTGAGAAACAAAGGATGGAGTAAGCAGACAACTGAGGCAGAGGGGATAAAAATGGAAATGAGATATTTTACTGTACTTTTAAATTTTGATTTGAGATATATGAATGATTTCTTATTTAAATTGTTTTAATAATTTGATAGAGGTTTCTAATTCAAGGGTATATATGTATTAGTTAAAACCCAAATAAATCCATATGGTCATTATATGTATGACTTCTATCTGAAATGAAAAAGAAAACCCTAAATACTTATCTCTAGTTAATTAGATGCACACTGAAGTATTTAGGAGGAAGTGAACTGGTGTCTGCAGCTTAATGGGAAATGCACAAGAAAACGTGATGGATTAGTACGTGAATAGAGAGGCGGACAGATACATATAAAGCAAGTAAGATGTTGATTGTAGGATCTAGATGATATGCATAAGGATGCTTATGCAATATACAATTTTCAGTTTTTCTGTTTAAAATGTCATAACAAAATGTTAAAAGATGTTTTATTAAAATTCTCAAAATAGAGAACTCATGAATCAATAAATGAGCACCTCAACAGAAAAACAGGCAAAAAATACGTGTTTAATAGAAGACACAAATGTTGTATAAACATATAAAAGGCTGTTCGATCCTACTTGTAATCTGGGAACTACAAACTTTTAAACCACCTTGAGATACCATTTCTCAGCTGTCAGACTGACAAAAATTTTAATCAGTACCAAGTGTTGAAAAGGAGGAGGAAACAACCTAAAACCCAAGTGTCCATGAATATTACAATGGGCACCAAACTGTGGAATAGTCACATAACGAAATATACTATGAAGCAGTGAGAGGGAACAAACTACTAATACCCAAAAGAATCTCAAAATACATTTTAAGTAAATGATGCAAGTAATTTAAAAATCAGTAAGATTTTAACTACATTAAGTTCAAAAGCAGGCTAAACTAAACAGTATATTGGTTATAGAGCTACAATTAAGTTATTAAAAGCAAGGAAAAAATTAATGAGCAAAAATCAGAATAGTGGTCACCCGAGGGAGAGATTGCAGTTATAATGAAGACAAGATATTGCAGGTGGTTTTTAAGGTATTTCTAATGTCCTGTTTCTTAACCTAGATGGTCAGTTTCATGAGTGTTCATTATTATTCTTAATATATGTTGTTACATACACTTTTGCAAATACATTCCACAATACAAAGTTTCTTTGTTGAGATGGAGTCTCGCTCTGTCACCCAGGCTGGAGTGCAATGGCACGATCTCAGCACACTGCGACCTCCACCTCCCAGGTTCAAGCGATTCTCCTGCGTCAGCCTCCTGAGTAGCTGGCACTACAGGTGCACGCCACCATGCCTGGCTAATTTTTGTATTTTGAGTAGAGACGGGGGTTTCACCATGTTGGCCAAACTGGTCTCGAACTCCTGAAGTCACGTGATCTGCCCACCTCGGCCTCCTAAAGTGCTGGGATTACAGGCGTAAGCCACTGCACCTGGCCAAAAGTTTCTTAAATATGAAAATGATCAGCACATTGCCCGTTTTTTTCCTTTTTTTTTTTTTTTTTTTGAGACATTGTCTCACTCTGTCGCCCAGGCTGGAGTGCAGTGCCGCGATCTCAGCTCACTGCAAGCTCCGCCTCCTGGGTTCACACCATTCTCCTGCCTCCGTCTCCCGAGTAGCTGGGACTACAGGTGCACACTGCCCATTTTTAAGGATTAAAAATGAATTATTATAATATTAACATAAACATTCAAATGAAATCGTTTAATAGCTATCTCAATTTTAACACGATCAAACCAAGATCCTGACTTCCAACTCTCAATCCCCGCCTCTGCCTGTTGTCTTTCCCACCTGGGTAAATTGCCCCTCCAGCCTACCAGTTGCTGAGTCCAAACCTTGGAATCATCTTTGATTCTGTTCTTTCTTACTCAAACCTCACACCCAACCCATCTGCAAATCTTGTTAGGGATCTTTACATTATATCCAAAATCCTTCACTTCTCACCATCCTCTTCATACCACCCCAGTCCCAGCCACCACCGTCTCTCACGCGGGTAACTACCACAGTCTCCTTCCTGGTCTCCCTGTCTCTGTCCTCCGTCTAGTTTACTCTCAACAGGCAGCCAGAGAGATCATTTTAAAATGCAAATTAGGGTGAGTTGTCCTTTGTTCAAAACCCACCTATAGCTCCCCACCTCTGTCACTGTGAAAGCCAAGAATCCACACAACAGCCCACTTAGCGCTACCTGTTCCAGCTCCCACTGCGGCTCCTACCACTTTCTCCCTCACTCCATCTGCTACTACCACAGCCAACTCTTCACATTGCTCAAACTGGCCATGCTGGCTGTGGCCTTGGGCTCTCCCTTGGAATCCACATGGTCACTCCCAAACTTCCTTCATGTCAAGAGCTCATATGTCACCTTATTAGAAGGTTCATCAGAACTACCCTATATGAAATTGAAAAATCCTGCCTTACAACCCAGTGCTCCCTTCCCCCTCACGTTCTTTATCATTCTCCATCTTATTATCATGTAATTAATCATATACATTATATACTTACTGTCTCTACTCACTAGAATGAAAACTCCACACAAGAAGAATTTTTACCAGTTTTTCTTCCTACTATATCCCCAACATCTAGGTAAGCACTTAATAATATCTGAATGAAGGAAAGGCCTTTTATTAAACTCTTCTTTAAATGATAAGCACTTATCATAATAGTTAAAAGTATTTTAATTCATAAAATAATAAATTGTATTATCTCCATTAACAATCATGAAAAAGTAAATTAAATTTGGCCAAATAAAATATCAAGCACATATATGCTTTTTCCTGAATATACACCATTTGTTTCCGGAACCAAAAACAAAAATAGCTAGGAATTCCATTTGCAATAAATTAAAAATTGATTTTAAAAAAATCAAGTAAAGTATGTCACAATTTGATGAAGTAAAATTGAAATAACGCTATAGTTTGAATCCTATA
This sequence comes from Macaca thibetana thibetana, assembly GCF_024542745.1. Taxonomy (NCBI): domain Eukaryota; kingdom Metazoa; phylum Chordata; class Mammalia; order Primates; family Cercopithecidae; genus Macaca; species Macaca thibetana. Next base: position 41,263,172 of record NC_065597.1, read on the forward strand.
CCTCCAACTAAATTAATGTGCTCTTGCTGTAAAGCTAAAAACTAAAGCAGAAACCATGCCCTAATGTGAAAAACAAGCATTGATTACTTGCCCCAGCAACAGGAAAACAGGAAGGGCAAACAGTGCAGGCTAAAAGGAACCTTAAGAATCATCTAGTATTAGTCCCTTCATTTTTACAACAAAAGAAACTAAGGACTTGAAATGACCTGGAAAAAAAAAATTAGTTTGCTTATTCAATTGTGATCCTTGCTATAGCAAAATTCAGCTTTTATAGAATTAGAGACAAAATATATCTCCATGGAAACAATATTCCCAAGTACACATGTGAGACTGAGAAGTATGGTTTTCTATGCAGGTCTTCACATCCTAAATATACAAATAGGATTTGGGGTGGGGAGGTACTGAAAAGAGCACAGTTCTAATCAGACAGGTCTGGATTTAAATTCTGGCTCTACCATTTACTTTGATTTTGGTAATTTTTGTCCATCGGAGCCCCAGCTTTTTATCAGCAAGATGGGGATCATTAAGACCTACATTGTAAGTTTGTTAGGAATGTAAAAAAGTATTAAGTCATCTAACTCAGGGCCTGGTACATTCCTGGCTACAGTCTGCCTGCAGGCCTTCTGACATTTTAATCAGAGTTGCATAATGCTCAGTGAGAATCACCATCTCTGACTGCCACTGTTGGCTTTATTGCACTAGCCTATATCACAGAGAGCTCCACTAACAGCAGGGCAATGAAACTGTTGATGCTGTTATCAACAGAAATTGTCAATTACCTGACAACAGATGCTAGGTGCTACTTGTTTGAGGCAAAATAAAAGACTGCTTGATTTTTCTTCTAAATGTAAAGTTGAGCAATCTATTTCTTACTAAAGTCCTGATCCCTGATCAATCATGCCTTCTCAAAACCAAAAGGGATCTCGCAGGTCATCTAGCAAGAATATTCTCCACAGTACATTAGGTTAGATTAGATGACCAATTTCTGTGTAAAGCCTGCTAGTTTAAACCAAGCTCTCACTCAGGTAGCAGTTTATTACATTTTCTGATCCTTCTAATTACCAGGAAGTGTTTTTTCCCCCACTAAGAATGGACAGGTGATGAAAAAGTGAATGAAAACATATTAATGCCACCCTTATACTCATATACTTCTGGAAACAAAAATCTTAATTATTTTCATTTGAAGGTAACAAAGGATATCCTATTTAATAACAGTTCCACAATATAAAAGTCAAGTTCCAAAAATACACCTTGAAGCTTACATTTACATTCTCAACATATATATTAGAAAGTTTGTCTTATACAAAGACTTAAATCTAAGACCTGAAACCATAAAGATTCTAGAGGATAACTGGAAAACTCCTTCTAGACACTGGCTTAGGCAAAGACTTCATGACCAAGAACCTGAAAGCAAATGCAACAAAAATGATAAATAGACGAGACTTAATTAAACTAAAAGGCTTCTGCACAGCAAAAGAAATAATCAGTAGAGTGGAAGAAAATCTTCACAATCTATACAAAGAACTAATATACAAAATCTACAAAGAACTCAAACAAATCAGCAAGAAAAAAACAAACAATCCCATCAAAAAATGGGCTAAGGACATTAGCCCACTTTTAGACAATTATCAAAAGAAGATATACAAATAGCCAACAAGCATATGGGAAAATGCTCAGCATCACCAATTGTCAGGGAAATACAAATCAAAACCACAATGATACCACCTCACTCCTGTGGGAATGGCCATAATCAAAAAATCAAAAAATAATAGATGTTGGCATGGATGTGGTGAAAAGGGAACACTTTTACACTGTTGGTGGGAATATAAACTAGTACAACCACTATGGAAAACAGTGTGGAGATTCCTTAAAGATAAAAGTGGCTCTACCATTTGATCCAGCAATCCCACTACTAGGAATCTACCCAGAGGAAAAAAAGTCATTATAAGAAAAAGATACTTGCACATGCACGTTTACAGCAGCACAATTTGCGATTGCAAAAATATGGAACCAGCCCAAATGCCCATCAATCAACGAGTTGATAAAGAAAATGTTGTACATATATATATATATATATAAACATATATATATATATAGTACATACACACACACACACACACACACACACACACACACACACACACACACCATGGAATACTACTCAGCCATAAAAAAGAATGAAATAATGGCATTCGCAGCAACCTGGATGGAATTGGAGGCTATTATTCTAAGTGAAGTATAATAACTCAGGAATGGAAAACCAGATACTGTATGTTCTCACTTACATGTAGGAGCTAAGCTATGAGGATGCAAAGCTGTAAGAATCATACATTGGACTTTGGGGACTCAGGGGGAAAGAATGGGGGTGGCAAGCGGTAAAAGACTACACATTATGTACAGTGTACACTTCTCGGGTGATGGGTGCACCAAAATCTCAGAAATCACCACTAAAGAACTTATTCACGTAACCAAATACCACCTGTTCCCCAAAACTTAATGAAATAAAAAAAAATAAAAATGTTCAAAAAATTGTAAAAAAAGAAAGTCTGCCTTATAAATGTATAAAACAAAGAAAACATACCTGGGATGATATCATTGATGTGCAACAGAATTGTACTTTCAACACACGCAAAACTGCAAAGCTGCACTCCGTCGAATCTTCCATCCCAGTTGCCAATAGGGTTATCCTAGAAATTAAATAATAAACACTAAAATCCTCCTCAATGAAATGTAAATGTGAAAGTCTGTATTTTCCAAAAGAATCCTCCAAAATATTTTACACTGGTAAATGTTAACAATTTTACCTAAAAGAAAGAAAGAATACATTAGGAATAGTTGCCATAGTAATAAGGCTTTGCTTTTTTCGTTTGTTTGTTCATTTTTTTTCCTTAGGGAAATGAGATCCAAGAATAACCAAGTTACATAGTAAACCCCTAGATAAGCAAAGAATCAAAAGTGTTTTTTGTACTTTACTGAACAATACATACTAGTCTATGGAATAACACCCATTTGAGGTTTTAAAAGACAATGTTTTGCATAGAAAGATTCATTAATAATATATTATTTCACCCAGAAACATGCCTCTAATTAGCCCTAGGCTCTTCATATTCCCTGAGTACTTAAATATTGTCGATCTGAACTTCTGTATGCCTTTCTGTACATAAAAAGTCTATTTTCTAATTGTTCTTTTGTCATTTTATGCGCATACAGGAATCTTCTCCAAGATGGAGATGTTTATATTTAATTATTTGATATTCTAATATAGTGCCAACTAGCACTGTGCTGTTCAGGGAACTACATCAGTAGATGGGCCAGACAACTGCCCTGGGCACGAATGTGCATGGCATGCTAAAATGCCCCTGGCAATAGAAGATGAATAGAAGGAAAAGGAGATAAAAGAAAGAAGTTCTGGCATTTGCTCTCAAGGACTATAATAGAAGTGTTTGGAATAAATGTCTACACAAGTCAACTATGGGACAGACGGAGGCAGGAAGAGAAGCTGGCAGGGCAAACCTCTAGGCAGCTTGCCCCAGGTAAACAAGGTGACCCCAGACTGCCATCTGAAAAAGGCAAGGCCTAAACCCTAAACAGCTTCTGCCAAGTTTGAGGCCCAAGGTAAAGAACCTGACACAAGGGGAGACCAACCCCGATGACTAGTGGCCCTGTTTCTCCAATCTTCCCTCCATGCAGGCCACAATTCTTGAAATAAAGACAGAATTACTCTTTAAAGAATATTGGTTAAAAGGAGTGCTTTATTGTCAGCTATCCTGAGAGGCATACATGTTTTACTCTGGTTCTAACTTTTCACATATTAAGAGTAAATGTTTAGTAACTAACCAATGAGTATCAAATAGAGTTTCCTAAACTTTCAAGCACAGGAAACACTACACTAAAACAAACATTACCTTACTAACCAAAAGGTGTACCTGAATAGATAAAAACGACTAAAAGCATCCCCATGGTGAGTATAAGAGACTACTACTCACGTCCCCTCCTAACTCATTCTAGTGTTCAATAATTCCATATGAATTTCTTTCTTTATACATAACAAAGTCTTGCCAATATGTTCCATATATGATAAAAATGGTCTCGGCCTTTCTCTTCTTATTCTCTCAATGCCACAGGTATAAGTCAACCTGCCACACTGGAATGGATCCATTATTAACAAGTATGATTGTAAGGAAACATTAAAAATAAGTGACAGAAACAAAAGGTCAAAACTTGTATGATTCCACTCTTATGAGGAGCCTAGAACAGGCAAATTCACAGATACAGAAAGCAGAAGAAACTGTGGTTAGCAGAGGTTGGGGAAAGCGGGTAGTTACTGTTTAACAGGCACAGAGTTTCAGTTTGGGGATGATGACAAAGTTCTGGAGATGAGTAGAAGTGACAGTACAACAACGTGAATACACAATGCCACCGTATGCGCACTTAAAAATGCTTAAAAGGTAGATTTTGTTATGTATATGTTACCACAATTAAAAAAGGTTTTTAAAATGAATGAAATCCTGTGAGATATTCTAATTGTCTATTCCTCAAAATCAATGTGGTTTTCCTCTACTCAGATATTTTCTATAAATGATTTTTATACTAATTATTAAAATATACTAATTATTAAAATGGTAATATAATAGTAATATACTATATTAGTATATAATAATAGTAATAAGGTACTAATTATTAAAATAGTAAATATACTAATTATTAAAACCAGATCAGCCATTAAATTGTGTGGAATATCATAAAAAAACATAGATTACCCCAAAAAACTTTTTCAAAATAAAGAAAAATAGGACGTCATGTAATATATGTGCATTTTGTTTTGTTTTGTTTTGTCTACTGGTCAGCTACAATAAGGCAAATTTAAAGATTGAGAACATTACTCCAGTTTATTCAAATGGGAAAAAAAAAAACTAAATGTAATTCTACATCTAGACCCCTGTTCTATTTCAATGCTCCTTTAGCAAAGATAAATTAGAACATGCTCTTTAAAGTATTCCAAATTAGATCATGTTAAATATTCGAAGTGTTCAATTTGCAAGTAAATTGGTCCTAAAACTAATACATATATATATAAACTATACATATATAATATATATGTGTATATATGTTTATGTATATATACAAATATATACAAACTAATACATATATCACAAAGATATTTAATCCAAAAGTTTCTTACCATGTCCACACCAACAAAATATCCTAAGCTTTCTTTTCCTGGCAAAACATCACAGAATATAACTGTTCCAGATTCTATTGTTTCTCCAACCTTCAAAGAAACTCTGGAGTTTATTTCCAAAGGAGGAAGCTCGACCTGCATTGTGTCCACAGGACCTGCATAATCACTTTCCAACGCAGTGTCATCATCTTCTATGAGTTCTAGCTTGTCCAATGCAACAAACACGCCACAGTCTTCATCACACTGAAAAAGCTGTTTCCCTTGGTACACCCCGTCAGTGAAACCTTGGCCACGACCTTCTTCCTAGTTTTTAAGAGAGAGGGGAAAGAAATAGATATAGAAAGACTACTCATAGGGAAGGGGGTTCATTCTAGGGATTTCAGGAAAATCACTCTGGAAAAATTCTAAATGACACATATAATAAATAATATAATTATTAGCAGTCGCTGTTGGATTTAAGGTGTTTAAAAAAATAAGAAAGAAGTTGTATCTGATGCTGAAATATTATCTGATAATTTCAATTCATAACTCTATTATGAAAAAGCTAGGCTGAATTCCACGTTGTGATTCTAACATTAATTTGGTTATGAAAAGAAAATGTTACTTTAAAATAGCAGTAATGTTAGCTCCATTCATTAAGCACTTACTGCCAGCCACTGTGCTAAATCCTGTATCAATGTACCACAAAAATACTACAAGTCATGTACTATTAACACCACTGTACTGGTAAGCACGCAGAATGAGAGAAGTTAAGTAGCTTTGTTAAGTAACCTGGCAACCCAGCTAGTACATGGCTTAACCGGGATTCAAATTCCTAATTGTTTACAATCACTGCTTTAAAAAAAAATTAAATCAAGAAGCAAAGAAGACATGCAATTCTACTGGCAATGTCAAAATGTAACTGGCATTTCAGTTACTGTGAATGAATATTAAGTTTGGAAACATATCACAGCATTCTTGGGTCTCCTTCCAGTAGAAATAAATTCCAAGGATGTTCACATATATTATCAGGGACAATCACAAGCAAGTTTAAATTTCTGCAACTTTTTTTCAAAAATTTTATATCTAAATTGTTATTACTTAATAACATACATTAAGAAGAACTAAGAAACCTACAGATGATAATGCAAGGTAATCAACAACTTTTGATGTAACTATTTACAACTGGTAGTGTTAATGCTTAATATAGGCAATGTTAAAATTTCTAAAATATAAATGCCTGCAATAACCAGGTGAACCTCTTTGTATGTTCCTATCATAGCACATAGCTTTTTAAAACTTTCAACATCATCTTTACAGCATCGCAATTCATCATTAAAAAGTAAACAAAAAAATTAAATCAAGAAGCAAAGAAGGCATGCAATTCTATTTGCAAGAATGTCAAAATATAATTGACATTTAAGTTCTTGAGAAAGAATATTAAGCTTAGAAACATATCACAGAGTTCTTGGGTCTCTTTCCAACAGAAATAAACTCCAAGGTGATTTTCACACATATTATCAGTGATAACTATAAGCAAGTTTTGGATTATGGATTTATCCATAACATGGATTCATCAGCAAGGATGAAGAATATTAAAAATTACAGAAGACTCTTGGGAAAATATTTTTGTATTTAAAGGAGAAAAATACGTATGTGCATACAAATACACATAGACACACAAACACAAACACACTACTAAAATGGTTTATCAAACTTACCAGCAATTCAACTCCAAAGAATATTCCAGAGACTGTCCTCTCTGCTAACAGTGGTCCTCTGAAGCGCACAACTCCAGGAAATTTTTCTTCCCCAGATCTCAACTGTACTTTCACAGGGCAGCCCACGTCTATTTGGAGGCCTTTACTTAGTCTGTTTCTGTTTTTAAACAGGCTGAACCTCTCCTCACAATTGGTAATTGCCAAAAGTAACTCTGTGAACTTTTCATTTATCTCTGCAACATCCTTTTCATCAACAAAGAGAACTGCATGAGGTTGCTCTAGAATTTTTAATCCAATCTGATTTTTCTTGCCTTTTGCAGAAGGAATCCTTGAATGCCCCACAGAACGATCTTGAATATACTGTCCTATACTTCCCTTCGGTACTTTAAGGAGCTTTTGTGTTTGTTTGTCTGTAACGCTGCATTCTTGAAGGAGCAAATAAAAAATCCGCTCTTCCCAGTAGGGCGAAGTAACTTTTTCTTGGCTCCATAAGCCTGAACTCATTGTGATATTAACTTCAAAATACTAATTCAAAAAAACGAAACTACTAATAACTTTGTCATAAAACCGCAAAAAATAAATTCAGTGGCAGTCCCAAAGCATGTTTTCAGCAACGTGGTGTCCATGCTGTAAAAAGAAAAGAAATCTAAATGCCTGCTGAAGAAGCAAAAATAAACTTTAGACTTCATTCTACACGACTGAAAATTAAGACTGAAGACTTTTAAAATTTTCATTTGACCGGTAAACACATATACATAAATGAAATATTTTCAAAAAAACATCTAAAAGAGTTAAAGACATACAGTATATTACTTCTATCTACTGCAAATGTGCATATTTAATTAATGAAATCCAATTGTAAGGTACTTTCAAACACAACACAATAATGTTTGCTTCCAAGACAATGAAATTTATAAAATCAGATTCTAGTAAAAACTTTTAAAGGTTACCCTGATATACATATTCTAATTTTTAAAAAATTTATTTTTATTTATTTATTTATTTTGAGACAGGATCTCACTTTTGTGGCCCATGCTGGACTGCAGTGGCACAATCATGGTTCACTGTGGCCTCGACCTCCCAGGTTCAAGTGATCCTCCTACCTCAGCCTCCCGAGTAGCTGGTATTATAGGCACGTATCACCACACCCAGCTAAGTTTTCTATTTTTTGTAGAGACAGGGTCTCACTATGTTGCCTAAGCTGGTCTTGAACTCCTGGGCTCAAGTAATCCTCCTGTCTTGGCCTCCCACTGCGCTGGGATTACAGTCGTAAGCCACCAGGCCTGGCCCATGTTCTGACACTAATAAACTTTTAAAAGTAGCATTTGGGGCTGGGCTCTGTGGCTCATGCCTATAAATGATAGCTATGATATGGCCATATTTTGATAATGGAACATTTTACCTCTGACTAAACTTCATTTCATATATTTTGTCTGAAGATGGGCAATGTTCATCACATTAATCATAATTATCATCTAATTTCTCAAATCGCAAATATCAGATATTATAATGTGACTATATTACAAATATTTTAAAAATCAATTTTGTAGCATCAAAACTTGTACCACAGAGCAAGAGAATATCATGATATAATTGCATTCTAATTTATTTCTATGATTTCTTTTTCAAATTTTCATTTATTTTATTTATTTATTTATTGAGACAGCATCTTGCTCTGTCACTCAGGCTTGAGTACAGTGGTGTGATGATAGCTCACTGCAGCTTCAAACTCCTGGGCTCAAGTGATCCTCCCGCCTTGGCCTTCCAAGGTTCTAGGATTACAGGCATGAGCAACTGCACCTGGTCCTCATTTAAAATTTTTACAAGAATAATAATCTTTCCAATGAAGTAGCCTTATTCTCAAACCTATTTTAACTGATGGTTAAAAAACTACACAATTTCATTAATTCAAACTGAGACTTTACTTTATTATTTTAATTAATTTTCTGCTGAAAACAATAGTTCCCAGGTATCCCTGTCATAAGAATGTGGCTATCTGGTTTCCAAATACAGTACTTATTTCATCCTTCCTTGAGCTAGAGGTATCCATTTCCATTATTCTGGATAATGGCTGCAATTGATAGCACTATCATATTTATTTTATTCTAGCAATTCAGAAATAAATACTCCTAAAACTAAAGAACCAAATTTTAGATTTAATCACTTAATGATCAAACAACCTGGCAAATCTATACACAGAGGAACGCTTCTTTTAGAAAGCACTGCTAGATAATGAAGTATTCCATAATGGTAACATTTTTAAAAGTCTCTCCCTCTACAAGACAGCGTGAGACATGTGGTTTAGCCAAGACAGGATACAGCTTAGGCACCCCCTTCAAACCAACCTGACTGAACTATCTGTGTAACACTCAGTGAGGGTAAAGGCAGAGGTAGCATGAAGTGGTTCTCTTTTTTTTCTTCTTCTTTGTGGTGTGTGTGTTTTCATTCCACTTGAGGGCACTGTCTACTTCAGCAAGAATGGTATCAATTCATATCTGCCACTTACATAAGACACCTGTGGAAACCTCTATCTTGACACCATATAAACAAAACTCCTTTTAAGGGCTGCCCAAACAGCTACCCAACCCCTCAGTTTGGTTCTATTCCTTTAAAGGACCAAACTGAAGTGTTGGTTCTTTTTGACCAAAATGCTTTTAACAGGTCAACACTTTCCACAAGAAAATGTCCTTAGTTTTTTCTTGATCGTTGATGTATCATTATGACTGTAAATTATTTTGCATAACTCTTGATCTGCAAGGCTGTTATTTTGTTAAAAGGCTGTACCTTATGCTTCCTGAGGTCACGAATGCTTTCTACAGATCTACTGTCTAGAGTTTTCCCTTGCAATCAGCCATTTTCTGTGGTTTCCTGCTGTATGCATTTGACTCCTTTTACGGCCTTGTTGCTTTTCAACTTACTGCTTCAAATCAGTTCTGAGAAGCCAGGTGGTGAAACATGTTTGTGTGTTTGAAAAACAAAGCAACAATCGTGAAAAGAGGTACGCATACATTCTTAAAGGGTCTTTCGGAGCAAAGCGCACATAAGGTTTACTGAATAGATATTTTGGTCACTTCCAGAAGGTTATGATAGTCAAAAAGCAACATCCAAAACACTGAGCTGTGGTTTTGGTTCTCTTTAAAATATATTCAGATTTTTTGGACCAAAAGTTTTTTGAAAAGGGTAAAGCAATTCTATTTTGAAAAGAAATTCCTTTTTAAAATTCCTAAGATTAATGTCTTCAAATATTACAATCAGAAACTTCCTTGAATCTTAATTATTGCTTTATACCAACAGCTCCTACTCTATTGGTCCTCTAGCTTAACTATTCATGTCACAATTTAAAATAAAAATCATTAGTGCTAATAATCTATTATTAAGACAAAACTAAATTACTACATGTGCATTAGGACACTAGGTTAAATAAATTTGATTATAAGCTTGCTTTCTGAAATAATTTAAGGGAGGGAATCCACAGTAAAAATTGATGTAACTGCTAGGTTTATGAAAATGCTTTGGGTAATAAACAATAGCTTTCAAGTACCATATTTTAAAGTGAACTCTACAAGGAGCAGTAACTTTTTCCCTAACTTTCATGAGCACAAGTGGAAATGAGCTTAGACTTAGTAACACGATGGGTCATGTTAGACAACTAGAACAGTCAAGCGCAAGTTATCAAATATTTCAAAAGCATTATCCAAAAATAAAGGATACAGCCTTTCCTCTTTCAGAAAGAATACATTAAGAACAGGTTTGAAACTATCTGATTAAAAATTGATTCTCTTCATTGTAACTGATAGAGAAAGTTGAATGGGAAACTTCACAGCTCGAGCCTAGAGATATACAAGGCAATAAACTGAATGATCATTAATATTCTCAGCCAGGCGCGGTGACTCACGCCTGTAATCCCAACACTTTGGGAAGCCAAGGTGAGTGAACAGGTTGAGCCCAGGAGTTCGAGACCAACCTGTGCAACATAGTGAAACTTCATCTCTACAAAAAGTACAAAAGTTAGCCAGGTGTGATGGCATGTGCCTGTAGTCCCCGATACTTGTGAGGCTGAGGTGGGAGGATGGCTTGAGTCCTGGAGGGAAGGGCTGCAGTGAGCCATGATCCCACCACTGCACTTCAGCCTGGGTGAAAAAGCAAGACCCTGTCACGTACTCTCTCACATATACACACACACTCATATATATATATGTATGTATGTATATATATGTATGTGTGTGTATATATATACACACACACTCATATGTGTGTGTGTGTGTATATATAGTACTCAAAATACCAGTATTACAATAAAAATATGCTAACATACATTTCTTCCCACTATAGAGGTGAACATAACGCCAACATTCTACTTTCACTGGGATGTGCACAGTAGTTAAATAGTTAAAGTCTTAGGTACCCCAAGCAGTAAACACTGACTCAACACACTATGAAGGGAAAGATCTAAATCACATTGTAAATGAGTTATTTATCATCAAGAAGGTTGGTTTGTTAGTTTGGTATTTTTTATGCTTTCAGTACAGAGTTAGATAGTGAAAACTACATCATCTAGGCTAGGCACAGTGGCTCACTCCTGTAATCCCAGCACTTTGGAGGCTGAGGTGGGAGCATCCCTTAAGCCCTGGAGTTCAAGGCTTTAGTGAGCTGTGATAGCGCTACTGCACTCCAACCTGGGCGACAGAATGAGAGCCTGTCCCAAAAGCAAGAAAAAAAAACCAAAGAAGATAAAATTAGCAGGGTGTGGTGGTGTATGCCTGTGGGCCCCGCTACTCGGAAGGATGGGAGGATCGCTGGAGCCCAGGAGGTCCAGGCTGAAGTGAGCTATGATCACGTCACTGCACTCCAGCCTAGGTGACAGAGAAAGACCTTGTCTCAAAAAAAAAAAAAGGAAAGAACAACAACAACAACAACAAAAAACATCAATCCACATTCACTCAGCTTCTGCCTTTAAGTAAAGGCCTAGGGAACAGTAAGACAACGGAAGGAAAAAGAAGCACAGCTAAATTCAAAGTCACTGTAGGGCAGGTGGGGATGAGGGGTCAGTGTGAAGGGAGAAATTTTCATTTGTATTCTCTTATTACTTTGCAGGTTGAATCACTTTGAGTGAGTATATCACAAATGACTCATCTAAATACTGTCTTTCTTCAGGCTGGATAACTGTGTGATTATGAATATCCTGCTAATAAATACTGAATGAAAATTACCAACGAGTTGAAACACAGTAATATGTTTAACCCTAAAGCCATGTTGAACACAAGGCCTTTCCTTTGGGGACACTGAAGAAGGAGAACAGTTCAGGTTCACATAGATTTGAAAACATTTCTGGTTATCTGAGCTTGTTGATGGTCTGGATTCTAAGTAAAGGGGAACTTATTTGTATTAAGATAAAGTCATTAAACCAAGATGAGGGTTGGAAGGCACAAATATTTATCAATTTTCCATGAAGGCAATGGAAAGATGATCAGGAAATAAGCTTTACATGAAAATGTTAAAGATTACAATTACCACATTCTGAAAGGCAACATATACTACAAATGAACATCAGTAGCAACAGAAAACTAACAATGGTTAACTTATCCAGAAGATACAGTGTCTTTCTGATTCTCAAGTTATCAGGTTATATTGTTCATAAGGATCTCACAAAGACAGATCCAATTCAAGAGCTTTTTGCATCTCTTGAGATATCCTGCTTGTTCTAAAAAGGAAGCTACCTAAATTAGAATAAAAATTACAATACTTAATTCTGCCCCTAATTACCAATGGCAAAGAGGTAGGAAGGTCAGCGTGGACACCAAAGAAAGAAGACATGTGGGCCTTTTCCCAAAAGCTTCTGGATAGCTAGAATGATTACTCTTTTAAAAAAGAACACCTCTCACTAAAAGACAAAGTTGTTATATTTCTAAACAGCTAAAGAATAGGGATACAGAGATTCCGTGGCCAGAAAAAAAGACTGAGTCCGTTTTAATTTTCCTCAATGACTAACTTGTGTCACAAGTACACAGTCCCTAATATAAGTGGGATTTATAAGGTTAAAAGAAAAGCAAAGCCTCTCACATCTGCATATTCCCGCCGGAACACGGAATACTGCTGCCTCTCTAGTGTTAAACCTAGCCACTCCACTGCCAAACTGTGAATTCCCCAAGTCCTTCATTTTTATATTATCCAGTGCCCACACGAGAGCCTGGCATATGCTAGGCACTGAATACGGAGAAATGAATGAAAGACTCAAGTGCCAACAGTGAAAACAAAATTACATTTCCTCCTCCTGTTTAAGGGATTAAAACAAGAGAAAGAGAAAAGAAAAAGACTAAGGAATTGGGAACATTTACTGAATTTTGCCTAAAACTTCACTAATTCTCTGGATAAAATGAAATCATGCTAAACCACTTCATTGTTACACATATAAGAAACAAATACAGAAAATTTCACAATTATGAAACCAAGTTGTTTTGAGGTTTATTTGAAACTAGCTTCCTAGAGCCTCACTAGCATGTATCTACTTAGAAATTCTGTTCAACCAATGGAAAAAAAAAAAAAAACTAATTTAAGATCATAGTGTGAAAATCAGGAACAAAATACTAATAGTTCGATAAACAACATAAGTATTCCTTTCTCTCTCCTTGTGCTGGAGACTTCCTTAAATCAAACAAAACCACAGTTTAGGTGTGCCAGACTACAAAAATTATTGCTGCTTAATGTTAGTTGTTGCTTTATACAAGTCTTATCTGCTTCTCACAAAAGTTACCACCCAAAGGAAGGTTTATTTGCAAGAATACTATACAATTTTGCAGCAGAATATTAGAGAATGTTCTGGGTGTTATCGACATCCAGAGTATATGAACTTCAATAAGAATTTCCAGCAAATCATTTTCTCCTAATACTGTTCTAGTTCAAATCCACCCACTACTCAGTGGGGAATGGCAGGCTAAATTCTTAAGGCCATTCAATCTACTTGGGGCATGAGGGGGTGTGTAGAAAGCCAACAATCAAATGAACACCCTCTCAAGGCCTGGGTGCTTCTCTGAGAGCCAATGATTGCAAAATGAACAATCCTATTAAGATCTCTAGACCATATTCAAAAGCAAGGTAGGCATGCTCCTCAGCTGAGCTAAGGATACAACTTTCCAGGAAAAACTGGAGAAAAGAAAGTGGCGGGGATGATGGGGGCTGGGAGATTGCAAGGCCACAGGCTTGGTGGCTGGAAGATGACAACTATCCTAAAACATTCAAATGCCAAGGGGTGGAAAAGAAACGATGCCAAGTGCATGAATAACCGGCAGCTGACCCAGCTGAGTACCAAACTCAACACCATCTTCCTCAAGATTTCATGACTTCCCTTCCGCCCCCTTCCGCCACCCCCCCCCCCACCATTGTTAACACGAAAGAAAAACATAAAGAAAGAATACTTGTCACAACAGGGCGCACCTTTCAACTAAGGAACTCCAGGTGGCTGTGTAGAACCATCCTCACCCTGGAAAGGGGGAAACTGAAAGAAAAAGCAGAACACGCCATTAACGAGGCCAGAACCCCGACTGCGATTTCTGGACGGGAGCCACCAACACCCGCAAAATCGATCGCTGCATACGCCCCGCGGCGCGGACGGTAGGAATCACAGCCCCGAGCTCCTGAGGCCAACCGTGGCCGTCGGGGCCCGCCAGCGGCCTGTGCCTCAGTCTCCCCATCTGTAAATGGGGTGGGGGGCGAGAAGGGGGACAGTGTCCCGCGCGACTCCCGCCCCAAGTCCTCTCTCCTCCGAGGGTCCCGACGGTGGAGACCCGGCACGCTCCCCGGACTCGGAGCCCTCCCGGGAAGCCTCGGGGGATGGGGAAGCCCCGGGGGTGGGGAAGCCCGGGCTGACGTCAGCGTGCTCGGCACCCCACTGGCCCGGCCGGCTCGGGCCCGGGCAACTAACGGGCCGGCGCCGAGGGCCCGACGGTCGCCGCAGCGGCTCCGGACGCCCTGAGGCCGGGTGGCTGCGCCGAGGGGATCCGGCCGCCCGCCGCCCGCCGCCCGCCGCCCGCTCACTCACTAACCTCGGGCGGCGGGGCGTTGCCCCTCGCCCCGGCTCCCCAGCCTGCGTCCCGGGCCGGCCCCGGCGCCCCACACCCACCGCCCTAGTATTTACCTCCGACGCGCGGCCCCCGCGCAGCCGAACCTGCTACCTGGGCCCGCCCCCACCTGCCCCGCCTCCGAACCGCCCAGAGGAGAGGGAGGGAGCGGGGGCGGAGGGGGCAGACGCCGCGCTGGCCAATCGCAGGCCGAGCTGCTCTCTTGAGCGGGCCCTGATTGGGCCTCCCTGTGACAGACCTTCCTCCAATGGCTGCCGGCCCGGCGCCGGCCGAAGGGACTTTCCGCTCTGTCAAGCTCGGTGGAACCAAAGGGAAAGCGGAGGGGCGGGGCGGAGAAGAGCGGGGGATGGAGGCGGGGAGCTCAAGCTGATTGGGCGAAAGGCTATGGGTGCCGCGTCACCATTGGCTGGTGCCGGAGACGGGGCGGGGCAGGGCGCTGCGCTGTCACCAGCTCCACCTCCCGTGCTCCTGCCTCAGCTGTCAAAACTGTAGACGCTTAGGTTTGGGCTGGGTTGAGAGTCCAGATGAAGGTTGGGAATAGGATTCCAGGATGCCGTGAGAGAGCAAAGCTTTAGAATCAGACCTCACTTTGAATCTTTGGCGCTTTCATTCAGTGGCTGCGTGACTCGGGGAAGTCACAACCACGCTGTGCCTCAATGTCCTCATCTGTAAAATGGAGATCATAGTATCGGTTGTCTTAGAGGATTGTGGCAAAATACTGAGTTAAAGTTTCTGGCACGCAGTAGCAGCTCAGGAAAGGTTCATCTCTTCCTCCCCCGCAGATTCAGCCTGGGACGCTTGCTGTTTCCGAACCTCTGTTGCCACCTATCCCAGTTAGGAGGGAATTTTCCCAAGGATGGTGAAGAAGGGATTTCCACACGCCGCCTCACTCAGCCCTGCACCCCTGGCCACCAGCCAGGACTTAGGGTGTAGTTAAGGATCTTTCAATTAGAAGGGAGGCTTCTGATTCCCAAAAGTACTCAAAATATTTAAGGAAGTGCTTTTTATAATCGGTCCCAGAGCCTTGCTGCACTGGATACTCCTGTTAATTAATTTCTTCTCCTTTGACATTTTAAGTGCTAATTATAGGAGAAGGTGATTAACACTGAGAAAGGAGGAGGGGTGTGTGTGTGTGTGTATGTGTGTGTTTAACCATGACACAAATTTCCCCCAGTGGAAAGTAACATGTTTCTGGAGATCCAGGGAATTTAAACCAATGAATACATAAAAGCAGTCACATGAGTGACGAGTAACAGTAGCAGTAGACAGGCCACCACTCTTCCCTGCCATAGTCATCCAAAATGAAATGAGCATCTTTTGAAAACCTAAGCCTCTTTCTACTCCTGTCCCTCTTTTGTCACCCCTATCTTCCTGTATTCCAAGCTTCACGACCACACTGCCAAAGGAAGCCATAAGTTGGAAATCAACAGGCCTGGCTTGTGTGGCCTTAGGCAACACCGTTCTCCTCTACATCTTTATTCTCCAACAAAGCTGGAAGGACTCTGAGGTCACAGTCCAACTGTCTGGAAGAAAATTTCAGCTGAAATTTGGTTTTGCCTAACCCATACAATAAGAAGGAGGAAAGAGAAAAGAATGTAAAGGAGAGAGATTTGCGGTCCTTTTAGGCAAGGCAAACATTCTCATGCTATGGCTGGGACCACTTCTCTTATCTGCATGATCTACATCCACTGGTCCCTTAAGGCATTTGAGTTTGTCACTCTGGACTGGAATATTTTCATGTCCCTTCTTTTTGTTTTTGTTGTTGTTGCTGCTGGGGTTTTTTGTTTGTTTGTTTGTTTGTTTGTTTTGAAACAGAGTCTTGCTCTGTTGCCTAGGCTGGAGGGCAGTGGCGCGGTCTCAGCTCATTGCAACCTCCGCCTCCCAGGTTCAAGAGATTCTCCTGCCTCAGGCTCCCAAGTAGCTGGGATTACAGGCGCCTGCCACCATGCCCAGCTAATTTTTGTATTTTTAGTAGAGACGGGGTTTCACCATATTGGCCAGGCTGGCCTCAAACTCCTGACCTCAAGTGATCTGCCTGCCTCGGCCTCCCAAAGTGCTGGGATTACAGGCATGAGCCAACGTGCCCGGCCCATTTTTGTGTCCTTTCTGTTGATGGCGTTTGGTGCTGCTGAGGTCTCTACTTCCATAGGGCTTTCTTCCCCAGGGTCTGTCCTGTCATATGTTCACTGACTCAGTGCCGGGGCCTGACAACATCTAAGGGATCTTCATCCAAGTCAAGCCTGACAAATAGGGCTTATCTCAATTATCGTTTCCTATCAATTGGGAATGGCTGCCTAGAACATTGCGTTAAAGCTAATTCTGAACTTGTATTCAGGCTCACAGGGAAGACAGATGTCTGCCAGGGGAGGAGATGGGGAGATAGTGTCATGGTGCTATTCTTTGCAGTCTTTGGTAAACCAGCCTCTCACTTTACAGATGGGAGATGAAGGCCCAAAGACGGTAAATTACTAGCCCCCTGTCACTCAGGAGATGGGCCGACACCCTGATTCCAAGCCAAGGCTCTTTCCACCTCTGTTAAAAATGGATTCCCCAACTGAAATGCTCATCCTCTCTGCCTTCCAAATCCTCCCTTCATGGAGGACCTAGTCAAAGTCCTTTACAGACATGTCTTCTCAGAGGGCTCCAGCCCTCACTAATGACCTCTCTCAATCCACCACCCCACAGCCTCTTCCATCCAACCTGGTCCTGGGTCCATGGAACTAGTGGTTGAGTTATTGAGCAGGTACCAGGAAACAGCAATGCACAAGAGAGATACCACCCTCCCTCTGGCAAAAAAATGCAAACTAAAATACTCATTAGATGATCACTTACTTAATTAAAGCTGTGATAAGCCTCAGAAGAAGAATCTCTCTGAGCATGCCTAAAGGGAGGTTGGCCACTCAGGGAAGACCTGTTTGAGGAAGTCACCTTTGAGATGAGATGGGAAAGATAACTGGCAGGCAGGAGTGAGGGTGAACACTCCAGAAATAGGGAACAGGAAAGTGCATGACCTGTTGAAGAAACTGGAAGAGGCAGAGCACAGGCAATGAGGGCACAAAAGGGCCTTGGGAGCCAAGGATAGGGGTTGTCCTCCATCCCAAGAGCAATGGGAAGCTTTTGAAGGGTTTTGAAGGGAACATAACGCTGGTTCTTGTTTCTTGTTTGAGATGGGGTCTGACTCTGTTGCCCAGGCTGGAGTACAGTGGCACAATCATAGCTCACTGCAGCCCTGTCTCCTGGGCTCAAGTGATCCTCCCACCTCAGTCTCCCAAGTAGCTGAGACTACAGGTACACACCACCATGCCCAGCTAACTTTTCTCTTTTGAGTAGAGATGAGGGTCTCACCACGTTGCCCAGGCTGGTCTTGAACTCTTGGCTTCAAGAGATCCTCCTGCCTTGGCCTCCCAAAGTGCTGGGATTACAGGCATAAGCCACTGTGCCTGACCTAACACTGATACTAAGCTGTCTTATGTCGTTCTGTCATTGCACACAGCAGGAACCTAACATAAAACTATTGAATTGAATGGCGCTTTCCCCGCGGAGGATGGTAAACTCCAGGTAGCCTCGTAGGGGCATGGGACATAGAGTAACAACACATGGTCAGGACTCAAGGAAACCTGCTCAGTAGCACCAGTCATGGTTATTGACTAGACTCTGCTCCATGCTTCCCAGTGCCTACCATGGGGTGCCTCCTATTTGCATTTTCTCCAAATTTGATGTCTCTTTTATATCCTACCACCTTCTCAGCATCTCCACTCAACACAGCCAGAAGCGAACTCCTGATATTCCCCACCAGCACCCCCTGCAATCCCTCTGCACTCCCCATCTTAGTAAATGGCAACTCCCAGATGTCCATCCAACCTCCCATGGCTCCAGCCATTTCCCACCAATCCTGTGAATATGGGCATTCAGAATGAACACTGGGCCAAGGGGCTAACTGGACCAGGTATCCACACAAGCAAGGATACGTCACAGGCGCTTTCTCCACGGTAGCCCAGCACAGTGTTTTGATCCATGGATGACGGGTTGAGGTCTTCCATCTCTGAGATGTGCTTATCTCTTAGGGAAGGGAAATTCCAAGTGCGACTGAACATTCTGTCTGAGGACTTTTACTCTGACCACCTAAAAGCTCTTTTTGATAAGATAAAGGGGATTACTTTAATCATCTTTAAACTAATCCAGCTGAACTATAAATCCATGCTCTCCCATTTGAGCTATTTGCTGGTATCAATGACAAATAATTTCTATGTTTGATTTTTAAAACACACACAGAAAGCTCTTTATTAAAGGGAACTCTCTGCTACATCTGGATCCCATTTTGGGCAGTTGATGCATTAGGGATTGTTCCATATCCCAGGGAATCTTCCTCCCTTAGAAAGGAGACAGATGTCAGAAAAAGGGTGACTCGTTCTTTTTTTTTTTTTTTTTTTTTTTTTTTTCTTTTCAGACAGAGTCTTGCTCTGTCGCCCAGGCTGGAGTGCAGTGGTGCAATCTCGGCTCACTGCAAGCTCCGCCTCCCGGGTTCACGCCATTTTCCTGCCTCAGCCTCTTGAGTAGCTGGGACTACAGGCACCCGCCACCACACTCGGCTAATTTTTTGTATTTTTTAGTAGAGACGAAGTTTCACCGTGTTAGCCAGAATGGTCTCGATCTCCTGACATCAGCCTCCCAAAGTGCTGGGATTACAGGTGTGAGCCACCGTGCCCGGCCAGGGTGACTCATAAGCTGCCCCAACTTCTAGTTTCTGCCCCATTTAATAAAGAAAGTGGATCCTTCCTTCATTCAACAAATATGTACTGAGCACCTACTATGTGCTAGGCACCTTTGTAGACTCTGAGGACACTGCAGTGAGCGTGGTTCCTGTTCTCCAGAAGCTGACATTCTAGGGGAAGGGAAAACTGACCACGTGTCAGGTAGTTCATGCACAGAAGACAATACAAAGGAGGGTAGGCAGTGATTGGAAACTGCTATTTAGGTAGATCGTTCAGGGAAGGACTACCTCATGTAGGTGGCATTTGAACTAAGACCCGAAGGCAGTGAAGAAGCCAACCACACCACCGTCTCAGGGAACAGTGTTCTCATAGGAGGGGACAGGTGAGTGCAGACGTCTGGAAGCAGCAATGTGCCAGGTGTCCTCAGCAATGTGCCTGGTATGCTCAGGGAACAGCAAAGAAGCCAGTGAGGTTGGAGCCCAGAGAACAGGTATGAGTGGCAAAGGGGAGGCCAGAGAGGACACAGCGGGTCCAAGTCAGATGAGACCTTGACTTTTACCCTGTACCAGACAAGAAGTCCTGGAGAGTTTACATCAGAGCAGTGGCTGATCTGACTTATGTTTTAATAGGTTCACGCTTCATATCAAAGGCAGTAACAGGGAGACTGATGCAGTAACCCAGGCAAGGATGGATCCCAAAGGGAACCCCTTGTTTCCTGGGGGTGGAGGCAGAGGAGGAGAGAGGGAGGGGTGCAAGGGGATGTGGAACTGAAGATATCAAGAGATAAGTTGTTACAAAGCAGAAAGAGATGTAGCACTCCTGAAAAGAAGCATTTTCAGGGTGAGTGATCAGGGGAGTGGTGATGCTTAGGGGACTGGATCTGTGGATTGTTCAGGAAATAATAATAGGTTGTGATTAAATTTAGAGGGAAAAAAACTGTCCAAGGGAAGCCAATCAAAGAACCTGGATTGCCGGTCTTCCCTGCTGTGATCTCTGCCTGTGATTCTCCAGGGGAAATGTCCTTTATGACCTTACAGTTCACCTGGAACCCTCCACCCAGGGCCTGAGGCAGCGCATTCTCTTGTGCCCAGGCACTGCCAGGCATTGCCCTGAGTACTGGGCGCCTCACACACTGAGCTGGACCACTCACCCGAGTGAAGAAGGAGGCTTGAAGCTGTCCTGGTACAATAATGGAATGAAGGGTTAGCCTCAGCTCAGCCGCTTGGAATATGACTCCACCTCTCACATTTCTGTGGGGTGTATTCATTTCAGCTTTTTGTTTGGTGCTATGGGGAGGGAAGGGCCCTCAGATTGGCATCCTTTTTCTTCTGGGATGGTGGTGAATATTATGAAAGTCTGAGGCTGTTTTTAAAATTCTGCTCTAATACCTTGTTTTTCTGTGCATGAGAATTATGTATTCTTGGCTGCAAAACTGGAATCTGTCTGCTCATGGATAAACTTCTGGCCATGAGCATGTACCTTTCAGGTAACTTTTCTATCAGAGAAGCTTACAATCAAGAATCCTACTTCCCTAGTTCCCTACACTGGCCCAGGAGGCTTTTGGTGGTATCCGCTGGACTTTTGAAAATTAGGGAATTTCTCCTATTCTGAACTCTACTAGGAATCACATATCAAGATCTCAGTACCATCTTACCTAGGCCCTCTTGACCTCTTCTTTCTCCATAATCTCTTTCTAGCTCATGTCATCCAGACTCAAGGGCCCCATTCTCAGTTTGACACTAAGGACGCCCACGCTGTTACCTCTGGCTGTGACCTTTCCCATGAGCTCCAAATTCACACCATCTTTTGACGTCTCCACTTAACTTCTCCATTTCGGTGTCTCAAACTTGACAATTCAAAACAGAACTCCCTCCCACTTCCAAACTGGTTTCCTACCCAACTTTCCCAAGCCCCCAGTTTCTCAAGTCAGAAATCTATGAGTCATCCTTGATGTCTGCCATTCCCTCATCCCTCCCATCCAACCCATTCGTAGGCTCTTGGGAATCTACCTCCAGAATGTCTCTGGAATCCATCCTCTTCTCTCCACCTCCACTGCCAACCGCCTCTCACCTGCAATAGCTCTGAGGCAGCCTCCCTACTTCTTCTGCCTCCCATCCCCACCCCTACATATTCCTGTCCCATCTCCACCCAGGAGCAAAGAAGGTCTTCTTTAACTGTAAATTGGTTCACATCTCCCCTGCTTAGAACTTTCCAAGGCCTTGATGTTATTCCAAGATCAAGACCAAACTCTTGACTGTGGCCAGTGACACCTTTCCTGAACTGGCCCTACCTACCTCTGCAAACTCATCTAGTGACACCTTTCCCTTAGCTTGCCTCCAACATAGTGTATTAGTTTCCTACGGCTGCTGCAGGAAATGACACAAATTATTCCCCTATAGTCCTGGAGGTCAGAAGTCCAAAATGGGCTGGAGCCAAGGCAGGCAGGGCTATGCTGCTTGCGGAGGTTCTAGGGGATAATCTATTTCCTGGTCTTCTTCACCTTCTAGAGCTGCAATCCTTGGCTCATGGCACCTTCCTCCACCTTCAAAGCCAGGAGTGTAGCATCTTACTTGGTGATCACATTGCTTTCTTCTCTGGTGTCATATTTCCCTTTGCTTTACATTGTCCTTTAAATTTCTCTTATAAGGAAACTGCGATTGCATTTAAGGCCCATCCAGGTAATCCAGGATAATCTTTCCATCTCAAGACCCTTAACTGAATCCCACCTCCAAAGTCCCTTTTGCCATGTAAGGCAACATTCCCAGGGTCCCGGGAATTAGAATCTACGTATCTTTGGGAGTAACTATTGAGCCTACCATGCATACCAGGCTCCTTCCCCCACGAAGGTCTTTGTACTGCTTGTCCCCCATGACTAGAATGCTCCCTTGTTCCCTCTCACTCTTTGCTTGGCCATATCTTTCTCATTCTTGGGGACACAGCTTACCTGGCACCTCCTCAGACAACCTGTCTCGGACCAGGCCCTCAACAGCCTGAAGACTTTTTTTTTTTTTATTTTTTTGGATATAGAGTCTTGCTCTGTTGCCCAGGCTAGAGTGCAGTAGTGTGACCTCAGCTCACTGCAACCTCTGCCTCCCGGGGTCAAGCAGTTCTCCTGCTTCAGCCTCCCAAGTAGCTAGATTACAGGCACCTGCTACCATGTCCGGCTAATTTTTGTATTTTTAGTAGAGACGGGTTTTCATCATGTTGGCCAGGCTGGTCTCGAACTCCCAACTTCAAGTGATCTGCCCGTCTCGGCTTCCCAAAGTGCTGAGATTACAGGCATGAGCCACAGTGCCTGGCTGAAGATTTTTTCATATCTTTTTCAACTGACTTGTTTTCTGCCTGCCTCTCCCTCTACCCTCACCTAAGCACCTTGAGGACCATGTCTGTTTTGTCCATCCACTGGTCGTCCTTATATAACTGGTTAATAAATCATTGCTGAATTAATGAATTAATTAATTTATGACAGTCTCGCTCTGTCGCCCAGGCTGGAGTGCAGCGGCATGATCTCAGCTCACTGCAACCTTCTCCTCCAAGATTCAAGCGATTCTCCTGCCTCAGCTTCCCAAGTAGCTGGGATTACAGGCGTGCGCTGCCACACCCAGCTAACTTATTTTTTTCTTCTTCTATTTTTAGTAGAGACAGGGTTTCTCCATGTTGGCCAGGCTGGTCTTGAACTCCTGACCTCAAGTGATCCACTTGCCTCAGCCTCCCAAAGTGCTGAGATTACAGGCTTGAGCCACCATGCCTGACCTCATTGCTGAATGAATTTAAAGATGACAAATTGACAACCCAATATAGTGCTATGCAAATGGGCTGCTGTGGGTTCACCTCAGCGAAAGGAGACTCATCGCCACCTTCCTCCTGATCTGCTATATTAGAAACAATGGTCTGGGCAGAACACGGCACCAATCACAAAGAAAACCCACAGACACATTCCCACACAGGGTCCAGGGAGATGCCGCAACACCGAGTAAACCAGACACGCACAAATGCAATCGCAGTTTCCTTATAAGAGAAATTTAAAGAGAAATTTCAAGGAAGTAGCATTTCACCTTGCTGGGCGACCACCTGATCCCTTGCTCATTAAACGCAACTAAGCATTATTTTAACACAAGGCCTGCATGAGAGGCTGCTCGCTGTGGAGAGCCAGCCGTAGGTAAACCTTCTCCATCTTTCTCCTGTTAAAGACTCCTGGAGCCACTTTGAGGGAATGCAGGGCAGCCAAGGGGCCTTTTCACATGTGTTGCAGCCTTTTAGGTTGGGTATGGGGCGGCTCCTGCACAGCTGAAAACTCCACGGGGTTAAATTTTTCTAAACTGAAGCCAAAAGTGTTTTGATTGCCTGGCTATTTTCTAAGAATTGCTTTTGCCTTAAGCTATACAAGATCGGGTTGAAAATATCATTTTTCCCCCCTTCAAGTAGAAAATTGTGCTTTAAAATTTGATAAGCTTTAGGAATATTTTTATTTTTTATTTTATGTATTTATTCGAGACAGAGTTCCACTCTCGTTGCCCTGCTGGAGGGCAGTGGTGTAATCTCGGCTCACTGCAACCTCCGCTATTTTTAGTAGAGACGGGGTTTCTCCATGTTGGTCAGGCTGGTCTCAAACCCCCGACCTCAGGTGATCCGCCCACCTCCGCCTCCCAAAGTGATAGGATTACAGTAGTGAGACACTGTGCCTGGCCAGAATATTTTTAAATGTTTGGTCACAAGGAAGATGGCTGTTTTGACTCAATACTTTATTCCCCTCTGATTATTTACAGCATCAAGTTCACGGCCATGTTGTCTATAAAAGTATAAACTTAAGACAATAAAACAAAGTGATTTATAAATATTAACCAGTTTTCACACATCTTAATGTTGAAAATAATAACATTTGCACAGCATCTGACAACTTACAGAGGCTTCGACATGTATCATTTTGAATAATCCAGGAAGACATTTGCTTAGAAGGAAGGGCTTAATTTTTTTCCTGTAAGCTTTCAATCCATAACTGTACATCCTAAAGCATTCTAGCACAAATGAAATGGAACTGCCTCTTGTGAGTCTATTTCAGAAGTCTGTTGTCAGAGTTCAGTTCACAGGCATCAACCAGAAACCTAGTGAGGCCGTTTGAAATTCTGGCCCAGATTAATTTTTTAAAGCTGCATTTGGAGCTTTTTAAAGTGGAGCTGTTTCCAAAGGCTTAACTGAAGAGTAATTGATTTCACTGGAAATAAAAGTCCACGTGTGATCCCAGCTGGAGTGTGGTCATATTTTTCTTGCAAACCTAGAATGTCTTGGGGGAACAAACGGCTGTCATGTGTCCCCTTCCAAAAATGTCTTAAACACCGGAAAGGAGGGCAGGCTGAGGTGTAGCCCTTCCCACCCTGGGTGCCAGGGTTGGGGGTGCTGTGAGTGAAATATCAAAGCCGAGGTCACTACTATTCTGAATCTCAGCCTCAGAGGAAGGAGCGTGTGCAGGAGTCCAGGAGGAGGGAAGGAACCAGAGATGGGGAATGGCCTGGATGGATGAGTGGAGACATGGAGAAAGTTGCTTCCTGAATTGTGTTCTGTGCACTCCTCTTCATCAGAGCAGTGGGAAGGGGTCTTTTGTGATAGTCCAGGCCTCTCCACCAACAGGCACCCAGTTAACAAGCACATCCATGGGCCCCACTGACCCACATGGAAGCCTGGGAGGATCAGTAGAGGCCAGCCCCATACCGTGGAGGAGGGGCTGTCCCTCTTGTACATCCTGGGATTGAATCTTGGGAAGAAGTCGATGGCAAAAGTAGCCTTGGGAAAAGTCTATCCTGGAAGGCACTGATGCTCCCTCCTCTGCCAGAATAAAGGTGACCTATGGTGTTCCCAGAAAACAAGCTCAGCGTTAGGCAGGACAGGGCTCATTTTGAAGAGGCTGCCAACAGGTGTCACCCAGCCTCTGGGGCCCGAACTCACAGCTTGCTCACAAACAAACTGAGATGAACATCCTCCTGGAGACTTCAAAGCAAGAGTCTGGTGTCCCTGCAGCCAAGCTTGTCAGCCTCCTCCAGAGAGAAAGTGTTCCCTCGGAGCCTAAAGGAGATCAAGTGAACAGAGGTTTGAGTGAGGACAAAATTAGAGCGGGGCGTTCAAACAAAAGCCTCCACTTTTTAAACCCATGCCTGGCATGGGCTGACCCTCTGGCCCAGCTGCAGTGTTTCTTGCAGGGAAGTCAGGGCCGTTTTACCCTCGGTCAACCAGGGCAGCTCATGAAGCATTCTGAACAAGGCTCCATGACTCTGCAGAGAGAGAGAGTCCACAACACCGCACCCAGCCAGCCACAGACTCCCCGAGGCCAGTGATTCTTTTTAAGGCAACAAGGGAATCTGTCAAGAATGCAATGAGCAAACCCTGGTGCCCTCCCAAGTTCCATCAACAGGCAGCAAATAGCATCAGATCCCTTAAAATATCAACCTGATGTTGGCTAGTGCCCAGGACACAGAATGTGATGTTTCTTAGGACTGAGCAATGGTTTCAAAAACAAAGAAACAGAAAACCTACGCTCTGCCCAGAACCTGATGATGTCATAGGCCACAGAAATGTCACAATCTTACAGAAGGAAAAATCTCTCCATCACAGCATAGATTTTTGAAGTCACTTTTAAATTTTTTATTATCTTAAGAGACGGGAATCTAATTCTGTCGCGTGTGCGGTGATGCAATCGTGGCCCACTGCAGCTTTGAACTCCTGGGTTTAAGGGATCCTTCCATCCCAACCTCCCGAGTAGCTAGGAACTACACCGCACCCAGCTGAATTTTTTTTTTTTAAGAGAAGAGGTCTGATGTCAAACTTCTGGCCTCAAGTGATCCTCCTGCCTCAGCCTCCCAAAAGGCTGGGATTACAGGTGTGAGCTGCCACGCCCAGCAAAGCTTTTGTGTTTAACTTCATCATTTGATATCTGCATTTGCTGCAGCCTTGGTATGCTTTTTGAAAGAAGACAAGGCCTGCATATTTAAAGCAGGGATGATAAGCTTATGGGAATGAGTTGCCAAAGGGTCCTGGTCTAAGGCAATAGGCTTGGTGGATCTGCAGTCAGCCAGAGTGGGTTTGCCCATCTGAGAAGACTTAGCCCTTCTTGTACTCTGGTTAACTACTGGAATCATGAATGGGCATCCAGAGTTCCCAGCTCTTTTGAGAAAACCCTGAGATACAGATTTTTTATAAGAAATGTCCTGGCTTTTAAATATTAGTCTCTAGCCCAGTGCCTGGAACATACATACTAACATTCACTTATAGCACATTAGGCCAGGGAAAACCTTTATTTATTGTCTGAGAAATAGATCCCTGGAAATAAGAACAAATCTTTGAAGCTGTGGCTCAGCAGAGAGAAAGTCCACAACACTGGACCCAGCTGCCCAGACTCCCAAGGCCATTGTTTTTAAGGCAACGAAAGAATCTGTCAAGAATGCAATTCTTGCTTTTTTCAAATACATGAAGGACTATGGCTTTCTTATAGAGAACTGGATACACTGTGCAACCTGCTCCTAACCTGTGTAACCTCCATTCAGAACCACAGAAGGTCTGATCCAGTATCTTTGACCTGTGAAGGCAGATGCAGTTCCCAGGAGGGCAGGAGCTGACTTTTCTTTTCATTCTTCAACCACGTCCCCATTCCTACACTATCTCATAGAACAGAGAAGTTGCTGAATAAATAGTCAAGGTTTAAAAATGAAATCATTGCTTCCTACTTAAAGATGTGAAGACTTCTTAGACAGAAAACCAGATCCCTCACATGCAGAATCATTCTCCCTGAATGTGAGAATCAGAAGGATCCTCGAAATTTTCCTCTCTCCCACCACCCCATTTTACAGATAGAAAAACTGAGGCTCAGAGAGCTAAAGCAGGCCTGCTCAGGGGCCTTACCAGACTTCCAGGATGGTGTCATTCCTTTCAAGGGCCTGCAGGAGGGCTTCTGCCCCTAGGTAGGTGATGCAGTTATTGGACAACCTGGAGAAGAAGATAGAATGGTGAGCTTCAAGGATTCTTGGTTTTCCTCTTGAAACTGTCCAGTTAAAGAGACTTCAGGAGTTATCCAGCCTACTGAAGCCCACCTGTCCCCTAGACACCTCCCACTCATGTCTGAGATTCCCAGTGAGCTCATCAGCGAAGGCTCAGTACCGTCAGTGAAATGTACCCATCTCTCTTCCATTCACTAGATGAGTTTATCAAATTAACTAGCCACTCCCTTAGGATAGTAGTTAGGTACATGCATTTTAGTGCTAGATGTCCTGGGTTTAAATCCCACCTACACCACTTCTTTTTTTGATCTTGAGCAAATTAGTTCTAATTTCCTCATTGATAAAATGGGCCTAAAAGAGTACCTGTGTCATCAAGCATAAGAATCTAAATTGTAATGGGTGTAAGCAGGCTCCTGTTCACATCCACCATCCATCTCCTTGTGGCATGAGTCCTGGGCCATTAAGTCAGCCACCAGTCCCGGCATTATCTCCCCACACTCTGCTTGCCGGGCAGACCCACCACTCTCTGCAAACCTAAAACACTTGCGCAGTACTCGATATGGTTTTGCTGTGTCCCCACCCAAATCTCATCTTGAATTTCCACATGTTGTGGGAGGGAGCCAGTGGAAGGTAATTGAATTCCATCCTGTTCTCATTATAGTAAATAAGTCTCACGAGATCTGATGGTTTTAAAAAGGGGAGTTTCCCTGAACAAGCCCTCTTCTCCTGTCTGCTGCCATGTGAGACGTGCCTTTCACCTTCCGCCATGATTGTGAGACCTCCCCAGCCATGTGGAACTGTGAGTCCAATAAACTCTTCCTTTCAAAAAGTGCCCAGTCTTGGGTATATCTTTATCATCAGCATGAAAATGGACTAATACAGTACTTAATTGATAGAAAATAACCAATGAGCAGTAATATTTCCATTTTTAGGGGGGTCTTTGAGGGCACAGACACAGAGATTAGAGAATATATGAGGTGGCTGACAACAGGGAGGGGAGACAGGATAGGGCCAGGGACAGTAACAGAGGAGTCATGTGTTTCCCATGTTGCTCTTTTGCTTATAGCTTTGCCTTCCGATAATGTCCACTCCAGGTCCTCCCCCTTTCCCACAATTTTAGGAACGTCTTTCAAGTTGACCCTAAGGCAATGCTTGTAATTGCCAGTATTTGTTGAGCTTCTATTAGGTTGGTGTAAACGTAATTGCAGTTTTTGTACTGTTGAAATTTGCCATTTGATATTGGAATACATTCTTAAATAAATGTGGTTATGTTATACATCGTTTTAATGCAGAATTCTCACTTTATGATTTCTTGCTAATGACTTAATACTTTCTGTTTATTTTATATTTATTTTAGACTATGAAAATGATGTTAGACAAAAAGTAAATTCAAGCAATTTTCTTATTCGAATTCAAAATGAGTCATAAAGCAGCGGAGACAACTCACAACATCAACAACGCATTTGGCCCAGGAACTGCTAACGAACGTACAGTGCAGTGGTGGCTCAAGAAGTTTTGCAAAGGAGACGAGAGCCTGGAAGATGAGGAGCTGTGCTGGCAGGCCCTTGGAAGTTGACAATGACCAATTGAGAGCAATCATCAAAGCTGATCTTCTTACAACCACTTGAGAACTCAACATCGACCATTCCATGGTCGTTCAGCATTTGAAGCAAATTGGAAAGGTGAAAAAGCTCGATAAGTGGGTGCCTCATGAGGCTGAGTGAAAACCAAGAAAATCATCATTTTGAAGTGTCATCTTCTCTTTTTCTACACAACAGTGAACCATTTCTTGATCTGATTGTGACATGAGATGAAAAGTGGATTTTATACAACTGGCAAGGACTAGCTCAGTGGTTGGACCGAGAAGATGCTCCAAAGCACTTCCCAAAGCCAAACTTGTGCCAAAAAAAAAAAAAGGTCATGGTCACCAGTGGTCTGCTGCTGGTCTGATCCCCTACAGCTTTCTGAATCCTGGCGAAACCACTACATCTGAGAAGTATGCTCGTCAAGTCAATGAGATGCACTGAAAACTGCAACACCTGCAGCAGGCATTGGTCAACAGAAAGGGTCCAATTCTCCACGACAATACCCGACTGCACGTCGCACAACCAAAGCTTCAAAAGTTGGATGAATTGGACTATGAAGTTTTGCCTCATCCGCCATATTTACCTGACCTCTGGCCAACTGACTATCATTTCTTCAAGAATCTCGACGACTTTTTGCAGGGAAAATGCTTCTACAACCAGCAGGATGCAGAAAATGCTTTCCAAGAGTTTGTCGAATCCCGAAGCACGAATTTTTATGCTACAGGAATAAACAAACTTATTTCTTATTGGTAAAAAATGTGTTTATTATAATGATACCTATTTTGATTAATAAAGATGTATTTTAGCCTAGTTATAATAATTTAAAATTCATGGTCCGAAACCACAATTACTTTTGCTCCAACCTACAACTTACTTTTATTACCTACATTCTCTCAGTGAATGCTCATGGCCTGTAATGAAGTCCAGACATTATCTCCATTTACACTTGAGGCAACTGAGGCACTCATCCAAGAAGAACTGGCTGGTAATGGTGGAGCAGGGGTAAGACCCAGGCTGTCTGGTTCTAGAACCTGGACTCTTTATTATTATTATTATTTTTCTCATCTTTTTTTTTTTTTTTTTTTTTTTTTGATGGAGCTTCTCTCTTGTCCAGGCTGGTGGGGAATGGTGTGATCTCGGCTCATGGCAACCTCCACCTCCCGGGTTCAAGTGATCCTCCTGCCTCAGCTTCCTGAGTAGATGGGATTATGGATGTGTGCCACCACACCCGACTAATTTTGTATTTTTAGTAGAGACAGGGCTTCTCCATGTTGATCAGGCTGGTCTCAAACTCCCCACCTCAGGTGATCCACCCGCCTCAGCCTCCCAAAGTGCTGGGATTACAGGTGTGAGCCACTGCACCTGGCAAGCCTGGACTCTTAACCAACTCTTGGCAGAAACTAAGCCTGGAAAAGAAAAATGCAGGAATTTCTCTTTTTAAAAAAAGATATATCAGAAGTTCAATTTTTGTGGGGGATGATATAGTTTAGGATGCTGAATAATAAGGCTGATGACAGGGTGGCATGGGACAAACCCCGGCCTCATTGCCTGGCACCCACTTGAGTCAAGTGGAGTAAGGCTGTGACAAGGAGGGAAGACAAAACTGCCATATCCACACCTGGTCAATAATGGGCCTGGTATTCCCAAAGGCCCATCCTCAGTGCAAAGCTGGCATCTGGCTCAATAACTGGGCTTCACCCCAACTTCCCAGCCCACTTCCACCCAAATGATTAGTGGAAGTGTTTTCACCAAATATTTGGAAATTTCCTAGCTTGTGAAAGCAACACAAACAACTGTTGCCAGAGTGGATAGCAGCCTGGCAGCAAAGCTGGCACTCACAGAGGCAGCTGTCTGTCTGTCTGTTTCTAAATGGCAAGCGTTTTCCTAGGACCACATTTGCCTAGGCAGATGACACTTTCCTCCAGCCAAAGGAGCCATCTGATGGGGTTCCTGAGGTCTCCTTGAAATAGGAATTTCGGCATCAGCCTCAGAGAGCACCCTGACAAGCCCGTGATGGTCACTAGGTGGGTTCATGTTCACCTCAGTTGTCCATCTCTTTGTGGCACAAGTCCCAAGCCACTGAGTCAGCCACTGGAGGAGGCCACAGTGCTCCCCATCACATCACCTCCCCAGCCACTGCTTGCAGAAAAGACTTGCCACTCTCTGCCTAAGACCATTCTCCTGACCCCAGAAGCATGTTTAGCTGGGTGAGGGTGAGCTGGAAGTGCTAGAGAATCAGTGCCCCATAAGTGCACGTCAACACAGGAAGGACAGACGGTTGGTGGATAAATGCCACGGCTTTCTTGCCCATTGGTTGGGTAGGTGACCAGGTGTTTTCTGCACTGGCTCCAGGAGTGCCCCAGAGTACTGAGCTCCATTTTCCCTCATTGATAACTCTCTTGGTAACTCTCCTTTATTGGTTACCTTCGCTTTCCCATCTCACTTCACCACTCTCCTATCAGCATTTACTGGGACCACCTCCCAGATAAACAACTTGCGCTGGAATCCTTGTCCACCTAGACCAGGGCAAGCTGTTCTACCAGGCCACCACACGTGAGTTACCCCAGCGGGGAGCTGCCCAGATCTTAGTCAGAAATGCCCCTTCCAAAGATCAGCAATTATTGTCCTGTTTCCTGCTTATAGGTTCCTTACTTCAGGATTTTCAAACTGGAATTTCTCTTCAGTCCTTCTGCGAGACAACATACACCTTCATCCTGGAGATGGTTCTCCTCCAGGCTGGTGAGAACAAGAGAGAAAATCCAGTTGATATAACATTGATTATGGAAGATGATGTCAATAAAGATGAACTCACATGCCCCCCATATAGGAAATCCAACATCTGAAAACCCAAACTCAGGATAAAGAAAGAACAGATAAAGTACGTTGTGGGGATTCTCAATTCCAGGGACATATTTGCAAGAGAATTCACTCCAAGGGCTCTCTATGTAATAAGTTCCCTCATCCCCCAGCTTCCCAATATCCATCTTTCCTTTCTTCCTTATTAATGGAAGTCTCATTTCATTTGGACAGCCATGCACTTGGTGAAAAAACTGTATTTCCCACTCTCCATTGCAGCCAGGGCTGGTCAAACAACATACACGTGGGTTGGTCAAGTGACATACACATGGTTGATACAAAAGGGGAAGCTGACAGGTGGGACTTCCAGGAATGCTTTTCAAAGGAGAGAAACACAGATGGCTTTCCCTGGTATATAGACCGAATCCTGGAATACAGAAGTAGTGCCGCAGCTGGAGCAGCCATCCTGTGATCATGAGGCAACCAACCATGTGAATGAAGTCACAGGCTAAGGATGATGGAACAGAAAGATAATGAGACAGAGCTAAGACCCCTCCTGGCCTCTTGTAGCCACTGTACAAACCCTACACTGCCTACTTCCAGCTGCCTATACAGGAAAAAATAAACCCTTTCCTTGTTTAAACCTCTATAGATGAAGGTATTCTGTCACCTGCAGCTTAACGTATAGTTAAACCAAATTTGGCCTGAGACTGCCTCCGTACTTTGAGTTCCTATGTGGCAAACTGCAACCTAACGATATATCCTTGTAACAAACAGCTAAGTCTCAGTCAATCACAGCAGCCAGGCTTCAGTCAATCATAGCCTACCAGCTGATCAGACTATGTCCATATAAGGAAAATGCCTCATCACATCATGCCCAAACAAGGCAAGTGCCCAGCTGCAACCAATCAAGCTGTTTTGTACATCACTTCCTTTTCCTGTCTGTAGATAGTGCTTGCCCACCTTGCTGGGTGGAGCGCTCCCAGTTCTGAATGCTGCCCAATTCATAAATTGCTGTATGCTCAAATCAGCTCTGCTAAATTTAATTTGCCTGAAGTTTTTCTTTTAACAGTAATCATAACTGATGCTCTCACAATAAGGTTCTCCTCTACTAAGAAATTCCAAGTGGCAAAATCCGGTCAGGATAGAATCAAATCATAGTTTAGTGGGCCTAGTAAGCCCTGCAACAGCCAAGGTCCATCCACAAAATCTGTTTATGTCAATGCCCATATGTTGCAGTGCCTTTCTGCTTCCTGGGAAAATCAAACATTCAGCATTTTATCTCCCTGACATAATCTGAAACTGCCCAGAACATGTCAGAAAACTATACTAGTGGCATCTAAAGGATGAGAAACTTAGAATCTGCTTCAGGTCAACAGTATAAGCATGATTCATGGTTCCACTTTCAACTATCAAAACTCCATTACACCTTCCAAAGTGACCTATGACTTGAATACCCAGTACTCCTAGGAACTCAAATTCACTTTAAAATAACAAAACTTTATTATTAGTAGTAGTCACAGTACTAGTAGTAGTTGTAGCAGCAGCAGCAGCAGCAGCAATAGTAGTAGCAACCCTGTCACTATTCTAATTTAACATTTATGGAGCACTTACAAATATGCCAGACACTATATTAAGGTCTTCACAGGCACTACCTTATCTAATTCTTGCAAAAATCCTTTATGGTTGGAAGTATTCTTACCCTCATTTTACAGACATGAAACTTGAGATTCTGAAATTGTTATTTAACTTGCTTAAGATCATGGCCTGCTTGATTCCAGAGTCTATGCTCTTAACACTTATGCCATGTGGAGGCAGTCATCAAACCAGCAAACCAATATATTTTATTAAATTAAAAAATTAGCATGTACATACCAGGCTCTATAAGCTTCATACCACTCAGTACATATAAAGACAAACACAATCAATCAATCAGTCAATCACTCAATCATTGACCTTTGTCTGTCCACACAACTGCTCCTATGGATGAGGCCAGGGGATCAACAGAGATTGTGATCCACCTCCCCAGAGCAGAAAATCCCCCAAACTCACCAGAGTTCTTCTAGCATGACATTCTTTGCCAGCATCAGTGCTAAGGCTTGGGCACCCACACTGCCAATGTTGTTCCCCACCAGGCTGGAGGTAACCATGGAACAAAAGCATGTCAGAGCAGGGAAGGACCTCAGAGATGAACTAACCTATGGAGGACAACATTCATGGTGCTCTCCTGGTCTGCTCCATTTCAGACATCACTAATAGATTGTGGTGCTCTCTTTCTCTCTCTCTCTCTCTTTTTTTTTTTTTTTTTTTTTTTTACACTTTTTAGACATCACTAATTGATTGCAGTGCTCTTTCTTTAAACCTTTCTTTGATATTACTAATTGATTGCAGTGCTCTTTTTGTTTTGTTTTTTACCTTTTTTAGACATCACTAATTGATTACGGTGCTCTTTAAGCCCAGGTGCAGCCTTAGAATTCTTCTTAACGTTGTGCACCAGGCAGCCACTACCAATGGATTGGAATTGGTCCTTAAGATAAAATGTACCTGATCCAGCCCAATATCTTCAATTTACAGATACTGTATCAAAACCCTGAGAGGACAAGGGACATTTCCAAAGTCACCCAGAAAGACTCAAGTGTCCTGTCTTGAAATCCAATGGTGTTTTTTCCTTACTCCATTGCCTAACATTGTGGGGTAGAAATAAAGTTCAAAGACCTTCAAAATTGGCCCGAGTTCCTCCCTCTTTACCTGATCTCTCCAAGAAAACTGCATGATAGACTCTGAAGCTTACCTGAGCCACCTCAAGCTCTGGTGATCACCCAAGGCTTCAGCCAGGGCCTGGGCCCCCTCGTCACCCACTCTGTTGCCCCAGAATCTGAAAAGGCCAACAGTCAACAGACAGTGTCAGTGAGTACCTGATATGTGTTCTAGACATGAAGTAACAGTCCTCCTTCCTCTGCAGTCCCAGCCAGAGGGGCAGGACCACTCAATCCCAGAGTGGCCTCACTGGGGCTCCTGGTTCCAGCAAAGTGGACCTGTCTCCATCTTTTGGGTGGGATGGCCAAACTTAACCCAAGAGTTTTCAGTGGTTTTACATTACAGACTTAGAGAATAGTAGAGGCCTACCCAGCCCCAAACCTTTAAGGACAGGAACTCACTGACAAGAGTAATTTACAGTTGAGACACTTTTTCTGACACTTAGTTCAGCTTCCTAGTAACTGCCACCCACAAATCCTTAGCTACCCTCCAGTACCTGCCCATAACAAAGTCTAACGCTTCTTCTGCAAAGCTCTTTATCTCTTGCTTCTTCCTAACACCCCGCCACACCATCAGCTTCAACACCCTCAGCTTCTGGGCCATTCTCCTCTGACTCACTGTAGTTTGAAAACATCCCTTTCCAAAAGGTAGAGCCCAACTCACACCTTCTGACTTATCAACTGTATTCTAGGGACCTACCCTGGACAGGTATGTGCACAAGTTAGCAAAGGATGGCTGAATTAGGATGTCCACTGCACTTTCATTCATTAGGTACATATTTATTGAGCTCCGGCTATGTGCCAGCACTGCTCTGTGCCCCAGGGATATGACACTGGAATAACAAAAAACCTGAAAACAACTTAATAGTCATCAAAAAGTGACCAGTTAAATAGATTATGTAACACTCTGTGGCTCTTGAAAAATGAAGTCAGGCTGAGCAAGGCAGCTCACATGTGCAATTCCAATGCCTCCTTTGGGAGGCAAGGAGGGAGGATTACTTGAGCCCAGGAGTTTGAGACCAGCCTGGGCAACATAGTGAGACCTCGTCTCTACAAAATATTAAAATATTGGCCAGGCATGGTGGCGTGTGCCTGTAGTCCCAGCTATTCAGGAGACTGAGGTAGGAAAATCGCTTGAGCTCAGGAGTTCAAGGCTACAATGAGCTATGATTGCAACCACAGCACTCCAGCCTGGGTGACAGAGCGAGACCCTGTCTGTAAATATTAATAAAATAAATAAATAGGTAATTAAGTAAAGAGATCATAATGACCTAAAAAAAATTCCTATAATATATTGTGAAGAAAAAAAAAAAAAGAGCAAGTTACAGAACACTTTGTATCATATGACAGCGTTTGGGGGTTTTAGCACAATGCCTGACCCAGACAGGTACCCTAATAAATACGTGTTGAAAGAGGTAAATACCCCCGATGTGGCAGATGTGACCTCAAGCAGAAAAGAGTTCAGTGGGGCTGTAGCCTCCTTTGTTCTAGACTCTCTTGCTACTAAAGCAGTGTGGAAAAGATGTTGATTTCTAGAGCAACATAGTCCCATTTGTGGCTCAAACTGAGCTTGAGGGCTGGGTGCGGTGGCTCACACCTGTAATCCCAGCACTTTGGGAGGCCAAGGCGGGTGGATCACCTGAGGTCAGGAGTTCGAGACCAGCCTGGCCAACATGGCGAAACCCTGTCTGTACTAAAAATACAAAAATTAGCTGGGCGTGGTGGTGGGCGCCTGTAATCCCAGCTACTTGAGAAATTGAGGCATGTGAATCGCTTGAACCAGGGAAGTGGAGGTTGCAGTGAGCCGAGATCGCACCACTGCACTCCAGCCTGGGCGACAGAGTGAGACTACATCTCAAAAAACAAAACAAAACAAAAACCTGAGCTTGGGAGTAACTTGCCTCCCTGTGAAATGGGCTGGAACACTTAGGCCCTAAGGTTGTTCTCTCTTCCTACAGTTCCAGGTTCTAAAACTCCTAGTTCTTGTCAAATGGACCCCAGTTCACACTAGGGCATGAGAGGATAGGAGAGCGGCTGCTGGGAACAGCACAGGTGCAAGCCTGGGTGCCTAGCAAACAGAGGAAGCCCACCCTGGGGCTGCAGTTTGGGGTACACCCCTCCCTGGCAGACCCTAGCATGGTCCTACAGGGAGCAAGAGCTCTGAAGGACCTTGCACAGCCCCCTCTTACCCTGGGTGCCTTCCTGTCCTTCCCCATTTCCTTCTCTTTCTTAGGTCAGGGATCCTCACCCCTGGATGTCCATCCCCTGGGAAGCTTTTTAAAACTCCTGATACCTAAGCCCTGCACCTAGATATTTGCATTTCATCCGTCTGGGGTGGGGGGCCTGGCAATAGTGTTTAGAAGCTCCCAAGTGGTTTTAATATGCAGCCAAAGTACAGCTCTAGCGCCCCTAGAGGCCCAGAGGGCTTCCTGCCACCAGCTCATGGGCACTGCCCTCCCCTAACCCCAACATCCCAAGCTTCCTGTTTGTCAGGCCTAGACCAAGTGTGAAGGTGGCAGTCAAGGGCCGCCCACTCTTTCCCTGGCTTGCCCCGCCCCCCTCGCCACACTGGAGCAGGGCTGCCTCTGGGGCCTCCTGGCTGAAGAGTTTCACCTACCCCTAAATCCTCAAAAGTCCCAAGCCCCTCCATGCAGGTCCCTCTTCCTGAAATCCAACCTACCCCAGGAACTGCAAGGAGGCATTGCCTCGGAGCCCCTCGGCCAGCACTCGGGCTCCCGCGGCGGTGATGTGGTTATTCCCCAGCCTGGAAGGGAAGATAGAGGAGGCTGAGAGAACACAGCAGCAGCCAGAAGAGGAGGGCCATCTGTGCCCTGGCCAGGGAAACACAGGAAGAAAGCATTGAGGACCTGCCCAGGAGGCAGCAGCCACAGCAGGTGCCCTTGCCGCTCGGTCCAGTTTACTCAGCGGCTCCCACAACTTGGTTTTCCCCCAGCAAAGGGAAAGAGGCAGTGGGATGCTGTTTCGCACAGCAGTGTGACAAGTCCTGGCAGGAGCCACAGTAGGCAGCTGTCCTGGGAGGTGGTTTCCCTGCAACAGCAAGGATGACTCAGGGTCACACCTTTCCCTCCGGCCTCAGCCACCATCGATCCAGATCCCATCGTGCCCTCTGCAGCCTTCCCAGATCTGCTGTTGCTACAGGTAGGCTTTACCTGTTGCACAAGAGCCCTGGGCAGGTCCAGGTGGGTGGGAGAGAGGGGTGGGGCCCGCTGAGCCTTCCAGGAAGGAAGGAGAGAGGAAGGGCCAAGGCTAGGGATGGGGAAAGATCCCAGCAAGGAAGGATCCTGCTGCAACCAAATCCAGACACCTCGGAGAGCTTCGGAGAAGCCCCAGAGCTCTCACCTGCAACCCCAGGCTTCCTGGGATAACTATACGTCTTCATTCTTTTAAGGAACTTCAAGCTACTCAGCTTACAGCAATCCTATAAGGCAGATATTACTGTAGCCTTGGAGAAGGGGTGTGGCAGCTAGGAGAACTCGCCCTTCAGGTCTCCAGCCTCAGCTCCCTGGAGGTAGCCAAGGGCCCCAGCTGCTGTGCTCCAAAATCTAACATCCAGGTGTCTGCACTTGCCAGCCCCTGCCTGAGACATCAGGCTCCCCTGCCTGGTGAATTTGGTTCAAGAACTCCTCATCAGCCTTGCCAAAATGTCTTAGGACTGCACGGAAGTCCAAGGTGCCCCGTCTCAACCTTCCTTCCTTCCCTCTCTCCTTCACTCAGGGACACATCCCCCAGCCTCCCCCAGCTCCCTTCCCCACTTCCCCTCTTAGGACTTTTCCCCAATAAATGTGTGGCACATCGAATCCCTGCTTGGAGGACCGGACTCATATAAGGAGAAGCAAGCTGAGTGCTTGTGTAATTTACCCATCATCTTTCAGCCACTCGCTTACTATATAAAGCCCCTGCCAGACGGTGTAGCCCTTCATGTGGATTAACTCGCTTGCTCATCACTACAGCCTGTGAGGTAGCCATGGTTATTACCCCCATTCTACAGAAGGGGAAACGGAGGCACACAGACATTGGGCTGACCTGAGGTCATGCAGCTAATGAGGGTTCAAACCTCGGGCAGTCTGGCTCCAGAGCCTGTGCTCTCAATTACAATGATATACGGTAGTCTCCGCCCCCTGCTTATCCGCAGCTTCGCCTTCTATGGTTTCAGTTATCTGAATTCAACTGCAGTCCAAAAATATTAAATGGAAAATTCTAGAGAAAAACAATTCATACATTTTAAATTGCATGCTATTCTGATCACACGCCATCCGGCTCCATCCCACCCAGGACGTGAATCAGTCCCCCGTCCGGGGCATCCACGCTCTATACGCTCCCATTTGGTAGTCATCAAGATCATCTGCTCCTGACATCCAGCCGCCGACCTCATCGTTGCTCAAAAATTCAGGATCTCTGGGAGCAGATGATTCTCCTCCTGACGTGTGGTCAGGTCAACAGCAGCCCAGCGCTAGAGCACAGTGCTGCGTGCGTCATCCACCTCACTTCCTCCCATCACACAGGCATTTTAC
Organism: Macaca thibetana thibetana; assembly: GCF_024542745.1. Taxonomy (NCBI): domain Eukaryota; kingdom Metazoa; phylum Chordata; class Mammalia; order Primates; family Cercopithecidae; genus Macaca; species Macaca thibetana. The sequence goes on from NC_065597.1 coordinate 41,302,493, forward strand.
CACCACACATCTTCCCAAGAAGAAGGGTGAGTACAGTACAAGAAGATATTTTGAGGGAGACAAAGTCCATATTCATATAGTTTTTATTATAGTATATTGTTATAATTGTTCTATTTTATTGTGAGTTGCTATTACTCTCTTACTGTGTCTAATTTATAAACTACACTTTATCACAGGTGTGTAGGCACAGGAAAAAGCATGGTATGTGTAGGGCTTGGCATTCTCCATGGTTTCAGGCATCCACTGGGGTCTTAGAATGTTTCTCCTGCACATAACAGAGGACTATTGTGTTGGCCACAAACTCAGCCTCCATTTCTGAAACTAGCACCCTTCTCAGGGATGGGCCAGCCAGGTCTGGCCACAGCCTATTCCAGGCTTGTGAGTCTGAGGGAGCAGGCAGTGGTAGCAGGACTGTGTCCTTTGTACAAATTGGCACCTGTGGTTCTGATCTCAGTAGCCCTCGCTGAGGTTGAGCTATGTGGCCAGCCATTTTAAGATGGCAGCTCCCATCCACAAACCCAGCCCAAGGGGTAAAAGAATAGATGGAGGCAATTCTTTACTTTGTCTTCTTTTACTGCCTCACAAATCACAGGAGGCAAGAATATCTGAGAGAGGGAAAGAGAGAGAAGCCAGGCCAACCCAGCAGCCAGCTAAAGGGGCGATTTAATGGCATCAGGCAGGAGACAGAGAGACTCCAGTTGAAACTGGGAAACACTGGAGCAGCAGAAATGCAGACCCAGATGGACTGCAAACCTTGCATGCGCTGAGTGGTGAAAGGACCTCCTGGGAGTGTTATAGCAACTGGCTGCCACAGCTGGGGTGGCAACTGACTGTGTATGCCTTCCCCACCGGGACAAGCTCAGCATGCATCGCGGAACTCAGTAACCCCAGAAAACTGTGACACTCTTAGACACAGAAAAAGAAAGGGGCCTAGAAAACCTTTTTTGCCCTAAGGGCCAAAGGTCAAAAGACAGGAAGTCCTCAGCAGGGCTAGTCCAGAGTTTACTGGGGAGATCACAGCATTAGATAACCCCTGCTTAAAATGAGCCACTGTCCCTGCATTCAATCAGGAGGTCAGGAGTCAGTGTGGGCAGCGCCAGGCCAAGACCAGATCAGACTGACTCAAGTATGGGGCAAAAAATAGTTTCCAGGAAATAAGGAAAACCTGGGCTCACCTCAATGCCAAGAAGTTCTGCCTGCATGCAAGGAGCTTAGCCATGGAGTGTGCACAGCCGTCAGTCAATTTGTTGTTGAATAGACTGTTCGGTTCCAGAAGAGAGGAGACACAGAAGCAAAGCACAATGGACAGTGAGCACCAAATCCCAGGGTTGCCCTTCCCCTCTGGGCAGGAATCACCGGCACCCCTCCGCATCATGCAAACAGCCCCTGCCCCAGCCCATCACTCACAGCTTCCCAGGCTGCACAACCTGGGGTGAGACCAGGGGACTTGGGGCCCATTGTCTACAGCCCAGGCTGACTTACGCTAACTTCTGCAATTGCTCGCAGTGAAGAGCACATTCAATGAGCTTGCAGATGCCTCGGTCTGAGATATTGTTATCGCGCAAACTAAAGAGACAAAATAAATACATTTGAAAATGGAGCTAGTAAGACAAGAAAAAAATCTACAACCCCCCAAAAAGACTTTCATTCATCCCTGATGACATCCCCAATGACACCACTCCAACAGGCTAGTCCCTGCTGAGCAAGCCCTGTCTGCCACTCCTCTTGGGGCACCACTCCCAAAACTCACCTGATCACAACATCATCTGAAAGCTTCCCTAAAATACAGATTCTCAGGCCCGTACCCTGGAGCTGGCAATCAACTATCTGCGGGGTGGGGCCCAGGAATCTGTATATTTTAACAACTGTGCACATGATTCTTTATCTTCAGGCAAACTTGCGAGGCCCTGACTGAATGGTTAACAGCTCAGGCTCTGGAGTGCCTCAGCTGGATATTGGGATCGTGATCAGCCACTTACTAGTTATTTACTGGTCTCTTCATCTATAAAAAAGGGAACAATAGCATTATCAGCCTCACCAGTCTGTGCACATAAAGCCTTGTGAGCACCTAGCACACAGTAAAAGTCACCTAGAACCATGATTGCTAGCATTGGTCAAAATCCTTAGCACTTCCTAGTAATAACATTATTTCCTCCTCACGACAAGCCAGTGAAGTGGGTACCATTATTATGTGCATTTGTGAGAAAGAAACTGAGGCACAGACAAGCGAAGTGACTTTGCCAAGGCTGTACGGAACATAAAGGCTTTGAGCCTAGGCAGCCTGGTTCCAAACCCCACTCTTAACCATGACATTGTGCAGCTTCTCCCTTAGGGCCTCTTATGGCCACTTCTCTAGTGCAGGGATTTTTCAGACTGCAGGGTGCAGGTCATGCAAACCATTTTGAAGGTCCTGAGCAGCATTTCTAAAATGGAAATAGAACAGAACAGAAGAGAGCAGAGTGCCTCAGAGTTCACAAAGCAAAGTCATTTCGTAAAGCTTTGGTTCCATGTTTACACGGTGGTGCGCTCTCTCTCTCTCTCAATCACTGTGGGTCACATTCAAAAAACTTTTAAAGTCATCACTCTAGAGTCTGAGAGAGCCAGAGTCTAAAGAAACCTATATAGGGGCACTGTGTATATAGGATTTCCTAGAGGCTGAGGATTTCAGTTGGCATGGAAACACTTCAAGTGGGAGAGAGGCAGGTTGGCACTGTGGGAAAGGAGCCTGTGCCCTCCCCCTTCCTCCCTTCCTCTCTCTCTCTCTCTTTCTCTCTCAATCTCTCTGTCTCTCTCTCTCCCTCTCTCCCTCTCTCTCTCTCTCTCTCACACACACACACACACACACACACACACACACACAATGCACTCACAGCAACCTCATGGTTGCTTCCCCTCCCCTACGGCCTTGGCAATTTTAGTGTGTGTAAGGTGAAGAGCAGTAAAACTCGCTCAAGGACAGTAATTGCTAATGGAAAACCAAGCTGGTTGCTGCAGACCAGTAGTTCTCCCAGAGTGAGACCACTTGTATCAGAATCCCCAGGGATGTTTGTGAAAAATATAGATTCCCTGGGCCCCACCGCAAACCTACTGAATGGGAATCACTAGAGGCAGGCCCAGGAATCTGCATTTCCACAAATGCCTTTACACACCACAGTCTGAGCACCAGGAGCTAGAACCAGGCCACCCTCACCTTTCTCTGAACATACAGACAGACCTACAGGTTTCCCAGAGCCCTTCTGCACACCCTGGGAATCATGGGGACATCCTTAATCAAGGATGGAAGATCCATTCAAGAATTCCAGAGATGGACTGGCCTATGAGGATCACACAGGCCAGTGATGGCTGGCCTCTTAGGGTACAAACTATGAGTCTACTACCCAGGAAAATGCACATTCTTATTTCTGTCAGGGAAATTGCTCCAACAGACAGGTTTCCAAATTCCCACTCAAAGTATCAGGATCCTCCCTCCTAGGGAAATACAGTTTGGTGCTGGCTGTCTTCCACTTGCCTGGCCAGATCCACTCTCCCCCTTCTCTACCCATCTCTGGCTCCTGGGAGGCTGATGCCTGGGGACGACTCCAGCAGGCAGCCCACTCGGTCTCCCTGTTGGGTCCAGTCAGTGGAAGGCGCTGGCCAGGGGCAAGAATCAGGGTGGGGAGTTAGGGCCAAGCGGTATTCTTCCAGGTTGCAGAAGCTCAGGCAGCCCTCTCCATACCTTCCCCCCAGCTAATTAGTCTCCCTCCCCTTCCCCCTTCAAGTCTACCCTCCCCCAGCGGTTACTAACCCCAGGCCCCTGCAGCAACCCTCTCGCTCTTCCTAACTCCTGCCCATGGCTTATAAACAATCTCTTTATTAAACTCTCCTCAAATCATCCATTTTAAGTGTATCATCTGTTTCCTCCAAGACCATGATGGGTATAATCATATTTATATTCATTGTGTATAACACATATATATATATTCACTATATATGTTATGTATTATGTTGTTATTATGCTTTAACCTTATGACCATGGTCCTTATGTCAGGGTTAACAAAAGTCACTGCACGGTTTCTAGTGGATATCCATGTGTTCGGCCCATAGTGAAAAATAAATCTTGTTGCTTTGCCCCAGAGAAGATGTATACCATCCTAATACTCTCAAGAAGAGGTTTGTCCCATGCTTAGGGTCAATTAAGGTCATCCAGGTGTAGCCTAAAGCCCCTGGAGGCTGGGAATCGATTTTAACTTCAATCTAGAACTTCTGCTTTCCCATGGGTTCTAAATAGAAGCAGGGCGTCCCCTTTCAAGCTGGAAAGATGTTGGGGAATCTGTGGCATGCTGATCCCCAGGCCTAGGCACACCCTCTGCCCTTGCCTGCCCCCAAGATGTGGAAAGAGGCCACTGAGTTCAGGGGCACCGATTCTCCAAAGGGCAAAACCTCATATCTTTGGCTGGGGCTCTTAAGCAATACAGGTAGTGCTGAAATCCTGTTTGGATACTGTGCTACCTCAGGAATCCAAGAGTGGCTCCTCTTCCATTGTTGAAAGTGGCCAGGCAAATGGAAGATAGCCACTGTTGAAATCCTGCAGCCACTTTCTATTTCTTGGGCCCTGACATTCCCATCTGATTGGGATGTTAAAGTCTCTGATGGGGCACTAGTCACCTCTGATTTGGTGACACATAGTACACAAAACTTTCTGCATGTGACCTCAAGGTTTTCAGGGAGCCTCTGAAGTGTATCCAGAGACTGGTGGGGGGCAGGAAACCTGTTATCAGAAAGATGTGATTTGTGAACCTCAACTCTGCCATTTCCTGTGTGACCCTGGACAATTTACTTCACTCCTCTGAGCCTCAAGTCAAGGATACTGGAGATAATAACATTCCTGCCTACAGCCCTGGGTAGTTGTAGAGATTAGATGAGGTCATTCCGGAAAGAGTAGCACCAGACCCAGCACATAGGCCAGTCAATAAAGTATGGCTGTCATCGCCACATATTGAAATTAAGACCCAGAAGGGAAGGGATCTGGACAGGGGTGCAAAGAAGGGTGGCAAAGGTGAAGCTGGGCCCAGATTTCTGGATCCCAGCTCGGTGCTCCCACGCTTAGCCTTGATGATGCTTCCCCATGCCTGAATAGCAATGCCCAGTAACACTCACTACAGAGCCTTGCAGACACCAAGGCAAGGCAGCAGCTGCTCCACGCCAATGTCACCCACAGAGTTGTAGTCCAGCTGCAGGGCCACGGGCTGCCGGAGGTGCCGCAGCACAAAGGCCAGGGCAGCACACTCGGCGGGGCCCACACTGCAAAATGTCAACTTGAGGTGCCCGACATTCAGGCCACGTGCAGCCTTCCGTGCCAGCCGCTCCTCCTGCATCTCGTATAGGCTCCGGATAAGCCAGATGAACCCGGGCATGGCGTGCATGCTCTTGGCCTCACCCGGCGCAGCTGGCGGGATGGAGTGGAAGTGCTTGCGGAGGCTGCGGGCCAGACACCAGCGGGCACAGGCCTGGCGCCGGAGCAGGGCCTTCTCAGATGCCTGGCACTCGGCCAGCAGGTCCCAGTGCTCCCGGGACAACAGCCCCGCCAGGAAGGCTGCCGTGATCTGAAGGTTGTGCGACTCGGCCTTCTGCAGCAAAGCTGCCACGCTGCCGTCCTTTCCCTCTGAGCCCTGGATGCACAGCGTGGGCAGGAGCCTGGCCATCGGTGAGTTGCCGGGCCTGCCACAATTGAAGAGGTGTCTGAGCAAAGCTGGTGACACATCAGCACTGAATGCCAGGTAGAATGCAGCAAAGAAGCACTGGAAAGTGATGTGCAGGAATTCCAGGGGCGCCGTACTCCCTGGCATGACACCTTTGGCACGCACCAGGAAGCCAAGAGAAATGTCATCAGGGCTGACCTGTGCTGCCTGGAGCTGCTGGGCTGAGAACACGTAGCAGCACATGCCCAGGCCCCACAGGGCTAGTCTGCCCAGGTGCAGAAGGGTGGGGAGACGGCCCCGAAGAAGACTGGGTCCCAGACCCTGGGAGGCTGAGTCTGGGGAGGTGGCATGCAGCAGAAAATGCTGCAGGATCAGCAGGTACATATCTGTAGTGGTCTTTGGGGACACCCCCTCCTGCAGCAACAGTTCCTGGTGGCATTTGGACACCATCCACGAGAAGACGGGAAGGTGGCACAAACCGTGCAGGGCTGAGGTCGCTTGGAGCAGGCGGATGAGGCGGTCCGCCACCCCAGGCTCACGATGGCGCTTCCTCAAGTACAGCTCGATGCCCTGTTCAGAGAAGCCCTTGAGGTTGAACTCGGTGCGGATGTACTTCCTGAGGAATGCTGACACAGCGGCTGGACGGCTGGTCATCACCTTTCGGGCATTCTTCAGCAGGTTGCCCTGCAGAAGGTTGAAGAGCAGGGTCTGGACAGAGGTGGGGTCGGTCGGGGAGCAGTGACGCTCATGATCCGTGAACCTGAACTTGAACTCATCAAAGCCATCAAAGGTTAACAGGACACGGTCAGGGTGGTCAAGGAGGAACTGGAAGATGTCCTCTTGATCAACATCAGGCCAACAGCAGTGCTCAAAGAGTAGCGTCCGCACGGAGAGTGGTTTCGCCACGCACTGCAGCTGCCGGCAGCTGAATGGGAAGACAAAGAGAAATTCCTGGAAGTCTCGCCCTGCAGCCCACAGCAAGTGGAGCCGCTGCAGGAGCGTGCTCTTGCCGCTGCCCGCCTCACCGACCACCAGCACGGTGTCTGCATCGTCGTTGAGGTGGCTGCGGGTGCTGAAGAGCTCCTCCAGGCCCAGGGTGGCCGGGCTCTTCTGCGGGGGTCCAGCCATGCCCACGTCTGCCCAGACCTCCAGGCCATTCTCTGTGTATATGTCCTCCAGGCAGAGCGTCTCTGCTCCATCATAGGTGCTGAGGAAGCGAGCCTGAGCAGACACCGTGGTCCTCAGCTTGGCCATGTACTTCCTGCATGTGGCAGCTGGAAGGCAGAAGAAGAGGCAGATGAAGGTGGCACCATGGTGAAGAGGGGACCTAACCAGACAGTGGGCTGCTGTGGGGGAAGCTGACATAACTGAAGGGATAGGACAGCCAGCAAGCGCCCATCCTGGCTCCTGCATTCACAAGCTGTGGACTTTGAGGACAATCAAGGAAACTTCCTAATGGTCAGTTTCCACCTCTGTAAGGTGGGAGAAATGTTGATCTCTACCTTACAGACTTTTTACACGGATCAACTAAGATGACGTATGTCAAGTGCTCAGCACAGTGCTCAACACAAAGTAAGTCCAAAGACATCAGTGACTGCCGTTATCATTACTCACACCAGGAGGAGTTGTAGATGATGGGAAGGGGCTCTAGGCTGGGATCAGAAGACCTGTATTCTGATATCTGTCCTGCCATAATGGCCGGGTGGCTTTGGATAAATCCCTTCACCATTCACTCTCAGTTAACTTTTTCTAAGGGGAACAAAGGGCTTCAGGGCTCAGGAGCCCAGTCTCTGAAGTCAGACACACCTGAGCGTGAAAACCTGCGTCCACCACACACTTGGGCAAGCCATTTAGCCTTTCTGGGCCTCAGTTCTCTCATCTGTAAAAATGGGGACAATATACACCTGGAAGGATTGTTTCAGGAGGCAGTGAGATAAAATAGAGTTTAAAAGAATATCTGACATGGCAAACTCTCAAAAAATGGTGCTTATAATCATTATTATTCATGGCTATAGTAGGCACAACAATAGACCCTCGAAGATGTCCGTGTCCCGATCCTCAGAACCTGTGAATATGTTACCTTATGTGGCAAAAGGAACTCTGCAGATGTGATAAAGTTAAACTTCGAGATGGGGAGATGAGCCTGATTGATCTGGGTGGGCCTAGCAATAGAAGGCCTCGGGGTCACCAGGGTGCCCCAGCTGAGCACTAGAATGAGAGTCTGTGATCCTGCCTCCACTTCCTCATCCTCCCCATGCACCCCATGCAGGGAGAGTTTTCATGCACAGGGTGTGTTTGGAAGGCTACTGCTCTTCCTTTCTCATCCTGAAAGCAATGCGAGCGAGCCATTTCCTGTGTCAGGGTTTAGTTCCCCTTTCAGGAAACGGGGAAGTGCTGGTTTAGAGTCCCCGGCTGGTAGGAACTCAGCACGGTCCCCCGCCATCACAGCCTCACTGCCCCCAACCAAACACTGGCCCACTTATTTTCAACCCAAAAACTAACAAGTAATTTTCAGAGAGCTCTGAGCTCACTGACGACTATCTGCAGTCACACAAAGGGGACGCCCTGTGTTTACGTCACCTCTGTTGTTCCCAGAGTTGATGATTATTGCTGAGCTTTCTGCCCTCTGAATACACCAGGATCCCTGAACTTAGACCATAAGGTAAATATCTTCCTCTCCAATACATATCAGATATATATCTTCCTCTTCCGACCTGATTTCCAATGCAGGCTTTCCAGCCATCACCAATGATACTAAAATTCTCCGGAAAAAAAGAAAATGTCATTTTATAGAGAAATAAACACACCTTTAGAAGTGTGGGGAATCCTGCACCCTGGCCTGGTCTTACAGCGACCAGCTGTGCTTGATGATATCAACGGCAAACCTCAACCAAGGGCCAAACCAGGCCCCGCGCTCCATGCTGCTCAACCCCCCTGTGGTGCACTGATGTTTAGATCCCGTTCTTTGATGAGACAGTGCACTCGCGAGTGCCAGGCACAGACTTACAGCCACCCCTCCCACAAGTTTGCTTGCTGCCCACAGGGCAGGGCCCAGGGTGATAGACCCAACTGCCAGCACCACGCACAGCTCAGGGAGCTTCAGTGCCAATGAGCTTTCCCTACAGTGGTATAGGAACAAGCCCTAAAGAGTGCCAGACTTTTGCACCCTCTCTTTACAACTGACATTTCTTCTCCCAAGAAAAGAGAAAGTGTAGGTGGGGACAATTTACAATCAGACCCATCTCCCCCTCCCTTGTCACTTAACCTCCCTGCCCAGTTTCCACATCTATAAGGTGAAAAAACCACCACCTACTTCTCAGGGTTGTTGCAAAGGGTAGACATTGTCCATAAAGCACCCGGCAGGATGCCTGGTATGTTCAAGAGGTGCTGTCCAAGCCCCTCCTGTTCCTGAGTTTGGGTGGTGACCCTGGGCACTGAGGGATACCAGAGTCTCTAGATCCACTTGGTTCTTGAGTTTCCGATTGTGAGCTGCTAAATTTCAGAGATCAAGAGGTACCAGCCCTAACTCAAAACGTGTGTCCGTATCTTTTTGGTACAGATAACGAGAGTTTGGATGGTAAGTAACACCTTTAGTTAGCCTTCAGCATATGGTAGCTCCAATTGTCAGTGTACTGTGTGGGAGATAATGAAAGCTAATAGCATAGGGGGTGGTGGTAGCCTTAAAACAAGGAAACTGAGTCACATGGAGGCTACACTGCCAGCATATGGGACGCTAACCGAGGTGTGTTCTACTCTTAACCATGGATCTGCACTGACTGCCCTTCCCTTTCTGATTAACTGAGAACATATACCTACCTTCCAAAGGCAGGGCCAACGGGACTGGTAATTCCTGAACATGTTGTAGAAGGAAGGCGGCCAATCCATTCGCTTTCACTGTGGCAAGATCGAGCAGCCTTCTTGCCTACGGGAAAGACAGAAGACATTGTTCCTCCAGGAAGGCTGATGGAGCAGTGTGGGAAGGCTTACTGATTACTACAACTTCATAAGCATCTCTCTTCCGTCCAGAATAAAAGGTCAGAAAAGCAACCGAACAACCACAGAAGTTTCAAGTCGTTAATAGTGTTGGATGGTGAATTGGACACACGCATCCAATCTGGCTCCTACCCAAAACTCACTGAAACAGTGAATAACTGAAAAATAAATGAAACAACATGAAGACATAAACCTACAAAGATAGGGAAAATGATTCTGTAGGCTGTACACCTATTGGAAGAGAAGTGATTTCGTCAAGTCTCGTGGATTGAATATTTGAATACAATCTCTGCTCAGACTCCCACATCTTCATCTCCAGCCTGAACTGTCCCCCTGAACCCTGGACTTACGCATCCAACTGCCTAGTTTCCATTTCCACTTAAAAGTTTCATAAACACCTCCAACATATTCAAAACTAAACTCCTAACCTGCCCACGCACCTGCCAAACCAACAGCCTTCCTCATCTTGGCTAATATTAACCCCATTCTTCCAGGTGCTCAGCCCCGAAGTCGTGGAATCACCCTCGAAGTCTCTCCTCTGTAATCTGTCAAATCCTGTTGACTCCACCTTCAAAGCATGTCCCAAAGAGCACTGTCCAACAGAAATAAAATGCAGGGCACAAATGCAAGCCGCATGTGGAATTTCAAATCCTCTAACAGACATATGTTTTAAAGTTAAAAGAAATAGGTGAATTAACTTTAATCATATATTCTATTTAACCCACAATAGTCCAAACATTACCATTGCAACATGTAATCCATGTAGAAAATAGCAAAATATGGCCGAGCCTGGTGGCTCACGCCTGTAATTCCAGCACTTTGGGAGGCCAAGGCAGGCAGATCCCCTGAGGTCAGGAGTTCCAGAGTAGCCTGGACAACGTGGTGAAACTCCATCACCACTAAAAATACAAAAAATTAGCCAAGTGTGGTGGCATGTGCCTGTAGTCCCAGGTACTCAGGAGACTGAGGCAGGAGAATCACTTGAACCTGGCAGGCAGAGATTGCAGTGAGCCCAGATCACACCACTGCACTCCAGCCTGGGTGACAGAGCGAGCCTGGGTCTCAAAAAAAAAAAAAAAAAAAAAAAAAAAAAAAAAGAAAAGAAAAGAAAAGAAATAGCAAGGTATTTTTCATTCTTTCTTTCATATTAAGTCTTTGAAATCTGGTGTGTATTATGTGCTTATGGAAATTCCATGTGGACCAGCCGGGTCTCTAGTGCTCAAATGCCATCTGTGGCCAGTGTCTACATACCAAACACACAGCTAGAGAGCCCTGCCACTTCCTGTCACCTCCTCTATACCATCCTCCTCCAACCCACAATCCCTGCTCACCTAGAAAGCTGCACAGGCCACAAAATTGGTCCCCCTGCTTCTGTTCCTGCCCCCACAGCCTAGCCTTAATGCCACAGACAGAGTCTAATCTGTTACAAACAAAACTCAGGTCACATCGCTCCTGTACGAACGTCCCAATAACATCCCTATTTCCTCAGAATAAGAGTCCAAGTCCAACAGTAAACTTCAGGGCCCAAAACAGACAAAAATACCTGTCTAGAACCATGTGGACCCAAGTTTCTCCTTTCATGCCCCCTATTACTCCACTCAGCATCCTGGCCTCCTGTTTCCTAAAACTACCAGGCATGCTCCTGCCTCTGGGCCTTGGCTCTGGCTGTCCCCTCAGCTTGGAAGCCTTCCTCCAGCCATCCATGTGGCTAATTCACTGTCCTCCTTCAAGTCTTTACTCGAATTTCACCTTCTAAGTGAGAACTCTGACTACTCTATGTAAAATTGCCATCATTTATCCCCTTCCCAAACTCTCAACTCCCAAACCCATTTTACTTACTTTCTACAGCACTTATCACCTTCTAGCACACTCTGTAATTTCCTTCCTTTGGCTTATTGTCCCTCTCCCCTTACTGGAGTGTGCGTATTTCCAGGACAAAGATTTTTGTCTATTTTGTTCACTGAGGTATCCCCAACACCTAGAAGAGTGTCTGGCACAAATCGGGTGCTCAAGGACTTGCTGAATGAACAAATGGTAATGGACTGGGGAGACTCCTGAAAGTCAAATCTTAATGTCAAAATGAGAAAGTTGAAAACCATGCAGTGTGTATCCTAGAATCTGTAAAGGGCTCTGGAATGATCAGCATGAGGGACCTCCGGAACTGGAGGAAATGACTAAAACAAGGAGGACTGAATCAAAGTGTTTTCTGAAACACATTTCTGGTTTATCCCCAGGCAAAAGTCTGTGGTCTACTCAGACAACTTGATTAACCCAGGAGGCAAGATCTAAAGATATAAACACTGTCATTTCCCAAAATGTCTACAGTGAAATTCATGGTAGACAAGTTTCACCCACGTGCTCAACAAGTTTTAAAGTCCTACCTGTTAGTCTTGAGAAAGAAAACCAAGGAGTATCATGAGCTCAGAGAAAGCATCTAATGTGGGAGATAGAAGCCAAACAAGGGAGGAAGGGGAAAGCTACTTGTAGAAAAGGTTTACATAGGGTCAAAAACAGTCAAACAAACAAACAAAGAACCCACCTATCTTATGATCCTTAAGTCAAAGAAGATGTTGCATCCATAAAACAAGAGTAAGATACTACAAAAAAGAAACAGTCAAACCTACCTCTTGCAAACTAAAATCATGACATCAAAAATGAAAAATTCAAGAGTTTAAAGATAGAGTTGTGACTATCATAGAAAAGTAGATCAAAAAGACACAGAGATGGAAAATAGAAGAAAATTAAATGAGTGGTCAAGGAGTTCTAACATTGAAGTAATAGTAGTTTCATAAAAAGAGAAGAGATAAAATGGAGAGGAAGAAATCACCTATAAACTAATCAAGAACATTTCCCAAAACATAAAGACAGAAGTTTCCAGATTCAAAGTACCTCTTGGGTGACCAACACAACGGAAGAACACCAAGGCACATCATTGAAATTTTAAAATGCTGGGGGCTAAAAGAAAATTTTACAAGCTTCCAGAAAGAGTTTTAAAATGGTTTTGGAGGCTGGGTGTGGTGGCTCACGCCTTTAATCCCAGCACTTTGGGAGGCCAAAATGGGCAGATCACCTGAGGTTAGGAGTTCAAGACCAGTCTGGTCAACATAGCAAAACCCCATCTCTACTAAAAATATAAAAATTAGCTGGATGTGGTGATGAGTGCCTGTAATCCCTGCTACTCAGGAGGCTGAGGAAGAAGAATCGCTTAACCCCAGGAGGTGGAGATTGCAATGAGCCAAGATCACACTACTGCACTCCAGCCTATGTGGCAGAGTGAGACCCTGTCTCAAAAAGAAAAAAAAAAAAAATGGTTTTGGAATTCTTAGAAGCAATATTGAAAAGAGATGATAATTAAATAATGCAATCAAAATTCTGAAGGAAAATGATGGCCAGCCCAGAATTTTTATACCCAGCTAAACTATCGATCCAGTATGAAGGAACTTTCAGAAATGTAAGAGCTCAGAAATTTTAACTTTCATACTTTCATTATAAGGAATTGACTGGAGGATATGGTCTAGCAAAATGGAGTAAACCAGGAAAGAAGAGGCCACAGGATTCAGGATATAGGAGACCAACTCAGGAAGACTATGTAGGGAAATCTCAGGTTGACGGCTGTATACTATAAGTAGACGGCCACCAGTTCAGACAGAATGGAGTAGTGACTCAAGACTCAGACTTGTTGAGGGCAGTTATCTCCTAGATGTCCAGGCAAGCCTGACCTTAACCTTTATCTATGTTTGACTTTTCTTCACCATGAACTAATATAATTTCTTTTTGACTCCTGCTGCCTCAGTCAGCTGAGGACATTCATTTTACTCCACAGAAGTGCTTAGCCTTGGCCTATTCCTAGACTAGAATAGCCTTTGGCAAGTTTACCACTGACTGTACAAAGCAGCCTACTACCTCTGGACATTTTCCTCTGGACAGCACCTAATTCACATCAGCCGTACCAGACCCTCCAGTTGCAATGAGCCCAATATTTCCCCAGACTCATTCATGACATTGCCTACTAACTTCCCAGAAGAGGTCCTTATAAATTCCCAGGGAAGGCAAAGCCAGACCAAGTTCCTGGGACTCCACTTAGCTTTCCCTGCCTTGGGAACCTTCATCTAAGAAAAGGTAATAGTGACCTTTCTTTTTTTGAGACAGAGTCTTGCTCTGTCGCCCAGGCTAGAGTGCAGTGGTGTGATCTCGGCTCACTGCAACCTCTGCCTCCCAGGTTCAAGTGATTCTCCTGCCTCAGCCTCCTGAGTAGCTGGGACTTCAGGTACATGCCTCCATGCCTGCCTACTTTTTTGTATTTTTAGTAGAGATGGGGTTTCTCCATGTTGGCCAGGATAGTCTTGATCTCCTGATCTCGTGATCTGCCTCCCTCGACCTCCCAAAGTACTGGGATTAAAGGCATGAGCCACCACACCCAGCCTAATTTAAGTGACCTTTCTTTACACAGTTATTTTTGGCTTGCTACTCAGTTTTTCAAAATAGAACAATACATTGTTTGGGGATTTATTTTAAAAGATGCTAAAACATTAAAGAAAGCAAAGAAATGATTTACACAAATCATTTTTTTTTACCAGTGTTTACCTCTAGTAGTTGCATTTTTACCAGTGTTTACCTCTAGTAGTTGCAATTAAAGAAGGCCCCAGGTACTGACAATGTCCTGTTTTTTAACCTGGGTGATGGGAGCAGTTTACACCATACATATGAAATATACACACTTTTCTGTATGCATGGTGCATTTCCCAATTTAAAAATGTTTAAGTTAATATTGTTATAGGAATCAGGCAATTCAGAGCTCAGTCTGACACCTCAGCCCTATCAACTTTAACAGTTGCATGAGTCAGACGGACAGCTGGTATTACAGCTGGTGTTACCAGCCTCAGGTTTCCTAACAACTGCTATGCCCAACTGAGCAAGTTTACCACACAAAGCCCCCACATTTTATGACAGACAGAGAATAGCACAAGCTCTGGAGGAAAACAGGCCTGGATTCAAATTCTAGCTGGGCCACTTCCCAGATGGGCGATTTGGGCAGTTTCTTCATTGTTAAAAAACAGTGTAGTCACACTACACCCTTGTGGGGCTTAAATAAAACAATACAGGGAATGGACTGGGTACAGTGCCTGGCACACAGTAGGCATTCACTCAGTCAGTAGTAGCAATGGCTATTTTTGGAATTTAGTTCTTTAACTTGCATTTTGTTTCATTCCACAGCATTTTCTGTCCCTAACCTGCAATCAATGACAACTACTTCTTCATAGGAAATTAAAAGGCCATTTGGGAAGACATGTTGGTTGGATATACCACAAGCACCATCCAGATAAAATCAGAAAGGCCACTAAGGGAAGGCTACCAAATCAGAGTCACAGAATGTCAGAGCTCAAAGGGGGCTCAGAGAGAGCTGGATTCTAAAGGCTTGAACCTCAGACAATGCAATCCCTTCAAAATCTCCTAGTATCCTCAGATCTGTTGCCCCCTATCCCTGCTACCCACTCAGCTCAGTCCCAGCCTTCAATGTTTGCTTTTGCTGTCTATTTAGCCCTTTCTTAAGATGAATTCTTAGCTCATTAAAATCCAGCCTTAGATGGGCACAGTGGCTCATGCCTGTAATCCCAGCACTTTGGGAAGCCGAGGGAGGAGGGTTACTTGAGCCCAGGAGTTTGAGACCAGTCTGGGCAACATAGCAAGACCCCGTATCTACAAAAAAAAAAAAATTTAGCCTAGTATGGTGGTGCCAGCCTGTGTCCCACCTGCTTGGAAGGCTGAGGCAGGAGGATCACTTCAGCCCAGAAGTTCGAGACTTCAGTGATTTATGATCGTGCCACCGCACTCCAGCAGCCTGGATGACACAGTGAGATCCCCATCTCAAATAAATAAATAAATGCCTTTCTTCTTTCCTAATCTAGGCATCTAAGGTTGTAAATTTCCCCCTATGTTCTGCTGTAGCTGTATCTGATAGATTTTGATAAATAATATTCTCATTATTTTTTGGTTCTGAATATTTTCTGATTTCCATCACGATTTCTTCTTTCACCCATGAGTTATCCCATTTCTTTTCTTCACCAATTCGGAGGTACTTCCTCTGCTCATATCCTGTCTTCTCTGGGTCCTAGGGATCTAGGCTACCTTCTCCAAACCCCTCAGACCATCTGTACCAGACCACATTGCTGAACTTTTAAAGATGACAAGACACAATCTTGTAACTTCTCAGACGGGTTGATTCAATTCCTCTAATAAATTATAAGAGAAACTAAGGTCAGTCCAATAATGAATATATCTTCTGTACGTGTAACTAATCAGAGAGGACTGCACCACGTCTGCTCTGTAAATACCTAGCCACGTGAGCCAGCTTTAGTGCAGCCTTGAAGACAAATTCGTTTATTTCATCAGTCTCAACCTAGGGTTACCCAGACTCACATGAACACCACATACATTTTTGGAAAACAGACAAAAATAAAAACTAAAATGTTCCCCAATCCAGCCCAATTTAATACTGCAGTGTCATTCTAATTCAATCATTCATTCAATAACTCATTTATTTCATCCACAAATATTTATGGAGTACCTACTATGTGCAAAGCTCTATGAAGACAACAAACTTTAAGCAAATATGTATGAAGCACCTAGTAGATTCTGGCTGAATAAATGAATGAATAAATGAATGATGGATGAATAAGCCAATGACCAATGTTGGCCAGCTGGTCCAGCATTGGCCCTCTCATTAACTATTGTGAGCTTATTCAAACTACTTTACTTGGTCTCAGTTTCCTGATTTATAAAGTGGAATGTTAGTGAGTGTTCCGTCTGCCTCTCAGGAGCCCTAAGAATCACTGTTTGGAAGAAAACAAAAGAGTTTCAAAAATATTCAGTGGTCATTTCTCTGACCTTCTGGTCTCTGTTGAGTCATTACCTTCTTGGGGCAGTTATATCCCAACTCTGAACATCTATGATCTAATGCAATTTCATATCAGAAATCCTACATAAACATTTAAGCTATATTAGTATATAATATTCCACGTTAATTATAAAATAGAGATTCAACATACTACAATGTTATGATCTGTTGTGCTGTTAATTTAAAACAGACAGAAACAAAAGTGTACAAGTACAGAGTATCACTCATAACAGAAATAATCAATAGCAGCCAGTGGTAATAGCCACTATCCTAAGCATTACTCAATTTAACTCACTGAATCCTCCCAAGAGCCTTATAGGATAGGCACCATTTGACTATTACCATTGTTTTATAGATGAGGAAACTGAAACAAGAGAGACTGAGGCTGGAGAGGCTCCACAGGGAAGCCTGAGATCACACAGGGTTGACCTTGAGCCTGCACCATTCT
This sequence comes from Macaca thibetana thibetana, assembly GCF_024542745.1. Lineage (NCBI taxonomy): Eukaryota > Metazoa > Chordata > Mammalia > Primates > Cercopithecidae > Macaca > Macaca thibetana. The sequence continues at coordinate 41,319,507 of NC_065597.1, forward strand.
GGCTTCAGAATCTGAGCCCCTGGCCACCACACACTTCCTCTCGGCAGAAGTGGTATGTTGGCCAGGCAAAGCGGTTCATGCCTGCAATCCCAACCGTTTGGGAGGCCAAGGCGGGAGGATTGCTTAAAACCAGGAGCTGGAGACCAGCCTGGGCAACATAGCAACAGCCCATCTCTAAAAGAAAAAAAAAAAAAAAAAAGCTGTGCATGGTGGTACAGCACCCATAGTCCCAGCTACTCAGAGACCAGAAGATCATGAGTGCAGGAATTCAAGGCTACAGTGAGCTATGATTGTGCCACTGCATTCTAGCCTGGGTAACAGAGTGAGACTTCAAAAAGGAAAAGAAGGGAAGGGAAGGAAGAGGAGAGGAGGGGAGGGGGAGGGGAGGGGGGGGAGGGGAGGGGAGGGGAGGGGAGGAGAGGGAAGGGGAGGGGGGAGGGGAGGAGAGGGGAGGGGAGGGGGGAGGAGAGGGGAGGGGAGGGAAAAAGAAAGAAGGAAAGAAAGTTGTATGTTGCCTGCCAAGAGTCAAGAGCAAATTTTACCTGCCTGGCTACCTTTTTAGGGGAAATCCCACAGACCAAGTTACCCCACAGGCTGACTTCATGAGGACAAATCAGTCTTGGTGACTAAGCACCCCTTTCCTGGGAACTCTGTGATGTATGCAGGAGTGCCTCACCCTCTGGGACGGTGTGAAGATTGGCAGCCTGATTTCGTCACATTCGTACTGGCTGACGAAACCCCGTTCTCGTGCCAGGTCCAGCACGCCCTCCACATGGCTGTGGAGCCTCCTGACAATGGCTGGCCGGTGACTCTGCAGGTCTTGGGCTGGGTGGAGCGAGTGGGGGTCCCAGCAGCCATGCAGCTTGGGGGATTGGCTGTCGGCCTGGGCTTCCTGGGCAGCAGCGACAAGTTTCTGACAGGCCCAAGTACCCTTATTCCAGACGGTGTCCAGGAGGCGCCTGGCCAAGTGGGAGAGAGGCTGGCCCAGGAGGTGGATGCCCTCGTAGTCTTCCCAGGAGAGGACCTCCCAGGACAGCAGCCAGTCCAGGACACTCTCGAAGCCCTCCAGGGACCCTGAGACCAGCAGCTCCACCAGCTGACTCCTCTGTGCCTGAAAAGCCTCCTGCGAGCACATTTCACAACCTGGGGAGGAGAACAAGGTCAGTGCAGGACTTCTCCAGAAGCCAGACGCGGGGTGGCTGGGGAAGGCCAGGGCAAGTCAGCCCCAGCAGAACCCGAGTTGGCCATGGTTCTAGCCTCAGACATTACCCAATCCAAGCTCCCCACCATACAGACGTGAAAATTGAGACCCAGAGAAGGCAAGAAACACCTCAAGGTCCCACAGAGAGTTTGAAGCAACCAAGAATTAAATCAAGACCCCTAACTCCCACATCCATGCTTGGTCTCCGGCTTAAAACATTTAAAAAGGCTTGAGGTAATATGAGGAGCAAGAGATCTCCCAAGGTCACTTGAGATCAGGAGTTCCAGACCAGCCTGGCCAACACGGTAAAACCCTTTCTCTACTAAAAATACAAAAATTAGCCAGGCGTGGTGTGGGCACCTGTAATCCCAGCTACTCAGGAGGCTGAGGTAGGAGAATCACTTGAACCCGGGAGGCAGAGGTTGCAGGCTGCACTCCAGCCTGGGCAACAGAGCAAGACCCTGTCTCAAAAAAATAATAATAAAAATGTAAAAAGTAGAGAGAGAGAAAGAGAGATCTTCCGAGCAGTCAGGGAATTCGTTCTCTTCAAAGCAGGGTGAGAGGGGCTCCTTCACACTGGCCGGATTCACGCTACAGCAGTTTCAGTAATGGCTAATATTAATTAAGCATAAACAACACACCAGGCGCCATTCTAAGTGCTCTCCTGCGTGAATTCACTGAACCCTCCCAGCCACTCTGAAGTAGTGCCTATGATCTGCCCATTTTACAGAGGAAGACACTGAGGCACCGAGAGGCTCAGCGATTTGTACGACATGTCACAGCTAGACAGGCAGAGTCAGGATTTCAACACAAGCCGTGTGCAACTCCAGAATGCATGTCTCTAACTCTTACATTTGGGTTCCCCACGGGGGCCCCAAGCCCTTGCTGTGTGTTTTGCACACTGCTACTCCAAGGGGTACACTCAGAGTATTGTTCTAAAGGTCCTATCCTAGGCTAAGTGAAAAATTACGGTGCAAACTAAGTTGTTTCCAAGCATTCTCGTGCCTTGTCCCCCATCAACACTTTCCCCACACACTTGCCCTAGGGCCCTCACCTCCCTCCCACGCCCTCGAAACCACCGTGCACAGACTGCTGCTGCTGCTACCGTTAGCCACCTGCTGTGGGTTCTGGGAATTTGAGGGCAAGTAACCCTCCAGGAGCTTCAAGCCCTGGGAGGATCTCTGAGCAGCTGAGAAAATCTCTCAGCATGGTTAGTTCTGCGATTGTCGTGGGGTCTGTGGACAAGGGCTGGTGCAGTGCCTCGAAGAAACGAAAGTGAAAGGGTGTAGGCATGGACAACAAAGAGAGCCGTCGGCTTCTTTTTATAAATCAGGGACATTCCCAGCCACTCGAGGGAGTAGACGCCAAGCGGCCTGGGGATTTTGCCTCTTTGCTGATGGTTGTTTATGTGTCTCTCTCCCTGCCTGGGTCACGTGGAAGCCTGGGTCTTACTCGTCCTAGCATCCCTGAGCCTGGCACGGCACTGTCCCCCGCAGAGACACTGTGGAAATGTTCATGAATCAAATATCCCCTGGGCTGGGGGTGGGAGGAACACTGTAACCATCCTCATACGGCAGCCAAGGTAAGCAAAAGGAAAAACCTCCAATCTCTCAGAACGCTGCTGGGGCACAGGAGGCCCTGTGCTGGTCAGATGGGGAAACGGAGGCAATGAGGTTATGTGTGTGTCTGGCTGCTTGGGAGAGAGAGTGTCCCCCCCTGCACAGGCCACTGGAATCCAGGAACTAAGGTAGTTCTCTCAGGCCAAGGAGGTCTCCTCCCGGTGCTCACCTCTAAGCAGAGGAGCCAAGAGGGTGGGGTGGCGGGGGACGGGGGAAGAGAGGACCAAAAGGGGGTAGAATAAGCTCTGGGCTTGGCCCTGGAGTGGTTCTCAGCTGTGGAAACATCAGCCAAGGACGCGACAGCAGCCCCCACCATCACCCCTGCCAGGGTCCTGGGGAAAATAACCACCCACCCACTCTCCCCAGAAAACAGCCCAGAGACACAGTCAGCACTCCCCATCTCACCCCAGGCCTGGGAGCATGCGCGCAGCCAGGGATGAAAGAAGGCTGAGAGTCAAGCTGAGACAGGACAATGCCTGCTCCTCTTACCCAGAAAATGTCCGAGGAGGACACTTGCTCTTTCCTCCTCATCGGGAGAGACTGGACCACCCCGTCTTCCCCCATCAAAGCCCATTAGGCTTGGGGAGCAGGCATGGCATCTGTGGGTGGGCCTTGTGCAGAACACCAAAAGCCCAGCGGCACAGGACTGGTGAGCCTGGATCTGTCTACCAACCCCACCTTCAAGGGAAATTCCCAAAGGAAAAGCCAGAGGCCAGAGTTGGTCAACCAGCCTTCCAGAACTAGGTAATTCCAGGCAATTCTGGCACAAAGCCTTGTGCATCCTGGAGACCATGACCCTCCCTGAAAAACCCCACTGGGGACATGAGACACATTCACGAGGGGACAGGCCACAAGTAAGTAGGGGCCCCTCCCTAGCACACCAAGCCTAGGGCAGCCTGGCCTACGTGTGAGCCATACACACCCCCGCTAGTGACGTCGGGCTTCTGTGGGCACCAGGAAGGGGAGGGCCGCCCAAGTCACGTGACTCGGAGCTCTGTCCTCCCAGCAGCTGCATCACCGCACCTCTGCCCTGGCCTTCTTCCAGAAACCTCAGAGCAAAGAGAATCCTGAGGGCCAATTCAGCCAGTCCCCTGTCTCTGAGCAGGCATTGTCCTGTCTCATATTAAACATCCGGAGAGGAGGGCCTGGCCTTAGTGCTGTCCTCACTAACCAGCTCAGGAAGCTCACCAGCTTGGGAATTTATTCATTATGTCTAGCTTCAGTTTCTCCTGCTTCAGTTTAACTTGGGAAAGAGACAGAAAAAATATTCACTCATTATCTGTTTCCTAAAAATTGTCCTTCACATCCTTCCCCTTACCCCTTTATTACCTGATCGGGCTTCCCCTCTTCAGGCAAAATCTATTAGTCTATCTGCATTGCCTTTTGATCTTTACTTCAGTTACTACAACTTCAAAGACACCATTGTCCTCCCCAAGGTGAGGCCCATGTAGAGAAAGGAGCACTTCCTTGCTGAAAGAGAGGGTCAGGGAGCGACCCACAAGGGCCCTCCCTGAAACCCAGGCCCAGGCCTGAGCCTGGACAGCTCCTTCCTTCCTGAGACCACAGCCAACCTGGTTTCTCTGGGGCCAAGAGCAAATGCTTTGCTTAAGTGCTGAAATCTCAGCCCACTGACCCCTTGCAGACAGGAGAGGAAGGGAAGCCCAGGGAAGCTCAACTTCCCAAGTATCCCGGGTCTCTGCTGGGGCCAAGCGCCCCCACCCTCCCCCAGCCATCCTGCATTCTCCCTCCCCGGCACTGAACTTCTCTTCCTAAGAGACCAATTCCCCCCACCAGTGCACAATGCACTATATTCTCCATTGTAAAAGTAAAGCCCTCTCTTGACACCCACCTTCTTCATTTGGCTCCAATCCCATTTATCTGCTCCCCTTTATAGCAGACCCCCTTGTCTATTGCCTGTACTGCTGTCCCCAAGTCCTCCCATCCCCTCCCTCACCCTCAAGTTCCCCATCCAGCTCCAGTGAAACTGTCACCAGTGACCTCCCGTTGCTCAATCCTCAGCCCTCAGCCTGCTTGCTCTGCCAGGGGCATTGGTCATATTTGTTCCCTCCTTCCTCTTTGGGGCATTTTCCTCATTTCCTCCAGGGCACCCCAACTCTCTGATTTTCACTCTTTCTGTCTTCTTGGCTGGTTCCTAACACTGGGGGCCTCAGCACCCCTTCTCTTCTCCATATCACTCCCTCCCTAGATGAGACCACCTGCTCTTGTGGCTTTAAATACCAGCTATATGGTGATAATGCCCAAAGTTTTATTTCCAACTCCAACCTCCGCCCTTAACTTTTCCCAACTGCTTACTCATCATTGATGCCTAATGGACAGCTCAGACTCCACAAGCACAAAACCAAACTCTCAATCTCCCCTAAGCAACTCCCATTTCAGTTCATGGCAGCTTCAAACCTCCAGAAGCTCGAGCCAAAACCTCAGAATCATATTTGACTCTACCTTTCTCTTACACCCCAAATCCTATCGACACAGCCTTTGAAATATATCCCAAATCTGAATGTCTTGTTTTTTAAATTATTATTTTTTTTTTTTTTTTTTTTTTTTTTTTTTTTTTTTGAGACGGAGTCTTGCTCTGTCACCCAGGCTGGAGTGCAGTGGCCGGATCTCAGCTCACTGCAAGCTCCGCCTCCCGGGTTCACGCCATTCTCCTGCCTCAGCCTCCCGAGTAGCTGGGACTACAGGCGCCTGCCACCTCGCCCGGCTAAGTTTTTGTATTTTTAGTAGAGACGGGGTTTCACTGTGTTACCCAGGATGGTCTCGATCTCCTGACCTCGTGATCCGCCCGTCTCGGCCTCCCAAAGTGCTGGGATTACAGGCTTGAGCCACCGCGCCCGGCTTAAATTATTATTTTAACTACCTCTGGGCCATGGTGCAAGCCACCATGGTCTCTCCCCAGAATGACAGCAATGATCCTCTCACCAGGCTCTCCTTCTGCCCTTACCTCACTCCCCACGACCCATTCTCCACCCCACAGCGAGGTGGGCCTGCCAGACCCCAAGTCAGAGCAGGGGACTCCTCTGTTCCAAACCAGTGCTCCCATCATGCTCAGAGTGAAAACCAAAGCCTCCCAGCCCCCCAGATACTCACGTGGCTCACCCCTCAACTCCTTATGACTTTGCCCAGCTCTCCTGGTCTTGGGGAAGCCTTCCCTGGCTGTGCTATATACAATGCAATACCCAGCCCCAGCACCCCATCCTGCTTCCCAGTTTTGTTTTACTCATAGCACTTCCCACCACCTGCCATGCCATGTATTTACTTATTTCATTGCTGTCCATTCCTTTCTAGAATGTGCACTCCATGAGGGCAGGGAGTTTTGTCCGGTTTTCCTATTGCTCTGTCTTGTGTCTCATCCAGTGCATGAATGATGATCGCCGGAATGAATGAAAGAATGGACGTGCTCTGCGTGGCTCCGGGAGACAGAGGTGGAACCAAGGTGTAGAATCTGCAAGCCATAGATTTTAGCTAAAGAAAACAAGAGCTGCAAGGCACTGAAAAGCCACCTGACCAGTAGCAAGCTCCCCACCACTGGGCATGTGTCACAGAGGGGTTCTGCGATGGGTAGGAGGGAGGTGGGCTGGATGAGGATGCTTCCAGCCTCAGATCCCAGGGTGCAGAGAGGTAAAGGAGCCTTGAGTGGCCAACAAACTCAGGGGCCCCAGCAGCCTCATGGCTGAGTGATCGGGTCAGGCAAGTACAGGTGGTGGGGATGTCACTCTGGTCTTCTTCACTAAAGGGTTAGAGGAGGGTGACAGGGCAGGTGTTTCCCCTCTGTAGAACAAGGACCCTGGAGGAGGCCAGGTCACAGCCCATGGGGAAACCAAGGCCATGGCAGGAAGGGCTCAGAAAGAGCGAAGTCAGAAGCAGGGGTCCAGCCCCCAGCCCTCATGCAGCTTCAGGAGGCCCTCCCCAGGGGGATTGAGGTGGAGGGCTTTTCAGTGTGTTGGGATGAAAGCAGGACCAGATGGCTGCTCCATCAACTTGAGAAGCAGAGGAGAGCAAACAGACAGGAGATGTGGCCTCGCGGGTCCTGATGTGGGCTGTCTGGGAAGGGATGGATTTAAACTTTGATCTCACACCCAACAAGGGAGAAGCAGGAGGCAGGAGATTCCCCTAAGAGGTGCGGAGAGCAGCAGTAGGATCCTCCAGGCAGACTCGCCCACTTACACCCACCCACTCACTGGCAGGGTGAAGATGGGAAACTGAGTCCCACAGAGAGGAAGGAAACCAAAAGAGTTGCCCCCTCTGAGACCTGAAGCCCAGGCTCCTCAGGACTGCTCACTCCTGCCGGGGACCTCCCCCACCTCGAGATGCCCCCTTTCCGTCTCACTTCCCACCTACACCCCGGGACTCTCCTAGGAGAAACCGAGGCAACCCTTGCCCAAGCCCTGCGGCCAGGACGGCTCGGAAGCCAAGTGTTCAAGTCACGGGGACGGGACCCTCGGCGCCCACAGTCTCCCCTTAGCCCACCCCCAGGCGCTGGGCACATCACTCACCGCGAGCCACCTGGGCGCCGACTCCAAGGCCCGCTCCGGGCCACGACTCCCGGCCCCGGCTCCGGCTCCCGCTCGGGCTGCGGCTCCGGTTGCGCGGGCGCTCGGCTCCGCCCCCGCCCGGACCCCGCCCCTGCTCTGCCCGGACCGCAGCACCGGCTCCTGTCCCGTGGCCCCGCAGCCCCGCAGGGCCAGCTCCAGGACTGGCCACGCTCACCTGGGACAGGGCAGGACCGGGGCTGCCTGCGGGGCTGGACGGCCCTGGCTGTGTGCCCTGGCCAGTGTGCCTCTCTTTCTGGGCCACGTTTCAACCAGGAGGGAACCGGGGAGTCGTCGGAACAACCCGCTTCCCAACACACACACACACACACACACACACACACACACCCCACACCGCTTCCCAACACACACACACCACACACCGCTTCCCAACACACACGCACACACACACACCACACACACACCGCTTCCCAACACACACACATACACCCTGCTTCCCCCAACACACACACCCTGCTTCCCAACACTCATACACACACACACACGCCCTGCTTCCCCCCCACACACAAACATGCTTCCCAATACACACACACACCCCTCGCTTCCCCCAACACACATACCCTGTTTCCCAACACTCGCGTACACACACACACACACTTCCCAACACACGCACCCTGCTTTCCCAACACACACACCGCTTCCCAACACACACGTGCACACACACACACACTCCACTTCCCAACACACACACACCACACACCCTGCTTTCCCAACACACACACACCCCACACACCCCCCACACACCACTTCCCAACACACACACCGCTTCCCAACACACACACACACCGCTTCCCAACACACAAACATGCTCCCCAATATACACACACCCCACTTCCCAACACACACACACCACACACCCTGCTTTCCCAACACACACACAGCCCACACACACCGCTTCCCAACACACACACACCACACACCCCCCACACACCACTTCCCAACACACACACCGCTTCCCAACACACAAACATGCTCCCCAATATACACACACCCCACTTCCCCCAACACACACACACCACACACCCTGCTTTCCCAACACACACACAGCCCACACACACCGCTTCCCAACACACACACACCACACACCCCCCACACACCACTTCCCAACACACACACCGCTTCCCAACACACACACACACCCCTTCCCAACACACACACGCCCTGCTTCCCCCAACACACACACCCTGCTTCCCAATACTCACATACACACACACACACACGCCCTGCCTCCCCCCACACACAAACCTGCTTCCCAATACACACACACACCCCTCGCTTCCCTCAACACACACACCCTGTTTCCCAACACTCGCGTGTACACACACACACACACTTCCCAACACACGCACCCTGCTTTCCCAACACACACACACCCCACACACACCGCTTCCCAACACACAAACATGCTCCCCAATATACACACACCCCACTTCCCAACACACACACACCTCATTTCCCAACACACACACACATCGCTTACCTACACACACACCTCGTTTCCCGACACACACCACTTCCCAACACACATACACACACACACACAGCCAAAACTAGGAAAGCTTTTCCAGAGTGTTACACATTAGGTAAGAGTGGACTGGTCATTGAAGGTTCTTTTTTTCATTTTCCTTTTAATTTTTCTGTTTTTGTTGAATGGAGTTTGTTTCTCAGTTTTGTACTAATAGGGCTGGAGTACCTCTCTAGCACTGCCTAGGCTACTTGGCTCTGAAACTATCTAATTAACTTTAATAGCATTGTTTTTGTTTCCATTAAACAATTTTATTTTACATTCTTCTGTTCTCTGGAGCCGATGACACCGGTTTTCCATTTAACGTGTTAATATAAATGCCCCTTTTAAAACTCTTATATTTGTTTTTTTAAAAAAATGTGAAGTCAATTTTTTAAACTAATGAAAATAACTGGCATCTAGAAAGTGCTTACCAAGTGCTAATCTTTACATACAGTAACTCAGTTACTTCCACCTCTAGGGTATTGACTATTATTGCCTCTAACTTATAGATGCAGAAACTGAGGTACAAATTTGAACTTGGATCTCGCACCCACCAAGGGAGAAGGAAGAGGCAGGAGATACCCCTAAGAGGTGCAGAGAGCAGCAGTAGGATCCTCCAGGCAGACTCGCTCACTTACACCCACCCACTCACTGGCAGGGTGAAGATGGGGAAACTGAGTCCCACAGAGAGGGAGGAACTCAAAAAAGAGTGACCTCTCTGAGACCTGAGCCCGGGCTCCTCAGGACTTCTCACTCCTGCGAGGGGCCTCCCCAGACTCAAGATGCCCCCTTTCCTCTGGCATCAGAGATGGGGATTTGCCCCAAAGATGGGATTTGCCCCAGGCCTCTGACACAAATTAATGCTGTAACCGCTACCCCCCACCGCTTTCAGGTAAATACCTGTACAGGTGGTGCACAGTCAGCCAACATTGGAAAATGCTGCATTAGAAGGACTGAATCTACCCTAGAAAACTCATTCTGGGCAGTGCACAGATCCATCTACGAGGATATTCACCACCATCTTGCCTAAAGCAGTGAGAAGCTGGAAATCTCCCTAATGCCCAGTAACAGAAAAGTAATTAAGAAAACTGACGGAACATCTGAACCTAGAACACTCAACCCGACCCATCTTCTCTCAACCCCACTATCCAATTTGGGAGCAAATTTTTCAACTTGGCCTTCAAATATTTCCAAGATGCAGCCCATCTTTTCCATATGCACCATTACCACCTGGGTCCACATCTCCATCATCTCTCACCTCGGTGATAGCAGGAGCTCCTGGCCACTCTCCACGCCTCCAACTACAGCCCTTCTTCAGTCCAACAGCCAGAGTGAGTTTTTTGCTTGTTTTTTGTTTGAAGTCAAATTATATCACTCCTCTGCTGAAACTCCTGTTGATGACTCCCGTCCCAAAGTAAAAGCCAAGGTCCTTTCAATTGCTGTTTGGCCCCTGGCACCCTCTCTGCCCCGCTCCTTACACTCTCCTCTTACTCTGCTCCAGCCACACTGATCTCCTGGCTGTTCCTCAAATATGCCAAGCCTGCAGTTACACTCAGGCCTTTGCCTTTGCTGTGCCTGGAATGCTCTTTCTTTAGAAATTTCCATGGCTCCCTCCTTCCTCTCCTTTGGGTCTTTGCTTCCATATGACTTTCTCAGCAAGGCCTTCCCTAACTATTCTGTGTACAGCTGCAACACCCCCCAGTCCCTTCTCCTGCTTTACTTTGTATTTTTCTCCATAGCACTTATCTGCACACAACACATTATATATTCCACGTATTTATTGCCTTTGTTGTCGGTCTCTCACCCAAAAGAGCATGAGCTCCAAGGGAACAGGGACTTTTTGCCTTGTTCCTTGCCTTCTCCCAAGGCCTAGAACAGGATCTGGCATGCAATAAAATCTTTGTTAAGTGAATATACTAAAAATAATGCTGTGATTCTAATAACCAATGAAAATAAATGAACCACTGTACCCCCACGAGAACTGCAGCCTTACAGACATAATGTTGGGTGAAAGAGGCTGAGTGCAAAAACATACATACAGAATGGTATCGTTTCTATAAAGTTCAAAAGCAGGCAAAACTGCGTTACAGTGGTAGGAGCCAAGATAGAGGCTATATCACTGGGGAGAAAGTTGGAGGTAGTGACTAAGGGAGGGGTGAAGGGGACTTCTAGGGTGCCAGTAATCTCCTATTTTTACTCTGAATAGTGGTTGCATTGATGCAAATACATTGTGAAACTGACCAAGTTAAACACATGATATTTACATTTCCCTTTATGCTTGTCGTATTTCTACAGATATTTATTTTTTAAAGATGCTATAAGTATGTTTATCAGATAGAAAAATGCCTAGAATATACAAGACTAAATTTAAAAAGCAGACTTTTTTTTAACAAGGATGCCAAGATAATTCAAGAGGAAAAAATGGTCTTTTTAACAAATGGTGCTGGGAAAACTAGATATCCACACGCAAAAGAACTGAATTTGGACTCCTCCCTCAGGCCTTATACAAAAATTAACCCAAAATGGATCAAAGTCCCAAATGCAAGATTTAAAATATAAAAATCTTAGAAGAAAACAAAGGTGAAAATCTTTGTGACCTTGGATGAAGCAATGATTTCTCAGATTTGACATCTAAAGCACAAATGACCAAAGAAAAAAGTAGATGAATTAGACTTTATCAAAATTCCAAGCTTTTGTGCTTTGAAAGGCACGATCAAGAAAGTAAAAACACAACTAATGGAATGGGAGAAAATAGTCACAACTCATATCCTGAATATATAAAGGACTTCTGAAACTCAGTAAAAAAAGACTGACACAACTTTGTAAATGAGCAAAGCATTTGAAAATGTTCAGAGAACATACGTAAGTAGCCAACAAGCACAAGAAAAGATGCTCAACATCATTAATTGTTAGGGAAATGTGAATCAAAGCCACCATGAGATACCACTTTACACTCACATACCCAGGTGCCCTTAGTCCAAAGGACAGAAAACAAGTGTGGAAAGAATGTGAAGAAATTGGAAGCTTCATACATTGGTGGTCACAGTGTAAAATGGTGAAGCCACTGTGGAAAATAATTTGTTGATTCTTCATAAAGTTAAACATGGAGTTACCATATGATCCAGCAATTCTACTCCTAGGTATACTCAACAGAATTGAAGCATATATACGCTGTACACAAACATTCATAGCAGCATTATTCATAAGAGGAAACAGTGGAAGCAACCTAAATGTCCCTTGGCTGATGAATGGATAAAGAAAATGTGATCTATCTGTGCAATGGAATATTATTCAGTTGTGAAAAAACAACAAAGCACTGATAAATGCTACAACATAAATGAACCTTGAAAACATGCTAAGTGAAAGAAGCAAGTTACAAAATGACATACATTGTATAAGTCCATTTACATGCAATGTCCAGAATAGGCAAACCCGTGAAGACAGAAAGTAGATTTATGGTTGCCAGGAACTGGTAGGTGGGAGGAATGAGGAGTGACTGCTAGTGGGTGTGAGGTTTGCTTTTTGTTTTGTTTGGTTTCGGTTTTTTGGCATGATGAAAATATTCCGGAATTAGATCATGGTGATGGTTATACAACCTTGTGAATGGACTAAAAACCAGTGAATTACACACCTTAAAAGGGTGAGTTTTATGGTATGTGAATTATATCTCAATGAAAAACAGTTGGGCTGCCAAATGCTTTGTGTAGAAAGAATATAAGGCTAAATTTTAAAAGTAGGTTGTTTTTTAACAAGGATGCCAAGATAATTTAAGGGGGAAAAATGATCTCTTTAACAAATGGTGCTGGGAAAACTAAATATCCACGTGCAAAAGAAATGAATTTGGACTACTACCTCACACTTTATACAAAAATTCTGTAAAAGATATGTGTGAATATATGCATTGAAACATCTAAAAGACAAGTTAGGATCAGATTGTAAATGGACTTTTAAAACTCTTCTGTGCTAACCTGTATTTCCTAATAAGCATGATTGACTTGTTTAATAATAATTTTTTAAAACTTTCCAATGAGTTAAGGGACATTGATTAAAAACTCCCTGTGTGCAGGACCCTCTGCCGAGACAGGCAATTGGGATGCCCTGGGAACATTTTGGTCCTTGAGTGCTCTGACCTGGGCACCAGCCAAGAAGTACTCAGAAGGGGCGGAGGGAAAATGCCTCCAGGATACCCTGGGCCTCAGAGAAGAGAAATCCTTGGGTTGTGTTATTTAAAATTCTCCGAGGCGGGGAAGCTGCCTGTGCCTGAGCACTTCCCCCAGGAGTGAGGACTGCCCCCATCAGCAGGCCTGGATGGTAGGAGCTGAGCCCATGAGCGGCTGCTGCTGCTGCTGGCAGTGGTGGTTACCCGACCTCATGCTGGGCTGCAGTCTCTGCGCTGGTGGTCCTCTGCTCCAAGCAGCCTGCCCACTCACCGAAGTCCAAACCGTTCCACAAGCTGGCCCAAAAGGATGAAGACAGGAATGGCTTTGCCTCCCCCGTCTCTGCACCCCCAGCTCCACCAACTTCCCACAGCTCTTAGTACTCCCACCTCTGAGCTTCTGCTCACTCTGTGCCCCAGGCAGAGGCAACAGGTGGCAACTGCAAGGACTCTGGCCCCAGAGAACCTGGATTTGAATCCCAGCCCTGCCCCTTAGCAGCTGTATGCTCTTGGCCAGTCATTTCACTTCTCTTGACCTCAGTCTCCCTCACAGTTAAGTGGGGATGACAGTCCACTTAGATCTTGTCATGAGGGATGCATACACTAGGACTTGATGCCTGGTAAACAGTGAGTACTCCACAGTGTAAATATGTTATTGAACACTTGCCATATGCCACGCCCTGTACCCTCACAACACCTCTATGGAATAGGTTCCATTCCTCATCCCCATCTTTGAGATGAAGAAACAGAGGTTTCAAGAGGTTCATGAATTTCCTAAGATGACCCAGATATGGAATGGTGGGACTGTGAGTCAAGTCCACGTCCTTCTCTACCCACTTTTATTTGGACCTTCCATGCCCACCTCCTGCAAGGAAGCTCTCCAGACCCCACAGTCCCTATGGGCTCTCCCAGTCCTCTCAGTTGCAAAGATCAGCCTGCCTGTCCTCCTGCTGGCCATCAGCCAAGACGGTCCTCCACTGTTGGCCCAAGTTCCATGTGTCCGTCCTGTGTTTCACCAGACCATGAGTCTCTGAGGGTTCAGGGTATCCCTTCCTTGCCACTTCCTTGTTGCTGGACCTCAGCCTCTGGCCCAGTGCTCGGCCCAAGTCTGTTTGCAGAGTGACTTTTTTTTTTGGGGGGTGGGGGGGAGTCTCATTCTATCCCCCAGGCTGAAGTGCAGTGGCGCCATCTCGGCTCACTGCAACCTCCGCCCCCTGGGCTCAAACGATTCCTGTCTCAGCCTCCCAAGTAGCTGGGACTACAGGCATGTGCCACCACGCCCGGCTAATTTTTGTATTTTTAGTAGAGACAAGGTTTCAGCATGTTGGCCGGACTGGTCTCAAACCTTTGACTTCAGGTGATCTGCCTGCCTTAGCCTCCCAAAGTGCTAGGATTACAGGCATGAGCCACTGCGCCCTATCCATGGGTGACTTATTGACAGAGGGACAATGCTTTGAGAGAAGGACACATTGGAGCAGGCAGCTCTCCACAGAGCAGCCTCCAGCCTGGGAACCCGACATGCCTGCATCTCTTGGGCAGCCTCTGAGGTTGCCCCATTCCCACCTCAAGAACAGACCCAGCATGTTGTCACTTCCCCACCTCAGGTCCTAACCCAGTTCCAGGCTCATCAGTACACGGGGCAGGAAGGTCAGACACCCAAAAAACACAATCCAGATCCTCTGCCTAAGCCTCCTCCTGAGACTCCTTGCTGTGCCTCCTCTCTCTCCTTCCCTTCCACCATATTGCTTCTAGAATCACCCCTCTGTTCTCAAGCCCTGCCATTCTAGCCCCAAGCTTACAAACCCCACTTCAGCAACATAAAATGTTCCGTTGGCCAAGGGTGTTGTCTTTGAAAATCAGTTTCTCACTCCTTCATTCATTAACTCACAGAAGACCATATCATTCTTCTTTTCCAATGTGTGGACACAAGTGCCAGCTTCATCTGCGTAGTCACAAGTGCCATCTTGGAACAGAAGAGACAGGGCTGGATTTTAGCCTCTCTGCTGCTTTTTTTTTTTTTTTTTTTTTTTTTTTTTTTTTTTTTAGGTGGAGTCTCGCTCTGTTGCGCAGGCTGGAGTGCAGTGGTGTGATCTTGGCTCACTGCAACCTCTACCTCGTGGATTCGAGCAATTCTCCTGTCTCAGCCTCCTGAGCAGCTAGGACTACAGGCATGCGCCACCATGCCCAGCTAATTTTTGCATTTTTAGTAGAGACAGGGTTTCACCACGTTGGCCAGGATGGTCTCGATCACCTGACCTCGTGATCCGCCACCATGCCCGGCCCACTGCTGCCCTTTTTTAGGTCCTCTGTGCAAGGCATATACCTTAAAATGATTTACAATGGCCCTGACAGCCCTTAACCCCACCCAAACTGCTCATCAGCACCTTTGCCCAAACAGATGTCCCAAGAATGGGAGGTGTATGTTCTCCTGATCAGAAAAGTTGGACTTTCTCCTAATCTTAACCATGAATCTTTACACAATTCCCAGTTCTGACAGTCCTGAGGTTGACAAAGACCAGGAAGTTAAGTAATGGTGACTGAAGCTCCCTCAGCCTGCGGTGTAGAAATAAATGCGCCTGTACCCAGCCCCACCCTGCCATGTCTCAATACAACCAGAGTGGTGCCCCGCGTGCATCCTGTCTGCAGCCCCAGTTTTTAAATCCTGCAATATTGAGAACCTTTGAAATTTAATAAAAGGCTAAACGGGCACATCCAGCTGCAAAAAACAAGATTGACAAGATCAAATTTTGTGTCACCTGTGAAAAACCCTGGCCAGTTGTGGTTTGCTGTACCAGCGCTGGGAGGCACACTTGGGCCTGATACACTCTTGTTGAATTTCTCGAAGAAGGCGTATCAGTGTTGCAGTTCCAAGCATGTCAGGCATCCAGAGCGGCAGTGAGGGGTAGCTTCTAGTACTCAATTGTTTGCTCAATGTAGAATGCTTTGGTGGTAAAAGGTCGTCATTTAATTTCATGTTGCAGTTAGGAAAGCCAAAAATCAGGGTGGTGGCCTGCCCAGAATCACACAATGAGTCAGGGCTGAGCTGAAGCCACAGCCTGGGTGACCACTTCTCTGTATTCACCCTGTCATTCATTCACGCATACAATGGCTTACTGAGCACCCACTATGCTGCAAGCACTGTGCTAGGTGCCGGGGACACAGATGATGATACAGACAAAGTCCCTGCCATTGTGGCATTTGAGACAGGAAATGCACAAGTATACAAATAAGCAAAACAAGGACAGATCCCGACAGAGGGGTCAGGTGAAGGCCGCAGGGAGAAGCGACAATGAAGCTGCCGCTTCATGAGATGAGATGAGATGAGACGAGACGAGACGAGACGAGACGAGACGAGAAAGCCAGAGATGGAAAAACCAAGCGGAGGGTATTTCCAGCTGAAGGAACTGTGAGGACAAATGCACGTCTGAGCAGCAGTGAGCAGTCTGGGTCGGCTGGTGTGTGGTAAGTGACACTGGGAGTGGACCGAGTGACAAGCGGGAAGGCAGACAAGAGGCAGATCATGGAAGCCTCAGCAGAGAGTTCGAATTTACTCTGAATGCAGTGGGAGGCCACTGAAGGGTCCAAGCGAGATGGAGAGGTGCTCTGATTTTGAATTCTAGGAGAGGCATCAGGTTCTGAGACACTACTAGCATTTCCCCTTTCTCACTGCTGGTGCCTCGTGGTGACCCTCCTCGCCATCTGGCTTCAGCACTGCAACGGAGGATGCCCACTCCTGTGTCCCCCGCATGACGATGGGACCTTGCCTGCCTGTTATGAACTGAATATGTGCCCTCCAAGTTCATATAGTTCATATATCAAAATCCTAACGAAAAAGGTGAGGCCTTTAAGAGATAATTAGGCCATGAGGGTAGAGGTCCCTGAGCACTCTCTAGCCCTCCTTCTGCCATGTGAGAATAGAACAAGAAGGCAACCATCTGCAAACCAGGAATCAAGCCCTCCCCAGACACTGAATCTGTTAACATGTTGATCTCGGCCTTCCCAGCCTCCAAAACTGTAAGAAAGAGATGTCTGTTGTGTAGGCCACCCAGTCTGCGGTGTGTTGCTACAGCAGCCCAAGCTAAGACACTACCCATGTCTTCTGCCTCCACCACAGAGACCTCTGGCTGCAGAGAAAAAGCAACATCCAACAGGTGGCCATGCGTGGCATCTTCCGGTCACTCTGGTTCAGCCGGGTCCTACCTATGTGGGCCAGGCCCCTCTCCATCAGGGGGTTTCCAAGAAACGTCTCCTTTCCCCATAAGAGGAAGCAGCGGCAACCACACATTTTCCCCCTGTGGTTGCCTTTTGCAGCGTGAGAGGCCTACAGGGCCGCAGAGAAGGGCTTAGATTCCACTCTGGTGTCTCGCAGATTCCAGGCCTGGGCAGCGAGTAGGCGAGAAAACTGGAACGTTACGGGGCACAACCCAGGGAGGAGAGGGCGCAGGGCATTCCAGCCTCACTGGACACAGGGAGCCACACCACCAGGCCCTCGGCTGGGCAGGGGGAGGCGGAGATGACTGAGGTATGGCCCCTGCACTTACGGGGTGCCCCAGCTAGCAGGCCAGAGGCACAGCATTCATGGCACTCCTCATGAGCTCCGCCCAGAGACAGACCTTTGCAGATGTGGAGGTTCTTAATGACAGTGATGGCACTGCAGAGAGGTGGGATTGCAGGGCATGTCAATAAGCAAGGTCAATAGGTAAACAGGGACATTATAGAGCCTCCAATGAAAAAGACAAGCGATAACGGTTTTAGAATAATAAGAACTGCCAGCACTTGTACAGCACAGAACAGTGTTGTTCTAAGTGTTTGGCTCATCTGAACTCCTCTTGAGGTTCACAAGCCTATGAGGTTGTTGCAGAAGCAAATACAGGAGAAATCTCCATGCCCTCCAAGGATGACACTGGCTCAAGGCAGAATGCTTTGGTACTAGGAGGGCTTCATTAAATTTCATGTTGCAATTAGGAAAGTCAAAATTCAACCATATCAAAGGACTAATATGGTTCTTTAAAGTTGGCAACTTCTATTCATCACAAAACTCCATTAAGAGAGTACAAAATACAAACTGCAGGATGGAAAAAGATATTGAGAAGCACATAAACCCAAATGAATACATAAAGAACACCTACAAACCATTAAAAATAATCCAGTCAATAATGAGCAATGGCCTTGAACAGACACTTCACTGGAGAAGGTATAAGGATGGCAAATAAGCCCATGAAAAGATACTCAACATCATTGGTCCTTAGGGAAATGCAACTTAAAACCATGATGAGAGACCACTGCACATTAATGCGGTGGTACACTGAAAAACACTGACCAGGCCAGGCACAGTGGCTCACATTGGTAATCTCAGTGCTTTGGGAGCCCAAGGCAGAAGGATTGCTTGAGGTCAGGAGTTCAAGACCAGCCTGGGCAACGTAGTGGCCATCATGGTCTATCTCTACAAAAAAAAAAAAAAAAATTTATTAGCCAAGCATGGTGACATACCTGTAGTCTTAGCTACTCAGGAGGCCAAGGTGGGAGGATCATTTGAGCCCAGGAGTTCTAGGTTGCAGTTAGTTATGATGGTACCACTGCACTCCAGCCTGGGTGATAGAGTAAGACCCCGTCTCTAAGATAATAAGAATAATGACCATATCAAGTGTAGGTGAGAAGGTGGAGCACCCAGAATTCTCATACACTGTTGGTGAGAATACAAAATGGCACAGTCACTCTGGAAAATATTTGGCGTAATCTAGCACAGTTGAAGCTATCCATACTCTGAGACCCAGCAATTTCACCTCAGATAAGTACATGGACTTGGAGAAATGTGTAAGAATATCATCAGGGGCATTGATCATGATGGCCGTCCTAGGGACACCCCAAGTGTGCATCAAAAGACAGTAACAACAAAAAAAGATAAATGGCAATGTATTTAAATAATGTAGCAACAGAAAACCAAACACCGCATGTTCTCACTCAGAAGTGGGAGTTGAACAATGAGAACACATGGACACAGGGAGGGGAACATCACACACTGGGGCCTGTCGGAGGATGGGGACCAAGGGGAAGGAGAGCATTAGGACAAATACCTAATGCATGCAGGGCTTAAAACCTAGATGACGGGTTGATGGGTGCAGCAAACCACCATGGCACATATATACCTATGTAACAAACCTGCACGTTCTACACTCATATCCCAGAACTTAAAGTAAAATAAATAATAATAATAATGTAGCAACACAACAATGGAAATGAAAAAACTAGCTACCCAGAAATGCATCAGTGAATCTTAAACACATAAATGTTGCTTGAAAGAAGCAAGGCACTGGAGAATACACACAGTATGCTTGGCTCAATTTATATAAGATTCACAAATGAGTAAAATGAAACTGAATTGTTTGAGGATCTCATGGGTGGTAAATTTCTAAGGAAAAGCAAAGTAGTAACCCCCATCTGAATCAGGACTGTGACTACCTCTCATGGAGGGTAAGGGAATCATGGCTCAGAAAAAAACATGTGGTAAACTTCTGGGAGAGCCAGCAAAGTTCTTTTTTTTTTTTTTTTTTTTTTTTTTTTTTTTTTTGTCTGATTTCCTCTCTTGCTGTCAAGGCCACAAAGATGAGTGGCCATGAATCACACCTCTGCCCTGGGGTTTCGCTTCCCTGGTACTTTCTGTTGGTGGTGATGGATACAGCTTTGCTCAGAGAAAAGGCGCCAGATGGAACTGTAATTCCACCCCACTGCTCTTCTATGTCAGTCACTGGCTCTGTGTCCCACCAGCTCTGTGACCCAAGCCTCGGTTTTCCCATCTGTTCAAGGGGCATGACGGTCCTCACTGCAAGGCTGCAGGGAGAGTGAGGCTGAGTTAGATCCCACAGGGCTGGCCCTGCACTGCCTTGCCGTTCCCTGCGCTACCCGGAAGAAGAGGTGGCAGGCTGTCAGTTGAGTTCAATATACCATGTTTCACCAGCCAATGGGCTGGGGCGATCAGGAGCAGGTCACACAGCCTGTTTCCTGTTTTCAAACGGGGAACTTAGAAAGTGTCAGTCCCTCGGCTGGTCGCCGGAGCTGAGAACCAAGAGCTCGAAGGGGCCATGTGACACTCCTCCCGGACCCCTGGACACGCACAGCCCCAGAGACTGGAGGTCAGTATTTGATCCCAAACTCAGCTGTCCTCTGCCTGCTGTGGCCTGAGTCCCCTCCTCCTGGGACCCTGCCTGGCACCTGTTGGGGGCAGGGTGGGAGGGGAAAGGGTTAGTGACAGCTACTGTGTCTGGAGCTCTCCTTAGCGCACTGAGGCAGAGGAAGGGACAGCTCCTGGACCCTCCATCACCTCCATTCCTTTTGAGATGCTAGGCGCTTGTACAACCCATCTTGGGCCTGGAGAATAAGTCATCACACCTGTGTTTCTCAAAAAAAAAAAAAACAAAAAACGGTGTCAGGGAATCCCTGCGTCAGCATAGCTTTAGGGGACTCGTGGAAAATGCAGAATCCAGGTCCGTTCAATGACACTTTCCTGTGTTAGGAGCCAGGAAACCTGCTTTTGAACAAGCCCCTGGGATCCCACCCCCACCCCACCAGGGGATTCTTACGCACACTAGGTTGGGAGCCCCTGGCTTTGGCAAGGCTTCTCAGGTGAGCGTTCAGTTGTTGGAGGGTACCCACCCTTTCCCCAACAGAGGCAGCCACACATCCAACGTCCGGGGATCTCCTGTCTCCCAGAGTGGGCCAGGAGCTTTATTTCACCCCCTAGAGGCTCGTCCCCCATGAAAAGTCCTCTGCAGGCCTTCAGAAAGATGGTGTGGCCTCTGTGTGCCCAGCAGAAGAAGGACTGGACTTGGCAGTCAGCTTTTGGAGAGGGGGGTGGTCAGGACACCTGGGGACAGGAGGAGGAGAATGACTGTCTATGCACACAGAGCGGGAAGGTAGAGGGGACTGGGAAGCTGCTCTGTTCCCTGGGCCAACTACAGGCCTCCAGGCCAACAGCACCAACATTTATAGTATTTTGTTATAAAGTCAAGAAATCTTTGCTACAGAGAGTGAGGAGAGGGGAGGAAAGGGCCATGGAATCGTCTATGTGGCTGTCCCCAGAGCTTTTAGAGCGACGGGATTGCTTTCCCATTTCACAGATGAGGACACTGAGGCCTGGAGAGGGATAGGAAGCTACCCAAGACCCCACGGATACACCAGTGCACAACTCTTTCCTTCCCCTTCCTCTTTAAATGGGTGATTCCCAATGAAACCTGTAAGAGACAACTATAAGGGAGCTGACTGTGGCTGCTGAATTTGATTTTTATTCTAAGGCCGGGTTTCATAATCAGCTTTCTCAGTCTTTTCTGGAGTGTCAAGCTGAGGCATCATTTCTAGGGTCTTACAGGGTCTCTGGGCCAATAGTGCCCTGCTTCTCATCTGGAGCCAGCTGCCTGGTCATGCAAACAGGTCTGCAAAGGTTGGGGCCCCTGAGGCCAAGGGCACTCACCATCACCCACTTTACAGAAGTGCTGAGCATAAGAGTGCCCTGGGCCCCCAAGAATCCCAGCCACCAAGAATCACATAGACCACCCGCTATCTCACTTAGACACCTACCAGAATGTAGGAAACCCATCCCTAGTCATCCATCATCTTATCAACAGGATGAGGCTTGTAGCCACACTTTTCAGGTGGGGAAACAGAAGCCTAGAGATATTAAAGCACTTGCTTAAGGACACACAGTTGGTCAGGATGGAAGGCAATGTCTCCTGACTCCCTGACAGGGACAAGAGACAAGCGAGAGGTGCCCGTGACAGCATGCTCAAGAATGTGCAGCCCTGGGCCAGCCAGGCCCCTGTTCTGTGTCTCTGTTTGCCCATCTGTAAAAGGTGAGGTTGGATCAAGGGTCCCTAAGGGCCTCACACTGGACGGCTATGCAGAGCCACATGGAGAAGGCCCCAGGGTTCCTTTCACCCTACACAGCAAGCACTTCCCCATGAAGTGCAGACTCTGGGCCCCAGCTGACCTTCCCTCTCCCAGGCCAGGAGCTCTCATCCCTGGAGCAAGGGACAGGCACTGGCTGTGCTCAGGGACATGCATGACCTCCCCCCCCGTCTGTGCTCAGGGGGTGCCAGGGAGGCATTGGCTCTATCTTTCTCTAGGCCGTAGTCAGCCCAGGGGTTCAGATCAAGGGCACAGAATCCAACAGACCAGAGTTCAAGTCCCAGCTCTACCTCTGTGTTCCACCAGCAGCTTCCTCAGGTCCTAGTAGAAAAAGGTGAGGTCACTTGCACCTTCCTTGTCTTGAATTTCCATGCCTAACCAGTATACCACCTACTCGCTCCAGCCTAGCTTTAATTGTCCCTTTTTCTAAGTTGTCTCAAACATTTGTAATTCTATTCCAATCCACCTTAATTTAGTCATTTAATTCGCAAATACTTCTGGAAACATCTAGCACTTACCAGACACTAAGAGCGGGGGTACTACACAGTCTCCGGAATGGACAGGGCCCTGAACTGAGGCTTCAGAGTCTGCCTGACTGAATCCTCACCCCAGCCTTGCGAACGTGGGTTCTGTTATTATCCCCAATTTATGGGAAACAGAAGCACAGAGAAGTTGAGTCACTTGCCAGCTACCAGGTCATCCCATCCACTTATCCAGGTCACAGACGGAGTTATTATGTAAACCGGATCCCAGCTGCCTGTTCTCCTTCCCTGAGTAACGTGGAGAGAATTCTGAAGTCAGCCTAGCCTGGGTCTGTATCCTGCCCACCACTCACCAGCTCTTTACCTTCGGCAACGCTAAGTCTCAGTTCCCTTATCATAAAAGGGAGCAGCAAACAGTCCTGAGTGCAGACAGTGGTCAGGTTAGCGTGAGAGTGTGTGTTGGCTGTCAAGCGCACCGCCAGCACGTCACAAGCACTGGAGACAAACTCAGCTTTGCTTGTTGCGCACACTCACCAGCTGCGTGACTTTGGGCTAGACCTCAGTTTTCTCATCTGTTATGTGGTGGTAATGATAGACTTTTGTGAGCATTAAACTAGATTAGGGGCTGTGAAGAACCTAGGTGGGTATGAAGTGGGTATAAGCTATCAGTTAATTTTGCTGATAGATAGATAATTGATTGATTGATCGATAGAAGATTCATACCAGTATCTACCTGCTCTGAACACTGAGCTTTCTTTTTTTCTTTTTGAGATGGTCTTGTTCTGTCATCCCGACTGGAGTGCAGTGGCGTCATCGTAGCTCACTGCAGCCCCAGTCTCTTGGGTTTAAGGGATCCTCCTGTCTCAGCCTCCCAAGTAGCTGGGGCCACAGGCATGCATCCTGGACAATTTTTGTTAATTTTTTCTAGAGACGGGGTCTCACTACATTGCCCAGGCTGGTCTCAAATTCCTGGGCTCAAGTGATCCTCCTAACTCAGCCTCCCAAAGTGCTGGGATTACAGGCATGAGCCACCGTGTTCAGCTTGAACACTGAGATTTCATTCGCATGTGTAACATAAAAGTGAGTGTCTGCACAAGCCAGCATCTTTCGCTCGAGTAATCGCTAAAGCCAATACTTTTGCTTGAAATCATCTCATTTAAGGCCGGGCGCAGTGGCTCAAGCCTGTAATCCCAGCACTTTGGGAGGCCGAGACGGGCGGATCACGAGGTCAGGAGATCGAGACCATCCTGGCTGACACGGTGAAACCCCGTCTCTACTAAAAAATACAAAAAAAAAACTAGCCGGGCGAGGTGGCGGGCGCCTGTAGTCCCAGCTACTCGGGAGGCTGAGGCAGGAGAATGGCGTGAACCTGGGAGGCGGAGCTTGCAGTGAGCTGAGATCTGGCCACTGCACTCCAGCCTGGGCGACAGAGCAAGACTCCGTCTCAAAAAAAAAAAAAAAAAAAAAAAAAAAAAAGAAATCATCTCATTTAAAACTCTGAGCAATACGTAAGGATCACCTCAATTATACATGGATCATCACAATAGGTGAAGGGTCTTCTCTGCCTTGGAGTAACCTGCCCAGCAAAGGGGCAGACCCAGGTCTGGGATCTGGCAGCTGGGAGAGTGGGGAAGGTTGAGCCGTGGGGCCATTGTCATTCCCTCTGACTGCCAGGAGGGGGCATGACACAGCTCCTAGGCACTCCAGGAGACACCGGGAACCCCAACTGGAGTGGGTACTCACTGTTCTCTTGTTCCTCTGGCAGGCTTGGAGCATGGCAAGTCCAGAGCACCCTGGGAGCCCTGGCTGGAAGGGACCCATAACACAGTGCACAGCAAGGACCCAGCAGGAAGCACCAGCCGCTGGCCCTGACCTCCCGCACCCAGGACCTGACAGGCATTTAGGTGGGCTTGAGGCTTGAGACTCGGTCTGGGGGAGAGGTCTGAAGGCATTCAAAGTACAAATGTGGGTCACTTTGGCGGATATAGCAAGAGGCCCGGGCAGCTCTTGTAACTTGGGTTATCCCAAAGCAGACACTGAGACACAGATTTGGTGCAAGCTGTTTATCTGGGAGATGGTCCTAGGAGTCACGGCAGGGGAATGGGAATGGCAGAAAAGGGCAAGAGGCCAGGGCAGGACATCAGTGAACAGATAGGCATGATAAGTGGCTGAGGCTCAACCCTAGCGGGGGTCTTCTGGGAGACCTTGGAATATATCTCTGGGTTGTGCTATCCTGGGGTGAGGAAGCCGGGCTGTTATCTACCAGTCCTGCCCTGCAGAGGAGAAGGGACGCTCCTGGGCCTGCTGCTATGGCCCTAGAAAGCCCTCAGGGAAGCCAGTGGCATGTTCTGGAAAAGTAAGTGCCAAGAGGGCATGGTCCAGCCTGGGGCATGGACAGCATCTGCTGTAGTGCCATCTCCTGGAACAAATCTTTTCTTACAATCCTTCAAGATGCGCCTACTCAATACCTGCTCTGTTCCTGGCCCTATGCAGGGCACTGGGGAAACAGAAACAGGAACAAATCAAACACTGCACTAGTCCTGAGGTTTGGTAGAGAAACAGATCAGTGAAAAATAGATGTGCCATGCAAAACAAATAAATAAAATAAAAAACTATAGGAACAAGGTGGGAGGCTCTTACTCTAATGCCAAGGGGCATGTGCAGTGATGTGGGGGCTTGGTCTTGAAGGGTAGACTGGAAAAGAGCTGGGAACCATGCCCTTTGCGATAAAATGCACAATTATTTGCGCTTCTCAAGAAGCTCAGAGGGGCGCAGGGCTCAAGTGGGGTTTAAGAAACACTGTGTTCGTTTTCCAGGCATGGAAATAGAGGGTTGGATGCCAGGCAGAGGAGTGCACGTCCAAGAAGAGCCTAGCATGTGAGCAGTTAGATGAGAAGGTTAGGAAGGGCCAGCCCGCTGACGCTGGAACATAACATCCTTATTGCTGCCTCCCCTGCCCACTGATGTGTGCTCAAGGAGTCCTGGCGACAGTCACAAAGTCAGGGCTGCAGGGAGCACAGAAACACACAAGTCAGTCTCTGCTTGTCCAGAGCAGGGATTTCACCATGGCCAATCTGCAGACCAGAAGTGGACGATGCAAAATGCCCACACCACATTCCACAGCTAAGAAACCACTTGGGGGTGATGGGCTATTTGAGATTGTCAGTGGTAGGGTGGATTCTGCCAGGCTGGGCACAGAGGTCTGTCTGATGCCCCAATTGGGCCTATCAATGGTGGAGTGGGAGAGAGGGATATTCAGTACTCTTTAGGAGTTCTGATATCCCATCTCAGATAGACCCAGCCATCTCCCCAAGCCATGCCTCGAAAGTGCACTGAGAGGGTGCAGATCCTTAAGGGTGTTGTCCTTCCAGACATGCATAGTGGCCTGAGCTCCAACTCCAGCATGACCACGCGGGAGCTCCAGCAGTACTGGCAGAACGAGAAATGCCGCTGGAAGCACGTCAAACTGCTCTTTGAGATCGCCTCAGCTCGCATCGAGGAGAGAAAAGTCTCTAAGTTTGTGGTAAGCAGAGATCGGGAAATGGTGGAGCCTCTCTCACTCTGCTTCCTTCCCCGCCCTGAATAAGTCTTGTGGGGCCTCAGGTTTCCCAACTATGAAATGGGTCAGCACACTTCAGGCTCAGCACCTGCTAGGGTCTGTGAGGATTCGAACCATGGAAGTCATGCTTCTTGGTCCCAAGAAGGAAATAGCCCAGTTTAATCCCATCTTATCGGGTGTCGGTCACCTGTGTCCTTTCTTCACCAATTTTGCCATATCCCTGTATCCATTATAATTATTACTAGTTATTTTTTCTTTAAATTGGATCACTTTTTAAAAACACAAAGTACATTTATTTCAAAGAGAAATACCTTAAATGGAAAACCAATATCACATGGCACAAAGAAAAAGTAACATACTAGAAAAGTCGAAACAAGGAAAATCAATACAAGGAAAGCTATGCGCTGTTATTAAATTCTAGCTGGGTACTGTGGCTTCAGGAAAGCCCTGCGCCTGGGGGCTGCTCTCCCTGTTAGACTGGAATTTTAGCTTGTGTTAAGGAGATGTTAAAGACTGCCTAAGAGCCACACTTCATCCTTCTCCTTCACTTACCTGGGACCAGGATAAATAACGAAGCTGCCATTGAATGCCAATGGCATGCTGGGCACAGCTCCATGTGGTTTCAGTACATTAACTCATTTAATCCTCACCGGGTGAGGTAGGCACTATGCCTCTCCTTGTTTTATGAATGAGAAAAGTGAGACTCGGAGAGGTTAAATTACTCATCTAAAACAACACAGCTAGACCATGGTGGGACTGTAATTATAACCCATGCAATCTGGCTCTGGAGTCAGATGCATGGGTTATAATTGCCCTTAATATATAATTGCCTGTAATCAGGATTCTCTTGAAAGAGAATTGAAAAGGGATGATTTTCTTACCATATAACGGCATCACCAGTGTACCTAAATGATGTTATATTGTACCTAAAACTAACTCCCAAATGTGAAACATTTGGAAAACACAACATCTCAGTTCAGAAAAAGGAGGCCCAGTTTTAGCAAGTAAAGCCAAGAGTGACCCCAGCAGCCTGCAGGGCAGGACCCTCTGCCCTTTTCCTTCCCAGATGTCCCCACCTTGCTCTGTTGTTGTTCCAGGGTTGACTCAGCTGATGTCAATAGTAATTTAAAACACA
Source organism: Macaca thibetana thibetana (assembly GCF_024542745.1). NCBI lineage: Eukaryota > Metazoa > Chordata > Mammalia > Primates > Cercopithecidae > Macaca > Macaca thibetana. The sequence goes on from NC_065597.1 coordinate 41,346,635, forward strand.
GTGGCTCAGGCCTGTAATCCCAGCACTTTGGGAAGCCCAGGTAGGAGGATCGCTTGAGCCCAGGAGTTCAAGACCAGCCTGGGCAACACAGCCAGACCCCATCTCTAAAAAAAAAAAAAAAAAAAAAATCAGCCGGGTAGTGGGTGTGCCTGTAGTCCCAGCTAGCTACTCAGGAGGCTGAGGTGAGCGGGTCACTTGAGCCCAGAAGCTCAAGGTCGCATCACTGTACTCCAGCCTGGGTAACAGTGCGAGACCCTGTCTCTAAAATTTAATTAATTAGTTAATTAATAAACAGAATTGCATATAAGGATCGCCCGTTTTCAGGGCATGCTTTACACCGGCCTGGTTAACTTTACTCTCGGGGTACTGCGTCCACCGCAGCCCCCGCCAGGAGGTGGCCACGGCTCTCTCTGGTTGCGCCCTAGGTGTACCAAATCATCGTCATCCAGACTGGGAGCTTTGACAACAACAAGGCCGTCTTAGAACGGCGCTATTCCGACTTCGCAAAGCTCCAGAAAGCGCTGCTGAAGACGTTCAGGGAGGAGATCGAAGACGTGGAGTTCCCCAGGAAGCACCTGACGGGGAACTTCGCGGAGGAGATGATCTGCGAGCGTCGACGCGCCCTGCAGGAGTACCTGGGCCTGCTCTACGCCATCCGCTGCGTGCGCCGTTCCCGGGAGTTCCTGGACTTCCTCACGCGGCAGGAGCTGCGCGAGGCGTTCGGCTGCCTGCGGGCCGGCCAGTACCCGCGCGCCCTGGAGCTGCTGCTGCGTGTGCTGCCGCTGCAGGAGAAGCTCACCGCCCACTGCCCCGCGGCCGCCGTCCCGGCCCTGTGCGCCGTGCTGCTGTGCCACCGCGACCTCGACCGCCCGGCCGAGGCCTTCGCGGCAGGAGAGAGGGCCCTGCAGCGCCTGCAGGCCAGGGAGGGCCATCGCTACTACGCGCCTCTGCTGGACGCCATGGTCCGCCTGGCCTACACGCTGGGCAAGGACTTCGTGTCTCTGCAGGAGAGGCTGGAGGAGAGCCAGCTCCGGAGGCCCACGCCCCGCGGCATCACCCTGAAGGAGCTCACCGTGCGAGAATACCTGCACTGAGCCGGCCTAAGACCCCGCAGGGACGCTGGAGATTTGGGGTCACCATGGCTCATGGTGGGCTGTGTGGGGTTCTTCTTCTTCTTTTTTCCTTTTTCCTTTTCTTTTTTGTTATTTGAGACAGTCTTGCTCTGTCACCCAGTCTGAAGTACAGTGGCTCAATTATGTCTCACTGCAGCCTCAAACTCCTGGGCACAAGCAATCCTCCCACCTCAGCCTCCCAAGTAGCTGGGAAACAGGTGCACGCCACTACACCAGGCTAATTTTTAATTTTTTTTTTTTTTTTTTTTTTTTTTTTTTTTTGTAGAGACAGGGTCTCTCTGTTGCCCAGACTGCTCTCAAACTTCTGACCTTAAATGATCTTCCTGCCTCAGCTTCCCAAAACACTGGGGTTACAAGTGTGAGCCACCACCCCTGGCCTGGGGTTCATTGTTAATGGGAAAAGCCCTTGGGGGCTCTAACTCACTGGGTGACTTTGAACAAGCCCATCCTCTGGTCCTCAATTTCCCCATCTGTATCAGACAGAGGTGCTCCTGGGACCCCTTGGAAGCCTCTGCTTGTGTGCCACGTCCCCTTGATGCCAGGGCCACTTCATCTCCAAAACACAAACCCAACTGCCAAAAACATCCAGACCAGTGTCCACCCCACCAGTGTCTTCATGGGAAGCTGGAAGAGAAGTTCACCTCGCACATTCTAGACAAAGCTTAGTCCATTTCCTTGAAGACAGTTCTCTCCAGCTGCTCCAAGGCTTTTCTCTCTGTTCCTTCCACCTCAGAATTGCTTTAAAATATTCCCATCCATTATCCTAATACTATCCTAGTATTCTAGCCCTTCCCCCTTACCATGTAGACCTGATGAAGCAAAACAAATCTCACCTACTGCCCTCAAGAACAGCCTCTACACACACACACACGGTGAGAGTTGTATGCCATCCTTTTGAAGGGTGGGAGGACCCTGGGCCAGAAAGCAATAATGGCATAAGATTCTGTGATACAAGGCATTTTTGGCAAGGGAAGTTGCCAACAATTTTTCTGGCTGGGATGGCATAGCACACTGTCTAGGGGTGGATCTTCATTCATAAGGCAGCTGTTTCCTGAATGGCTTCCCTGGGTTATGTAGAAACAGCTCTGGGGGGAGTTGATACAACATACTTAATGGGGCTTCTGTGTAGAAGAGACTGAATCCTCAACACTGCCCCTTTTGAGGATCTGTGATCCTGGAACCTCTCTGATGGACTGGGATACCCTTGACTGAGGTCTGCTGTCTGGAAAGGACACCACAGGCCCAGAATGAAGGGGCATCTGGACCAATGACCTAGATTCAACACAGGGCTTGGAGCTGGTGGTACAGTCTGGTTTTGGCCCAATGTATGTTGGAGGCTGGAAGCCCCTGAAGACCTAAACTGCCTGGATGAGCTCATTAGGGTGCATTAAAGAGTCTGTAATTTGGGAACCTTATTGTGCAGCACCACTTAAGGGGAGGGACTTGGCCCAGCAAGTGATCACTCTAGAATTGGACAAGTATACACTAGACTGCACCAGAATCTGTTCAACAGCGACACCTTGTGGTAACAACTGTAGACGCCCCATCAGGCTTGATGGGAGACTAGAAACAGACTTTCTTGTGTTTGGACAGATATCCCTCAAATCTCCCAATCTACTCTAGGGAAAAGACACTTCAAGTGAGAGATATTGGACTTCTTGAAAATCTAGGCCTATGGAAAATTAAAGTGTTAAATGGAAAAATTAAAGAGCTACGAGTCTATTTGTAATGACAGAACAGATTATATTGTTTTTGTCAGTTATTTCTTCAAATCTAAAATGCTGTCAACTCTAAGATGCACCAAATGTTTACTAAGAAAGAAAAAATACCCAACATGGACAGTTTAATGCGGTATTCCAGCAAAAAAACACCTGGAAAACCAAAGAGTTAGACCCCTGATATAAGGATTAATACCAAATAAACCTGTTGTACAGGAGGGGACATTAAGAAAATTCACACAAATCAAACTGGCACTGGGTGGAGTACAGGGAAATTCCTCTAAGAGTCTGAACTGCAAGCTGGCACTCACCCATGTTTTAGGGCTGAATACATGCAGCGTGGTCCAAAATCCCTCAAGCACAGAAATCATGTTAAAGTGGTCTCAGATGGAGGTGTTCCAGAGGCCTCAAGACCTGGAGATCTTCAGGTCTTCCCTGGGACTGAAGGATGTCAGCATCAAGCCAGGCCTATAAGGAGTGTAGGATCCCATTGAGTTCAGAGGTGCTGAAATGTGAAAAAAAAGAGTGCATCTCAAAATCACAGATAGATGATATGTGTGTGGGGGGTGTGTGTGTGTGCTGTGCACAGAGAGAGAAAATACTTATATGGGAGTAAAGGAGCCTATAGAATCACATGGGGGGCTCCCCATCAGTACCTCTGAAGAGGGGTTGGCTTCCCACACAGTGCACAGGAAATGGATTTATTCAGGCTTCCCAAAAAGGGACTGGCCACACAGGGCAGCTTCAGGACCATCACCTTGCCTCTTCCTGATGACACTCAATGCTGCCCCTTCCTCGTGCTTCTGGCAGCCTTGGCCTGAGGGTCCATGGGAGTTTCTTCTGGCCATAGACATTGCATCTTCATCCACTACAAGTTGTCTGATGGCCTGGGATGGCCCGCCACAGTCAGCTCCTCCTGGAATCTCCCATATGCTGCAGCAATTAGAGCCCACTCATTCCTTGGGTTCCTGCAACAAGTCCTTGAATTCCTCAGGCCCCCTCCTCCAGCAAGCTTTCCACAGGGCCCACTGCCACCCCACCAGGGCACCCCACCTCCCCTGTTTGCCTGGGCCCTCTCCCACGCCACCTGTATTAGTCCTTGTTTCTAGGAGACTTTAGAGTGGCGGCAGCTGGGACTGAACCTTCTTCTCCTGACCCCCCAAAAGCTGGGTCCACAGGAGAGGTGAGGAGTACCTGACCTCCATACCCAGGAGGGAGCCTTGTTAGGAACACAGAATTTCAGGCCCAACCCTAGACCTGCTGAATCTGCACTTTAACAAGAGCTTCCCCTACTGCCACAGGTGGCTCTTACCTGCGTACCTCAAAGGTTGAGAAGCCCAATGGTGAACTGACTTGAAGGCACCTCGATGAAAATCATCCACGGAACTGGGCCGTCTGTGGTCCTGGGTTCATCCCCATCCTTGTCTTCTCTCCACCCGGGCCCTCTACCGTACAGGTGTCCCATCCCAGGGGACTGCAGATGGGCCCACCATGCCAGCCTCACAATCATACCTGCAAACCCACTCTGGGCATTTGGCCTGGAGCTTAAAGGCATTCATTCCAATGAAGCCCTTCTCCAGCAGCCACTCCCCGCCACTGGCTGTGACGGAGTCCTGGGGTCTCCTCTTTGAGCTGGGATTAGGCATCCTCATGAGACCCTGTCCCCTGGGATGCCGACAGGTCCATGCCAAGCCCACAGTTGAAAACAAGCTCTGCACACAGCTCCCTGTATGGTAAAAGTCAGGGCTCCCCAGGCCTACTGTGTGACCAGGCACTGTCGGGCCATTGATAGCACTGTCAGTCCAGCTCTGCTCGGGATATGTTCCTATCCCATGTCTCAGTTGAGGAAAATGGGATCATTTGTAACATTGTAATCTGGGGGGGTTAAGTGACTTGCCCAGGGTTACACAGCTAATAGCTGGAGCATGAAATTAAGCCCAGGTTTTAATTTGACCCAAGCCCTATTTTCCTTGCTGAGCCCCACATTAAAGGATGTGGAGGAGAGGGGAAGGGGTATGTCCCTGGTCCCCTCACTGAAATGGGTCCTTGATATGGTTTGGATGTGTGGTTGTCACCTCCAAATCTCATGCTGAATGTGACTCCCAGTGTTGAAGGTGTGACCTGGTGGGAGATGTTTGGGTCATGGCGGCAGGTCCCTCATGGATGGCTGGGTGCCCTCCCCGTGGTAATGAGTGAGTTCTTGCTCTGTTAGTTTATGTGAGAGCTGGTTGTTTAGAAGAGCCTGACATCGCTCTTGCTCCCTTTCTTGCCATGTAAGTCATGAGCTCCCCCTTCCCCTTCCACCATAAGTGGAAGCTTCCTGAAGCTTCACCAGAAGCAATGTCGGTGCTATGCTTCTTGTACAACCTGCACAATCGTGAACCAAATAACCCTCTTTTCTTTATAAGCTACTCAGCCTCAGGTATTCCTTTATAGCAATGCAAAATGGACTGACATGCCCTTAAAGGTTATTTTACTCATCTCTGTTTACAGATGGGAAAATCAAGGGCTGGAGAGGTGACCCACCCAGGGTCACATGGCGAGACAGGGACAGTACCAGGACCAGACCCGAGATGTCCACGTCAAAGTGACATGCTCTGAGAGGCAGCACACACAAAATAACCCTGCATTCAAATTCCAGGAAGCCTTTAGGGGTCACCCAGCTGGGCCTGGGGGTGCAGGGTCAGTGCTGAGTCCTGGGCAGGGCCACTGGCCTCTCTGAGCTTCCTGGCTCCAGGCTGGGAGGCACAGTGCAGGGTGGACTGTGGCCCCTCAGCCTGGCATGCCCTTAGCTCTGCTCTCTAGTGGCTGTCCCCGTAGCTCTGTTTTGGAGCAGCAAAACCAGTTCCACCTGCTGGTAGGGGTAGGTTGGCTCCCAACATGTCCCCAGCGGGCCTCTCTTGGGCTCAAAAGCCAAGCTGTGCCCAGTCACACCTCCAAATGCTTCCTGGCCCCCATGCAGCAACTGCATTTAGCTGCCTTCCCAGAAATTCCTGTATGCTTATACAGCCCTTCCCTCTGGGGCCCAACAATGCCACAGCCTGTTCTATCAACCACCAGCCGTTTTCCTTTGAGCAGTCTCCTTTTACTTATGCACATTTACTTGAAAAAGAAACTTCCTATTACTATCCAAAATGGAAACTCAGAATCACTTGCTACAATTAGAAAGCAGCTACAAAAGTAAACACAATGAAACCGATCACTGTTATTACACCCTAACCGGCTTTTACCTGAGACAGGCCCTGAGCCTGAGGCTGATGGTAGACTTTTGTTAAGGGAGACAGACAGACAGAGACAGAGAAATAAGCATTAAAGACCTGCAATCACCAAGCTGAGATTTCTCTTTGATTTACTCAGAAGGACTGGAAAATGTTGTCCCACGAAAGGAGGTACATTTCTCACCACGTAGCACTGATCCTCCCGTGTTGCCTGTGTGTTGCTGCAGACCATCTGGGGTCTTGCCCAAGTGCCCTGAAGACTTTGCTCCCTGGCTTCCTGGTCCCCAGGTCGTGTGTTCAGCCCTGTGTGCTCTCCAGCTCCTAAGTCGTGGGCCTGGTTTCAGCTTTGATTGCCCACTCTTAGCTTTCAACCCATAGGCTCCGGCTCCTGATGCCACACCCTGATATCAAGACCCTCAGATGGAGTAAGTGTTCTGAGCTGGTTGAAGTCTGGAGCCGCAGTATGTCCTTTAGTGGGTCCCCCCATCCTGCCACCCATCTAGCTGTTGCCCCCATGGTAAGAGCAAGAAAATGCCCTCCTCTCCAAAAGTCCCTGCACCAAGCCCCCATCCCAGTCAGTTCCCAGGTTCGGCCCCCTCACTAGCTCCAGGCTGGGAGGGACAGTTCAGGGTGGACTGTAGCCCCTCAGCCTAGCATGGCCTTAGCTCTGCTCTGTAGTGGCTGTCCCCATCGCTGGAACTGTTTTGGAGCAGTAAAACCAGTTCTACCTGCTGGTAGGGCTAAGATGACTCCCTACACATCCCCATTGTGTTGGTGTTGGGAGCCATGATCTAACTGCTCGTTTTCTCAATAACCAACCATCCGTGGCATTCCTATGTCCCAGGCCTTATCTAGAGCTGGGGATACAGCAGTGACCAGGACAGAACTGGTCCCCGCCTCATGGAAGTGAAGTGTCAGGAGGCCTCTCCCAGAGCAAATGGAAGCTGACACAGAATGGTGTCCTCAGCCAGGTGGTCAGGGAAGGCTTCTCAGAGGAGGCGCTGTTCAAAGAATTACAGAGCATACAAAGGAGCTGGCCCTGGGAGCACAGGGAGGGGAGAATTTTAGGCAGAGGGATAGCAGGAGCACAGCCCTGAGGCAGGAAACCACCCCCCCCACCGCTACCCTCGGCATCCTCAGTTCTGGTTTGCACCTAGAAACAGGACAAGTCCAGGACACACCCGGCCTGACGTGTCACCCTGGCTGTGCCAGCTGAGAGAGTGGGCTCCAGGCACTAACAGAGAAGCCTTGCAAGGCAGATCCATGCACCGCCTGCCTCCAGTTACTGCTAATTACAAAGGAAATGAGCTGGGAGCTTGTGTGTGGGCCGTGCGGGCCCTTTTGGTTACAAGCCACAAAAACCCAGGTTAACCTGAGGAGGAAGGAATTTATTATCTGTAAAGTCCAGGAGCAGGCTGACTTTACACCAAGCAGGATCCAAGGACCCACACTTTGTCATCTCATGTCTCTCTCCCTTTCCCACTTTCGCTTTCTCTGTCTCTTCTTAGTTCTGCTTTCCTCTGCTGTGCCTTTGCTCTCCAGAGCTCTCTCCTGGCAGTGACAAGATGGCTGCAGCAGCTCCAGCAACCTCAGAGGACTCCCCCATCCAGGGTCCTTGTGAGCTCCTCATCTGTAGGACGTGCAGTAAACACTCACATGTCCTTTCCTGAGGAAAGGGGTGGGGGCCGAGGGGCAGCCTCTACACCCTCACAATGCAGCAACCTTAGTTATCTCACCCATCAGGGCAGACGTGGGCAGAAATCATGTTTTGGCATATTGTTTTATAATCTGCTTTTTAAATTGTCACTATATATTATGAGCATTTCCCGATAATATATAATATTCTTCCACATTATGTTTAATGGTTTCATTGTATTCTAATGCATATTCTATAGTTATTTTAACCTCCCCCCCCCCACAATGTTACAAGATTTCCTTATTTGGGGCAACACTGTTGCAAACACTGCAAACACTTAGACCCATATGTCCTTTTTGTGTGCACTCTTATGGCAACTTCTAACGGTGGCATTTCTGAATCATAGACACTTCTTTGACTTTTACATATTTTATTTTTTTAGTTGACAAAAATTGTATGTATTTATGAATCATAAACGCTTAATGATTTTGCTATTACTTAATTTTTCTCTCTTCAGAAAGGCTGTATTCACTCCTCCACCAGCTAAGTGTGAGAGAGGCCCTTGAACTTTGCATAACAGTGGCTGTCAACATTTTAAACCTTTTTTTTTTTTTTGGAGATGGAGTCTTGTGCTGTGGCCAGGCTGGAGTGCAGTGACAGGATCTTGGCTCACTGCAACTTCTGCCCCATCGTTCAAGTGATTCTCCTGCCTCAGCTTCCCAAGTAGCTGAGATTACAGGCGCCCGCCACCACGCCCGGCTAATTTTTGTATTTTTAGTAGAGACGGGGGTTTCACCATGTTGGACAAGCTGGTCTCGCACTCCTGACTTCAGGCGATCTAAACTATTTTTAATGGTTTAATCTTTTTCCCTTTCCACGGGGCACGTCTGGAGAGACCGAGAGGGTCTGATCCTGCAATTTAAAAAGTAGGCAGCAGATGGCGCTGTCGCCTAGGCGGCTCCGAACGCATCCCCGCGATGCAGGCGGAAAGAGCTGAAACAGCTAGGCAACCGAACCTTTCTCCAGGTTTCTGAAAGCCCTTAGACGGGATTTGAAATCATGCTGCAAAGGAAGAGCTTTGCTGCCTTTATAAGCTCTCCCCAGCAAGTGTTGGTGGGGGGTCCCCGGGCGACCTCCACTTGGGGTTCGGAACCTCACTCCTTTTCTGCCCCTCCATCATCTTCCCTCAGCCCAGAGGCCCCAAAAGGCGGAGGCCGCCGCCCTCCACCTCCCACAAGCAGAATCCGCAGGGTTTCACAAGAGAGGGCGCTGCAAATAACCAGTATCGGCGCCCCCAGCAGCAGGGTCGGCCACGGCTCCCGGGAAAAGGCGTAACTGCGCTTCTCTCAGTCTGGGGGAAGAGGCCCTTCCCCAGTAAGACCCTCGCCACGTCGCTTTCCAGGGGTAGAGATTGAATGCCCTGCTCCTCCCAGATCCCATCTCCCACGTTTTCAGGACCCAGATGGCGTGGGGGGGCTCCCCATCCATCTGCCTACTGAACTGAGGGAGTGGGAAGAGGACTCCCAGGGGATGCCACCAGTGACCTTTTAATTCACGAGTAGATACACAAAGCTCAGTATAGAGACTGTGGGTAATGTGGGTTGGATAAATAAGTAAAAGAAAGGAAAATGGAAGGAGGCTGGGAGGAAAAGAAAAGAGAAATGACATTCCCTGCTTGTTAGAGTATAAATGGTACAACCACTTAAGAAAACCATTTGGCACCATCCTTCAAAGCTGACCGTAAACTGCGCTATAAGTACCCAGCAATGCTGCCCTTAAGAATATACCCTATAGACAGGCAAGCATGCTCAACAAAAGACATGTACCAGAATTGCACAGCAGGAACCATTGCTGATACTGTCCCCTAGCTGGAAACAACCCAAATGTCTGCGAACCATAAAACAGAGAAGGGAATTGTGGTATTCTCATGTGGAACATGAGGCAGTTATGAAACAAGCTATGCTTGGACACAAGGAAGTGGACGAACCTCACAAGAGACTGCGTGAAACAAGCCAGACACAGACTGATGCAGCCTGTGTGGTTCCATTTCCTGAAGGTCAAGGACAGGTCAGACTCAACCAGAGGGCTGAAGGATGATTGCTTAGATGGCAAAACTCCTGTACTAGGCTCTCCAGAGAAAAAGAGCCAAGAGCAGAGCTAGATATGGATATGGACATATAGTATATGTCTATATATTTGCATATAAAGAGATTTAGTATAAGCAATGAGCTCCTACAATTATGGAGGCTGAGAAGTCCCAGCCTCTGCCATCTGCAAGCTGGAGACCCAGGAAGGCCGGTGGTGCAATTTGAAGGCCTGAGAGCCAGCAAGCTTACGGTGTAGATTCCAGTCCGGGTCTGCAGACCTGGGAACCAAGAACGCTGAGAGCAGGAGATCCAGGCTCCAGCTCAGTGGTCAGAGAGGAGGCAAATCCAACCGTCCTCTGCCTTTTTTGTTCTGTACGGGCCTTCAGTGAATTGGAAGATGCCCATTCACATGGGCCTCACTCAGGCCATCAACTCCATTGCTAATCTCTCCTAGCAGACGTACCCAGAAATAATGTTTAATCAGACATTCGGGCATCCTGTGGCCCAGTTAAGCTAACATTAAATTAACCATCACAACTCCTGAAAGAAAAAAAAGCAGAAAGGGTTACTCTAAAAGTTGAGATGGTGGTTTTCACTTCCAGGGGGTCAGGTTTTGATTGGGATGGGGACAGTGGGGAGTCTCACTTCTTACTCTCAGGTGATAGTTATGAGTATTTGCTTAATAATAATTTGCTAAGCTGTATGCTTTTATGCACTTTTCCCTGTGTGTTATATTTCACAATACAAATATCTTAATAGGCTGAGTGCAGCAACTCACACCTGTAATCCCAGCACTTTGGGCGGCTGAGTTGGGAGGCTCACTTGAGGTCAGGAGTTTGAAACCAGCCTGGCCAACATAGTGAGATCCTATCTCTACAAAAATAAATTAAAATTTAAAAATGTTAAAATTGGTTGGGTGTGGTGGCTCACGCCTGTAATCCCAGCACTTTGGGAGACTGAGGCAGATGGATAACCTAAAGTCAGGAGTTCGAGACCAGCCAGGCCAATGTGGTGAAACCCTCTCCCTACTAAAAATACAAAAATTAACTGGGTGTGGAGGTGGGACCCTGTAATCCCAGCTACTTGAGAGGCTGAGGCAGGAGAATTGCTTGAACCCAGGAGGCAGAGGTTGTGGTGAGCAGAGATCGCACCACTGCACTCCACCTGGGCGACAGAGTGGGACTCCGTCTCAAAAAAACTAAAAGTTAAAATTTAAAAATATGAATATTTTAATAAAAGAATAAATGGGTGCATCAAATATATATTCAATATTTATTAGGTACCAAGTACAACAGCAGTCAGAGCTGGTATTTGAACCTGAGGCTAGCATGGTGTTCTGACTCCAAAGCCCCAGATTCCCTAATCTACAGGAAAGAATCAGGAATAGCAAGCAGCTATCGGGGCCATGAGATCCTCACAGGCACCTCCTTAACATTACCAGTGTGTGGTGAATTATAGAGATGGCCTGGATCTTCATCCCTCCTTGTCTTCATGCTGTTTGCCACACACCTTTATAGTTCTTCTCACTAAATAGGTAGGGTTCATTTCCCCACCCCTTGAGTCCGGGCTGTCCTGGACACTGGCTTTGCCCCATGTCATGTGGCAGAAGGGACAGTGGCGTCAGCTCCAGGCCTTGGCCTCAAGAGACCTCATGCATTTCACTTGTCCCCTCGAGCTTCTGCTGTCATTGTAAGAAGAACATGTCCAGAGTATCCAGCTGGAGACACAGGATGAAGTGACACATGGATCTGAGCCAAGGGCAGCTGAGATCCACTGATAGCCAGCCCACTCCGACATGTGGGCAAACTCAGGCAAGATCAGCCAATTCTCATCCATGTGTTTTGTGAACTCAAATCAGATGTTATTGTTGTTTCCAGCTACTGAATTTTGGGGCTGTTTGTTATGTAGGAATAGCTAGCTGATACATTGTCTGTAAACAGTAGTGAGGTCTGGGGATGTGTTGGCATAGGATTCCTGAAAGGACCTGTCTGGGATAGGGAGTGATCAGCACCAGTCTACCCAATGCTCCTGCCTTCCCTGGATTCGCTTTGAGGCTCCAAGCAGCTTCCATGTAAACATAACCACCAATTACTCATGCCTTGTATGTAGACAGCGCTCATACCAGGCCCTGGCTCAGCACCTTATGGACCTGGCCCACTTAACCCTTACAGTGGGCCTATGAGGTAGGCCCTATTACTGCCCCCATTTTACAGGTGAAAAGACTGAAAACAAGAGCTTAGCCCACGGTCACATGGCTTGTAAGAGGCAGAGCTGGGATGTGACTTCAGAGCCTGTGCTTTACCACTGTGCCACCCTGCCCGCCCATCCCAGCCTGCTCTCCTTGAAACCTCTTCCCCAGCCTTGAGATGCCAAGCCTCTGGGCTCTCAAAAGAGGGCCACCTCGTGCCCCTGCTTGCTTTCTCCTCTCTCCCAGGGTCCCCCAGGTCCCCAGCATGAAGATCGCGCTCAGCAGCATTATGCCCCAGAAGATGAAGGCTCCTGTGGATAAACATGAGGCCACTCTCCAGGAAGCAGTCAGCAGAAAGAACGCTTAGTGACAACCTCTAAGCAGGACGAAGGCTGTTGGAAGCGCATTTGTCATCGTGATGGAGAATCTTGGAATATTTGCATTGGAAGGGATTACAGAGCTGCCCCAGTGCAAGGTACAGACTTTTTTTTTAAGCTACGGAGTCTTTTCTTCAAATGGAATCTGATACAGAAGCTCAACATGTAAAAGAGACCAAAGCCAAGTTTTTCTAGCTGGGAAGCAAGGGAGCTCTGCCTTAGGCCTACCGAGGGCACCCCTAGGCTTTGAGGGTGCTCCATCAAAGCCTGGGGTGCCCTCGGTAGGCCTAAGGCCGCAAAGCCTAGGGGTGCCCTAGGTAGGCCTAAGGCAGAGCTCCCTTTGGGAGTCACTGGGGTGGTTTTGCTGATGGAAAAAGGGCCTCAGGGCCACAGAAGGAATGAGTAGAAGAGCCAAGACTTGAACTCAGATCTCCTGCCTCCCGCCTCTAGGCTTGTTTTCCTATTCCAAGTGTTTAAAAACAAAAGCATGCACCCCAAAAGAAAGATGTAAACCTGATTTCTTTTTCAAACATGAATTTTTCAAAATAACGCATGTGGAGGCCAGGTACCATGGCTCATGTCTGTAATTTCCAGCACTTTGGAGAGCTGAGGTGGGAGGATCCCTGGAGGTCAGGAATTCAAGACCAGCCTGGGCAACATAGTGAGATGCCATCTCTACAAAAAATTAAAAAATTAGCTGGGCGTCGTGATGTGTGCCTGTAGTTCCAGCTATTCGGGACGCTGAGGTGGGAGGATCACTTGAGCCCAGGAGTTTGAGGCTGCAGTGAGCTATGACTGTGCCACTGCACTTCAGCCTGGGTGACAAAGCCAGACCCTGTCTCAAAAAAAACAAACAAAAAAAATCCAGTCATGAGATTTCAGGACCCCACTTCTATAGAGCATCACTGTGTTTAGCAGGAGGTCCACTGAGACCTTTGGCTCTTTTCCTTGGGGGTTATCTCTGGTGACTCCTCTCCCTGCACCTCGCTGCACAGCCCTTGTGTAGCAGGCTTTCCGCAGAGCAGCTGCCGCCAAGACAGCTTTTCCCCGGTGTCTTTGCAGCCTCTTTACTCCAGGGCTATGGTCTGGCTGCAGGGGTCGGTCTGCAGGTGTGATAAGATGCTCCAGAGCATTCCCCAGGTGGGGAGGAGCCAGAGGCGCCTGGGAGGGAGCACTGAACTGCGAGTCATGCATTAGATGCCTCTGGGTTTTTCCTGCCTAGCTCTTTCTGGAAATAGTAGCTGGTTATTCTTCTTCAGGAAGACACCCCTTCCTGATTTCATTCCATGGAGTTTGGGTGGACTGGAGCACCAGCTACCCTTGGGCCAGTCCCTCCACTTATTGGGCCTCCATTTCTCTACTTGTAGAGTGTATGTTTCCTGGGGCTGCGGTAACAGACACAAACTGAAAGGTATACCCAAGTTCTGGAGACTAGGAGTCTGAAATCTACGCAAGTTCTGGAGACTAGGAGTCTGAAATCTACGTGTTGGTGGGGCCATGCTCCCTCTGATGTTTTAGGGAAGAATCTGTTCCACGCCTCTCACCTGGCCTCTGGCAGCTTCCAGCAACCCTTGGGGTTCCTTGCTGTGTAACTGCTTCACTCCTGTCTCTGCCTCTGTGTTCACATGGCCTTCTCTCTTCTGTGCGCTTCTGTGCCTGAATCTCCCTCTGATTTTAATTTTTTTAGAGACAAGGGTCTGGCTATGTTGCCAAGGATAGTCTTGAACTCCTGGCTCAAGCGATCCCCCTGAGTAGCTGGGATTACAGGCATGAGCTACCCTGCCCAGCAAATTCCACGCCCAGCAAATTCCTCCCTTCTTATAAAAACACCAGTCACTGGATTAGGACCCACTCCAAGCCAGTATGACCTCATTTGAACTTGGTTACATCTCCAAAGACCCTATTTCCAAATAAGGTCACATTACATATACTAAGGGTTAGGGCTTGAACATATATGTACAGGGAACACAATTCAACCCACAACAGAAGTGAAAGGTTGTCCTAGGCGCATGCCCACCTGACGTCCCCGGATTTTGTGAAATAAGTGATGTTTCAGGGACTGAACCAAATGGTAGTTGATCCAGACTTATCCACAGTGTCCAAGCTCTCATCCTTTCCCAGAGGCCCCACAGCACCCTGTCTGGGCCACTCTTAAAGCACAGATCCCTTTCTACTTCCTTTCCCCTATTAGAGGGCAGGATGGGTCTGTTTCACTCCTTATCCATTGGCCCCTGGACCCACATCCGGGGGTGGCAGAGCAAACACCAGGCCTTGAATCCACCTCCCAGTCTTTTCAGTCCTACCTTCCAATATGGCCCGACTCACCCCGTCCCCGCCTCCCCAGTTCCACCCCACCCAGGCGCCACTGCCCCCCAACTCTAACATCTCCCTCACCATTTCTTTCCTGCCTTGCCTCCTCCAATCCACTCTCCACACAGCTGTCAGAGAGCCCTTTCAAAACGATAAATGGATCATCTCACTCCCTGGCTCAAAGCTTTTGGGGGATTCCCCTCATTCTTAGCATAAAGTCCAAGCTTCTCTGCTCAGCCTCCACACCTGCCCTCATCTGGCCCAGACGACCTCTCCCACCTGTGTCTGCCTTCTTTTTTTTGTTTTGTTTGTTTGTTTGTTTGTTTTGAGACAGAGTCCTGTTCTGTCACCCAGGCTGGAGTGTAGTGGTACAATCACAGCTCACTGCAGCCTCAACCTTCCTGGCTCAAGTGATCCTCCCACCTCAGCCTCCCAAGGAGCTGGGACCACACATGTGCACCACCATGCTTGGCTAATTTGTTAATTAAAAATTTTTGTGTGTGTGTGCGGAGATAAGGTCTTGCCATGTTGCCCAGGTTGGTCTTGAACTCCTGGCCTCAAGCGATCCTCTGGCCTCCACCCGCCAAAGTGCTGGGATTATGGGTGTGAGCCACCACACCCAGCCTGTGTTTGCACTCTTGATCCTCGGAAACACTGACCACTTCTGTGGGGTGACTTGCTCCTGTTGCTCCACATGCTGGCTGCACTGAGGAGGCTTTCCCTGACACTTCACAATCTTTTTTTTTTTTTTTTTTTGAGATAGGGTCTCACTCTGTTGGCCAGGCTGGGGTGCAGTGGCATGATCTCAGCTCGCTGCAACCTCCACCTCCCAGGTTCAAGTGATTCTCCTGCCTCAGCCTCCCGAGTAGCTGGGGTTACAGGTGTGCACCACCACGCCTGGCTAATTTTTGTAATTTTAGTAGAGATGGGGTTTCACCATGTTGGCCAGGCTGGTCTCGAACTCCTGACCTCAAGTGATCCACCTGCCTCGGCCTCCCAAGGTGCTGGGATGACACGCGTGAGCCACTGCGTCTGGCCATATCTCCTTTTTTTTTTGCGATGGAGTCTCCCTCTGTTGCCCAGGCTGGAGTGCAGTGGCACAATCTTGGCTCATGGCAAGCTCCGCCTCCTGGGTTCATGCCATTCTTCTGCCTCATCCTCCCGAGTAGCTGGGACTACAGGCGCCCGCCACCACACCCAGCTAATTTTTTGTATTTTTAGTAGAGATGGGGTTTCATCCTGTTAGCCAGGATGGTCTCGATCTTCCGACCTCGTGATCCGCCCATCTCGGCCTCCCAAGGTGCCGGGATGACAGGTGTGAGCCACCATGCCTGGCCCGTATCTCCATTTTTAACAAGAGGGAGGCCCCCTCCTGCTGCTTAGGGCAGGCCACGGCGTCCAGCTAGAATTGACAGCCACGTTGTTTTTCACTGTATGTATTTTTGTGGTGGTTTTTCTTATTGTGGGTTGATACCATTTCTTGCATTGATGGTGGTGACATAAATGCTCCATATTAAATGGAAAGCAGGGCCAGGTGATGATGGATATGGCAGAAAATGTGAAGGAGGCCTGAGGGAAAGAAGGTAGATTCTGAATTCTGATCCGGCCCCTGATCCGGAATGGATGCTGAAGCTCAGAGAGGGAAGGGACGGGTCTGGAGTCACACACAGTGCCAGGGGTGACGCCAGTTCTCAAGCTCGCAGCCCAGTGCTCCTTCCTCTGACCTTTCAGCTGTACTGGGCTTCGATGCATAATGAATGGAATTCTGAGCTGCCGCTTTACTCCCAGAAACCCCTGCCATCAAGTCCCTCTCCCCAACTCGGGGTCCCTTGGCCCATTTAAAAACCCAGGCTGCTGGTGAGTGTGTAGAATACATCCTTTTTAACGATACTCAGACAAGCAAGTCTGGTGCCTAGAAATCATGTTTCTGCTTTGAAAACCGCCACCGACTGCCTTTCCCACCTTCTGCTTAGCAAATCTTCACAGGCCGTGTTTTAAATACTCTTCCTCCTTTTGCTATGATCAAAGGAATTGCTTGTTCCCCTGATAGGTGACAAAAGATGTCAGAGAAACAAATGAGAGAATGTGGTTGCAGCCCCCTTTCTTTCCCCTGGAGGAAGGAGAATCGCAAGGCATCTTGGGCTGGGTGGCTTTTAGCATTGAGTAGGGTGGGGGTGCAGAGATAAGGGAGGAGGCTGCAGGCAAGGGCAGAGGAGGGGATCCCAGGCAGGCTGATAATTTGGCACCAGTAGTTGACATCAGTTGGGTGGGCCGCTCAGCCTGTATTTCCGCTTCTCCTGGGCAGAGCTTCCTAATTTTGCTTTAGGGTACCCACCCTTCAGGAGGCATTGACTCCATCCCCAGCACTGGGGCTGTGTGTGTGACTCAGACCTGGCCATGTGATGGACTTCAAGCTGGGCATGTGACCTAAGCAGAACCAAACAGGAGCCATCTTGGGCTTTGTGAGATTGACTGCTCAGAGACAGAAGACACCCCTTCCTGCTGGGCTTGGGGTAGGGCTGTGAGCCTGGAGCTACAGGGAGCTTGGCCAAGAGGAACTTCGGAAATGGAGCCAAAAGACGGGGTGGGAAATGGACAGATGCTGAGTCCTGTCCTGATGATCTCAAACTCCTAGATCAAGCTGCGTCTGACTATGTGAACTGTCTTTTTTTTTTTTTTGGAGACAGGGTCTCTATCTGCCACCCAGGCTGGAGTGCAGTGGCACCATCTCAGCTCACTGCAACCTCTGCCTCCCGGGCTCAAATGATCCTCCTACTCCAGCCCTAAGTAGCTGGTAGCTGGGAGTATAGGCGTGTGCCACCACACCTGGCTTTTTTTTTTTTTTTTTTTTTTGAGATGGAGTCTCACTGTTGTTACCCGGACTGGAGTGCAATGGCGCGATCTCAGCTCACTGCAACCTCTCCCTCCCAACTGTTCCAGCAATTCTCCTGCCTCAGCCTCCTGAGTAGCCACCACGCCTGGCTAATTGTTGTATTTTTTGTAGAGACAGCATTTCACCATGTTGTCCAGGCCGGTCTCAAACTCCTGAGTTCAGGCAATCTGTTTGTCTCGGCCTCCCAAAGTGCTGGGATTACAGATATGAGCCACCATGCCAGGCCTGAACTGCCTTTTTTGCTGAATCGTTATTTCCTTTCATTTGTGACAAAAGAAAGTCATTTCTGATGATCTCTTATCACTTGAACATGTATCTTCAGGCACCTCGCCCCCTGCAACAACCCCTAAGGACTTGGAAAATAGTTTTTTCTACCTCTAGCCACATTTCTAGGCACAATTTCAGCCCCTTCCAGGCTCATCACAGGCCAACACTGGAAGAGTCTCTGTTAGAGGCCACAAGTCCAGACTGGGAAACTGAGGCCCTGTGTTGGTCCATTTTGTGTCACTATAAAGGAATACCTGAGGCTGGGTAATTCATAAAGAAAAATGATTTATTTGGCTCAGGGTTCTGCAGGCTGTTCAGGAAGCATAGTCCTGGTCTCTGCTTCTAGTGAGTGCCTTAGGAAGCTTTCACTTGTGGCAGAAGGTGAAGGGGAGCGGGAATCCCACGGTGAGAGAGAGGGCAAGATAAAGACAGTGAAAGACACGCCAGGCTCTTCTAAACAACCAGCTCTCCTGTGAACCTACAGAAAACCCATTCATTACCACGGGAAGGCACCAAGCCATTCATCCGTGATCTGCCTCCAGGACTCAAACGCCTCCCACCAGGTCCCACCGCCAACACTGGGGATCACATTTCAACACGAGATTTGGACGGGACACACATCCAAACCTTATCAGGCCCATTCAGATGGGATACTACAGAAAGAATTCCTGTCATGGGCCACGCCTTTGCAGTGATCTCAGCCTGGGTGTCTTCCTACCCAGCAGACAGCCTGCAAAAAAAAAAATGATCCAAAGCCCTTGTAACCCTGTGAATCCTGCAACCAATGTCCTTCTCCTTGAACCTGACAGTCCCACTATACAGGTTTGGGAACTGAGCCAGCAGGGACAAGGAACTTCTGGCATGCCTACTCTCACCTCCTTATCCTGACACACACTCAGTGCTTCCTCCTTCACTTTTCAGCCAGGAGAGACGGAGACTGACAACATTGATTATGCTTCCGGATCCAGCTATGCCTGAAGGCCCTAGAGCTAGCTCTTGGATCTTTCCAGAGCCAGTCAATCCTCTTTTAGTCATAAACCACGTTGAATTTGGATTCCATTACTTGCAACCAAGAGTCCTGATTGTGTAGCTGCCTTCAAGTCTCTGTGGCGCTGTGTGTCTGGGACAAAGACAGCAGTCCTGGAAGTCAGGAAGGCCTGACACAGGGAGATCGGGCATGCCCTGGACCCCCTAGTTATCCCAGTGGGTTACAGGGCCTGGGAGCAGTTGGGGGTGGGGGAAGGCTGGTAGTGTGGGGATGCAGTGAGGACCAGAATGAGCAGGGTAGGGCACCAATGCCAGGGCAAGGTGCCTCTGGGAGGGGGGCTGGTTTTCCAAGAACTGGGGACATAGAAGCCTGACACCAATGATTCTCTGAGTATGGTCCGCAGACCAGCAGCATCCGGGAATTTGTTGGAGATGCACATTCTCAGGCCCTGCCTCAGACCCACTGAATTAGCAGCTCTGGGTGTGGGGCCAGCAAGGTGGGTTTTAACAAGGCCTCTGGTTGCCTCCAATGTTGACTGTTGCTTGAGCGCCACTGCCTCAGACATTAAATGAATTAAATATGCTCAGAGAAGAAAGCAAATTATTTAGTATTGAGAACAGATGTGAGGGGCCCAGAGTATACTGTTCACAAGTATCTAGGGGACCCTTCACAGCTACAGAGGCTGGGACAAGGACCCCTGTACTTCTCCCCACAGGCCTGTATCAAGCAAGATGGCAAAGCAAGGAAGGGCCACCACCTCCAAGTCCCTCCAGGCCCATTCTCCTGGGCCTCCTCCTGAGGACCCTCCTCCACCAAGGAGACCCCATACAACAGCCTGCCTTTCCCGGCACACAGAGAGGAGGGGATGGCTCAGGGGTTGTGAGTGCCAGGCAGGGGTTGACCGGATGACCGTGAGCCTGTCAAACTAGGATCACACCAGCCAGATCCCTGAATCCAGCCCTCCCTCTCTAACTCCGTTTCAGAAACTCTGCCTTGTAGTCAGAATGGGCTGGGTTCTGTGGCAGGAACATAAGCCTGCATATAGACAATAACCTTAACTCTCCGTGGCTTCACCCATCACAGGGTACTTCTCATGCTCACAAAGTCCAGAGCAATGCAGGTGACTTTCCAGGATAATTTCTTTTCTTTTCTTTTCTTTTTGAGACAGGGTGTCGCTCTATTGCCAGCCTGAGTGCAGTGGTGCAATCATGGCTCACTGCAGCCTCGACCTCCTGGACTCAAGTGATCCTCCCGCCTCAGCCTCCCAAATAGTTGGGACTGATGCCTAGCTGATTTCTGTAACCAAGAGCCTTTTCTTCCATGCAACAGCTCAGCAAACCAGGGTGCTCCTCTCTTGCAGCTGTGCCATGTCAACACGAGGCTTTAGGGGCAGAGAGAACTAAAGAGACACAAACTGGCTCTTAAATACTTTCACCCAGGCACTTCCACTCCCAGCCATAGGCCAGAATGAGCCTCATGATCCCGTGCAGGCAGGAGGGAGCTGGAGCACATGGGGAGTGTGTGGAGAGCCAGTGATCAATATAAATCTCTGTCACCTTTCTTCTGGATGCCACCAGCTGCAGTCCACTCTGCCGCCTCCCATGGGATCACTGCCTCCCAAAACACCTGCTGAAGACTGACCTGACGTAGACCTGGCACTGTGCTCAGCACCAGCTCTCCCATAATGACCAGGACAGACATGGTCCCATCCCATTCCTTAAGGGGCTCATATCAGAGAAGGGAGGGGATTGAACAGACCCTCCTCAAAGTTTCCTGGCCCCCATTTCTGTGTCCCTTTTTTGTGAGCATCACCATCCTTCCTGACTCACAGAATAAGCTTAATCAGTTCTCAACCCTGGAATGAGCCTCAGTTTTCTCATCTGTACAACGGGGATAATAAGAGACTTAACAGAGGTCATCTGATGATCATAAGAAAACGAGTCTCCAATTGGTGCAGCCTAAGTAGCCACCAGGCAGTGGGGCCAGGATTCAAACTCCATCATCTGATTCCATTGCTCCATTCTCTGCTGTGGCCCTTCCTCGTCCTCCTTAGCTGGGTGGGCCCTGTAGAGTTTGCCTCAAACATTGAAGCTTTTGCTAAGAAGGAGGGGATCTGAGAGTCCAACTTCCAGGTGAGCCGGGCCTGGCCTTGAGCCAACTTGGTTCCCTGAACACTGCCTGAACTAGCCCAGCCTGATCCCCAAGGCGTCCCTGGAACTGGCCCTGGCTCAGGTCATTCCAGGAGGGCCACAGCAGCTGTCCTGCAACCCAGGACCCAGACAGGGCCAGCTCCAAGCCCCTCACTCCCACCACACTTTCTCTACATGTACATGTGGTCAAAAACCTTACCATGGGACTGGTAAGGCCACCACGGCCACCATTAGAAACCTGATCCTGAGCTGCTGATTAAAACCAGGAGGGGGTTTTAATCAGCTGAGGCCATATGCTATTTAACGGAAGATGAAAGCACGAGTGATAAGCATCATCTCAGAAAGGCTGTCATTAAAGGAAGAGCAGAACAGCAAGAGGCAGCTTTTATCATTATAGCAGCCCCTCGCAAAGCTCTTGTGAGGGGCTTTGGGGAACATCTGGGCTCAGTCTATTATGCAGTACTTAACAATGTCATTGTGTTTGACAACGGCTCCTGAGCCCACGCCATGCTAAACTTCTAAATATACAATTAATGTCTATTAATTATAGTTTTCAAATCAGTAAAATGAGCCTTCATTAACTTAATCGCCTCTTCTATTTGATCAGGAAATTGTACTCTCGGTGTTCATAATCCCCGCATCTGAAACCCCCCTTTGACAGGCGGCATGTGATGCTTGGCTGACTGTTTTAGGGAAGGCCTGCCTGTCCTCCCCACATCTAGGCACCCCCCTACTCCACCCTCGGCCATGAGGTGGGAAGCCACCCTGGGCCTCCGAAGTATTCCAAAGGGTTCGTGAGCAGGCATGAGGTTCGGGAGAGAGCAATGGAAGTGAGGCGGCAGCTGCCATCATGGTACCTGGTCAAGCTGGAGCCCAGCTCAGATGGAATTGGATCTGAACCAGTATGTGTTGGGGGGATGATGTGGAGAGGAAACTGGCCACTGCCTCCTGCATCTCTAGGCAGCCCTCCTTCTCACTGTCAGCAGCCTTGGGGATTACTTCGCTGCTCACAACAGCCGGAGGCTTACGGTGTAATTAACCCCATTGCAGTCATGGGCAAACTGAGACTCACAGAGGGAAACGGTTTCCTCGGGACTGCAGAGCTCATTGTCAGCCAAGCTGAGCCTTCAACTCAGCTCATCTAATGCCCAAGATAGGGCCTCACCCTGAGTTTGCATATATAATGGAGGTCACTGTTGTTCAGTGAACTTTCATCCTTTTCTCTCCCCTTAGCATGAAGAGTGCTTCCCTACCCCATGGCTTTTGGGCTTGGCCATGTGACTTGCTTTGTCCAATGGGATGGGAGTGAATGCCATGAGTTCAACCATGTAATTTACTTTAACCAGTGAGAGAGGAATGAATGCCATGAGCTGGGCGGTGTAGCTTGCTTTGGCCAGTGGGATGGGAGTGGATGCCATAAACTTGGCCATGTGACTTAGTTTGCCCAATAGGATGGGTGTAGATAGGATGAGCTTGGCCATGTGACTTGCTTTGGCCAATGGGATGGGAGTTAATATGATGAGCCTAGGCCATGTGACTTGCTTTGACCAATGGGATGGGAGCAGATGTAATGGGCTTGACAGGTGACTTCCTTTGGCCAATGGAACAGGAGTGGGTATGATGTCCACCATGGCCCCTTCTTCTTGGGTGATCAGGAGATGTGCAGAGAAGAGGGGTGGGGAGAGGGAGAGAGAGAGAGACAGTGAGCAAGCGAGAGAGTCTTTGGACCTAATTGGGTCAAATGCCTTAGACAACTTACACAACTTCCCAGTTTTACTGTCCTCTGCAATAAAATGGACGTGATAGAAAGCCTGCTTCCTAAGATTGCTGTGAGGGTGACATGGGCAGTGCTTTGCCTGGAAGGCTGGAGAGTGGCTTTGCCTGGTGGGATTCTGGCACCATGGCATCTCAGAGGGCCCAGAGCAAGGAAGTGGCTGCACCCCAACCCCAGCTTCATGGGTCGGCAAGCCCTGGACTGTTCAAACCCTATTGCAGCCTTCTATAAATGCAGATCGTCTTTACAGTTCTCTCCCCTTGGCTCCAACTTTGTTTCCACTGCCTTATTTTAAGCCCACCACCTCAACTCATTTATGCCTTAAAGAAGTTTATGGCTAAGTGGGGACAGCAGACAGGCAGCTGTGATATGAGGCCTATGCAGGAGGCCCAGGAGGGGCATCTACCCAAGGCTTGGGGGTCAGGGAGGGCTTCCTGGAGGAGCGGGGTCTTGAAGAAGGAAGGGGACAGATGTACTAGAGACCCACGGCCACCTGTCATTTCAGCTGCAGCTACTGAGGACAGTCTCACAAACACAGACTCACCTCATCTCAGCAGAACTGTACCTGGCCTTCTTGCCCATTCCCTGGGCCTTCTCCAGTCCTGCAGGAAGCGAAGGGGCATCAACAGCCCCAGAGACACCCCCAAGACACAGGCTGGGGCCTTTCCCCCTGCAGCCAGACACCCCAGGGTCACTCTGTCCTCATCCTAGAGGGCCGCTGTCTCTAATGATGACCTCAGCAAGGCACCTTCATGTCACTTTGTCACCTGCCATCTTGCCTTCCTGCCCCATCACTCCTCTCCTGAGCATCACCCTACCAAAAACCCACCCCCAAGTCTCTGTCTTAGGCCAGGCCTTGGGGAACCCAGACTCGGACCAGGAGCAGCTAGGTGAGAGGTGAGGACAAGCACTGCACGGAGAAGGAGCAGCATATTCTGGGCTGGAAGAGAAAGGAAAATCCTCCATTGTTTAAGGGTTGTCAGGGAGCACGGGCAGTGGGGCAGAGGGGAAAGGCAGGAAGTCATGGAGGAGACAGGAGACAGGGAGCTAGTGGCTCCTGAGGGCCGGGTCTGCAGGGCTGGGAGCTGAACCCTTGTCCTGAGGGCAGTGAGATGGGTTTGCAGTAGGAAGTGGCATGGTCAGATTGGCGTTTCTGTTTTTGTTTTTTGTTTTGTTTTGAGACGGAGTTTTGCTCTGTTGCCCAGGCCAGAGTGCGACGGCGTGATCTCGGCTCACTGCAACCTCCGCCTCCCAGGTTCAAGCGACTCTCCTGCCTCAGCCTCCCGAGTAGCTAGGATTACAGGCACCCGCCACCATGCCCGGCTAATTTTTTGTACTTTTGGTAGAGTCGGGGTTTCACCATGTTGGCCAAGCTTGTCTCAAACTTCTGACCTCAGGTGATCCACCTGCCTCGGCCTTTCAAAATGCTGGGATTACAGGCGTGAGCCACCGCACCAGGCTGTTTTTGTTTCTTTTTAAACAGAATCTTTCCCTGTCTCCCAGGCTGGAGTGCAGTGGTGTGATCTCTGCTCATTGCAACCTCCACCTCCTGAGTCAAGAGATTCTCCTGCCTCAGCCTCCTGAGTATGGGATTACAGGGATGTGCAACCATGCCTGGTGACTTTTTGTATTTTAGTAGAGACAGGATTTCGCCATGTTGCCCAGGCTGGTCTCGAACTCCTGACTCTGGTGATTCGCCCACCTCGGCCTCCCAAAGTGCTGGGATTACAGGCATGAGCCACTGCACCTGGCCCAGATTGGCATTTTTAAAAGTGCTTTTTGTCTGCAGTGTGGGGACTGATGGGAGACAGCATGGCCAGTGGAGGAACTGTCCCCAGACTGGGGAGAGCCAACAGGAGTCTCCGCTAGGGTATGCTAGGGTAGAGTGGAAAAGGCCTCAGTAACCGGAGTGATGAGGGAAAGAGGAGTCAAGGATGACACTCAAGCTTCTGGTCTGGGTTACCTGGATTGTCTTGCCATCTGCTGAGCTAGGAGCAGGTTTTGGGGTAAGATGATGAGTTTCTTTTGAGGCATGTAGTTGGGACTCATTGATAGCAACCTAGAGACAGTCATGGCAGTGGACGAGATCCCAAGAAGTGAGTCTATAGAGAAGGCCAGGCAGCCAGCACTGAGATCTGAGCAATGCCATTATTTTTAAAACTTTTATTTTGAAATAATTATAGACTCTCAGAAAGTTGCAGACAAAGCCCAGTCAGGTCCCATGTACCAGTTTGATTGCCACCATCTTGAAAGGAGGATTAGACAAATCTGACTGCTAAAAGTGGCCCAGGGATTCTGGAGAAAACCCAACAGGTTTGATATCAGGAAAGCAATTTCACTTACAATTCAGGTTTGACTGCAAGTGAGAGTGGTTGAAACAAGTGAGAAGTTGATTGCTTCCTCATATAATAGTCTAAATACAGGTGTCCAAGCCTGGAATAGAGGTCCTGGTCCTCTAAGTTCTCAGGAACACAGGCTTCTTTCAGCCACTCCACATCTCTAGGGTGTTGTCCTCATGGTCCAAAATGGTGGCTGGAATTCCAGCCATCACACCTGCTTTCCAAGCAGCAAAATGGAAGAAGGGACATAGAAGAACAGAGATGACAATAGGTATAAACAACCTCTCTTTTTAAAGGAGATTCCCAGGAGCTGCTACATGACACTTACTGTTGACTAGAGTTTAGTAGCAAAATTTATTTGTGAAAGAGTCTGAGAACTGTAGTCGTCTTTATTCTTGGACTCAAAATCAGAGGCTCTATTACAAGGAAGAAAGAGTGTATCCAGGGGAACAACTAGCTTCCTGTGCACAGAATCCAAGGGCAGAGGGTGTTCTGAAAGGGAAGGTGTGTCAGTATCACAGAAACAATCAAGAAGTCAAGAAAGGTAGCAATGGAATGCCCAGTGGATTTAGGGACAAGAAAGTCCAGTGGCAACTTGGTGAGGATAATGGCAATTATCCATCTGACAGAATCCTTGATTCGGAGTGCCTAATGTTTTCCAGAGTCAGCTTTTGTCCAGTGGATAGGGCAGAAAGATAGAGGTGTTGGAGTTGAGGGTGTTGGAGTGCAAATCCAGGCCACAGGTGACAGTACAGCAGCAGGAAGTGGCAATGAAAGAATGAAAGGGACTCCAGGAAGAACCAAGAGGGACTGACTGTGAGAAGGACAGGAACAAGGACAGAAGGAGACGGCAGAGTGTGTGGCTTCCATGGTGTGGCATTTATGGGTTCACAGTGGGGTCCAGGAGTGAGTGGCTACAGAAGAGAGAAAAAGGAGGCCTTTCTGGTGGTGGGGGCCATAACATTGGGAGACTGGGGTTCAGACACCTGCAGAAATCACCCAGGATGCTGGCAGGGTGTCAGGTAGAGGTGAATGCTAAGCTTCTGTGGAGTTTTCCCAGTTACCTCAACACCACTCCCAACTCTGCTGCCAAAAGAACCTGTTTAATGTTCTTGTGGTTGACACCTGCCCCAAACCCTCAATGGTTCCCCCACGGATTCTCAGGAAATGTCCAAACCCCTCACCTTTTTCTTTGCAGTCCTTCTATGATCACCTGGGATGGGTTAGGATGCTTTCAGCTCTAAGCAACAGAAACCCCAAGTAACAGACACTGCCTGTGCCTGGCTTGTAACCCCTGTAGGAATCATTTGTGTTTGCTGGTCCAATTTCCAGCTGCCAGTACCTGCGATTCCACTGAAGCCTATGCCTGTGCACGGAAATAACCCTTGACCAATGACTGACAAGGATGGGTGGATAAATACCTCAGCTCCCTCCCTGTGCTGGTGGGATAACTCTGAGGTATGTTCCACGTGGGCTCCTGGAGTGGAACTTCCCTTCCTTTCCTGCCTCACTTCCCCATTCTCTTCCCTGTCTTTCCCAGGACCACCTCAAAATCAACAACTTGCTCCTGAGTCTTCATCTCAAGACCTCCTCCTGAGAAAAACCAAACAACTAAAATGCAGATGCTGGATGGTTGCCAGGTTGTGTATAAGTGCTTGCTCAACATCATTCCCGAGGACCCAGGACTCTCTGTCTGTGCTCTGTGATCCTCAGGCTGTAGCAAGATGACCACCATCATGACATCCTACAAGTTCCTCAACAGACTTCCCTTCAGATCTCATTGGCCAGAATAAGGTCACACATGGTCTTTCCTGAATCAATCACTGGCAAGGGTGAGGGCTTTGCCATGTCTGGCTTAGATGAATCACCTATGGGCAGAAAGGATGATGGGGTCAACTACAGGGACCACACCACCATCCCATCACCTCTTCTAGTATGACTCTACCACTGTAGGTATGTAATATAGTGAAAAGAAAGAGCTCTGTGTTCTCACTATTTCACATTCATTCATTCATTCAACAAGCACATATTGAATGTTGACTGTGTCCCTGCTAGTTCCTGGGGCTGGGGATGTGGGAGACAAGAAAAGCACAAAGGGCTGAATGTGATGGGGTCTGGGTGGCAGAGGCATGACCCTGGGGATATCCTGACCCAGGTGTTTTGCCATCAGAAATGTCCCACCCCACTGTCTTCCCCTTAGGATCATACCTGCCCCCTAGAGCTCCTCTCCTCCAGGAGGCCTTTTCTGAATTCCCCAAACCAGGGGGTTCCATCCTGCCTCGGAGCCCCCTTGGGTGTTCCAGAATGTTCTTCTGGGCTGGCACTGTCTTGGCTGGCTCTGAAGTGTCCTTGCTTGCCCATTACGAGTGACAGTGTTCTTCTTGTTTTCCCCACGGAGGCTCCTAGAGGGAGGGCACTGTGTCCCCAGGGCCTGAGCCACAGCCAGGCAGCTCAACCCTGCAGGGCTGACCCAGAGCCTGGGTGGACCCACCCGGCCCTAGTCCCTGCCTCCCAGCACCTGCTACAAGGCTGCCTCCTCCCCTCCCCATGTCTCTCCCATCAATTTCTTATTTCATAAAAATCAATTTCTGTCCCGTTTTTGCCATGTACATAAAAGACTGTGGCATCAATTAGCCTTCGTTCTCTCTCTCCCCCTCTCTTTTTCTTCCTCGTCTTTTTTGGAAACCTCTTTGTAGGGAAAATCTCATATTTCAGCAATTTGCATTATCCACACACTCAGCTTTGAAGTTCTAAGTTATGGTAAGAAAAGGACCCACTTATCTGCCCATAAAAAATGTTCAAAGCTTATAAATTCCCTGAAACAGATGTACATTATCATTGGATTTGCCTTTCTTTTTGCTAGAGCATGCCTAATAGAGTTTCGGCCGCCCCCTGGCCCCCTTCCCCCGCCCCCGTTAGCATCTTGTCTCCACAGAAGCCCGCTCCCCACTGGGCCAGACCGACTTCAAAGGTCCCAGGCTGTCTGTTAGAAGCAAAGCACAAAGTGGGAACATAGGGGCCTTTTAAATCCCCCACGTTTAAGTCAATATCATGCCTCCCTCCTTTCCCCTTTCCTGGCAGAGGGACATAAGTCAGCCCTTCCCTTTCTGCCTTCACGAGAGCCAATTCAGCAACTACCAGAGAGAGGAAATCAGGGCTTCTTTCTCTCCCAGTCTCTCTGTCTTTGCCCTTTCTTTCTTGCCAACTTTTCTTTTTGTTCTTTCCCCCGCTTAAGATGCTCGGCAGCACGGAAGGTAGTGCTGATCCCACGTGTAAGCAAGCAAGCAGATCCTTAAGTGCTTTCATGGGTAAGAATGTAAACAACGTGCATCCCTTTGGTCACCATGGGATTCTACCATGAGAGCCCCCTCTCCGGGCTACTGTTTCCAATCCCTTCTCCACGTGGTGGTGGCTAGAGTGTCACATCCTCTCTGCCCCAACTGACCTTCTAGCTTCCTGATGTGTCTCTTGGGGTGACGAGCAGACTCTCCACCATTCAGGGCCCCAAGTCCTGCCCATTCCGGGCCTCCCCGTTGCCAGCTGCACCGGGCCATACAGGCCTGCACCAACTCATCAAGCGTTCACCCTCTGTCCACCCTTGAGGCCCTTGCACCAGCTGCTCCCTCTAACTTTCCACCTGGCTAATTCTTCCTCACCCTTGAAGTCACCCCCTAAATGTGGCTTCCTGGAGAGTCCCTCTGCAGCCCCCATCTCCATCATGTCCCCTCTGTTATTTCCTCCCATGTCTCCCCGGAAGTTATCGCAGTGGATAAAAATGTCGTTTCTGGGTGGAAGCAGTCCTCCCCCCCGACACTAGACTAAAGCTCTGCAAAGGTAGGTAGAGATGATGTCCGTTTTATCGAGTGCTGAGCATGGTTCCTGACACATAGTACTTGATCACTAAATCTTCGAAAGTACGGATGAACAGAAAGCCTGGAGATGAACTTGGCAAAGGCCAGCCAGGCCTGAGCAGGTTCCTTCTGGGCAGGAAGTACCACGTGTGGGTCTCTCTTTGCTCTGCCCACGTCTTGCCCAGAAGCTCAGTTTTGGCAGCTCCTTGCCACTGGAGGGTGGTCACACCACAGAGACTGACCTGCAGTCTAACTAAACTGCTTAGCAAGAGAGAGTGAGATACTCGAATGTCAAATTCTTTCTCCCCAATGAAGAAAGGAGGGAGGAGGGAAGGAAGGGAAGGCAGAAAGTTTACATGCACCACACTGGAAATATTCTGGCCAGGAATTTCTGGGTCAAATCACAATCAGATGCTGCCTTTTGAGGACAGAGTCAGAGGAAATGGAATCAGGTGATGTTGGCTAAGATGGCCAGGGGTCCATCTGGAGGGGATGTGGCCAGGGGACTTGAGCCACTCAGAGTCACCTTGGGCCCCTGTACCTAGGTGTGCTGAGAGCCCACAGGCCGAGCCCAGTGACACTATCTGAATATCCCCAGGAGGTTCCAGGTTTTCAGTCTGTCTGCATGCTACCGCCCTTCTCTGGTGGCAGTATCAACATTCCAACAAGTCTCAGCATTGGGAACCCACAAGAGGGGTGCCCCTTTTCCCATCTATCTTTATGAATTCGATCAACAAAGACCTGTCAACAGCAGGCCATGTGCTAGGTCCAGCTGGGGGCGGGTGGGGAGGCCAAGAATGTGTTGTCCTTCAGTCACTCAACAGACATTGAACTAGCACCTGTCTTTGCTGGGCCTTTGGGATTACAAGATAATTTGGTGAACAAGTGCTTTGGTGGAAATCAAATAATCAGAGGCATAGATAAGTACCTATGGTGGATCCTCACCCTCTGTGGATTCTGTATTGGAGAAATCGCCTATTCACTAAAATTTATCTGTCACCCGAAATCAACACTCGTGGTGCACTCACTTCATTCGTTACATGCGCAGAGCGGCAAAAAGTTTGAGTGGCCCAGCCACATGTTCTCAGTTGAGGTCGAACAAGATGATGCTCTGCTTTCGTGGTTCAGTTCTCGTCCTATACGCAAACATCCTTCTCACAGTCTGTGTAGCATCATGCTTTGTGCATGTTTGTGCTTTGTGTTAGTGATCTGGCTGCCTAAAATGCTCCCCAGGCATGGCGCTGAAGTGCTGTCTTGAGCTCTTAAGCACAGAAGGCTCTGATACGCCTTACAGAGAAAATACGTTGACTGAGTTCAATGTTAATGAATCAAGAATATATAGTAAATTAGGCATATTTAAACAGAAACACACATAAAACAAGGTTATGCACTGATTGGTAATGAAAATGTTGTGACTAGAAGTTTGCAGGAACCTAACCCTGTATTTCCCCTAGGAACAACAGTTCCGTACGTGCTAACTCACTGTCAGAGGCAACTTTATAAGATGTAATGACTGCAGTGAGCCGAGATTGCACCACAGATCGTGAGACTCTGTCTCCAAAAAAAAAAAAGATGTAACTACTGCAATGAGTGAGGATCAACTACAGTTACAAACATGATCAGTACTAGGAATGAAGGGGACCATAGGTTACCCTGAGAGCTTGGAGCACCATCTTGCTGAAGCTGAGGTCTCGGCCACACCAGCAGCCCCAGCTTCCAAAGCTCCCCTTGCCTCATGTGTCCCTGGACTTGGCTGGAGTAATGACAGACAAGGGAGTAGGACTGGTCTTTGTCAATCTGTATCAATGCCAGCAGGCTCCTGGAAAGGGAGGGTCACACGTCTAGCAGCTTCTCCCCAGGGACAGGTGTCAGGCTTGTGTTTAACCCTACCAAGCATTAGCCATGAGTTAGGTAAGTTGCTTAACTGAACTGTAACTCTGTTTCCTCATTGGTTTCCTCTCAAGGCTGTTTCGAGGACATTAGTGAATGTGGGCTGGGTGCACAGTAGGCACTCTGTAAGTGGCAGATATGGCAATGTGGACTCCTCAGCGATCCTGCAGCTTAGGAGTAGGGCAAGGACAGTCCCAGATGCAGGGTAGCCAAGCACTGCTCCAGAGGCCACCTCTTTCCCCAAGGGAGGCACTGCTGGGCATGGCTTTCAGGCTGCCCATCCCCACCACTGCCCCTACTGTTTGTAGGACTCAGAGCTGCCACCCTCATGGTCTAGCTTCAAGCCAAGGGCAGTTTCATAATACAAATATGGTACTGAAGACCAGAGACAGCAGGGGCTTGTCCAAGTTCACACCACAAGTCGGGTCTGGAAGGAATAGAGTAATCCCATCAAACTTGAGAGGGAAAAGTCATGTCCTCAAGTGTTTCTTGAGTGCATAGCAGAGGCAACATGCCACAGCAGCTGTCTCACAGGGGGCTCTGCAGCCAGGGTGGGGGACAGGTACCTTTCATCCATCGGGACTGCACCTCCTTTCCCATGAGCCTTCTGGGGTCACATTCTCCTAACTGCAGCTACTGTTGCTGTTTTAATATCGAGGGCCTATTACGTACCAGGCTTTGTGCTGAATGCTTCAAGCCCACTGGATCATTTACTCATAACAGCTCAGTGAGGTAGTTACCCCAATTAGCCCCATGTTAGAGAGAAACACCAAGGCACAGAGAGGGTGAGTCTCTTGTCCCAGGTCACACATCTAGGAAGCAGTAGAACCAGGACTTAGCTCAGGTCCAAAGTCTCACCCATGGGCTGGTCTGCCCATCTTAGCCGAGCCCCTAAGCTGCATTCTCTGGTCCAGCTACTGGATCCTGCAACCTTCTCAAACTCTTTCCATGAAGCCAAGTGCACAGGATCTAGGACATCAGGTCCAGAGAATTTGGCGCCACATCTTCCTGAACCTGCAGTTGGGCAAGGACCAGACTCTAGCCTGAACAGTGAGATGCAGCCCAGAGAAGTGGGAGTCACAGACAGAGCCTGGCCTGAGGCTCCTACTGAGACTGTCACCCAGGGAGTCCCCATCCCCTACCCGATCAGCAGTCTTTCTGCTTCCCCCTCCAAGAGAGCTGGGGGCATTCATCCAGGAAGCCTGATATGTAACAAACTCCTTTCCCGTTTCTTGCTTTGCTTAAATCTCCAAAGTCCCTGGAGCTGAAGCCAAGTGGGCCTCACTGGGTCCACTTTACAGAAAAGCAAACTGTGTCTCAAAGCGGGGAAGTCACTGAGCCAGGTACAATCCAGCCAGTCTTTTGAGTTGGGGCTTTCCACCTGTCTTGGCTGTTTAAGGAGTGCTGGGCAGGGTCTCACACAGCCTGGGACCCTCCGCCGGGGGTTCCAGCCCACTCTGCCCTACCTAAAGGAGGAGTGGTGCCACGCTGTGAGGGTCTCCAGGACTGCCCCAAAGACTTCCCCGTGAATGTCCTACCATGCCTGAAGCTGCTCCGTTAGCCATCCTCCTGTCTAACGCTCTGCCCTGAACAGGTTTGTTTTTTTGTTTTTTTTGAGACGGAGTCTCTCGCTGTTGCCCAGGCTGGAGTGCAGTGGCGCGATCTCGGCTCACTGCAAGCTCCGCCTCCCGGGTTCCCGCCATTCTCCTGCCTCAGCCTCCTGAGTAGCTGGGACTACAGGCGCCCGCCACCGCGCCCGGCTAAGCGGCATCACTGACCTCCAAAAATCAGGTACTTGAGGCTGCGCAGGGGTCATAAGCTGAATCACATCAAAGCCAGGCCTCAACATCAGGCTGAGAGGGGCTCCGGGCACGGGAAGAAAGGCACGTGCATCAGTGGAAGGGGTGAGCAGATTGCAGCCATGTGGGAACAGAAGCCTGGGGTAAACACACTTTCCGATTTTTATGAGAAAAGCCAAACATCCAGGTTTTTAGGTGAAACCCTCAGATTTTGGAAATTCAAACATTTTGAAACCCTGGACGGGTCAAACATGACACATCAATGGGCCATGCTAGGTATGGTCCCAGTGAGCAGAGGATTGACTTCTGGAGGCTTAGAGTGGGCAGGGGACAGGAAGGCAGGGCAAAGTTCCAGAACCCACAGCTTCTTGGGGAGTGTGGCTCTGGGCAAGTTGGCCTCAGGCCCACTCCAACTTCTCTACCTGGCACCAAGAGACATAGCTCAGTGCCGACCATTGAACTGGCCATGACAGGCCTGCTGACACAAGCAGACCACCCCCACCAATGGCCTCTGTGGAGTTACTGACCAGTGTTGGAGGTTGCAGAAACCCCACCTCCAGACATCACAGATGTCACCCTCCCCCAAGTCCTTTGCAGACAGCTAAGGCCATGACTGGAAAAAGGGCCTGCAAGCTGGTCTGTGCTCAGGTTTGGGAAGAACTGTCCATCTGGACTCCACACCCCCATCTGGAGTCTCAGGTCTTCCGTCTCTAAAATGGGAAGGGAATTCTAGCCCTACTATGATGTGTGGTTGACCAAACTTTCACTGGTTTCCAAGGAAAGAAAACAAAACAAAAACAAAAAGACAACACAATGAGGTTTTTTTTTTTTTCTTTTTAACTTCTTTTGGTTTTTCTTTAAACAGTAAGGGACTGCAGTTTTCTATTCTTTTTCTAATATACTTATTTAGCAAAATTAAAAGTTGGCGATGCTGTGTTGCTTTCCCAGACTTTTATTTGAAATGTGACTGCTTTGTAAAACTCCAGAGTCAAGGACTCATAGGCAGGAGGATGTCATACATTAACAGGAAAGGATGAGAAATCTCCACTCCCTCCCTTCTCCCTCCCTTCATCGCTCATTCCCTCTCTTCCATTCATTAACCACCCACTATGTGCCATGCCCTAAGGAAGCTCCACTACGTGCCATGCCCTAAGGAAGCAGTTATCTAAGAAGTCCCTGCCCGAAGGGGCTTTATAGACCAGGAGGAAGGCAACCCACAGAGCCAGGATCCTGATAACCACTGCTGACTGACCCTCTGCCTAGGCACCAGCTAAGATGGCTCCAAAAAGTGAGGCCTTGTTGGGAAAGAAAAAAATAGCAAAGGTCAGCTTGGATGAACCCACCCAGAATTTTGCGATCAGAAATATCTAGAAAAGAGTTATTCTAGAAGAGCAGGGGGATGCCAGGGCTTGGGGATGAGAAGTGATGTTTTTGTTGCTTAGGGTCCCTGAAGGTCTTGGTCCTCCTGCTCAGAAGCCCAGGGGGTCCTGGGTTGCCTCCTCCAGAGATTGCCCTCGGTCCCTGGCAGTTCCTTCAAGGCTGTTGTACTTTAGTCCTTCTTCTAAGCCTCGAATGCTCCTCACTACCTACCTCTCCCCCTGATGTGGAGGCTGGGGAAAGGCTCTCTGAAGGATCTGACCAGATGTGACCCCAAAACAAACCCTACTAGGGGCACAGCAGGGCCCCCATAACCTTGGAACCAAGCCTGAGTTTGTAGTACAGCAAAATGAGACAGCTGGTAGTTGCAACAAGCTCTAGTCCCCAAAGCTGGCCTTGACCAAAGGCCCCCAAGCAAAGTGGGAAGATTGGGAAGAGAAGTTTTTATGAAAGCCACTCATATCTCCCTAATTTCAGACCTTAGTCCTGAGCCAGGGGAGGGAAGAGAGTGTGTGGTCCATGCACCAGGGGCCACTGTGGACCCACCCTAGTTGGAGGACCTTAGGGGTCTTTCGCAACCTGTAATCTTATGATAAAGGAGGAGAGCTGGGTTTTCCAGAGGCCAGATGACAGGGCAACTAGAGAAAGAACTCAGCCCAAACACAGAGGGCTCTTGCTAAATCCACCAGCCTCATCCTCTGCACTGCTTGCTCTAACATCCAGGAAGTTTTTGGAGGTCCCCGGTGGGGCAGGGGGCAGGTGGAGCTGTCTCTGCCTCCCCTACCACGTTAATGCACATCCTCCTCAAGGCAGGGCCACTGGGATTCCACCCCGCATGCGCCAAGGCACAGGCAATGGGACTCTCAGACTGTGGTCTGTGGGTCCAACCACACCACCATTTCCTGGAGGTGCGAAGCTTGTGAAAAAAACTGATCCCTGCGCCTCACCTCTGACCCACCTCAGCTCATCTCTGCGGGTGGGCCTGGTATCTGCATTTCACATGCTCCCTGGGGGATTCTTACGACCCCTGACGTTAGGTATTTCCCTCAAATCGGGCCGTCTGAGGTCATTTCGGGGAAAAAGCAAACATCTTGACGCCTGGGC
The DNA here is from genome assembly GCF_024542745.1 of Macaca thibetana thibetana. Lineage (NCBI taxonomy): Eukaryota > Metazoa > Chordata > Mammalia > Primates > Cercopithecidae > Macaca > Macaca thibetana. Next base: position 41,381,734 of record NC_065597.1, read on the forward strand.
CACATCCCAGACCCACCACTCAGCATCATCAGAGGTGGGACCCCCTGCACCAGTATTCTGTGAAATCTCCCCAGGTGATCCGAAGCATTCAGGGGATGAGAACTGCTGGTGTGAGCATCCCCTCTGCCTCCCTGAGCCACCGCCAACAGGCTGGTCAATGCCAAAGTCATGTCTAAAGGGCCTCATGTCTAGATAGGGATCTGTGCCAGGCTCATGGGCTAAATGTACCAGGATTCTTCTACTTTGTGGGAGACAGTGGAGAGAAGAGGAATCCCATTGGCTGGTCAGCCGGAGACAGGGAGTCTCTGCCAGGCTCTGCCATTTCCTCCCAAGAGTCGTCGTCTGCTACTGGCAAATGGGTCTCACCTATTTCCCCTTCTCATGCTGGAGGCAGATGCTAGGTATAGAAAGCCCTTTGTAGGGAAATACATAAATTAGGAAAATCATTTGGGTTGTGAGCCCAAGGACTGCTGGTTTGGGAGATGATGAGACCGAACACCAGATCAGAGCCCCACACAAAGGTCCTGACTGTGGCAAGTGATCAAAGTTTTCATGACTGCGGAAGGGTGTCCCGAGCACAGGTTTTAGAAATTAATAAAGCATGTGGCTGAAACATCTGTCTTTGCTCTGCAAAACGAGGCCCTGCACACATCTGGAGAAGGGGTGTGTGTTGGGGGCTGGGTGCAGCTGGTCTGGGGAGGCCGAGGCAGGGGCCAGGAGGGCGGGTGCTGGGGCGTGGGGGGACGAGGGGCAAGGCTGCGTTGGGGTCTTTCAGGTGTGCAGTGACTAGGTGTCTGCTGTGTGGCAGGCAGCATCATCTTTAAGGAGGAGGGGAGGGTGGTGGGTGGAGGGCGTTCACAGCCTGCTGGCACCGAGCACCTCTCAGGGGTCCCCTTTCATTCCTGAGAGCACTGACAGGCCTCAAAGAAGCCAGGTTATTAGTGCTGGCATCTGACAGACACACCAAGGTGCAGGCAGCCTTCCCCTCCTACTGCCACACTTTGGAGGCTGCCTTCCCTCTAGCCCAGTAATGATTTGATGTCTAAACACAGAAAACAGGGCTGGAGGAGTGAAAGAAACTGCTCCTCGCTGTTTCCTTTGCCAAAAAGTGTAATTAGCACGGCTGGATGTGAAGTGCAAGAGTCCCCTAGGCTCCTGGCCCCCGGGCACTCCCAGGAGATGACAGCAGGCCCCAGTGGCTGGGATCCTCACCTGGCTGTCTGCCTTAAACACACCCAGTCCTCGGTACCCAGTGACAGATCAGCAGAAATTGGCATCCTCTCGCCAGGAGTCTCCCCAGGGGAACCCCCATGCTCAGAGCTCAGGGGATGGGGCAGTGGCAACTGCTCCTCTGGAATGGCCTTCAGAAGATTTGCAAACAAGACCAAACCTCTCACCCGTGCCAGCCTGCAGGAAAATGTGCTCAAAACCTCACCAGCAGCCACGGTTTCCCCTTCTAGTTTTCCCTCTTTCCTTCCTTCCAACCTTCCTCCCTCTCTCTTTCTTCTTCCTCTGATTCCTCATTATTCAGTATAACCTCTTTATTTATTTATTTGAGATGGAGTCTCACTCTGTCACCCAGGCTGGAGTGCAGTGGTGCAATCTTAGCTCACTGCAATCTCTGCCTCCCAGGTTCAAGCAATTCTCGTGCTTCAGCCTCCCGAGTAGCTGAGATTATAGGTATGCACCACCAAGCCTGGCTAATTTTTTGTACTTTTAGTAGAGATGGGGTTTCACCATGTTGCCCAGGCTGGCCTTGAACTCCTGACCTCAGGTGATCCACCCAGTTTGGCCTCCCAAAGTGTTGGGATTACAGGCGTGAGCCACTGTGCCCGGCCAGTATTACCTCTTTTAGAGGTCATTTACAATCACATCAAAATGGAAATCACACTTGCTCTTGAACTCTGCAGTTCCATGTGGACACTTTCTGTCGCCTGTCTCCTGCCCGTGGGCACTGGGAGAGCTGTGTGCAAGGACTCTCAGCAGTGTTCGCCAGAGCCTGGGATGAGAGATGACCCTTATGACCACCAGGAGGGGATGGGGCAAGCTGGTGACAGCACCTCTAGCACAGAAGGCCGAGCAGCTGTTAGAGAGTAGAGGGCAGAGCTCTATGATCTAGGGAGGGAGATCTCCAAATATATTCAGTTACTGAAAAAAAATAGCATAAGTATGAACACTATGCTCCTTGTGTAAAAATAAAAGGGTGGGGTGAGAAGAGGATTAAGCAGTAACTGCAGGGTCCCCCACCCCCTTAAAAATAGATCCGAAATAAATATTGCAAAATGTCAGCATTTGTAAATTCTGGGTGGTGAGTTCACAGTTACTATTTCACAATTTTCTGTTTCAAACTTTGTGTTTGAAATACTTTAAAAATTAACAAAATGCATATGGGGAGATATAGAAATGCATTTATTCTGGTAAAGAACAGCTAACACTTTCATAGTGCTCACATGGGCCAGGTACTCTCACGATCCCCGCCTTTATAAAGGAAAAACTGAGGCACAGTATTTCAGTTGAAGCACAGAGCTACAAAGAGGCCTTAAACACACTCAGTCCTCGGTACCCAGTGGTCAGGATTCGAACCCAGCAAGCTGGCACCAAAGTCTGTGCTCACAACCCCTACACTACACTGAGGGGCCCTAGGCCACACCCAGAAAGTTGGCATCAGGGATGCTGGCGGGCCTGGGATGGAGGGAAGTTTACTTTTTACTGTGTACCTTGTGTATGTACTATTTGAATCTTTTACATGTGCACGTTACTATTTTTTTAAATAATGTTTTTAAAGCTGGGAAAGTCCCAGTTACCAAGAAGTAACAGAATCCTGATAGGTGTGGAGCTTAGGGAGGCAGAGGAACTGCTCTAAAACCAGTAGTTTCAACTCCCGGCTGGCCTCCAGGGTTGCAGCAATTCGGAACCTGGGGCGCCATTACTTCCTCTCCGGTCTGCACCCCTCCACTCCTGTCTTCCGGTATAGACCCCCACCCCCTTGCGGGCAGGTTGGCCATGTGGCCCCAGCTGGGATGTCATGATTGGTCCAGCTATGGGCACCAGATCTAAGCCCAGCCAATCAGAATCCTGCCTTGGGCTTTACACTAATGGAAGGTCCTTTTCCTTATGGTTAGGGGACCCAGAAGGCCAACAGTCAGGGCTCCCTGACAAAGCATGTAGTTGAGTACCAGTATCAATCCGAGGGACAAGAGGGAGGGACAAGAACCAGTCTCAGCTGAGTTCACATCCTGGACTCTGTCATCTCAAAGCCAGTTCCCTCCCTGCCTTCCAACTTGGTTTCATTCACTTTGGATTGAGTTGACTTCTCACCGACAGAAACCCACAACCCACAACCCAAAACAAGGGCAGCCCATGGCCATGATTAAGCTCTGCACCAGTGGCGAAGGGATCGAGTGGGAGACCAGAATCCCAGCTCTGCCCTGTGTGTGGCCTCAAGGGAGTTACGAACTTCTGAGCCTTAGACATGCTCCCTGAGCTGCCACCAAGCTGCCTCATGGGGCTGTCCTAAGTATTAATGTATTAATCCAATCCCAGGCACATCAGTCATTAATAAAATTAATAATATGGTAACAACTAAGCCCACTATCTTTGGAAGTAACTCCTTACTAACTACATTAAACCCAAACTCGAGGCTCTGGAAAAGAGGATGCCAGCTGGGAGCTAAAAAAAGTAACTCCTTACTAACTACATTAAACCCAAACTCGAGGCTCTGGAAAAGAGGATGCCAGCTGGGAGCTAAAACGGCAGAAAGGAAGGTAGCTGGAGTTGCTTCTCCCTCTTGTGTCCCTCTAGATTCACTGTAGGCTCTCCTCTCTGACCTGGGAACATGCCCGTGTGACCCACATCAACAAGCTCCCTCGGCCCGGTGGCTTCCAGCGGCCTCAGTCAATGGATTGAGGCAGGGGCAGGAAAGCAGGGTCAGGATATTAATTTCCCTGGAGGGTCCCCATGACTGGCTGTATCCTTTGAGCAAAGGTCACAGCTCCTTCAGGTGCCCCTCTCACTCCTCCAGCAATCCTCTGTCTGCTAAAGATAACTCCTTCCTCACTCAGGCCCAGGGGTGGGAGTAGCGCTCCACACTGCTAGCCCCAGGGTTCTGCATTCTCGTGGGAGGCTTAGCCCACACTTCGTAAATATTGCCTTTATTAAACTCTGCTCAACTTACCCAATTTGAGTGTGTAATCTGCTTTTCTCTGAGACCCTGGCTAGCTGATTGGTTCTTTTTCAGGTTTCTCCAGGCTGTGGACAGACAAAATCCTTCTCTGCAGAGGATGTTGCTCCAGGGTCCCAACTCTGGTCATGGTCCCCTTTTCCCTCCAAGCTTCTGTACCCCAGCAGTTTTCTCCAAAATCCATCAGACCCCCAAACACGAGAAGGGACCTCTGATGAAAGCATCTGAGCCATCCAGCCCCAAAAGGAGACAAGCAGGGTCACATCTGGGTTCCAGAAGCATCCAGAGAAGCAAACCACTGATTTCTGCACACCAGAAAAGATACCTGAGAGTGTATATTTATAGAAAGATACATAGAAATGGACAGATGGCGTCTATCTATAGATACAGAAAGCGCTGTTAGAGAATTGTGTAGGTACGTATATATCTGCCACATCCTCCCCCACAACCAACAGCACACAATTGCCCGGATCTTGGAAAACGACACTTGTTTAAGTGGTTGGTTCCCTCCCTAGCAGTTTCCAAAATGAGAAGGATGGTCTCAGGGATAGTCCTTAAATATGTGTATGTATCGCTGTAAAGGAGAGAGAAGGAGGAGAAGGAAGAGAAGTGGATTTTCATGTTGTGCATGGCAGAAGAGATGGGACTGCTTTGGGGAAAAGGGCTTGATCCCACTGGAAAAGCATGAAAGACAACTCCAGAAAAGACAGCTAAGGTTTCTAGGTTGGGACATAAAAACACAACAGCAAGACGTTCGCACTCTGCAGTCCACTGAAATCCCTTGTAGCACATTACAATCAGTTAAGGGCAAAATAAAATCAGAATAATACTAAGAGGTAGCAGCTGTTTATCTTCTCGGAGATTTCGAGGGTCTCTGGAAGCTGGGCCAGGTAAGGGTGCTCTCCTGGAAGAGGCTGGGGTGGGGCAGAGTTGGGGCTGAGGGCTCCCCGGCTCTGGGAAGGGTGTGGGCTGATCCGCACAGATGCTGCAGCTCCTGAGCCTCCAGGGAGCCTCTGCCCATTACAGGCCACTCCAAACCAGAGTCATTTCCTGGGCTAGTTATGCAGTCCCCACAACATATAAATAAAAGTTTAGTTCTGTGTTTCCATAGATCTTCTACATGAAGGCTAGCTAAATATTAGTGGAGTAACAATAATTATTAATAACAATAATCGTCATAATAACAATAATTAATAGAATAATAATGCCTTGGGGTGTCGGGGGTGGGGTCCTTCATACGGCAGGGTGGGGCCCTGGGGAGGGGCTCTATGTCTGGTAGAAGTGGTGGTAATGGTGGTGATGTTCGTGGTGGTGGTGGTGCTCATGTCTCTGGACCGGCTGCCCGGCCTGGCTCTCATATACCACCACGGCGGGCAGCTCCCGCAGGTGCTCCCGCCCCAGGATGGGGCCGCCCGAGGCCAGCGGTGCCTGTAGGCCCCGGCAGCCCTGCTGGCTCTCCTTGGCTCGGTGCTTGTGCTTCTTGTGCCCGAGGGGGGCTAGGGAGGGGAGGAGGGCCGGGCTGGCGGCCAGGTGGGCGGAGGGGGACACCGCAGGGAAGGCGGGTCCCAGAGAGGGCTTGTTTCTTGCCCCTCTGGCCACGTGGCCCACACCCACGCTCTTGCCCTGGGCCTTGGGGGACCTCACAAAGTGCTTGCTCCCGTCCTGGGTGCCCCGGAGCCGTTGCTGGAGCTCTGAGACCTTGGCGATTGGGGTGTCAAGGAAGTGGAAGGAGCCCGGGTCCACGCCTTGGGGCTTTCGGTGTGGGACGTGGATGGCTTCCGGCTCATGGGAGCGAGACCGAGTGGGATTGGAGGTGCGGGGGGGCAGTTCTGACTTCTGGGCCACGGAAGGGGAGCCTAGGAACCAATTCAACAGACATTTAATGAGCACCTACTGTGTGCTGGGGCTTGTGCTGTACCCCAGACATCACCCCCACCCCCAGTTCTCCAAGACCAGAGCTACCTCCCAATGCCCGACTGCCCCTCACTGCCTTGCAGGAAAATTCTCTGAAATGGAACTTTCCCATCTGCTAAGTGGGAAGAACTGGTTCTTCGGTAGGTCTTAAAAAATACTCTCCGAGAGGGAGCCGAGAAAGAGAGATGGCAGCAGACACCCCAAAAACCATCTAAGGTCACTGGGGCAAGAAAGAACTCTAAGTATATTGCTAAAAACATACAGAAGTAACTCCTAGAGGAATTAAACATATGAAGAGAAAGGGGAGAAGGGAGTTGTGGGAGTGAAATTGAGCAAGAGGTCAACATAGGTCAAGGCTGATAAAGACACAGCAGCACTGTACCTAGGGAAACCGAGGTTCTCGCTGGAAGAAACAGCCAGGAGGGGTCAAAGTGGTTGCCCAGGGAACAGGGCTTGAATGGGCTGGGTTGGGGCACGGAACTGTTGTTTGTCATTGGGTGCTAAGTCCTTAGATACTATTTGATTTTGTTCAATTTCGTGCATGTATTACTTTAATTTTGAAACCGTTTTTAATGTCACTTTCTCCAAGAGTCTTTGATCTGTCCCATAATAGCTGTCTTCCTGAAGCCTGGGGTAGCAGTGAACACCACCCGCATGGCCCGCATGGCCCATCCAGCCACGCCCTGCCCTCATCGCCCATCGCATGGTGCTCGAGTCCCTTACCAGGCCCAAACTGGGACGTGTAGTTTTCTATCCCGGCGAGATCTAAGTAGTGGTTTCTCCTCTCGATGTTCTCATCTACGCAATGGTGGTAGCAGCCAGACTGCTCCAGGCGGCTGTCACCCTGGAACCTACGGCAGGGGAGGAAAGTGAGTGGGGTGACACCGACCACCAGGTAGGGGCAAGTGCACAGGCTACTGGGAAGCCCCCAGAACGAACTCTGGACCGTTCATTCATTTTCTTCTTGGCCTTTGGAGAGCGTGGGGAGGAACAGCCCTCTCTACAAGCTGGCCTCCATTTGCTTCCCTGCGGATGGAGAGACAGACCACAGACCACAGCCCACGGCCAGACCTCCCCACAGCTTCTGGGAGGAGTGGACGGGAGTTTGCTCTGAACAGGTTCAAAGCAAAAGTGAGAGATTATTGGCCAACTTCTAAGAATGCCCCAGTGCCAGGCTTCAAGCCGTATAAATGTGCCCACTGCAGGTAGGTAGCCTAACCCCTGGTCTGGTTCCCCAGGGGGTACGGGCAGCAGAAGTCCATTAAACTGTTGGAGTTGTGCCTGGCAGACCCCATGACCAGCCCTACGGCCCAGGATGGGCCTCACCAGTGTATGAGTGTGTGTATGCACACACACTTGTGACTAACACAGTGTGTATGGAGGGGTGGGGAGAAATGTTGCCAGAGGCTTTCTTTTTCCCCTGCAGGGCTCGGGGCTCCCTGGTCCTCTCCTCCAAAGACCTCTTTGATCTGCTCCCATCCTGGCTTCCTTCCCACACAACACAGTACCACCTTCCTCCAGGATCTCTAGCCAGCCTGGGTCCCTCTGATTCTCAGCCCTGTCCCCACACCTAGCTGTGACCCTGCTTGAACTGTTTTTTCTTTCCCCTAAGCGAGTACTAATCCAGCTCCGGTCATTCCCTTACCATTTACACTAGAGGTTAACACAGCCTCACGCCTGCCGTGTTACTGTTGTTTACTCAATCCCTTTCTTTAAACAATCTCTCTTTCCTTTCCTCCCTTCTTCCCTTGCAGCTGAAGAAATAACAGGAGAAAATTAACTACAGCCTCATAATTCCTTATCCACCATTCTGAAATCCAAAAAGTCTGAAAACCAAGATTTTTCATAACCCACATGGCAGCCAGGCCCACCCTAAAGGGATGGGAAGGTGTTTACGGTCTCTATCTCACTTAGTGTGAACATCCAATCATCTCCCAGTAGAAACAGCAATGCGTCAGAGCCTGATGCACTGCTGAGAGCACCTTTCCAAAGCCCCAAAAATGCTGGACTCCAGTTCTGTCTGCCCAAGATGTGTTCCATAAAAGGATGTGGACTACATGTAGTTATTTGTTAAGATTTTCATTTGATTTATGAGTCTGTGCATCAAAAGCGTTGGCTCCCTGAAGAGAACACAGACCAGAGCAAAACTTCTTGCTCTGAATCCTTCAGATGCAGGTACACAGCTGGTGTTCAACATATGCTTATGTGCACCATGCCCACATACCTGAGCGGGGCTCGCTGCTTCTTCTCCCAGCTCCGCAGCTCCTCAGTGGGCTTGGTCTCTGCTCGGGGCCTTGTGCTCTGCAGGTCTGAGTCCGGCCCGAGAAGCACAGGAGACACCAGGTAAGCCACCTGCTCCCACCCTCCTCAGGGCTGCCTGGCGTGCAGCTGCTTTGCAAGGTCACTGTGGGAGGGTTCCCCGAGCTGGGGCTAAGTAAAGGGGTCTCAAGGCTACCTGCCCTGGACACGTCCCCATCTAGCCTCACCTCCTCCCCCAGACTCCCCGTCCAGCCTCACCTCCTTCTAGCTGGCCTCAAGGCTTGCAGACGCCGTGCTGCCCACAACACCAGCCTTTATACCAGCAGCATGGCTCTGCCTATGTGAGGCCTCTCACCCAGAATCCCTTCCCTCCCCTTCCCACCCTTCCTCCTACCCCTTCAAGGACCCATTTGAACCCCACCTGTCCACAAAGCAGCTGCCCCAGAAAGCCCACAGGTTCCCTTCCAGCCCTCCCAGGAAGGCTCTGGTCCTTCCCAAGAGATAGGAGGACGCTGTTTCCCAGGCTCAGCCCTGCAGCCCTCACCGGCCTGATTGACAAGGATGCTCCTCTTGCTCTGGCTGCCCTCAGGGGCCACAGTGAGCTTTACCCGCAGCATCTTGCTGGATGTCGGGGAGTGGTTGACAGAGGAGTCCACCACCTCATAGATGGTGTGCAGCAAGCTGGTGATGTCCTGAATGGGAGGGAAGCAGAGACCCATGTGGGGTTTCAGTCACAGGGCCTTGAAAATAGAAACCAGAGGGCCCGGTGGATGCTGCAGGCCTGAACCCCTCTGGCTGCCCCAAAGCAGAGCCTAAGGCAGAAACCTGGATGTCTGAGGTTCATTTGGAAAGAGATCCTAGGAAGCAGAAGTGAGGGAGCAGGGAGAGAGAAGAGGAAGATCCCATAAGAGAAAAGGAAAAGAACAGGTTACAGCCAGGGGCAACTGGGGCTCAGTCATACTGGGGCCCTGGAGGGAGAGTGTGGAGGCCACCTTGGAACAGCCTCATCGAGATAGAGGGAGGGTTTAGAAATGGACTCTCATTCCTCACTGCCTGAGAGCTCCCCAAGGATGTTACATTCCCTGTACTTTGGATTTTTGTTTGTTTGTTTGAGATGGGGTCTCACTCTGTCACCCAGGCTGGAGTGCAGGGGTGTGATCATGGCTCACTGCAGCCTAGAACTCCCAGTCTCAAGCGATCCTCCGACCTCAGTCTCCCTAAGTGCTGGGATTACAGGTATGAGCCATGAGCCACTGTGCCCCACCCTCCCTTGTGCTTTTGGGTTTCCCTGCAAGGGCCAAGCCAGCTCCCTGTACCTGAGAAAGTTCTTACAGTGGGCACCGTCCACCATGGTAGCAGGTGAACTTCAAGGTGGGCCCAGGGGAAATGGGGTGGGAGCATCAAGAGCATCTGCTTCGGGTTTGAAATGAAAACTGGAAAGGGAGACGTGTCCCTGCTATGGACTGAATTGTGGCTCCCCACTCATTTGCAAATCCACAGGTTGAAGCCCTAACCCCCAATGTGATTGTATTTGGAGTAAGGAGATAACTAAGGTTAAACGAGGTCATGAAGGCAGGACCATGATAGGAGATCAGGGCCCTTAGAAGAAGAGGAGAGCTGGGATATGGCTCACACCTGGAATCCCAGCACTTTGGGAGGCCAAAGTGGGAGGATCACTTCAGCCCAGAAGTTCAAGACCAGCCTGGGCAACATAACATTCTCTACCAAAAATTTAAAAAAAAAAAAATAGCCATGTGTGGTGGTGCACACCTGTAGTCCCAGCTACTTGGGAGGCTGAGGTGGGAGGATCACTTGAGCCTAGGAGTTTGAGGCTATAGTGAGCCGTGAGCACACCATTGCACTCCAGCCTGAGCGACAGTGCAAGATCCCATCTCTTTTTAGGAAAAAAGGAAGAGACACCAGAAGAGGTCTCTCCACCAAGTGAGGACACAGTGAGAAGATGGCCGTCTGCAAGCCAGGAAGTGAGTCCTCACCAGGAACTGAAGTAGGTGGCACCTTGGTCTTGGACTTTCAGCCTCCAGAACTGTGAGGAATAAATTTCTGCTAAGCCACCCAGTCTGTGGTATTTTGTTTTGGCAGCTTGAGCTGGCTGAGACCGTCCCTAAAAGACAAACTAATCTGTGAGAACTTGACCAAATCTCATCTCTCTGAGCCTCAGGTATCCCTCAACCAGAATGGGGTGTCCACACAATGTTCCCTGGGTGTCTCAAAACCCTTCTGATTGGGGCTGGAGGGCACAGATTCCCCTCACTAGGCCTTTTCTGTCTGGGTATCTGCTGCGGTCACTTGTCTGGTGTTGGGGTGGGGGGCAACGTCCTGCTTTAATTGGCATTGGAAACCTCTGGAGAAGACATTTTTTCTCTATGAAGCAGACGCATCCATGGCCAGTTACCTGCCCAGCAATCCTTCACCTCCTGCCTGTTAAGTCCTGCAGGCTGAAGCAGCTGAGGCAACCCCAGCGCAACCCCAAACAGGCAGGCATGTAGGTGGGCGGCCCAGAGTAGTGGGGACCAACAGAGGCGCTGACCCTATCTGACCCTATCCTGGGAAGCGTGGCGGCTCAGCTCAGTTGACTTGTCCTCTGACAATGCAGGTGGGAGGGGGTCACACAGAAAAGCCAGAAATCCAGGATCTTCTGTTAAATCTTCAGAATCACTGATCTTGACAACTGATTTTTACCAAAACCCTTTGGGGGACCAGACCAGAACATCTGGGGGCCAGACTGAAATTGTGGGGGCCACAAGTTTGAGACCCAGGCTCCAGGCACTCCCTAGCTGGCTTGCTCAGTGACCCCACCTCTTCCGACGAGGCCCACAGAGGGCTCTCCTTGTTCCTCCTGTCCTTCCCTCTGGCTTCTTCATAAGGACCTGTTTGCTCACTCTCTCTATCTTGGGCAGCCCATGAAGGAGGCTTCATTATACAGATGAGGTGGCTGAGGGACACTCACTTCATCCCCCAGACTTCTGATACCTTAGAGGACCTGGGGCCCTGGTGTCTAATCAGGGTGGAGGTGGTCCCAGCAGACCGAGGGTCTCAGAGCCTATGTGCTCTGGCAATTCTAGCTTGAAAATCAACCTCACTGACTACACAGGGCCAGACACGCAGGAATCGGTGTGCTATTTCCTGCATGAACGAACGCCTGAAGGAGGAGCAGGTCTTCTTTCTGACTGGAAAGCTGGCCCACACCCCAGCTCTGGGCTGCAGATGCGGTGAGGTGGGAGCCCATCCGCCCTGGCACTCAGAAGGCGTGGAAGGGAATCGTATTTACAGCCAAATTTGAGGAGTGGCGTCAGGGCTAAAAATAGACCAGGGAAACACCAGACTCAAACACCTCCCTCCACTCAAAACCACTCCCTGGCTCCTCGGTGGGAGGAAGACATGACCCAGTGAACACTTTCTCCAGGGCCAGGCTGGGCCACCTTCCTTGGAAACTCTCTCCCTTCCTCTCATTACCAAGGCAGTGAAGGGCAATGCAGGTTGAAGCTGTCATCAATCATCTTGCTACTGCCAAGGGGAGGGTCTGCCTCACAAGAAGGGAAATAAAGCTGAGGAACAGAGGAAATAGACTGAGGAAACAGAGCAGTGATGAAAACCTTGTCCTGAAGCCACCGAGCCTCTGGGTCAAGCCATCCATGAAGTCAGACCCTGGACCAAATTTCAGTTACATGACCCAATGTATTGTATTCCTTTTTTTTTTTTTTTTTTTTTTTTTAATACAGCAGTTGGAGCGTGTATTCTGTCACTTACATGTCAAAGAGTCCTGGGTGCTTAAAAGTCACAACTTCCTCCTCCAACCTGTTGGAACAGCTCCTAAACCACAGCCTGAGAAGGAGGTGACCTTGTTAACCCAGAACTCACATCTGGCAGCATAAAGGTGAACTTCTCCTGCACTATCCACAGAGCTCCTGCGAGATCTGGAGGAGCATCCCAGAGCTGCTGGCAAGTGGGAAGAGAGGACACTGAGAGGCAGTGCCTGGGCTGAGAGCAGGGGAGCTGCCCTCCCTCCCTGTCCTCTTCCCACTTGCCAGCAGCTCTGGGATGCTCCTCTAGATCTCGCAGGAGCTCCCAGCAACTCCCCAGCTATTACAGCTTTCCCTGAGGGGCAGGACCGATGCAGGGGTGAGAAGTGGCAGTGGCAGGGTACTGTGCCCAGGCCCTGTGCCTGCGGGCATGATGCACAGCAAGAGGCCAGGCAGGTGCACTCACCTCTCGGGTGACCTTGCCGTTGTTGTCAAAGTCGTACAGGGTGAAGGTCCACTCCTGCCGGCTGTCCTCCTCCACAGACACATCGCACTGGAGCTCCTGGATGCAGAGAGATGGGTGGGGCTGGTCCCCTATCTGTGGCAACACTGACTGGGTGGTGGAAGCCTGGGCCTAGAGGCCAGGCCAAGGGGCGGCCACCTGTCCTCTGCCCTCCCCAGACCTTGAGTGGACAGGGAGCACCTTGGCCAAGACAGAACTGGCCCAGGAGGGTAGCCAGAGCCCAGGCAGGGGAGGTTTGGCCTAGGGAGGGATGCCTGCAGGGGTGCCTGGTGGTCTGTGGGTCTTGAAAGACAAAGGAAACACAGGGGGTCTGAGAAGAGGCGCTGTGGTATCAGAAAAGCTGAATTTGGACCAAGGGCAACAAGCAACTAGAAGGCAAGGGAGCATCAACTTGGGAGCCCCAGCAGCATGCCGGGGTAGGACAGCATGAGCATGAGGAGCTCGGGTGTCAGTCAGCCCCAGGCCCCAACCCCTGCAGGGCCCTCCACAGCTGTGTGACCCTGGGCATGTCACTGCCCTCTGCTGTGCCTTAGTTTCTCTTTGTATACATTATGGAAAATGGTAGCCTCTCTTCCACGAAGTTGCTGGGAAGATTAAATGCCCCACCCACATGCCCTCAGCCCAGCTGTTTCCCTGCACCTGTGGTGGGGACAGTTCCCAACCTCCCGCCTCATGTACGCTCTTCTGTCTCAGGGCAGCCCTGAAGAGCCCGGGAAGGAATGCGCAGAGGCGATGGAGCAAGGGAGGGACAGGAGGCAGTGGAAATGCCGGGCCTCCTCACCCCTCCCTGGGACAAATCTGAGCGCATGCTACATGGCTCCTAGGAGGCTCTCCAGCAGGCAGAGCCCACAGATGAACCCAGACTTCGCTGGCTTCCCTCCTTCCTCGCACCTGTGCTCCAGGATTGCCTCCCCTACACACTGCCTGCTCCCAGTGCCGTGTGGCCAGGTCTGCTTAGGGGAACTGGAAACAGGAAGTGGAGGGTAAATGCTGGTGTCGTTTACACCTGTGCTTGGAGCACTGTCTGGCACATGGAAAAGCTCAATCAATAGTAGTAGCTATTACTTTTGCTGTAATGATTAACATATTGTTTCATTGAAATAGTTATTTCAATCAATAATCAATGAAACAATCATTTCATTATTATCATTTTCAGCAACCTGAAGTGTCTGACCCTAGGGAATATGAGCCGCGAAGCGGTGAGCTGGTCACCGGAGGGCTGTGTGCAGAGGCTGGCTGAGTGTCAGACGAACAGTTCTAGGAAGCATGCTGTTCAGCAGGAAAGGGCTCCACAAACAGCCTTTCAGATCCATAAGATTCTATGGAAACAAGACCATTTTGTTCCATGGCATGCCAAACTCCACCTCTCCTTCCGCCATCAAGAAGGTGGCATCCGGCTGGCCTGGCAGGAGGAAGGCTCAGCTCCCCAGCGAGGGGAAGGCAGCTGTCTGCGAACACTAGGGGAGTGAGCCCCAGCACAGCGTCCTGGCCCTGGCTACTGCGGCTCTAAGCCATTTCCCTCCAGCAATTCTCAGGTGCCCACGCTGAGTTCAAAGCCAACCTTGCTTCAGCCATGCCCGTTTGACACCTGCCAAGGGCCCTCATTGCTGCCCAAGGCACTGTTTCATGTGGCATGACACACGTGCCTACATACACACCCCTACACACACACACACACACACACACACGCTTACCCCTAAACATGTACCTATACACACGCACACCTACACAGGTACACCCCATACGTGCACACCCTACACACACATACCTATGTACACACACACACACACACACACACACAATACCATTTACCTGTTTCCAAGACAGCTTGGGTCTGAGCTTCAGAAACATGAGTTCAGTAACTCTGGCCACTTGCCCCACCTGTCACATGTGTGTCTCCTAGGCCTCTCCCACACCCCATCTGGGCTTCTCAGGTGAGTCCTGCCTGTGGGCCACAGCTCAGTCCCAAGCCTGCCCCTCCAGAAGCAAGCACACTGGGGCTTCCAGGGAGGCAGGATGCCTGGGCCCGGTCTTCCTTCTGCCACTGAGTTTAGCCCTGGGCTTTGCCAAGCTCCCCAAAAGACCCTACAAGGACCCAGGTGGGCTTAGGGTGGGGCTGGGCTCCAGGAAGAAGCTGGCAGCCCTAATTCCTTCTAGACACTACCTGTCCTCCTCAGGCGAGCCTTCAAGCCTCTTGGAGGCTGGAGTGCTGGTGTGCTGTGTGGGGAGAGCAAGCTGTGTGGTGTGGCCTGTGCAGGATGGTGGGGCATGGCAGGGAGACGACACTGGAAAGGGGATAAGATCGGTCACCAGGGACCCTGCACACAGGGCGTCTCCCCCATGTCCCACCATCCAGCACAGGCCACATGACGCGGCTCATTCTCCCCACACAGCACGCTGGCACTTCAACCTCCAGGCCCTTGCTCCTGCAGCTCCCTCTGCCTGAAAGACCCTTCTCACCCCAAAGGCTCCCCTGTGCACCCCTCTTCCAACTCCTACCCCTATGCTCAGAGCCTCACCCACCTCCCCAGTCTCCACCGCCAGCTGCTGTTCCCTCCGCCGGGCACCGCACAGAGCCTGGAAATGCCAAGTGTCTGTTACCCCACACCCCTCGGCCTGACCCCCACCCCGGGCTCCCAGATCTCATCTCATCACTGACTGTGCAGCCACTGGGTCTGGGGCACTCAACTGTCCCCTGGTCACATTGTGCACTCCTTGACAGCAGGAACCACACCCAGTCAAAGCTGGGTCCCCTGGCAATTAGACAGTGCCAGTCAGCACTGGTTAGAAAGAGGGACACCCTCTTAAGCACTTTAGACCTTTAGGCGCATGAACTCATGATGCTGACAACAGCCCAATGCAACAGACATCACCACTGTCCCCACCTTACAGGCGAGGCATGTGAGGCCACTGAGACTTTAGGGAACTTGCCCCAAAGTCACACAGCCACTAAGTGTATGGCCAGGATTTGAACCCAGGCCTGCTGACTCTAGAGCTATGCCCTGGTGGTCTCAGGAAGGCAAACAGAGGGAAGGAAGGAGGGAGCAAGGAGGGCAGAGCAGTGGGGAAGCTCCATGCAGCAGGCCTGGGCCTGGCTCTCAGCACTGGGCACTGTGCTGGGTGCAGAGGGGCATGCTACACTATCAGGCAGTGGGGAACAGACCGTGCAGCCACTGGGTCTGGGGCACTCAAGTGTCCCCTTCTCACCCCAAAGGCCCTTCTCTTCCCAAAGGCTCTCCTGTGCACCCCTCTCCCAACTCCTACCCCTACGCTCAGAGCCTCACCAACCTCCGCCCACAGCCTCTGCTCCCTCCTCCAGGCACCGCACAGAGCCACAGAGAGGCACATCCCTGGTGTTGCCCACATGGGGAAACTGAGGCCCAGAGAGCGTCAGGGACCTGCCTGTGCCTCCTGCTCGTCCATTCCACCTGAGAGCCCCCGCAGGCACCCCCAGAACAGCCTCAAGAGTTGGAAGGGAAGGTTTCATCAAGCAAACTGAGGTCCAGAGAGGTGACAGCAGCAGCAGGGCCAGAGTCCTGCCTCCCTCGTCTACTCTCATGCCTTCTCCCAGGCTGCTGGGCACACCTCGCATGGAGGGGCTGGGACCAGGCTGAGCGGGTGGGCAGTGGTGAGTCCCTGGGGTCTGCCCTGAGCCAGGACAGCCCCAGATGTGGCAGGAAGAACCTCCCACAGAGGGTGCTATTCATGCAGAGGAAGGGCCTTCCTGTCTGGAAGGGCCTCAGCTTCCCTCCTCCCAAAGCACAAAGTTGAGAAAACCCATCTCATCTCCCTAGGACCCAGCACCAAAAGGAAACTTACTTCAAACTTCAGCTGCTTCTTGGAGCCTGGGCAGGGTTCGCTCACTCTCTCCATCTTCTTCTCATCTCCGCTGCCCAGCCCGTCGGTCTTCTCAGGAGGCAGGGCCACTGTCAGGGAGGGAGGCGAGGGAGCATGAGGACCAGGGTCCAGACGCAGGGCACTGCACTCACTGCACCTTCGTCTTCCAGGCCTGGCCTGGACATTCTCGCCAGTGGGCTGGGCCCACTCCTGCCCTGCCCATTTGCTGGGGTCAACATCACACTACTCTGGCACCTGGTACTGCCTGGGGAGACCCCCCCGCCAAGCATGGTACACCCATTTGCACTGTCGGGGGCCCCCTCAGGCCCCTACCAGCCTGTGACTTCTGCCCTGTGGAGGCACACAGCCGCCCAGAGCAGCGTCAGGCCAGAGGGTAGATGGATGAGAGTGGAGGGGTGCTTCTGGGCCTGGCGAGGGAGCTTAGGAACCATGGCCATTTTCTGCAGTCTCACTGCCTTGCGCGTGACATTTTGGCCTCCTCAAAGGTGCTACCACCTGGGCACAGCCTACGGCACCTTGGTGGATGGCCAGAAGGAGTGCCAGAAACAGAGTTCAACTGGGTTGGCACTCGTCCACATATACGTATGCACAAGCACACATGCACACACATACACACGTATGCACATGCACACACGCACATATATGTACACTCATGCATCACACCTGCTCGCACACATATGCACACTCACACATGCACACACACTCGCACATACATAAAAGGCATCTTCAGGGAGCACACTCATCCTGAACCTTGCATTTGGCCTCTGCTCACCCCAGGTTCCCCCTTCTCTGCCAAAGGTCACGGCCCTGTGTGTGGCCTGCCAGGAGCTGTGGAAGGGTGAGTGTGAAATCCCAGGACCTACTGACACTATTTTCCTGAGGAAGCCAGCTCAGGGTAGCACCATCCTCCTTGACTTAGGACCCAGACTACAAAGTGCCATCAATTCTTGGAATGTCCCATAAGCCTCCTTTAGTCCCTTCTGCCATTTTGTCTCTGTCTGATAGCGGGGCTGGGGTTTGCCGGAGCCATCTTTTCCAGGCCACACTCACAGCTCCTCTCCTCTGATTCCCTCTGTTGCCCTGGGGTAGTAAATGCGTTGTCCTGTTTTAAAGGTGAAGAAACAGCCTGGCTGCTACTCCGGGAAGGGAGCCTGGTCCTTCTACCCTGACCCAGATGTGGCCGGGGGGTTATGTGAGGAGCTGAGACTCCCCAGTCAGAGAGGAAGGCAAAGCAGGACTTTCTTGGGAAGTCAGCAGCCTGGAGAAATGAGGCCGCTGGGCCAGGCAACTAGATGGGGGCTTTGTGTCTCTCTGATCCCACACTCCTACCACACTCACACACCCCAGCTATGCAAGCAAGGACCTAAGCACAGTCCCTGGGCCAGGCACAGTGGGGATGCCCCCAGTGGGCCTGGGCCCCTGCTCTCCTGCTCTGCTCGGTCCTGCGGGCTGGGAGCTCTCTCCTCTGCAGTTAACGAAGGCACTTCCCTTTGGCGCCACTGTACGTAAAGATGAGGCAGCAATGACTAAGCACTTGCTGTTTACTAACTCCATCCTCACGAAGCCCTGTGAGGCAGTTATTATGATTAGCTCCATTTTCCACATGGGAAAACTGAAGCTTGGAGAGGATAAGTGCCTTGCTAGTAAACGACAGAGCTGGGATTTGAACCCAGGCAGCCTGAATCATGCTCACAGTCAGTCCACTAGGCTGCCCCTCCATGCCTTTCATGGCTCAATTCAGGAGACTCGGTGCTTCTCTCAGCCTGCCTCTCTCTGTCTAATGGAGGCCGGCCAGCCAGGGCAGTGGTCATCTCTACCTGGGTTCTGTTCTCTGGCACTGTGTGACCCTGGGTGGGTCACATACCTTCTTTAGACGTCTCAATTCCCCAGTTGTAAAATGAGGAAGCTACCAACCCCTTCCCCAGAGGATTCTTGTGTGGATGCAACAAGCCCTGATCACAACGGGCTAAGACCTCCAGCACACTAGGACTGGCCATGAGTAGTAACAGTCAGGGGACCGATGACCCCACCCCACTGACTCCTGGGAACAGGACAGTTAGCAGCTAAGTTTTCTCAAAACGGAGGCTTCAGGAATGCAAATGGACACAAAAGCATTATATCAAATACACACAGCCTGTGCAGGCAGCTTTGGACAAGGCCCTTGACTTTTCTGGACCTCAGTCCCCTCGTCTGTAAAATGGGAACATGACGGCCTCACCTTCACAGGGCTATTGGGAAAGGGCAATGAGGAAAGGGCTTACAGAGCACAGTGGCCGGCACTCAGTAGGTGCTCGATAAATGCTGGCTTTGCCAAGGATGTAGACGGGCTGTGGTCCCAGCTGACAGCCCAGATCTCAACGATCCCGCTTGACCCCAAACTGCCCCACTGGAGAAACCAGAGTAATATCACCGCCTGCAGCATCCTCTACTCACCCCTCCCAGGCAGGGGGAAAGCAGAGAAAGAAAAAGAAGAAAGAAAAACAAAGCCCAGATCCATCTTCAAAGCTGCTGCCTCTCTCTGCAGAGGTCCTGGCTGGAGATGCAAGCTGGCCAGGCTTGTCGAAACCAAACTTCCAGTTCAAAGGGAAGTTATCAGAAAACCACCTTCAGGTTCAATGTTGCCTTTCATGTTCCACTTGATAAAATCCAAAGAAAAGGAACCTCTGTCCCTGCTCTCTCCTCCTCTGGAGCACTCTTCCCCCGCCATGCACGGACAGCCTGTCTTCCCTCAGGACCTCCCCTCTTCCTTTCTCCTCACCTGAAGGGGCTGGAAAACATCCCCCTCAACCCCTCATATGTCTTCCCCAAAGACTACGGTGGTCCAGATTGTCCTCTCTTCACCAGTGGCTCCCTCATCCCATCCCAGCTCAGAAAGCCACCCAGACATCCACAGGTCAGCTGAACCCGCCAGGGGCCCCTCCCAGCATGGGGCCTGTGATCCATCCTGCCCTGGGACTGTGGGGGTCAGGAACAAGGATAGTCAGCACTCTATCTCCACCAAAGGTCATTCACCCTCCTATTGTCCCCTGCACAGTAGCCAGAAGAGGTGGCAGAGAACTGGCCATGCAGACCCCAATGCCAGGGGCAAGGGCCGGGCCTCATCCACATATGAGCCCTCTGAAACTAAACTAAGTCAAGCCACCAAGGCCCCCAGTCAGCCCCGTGCAGAAGAAACCACCCTCCACCCATCAGTGAGCGCAGGCTCATGGGAAGCAGGAGAGGGGGACTGGTGCTCGCTGCAGGCCGCCCAGGTCATGCCAAGGAGGATTGCAATGATGTATTTCTGTTGAGATCAGCTTTGGCACCAGAGTCTGAGTCCATTCTCTGCCTCTCATTCTGGTTTAGCCCAGCCATTTTTCCCCTTGGGAAATTATCTTTTGGGGGCCTAATATCAGGGAGTACTGATCATGCTGATCACTCTTCAACTGAAAGTCTGAGGAACTGCAGGAGACACTGCTCATTTGGAAGAAAAAAGGAAAGCAGAGGACCAGATGGGAAAAAAGGCCTTTCACTTGCCTAAGAAGCACTTCTGGGTGACTTAGAGCAGGAAGTGGCAAATTGCATTTGCTGAGCCAAACCTGGCCCACCTCCTGTTTCTGTAAATAAAGTTTTATTGGGACACGGCCATGCTTATTTGCATTGTCCATGGCTTCTTTCACTCTATGACAGCAGAGTTGAACTGTTGCAACAGAGCCCACAAAGTCTGAAATACATACTATCTGGCCCTTCAGGAAAAAGTCTGTAGATCGATTGCTGCTTTAGATGTGTGCTACCCTCCACTTCCAAGCACAGGATATGTGCTTGAGGAGCAGGGCACAGACAATTTCACCTGTAATTTGCCTGCTTGATTGGAAACCCTTGTGCAGTACACAACCTGCCCAACCATACAGTGGCCATGGAAGAAAGAAAATGTCAACTCTGCTTTCTTAAAGCCTATTGTCAGCTCATATGAATCTGGGGGAGTGGTACTGGTTTGAAGAGCTCCTTCTCTTTGGAAGCTGCTCCCTGTCCCTCCTCACACCATAGCCACGAGGAGTCGGCTTGCTGTGTTTACCAAATGACGGTTCTCTCCCCATTAGCTCCCAGCCTGGCAGCTCTCCACCCTCAGCAACTGCCAGATTAAATGCATTACTTGACCATCTTCACCCGGCTCCCTTTGATGTTCCCTTCTCAAGCTTCAAAATACCTTTTGGAGGGAGATCAGACAGCATTAAACAGAATTACTAATTAATTAAGCAAAGTTAAATTTTAAACACTGTTTGTTGTGTTAGCCAAAAGCCTGAACAGAACAGACTTTTTTCCTCCGCTGAGATCAAAGACAGTCTCTTCCCTCTCCCCTCCCTCAGTTTAAAAAAAAGGGAGGGGTGGAGAGGAAGAGAGAGCGAAAGAAGAGAGTGAGGAAATACCTGAATGGTGACAACTTTGATTGTGGGTCTAGACACCACCCCCGCCTCCCCATGGGCCCAGTGGGAGGCTCCTTGGGGCTCGCATGCTGTGACAGCCACAGTCACTCGGGACTGTTTACCCCGGCAAATGGCAGTGACCCAGGGAGCAGGATGGCACGGCCCACCCAGCCCAAGCTGCTGACAGCTGGCGCCACCCAAACAGCATGAGAAGAAGGCCTGTGAAATAAAACAGACCCACCCTCCTCAACAGTCTGGCAGGGTGAGCTCCTTGGGGCTCTTCCCCTTGGTCCGGGGTCACTTGGGGTCACTACGAGACCGGCTCCAAGAAGCAGGCTGTGCACTGTACATCCCCAGGTGGTGCCACTCACATGACCGATACCCTAGATATGTGTATTGCTTATGACATCCTTTGGACAGATGGCAGAAAGGTGTCTTGAGGAGGGGCAGCTTTTTTCTGATTTGCACGAATGCATCCGGAGCTGGTGGGGTGCTGTCTCCCGCCGTTCAGTCTAGCACTTTATTCTGTACACTCCTATCTGGGACCTTCTGATTGCCTCACAGGAGCCTCCATATCTGCACAGCCAGAAAGCAAGTTTCTTGAGATCTGGGGCCCTCTAGGCCTCTGCTCCCGGGTTGCCCAATGCCTAGCGCTTCCCATCTGTGCACAGGGCAAAGATTCTGCCAGGCCTGCTGAACTACAGCACATTCTACAGGTAGGCATAAGGAAGCTTGGCTACATAACAAATATGCCATACCTTCTGCCTTGATGGAGACTGGGAAGTGCCATGGGGAGGTGGGGAGTTGAAATTTAGGTAAAAATCCAAACCCGGGATGATACCAGTAAATGCCAGCTTATCTTAAACACAATACAGAAAGGCCTGGTGCATATGAAACTTGGAAAGAAGAGACAAATTTGAAACACAGTTATGACTAAATCGGCCCCACTAAAGACCAGAAATTACTAACACTTCAAATGCATGGCAGACCCCTCTCTTAGCCTAGTTACCTGGCAAGTTCTTCTCGGTGAATACAATGTAAGATTTAACACAAGCCAGAACTTCCTTGCTAGAGTCTGGATGCTCGCCCTGACATATCCACAGTCCTTTCTCAATTGTCCACGTACAGATTATCTGCTGCAAATATTTCAGTCTCAGGGTTGCTTGCCAAGATGTTTGAGTCCGCAACCTTCTGACAGCAGCTGTTCGAGGGAATGCAGATGAATTTTAATATTAGCCTCTGCCAAATATAATTAGGCGGGTAAATCTGCTGCCAGTAAAAAGAGAAAGATATCATATGTGCATTCCAGGCCAAATGGTTTCTTGCAGTATCTGTATCAGGCTCTCCACAGGCAATGAGGGTCCTAGTGATCCCACCTCTGTTTGTAAACACAGCCACACACACTTTGTTGGGCCGCACGGAGAGGCTGGTGAAGTTAGTAGTACCACACATTATTCCATTAAGTCCTCTTAACACTGAGTGTGCTACTGTTGGCATTGTGCAAAAGAGGAAACTAAGCCTAAAAACCAAAACTGATTACGACGTTTCCCTGCTTAAACCCCTCCGCTGGCCCCCTTTCCCCTAAGGAGGGGTCCAAAGGCTTCCACAACCCGGCTGCTGCTGCCTCTCAGCCCTGTCTCTCTGTGCAACTGCGTTCCCTTTTCTGAGCCTGCCATGCTCTCATCCCTGCCAAGAACACTCTTTCCAGCTCTGCAATTCCCGCTCATCCTTCAAGTCTTCAGTTTAAGCCTCCCTTCTTCTGAGCAGCACGCTCTCACACCCTCAGGGCTAGGTTAGGCTTCCCTGCTCAGTGAGCCTTATTACACCATTATTATATCACTCATTTAATCATCTGAATCTTCCGTCAGCCCAATATATATACCCTGAGATATATATGTCTATAGGGCAGTGTCTATCACACTATAGGTGCTGCATCATCATCAGCATCATCAGCTTCATCAAAAGGAAACAACAGTAAGTAGCAGAACCAGGATTTGAACCCAGAAGTTGTGGAACAAAGAGAACTAAACCCCAGTTTCCCAACTCCTCAACCACTGGCCTCTCCACTCTGTCAGACCACAATAGCTGACACCTGTTCCTGCCTGTCCAACAATCCTCCTTCTTCTGATAATAGCGTCTGGCTTTCCTCCGCAGAGCCACTCATCCCCCACTCTCAGTCTATGTAGTTTATGGAGACTGATCCCACTCCAGGGTCGCACTGCACTCAGTACCCCCACCTGATCCAGCTTGTTTCATCCTGAAGGCCATGTGGCTGGTCCTAGGTCAGTATGAAAGGAGAGTTTATGGAGAAGCTAATGAAGCTAGACTTCTGGGCCCTCTCACCTATATGGGCCCTTTCCAAGTCAGAATGGGTCTTTGAAGGTGTCTATGTGGTCATATGTGTTTGTATTTGTAACATTTTCCAAATTAGGCATTTTATCCTCAATCTATTAAGATTGTCATCTAACCATTCTGACATCCTGTGCCTGTGTGAGGTGATACTGGGGGAAATACAGGCATTTCTGGACATGAGCTAAGGAGAGACTGAGGTGGTGAGATATTTATTTTGGTTTAGCCCCTGAAAGCTTCAGGTCCCACAAAACCTAGATTTACCCTGGTCAAGTGACCAGTAAAGTGGTCAGTAAAGTGAGTCTGACATGTACAAGGACCACTGTGACCTGGGAACTTTCTTCCACCTGAGAGGGCTGTGCTCATAGGATGGGAGTGCCCAGAGCTGGGCACTGCCACCCTCGCCACCTGTGGGGGAGAAGCTACCAGGGGACAGAGGGAGAAATTATGGAGAGGGACACAGAGGGGCAGCGAGAGAGACACGTGTGTGAGTGTGTGAATATACGTGCGTGTGTGAGTGTGTGTGTGTGCGTGCATGTGTCCACGACACGGTTTTAGCTCCAGAATCCAAACAGGCCTTTTTAGGCAAGATCTACCCTAGGATTTTTCAATTTCATGAGCCAAAAGTTTAAGTGAGTGTCCAAAAGAACCGAAAAAATCCTGACTTAACATATCCATCTTTCTGAGATCCTGCTTTTTAGGAAAAACCACCAGTACCAGCACCACAGCAGTGATTCACTCACCCAGGGCAGTGCCCTCTAGGGCAATGTCCAGCTTTCTCACCAGTGGGGGTCTGCCCCTTCCTGAGACCAGAAATGCCACCAGGGCCTTCTTCTCCACCATCCTGCCTCCCAGCTGCATTTTACTGCCACAAGATTTTGCTTATGGACCAGTTGTAACTGAGGGGAAACAAAAAAGGGGGAAAGGGGGGTGGGGGAGGAAATTCTTCTCAACAAATAATATTCTGGCCTTTTTTTCCTCATCAGAGCATAAGGCTGGTGGCCACTCAGCTTTGAGATCTGAACAGGATTGAGACGAAACATCTGTTCAGGGAGGGAGGGGGAAGCCCCGGGAGAGAGAGAGGGGGAAAGGGGAGAAAAAGCCTTCTGTGGGCTAAAAATATCATGTCCCTTCCACTCTCCCCTCTCCGTCCCCACCCAAGTTAAAACATGTGATGAAATTCAGCTTTTACAATCTAACCCCGAGCTACTTGAAACTATTAAAGCCTCTCCGGTATCTGACACAAGTCAGAATTTCCACTGTTCCAGCTGAGCTTTTATGAGGAGCAGACTTGAGAGAAACTGCCAAGGTAACAAAGTCCGCTTGTTCTCTGTCACCGCTGCAACTCAGCTTCTGGGGGGACTGCAGGGGAGTGGAGAGTCAGGGCCGCTGACACCCCCCGACAGGATGGGCTCTGAACTGAGGGAGAGGAGCCGGCAGGGCATAGGCACCTGCCCCTCCATCTGGGGGTCCCTGCTGCCCTCCCGTGAACTCCCCTTCCTCCCAGCCTTCCTAGGAAGCCACCGCCAGCCCTGTGTATTAGGGAGCCTTGCCCGAGAGTCCCAGGCAATGTCCGTGGCTACTTCCCGAGAAGTCTTAACTCGCTCTCTCTCTGTTTCTTGCCCACCTGCTCCCTGAACCCCAAGCTCCAATCAGCAGGTATCCCACGGCCTCCTCGGTACCTCTCCTTGGATGTTAAATGGGCATCTTGAACCCAACAGGTCCAAAAACAGAAGACTTGATGGTCACCTGCCAAAACCTCCACCTCAGAAGTGACACTGCCAAATCCTTAGTTCCTGAAGCCAAAAGTCTAAGATGCATCCCTGATCTCTATTGTTCCCTCAACTCCCTTCTCACCAGCTCCAACCCCTAGCCTCATGGACTTCTCCCCAGCCCCAAGCTCCCAAACTAGGCCAGCACCATCTCCTCTCGCCTGCAACCCTGCAATCACCTCCTGGTTTCATTGCCCCCTTCCTCCCTGCCCCTGGGCAGTCCCTCCCAGAAGCCAGAATTCGCTTCTTAAAACAGGTCAGAATCCAGCAGTCACCCACCCAACCCTCTCCAACCCAAGTGCGTGGTCCCACACTTGACGACCGCCCCACTCTCATTCCTGATGCCACAACGGCCTCCTTTCTGTTCTTCCCCAAACACCAAGTTCCCTCTACCCTGGGGTTCTGCTCACTCCTCCTAGCTGCTCTCCCCCTACATTCTTCCATGGCTGGCTCCTTCCTGACATCTGCATCTCAGGTGAAACATCACCTTCTCAGAAAAGCCTCCTCACTCTACCTCTCCCTGGGTTTTACCTCTTAGCAGAGAACCACTACCAGAAACTTCCATGCTCCTTCGCAGATTTACATATTCATCCCTGCCTCCCTCCTGTGAATGTTGTGACCAATGGGCCTGCCTACCTTGCTCACTGTGAACCCAGGGCCCAGCAGAGCCCCAAGCTGCAGCAAATGCCCAGCACATACCGAATGGCGAGGAGTGAGGGGCCAGATTCTGTTCTCAGTCTGCTGTGTGACCTTGGACAGGTCACTTCCCCTCTCTGGGCTTTAGTTTTCCAACTACCAATGAAAGAGACTATAGGCCTCCCAAGTCCCTTTGCCCAACATCTGACCCCTGGGAGCCTGGACGGACTAGCCTAGGCCCCAACACAGGTACATAGGACCTGCCTGAGAGGCCGGAGGAAGGGGTCACCTGCTTTCAGTGAGGCAGAGGGAGGAGTCGCCTGCTTTCAGTGACTACACGGTGTTGACTTTCCTTCTTCAGTGAGTGTTTATTTATTGAGCACATACAGCATGCCAGACCCTACTCCAGGCACCGGGAGCACGGGGAGGCCTTTGGAGATTCTAATAGGATTAAAGAAGCTTTGCAAAGAGGCCGTCTTTGATCTGGGCTAGGTAAATGATTATAAACATGGGCTGGTGCCTCTTCAAGAAAAATGAACCCAGGAAACAAGAATCATGGCAGCTCAAGTGTGTTGGGCACTTACTCTGTACCAGGGCCACCCTTGGGACCTACATCCATCACCTCACTGTCTTCACGATAACCCTGGCGAAGAAGTGCCACAAGGAACCCAGTGAGGAAACTGAGCCACAGGGAAGTGACCCGCCCAAGGTCACATAGTGAGTGTGGGTAAGCCAGGCTAGAATGGGGTCTGAGCTGCAAATTCATAAAAAGTCAGAATGAAGGGACGAGAGATGAGGAAGGCAAAGTTAGGGACCATTGCAGAGCTGAACAGGACCTGAGTTCCCAGAGTGTTGCTAAGCCCCCACCAGGTCTCGGTCCTAGCACTGCTCCCTGCTGGGCAGAACGAGCAACTCCAGGCACATCCACCCTTGGGTTGAGGAAGCAGAGACCACCCCAAGGGCTGCCACGTCTGCACGTCAGGCCAGTGGGGAGGGGGCGGCAGGAGAAAAGCAAGGCCTGCCCTGGAAGCTGGGAGGCCCGGGCCTGGTCCTGAGGAGGAGGGGCTGCCTGACTTCAGTGGTTGTAGCATCTCCTTTAGGAAGCAGGGACCCTGCAGGCTGGACCATGCCCTGCAGAGGGGGCTTCCTAGAGAAAGATGCCGGGAAGTGGAGAGATAGGAACCAGGCACTTGAGGACCCAGAGGGAGAATGAGCAAAGGCCCAGAGGTGAGACACAGAGATAGCCAAGAAGCTGGGCGGGGGCAGGGTTCACCAGGTGAGAGGCAGGGGGTTCCTGGAGAGAGGGAGATGGGAGAGGGGGACAAAGCAGTGGCTGTAGCACCCTCAGACACAGTGACTCCTGGAGGCCATGCAGGAGAACGTGACCTGGCACCCATTCTCCCGGTGGGGCCCAAGCCACAGGCTGCGACTACCTGGAGTGCTGCCCAGCTGTGGGGCAGGGAGGCCGGGTGTGTGCTGAAGGTGAGCATGGGGTCACCCCTCCCTGGTCCTCAGACCCTAGCTGGGTCAGCTGAGGAGGGGCCCTCTCCCCTCCTCCCCACGAAAGCCTCACCTCACCAGCCCTGCCACGCCCAGCCAGCTCTCAGAGCTTGGGACTTTTGATGTTTACTTTGTTCTTTCCCCAGTTCAAAAGGAGCTCTGCAGCCCTGGCCCTCGCACCAAGCCCAGCCTTAATCTCCCATCCCTCCCGCTCCCAGCTGGCCAGTTAAGGCGGTTAAGACGCTGGATTAGGGCCGGCTTTACATAACAACGCGGGAGCTAAAGCCATCCTCTCCTGGGATGGCTAAAAGACTTCTTTTTATCTTCACGCCTCAGATGGCCTTTTTTCTCTCTTAAACAGCTCTCCAGCCCGCCAAGAGGCAATGAACTTGGCCAACAGGAAGACAAAGAAGAGATTCAGGACTCGGCTTTTTCTCCCTTGGCCAGTAGCACAGAGGGACCCCCCAGTCCCAGGTCCGGAGCAGACAGTTGGTTTTCTGTGGCCAGAACTCAGTAGCACCTGCTCTCACCAGACCTAGCCATGTGGTGGCCTGCCACCCACACCATATTGCCCACCCTGGGGTGGGCGGCCTCGGACCACAGGACCAAGGGTGCCAGAGGACCACAGATGGCCACTGGGTCCAGGGTCCCTCATGGGGTCTTAAGGGCCACACGGACAGGTCCAAATGCCCACCTGACTCAAACCAGAGTAGCTCTGCTCCTGCTGCCTTATTTACGGTTTTCACTTTTAAATACTGACATTAGTTTTTAAATTCATAAGGAATACATAATTATCTTTTTTGATTTTTTAAAAAAATATAATTTTAGAATTATTGATAATAGAGACAGGGTCTCGCTATGTTGCCCAGGCTGGTCTTGAACTTGTGAGCTCAAGCAATTCTCCAGCCTCAGCCTCCCAAAGTGCTGAGATTATAAGCATAAGTCAGCATGCCCAAATATGTTCTTCTTTTATAAAAGTTTAACCATGAAACGCAGATAACACAGACTTAAGTCTCCTCCCATGTTTGGAAAGAGCTATGGTTATCATCTGTCTAGGCCTCTATCCACACAGTCATATGCATATGTGGTACCCTAAGAAACTCCTGAGGATGGTCTGGTGCCTTCTTTTATGTAAGAGATATCAGACTGTATGCACACACAAAGCTTTCTGTTCACAGGACTCCTCCCCCTTGATCTGGGGCCTGCTTACATTTGAACAAAGTTTGCTAGATACCTGGCTCTCCAGCCTGCCTCCAACTTCTAGGCAACGGAGTGAGTATCTTCAAACAGTGCTTCTCCGAGTGTAGTGTGCATGCAAGTCACCTGGGGAGCTTATTAAAATGCAGATCGGATTCAGCAGGCCTGGGCTGGAGTGAAGATTCTATATTTATAACAGCTCTCAGGCCAGATGTGGCCACGGTCCTCAGGTCTGGCCCAGGCTCCCCTCTCTTGCGGCCCTTCGGACACCCACAGGCCTGGATCCCCCTCTGCAGACCCTTGCACCATGGCCCCCCAGCTCTCCAGCCAGCTGTCTGCCTGGTCTCAGCAGAGATGTCCTTCCTTACTCTCGTAAGGCAGCCCTCCATTTGGTGATTTCTTCCCGTTTCTGAATTTAAAATTTCCCATTCAGCAAACACTCTGCTTCACACTGTCATCCGTTCCTGGCACCAATTCTGGGAGCCAAGCAGAGCAAAGGCCCTTGTTCCCATTCTATAGATATGGAAACTGAGGCTCAGAAAGGTGGGGTGGCCTGCCCAAAGTCAAACCAGCACACCAGCAGCCAGCAGATCCTCTACTTGAGTATCCTGATTCTCTCTACAACACGGCGCTTCACCATGAAAAAGGCAGCGGTTAAGTGCAGTGGCTCATGCCTGTAACTCCAGCACTTTGGGAGGCTGAGGTGAGAGGGTTGCTTGAGGCCAGAAGTTCAAGACCAGTCTGGGCAACATAGTGAGACCCCGTCTCTACAGAAAAATTTAAAAATTAGCTTGGCATGGTGGGGTGCGACTGTAGTCCTAGCTACTTGAGAGGCTGAGGTGAGAGGATCACTTGAGCCCAGGAGGTCAAGGCTGCAGTGAGCAATGATTACCTACTGCACTCCAGCCTGGGTGACAGAGCAAGACCCCGTCTCAAGAAAGGAAGGAGGACGACACAGGAGAGAGGTGAGAGGCTGGCTCTGTGTGTGTGTGTGTGCGCGCGCACTCATGCGCCAAGGGAGTGACACGATGGAGGAAACGGAATAGGCACTGTGTGTAATGCTTACTCCATGCCTAACACTGCCTGATCACACTTCACACACCACTCTGAGCAGCCACTCTTATTATCCCCAGAGGAGCAGCAGAGTTTCAACAACCTGTCCGA
The DNA here is from genome assembly GCF_024542745.1 of Macaca thibetana thibetana. Classification (NCBI taxonomy): domain Eukaryota; kingdom Metazoa; phylum Chordata; class Mammalia; order Primates; family Cercopithecidae; genus Macaca; species Macaca thibetana. The sequence goes on from NC_065597.1 coordinate 41,411,250, forward strand.
GGTCCCCCAGCTAATCTGGTGCAGGGTCAGGACGTGGACCTAGGTGACCAGGCCCCCACTTGGGCTTGGACCTATGAAGTGCCACATCTGAGTCTTACTCCTCTCCTCCATCTCACCCTCTAGTCCACCCCCACCCAGAGTCACAAGGTCCCTGTTGTGCCCTCCGTCTGCAGATTTTCTGGAACATGCAGGGCACACGGCCAGCTGGACACCGGCTTCCCCCACTCGCTGCTGCTGAGAAGAGAGCAATGGACTCCGAGTACCTTCCAGCCGGAAGTCGTCCTCCTCTTCCTCGCTGAGCGTGTCTCTCAACACGTCACCCACGAGCTCCTAGAAGACAAAGCAGAGGCATTGAGCAGGGGTTAGGGGGAGTCCAGTGCTGAGACATTAAAAGTGGCGCCTTGAAGACCCTGGGCTGATTCTTCTGATGGGAATTCAGGTCAACTGAGGCAGATCCTATCGCACCTGAAAAGTTAAGCACCAAGGTGGGTCCCTCCTGCCCTTAACATAAACGCACACGTATCAGCACAACATTCAGGCCCCTGCAGGCTATGGCTCCACCTGGTCTTCCATCATGCCTCCCATATTTCACCAACACACATGCTTTCCGGAAACCAGCCTGATTCCTTGCACTCACCCTGCCTGTTCCCCACCAGTGAGTTAAGGATATCTGGGATCTCATCCCAACTAACCTGACCAGGAGGTGTCAAGTTAGCGAGGGGAGTGTTGCTGGTCCACAAGCTGGGAAATTTCTAGGATATCAACAAAGGCCCCATCTGTCTGACCCACCCTAGCAGGATAACTCCAAATATGGAAGAAGCTAGACCATACCTTGTCAAACTGTCTTCTGTATTTATTGGTATTCTGCCAGAAGACTTCCATGATCAAAGAAGGTTCTTTTAAACAAAGTTAAACAAGATCCCTTACAGCAGGACTTATCAGGACTTTTCCTATGGTTCTAAACACTGTGAATCTCCAAGTGCTGGCATATTTTGCATTCTCCAAACTTACTCAGACCATGGAGCTTCGTTTTTCAAAAGCATCACAAGATTCGTGTCCCAAGAAACCCGCTTTAGGAAATACTCCTGTTATGGGAGGACAGACAAGGGTTTGGGGGGATGATAATGCTATGGTAGTGCTTCTCAAAACACAAAATGACAAGCAATAAAAAAGCCCAAACTCAGCAGCTGTCACCAACTTCTCTTTGTAAAAATAAAAGAGAGAGAGAAAAAAAGAAAACCCAACCCTTTCCTTGGGAGAAAAAAAAAATTCTGCACCTCAGATGATGCTTAAAAAAAAGCCAGTCCTCATCTTGATGAACAAAAGAAAAACACGGCTTTGTATTGCTGATCTCATCAACTGGACACAGCTGGAGGTAAGCCTCTTGCTTTTTTTTTGTTTTTTGTTTTAAAGACAAACAGCTAACATTTTGTGGCTATTCTCTTTCTTCTTTCAAATCTTTCTAGGGCATTACACACTCTTTCTTAAAAGCTGTTAAAATGTGGCCATTCAGACTCTGGTGTCCCATTTACTTCAAAACCAGGCTACTTTATTCCTCGAGTCAGGATGGCTTCCCTCTCCTCCTCCGCCAATTATTATAATCATCGAACATTTCCTGGGCTTGTAAACTGGCTGTTTGTGTTAACAGAGCCTGAGTTGACAGGGGAGCTGGGAGACGATGACAGGAAAGGGATGCACACAGGTGGCATCATTAGACGCCCCAGCAGCCAATTAAAGCCCATCCTTCATGCAGGAGAAAGACGGGTGCCGCCGCCCCCTGAAAGGCTGGTAGGCAGAGCTTCCTCGAGGGAACAGGCAACGGTCTTCAAGAGCATCTGTGCACCTCTTCACGCTGAGGTCTTCTGCAGAGGGGGGCTCTGCGCCTGCCACCCTGACTGCACCGCAGCCGGGTGACAGCATCAATGAGACGTCTGAGTACTCGTGTCTTTTTACTGGCACACTTGGAAGAGTTTAAAGACTCCAGACATCGCCACCAACAAGGCAACCGTGTGGGACCCTATAACGATGACCACGTGTGCTCAAGGCACCCCAGTCATCACCGATGACAGCTTCAGCACTCCCTTTTCAGAGGACCAAGCTCTCTGACACACCCAGAAAGCAGAGTTCTGGCAAGTTCCGGGATAGGCCTCTCACCACTCAACAGCACCTTGCTCCGAAGAACACTGGAAAGCTCCCTGGAGCCATGGTCCATGGACGCACTGTGCTGTGCCAATGCTCAACTTTGCAAAAATTCTCTCTCCCCGGCCGGGCGCAGTGGCTCCCGTCTGTAATCCCAGCACTTTGGGAGGCCGAGGCAGGTGGATCACGAGGTCAGGCAACCTGGCCAACATGGTGAAACCCCGTCTCTACTAAAAATACAAAAAATTAGGCGGGCGTGGTGGCAGGCGCCTGTAATCCAACTACTTGGGAGGCTGAGGCAGAAGAATCATCTGAACCTGGGAGGTAGAGGCTGCAGTAAGCTGAGATTGCGCCACTGCACTCCAGCCTGGGTGACAGTGTGAGACTCCGTCTCAAAAAAAAAAAAAAAAAAAAAAAAAAGGGCATCCCCTCCGCTGAGCCACACAGCCAGGGTCTGCGGTGTGCAGTGTGCATGCTCCTAGAGCTTTGAGTCTCTAGGCCAGAAGCCATGTGGGATGTGGAGCCAAACACAGGATCACATCCTGGCTGTACCGCCTGCCTCGCCTTTGACCTCAGTCTACATATTTGTAAAATGGGCACAGTCATCAACCACAATAATAACCAAACAGCTGACACTTACTGTGCATTTTCCATGTGTCAGGCACCATGCTAGACACTTTATATATACAGTCATTCCTCGGTACCTGCGGGCAACTGGTTCCAAAACTCCCTGAGGCTACCAAAATCTGTAGATGCTCAAGTCCCATATATAAATGGTGTAGTATTTGCATATAACCTACAAACATTCTCCCCTATACTTTAAATAACCTCTAGATTACTTACAATACCTAACAGAGTGTAAATGCTATGGAAATTGTTGTTATACTGTATTGCTTAGGGAATAAGGACAAGAAAAGTCTGTATGTGTTCAGTACGGATGCTTTTTTGTTTCCAAATATTTCCTATCTATGGTTGGCTGAATCCATAAATACAGACCCCATGGATATAGAGGGCCAACTGTGTAGACGTGTATTTATTAACCCCCTGAATCATCACAACAGCCCTGGTCTTTCCATCTCTCAAGAAATAGATGCTCATTAAAATGATTTGCAAACTGTGAAGTGAGAGGTATAATCGTTACCGTTATTATCTACAAAGAAAGTGGCCTCAACCCTGAAGGACCGTATGAGACCAGAAACAGTGCTGATGACAGTCACCCTTCATTTACCAAGTGCTCACAGTGTGCGAGGTACTGACCAATGGGATCCTCACAGGAGGCTCCGGAGAATGGCCTCCCCACAGCCCTGCATCTAAGTGGCTAAGAGGCTCCAAGAGGCTGCGATCCCCTCTGGATCACCTGCCAGCAAGGGGCGGAGTGGGGACTCAAGCCAGCTCTTTCAGGTGCCTCAGCCCGGGCTCCTACTCATGCAACCAGGGCTCCTGTGGGCATGGGAGCAGAGGTAGCCAGGAGTCCTGGCACCTACCAGGGACCAAGGATCACACCTAAAGGAGTACAAGAAAAATAGTCCAGCCAGCAGCTCCCGTGGGTGAGTGGTCAATGGCTCCCATCTGCCTAGCAAGACTCAAAGCTCCCCTGCTGCTCCCCACAACTTGAGGACTTAGCCCTGCCCTCAAGCTGAGCCCTGGCTGGCAGCCTCACATGTCAGGGCCAGGGCCAGGCCGTCGGCACCACCCTTCGGGAAGGCAGCTGTTGCCGGGAGACACACTCCGACCTTCGACGGCGCCACTGGGAGCCCCCGTGCAGAGGGCATGGAACTGGAGGTGGTCAGACCTTGGTTCAAATCCCAGCTCTGCCTCACATGTGCTGCGCCACCTGGCGGAAGGAACTTTATCTCTAGTGCACCTCAGTCTCCCCATTCGTAAACGGGGCAACAGCAATCAGGATATCTGAGGGGGGCAGTGTGAGAAGTGAGGAAGTCACTGCATGTGAAGCGCTTAGCAGGGCAGCTGAAAGTGGAAATGGGGTTCATGAGGTCAGTAGTTACTGTTTATTACTCTTGCTATTGTTATCATATGGTGGCCAGAACACTGCTGGGATGAGCCGAGAGACTCGCCAGACCCCAGGTGCCCTCACAGACACCTGGAAACGTGCCCCGTCCTGCCCAGCACACGGTTTTCAGGGGGCTGCATTTCCCCCTCGTGGCAATCCTTTCAGGTATTCCAAAGGACTGCCATGACTACCCTGCTTTACAGATGAGACAACTGAGGCACAGAAAGGTCAAGTGACTTGCCCAAGGTCACACAGCTAGTAAGTGCCAGTGCCCAAGCCCACACCCTTCACCACTGCACCTGGGAAACCCACATGTGGGGCTTGGCTGCAGCGGCCACCCTCCTCCACTTCTTTTGTCTACTTAGTTGTCACTCTGCCCGTGGTCCCAGGCCCCTCCCCTCTAGCCTCCAGGATAGTGGGCCTCAGCCTCTTCTGCAAGTTCTGATCAAAGACCTTCCTGGGTCTCCAGAGCCCCTGCTCCACCAGACCTGGGGCCAGGCTGCTCCTGCCCAGTGGCCTGGCTTGGTGGCCTCTCAGGCCCAGATGTGCCACCTTCCTAAGTCCCAGTGGTGCCCCATCAGCTGGCCCTAAAGCCCCTCCTCTGCCCACACTGGGCCCCAGGAAGAGAGGCCAGCTCCTCCGGGCACAGGGTGTGCGGCCAGCACCAGTCCAGAGCCCAGAATCCAGGCACGATACCTTATAAGGCCTCCGGGAATGGGAAAACCACATCAAAGCAGCCTTGGGGAGCGAGCTGGAGTTTGGTTGGGGTTTTTCCTCTGTCTTTGAGACTTCCTACTCCTGAATGTAAGATCTTCCCCCACCGCCTGCCCCAGCAGTGCTTTGTCAATCTTTCTATTCTCTAAGAGCTAACAGATGTTGGTGCCACGGGTTTCAAAGCAAACTCCCAGTGCCCACAGAACACGGCACAACTCACAGATTCCAAGAATGTACAGGGTTGGGACGTGCCGGGGAAAGAGGAGGGGGGCAGGGCCCAGGCCACCCTGTAACCCTTAGATCCAAGCAGCCTACCCTGGAGCTGCCCCAGGAAATTCCTGGCAAGCTCTCTCTTCCCAGTACGCTGAGGCCGCAGCCCGGCCAGGCGCTCTCCAGGCCTTGCTGAGAGCAAGCTCTTGCCTTCCTCTTGTCCCCTCTCAGGAGGCAGGACAGGGATGCTCCACTCCCCAGCATCCAGAGCAACCTGGTAGTCGGGGCGCCCAGGCTCCGGGCCCAGCCCCACCCTCGGCAGCCGAGTGGCAGCAGACACATCACTTAACTTCTCCAGCCTCCATTTTCCCCTTCTGTAAAATGGGGATTTTGATGTCAAAGAGCAGTCAATGAGAAAACGTAGACAACAGGCCTAGATGGTGTCTAATGCGAAGCTGGAAGCACTAACATCAGTTTCTCTCCTCTTCCCGACACAGGTTCAGGAATATTCTTACATTCTATCCTAATGCCTGGCGAGCCAGTGCCTCTATGTCCACCCTGAGACGATGCTCACTGTGTTTCCTGGAGGCACATTTAAATCCAGTGATGTTTAAGGCAATGCACTTCCTGTTAATCCGCAGTCAGGAACACCCTGGATGCCCCAAAGGCATGTGCACTGGATCTCCACAGAGAAACACCACGCGAGAGGGACTCCAAAAGAACAAGACAGATCTGCAGATCTCCCAGGCAGACAGCCAGACCACAGGACGGGCAAAGGAGCCACGACAGGAAGATACGCAGACTGTGCTGCTATCTGCACACAGAGGAGAGCACCAAACCCATGTACGCCATGAGATTGTCCCCATGTGGGTGAACGTGCGGAAGACGACAGCCACAGCGACCTCCAGGAAAGGGAGGGCAGACAGAGGTAGCGGGTGTGGGGGGTCATAAACCCCAGCCTTATCAGAAGTGTTCTCATGTTTAATGGATGAGTATATTACTTGGGTAATTAAAATCCAATTTAGTAAAACCGCAGATAATAACCCACTTTACAAAAGAGAAATCAAAAGCTGGGAGATTAAGTAACAGGTCCAAGGTTTTGTGGAAAGTAACAGAGTAGGATAGACCCCTAGAGGGGTCTCTAGAATAGGGAGGCCGGCCAAGATGATGCTCACAGTTCCCTGGAGCACAGACCTTCTTGGGTTCCAGCCCACACACCACCAATGGGCAGCTCTCTTTTCTAGGGCTATACCCAGGAAACAAGAGGAAAACTGGGGCTGTCCAGTTTCTGGGCCTCAAGTTCTATGTCTCTCACATGTACCTCTCCCCTGTGGACCTGTTATCTCTGCCCACACAGCCTCCCTCCCATCCCCAGGCCCCTAGGGCTTTCCCAGGCCTCCAGAGCCTACCCTGCCTATAAGCTCAGCAGGCTGAAAGTGCTAGGAAATTACCCAGCCCATCCCAACACTACACAACACTCAGGCCAGTGATACAAAAATAATCCTCATCAAAGGCGGGGAAATGGTAAGAGGGCACAGCAGGCAGGAGTCCGGGAGGGCTCCTGGAGGCCTGACCCCAGGGACAGAAGAGGCTGGGGGCATCCTCCTCCCCAGGAGAGGAAAACAGGCTTGCCCCTCCCTGCCTGGGTCATCAGAACACAGGCCTCAACATGCTGCTTCCAAGATAAATGGCATCTCTTTCCAAAGAAGCCAAAATATAGGGCAGAGTCCTCAGCCACTCCCCTGAAGACCCCTGAGCCCACCACAGCCATAGGTCACCTGGTGCTGGCTCCTGGCTCTGCCCACCAGACCTGTCCCCCGGCCGCAGCCAAGCCAATTGGAACCCTCCCCCGGGACCCCTCTCTTGGGAGCTGAAGGGAAACAACTCTTCTCCGGTGCCAAGGCTGCATCTCATCTCATCGGCAGCTTCTCAGAGGCAGCTCGCTCGAGGAGGCAGCTCACACAGACAGAGACGGAGGCCAGTGCTGGGACCAGTCTCAGGCCCAGCCTTCTCCAGAAGGAGGCTGCCTGAGGGCAGGTCTTTGGGTTTATTTTGCCCTTGAACAGCACCTGGTACCAGGCAGGCACTTGATAAAGTGTCTGTTCGGTGAACCCTGGGGCAGACCCACCCTCACCCCCTCTTCTCACCGATGGGACGGTCACACAAGCCACTAAACGGCCCTTGCTGCTTCCAGCAATTCAGGTCGGGTTTCTGTTACTTGCAACTAAAAGCTCTGACTCCTACAGCTCCCAGAAGCAATCCACAGCCTCCTCAAAGCTAAGTCCAGGATTCCCAGGCAAGCTTGGGAGCCAGCGGAGCAAGCTCCTGCCGCCCTGCTGTACCGCGGGTCCCTGCAGGAGCCTCATCCGCAGACTCCACTCAGAGCTGTGGAAGCTGAGGTGGGAGGGAAGACAGGCTCCCCGGCTGCACACACAGACCAGGCCTTTTGTGTTTGGCTTGCAAGGACCAGGTCTTCAAGACGCCAAAGACATTGAGCAGCAATTAAAATTCCTCAGATTTCTCCGGGACTATTTTTATCTGCCCAAGATGCAATCGACGTGCTCCTAACTGTAGATCCCCAGCCTTCAGCTCCCCACGTCCTGGGAACCCCAACCTGAGCCTACCTCCCGGGCTTGAGGGTTTGCACAGGGAAGGTGGACAGCCAGCAAGGAGTGGTACGGCGGGGCTGGCAGGAAAGACTTCAGACCCAGGGCCTGACTCTGAAACCACCATACTCCCTTCCTCCAGCCCTCAGGCCTGAGGCCCGACAGGGTGCACATAATCCCTAGAGACGGGTTGCCCAATCCTGAACCTCAGCCAGCCACAGTCACCAAAGGGCCAGCAAAGGCCACTTCCTGGGCTGTCACCCCAGTCAGTCACAGGCATCCACATGCCACTGTCGCACCTTCCTCCAGAGCCATGTCCCACCTGGGCTACCATGAGTACTTAAATGCTTCTATTTAAATTGGCTCTCTCTCTCTCTTTTTAATGTAGTCTTGCCATAAAGCAATAAGATCAATAAAATCACAGGTGCTGGGGGGCTTGGTTTGGTTTGGTTCTGAGATGGAGTTCTCACTCTGTTCCCCCCGGATGGAGTGCAGTTGCGTGACCACAGCTCACTGCAGCCTCCAACTCCTGGGCTCAAGTGAGTCTCCTGAGTATCTGTGACTCCCGCCGGCACAGGCCACCATGCCCAGCTAATTTTTTAAAACTTTTTGTAGAGATAGTCTTGCTATGTTGCCCAGGTTAGGTGATGGTGTTGTTTTTTCTTTTTTTTTAAGGACAATTCATATTGAACAAATTCAGAATCATTAAAATATAAGACATCCACCACTTACCACCTGAAGTTCCAACCCCTCAATAGGACATCGACCACTGAACCACGCTTTCAGAACAACACGATTTAAAGAACCCATCCCCTGGCCCCCACAGTGGTCAGGCTGGTTCCAACAAGTAGGAAGAGGGTGGGTGGGGGAGAGACACCAGGCAAGGTGGGCACCAGGAGAGGCCACCAACCTTCCCACCTGGCCACCCTCCTTCAAGACTCATGGCTTCAGGGTGTGATTTCTGAGCATGGAGAAAAAATGACTAATGGGGGGAAAAAAAAAAACCAAAACACCAAAACCAACAACAGAAAAGAGTAAATCTTGACATCACCCAGAATGCTCCCTGATCTCAAACTGCTGGCATTTCAAAGCCCTTAAGAGATGACCCAATGTAGGGATTGTCCACAGCCAGGCAGGGCACGGGGCGGGGAGACTTTGCTGTTCGTCTGACCACAATTTTCCGACTAGACCGTGTTCAAAGGCATTTCCACAGTGGAAACTGGGATCGGATGGGCATGTTGCGGCCTGGGGGTAACTGAGGTCGTGAATATAAAGGACTCAGTGATGATGATAACCAGCCTTAGTCAGTGTGTGACGTCTGCCAAGTGTTTCCATGAAGCACGTTCGGGGCATCACCGACCAAGTGCTCCCAGCAGCCCTAGAAGCTGGGCTTTGCAATGACCCCCACTTTGGCCATGAGGAAACTGAGGCTTAGAGAGGTTAAGTGACTCACCCGAGTTGTCAGTCAGGTCTGGGTTTGAGCCTTGGTTCTTCGGCTTTATATTGTGTGACTTTGTACAAATGATTCTACCTGACTATGCCCCAGTTTCCCCAGCCAAAAGTGGAAATGACAGCCCCCACCTGGCAGGGCAGTTGTGAGAGGAATGGAGAGTATGTGTACGGTGCTTCATGCATGGTCTGGCTCAAACAGCGTGTCCCAAGTCACAGCTGTCACCTTCTTCTCCCTCCAGGCCCTGGTCTTTCATTCTGTCCCCTCACATCCTCTCTTCTGCCCTGGTTTTTGTCAGGGATGCCACAGCGGATCAAAGCTCAGCCCAGCACTGCCTCATCACCCCAGAAGGCCTCAGGTGACCCCACTTCTGGCCGGCTGCAGAGAGCAGAGAGAGTGCACTCAGCGCTTGTCGGAGTCTCTGCACTCCCACCCACTGCTGACCACACACATACACACACAGCCTTCCCACCCACCATTGACCTCTCTAAACCACTGCCCACCACAACACTGCCCCCACAACACTGCCCACCACACCACTGATCCTGTCCCGCCACTGCCCACCACACCACTGCACACCGCACCACTGATACCACCATGCCACTGCACACTGCACCACTGATCCTGCCACACCGCTGCCCACCACACCACTGGCCCCACCATGCCACCACCTGGCACACTGCTGACTAGCCCGGCCACTGGCCCGCCACGCTGCACAGCTGAGTGCTGATAAGAGGAGAGGTCTGAGGGCCTGTGGCGTGCCTCTGATCACCAAGCAGCTGGGGCGGCATCTGCCAGCAGTTCCTGGCCCTGGGACAGGCCCCCGGTCTGCTGCCAGGGTCCAGCGCGTGTGACCTGCTGACAGGGTGGCCCTGAGCCAGGCTGCTTATGACAGGCAGCACTGTCACCTGGCCCCAAGGAAGGGTGCCCCACGGCCATAGGCCACCTCACTGTAGGGAAAGGATGTGTGCTCCTGCCCAGGGAAGGGGCTTGGGGACCCAAGAAGCCTGGAATTTCTTGCTCAGCCTCAGGAATGAAGGGCTTGAGCTTCTTGCTTTTCTGAACCTAAACAAAATAGATGAAGTAAAAGCCTCTTGATTCCTATAACCCGAGGCCTCATTTTATGGACAGGACAAGAGTGCCCATGAGCACAGATACGCGTGCGCGCGCACACACACACACACACACACACACACACACACAGAGAGTCCACCCATGCAGCCCTGCAGTGCCCTGGAGAAACCATCTTGCAGAAGCCATGCTCCTACCCACTCTGATCCCATCTGCCCTAGGCCTCCCATTCTCATCTCCTGGCCCCTTCCGTCCCCACATCCCCAAAATAGCTCTAAGAAACTTGTCACCATCCCTCTCACAGGTCGGACTGCCCGCTCGGAGCCTCCCAGCCCTAAGCTGTCTTGTCCCCTTCACCAGGAGCGCCCTCCTCCCTCTACTGCCGGTGAAGTCTTTTGCCACTGTGGATTTCGACTTCCCACCATCCTCAACTACCACATGAGGACATAATCAAGAGGGTCACACTGGCAGCATCCAGAGGACTCAGTTCATTCTGAAACTCAGCAGTCCACATGCTGCCAGGGCTGTCAGTGATCGAAAGTCTCAGTGGCCACATCTATAAAATGAGGGCACCAGTCCCACCCGCCTGCCACGGAGCAGTGCACGATGATCACATCAAAGGTGAGTGTGGAAAAGCCGAGAAGGTGAGAGGGGCCACTTGGGAATGAGGGCCCAGGGTCCACAGTGCTGTCAGATAGGAAGCTGCTGAGGAACCACCGAGTCCCCTCCTGCGGTGTTAAAAAACAAAAAGGTGCGTTTTCCAGAACGTTTCTGGAAGGCCACACTCCACTTCAGAATGGGAACTGGGGCGCTGTCTCCTTCAGCTGTCCGGCTTTCTGGGTGATTTGAATTTTATATTTATATTCTCTCTTTTTAAACCAAGAATATTCAACCCTTTTATACTAAAAAAATAATAATAACAACTTTTTTCAAAGAGGTTTTTCCATTAAAACAAATGATGTGGCTCTACCTCCTGTTTGATGTCACCAAGTTGCTCAACAGGCACCTCAAACTTCATGTGTCCAAACCGGATGCCTGGTGGCCCCCAAACCTGTCCTCCCCAGTGCCTTCCCTGTGCACACACAGGGCAGCTCCCTGCTTCCTTGGCTCTTACCAGACACCCTGGAGGCATCCACACATCCTGTTGGCTCTCCCTCAAAACACGCCCTGAAACCAATCATTGCCACCTCCTCCACTTCTGCCACGAGTTCCAGGCCACAGTCCTCTTGAATAATGACAATCATTTTCTATTCTCTGCCCTCGCTGCCACCCCAACCCCTACCTAATTGCCCAAAGTTCCACCAAAGCCCATTAAAGCCCCACCCAATTTGTCTGCCCTATCACCTCCCTCACCCCTTCTGTTCCTCCCCGTTCACTCGCTCGCCCGCAGCCACACAGGCGTCCTTGCTGTTCCTCCAACAGGTTCAGCTCATTCCCCACTCAGGGTCTTCGCACGTGCTGTTCCCTCTACCCAGAAGGCTCTTCCTCTGGAAAGCCCCTCCCTCCTGCCTCTCCTTCAGGTTTGGGCTCATTATCACCTTGTCACCTAGGTGAGGTCTTCCCAGATCTCTTTATTTAAAACTGCAGCCCCCCTCTCCCACACTCCCTTCCTTATTATCTCTGGGGCACTCCCACCATCTGACACACCATGTGTCAACTCCTGACGGCAGAGACACTCGACCAGCGTGTTAACCACCAAACGCAGCTCTAAATTTACTGACTCAGAAAAACATGCCCCGCATTTTCTTGAAAGGAAAAAGCAGTTGCCAAAGAGCAGAGAAAATGTGATTACATTTCCTCACATTATCTGCACGTGTTTCCATGTGCTATAGGAGGAGGCACACGTCTGCAGAGACGGGCACCAAAATGCTCCCAGAAATGGTGTCCAGTGCTGGATTCTGGGTCACCCAATGGTCTTCCATGAATATACGATTACTTCTACAATCAGAAATTACAGCAAAGCATTTTGAGGGAAAAAAATGCTAAAACATATAAAAATGGGCACCCAAGTTGGTTCTAGAAAGACTCACACTCAGAAATCTGCTGAAAGGGTCTTGGCCCTAGCAGTGGCAAGACCTACAGCTTTCTGGTGAAATGGGTGGCCTCCTGATTCCAGCTGGGAGGGAAGGTGGAGACTCCGGACTTTGGGCCACCCAGACCCCACTGCTCCCTTCCACAGCCACACAGTGCACACAGGTCACAAAGAGGCCACAGCCAGACCCCTGCCTGCTTCTCACTGCTGTACGTGCATAGGAAGCCAGGGGCTGTGTCATGCAGACAGCACTTTGATTCCAGAAATGGCACGAGACCAGCTGAGCATGCAAGCCAGGCTGTCAATGGGGGCCCAGGGGGAGCAGGGTGGCACTCTCCTGCGCATCCCAACCAGCACACACCAAATTTTGCTGTTGCCATTCTCAGGCAACCAAAGATCTCAAAGCAAAAAGTATGGGGATCTAGAAGGCTGCTGCCTGCCCCTGCAGGTCCAGTCAACAGCCCACATCACCCTGTGTCACCACAGGGTGGTCGCCTGGGGAGTCAGTGAGGTCTGGGAGAGGCCCTATGGTCAGCATGGAAGGTCTGAGGCCACTCTTGGGCCTGGGGTAAGAAGGTCTTCATGGCAGTGACTTCACCCATCACACCTGTACCTCACCCAACAACCCAGGAGGTCCACGTGTGAGCTACTGCTGTTTTTACAGACGGGGGTACTGAGAGTCAGAGGGGAGGCAAGAAAGTGGTAAGGCTGGGAGAAACGGAGCACTCCCGAGAGGAAGGCCAGAGCTCTCAGGACATGCCCCTGGGTGTTCCTGGATCTGGAAGAGACGCCTCTGCCGTCTGAGCCCCACATTTCCACCAGGACCACCAGCATCAGGCTAGGCCAGAGCCTTTGTTCAGAGGTTCTTACCTGCAAGAAGGACCCAGCCCCTCTGAGAATATCCCCCTAGAAAAATGCCATGCAAAGAAAATTGCACATTGAATTTCAGGGGGTTCATGAACCTCCCCACTACAAGTCCTTTTGTGAATTTTACTTTAGGAACCTCTGAGAGTTCAGATGGGTAAACTGAGGGCTCAAAAAGGGACAGGATTTGCCCAGCATCACAAAGCCAAAGAGAAGCAGAGCCAGGATCCAAATCCAGAGGACCCACAGCTGGGAGCAAAGAACCAGCAAGCGATGAGTTCCCTCGGGGAGCAGAGGCACAGGACAAGAGCCCCCACACGCCCTGACTGCCAAGGGCCGGAGCACCCAGCCCAACAAGCCCACCCTCAGATGGTTTCTCCACAAGCACCGTCTCGGGCAACCAAACATTTCAAAGGAAAATGTAGTGGGTCCAGGCATAAGGGCCCAGGATGTTTGGGGAATGCTGCGTGGACTTCTCAAGCCTTTCTAGACCACCTGCAGCAGGACTCCCACGAGGTGCCCACAGATGGGGGCCTCCTCACTTCTCCAGACCCTTTGATTGCAGTCCACCTCCCCAGGGCACCATGTGCACACGCAGATCCCCCCGGGTCTGTGTGCCCCCTCCCTTCCCTGTGTGCCCCCTCCCAGCAGCTCACACCTGCGGGCCCTCTTCAGAGGCCTGCCCTAGGGCTATGTCTGCAGATTCAGAGAACTGCCGTGTCCCCACCCCAGGTGGCCCTGAGCCTGGTGCAGGAGAATGAAAGCCCATACCTCCTGTCAGGACAAACTCAGAGGCATAATTTATACCCCAGAGCTCCCCCAGAGGGTCAGACTGAAGCCAAGGCTTTAATGGCACCTGTGCTTGGCATCTTCTTCTTGTCTGTCCTGCTTCCTCCACTGCCTCACTGGCCTGCCCTGCCCTGGGAGAGTGTCCTGAGTGAATCACTTGCATGTGACCCTCACCTCAGGCTCTGTTTCTGCAGTCCCCGACCTCACAGGGCTCTCCCCTGAACTACGCAGGTAGTTGGAGGAATCCTGACCCACTTGGTGAATTCACAGGGAGTAGGCAGGCCAATGAATTGCAAGCTGGTTGGTCTCAGACAAAGCAGGTGGAACCTCAGTCCAGCCCAGAAAGGCAATGGTCACACTGTGGCCAATTCAGCTGCGTGAGGGGCCAGGGACCCTGATGCCAGGGCTCAGGCCTGAGAGGCAGAAAAATGGAAATGGACAATTTTTCCCACCCCAGCCCACCCCACCCCACCCCACCCCCACTTCAGGAACCCCCCTCCCCATCTTTCAGAGCCTAATTCAAGTGCAAGAAGCTTGTTCTAAGCACCTCGTGCCCCAGGAACCTCTGTCATTCAGCCAGCGCGTTTCAGGCCGGCTTCACGGACTGTAAGTTCGGGAGGAAGCCGAGGCTCTGGGAAGTTCTTTGTCCCTCATCTGGCTCCTGCAGTGGGCATCTGCAGTTTGGAAGCCCCTGGCCCCAGCCTCCCTTCCTCCTTCTTCTGGGAACACTTTGATTTTCCTTGGTGGCTTTCTAGACCTCACAAATAAAAACAAAGGACGTTCAGTTAAGTTTGAGTATCAGACAACACATCATTGTCCAGTATAAGTATGTCCCATGCAGTATTTGGGATAGACTTAAAACACAAAAAAATTAAGTGCTATTTATCTGAAATTCAAATTTAACCATGTGGCCTATATTTTATCTGGAAACCCTGCCCCTCCACTCCTCTCACCCACATGGTGTGGGCAGGCTGATTTCTCCCCGTAGCCACCAGGAAGGGCACGTGATCCTGTGGGCACGTGATCCAGGCCTGCCCAATAAGAGCTTCGCACCATGCCAACCATGGGGACTGGTCAGGGCCGGGCACACAACCCAAGCTAGGCCAAGGAGAAGCAACCCCAGGACATCTTCTCTCTCTCTCTGTTGACATTGGTGAGATGTGAGCTGAGAGCCTGACCCTGCTGAAAGCACTTTACCACCTCAAAGAGAAATTCTAGCTATGAAAAAAGCTGATACCGAGGAAAACAGAGACACGAGGGGATGCAAAAGAAAAGGGATCCTGACAATATCATTTGAACCCCTGGATCAAACGGTGCCTGAAGCTAGTACCTCCCCTACATTTTTCAATGATATGAACCACAAAATCTCCCCTTTTGGCTTAAGCCAGTGTGAGCTTATTCTCCTCGTAAGCCAGTGAATGAGTCCTGCTCACTCGCTCCTCCTCACCCTTGCCACCTGGGCATGAGGCTGGGCAGAGTCTATGCTCAGAGAACATGGTTTTACTTTTACTAAGGAAGGTGGCGTGGGGCGATGGGAAAGCCTGAGCTCTCCAGTCAAGCAGGCACGGTTCCCGGCCCCACTCGGTCCCATCCTTGTTCCAAGTCCTTGCACAACGAACTCTCCGTGAGCCTTGGTTTCCCTATTTGTGAGATAAACATAGATACTGATACCTGGACTGCCCACATAATGCCAGTGCCCTAACCAGGACACTTTAGAGAGACAAAAGGAGTGCTGTTCATACCCAAGTCGGGAGAGACTGGAACTGCCCTGGGTAAAGGGACCAGGGATGCCATCCCTAAAACCAATCCTGCCTGTCTCCACACCCCTCTGCACTAGCCCTCCCCCACAACCACACCTTCAATTCTGCCCCTCTCCCCGCTCCCCATCACCACCCTCTGTGCAGGATGCTCCCCTACTCGCTGCTTCTTGCTGCCTCCTAATTCATTCTTCCAGCCTCGGAGAAGCCATGCTTGGAGCCCAGGTTCTGTGAGGCCCCACTCTGTATCCTCCTTGCTGCCTTCGGCGCTCTGCGAGACAACTGCTTGTGGCTGCACATTTATCCCTCATTACTGAAGGCCCTTACAGAGCTGGCATGGTGCCTGGAAAACGACATAAAATAGCAGACAAAAAAGGACACCGCTAACCCTCTCTTCCTCCTCTCTGTGGGCTCTGTATTTTCTCTGTGCGTGGATAAAACCGTCCTGGCTGCAATGCCAGGCAGGGACAAGTGAAACTATGAATCATGGAGTGGGGAGGGCATGGGGCAGGGCTAGGATCCACCCCCAGTGGGCTCAGGACATGCTGGCGATGTTCTCAGAGCCAGTGACTCGGGACGGTGGCCTCAGAAGGCCCCGCCCAGCCCAGCAGCCCCCAGGCAGTGGCAGCGGCAATGCGCTGGCCTTGGGACAGCTTTCATTGATCCGAGGCCAACGTGGACTGGACCTGAGCCGGCTGCTATTCCAGCATCCAGCCCTGGCCCCTGCTCAAAACATAGGCCCGGCGTCTTCTTGTGGCCTTAGCCAGCTCTGTCCTCAGCGGCAGCCAAGTCACTGCCCAGAATGCAAATGGGGCAGGTGCAATGGGCCTCTCCAATCTGAGACCAAACCTATCACATCCCACACACAACCCAAGTTGTTCCACACACAAGCAGACAGGGTCCCCTTGGGTTGCTCGGCCCCGGCCCACACAGCTCCCCTGCCTATCCCTGGGCAGCCACTCCACCTGATTTCTTGGTTCAGTCAGGCATATAGCCTGAGGTCAGTTACCTGGAGAACGCATTGCCACACCAGTTTCCTGGCTTGTACCCCAGCCTAGGTGGCGCACACTCGTTTTATTTTCACAGGACCCCTCCCCAGCTCCACAGCCTTCACTGGCTCCCTGCTTCAATCAACTTGGAACCCTCTGAAGTCTTACCCTAGCTTCTCAGTCCAGCTCACTGGGAAACAAATGGTTATGGCAGGGAAAAATGCTAGCCTGGGAGCTGGGCGTTCTGCCTCAGTTTCCCCATTTGTACTAAAAGAGGAACCATGGCAAGAGGGTATCTCCAAAGGCTTTATTGCTGCAATAGACCATGACTCTGCAGGCTCAGGAGAGAGCCCATTCAGCTAGGCCCCAGGCTCTGTTCCTTCTCTGCTGTCTTCAGGCCACCCAGAAGGGCCACCGCCCACTTGCAAAGCCAACGATCAGCCCTCAGGACTGTCTGTCTCAGGAGGCAAAAGTATTTCATGGAGAAGGAAAGAAAAGTGTGCATGTGAATGCTTCCCTCAACTCTGCATCAACCCAGCACCCAACCCTCCCAGCAACAGACACCCTGCACCCAGGGGAACCACAGTGGCTACAGATGGAGAGAGAAGTGCAGCTCACAGGCTGAGGAACAAACGGCAAATATCTACTTGCATAGAACACCAGGAAGGACCCCAGCAGCCTTAGTCTAACAGTCAGCACCTCAAAAAAGAATTATCAGGTTAATCTAAAAAGAGGCTTCATTCTGGCCGGGTGCAGTGGCTCACACCTGTAATCCCAGCACTTTGGGAGGCTGAGGCAGGCAGATCACTTGAGGTCAGGAGTTCGAGACCAGCCTGGCCAACAAGGTAAAACTCCGTCTCCACTAAAAAAAAAGAAAAAAAAGAAAAATAGCTGGGCATGGTGGCAGGTGCCTGTAATCCCAGTTACCAGCTACTCAGGAAGCTGAGGCAGGAGAATCACTTGAACCTTGGAGGCGGAGGTTCAGTGAGCCAAGATTGTGCCACTGCACTCTAGCCTGAGCAACAAAGTGAGACTCCATCTCAAAAAAAAAAAAAAAAAAAAAAAAAAAAAAAAAAAAAAAAAAAAAGGCTTCATCCTAATGGCCATGAAGTCATAATGGCAGTAAAGGAGCAAACGGCATTGCCAGGTGGTGTGGGGCCCAGACGATGCCCCACATGGCCTGGGGCTTGGGTCCTGGCTCTGTCACCTACAGGTTGTGTGATGCTGGGCAAACTCATAAACTTCTTTGTGCCTCAGTTTCCTCCTCTGTATGATGGGTAAATAATAATATCTGCCTTGTGGAGTTACTGGGAGCATTAAATTAGGTCACATTTGTAAAGCACTTGGAAAAAATGCCTGGTTCCTTAGAAGCACCATGTAAATGCTTGTTAAATAAATAAAAGTGAAGGTGAATATAAAGTACATAAAGACACACTTGTAATGTAAAAGAAGGATGAGCATCCCAAGAAAAAGAAGGATGACTGTTTCTAAACATATTTAGCATTCGTTGGTTTTAACATATAGGAAGGTGTGAACATATGTGGGGATTTTTTTCTTCCTCTATCAGGCATAGGCCAGATTTACATGAGGAACTGATGTGTTCTAACATTATCTGAACAAACACAAAAGTATCAGTATGGGGAGATGAGGTTGAGCCCAAGAGTTCTGGAAAAGGTTGGGCCTCCTCCAAAAACGGGAAAGCTGGATTGGCAGGAGAGGTCACCTATAATATCAAGGTCAAAAGAGTATTCAGGGCCAGGCGCAGTGGCTCATGCCTGTAATCCCAGCACTTTGGGAGGCCAAGGCAGGAGGATCACTTGACCCCAGGAGTTCAAGACCAGCCTGGGAAACATAGCAAGACCCGTCTCTACGAAAAATTTAAAAATTAGCCTGGCATGGTGGCGTGCACCTGTAGTCCCAGCTACTTAGGAGGCTGAGGTGGGAGAATTGCTTGAGCTCAGGAGTGGGAGGCTGCAGTCTGCTGGGATGGTGCCATTGCACTCCAGCCTGGGCAACAGAGCAAGACCATGTCTCAAAAAGAGAAAAGAAAAGAAAGAGAGAGAAGAGAGAAGAGAGAGGAGCGGAGAGGAGAGAGAAAAGAGAGAAAAGAAAAGAAAAAGGAAAAGGAAAAGGAAAAAGAAAAAGAAAAGAAATGAAAAAAGAAAAGAAAAGAAAAAAAGCATTCAGCAAAGGCCTCCAACATGATCCATTTGCCCACTGCCTTTATAGGGGAGCGTGAACTACCCAGACTTAGGCCACCACCTCCAGAGGGATGAACCCTTGGGGCGGCTCCACTAATTATAGGTTGGAACTAGCAAGGCACAGCCCTGTCTTAATGGTGCCCCCGACCAGGCTGACTAGAGTGGGCTGCAAGTGCCGGCTGCCCAGAGCTTCCACCGTGCAGCACCTCGGGGCATGCTGGGCTATAGAAAAGCAAAACCAAACAAAACCCATGAGGAAGGCGTGGGCTTAAAAAGGTCTTTTTCACCACCAGTGAAGTTTAACGCTTAAAAAGGAAGTCAAGAAAGTCGACTGGTGCTTGAGTCTGAGGGACTGGTGTGAGGAAACTCATTTCCGTATTCTCTCTACTTTCATGTCTGTCTGAAATGTTCTATGAGAAACAGTCTTAAAAAGGGGAACTTAGTCTAAAGAACAGGGGCTTGAGTTTAAACCATCTTGGGAGAAGCAGCCAGGCCCAAGGCTAACCAAGAGTCACCCGGGCAACAAGGAGGATCTGAGCGCTGGGGTCAGAGAAGACATTAGGTTTCCTTTAGGCACAGTGAGGTCACAGCAAAATAGGGAGACCAAATGGTGTGCCACACTGACCATGTGCCAGTCGCCCTCCCAAGCGCCCCATGTTTATAACTCATTTAATCGTCACAACCACCATGAGGTAGACATTGCTACTTCCCCATTCTACAAACAAGGAAATTGAGGCAGACAGTAGTTAACAAATTTGAGGCCGGGCACAGTGGCTCACGCCTGTAATCCCAGCACTTTGGGAGGCTGAGGCAGGTGGATCCCTTGAGGTCAGGAGTTTGAGACCAGCCTGGCCAACATGGTGAAACCCCATCTCTACCAAAAATACAAAAATTAGCCAGGCATGATGGCGGGCGCTGGTAATCCCAGCTAATCAGGAAGCTGAGGTGGGAGAACTCTCTTGAACCCAGGACGTGGAGGTTGCAGTGAGCTGAGATCACACCACTGCACTCCAGCCTGGGCAACAGAGCAAGACTTTGTCAAAAAAAGAAAAAGAAAAAAAAAGAGGAGAGGAGAGGAGAGGAAAGGAGAGGAAAGGAAAGAAAAAGAAAGGACAGGAAAGGAAAGGAACTTGACCAAGTAGCTAACAAGGGGCAGCCCTGGGATTTGAATCCAGCCTACCTGGGTGCATGAGGCTGAGCTCTAGCCACCCTGCTGAGCTGCTGCTTCATTTCAGCCAAGAACAGATCTCAGCCCAGGGCGGGTCAGACGCAGAAACAAAGGCAAAACAATGGATTAAAGCTATAGCATCAACAGCATAGCTTTGGCATGGGCTTACTGCAAGGGCAGACAAGCTGATAACTACCGTTACCTGCTGTTAAGGTATGTGATCTGTCATTCTAAACTTGTAGTCTCAGTCCCGGTTATTTAAGTTAACCTGAAATCAGCATTTAAATCTTTAAGAAATACTGGTTCCTCTATTAGATATGTAAGTTGAATGAACTGAGCAATAAACAAAATACTGAAGGGTGTACATTTTCCTTTCCATGTATGAACGTGGCCCGGACATTAAGGAATCCCATCAGTACCAGGGCACAAGCCATTCCTGTTTCATTTGCTGTCCACCTGAATCAGCCACACCTGCCCTGAGGATATTTGCACTAGGGCAGTGGTCCCCAACCTTTTTGGCACCAGGGACCAGTTTTATGGAAGACAATTTTTCCACAGATGGGGGCAGAGGGAGACGGGTAGGCAGATGGTTTCGGGATGAAACTGTTCCACCTCAGATCATGAGGCATTTTGTAGGTTTCCATAAGGAGCACACAACCTGGATCCCTGTATGCACAGTTCATGATAGGGTTTGCACTCCTGTGAGAATCTAATACCACTGCTGATTTTGACAGAAGGTGGAGCTCAGACGCTCACCTCCTGCAGTGCCACCCAGTTCCTAACGGGCCACAGACCTGTACCCGCCCTTGGCCCAGGGTTTGGGGATCCCTGCTCTAGGGCACTCTTTGGGATTCCATTTACTGATTCAACTCTGGACTTAGGTTCATGATACATCCCAGCTGTAGGAGCAGAGGGAAGTCCAGAGGTAAAGCATCTCTCCTTAGTGACCCACACTTTCTTTCAGATCCATCAAGATATAGGCAAGCTGCATATTTTTCCATGTCAGACATGGAAGCCAGAGAACAAAAGTTACCTGGAAAGCCTAGATAATGCTTTCCCCCGCTAAGTAATACAATGTTGGGCTACGTTAATAGAAGTATTACATCTATATTTTGGGAAGTGATGAGCTGATGATTCTACTACTTTCTACCAGGTTAGGTGCCACCTGGAAACAAAGTTTCATATATAAAGAAAGACACAGCTACACCAGCCTTGCTATTCAAAGTGTGGACTGAGGGCTAGCAGTCTTGATATAGTCGGGGAAGTGGTCAGAAATGCAGAGTCTCTGGTCCCATCTACCCTATGAAATCAGAATCTGCATTTTTGCATCATCCCCACACAATTCATATACACATTCATGTTTGAGAGACCGTGGTATAGGGACAACCAGAAAGATGACTGCATGATTACAGCTGCTAATATTGATATACCCAGCATGTACCAAGCCCTATTTTAATACATGTGAGTACCTTACATGCACACAGCTTTGGAGTTGTGGAGCTGATGGCATAATGGTGAAGGGGTAGGACCTCAAGGAACAGTGAGAACCCAAGGTGACCTGAGAGATGGGATGGAAGAAGCCAGCTTCCTGCCTTCACACAGGGAGAGAATGACTCCCTCACCAGAGAAAGAAGGACAATTCTCCATATTTCTTGAAGGCAAAGCAGGACTAATGACAGGGAGGGCCCAAATTCTCTATCATTCCAGGAGCTAGAGTTGTCCAACAAAAGAGAATCAAGGGAGTGAGCTTCCTGTCACAGGAGGTATCCAAGCAGAGGCTGGGAGGCCTTCTGTACAGGATGCACAGAAAAGGATTCCCATTTCACAAAGGAGTCAGTCTTGATGGGTTGAACTTTTCTCTCTAATTGCAAGGCCAGGAAGGCGTCTTCTATATCTACTGGGAACCGGAAAATGGGTGTGCTCCCCTTCCCCACCAAAAGCTGCCTGTGGGTTGCCATGGCCCATGACATCCTAGGAAACCTCTGTGGCCTCAAAAGTTGGAACAGAAGATGGGGCCTATTATTAACCCTCCAGCCCCAGCACCTCCCTCAACCTAGATCCCAGACACATGGCTCACAGTGGTCCTCAGGTAATAAGCAGAACTAACTGAGCCCTGGCTGGAGATGGGAGGGGAGGCAGGGACACAGCCACCCACCCCCACTCAAACAAGGAGACGCCTCTGTGACTCAGCGATCCACACTTTCTCAAACAGGGAAACTCTTTGGAGAAGTCCCCCATCCACTCGCCAGTGGGCCACCACCTTGACTAACCAGACCCCACTTGCTGGTATCTTCAAGTGACTGCAAGTTTTGCTCTGTTCACAGAAGAAGAAGGTGAAAATGAAAAAAACCTTGATGAGAATTTGCCCTCTAAAATGTCAAAGGCCAGGGAAACGGACCTGGCATGGAGGCAGCTGGGCTGAGGGTCAGAGTCTGACCACCGGGATCAAACTCTCAGCTCTACCCTGGGTGGGAGGGTGAATCTAAGACCTCC
Source organism: Macaca thibetana thibetana (assembly GCF_024542745.1). Classification (NCBI taxonomy): domain Eukaryota; kingdom Metazoa; phylum Chordata; class Mammalia; order Primates; family Cercopithecidae; genus Macaca; species Macaca thibetana. The sequence continues at coordinate 41,433,744 of NC_065597.1, forward strand.
CTGAGCCTTAGATTCGTGTCTGGAATATGAAGGTGAGAATAATCCCTGCCTCGTGAAACCTCAGAGCAATGCCTAGCATGCTGTAAGCACCACATCCAATAAACACCAAGAGTGGGCAGGAACAGAACCCTTGTGAAGAGGGAGCTTTACTGAGTATATTCGTTAAACAGGGCACAGACTCGATGAAATGACAAACATAAAGCAATCAGCACATCTGTGACACCCAGGGGTCACTCGTTTAATGCTAGCTGTTATCACGGTCCTTCCCACTGCTATCAGTTATTACTATTACCAAATTCCCAACGGAGAGAAGACCACAGTGTCACAGACCACAGTGTCCAGCCCAGGAGGAGGAGGTACACAGACGAGGAATGCAAGACTCTGAGGGCTGGGGCAGGAATGACTTGGGGCGTGGGGAAGGCCCTGCCTGGGTAAATGCTTGGCGGCTGGATCTTGGAGGCAGCAAGGCCTCTGGAGAGCCAGCTCCACAGCCTCAGAAGTCAGGCCAGCTTTCAGTTCCCGGCATCCGGGCCCCATGTCCCCCATCGGGCCTGCTGCCCAGGCGCTCAGATTCTTCCAAGGCCCAGGATGCACGTCCAAAGCAGCCTCTCAGACTCAGGCCCCAAATTCCTTGGCCGGCAGGGTTCACGTCTCCATGCAGCTGACAGAGCCCAGCTGCTGGGTGCCTTCTCTTCTGCTCCCACCAAGGCCCTGCCAGCCCCCGAGCCCAGGAATTGGGAAATGCCAGCATCCCAGCTCCTGCCCCAGCCATGTAATTGGTACAAGCACCCATGAGGGACTTTAGCTATCCCCCTTGATTCCTCTGCACCTGGACAGTGGCAGGTACTACGTGGTCAAAATCGGAATCTAATGCCAGGTTTCGCCATCCACCTCCTTTGTGACCTTCTCCAGAGACTGGAAGGAAATCCCATGAAAGAACAAGTTTTACAGAAAAAATTAATAAAAAAGAATCTTCTCTGTTCTCCAAAGCAACATATCCCAAATCTGGCAGCACTCGGACTCCTGAGGACAGCAAGGGAGAAAGGCATGCCTGGGCTTGGCAGCAGGTGCCTTCAGTCAGGGTTCCGTGCAGCCAGGCCCACATCTCAGACCTCAGTCTGGGCGCCTGCGCCTCATTACAATCTACAGACAACAGCCCAGGGCCCTCAGATACACAGGTGCTATAGGATAAGTGTGGGGGTGCCAAGAAGCTGCTGTCCACACTCAGAGAGGGCTCAGCAGGGGACAGCCTAAATGAAAGAGACCCTTATTTATCCATGGAGGTCAAGGGAAAGAAACCAAACAGCCCAGTAGCTCCCAATTCTCCATGTGCCTATGGCCTTGGGTTGCTTATAAGCTGGCTGCTATTTTAATCATTGCTAAGGGCTACTCTATTTTAATCATTTACCAAGGGCTACTCTGTGCTAGACACCATGCCACATGCTTTACATTTATCCCCTTTTCAAAGCCTTGCAACATCCCTTCTATTCCCATACCCATTTTACAGATGAGAAAACTGAGGCACAGGTTAAATAATGCCCCAAAGTTACACATTTGGAAAGTGGCAAAGGTAGGACCCTGCCCAACTACAGGACCTGTGGGCTGGGAAAAGACCCTTCAACCAAACTGGAGTAAACTGATTACATTAAAGCACTAATTTGTTCATGCCTCCCTGATTTCATACCCTTTTGGGGGAGCCCTGCCACACTGAGACTGGGCTTAGCCATGTGACTTGCTCTAGCAGATAGGATGGTAGTGAACGTGATACAGAAACTTGGTAAGGCACTGGGGAGTCCACTTCCTCTCTCAGACCCTGTCCCTGCAATGAGAAACGCCTGGCCTTGCCTGCTGGAGGGATAGGACATGCACAAGAAGGAGAGACCACTTGTCCCAGCCAATTCTGATCTAGACCAGGAAGCTGTGGCCAACTGTCTTAAAGCATGAGCAAGCCCAGCCCAGATCAACCCAGCCCAGGTCCATACAGCTCCCACCTACCCGCAGACGTGGGTGGAATAACTAAGTCTTAGAGTGGTTTGCAACATGGCAACAGCTAACTGATATGCCAGCTGCATTGCCTGTTCTCTTTTGACACAGGAAAATAACTGCCTGAGAATTAACAGAGTGAGTGAGAAAGACATTTAAATCAAAGGGTTTGCTTTAAATGCAGGATTGTCAAAAAGTTACTGTGTTTAGATCAGGATTCGAATTCTAGAACTGTTGACAATACACATGAAGGGATCAAGCCACATCAGGAGTCACAACTCTATTTGCTCCATCACACCTGTGTGGTGTCCCTTAAATGGAACCCTTTATTGATCTGTTCTCCTCTTCTATATACTTAAAAGGCAATGTTCTACCATGTGCCAGGAGACACGGCATTTCTTCCACACCAGCCTGACATGAAGCTATACCTCTGTGTCGGCTATCCATCGTTGTGTAAAAAAACCGCTCCTAAACTTAGTGACTTAAAACCTTCATTTTACTATCACTCCTGATGCTTTGGGCAGACTGGCCTCAGCTGGGCAGTGGTGCTGGTAGCTCGAGTCTTGTGTGTTTGCAGGGGGAGGAAGGCTGGGGCTGCTGTCATCAGGAATTTGTCTGATGTGGAATACCCCAAATGGCTCATGTCTGACACCTTGGCAGGGGTGGCTGGAAGGCTGGGCTCAGCTGGGACACTAACTGGGACATTGGGAAAACTGGGCCTCTCTCTTGCCCTGTTCTGTCTCAGAGCCTCACTCTCCACGTGACCTCTCCAAGTGATTTCTCCAGCAAGGTAGCTGGACTTCTCATAGGGCAGCGTGGGGCTCTCGAAAGCATGAAAGCAAAAGCTGCCAGGCTTTCTTAGGCGTCCCTCCCACTGCCTTCTATGGGTTAAAGCAGTTACAGGGGCCACCTAGATTCCAAATGGGGAGTAAACTCTTCCTCTCAGTGGGAAGGCAACAAATTGCATCCACTTTAAGCCACCTAACCTCTCACCTCCTACACAGCCCCCTCGCCTAACCCCCAAGTCGGTAGCAGTACACATCTTGAAATGGAGCAATAATGCATTTTTTTTTTCTGAGATGGAGTCTCGGTCTGTCGCCAGGCTGGAGTGCAGTGGCACAATCTCGGCTCACTTCAACCTCTGCCTCCAGGGTTCAAGAGATTCTCCTGCCTCAGCCTCCCAAATAGCTGGGATTACAGGCACCCACCACCATGCCCAGCTAAGTTTCATATTTTTAGTAGAGTTGGGGTTTCATCATGTTGGCCAGGCTGGTCTCAAACACCTGACCTCATGATCCATCCACTTCAGCCTCCCAAAGTGCTAGGATTACAGGCGTGAGCCACTGTGCCCAGCCACAATAATGCATTTTTACCCCAATGCACACCGGGCAGCAGGCCTGGGATAGGTCTGCAGCATATGCGTTGAGTAAACAAATAGTGTATTCCCAGCAGAACCACAGACAATTCGTGGATGAACACCAAGACAAAGGCAGCAGCCTTGGAACCCCAGAATCTCTGCTGTGTCATGAGACTGCCCCAAGGTTCCATTCCAGAATGAATGAATGGGATGACCACCGAATGGCAATGTTCCTCTCCCTGCACATACACAGGGATGTCGGGAAGGATGAGGCAACCACGTTCTTTGCAAAGACCTCAGTGTGAAAATGGGCACCTGCAAGATCCAGACTCCCCTGGGAGGGTCCACTTTAGGGTATGTGGGAGGGGGCAGCTCTCTCCCAGGGCAGATGTGAATCTCATTTTGGGTGGGGCTCTAGGCACAGGCCTGAGGGACTGCTGTAGGGAGGACAGCCCTGCGAGAGCCCTTAATCATTTAACTAAAACCACGCTCAAGGCATAATTAGCAGACAGCTCCAGATTCATGATCTGAGGCCCACTGGCTCTAATGGACTAATTAGGTGAGACATCCTTGGGCGGGCAACACACTCTGGCCTTCTCAGAAACATCCCAGAGAGCTCAGCAGATCAAGGCTGGCATGTGGTCCACGAGCTGCCTTACGATGGCTGGGCAAAGAGACAAATGCATTACTGGGCAAGAACAACACACAGCTTGCAGAGATCAACAAGGCAATCCCTTCCACGCCAGCAGCCCCAAACAACCAATCCTTGCAACATTCAGATCCTGTACACAAAATCCTTTGCTCTCAGCAATCAGCAACATGCTCTCTGCCTCCTGAACCACCCTGCCCTTTGCGAATCAAGGCTAACAGCAATAAAGGGCATGCATGCCTACACACACAATTCTGCCCTCCCCTGATCCCACTCCTCTGTAAGCTCACAGCCACTGAGAGCTGCTGCAAGACAGCACATCATCATCCTGGATCAGAAAAATTAATCACCAGCTCTGTGGAAGCCCCAAAAGTACCCAGGGCCTCCAACCCACCACAGATAGCAGACACTTGCTGTTTAGCCAGTTCTCTCCATCCAAGGTGCTTCTGAGTAAGTGGCAGGGGTCCCACACAGCAATAGGAGCTGGCAGAAGGCAAAGCCTTAGCAAAAGTAAAGTCTGCATCTTTGGGAAGCCCTCAATGCCTCTGACATAATAGCAGGTAGAGACAGGAATGCAATAGACATGCTGAGTGAATGCAAGAGAAAGCAACTGAGAAAATAAGAGAACTCAAATCCTGCAGCACTGTTTGCCAAAGGGCTCCCTGGTCAGAGAAGCCTGGGAAACTAGTCCCTAAACTGAAGGAATCCTGAATAATACGAAAACTCCATATTCCAGATTCACAATGCACATTAGGACAATGAAGGCTCTGAGAAGTCCTGCAGTTAAGGAACTTATTTAATGGGTAGTTGTAGCAATTGTTTCACAACGTTAATTTTGCAAATAATCTTTTTTTCCCCAGAATCTCCAGTGGGATAATATATTTAGGAAATATTGTCCCGGGCAAGCAATACATCAGTACAGGGCAGATACCTCAAGCCCCAATCCCATAGGAGCTAAGGAGCTAAGTTATTTAAATAAGTTAAACGGGGGCAGGTTTAATATTTGCATAAGAGGCATATGGAAACACTCTTCATCTCCATGAAGAAATATGCTCTTATTTTTCTGAAAACAAAAAACCATTTTGGTTTATCTTTTCTCTTCCATCTTTGATAGCAATTGTTTCCTACGAGAGAAATAGAAACATTTATTTAAAAGAAATATAGTTCTATAAGAAAACCAATGTGCAAAGGCAATGATGAAAAAAATAGAGAGAAAAATGAGAAACAGGATTGGTGGGCACTGCAGGGGCTCTGGGGTACACAGGCCCTGTCCAAGAGCACAGCTACATTCAGCTCCACTTGAATGTTACCAGGCTAAGAGGTTGATGCCAATGATACTAGCTTTTCCAATTTTTAAAAAGAAGTCAGAAATCTAGAGTTCTAAGTGATATTCCTCATTTTTAAATGTTGGCTCAAATTGTTTCAAAATTGAAAGGGTCAAACAAAACATTCCTGGGAGCTAGATTCAGCTCACCAGTTTGCAATTTCTGCCAAAAAGGATGGAGTAATGCTCATTCAACTGGTGCTGCCACCTGTTTCCCAAGCTTCTCTGGCCAGGTACCCTTTGGCAAGGGTTTGAGTGCTCTTATTCTCTCGGGTGCTTTCTCTTGCACTCACTGAGCATGAGTCCTGCATTCCCTGCATGTACCTGCTATTATACCAGTTGCATTGAGGGCCTCCCAAAGATGCAGACTTTGCCTTTGCTAAGGCACTGCTCTAAGCACTGGGCCCTCACCTCTCCTTGGGCAGGCCCTGCCATGTGTGGGAAGAGGCCAAAATGGCCAGTCCATCAAGGGGATCCATCATGGTGTCATGACAACACTCCCTAAGGTCCTTTTCAGAAATAGAATTCACTCTCAAATCAAAATTCAAAGCAGAAAGCCCACCTGGAGAGGCCAACGAAGGAAGACACAGTCCACAAGACTGAGAGAGTGCATGTGTAGCAGGTTGGAGTGCAAGTTTAGTGGGTTAGAGTGCATGTGTAGCGACTAGCCCATGGGACCAAGACAGTGTGTGTGTAGCTGGTAACCCGTGGGGCTGAGAGAGTGCATGTGTGCAGCAGGTTAGGGTGCGTGTGTAGCAGGTACCCATGAGACCAAGAGAGTGTGTGTGTAGCAGGTAGGCTGCGGGACTAAGACAGTGCATGTGTGGTGGGTTACAGTGCGTGTATAGCGGGCAGCCCGCGGGACTAAGACAGTGCATGTGTGGCGGGTTAGTGTGTGTGTATAGTGGGCAGCCCGTGGGACTGAGAGAGTACCTGAGTAGCAGGAACACAGGCACAATGATATCCTTATTAGAGCCTCATAACAGCCCATGTGATATGTGGCTGAGGCTGTATTTAAATGTTTCTTTCTTTTTAAAGATGAGGCTCACGGATGTCAAGTGACTTCTCCAGGTGATCATAGTGACATTTGCATTCCCAGAGACAAAAGTAGTCCCTGATGAGATGAGGCAGTGACCAAGACACAGCCAGTGGTCCTGCAGCCAGGCCAGCCAGCTACCAAGCTGCCCAGGAGAACCACAGGCTGCAGAAGGCCTCCTGATCACCTGCAGAATCATGGGAGATGGAATGCTGCTCTCACACATTTCTCAGAAGCTGACTGACAGACACCGCAATACGAGAAACGTACACAGTGTGGGTATCTGATCAGAATCTGGATGTGAGTCTCTCAGCAGAGCACTGGTAGATCCCCAGGGAAACATCACTCCACACAGTAAAAGAGGCAGAATCTTCTGGAACATGGAGCTGGACATGTCCAGCTGAAGAAGCAGAAGCCAGCAGAAAAGGAGGCTCAGGTACCAAGGGCACCTGCAAAGGGAACAACAACTCAAGCTGGTACTATGGCAGAGATGGCTACCTGCCCCCAAAGATTCCTGCTCCCTCTTCCACAGTGTAGAGTTGTTAGTGGAAGGTGGCTGCCCAGATGGGACTACATTTCCCAGCACCTCTTTCATCAGGGTGGGGCCATGTGATTAGTTCTCATCAATGGAACATTAGCAGAAGTGGTACAGAATGATTCACAGCCAGGGATCTTAAGCAGTGGGAAGAGTTTTTCCATTCCCTTATTCCCCTGTCACCAGGTGGAAGCAGAAAACTCAGAGGCTCTCACAGATGAAGAAGCCACAACATGGAAGGAGCCTGGACCACTAAGTCACTCATTTTCCAACCAAGATACCTGTTTTGGACTGGTCCATGAGTGATAAATAAAATTCTAAACTTTAATGTCAAGGTGTCTTTACTACAACAACCAGAGTTGCCCCACCTAAAACAAGTGGAAAGAAAGAAGAATACATGGGTCAAGAAAGTAAGTCCTCACTGGGGTAAGAAGCTCAAGGCAAAAGCAATACAGGAAAAATCTATCTGCTAAATAAGACCAGTCACCACCTCCTACATACAACCCACCTGAATGCCTCTACATAAAGGTCAACTTTAAGACCCCTGGGTGCTTAGCTATGCCTACCTTGATTAAGAATGGCTTACAAAGACAAATACCGCGTGATCTCATTTATATGCGGAATCTAAAATGGGCAAACCCAAAGAAGCAGAGTGGAATGGTGGTTGCCAGAGGCTAGGGAAAGGAGGAAATGGAAAGGGGTGATGGCCAAGGGGTACAAAGTTTCAGTTATGTAAGATAAATAGGTTCTGGAGATATACTGCACAGCATCGTGCCTATAGCTAACAGTACTCCATTATATATTTAAAATTTTCTAAGAGGGCAGATCTTAAGTGTTCTTTCTCTCTCTCTTTCACACAAATAATAATAATAAAGAGAGCAGGAGGAAACTTGGGCAGATTACAGACATGTATTGGGCAGATTACAGACATTACAGGCCTTGATGATAGGAATGGTTTCATGAGTATATGCTTACCCCCAAACCCATCAGGTTGTATTCAAGTTGTATACATTAAGTATAGCTTTGTACAAGTCAATCATATCTCAATAAAGTGATTTTTTAAAATAAAGAATGACTTATGAAAACTCCTTTAGGGAAAAAAGAAGGTTATTTACCAAATATACTCTACCTACCCACCCAACAACCCTCTGCTGGGAAGGTATGCCTACTATCTCCATCAACAGGTGAGGGCCACAAGGTCAGGAGGTGCAGTGACTTGGCCAAGGTCATGAAACTGGTAGAGGCAGAGCTTGGTTTTAACTTAAGACCCTACTCCTTCCACCAACCCAACCTGCTCTGAATGGTGCAAAATATTTGTATCATTTTCCGCAAATCACTTTCTGCCTTGTATGGGCCAGTCAGGTTTGGTGGCCTCCCCAACACACTGGGCACCTCCTGAAGGCAGGGACTCAGGCCATCCATCAGTGCAGCCTCACAGAGCCCAGCGGGGGCCTCTCATCACTGACTGCAGTGAGTGCACATGCTGCTTGACCTCATGCCCTCACCTGTTGATAGGGATGGTAGGAATACCTTCCCAGTGGGTCACTGGGTGGGTGGACAGAGTATACTTGGTAAATAACTTTCTTTTTTTCCAAAAATGAGTTTTTATAAGTCATTCTTTATAAAAAAAAAAAAAAAAAAAAAAAAAAAAAAAAAAAAAGCACTTTATTGAGATATGATTGACTTGTAAAAAGTATACTTATGTAATGTATACAACTCAATGAATTTGGGGATAAGGGTATACCCATGAAACCACCACCGCCGTAAAGCCCACAGACGTACCCACAATCTCCCCAAGTTTCCTGCAGCAGCTCTCAGGCCAAATTCTGGTGCATCTTCAGGATACTCAAGAGGCTTACACCCCAAATCCTGTCCTCTAACCCAGTTCTCTCCCCCATCAAGGATAATCAGAAACATAACAGAAGGCACTGCTTCCATTTCTGAACAATCACCATTTGATCACAGCAATCTGGTTATGGATGGATAATCTTATCAGTCATTCGTTACCAATATTTAAACCAGGAATTACCATCACTGGGGTTTGCATCTTCTTTGCTATCTGGAGGAGGTGAGGAGGAGTGACTGAATGTCTTCATGTAATTGGACATGGGGGTGAGTATAGCTGCTCCTCCCAGCTCTGCTCTGAGGCTTGTGTAGGCAATACCCACATCTGCCTGACACCAAGCCTCCATCTGTCCAGTGCCTGTTCAGGGCCCTCAGGAGAGTGAGGGCATATTAGCATATAGTCTCAACAAAAGGCAGGAATAAGCCAATAAGCTAGCAATCAATTCTGGGAACTCAGAATCTTCTGGAATATTCTTGAGCCCAGATAGGAGGCTTCGTGGGCTCTGCAGCCCAGATGCTCCCCTACGGCAGGGTTTCTCCACCTTGGCACTGCTTACATTTGGGGCCAAGGTCATTCTTTGTTGCAGTGGGGCATCCTGTGCACTGCAGGATGGTTGGCAGTATCCCTGTGCAGCACCCCCCACCCAGCCATGACAACGAGGGATGTACCCAGATATCCTGTGTCCTGTGCACTGCAGGATGGTTGGCAGTATCCCTGACCTCCACCCACTAGAGGCCAGCAGCACCCCCCCACCCAGCCATGACAACGAGGGATGTACCCAGACATCGCCAAATGTCCTGTGCTCCCATGGAGAACCCCTGCTCCAAAGGATGCAACAAATGGTGGCCACACCAGAATTTAGGCCTGGTGTTTTTCCATCTTCCATTTTCTCCTCTCTGGATTTTTATGTGATACGTCTCCATTTTTAAAGTGTGGCAACTAATTAAATATTTTTCTGCTGCGAGAGCCAAAAAGCATGTGTACAAGTCACTGGCCAGAGCCTCCAAAAGCCCTCTGCTAAGTCCAGATGGAAAACGAAAAAGCATATAACCCACTTCTCAGTGTTTGAGCTCCTGAGCTCAAGAGCAAGTCCGTCCCCACGGCCCTGGGAAGGAGCCCTGGAAAGGGAGGCCCACGTTATTTCTTGGGGGGAATATTGCCACAAGATCACCTGTCAAAGGGGCTTTTCAAATCCCTTCTCCCAGGAACATAGGCTGACAACCCCATTTGTTCTTTTTCCCCCAAAATACAATTCCCGTCCTGCTGATATTCTGAAAGCCAGGCCCTAAGCCGGCTCCGGCCTATGAAGCAAACACTTGTGAACCACCCGCCTATAAAACCAGCCAGCCTCTGGGCGCTGGTGAATCTTTTAGTGCCAACATCACCCCAGAAGACTGGCCTCCCTATCTCTCAGCCCCTAGTTAAAGAACTTGATCTGAGCAAGTTTCCTTTCCTTCCAGCGAAAATCTGGGTTACTAGGGGGAGGGCAGTGGAGAATCTAATAAATCTTAGAATATACTTCTTGGCTAAAGGAAAAAAAAAAAAAAAAAAAAAAAAAAAACACCTACTTACTGGTGTCATGAAACAACTTTCCAGCTCTCTCAGAAGACAGCCGGGTTCAGAAGTTACTATTATATTCAAGCTGTATTAAATCAAGCTGTGAGAAGCACCAGGGTTATGCTTTTAAAGAATGCCCTGAGCCAATTCTGATGTTTAAAGGGAAAAGGAAAAAGTTTCCAAGGCTTCCATAAATTCCAAGGAGAGGAAGTTTCAAACTTGGGTGTTCACAGACCATGGCCCCCACTGGAAACAGCTTGGTTTCATGTATTTGGTTTTACTGTTCAAACTTTAGGGTCTTTTAACTTTTTATTTTTACAGGGCTCAGAAGAAAAGGGAGAGGGAGCCATTTGCTCACCAAGTGCCAAAGAAAACCCAAGCGCCTCCCTCAGAGGGCCTCTGCCTGGGACGACAACGAGGCAAGGATGTGGGGAGGGGACCCCCTGGCTCCTGGCATGCCCCAGGCACAGCTCCTCCTGCCGGCTGGAGGCCAGGCCTGCGAGGCCGGCTGCTAATGAACTCCGACAAGATCAATCCAAGGCGAGACCACACTGCACTACCGCTCGGCCGTGCCTGGGCCTCGGCCACCAGCAGCAGGAGGAGCAAAATGGAAAGTTTCCAAAAACAAGATGAGGCCCAGCCAAGTCCCAAGGAATCCTAAATTTAGTCCCTGGGGGAAGATGGCTGTGTCGACTCAGCCAGGACACCAGTGAGGCCCGGTATCCCTTGAAAATGTCAACCAAACTAAACAGGCCCTCCCAGGACACCTCAGCCCCCAGTTCTGACTCACACCCACATTTCCAATCCCTAGCCCCCAATGTCCAAGGCCTGTGTACCTAGGAGGTTGGGCAAGACAAGGGAGGTATACCCATTTGATAGGAGATGAAAATTGAGTCCCCAAAGAGGTAGTGGTGAGGTAGAATGAATATAGGCAGTCCTGCATTTGGATCCAGCATCAAATTCTATCACCCAATACCTATGTGTCTAGGAAGAAGGCATTCTGCCACTTGGAGTCTCAGTCTTACCATCTGTAAAATGGGAGTGATACTGTCTATTTCAAAAAGTACTGAAAAGACACAAAGTTTTAAAATTTCTATGTATATATAGACACACATGTATTATATATACATACATATATGTCATATATGTGTATGTTAAAGAGAGACTGCTGGGCTGCACCCCAGACATATATAGTCAACAGCTGTTGTTTGTGCCAGCTCAGCACCCTCACCCCCACCCCCACTCCCCTCTCAGCCCCTGTGGCTGAGGCCAGCCCAACCCGTTTCCGTGAAAGTTCTCAGACACCTAACTGAATCAGAATCACCAGGAGCTAAACCCAGGTTATTCAATTTTCCCCAAGCTATTCTAATACACAAGAGACAGTTTTAGGAACAGCTGCCAGATAAATTCAGAAGATCCAAGTGGCTAAGCTCAGAGAGGGTGTGACCCTCCTCCTGGCCCCCAGGAAGCGGTACATCTGCAAAGGGTCTCAGATTCTAAAGGGCTGTCAGGGTGGGACCCTCTCCCAGCTCTGAGCCAAGATGCAGAATCCAGCAGGGGAGGTCCTGAGGGGCAGAGACCAGCAGAACTCTGATCTGACCCCAGAAAGCACTTGCTGGCTCTTTCCCCCGCAGCATCCGGCTTCACACTGCAGGGCAGGTTAAGGGGATGAATAAGAGCCCAGAAGCTCCAAAGGGCCTCACTTTAACCTGATGGGGGAGGAGGAACAGAGAATGTCCACCCGCCCACAGGGCAACTTCAGCATCAGGAGGTCTCCATAGCAACCCTCCAGCTGGAGTCACCGAGCCACCTGGAGACCAGACAGAGTGCAGGGGGGCACCACAGGGATTGAGATCGGGTGGTGCTGAAGGTAGAGGTGCAGGTTCCAGCAAAGAAAGAAATAACAAAGACCTTTCCATGGCGGGGAAAAGACTTCCAGAAAGGACTTTCTTCTTGGAGGGAATGATAATTAGTCATAAGAGGGGCCTTACCGAGCACCTCCAGGCCACACAGGTTCACCAATTCACACACCAACTCCAGGAGGAAGGCTCAGCTACTAGTTTCGCTTTACAGATGAGGAGACTGAGACCTCAGAAACATTAGGAAAGTTGCCTAAGTTTGCACAACTGCTAGCTAGCAGGCCCAGGACTTAAACTCATCTGATTCCAGAGCCCACGCTCCCACCCTCTTCTGCACGGGGCAGGTCAGCACCCCTTCCGACCTCACGATCCTGTGGGCTCCAGAGACTGACTTTGGTCAGCACCCTTTCTAACCTCCACATCTCCTGGGCTTGGCAGAAACTGGCTTTTGGTCTGTCTCTGTCTGACTCAGGGACAAGTTCAAGCCCAGATGTTGTTGCTGCACCTAAGCTGGGTAAGACAACAAACCATGGGGGTGGTGAGCACTCATTTTTAGAGATGGGCGGACTGGTGCAGAGAGGATTTCTCTGATTCCCAGACTCCCACAGCAGATCCCCTGAACCCCTCCCCACCAATTTGCCACCTCCCCTGAGTTAGAGCACAAAGGACAGGGCAGAGCAGACAACTTCATCACCCCCAGTCATCGAGCCAGCCCCACGTAACACACGGGCTTCATTCCCAAAAAAAATCCAAGATGGAAGCAACTACTCCTACCCTCTAATTTACAGACAGGATAGCTGAAGCTCAGAGATTAAAAGAACTTGTCCAAAGCACACAGCAAAGCAATTTCATTCAAGGATTAACAGATGCCTATATGTGTCAGGCCCTGTGCAAGGCTGTGGAGCCCCAGGGGTTAACGACAATATCCTGCCCCTGCCACCAGAGGGGTGACAATACCCTGCCCCATGCCACCACAGGTTAATAACAATATCCACAACTCCTTGCTGTTCCTGTGGGAGGTGAGCAGTAACTCAACTGCCACATGAATAAGTCACAAATGACCAATGGTGGTCAGCATTCCAAGGAGGCGGAAGGAACACGGTGTTAGAAGGAGCCACAGTGAAAGCTGTTCTGAGGCACATGTGAGAGCTCCATCCTGGAGGGTGAGCTGGGAAGAACAAGGGAGAGTACTGAGAAGCATCTCCAGCTGCAGGAACAGAGCGTGCAAAGGCCCCGAGGTGGGCGTGCGATGGGTATGTTCCAGAAGGGAGCAGGGCAGCTGGGATGGAGTGAGGGGAAGGGCGGCCAGGGATGAAAAGCAGGAAAGGGGCAGGTTGTGCCCAGCCTTATGGACTATGGGAAGGGATTTAGATGTTCCTCTAAGGACTTTGGGAAGCCGCAGTAGAGATTCAAGTAGGAGAGGGAGGAGTGGATCTCATTGGGTTCTGCAAAGTCAGCCCGGCTGAAGCAGGGAGGAGAAATTCAGAGGCTGTTGGAGTCCTCCAGGCGCAACAGGATGATGGCTTAGAAGAGGATGGGGACCATGGTGAGCAGTGGGCAAATCTGAGATTCACAGAGTCATAGATTGACGAAAGGTGTCCATCTGGCAGCTCTGCAGGGAAGGAAGGGGAGGAGTTAGGAATGACCCCCCAGAATGCCTCTCTGAGCAACAGATGAACAGAGAGCCCTTCACTGGGACTGGGAGGCTGGCAGCGCAGATGCGTCTCAAGAGTAGGTGGGGAAGGCTGCTTCCGACGGGCTGCTTGGGTGTGTGAGCAGCAGTGAGTGGAGGGTACCCAGGTCTTCAGAGCACTTGAAACTCTCAAGGCCCCTACCAACTCCCAAAGCCTCCATGTGCACAAACCCTGGTTCCACCAGGCTGTGTGGTCGGCTGCTCGTCCTCATCCTGGCTGCATTGCCGACCTGCCCCTCTCTGAATCACATCTCCCCACAGGAGGCAGAGCCCTGGCCTCTGTGTCTCTCAAACGGCGATCTCCAAAGATAGAATTTGGGTTTGTTACTGGAGGGCTGCCACCTGCAGCCCTTAGGCCAGCGCCCATGTCACTGACAATTTCCAAAGCCTTGAAAGGAACCTTAATCCAATTGTCTGTGTCGAGCAGGCCACAGGCAGCCCCTCCTTCCCCTCCACTTTCAGCTCTCCCTTCGAAGGCAGCCCCAGGGAGGAGATGTCCAGCACAGCCTGGCCCTGACAGCAGGACAGTCACACACCCAGGAGGGTGTGCCATGAGCCCACTGAAGACTACCACCAGCCAGCCCTCAGTGTGGAAGCCTCCCTGTGCCTGGCGCAGGGCTGCTATGGCTGGGGTGGGGGCTGCATCACTCGAATGCCTGCCAGCCACATTCCACCCTCAGCACAAAGTGCTGCACAGATGGTACAGCACTCCCGGCAACACATTTCCCAGATGGAAAAACCAAGGCTAATAGACAGGGTCACTCCATAGATCCTGAGAGCGGAAGTCCTACCCCGTTCTGCCTCCAAAGGCCAGCCGAGCTTGTCACGTTGCACATGAATAATAACTGTCCTATGTATCACCTGCTTTCTGTGGCTAGATACGGAGCTAAGTGTTTCACAGGCATTCTCATCTGATCTACACAGCAGCTCCGTGGGCTAAGCACCATTTTCACTCCCATTTTACAGATGAAGAAACAGAGGCACAGAGAGGTTAAGGCACTCGCTCAAAGGTCACACAGCTAGTAAGTGGCAGGGCCAGCATCTGAATCGGGCCTATCTCTGGGGTCAGTACAGTGTTTCTCAATTCCCATTATCTTCCCTCTCCATATAGAGCCTGTGTAGACCACAACATTTTAATACCACAGATATTCTGTGGATCTGTTTATATACCGGATGTATATCTGTGTTTTATACTTAAAAAGACTAAGACTCCTTTGCCCCCCAAGAACCAATTTCTGCCTCCATGGGGTCAACATCATTCCCATGGAGTCAAAGCCAGTGTTGTGTGACAGGAACAGAATACAAGTCACACATGTAATTTTAAATGTTCTAAGAGTCACGTTAAAAAACAAAGAAACAGCCGGGCGCGGTGGCTCAAGCCTGTAATCCCAGCACTTTGGGAGGCCGAGATGGGCGGATCACGAGGTCAGGAGATCGAGACCATCCTGGCTATCCCGGTGAAACCCCGTCTCTACTAAAAAAAAAATACAAAAAACTAGCCGGGCGAGGTGGTGGGCGCCTGTAGTCCCAGCTACTAGGGAAGCTGAGGCAGGAGAATGGCGTAAACCCGGGAGGCGGAGCTTGCAGTGAGCTGAGATCCGGCCACTGCACTCCAGCCTGGGCGACAGAGCGAGACTCCGTCTCAAAAACAAAAAAAAAAAAACAAAAAACAAAGAAACAGGTAACATTAATTTTAACAATGTTATTTAAGCCAATATGATCAAAATATCGACATTTCAAAATACTATCGTTATATGTGATTTGCTTAATTATTAATAAAAAAAAGTTGACATGCTTTTCCTTTTCTACATTAAGATTTTGAAATCCCCTGGGCACTCCCAATCCAGACCCGCCCTATTTCAAACGCTCAGTGGCTGCGTCAGGATAGAGGCTGCCATGGTAGGCAGTGCCCGCCCAGCTCCAACCACTTTGCTAAAGCAACGTTCCACGTCTTCCCTAAAACTCCTGAAAATCCGTCTCTGCAGGACTTCCTCCATCCAAGGAACCCCACCACTCCTAACCAGAGGGTTCCACTTAGTTCTCAGGACCTCCTACAGACAAGACACCATGCTAAAAAGCTCACAAGATACAACCACCACAAGGAGTAAGAACTGGCCCCTGCCCTCAAGCAGCCTACAATCTAAGCGGGAGGAGAGGAGTGAGATAATTACCAACCCTACTGCACCCCAGGCTCTGGGGCTTCTCACCCATTCTCTTTTAATCTTCATACTCGTCCTGGGATATTGGTTCTGTTATTACCATCTCATTTTATTGGTAAGGAAATTGAGGCTTGACAGACCATGGATCTTGCCCAGGGTCTACCTATTTGACTTGGCCAACCCAGGGCAGAACAAAGGAGATGTTAGCAAAGCCACGTGGAAGCTTTTAAGAACAAGGAGGGCAGCTTCAGGGAGGGCTTCAGGGAGGGTGTGAGTGAACTTGGAGGCAGCATGAAAGGGAAGAAGGAAGCAGAGAGCCAAGGATAAAGCAGAGGCGTGTGTATTTGCAGGGAATACAGAAGCAATAGGTGCATTTCTGATGAACGAAACTGCACAAGCAGAATCTTGGAAGCAGGAAAAGAGGCCGGAATTCTGGGCCCTAAAATGCTGTAGCATGAAGCTGGTGCACAGGGCATGGTATGAGGAGAGTCCAAGTTCAATCACCCAGTCATGGGAAAGCATCCACTGCCCAACCCATAGGCCATAATGTCAGCGGAATCTGACTTTCCAAAATATTTATCAGAAGGCGCTGGGCACCAGACTCCATTCTGTAAACCTGCATGCTGTTCCAAAGCTGAGACGACAGATCTCCCAGAGAACCAGTTAAACTCTCCCTCACATTCTAAATAATGAAAGGAAGGACGGGAAGAGAAGGAGACAAATCAACCTCCTCCAACCGCCCAACTTAAGGGATTAAGGTCCGAAGCAAGACAGGAGCAAGGGGGCCATCTCCTTATCAGGCACACGGCTGCTCTAGACACAGGCAAAACTTGTAACACGCATCCTTCTTCCACATTGGGGGAGAGAAGCACCCAGTCCTAATACACAAAGGTCAGACCCATCCTCCAGGGGCAGAATTTCCAGCCAATCTGTTTCCCTCGGATTTCCAAGACAGAACCGTCCCTCCCATGTACAGAGGTGCTGACCGGAGGTCAAAGAATGAGGCCCATAAATCTCCGACCTGCCAAGGGGGCCCAGATTTCAAACCTCCCAGTGCACCGGCCCACTGCACTCAAAGACACAAGCAAAGGAAGCTGTGGGATGAGTAGATTCAGGAATGTGGATGAAGGAAGACCCCTCTCTCTCACTGCCAACGATCACCATAGACATTATGGACTGAATAAATGAGGAAACGCTTGACACAGATGCTCTCACTTAATCCTCCTGAAAGTCCATGAGGCAGGTCCTGCTGTTATCCCCAGTTTACAACGAGAAATGACAGAATCACATGGCCGGGAAATGGCAGCACCAGCTCTAACCTGGACTTCCTGTGTCTCCAGCTGGGGCCCCCCATAGGCTGGCCTACCACTCTCAGTTTCTGCCCCTCTCTGATACGCAGCCCTGGTTTCAAACCCAGTGCTAACCACCTCTCTTCCCTGTTCAAAACCCTTAGGCTTATGTGTGCTTGCAAAATAAGCCCAAAATCCCCAGGGAGGGTTAAGAAAAGGTAGGCGGGTGCTCAGGGGCCCCCCAGACCTCCGCAAGCCAACTCATGTCACCCACTCCCAACTCCAAAAATGCAGCCCACCCTCTCAAGGGGCCCATCCAAGAAGCGGGCTTTCTGGCACCCTATTTTCCTCCCACAGAACGTGAGAATAAAGGGCTCTTTGCTTGTCTCCTGAAATAACTGGCTCTCGCCATAAAGCAATCTTCTGCCCAGTAAAAATATTTCTGTAAAACTTGGTAACTCTATCTGCGGTTCCTTTTCTGAAAGTCAAAAATCTTGGGGAGTGAAATATGGCAGAGGCCGGCTTTATGACAAGCTCATGAAGTCATGTCTACCCGAAGCAGGCCCTCCTTAACACTGTGATTAATTTGCTGTTAACCACAGGGACTTTGTGTCTTAATATACTCAAAGCGAAGCACCAGTTCATATTTCTACCAGAACAATACCCACCACCCCAGACCTGGTGTCCAGCCAGGCAGGTAGCAGAGCCATGGCTGGGATCTGGGGCCGGAAAGGACTCAGTGGAGATCGGGGACTCTGCCAAAGGGCCATAACACACAAGGGAGCTGTTACCTGTGGCCTGTCCTTGGCCAAGGAGGAGGTACAGCTTATAAGTGAGGGGTGTCCCAAGATCAGAGTGTAAAAGGCACTCACAGCTAAATCAAACTAACTCCAAGACACCCAGAGAAGCCCCTGAAACCTCCCTAGGGCTTGGTTTTCCCATCTGTAAATGGGAACAATCATCTCAGGGGAACTCCTGAGCAAACGAATGTGATGTCCCCTCTCAACATCTTCATCCGGCAAACGGCAACCACGCCCCTTCCAGGTGCTATTTTCGGCCCCAAAGAAATGGAGAAGGGTTTACTGGGAATCTTCCAGAACACAGCAGCAGATCCAGAGGCCTTAAAGGGCTACTGAGTATGTCTGCTGGGTGCTCACTGCAAGCTAACACTTCAATGGCCATATGCATTACTTCATCATTTAATCTTTGAAACAACTCCAAACGGTGGGCATTCTGTTCCTCTTTTTATAGGTGAGAAAACTAAGGCCCAACATCAACATAGTTCAGTATAAACCCAAGTCTGAAGCCTGGTCCTAAGCTCCATGCACCCCTCGAATTGGGAGATCACAAAGGGAAAAAGGAGTGAAGTAATGCGATGAAGTCTTAAAAAAAAAAAAAAAAAGCCAAAGCCATAAAAACTAAAATGGGAGTTCCTAACCTGGGGCCATGGGTGCCCTGAAATTGGAGTGACCGATGTAAGAGTATTTGTCTAAGGAGAGAGACACATGAGATTCAGTGGATTCCCAAAAGGGAAGTTACTCACTCCTTGAGGGTTAAAAATCATCAACCTGTGATCATCATAGAGAGGTGAGAAGCTTGAAAGGAAGGCTGTAACCCAGGTGGGCTGCATGGAGGAGGTGGCAAACCTACCTAGGCTCTTCCAAGATATGATAGAAATAGGTGGATCAATGGTCAGCTACCTGGCTGCCCTGTCCTTACCCAGCCTTGCCAGCTGCTGACCAAAGCCTTGTTCAGTGATTCTGATTGCAGGGACCAGGCCATCCACAGCTGTTGGCTCCACCCACATAGTGTGCTTTCTACAGCCCTCTCCTCTCAAGTCAGTTTCTCATCAGGGAGATTCAAGGGATGCGGGTAAGGGGGTGATCCCAGCCTCCACTCCAGGACAAGCATGTGACTGAGGACTGTCAGAGGCACAGGGATGGGTTCTGGGATGCGACCCAAGTCAAAACAATGGGAGCTCTGCCTGGACTTTTGCTGGAACTTTCTTCTCTAACAGCTGAAGCTGGAAGCCTGGACTGCTGGGAGCCAAGTTGCCATTACCTGGGAAGGGTGTGCCTAAGGATGAAGCCAATCTAAAAGAAAGCAGAGATGAAGACACAGATTGTTGTCCTGGGACACAGCTTGGGCTCAAGGATCCAGCTGTAACTCCACTCCCTGGTTACACAAGCCAAGAACTTGATTGTATGAAACAGTTGACATGGGCTTGAAACCCAGAGTCCCAACGGATCCACAGAGAAAGGTCGCATCTACTTAACCACAAGCTCCCCCTGAAGCTGCTTTCCTCCTTGATTTTGTAGACACCAACCAGAGGGAAAAACTCCAGCTTTGCCAGAAACATAGCAGAGCCATACCCGGGGATCATATCAGGATGTGCAGTGTGCGTCGGGGGCACAGGGGGAGGGGTGGAAGCAGAAATGCACACTGTTGCTCTAAAGCCGACCACAGGCAGAAGCCCACAAACGATCTGAATGCCCAGCAGTAAGGAATCAATGCAATAAATGATGGTCTATCCTTATAACAGAAGGCTTGATAGCCATGAAGAACAATAAGATTATACATTCTGATATGAAATGATTTCCAAGATAAGTTTAAAAAGTTACATATTAAGAAAGCAAGGTGCAGAGCCAGATGTATACATGAATCTTAAGTTAAAAGGAAATATTTAAGGTCTGTATCACTTTCCATTGTAGTTGTTGTTGTTGTTGAGAGACATGGTCTCACTCTGTCACTCAGGCCGAAATGCAGTGGTACGATCATGGCTCGCTGCAGCCTCAAACTCCTGGGCCCAAGCCATCTCCTAAGTAGGTGGAACTACAGGCACACATCACCATGCCTGCTAGTTTTTGTTGTTGTTGTTGTCGTTGTTGTTGTTAAGACATGGGGTCTCACTATGTTGCCCAGGCTGGTCTCAAACTCCTGGGTTCAAGCAATCCTCCCACTCTGGCCTCCCAAAGTGCTATGATTACAAGCATGAGCCACTGCACCTGGCTTCTATATCACTTTTTTTTTTTTTTTTTTTGAGACAGAGTCTCACTCTGTTGCCCAGGCTGGAGTACAGTGGTGCAATCTCAGCTCACTGCAAACTCCATCTCCCGGTTTCACACTATTCTTCTGCCTCGGCCTCCCCAGTAGCTGGGACTACAGGCCCCCGCCACCACACCTGGGTAATTTTTTGTATTTTTAGTAGAGATGGGGTTTCACCGTATTAGCCAGGATGGTCTCGATCTCCTGACCATGTGATCTGCCTGCCCTGGCCTCCCAAAGTGCTGGAATTACAGGGGTGAGCCACCAGGCCTGGCCTCTATATCACTTTTGTATGGTTCCCACCTTAAATGAATTTTTCAATTAATCTACTAAAACCAATGCTTCCTGGTCTTGTTGGCCAAGACAGCTTCTGCTGTCAGTGCAGGGATAAGCATGCACAAACAGGGCATGGCTAGAAGTATCTTGAGGAGCCCACTACAGCAGATGTCTCCAAAGGGGGAAGCTGGGAGGTGGAGGTGGGAGGAGGCTTCCTGTGTACTGCATACCTTTAGTACTATTTTGGATTTTCTTTTTTTTTTTTTTAACCATGCGTACGACTTAATTTAAGGAAAGGAAAAAGGTGAGGACCCTTTCTGAAGGGGCAGAGGCTCTCTTCAAAGGCACAAAACATCCTGGCTCCATAAAAGAGGTGGGGACTTAGATGGAACAGAACAGAATCCCTGCCCCCTCGGCAGCTGTGTGCCCTCCGCCCAAGCTGCATGGTCCCTCTGAGCCTCATCCACCTGGAAAATGTTCTTGAGGATCTGCCATGTGCCAACCAGGGCAAAAGGCCCAGGGATACAAGACTGAGCCATAAAGAACCTGCCCTGTGGACTTTGCAGTCTGGCCTCAGTTTCCCCATAGTAATAACTTTGATCCTGGCCACATTTCTGTGAATATTAAATGCCTGTCAAAGCCCTGTGAGGAAGGTTTTGCAAGCCATAAAGCCCTGGGTCAATCCTGGCTGGAAAACAGCCACCCACTCAGTGCTGCTGCCTCCAACCCAGCAAGGAGTTTACCTTCCAATGCCCCAGACCAGAGCCAAGAGGACGAGTCCTCACTCAAGAACCCCAGTAGCAGCTGCTGAGCAGAACCTCCAGGGTTAAGAAGGCTAGAAAGGCCCCGAATTGTGACATCACGAGAAGGTGCTCCAATCCAACCATCTAGAAGGAAGATCATGATCATTCCTCACCATGGCCATGGCTGTGGCCAGCCAGGGCCACCCCCACCAAGCCTGAACAAAGCCATGTTACAAGGAGCAGGCCGTGGACAGGCCCCAAAGAGGGTTAACCAGTGCTTCCTGTGGGGGAGCGGTTTCTTTCCACGACCACCTGCTGTGAATCACTCCTTTGACACCTCCCTGCCCACTGAGGATGGAGTTTAGACTGACACACAGGATCTTCTCCATGGGTCCAGGGCTGTGCCCGCTGAGGACTGAGCTTAGCCTGACACAGAGGATCTTCTCCATGCGTCCAGGGCTGTGCTGTCCAATGCGGTAGCCACTAGCCTCGAGGGGCTATTTAAGTTCACATTTAAATTCATTCAAATAAAATATATCTTAAAAGGCAGTCTCTGAGTCCCAGTGGTCACCTTCTAAGCCACAGGTTCCCAGAAGGGACAATGCAGACACAGAACATTTCCATCATCAGAAAGTTCTACTGGTCAGCACAGTCTAGAGGTCCTTTCCACAGCCCCTTCTTCTTCCCATTCTACAGGGGGGGACCTAGCAGTCTTTTCAAAAGAGGCAAGTGTCAATGACTGCCAGGGAAGCTCTAAATCCATTTGCAAGTTTAAGCAGCTACAGTTTCGGGGATGTGGGAAGAGGAGAGAGAACCACGGAGCGAGAGCTTGTCAGGAGTGAGGGCCTGTGCTGGTGTCTCTGTAGGGTCGCTCATTAGGTCCCGCTACTCTACAAATGGGGAATGCCCTCCTCCTCATCCCTCTCCAACTCCTGCACCCTCCTGTCACCTTTCCTTCAGGGTCCAGTCGGCCCAGCTGTTGCCCAGTACAGAAAGGTTCTGACTCAGGCTTGGGAAACCCCAAGGACTCCACACTTTGAACAGCACCCAAGAGGTTCGGATGTAGGTGGTCCTCGGCCACACCGAGTCCTCCCCAACCCCACACCCTCTGGCTGCTGTCTTCTCTCTCCACTCCTTCTGGCAAACCTTCTCCATAGAGTTGCCTACACACGTTGTTTCCTCATCTGTCATTCACTTTTAAAATGTATCACCTTTTTGAAAAATACAAAAAGTAGCACATGCTCACTTTTTTAAGTCAAACAACCTAAAAATGTAGAAAATGAAAAGCGAAATTCTCTACTCCTCAGGGAAACAGTCCTTGACAGTGTACTCTTCCAGCTCTTTCTCTATGCCCCTGCAGATACATAGTGACACAGGCCTGCATAGACTTTCGCACATTGTAAGAAACAGGACCACAGCCTATGAATGTTTTGCACTTGCTTTGCTCATTCAGCAGTGTTTCAGGGTCTCTTTCCTGTCAGCAAGAGAGGACCTTACTCGCTGGGCTTTCACCAGTTGCAGAGAGCTCAATGAGAAGTCCACACCACTGTTACCTTGTACCCTAGGGATGGATGTTTGAATTGTCACAAACTTTTCATTCTTCCAAATGCAGCCATGAATATTCTTGTAAGTATGTGCTTCTGCTCCCCTGCACGTTTCTCAGTCCCTTCGTGAGCCACCCAAGTCTCACCTCTGCTGTCACTTCACCAAGACAGTTCCTGCCAGACCCAACTGTGACCACCAGGATTCTAAACTCAAGGAACACATCTCAGTCCTTTTCTATAACTCCACTCCCTCTTCAAGAGACCACCTACTCTCTGGTAGACTGTGTGGATGGCCCCCAGTGAATCCCACTTCCCAGTATTTATGCCCCTGTGTAGTTCTTTCCCCTAAATCTGAGCTGGACCTGTGACTTGCTTTAATGAAGAGAATGTGTTTTTGCTAATTCCAGGCCTAAACCTTAAAAAGTCCTGGCAGTTTTTGTTTCCATACTCTTGGGAAAGACAGCCACCATGTAAATCGGATTACCCTGAGACTGCCATACTGTGAGGAAGCCCAAGCTACCCACGAGGTGAGGCCAACTAGAAGAGAACTGAAGCCCCAGACATGTCACCCAACTGGAGCTGCTGCAGTCAGACCCTTGCTGTCAGAGCCACCCTAACTGTGCCACATGGAGCCACAGGCAATTTAACCCTCCCAGGCTCTGCCCAAAGTGCATACTCTCAAGCAAGTCATACAGTGATCAAGTCACTAATTTTTTGACTTTTTTTTTTTTACAGCAGTAGAAACAAAACCTTCTCCTTTCCTTTAATGCATTTGAGAGGAGGAAGCAGAAGGCAGGAGAGGTCATAACAGATACCTCATAGCTAAGCTGGACACACCCCCAGGCTCAGGGTTCCCAGCACAGCATTGTGTCCAACCCCTGACAACTCAGCCATGTCTGTCTTTCTCCTGGGATGAAGCTGCTGCTGTTGGCTTCTCAGGGGAGAAGCCATGGGCCCCCCCCATGGGACTGCTCATCCCCTTCATTCCCTAAGCAAAGGGAGTGAACCAGCAGCAAGAACCCACAGCATCCTTGGGAGCACTGACCCAGGCCCAAAAGTCAACAAACCAAACAGCTCAGAAAGCACAGAGAGGTCAGGAAAGTTGCCCTAGGTCACACTGCTAGTGAGAAGTACAGCCAGGGCTCAAAACCAGGCAATCAGGCTCAGGGCCTGCACCAGTGACCCACACTAGTGTTTTTCTAACACTCTGATTATGACCTATAGTAAGAATTATATTTTACAATGTGCCTCTGCTGTAGATAGATAGATACAGATATATGTATATGGGTTTGGGTATAGGTGTGTGTGAAGTGTGTGTATACATTTTTTTTAACTAGAACAAAAAATTACATAAAACAATATTTACTCTTACTATATATAATGTTTTCTCATATTTTTACTCTTTTCTATTTCATTTTGGTCACTAAATTGATGTCATGAACAATGAATGGGGCTGAGACATACAGTTGGAAAAAAAAAAAACTCACCTAAACTGATTTAAGATGGCTCTAAAATCACACTGATCTGAATTTGAATCTTGCTGAAGCAAGATTCCACTTCCAAGCCAAGGGGACTTGGGCAAGGTGGTTGACTTCTTTAAAGCCTCAGTTTCCCTATGGGTAAGATGGGCAAAATAATAACAGCTGCCTCATAACGGTGCTCTGAGAAGCCAGCACTATGAACAGTGCTTGGCTCAGAGCCTGGCACACAGCAGACATGCAGCAAGCAGCAGCTACACTGTTACCACCTCCTCCTCGGGCTGCTGCTCCCAGGCTCAGCACGGGGCTATGCACACAGTGGGCAGCTCATGGGCACATTGAGCCTGCAGCCACTGAGAAAGCAGGCATGTACCCAGGACCAGCTGAGGCAGTGGGTACCTTTGGACTTTCCAGGGCAGGGAGCAAGCAGAGAAAGTCCCCAGTGCCCGCTGAAAAGGCAACTTTGTTCCTGGATTATAGTAGTTCTCTTCAATCATCTTTTTGCCTTTGAAGGGGGAAAGAAGGGTAAAACAACAAAGTCAGGGTCAAAAACTGTCCTGGAACAAGGCTCCCTCTGGAAACCAGGCATGGAATGAGCATGGCACCACACACCAGCACCCCCAAATCCACTCAGTGGAGCCACCGCAAGCCAAGGCCTCTGAGTGAGGGGCCCACCAGCCCACACAGCCTTCTGAAGTTAGGAAAACATCCTCCGGCCTGAGTCCATTAGCAAGGCTGTGGCCTGAGGGAAGACAGCCCCATCCTGCTAACAGGGTCCTTTTATGCTCTACCTCCCCCCTCCCCAGGGCCCCAGCTCTATGCTCAAGGCCAGCAGGCTTGGGCAGCCCAGCAAGCCAGCCAATCCGCTCCAGGGTGACACTATTTCTTGTGACTGAGAGGTTCTCTTCCCTACCTCTTCCAATCTGACCAGAAAGCTGGAGTCCAGACACCAGTAACACTTCATGGAAGACTTGCAGCGAGGAGACAAGGCCTCGTGACAGGATGCAACATACAGTGGTACCACCCAGCCCAGCAGGCACTGCCCACTCCCCACGGCTGCACCACATAGTTCTGCCGTTACACTTCAGAGACTGGAATGTGGTTCCAAGTCAGACACCGAGAAGGCAGCTAAAGATTTTCTCTGTGTACCAACCCTGCATGCCTCCTGGCCTTTGCACATTCCATGCCCTCTGCCTGTAATACTTTTAATAAACCTTTCATCACCTAGCTATTTCCTATTTATTCTTTGGGTCTTAACAACTTACGCATCACTCCCTAATCCGAAGTAGAATCCTCCCTTATTCTCCTTCCCCATCCTTTTCCTTCACCACACTTAGCACACTGGTACCACACTTAGCACACATCCGGGTGATCACTAGCAAACAACACTGGCAAGCTGCGAGAGAAGGGGTGACATCTTCTTTATTCTTTAACTTGCTGAAATGAACCCATTTCTTAAAACAACTCCATGAGGTAGGAACCATTACTCTACCCATTCTACAGATGTGAAAACTGAGAATCAGAGATGAGCCATCACTTGGCCCCACCGTGCTGGGGAGAGGTGCAGCTGGGACTCGGACCCAGGAAGTCTGATTCTATAAGTTCTAAGCACACCTCTGGCACCTTCTATGGGCACATGCTGGTCTTCAGCATAAAGTCTCCCAGCCCACATCTTTTGTTTGTTTGTTTGTTTGAAACAGAGTATCACTCTTGTCACCCAGGCTGGAGTGCAATGGCATGATCTTGGCTCACTGCAACCTCCATCTCCTGGGTTCAAGCAATTCTCCTGCCTCGGCCTCCCAGGTAGCTGGGATTACAAGTGACTGCACCATGCCCAGCTTTTTTTTTTTTTTTTTTTTTTTTTTTTTTTTGTATTTTCAGTAGAGGCAGGGTTTCATCATGTTGGCCAGGCTGGTCTCGACCTCAGATGATCCGCCCATCTCGGCCTCCCATCCCAGCCCACATCTTTACTTACCCTTCCTGTGCCTCCCACATTGCTCTCCCACCAGACTGATATATACTGTGCACAGCTTCCTGGCACTGAGGCTTTGCTTGGCCTGCACTCTCTGCCTTGGATGCAGCCTGAGTCCACCTCTCCCTGGCTGGGTTAGTGACTCTAACTTGCTGGGCCGGACTCCTCATCTATGTGATAGCAGAATAATACCTAAGGCAGTTGTGAGGATTCTACAAGAGAATGCATTATGTATTAGGCACAATGTTTAGTGCATATGATACTCACTCGTGTGTCCTTTTATCACTAACATACTACTTCTCTACCACCACCACTATCAGAATCTTAAAGGTCTAAATCAGCAAACACAAGCCAGAGTACTACAGGCCAAATCCAGTCGTCTGAGTCACCCAAAAAAAAGTGTTTTCTAAAAATTTTAATTGGTTAACAATAATTTTTTAAATTGGAAAAGTTTCACATAAAAATCCAGACAGCTGGATTTTCTTAATGATCAGCCCACGTGGCAACACCAGGGTCATATTCCCACATGGCAGTGATTGGCTGGAGTTGAGTGGCACTGCCCCCTTGAGGCAGGGTGTGTGTTCCCCAAGGGTCACCCCGGTTCCCACCCCTCTCAGATGTCTCCCACTGAGCCTGTGGCATTCATTCATATGACCTCTCTGGCCCCTGTAGGTCCTTAAGTTTCTAACCCCTGATCACAGTCTTACCACTCTTCAAATCCCTACTCACATGCCCACCTCCTTCAAAAAAACTCTCCCCAACCTCCACAGCCCTGTGCTTCCCTTATGGTTTTATACTTTAACAGTTAACTTGCACTGAGTACTTCATGCAAAGATTCAAAGTGAAATATTAGCCTATCAAATGCGGTCACATTTAAAAGAATAATCTATCATGACAAAGAATTTTGCAGGGCCAAGAAGGTTGCACTAGGAAATCCAGCAATGTAAATCAAGCATACAAATCACACACCATGTTAGCAAAGAATGATCCATTCCATCTGCATCCCAACAGCATGTGACAAAATTCAATAATTATTCCTGATTTTACAAAGCTCAGAAAGCCAGGAGTTGAAGGAAGCTTTCTTAAACAAAAAGTATCATACTTGGTAGTTGTTAAATAGAGTATGAGAGATTCTAACCAATGCAATAAGAGAAGAAAAATTGATGAAAGGCAATAGGGACAGCTTAGTTCCACTCTCACAGAGGCAAAAACTATGTCCTAGTCCTCACAATTTCCACAACACCCTAAGCACAGCACGTGGGATAGAGAAAGCATTAAAGTATTTGTGGAATGAATAACACCCCGGATGAGTTCTGACCCCTGGTACATGTTCTCAAAACATCCAGTACTTTTTGGAGGCACATATCACAACTTAAATTGCACAACTTGTTTATGAAAATATTTCTGTTTTCCTATGAGATGCTAACTTCCATGAAATCAAGGCCTTCACTCTAGGTACCAAGCATTTCTAGGTGTCCCTGGCCTAAAGCAGGTACTCAATGCCTGCTGCAAGAGACACAGGGGCCTACTGGAGGGTGTGGGGTGGGAGGAGGCTGAAGATCTAAAACTACCTATTGGGTACTGTGCTTATTACCTGGGGGATGAAACAACCTGCACACGAACCTCCTGTGACACACAATTTACCCATATAACAAACCTGTACATGTACCCTGAACCTAAAATAAAAGTTAAAAAATATATATAGGGCTGGGCACAGTGGCTCACACCTGCAATCCCAGCACTTTGGGAGGCCAAGGCAGGAGGATCATTTGAGGCCAGGAGTTCAAGACCAGCCTGGGCAACATGGTGAGTCCCTATCTCTAAATTAAAAAAAAAAAAAAAAACCCTACTGCAGATGCATGAATGAATGCACTCAATAGACAGTGCTAAATTACCATGATTTTATTCTACTTCTCAGCTGGAGAATCTGAAGCCCAGGCAGGGAGTCTTTGGCTGAGGCCACACCAATGTGAAGCCCTCTCAATACCCTGGTGTCCTCTGAAAGGCATCAACCACACACAAGGCCACACACACATGCCACAGCCCATGTGACTTAACAAGTAAGGAAAGCGAAGCCCAGACCCATGCCTCAGAGCCCTCTAAACAAACACATCCAGGACCCACCCCGGCGGGCCACGCCGCCACCACTCTGAGGCTGGGGATGACTTCAGTGCAGAGACCTGAGGCTTTCCTCCCAGAGCCCCACGACTGGTGCCTACACGGCTAAACAGCTCCCTTCTGCCTTCCCAGGAAGCTATCAAAGAATTACTTATGTCTCTGGAAGTGCTTGTTTAGAGAAGGTTCTCCACCCCACCTGGGCTTGGCAGGAGCGCAGCATCACCAGGCTGCCCTTCGGGGCTGCTCAGGCTTGCCTCCAGCCCCTGGAGGAGCTCGGTCATCCTTCACGCGCAGAGTCGAAGCCATGAAGCAGCGGGAAGCTTCCCAGGATAAACGGAGCAGGGTGACATCAAAGTCCTCCTTCCAGATTAAACAACTGAGGCCTTCAACTCTCGCTGGCGTTCCTTCCAGGATATTCTGGGCTCCTGCC
Source organism: Macaca thibetana thibetana (assembly GCF_024542745.1). Lineage (NCBI taxonomy): Eukaryota > Metazoa > Chordata > Mammalia > Primates > Cercopithecidae > Macaca > Macaca thibetana. The sequence continues at coordinate 41,462,637 of NC_065597.1, forward strand.
TCAGTTCTCCCTCCGACGGAATGGCAGATATTTTGTTTGTGAGAGACTGAATTTTTTTCCTTCCTCAGGGAGAGGAGGAGGAGGAGGAGGAGGGGGAAGGGAGGTGGGGAGGGAGAAGAGAAAGAATGTCTGTGAGAGACAAGAGCGGCAAAAAGAACACGTGTGAGTGGGCAAGAGAGAGGGAAGGCAGGGAGGCAGCCGGAAGTGCCTGGTTTGGAATCCAACAAGTGATGTGAAAAATCCAAAAGCATCTAAATCCAAGCATGTTGTGATTCACAGCCATGGGGCGAGGCTGCAGGACCCCCGAGCTAGGAGGATTCCAGAGCACCTGGCTCACCAGTGCCAGGGGGGCTGCACATCCTGTGTCAGACAGCCTTGCTCAGCCCACATGGGGGACCCTCTTTCCATAGGCACAGGCACGCTACAGCTCTGGGGCACGATGAGCTCTCTCTGGGATTCGCTGGTCACTCCCTCTTGTTCCCTGGTCCCTGAAGTGCCTCCTTCTTGAGGAGCAATCCCACCCCACAGGTCCCCTGTAGCCCTGACAGCTGGGCTTGCAGTCCTGCGGCTAGCCTCCTCCCCAACACGACAGCAGGGCCACCCACCCAAATAGGCCGAGTTGTGCCCCCAAGGACCTGTCCGTGACACAGGGGCAGCACACTGACTGCCCACCCTGCTCCACCAGACATACCTGTCCAGAGGGACAGACAGGTAACTCAGATGTGCCAAGAGCCACCAACGTGCGAGGCTTTCCACAGACAGTGCCAGGAACGACTTCCAGTTCCCACAGGCTGCAGAGCCACTTGGAGGCCACATTCCCTTCTTGATTACCCACTTGATTCCACACAGAAGCCTCCTGGCAACCCCCTACCCCATCTTACAAGGGCAGCTTGAGCCTGGGGCCTTGGTCAGCTCTTCCCCCAATCTCCAACTCCTTCCTCCTCTTTCCTCAGCCTCAGTGGCCCGTCCTACCCCCTCCCTCCCAGAGTGCCTCTGTGTAGTCCTAGGAATGGGCCTGGGTGCTCACTGTTGCTTTGCCCCCTTCATCAGACTGGAAGCCGCAGGAGGGCAGGAACCACGTCTCTCTTATTCTCCACTGTATTCCCAGAGCCTGGCCCAGTTAGGGACTTATTAACTCATAATTAATAACAAGGCCAAGTGTAGTGGCTCACATGTGTAATCCTAGCACTTTGGGAGGTTGATGTGGGAGGATGGTTTGAGGTCAGGAGTTCAATCCAGCCTGGGCAACAAAGCGAGACCCAATTGCTACGAAAAAATAAAAATAAATTAGCCAGACACAGTGGCGTGCACCTGTAGTCCCAGCTACTCGGGAGGCTGAGGCAGGAGGATCACTGTGAGGCTGCAGTGAGCTATGATGACGCCACTGCACCCCAGCCTGGGTGGTAGAGTGAAACTGTCTCTAAAAAAAAAAAAAAACAAAGAATTATTGATAACAATTTATATTAATTCATTAAGCTGAGTGCCTGAAAGAAAAGGCCTGGTTCTACCCTTCCACTCCAGACAGGAGGACCTGGGAAAAGATGGAATTTGGAAGCAGGAATTAAAGGGAAGAAGCTGACCAGGGAAGAGGAGCTGGGGAAAAAGGAGGCAGGGAGGGTGTCTTCATTTATTTCTTCTTTTTTTGCTGCTGACAGTTCAGCCTTGATGTTTCATGCCCTCATGGAGCTGGTTTGATCCCAGAGTGTACCTGAGCTTCCTGGTACAAACAGCAACACTGTCCATCGATCCATCCATCCCTACCTTCCAACATCCCCACTGGGCGAGCAGAGGAAATGTCCCCTGAGTTCTAGGACCTTGCAGGACCCATAGCAGGTGCCTCCTGGATTTGATTTCCCCCAGGTTTCCTGCAAAAATGTGAATGAAGAGGGTGCTCCTGGGCTCTAGAGAACAGAAGGCATGCATAGTCTGGGTCAGGGGTGCCTCCTTCCCCAAGAAGAAAAGTCTCAAAGTGAGGACAAGACACTCCTCGAAGCTTCTACCAGAGACCACATCACAAAGACCCATTAAAGCACTAAGAAGATGACACCCATGGCTGCCACCCACCCATCCTGTGGGACCTATGGAAAACCAGAAGGTCCCTTCAGTCCCCGGCACTCTGCCCAGCCCAAGCTCTCCCAGCCTCTGCTTCCCACCCCCCAGGAGGAAAGACAGTGCCCAGGCTGGGCCAGGCAGCTGGCCCTGGTGCCCGTGAGTAGAGGGGACCCTCCCTGGAGAACTCGAAAATGCCAGTGAGCAAAGCCCAAACACCTCCACCCTGAGTCCTTCTCCAGCCTTAAAGCAAATCATCTTTTAATCCTGAAACACCAAATATTTAATTTATGCTCTACCTCAAATGTCAAGCCCACCTCCCAGCACATAGCTTTGAAACCACGTAAAGAAGCCTAACACTTTCCATATGGTAAAGACATGGGGCCTTTTAATTGTGCCAACTGGTATCATTCAAGGGTAATTCCCTTGGAATCCGGCGCTCGGGCAACAGCTGGGCCAGCCTCCAATCTCATCACCCAACCCCACATGTCCCCGTGGGACATGTAAGCCTGCACCCTCCTCATCTTCTCCAAATATCCAAATGTACTAGGTGCCCCCAGCCAAATTACCAAACTGCCTGGCAGCCGCCTTTGATCCAGAGGCGGGCTTGCCTGCACCATGGCTCTCAGCCTATTTATTCGGGCAGCTCTGCTGTACAAGAACAAAAGGGCCAATCGGGGCCGTGGGGAGGAGATTGTTTTAAATCTGGTTGTACATATTTACAATCGGCCTGTGAGTGTATACAGAGGCACACAGGCCTTCACCAAGTGTCTCCCACCTGATACCTGAGTCCCCTGCACTATTTAATCAATCTATTAAGCTTTTTCACTTGTCCATTCTATTTTCCACACCCAGTGTTTCCAATTGGTTTTCTTCTCTAACTGCCTGTTGCTGCTTCATGTTTCCAGCATCCTCCGTTGTCTGAGTTTATGATGCTTATTTTGCTTTCTAATTCTGTTTAACACAGTGTTCTCTGGCGTGTGTGCTGGTCAGTTTATTGCTTCTCTTCCACAGTACTCGTGTGCCTCCCATTTCTCATTCCTTTTCTCCTATGAGCCCATACTCCCTTGGACTTGCTCATGTCCCCATGGAAAGGGCAAAAGCCCAGCCCTTGGCCTGCATCCCTCCAAGTGAGCCTGCCATGAGAGTGGGGGAGGCAGAGAGCCTCTGGTGCTCTTATCCCAGCCCTATCACTCCCTGTTTGTAGGCCCCCATCTCCAACCCTACAAATGTCTTCAGTGAATCTCCCAGTAGGTTAACTTTCTTCCCAGGTTCAACGGTTATAATCCCATCATAACCCGCCAGGGACGAAAATATTATACCCATTTTGCAGATGAGCTAATTAAGGTATACAAGGGTAAAATGGTTTGCACAGGTGACAAATAACTAGGACAGAGCCTGACCTCATTTATTTCTGTATTTAAGAGGGCAGGCTTAGTTTAATGCCAGCATGGTCACCCTTTCACATCTCAGGACCCTGTGTGCAACTTGGACTCATCTGGGACATTTCCCAAGTTCATCAGATCCCGTCAGGAAGGAAGAGGGCAAACAGGGGCCATCCTGCTTCTGCCTGCCCCACGACTGGCTCATCTCGAAGCACCCCCTCTCTGGGAGTTTTGTATGCAGCACCCTCCAGGCGGATGCCCTGGCACAGGGCTTCTCTACACATGGCTTCTCCTAGAAACTGCTCCAGAAAGGGAGAAACACACAGTCCACACCAGCGGGCTGTCAACACTACAGGGTTATGGGGAGGATTAAGATAATGTAAGCAAAGTGCTTGACACATATAGGCACTTAATAAATACTAGTTATTATTGCAATAACAGTAATATCAGTTGGATGAGCCACTGTGTCTCCAGCCACTTAGTTGACAGGCCACATAAACGACTGGAGGCAGAGACTAGCCCCAAAACAGGCTTGGGGTTGGTGGGAGGACCTCTGCCAGCCCTTGGAAACCAGCAGACTTTGCAGCCCACGCCCTCCTACATCCTGATAATATCATGGAAGAACCTACCAGCTACCCCTTCGGCACCAGAGGGAATCGAGGAAATGAACTAGCCTGAGGGTTGCCCATTGCTGTCCTGTTCAATAGCTCAGTGCTTCCCAAACTGGGCATTCCATTCCCACATTCACAATTTTGACCACTTGTACTTAATATTTTTCTCTGAATCGACTTCACATTAGACTCTTTTTTTAACTTAGCTTCATCCTAAGCAATAATATCTGCAAAATCATGGGTTTGATGTCCTAGCTATTTTTTTTTTCTGGTTAAAAAAAAAAAAAAAAGATAACTATTAAGATTTAAAATGTTCATCCAGGTACCACCTGAAATCACCTGGAGGACGCCTGGAGTGCTGTTCCACACCCTGGACTCCCCCTGAAGGTCTGACTCCTTATCACTACCTCTGCAGACACACTGGCTGGGCCATCTGGGGCCAAGGTTGGTGAAAACCCAGGCGTCTGGGTCCCCAGCAGCAAGAACAACTCCCAAGGAGACAGAGGCCAGCCCCCTGCTTAACATCTTTGATGGCCGGGGCCCACCCTCCAACCACCTGACACATGTCACGCCAACGGCTCTGAGCCTCACATCTTCAAAAGTACTTTGAACAAACATTAATGACCTCTCAGCATTTCTCTGAGAGAGGGGGCGAGGGAGGGAGGGGGACAGGCACCATCCCATGCTGTCCTCAGCTAGGGGAAGAAACCAGGCAACAGAATTCCGTGACTTCACCAAAGCCACAGACTTAAGCTGGGGCCCCCTCCCCATCCTCCCTCACTTCCCCCAATGGTAACTTTTACTGGCCTGCATTCCTCTCGCTGGGAACACTACTATTTAATTAAAAACGACAGACTTTTGTTTTCCTCTCCCTCTTTCCTCCTCCCTCCCATCCTCCCAGACTGGATGCCAAGGAGACCCACCAAAAACATGCGGGTAACATTTGTTATGGCTTTGAAGATAAAAGTCAATTGAAGTAAGCCCTCGTTGTATTTCAAGTTTTCCCTCTAGCACGGAGCAAGCTGCCTGGCAGTTCAGAAAAAAAAGAAAAAGGAGGGACTGCAAATAAATGTCATTCTGCAGGAATACTTTGTAAAAATAAACAGGCTGAAAAAACCCAAAACTTGATTAATGGAAATCCACTCAGTGGGCCTCTGTCTGGAGCTGCAAATGCATTTGTTCATATGGCTAAATTAGACCATTTTCGTTGGTCTTTAAATAAATAAGTAGATCAAAAACTAGAAAGGGCAGGAGAAGAAGGGAAGGTTTGTAGTTCTGTTTTTAAAGGGCCTCAACTGCAGTGCCCCCCACCCACCAAGATTTGACCTTTACTAGGGGACAGCAGCTCCAAGTCCAACCAAGCCAACAGAAGACAGAGAAGCCCCCAGTTAAGCAGTGGTGGTGGAGGAGGACAGGGGAGCTTCTCCCAGGCCCAGAGGTTATTTCATCCACACACAGGAACTGACTTTATCCACAGGTCCACCTCCCGACACCAGCACTGCAAGCGGGCTGCCAGGTCCCACCACCCAAATACACACACATCTGAAGTCTCCACTGGCCTCTCCCCAGCCCATGGATAAGACCAAAGAACTAACCAGACCTGAGACTCAGTCTATTCCCCCTCTAAGTTTAAAAAAAAAAAAATTAAATGTCACATCAAAAAGTTGATTCATCCTTTGATCCTAGGCTTGCGCGAGTTCCACGCAGACCGCCTGAAAGCCCCGTGCAGAGTTCCGGAGCTCACAGGACATCTGTGAACGCCAAGTCCCAGGCCAGGAGCTGGGGCTGGACTCACTCATTCCCATCACACTTAGTGCTCCTCCACGAATTCCAGCCTCAGGGACCCATGGGGTGAAGGCTCAGGGCTGTGCCCAGGCTACAGTAGAATGAGGCCCTCTCTCTCATGTGCCAAGTAAGGGGTCTGCCAGGTCTCAGTCCCCCTAGATCTGCCACCCAGAGGGCCGCCTGCTCTGCTGGGGTTTCTGTACAGGTGGCACTGACGAATGCCACAGACAATCAGAACATATTCAGATCCTGGGGCTAGCACAGCTCTACCCTCCACCCAGACACCCCAATACCGCCCTCTCCCTAGCCCCTACTCCACCTCCACCTTTGAATGCTGGTGGCAGAAACAAGGTAGAAGTCAGAGCAGGTCCCCAAATCCCTCCGGTACAGACATGCTTCCCCATCAACTGGACCTTCACCACCTCCCCACCTAGGACCTTTCCCCCAGGCAGCCCTCTGCCTCCAGCTGGGCACTTCAAGGTTCTCCAAGGCATCCGGGAAGAGGGTCGCGTTGGTGGGGCAGGGGGCAGCTGAGAAGAGATTTTTAGACCCAGAAGCTGTGCAGGAAAGTGCTCAGAGTTGGGGTGCATGGGTTTGGGGACCCATCTCTGAGGCTGAAAGGAGGCCAGGAGGTGGGGCAGGGTGGGGAATCATACCCGGGTGCCTCGGCCTATGGTGCCCGCCAACCGCAGCTGTCGGGGTCCCGAGACACCGCCCGGGCAGCGCTGTCTCCCGATCCACTCCTCGATGCCCTTCCGAGCCCAGGCAGCGCTCACGGCGAAGCTGTCACCTGGGGCGGGGACGACATGAAGCCCCTGAGTCTGGCTCCGGGGACCAAAACTTACCCCCGCGGAGGGAAGGAGGCGCGGTGGGAGGCGAAGGGCCACGGCACGGGAGCCAGGAGGGGGTTCGCGGGCTGAGGCAGGAGCCAAGAGAGGGACGCGGGTAAGTAAATGGGGATTCAGCGAAGCCCCAGGAGCGAGGAGACAGAAGAGGGCAAGAGGGGTGAGCAGTACCCCTGGAGGACGGGTTTGGGGATCAGACCAGGGAGCGCTGGTGGCCAGGACTGCAGAGGAGAGGGCTGGGGGTCAGGAGAGGGGCCGCAGTAGGTGCAGGAGCCAGGATACGGGAGAAGGCTCCGGGGGGCAGGAAGAGGGGGCAGGGTCTTGCGGAGAGGCGCTCGGGGGTCTGAGGAGAGGGCGCCCTGGGAGCCGAGGGCAGGGACGCGGGAGGGGGAGGGGTTAAGGGTCAGCGGTGGGAGCGCAGGACCGCGGGGAGCGGGTAGAAGGGACAGAGGAGGGGCCGCGAAGGCTGCTCCGGGAGCGGGCTTGGGGAGCCGGTGGCCGGAACTGGGGCTTGGGGGTGGCCCTGGTCATAAGACCTGGTGGGCTGGGCCGTTCTGCCGCGGCCGCGGTGTCCCCCGCGTCCATCCCCGAGGTCTGCGCCCCGCGCGCCCCTACCTTCCGGGCTCTCCCTGCGCTTGCACACGGCGGCTGCAGGCACATCGCGAGGCGGCGGCGGCGGCGGCGGGAGAAGGAAAGAAAGGAAGGGAGAGAGTTAGCGACCGCGGCGGCGAGGGCGGCGGGGCCCGGGGCGAGCGCGCGGGCGGGGGCACTGACCCGGCTTGGAGTGAAGTTTCCCCATGCTGGGGCTGCGGCGGCTGGGAGCGTCCCTAAGCCATGCGCCCGGCCCGCTGGCCTGGCGCCTCGCCTGGCTCTCCGCCTCCTCTCCTCAGCCTCCGAGCCGAGCGGAGCCCGAGGCGGAGCCGGGACGCGCTCCTGCCGCCGTCGCCGCGGCCCGACTGACGCCCCGGAGCGCGGAGCCCCCAGCCCGCCGCCGCGGCCCGCGCCTCCCCGCGCGCCCATTGGCCGGTGCGGCGCATCAAAGGCGAGGCGGGCTGCGACGGGGGCGGGGGAGGGGGCGGGGACGGGGCGGGGACGGGGCGGGGACGGGGGCGGGGCACGGACCGGAGGGGCGGACACAGACCGCGCTCCCAGCCGCGGTCTGGGGACCCCGCGGGGCAGCTTTTCCAGGAGGCGTATTGGGACAGAACACCCCGGCCCTCGCCAACTGTACTGTCACTTCCCTCCGCTCCAGGTTCCTTCTAAACCGGCAGGGCGAGCCTCGGCGGCTCCAATTTACAGATGGGGAAACTGAGGTCGGGAGCGGAGACCTGAGCTGCTCAGGTGCAAGCTTCGACAGCGCTGCCTTTTCCCAGTCTTCCCACGACCTACCTTCTACAGAAAGTGTTCATTACCCGCCCCGTGCCCCGCCCCCCACCAGCGCACTCCTCTAGTTTCTTATTTGGGAAGTCCAGGAGGAGACCCCAGCGCACCCCGGGTCAGTGTGGGCCCAGCCCTCTCTTGGCGGCGACAAACGTCCAAAGCGCCCCGTTATCAGCCAATCTCTCGCATCTCCTCGTCCAGGGGCCCGTGGGTGCCCGCCCGGGTCGGGGCGCGCTGCCAAACTGCGCGGCCCGGAAGGGGGTAACCGCTGGGTCTTTGATCTTCCTTGGTTTCCGCTCCCCGCTGCAGTTCGCCAGACCCATGGGTTTGTTTGTTTTGTCTGGGGAGGTCTCTGCGGGGAGGTTGCGCGGCGGGGGTGGGGGGGCGGTGGACATCAAGGGGTTGAACCCCACCTTTGTGGCTCTCAGAACGCCTGCCCCCTTCTGGGGACACTGTAGGTCCGTGTTACGCTCGTCCTGGTACCAGGCAGCCCAGGCGTGGGAAAAGAAAAGCCGGAGCTCAGAGTGAAACCAGCCCCGACCTTTGACGTGAATTCCCTGTGCTCAGTTTTGTGATCTGTAAAATGGAGGCTCCATTCTGCCCTTTTTGCCGACTCTCCAGAGCAGCACTGCCCAACAGAAATATAATGTGGGCCACATTTGTAATTTTATATTTTCTCGTCGCCGCATCTTTTAGAAGTGAAAAGAAATAGATGAAATATTAATAATATATTTCGCTTAACTCAATACAGTCAGCCCTCCCTATAGGTTCCACATCTGCGGCGTCAACCAGCTGTGGACTGAAAATATACAAACAGAATAATACAGCAAAAATAAAGAATAAAAAACTTTTTAATACAGTATAACAACTATTTGCATAACATTTACATTGTATTAGGAATTACAAGGAATCTAGAGATGATTTATAGTATACAGAAGGGTATGTGTAGGTTATATGCAAATACTACAAGACATTTTATATAAGGGACTTGAATTCTGGGGATTTGGGTATCTTCTGGGATCCTGGAGCCAGTCCTCAAAGATACCAAGGGAACACTGTATATCTAAAATAGTATAATTTCAAGATATAATGAGATATTTTACATTCTTTGTATTGCACTGTCTTTAAAATTCAGTGTGTATTTTACACTTAAAACACATCTCAAAGACTAGCCATATTGCAAGTGATCATTTGCACTTGGCATTGTGGCTACTGCATTGGGAAGCATCGCTCCAGAAGATCTACATGTCTCAAAAGGACATTAGGAATTCACAGCCCCCCAGAGTCATAAACCTCTTCATCCAAGTGTCTTACTTTCATCTTCCAAGCTTCCTTTTATACACACCCTTTTTGGTAGAAATGAAGGCTAATGTTATAAGCAGGTACATTATAATCCTGTTGGCTGGGTGGTTTCATTTGAGGAGTGCTGAAACCACAAAAATATATTACTGTTGTCATTTTTATGTTACAGTTCTTCATTCAGTACTTCTGATGTGTCAGTCCTCGTCCTCCATCATGCATAGTCCTCGCAACCACTCTCCGATGCAGACTCATACTTGTTCTAGAAAGGAGGAAACCTATTCAACCCAGAGAGGTGAACTCACTTGCCCAAGGTCACACAGTTCATCCATGACCCAATTAGGAACTGAACTCCAATCTGTTTATTTCATTGCCCAGGCTCATTTTCACTACATCAGGTTGTTCCAACACAGTGCAAAACTAATGTTCCACCACTAGAAAGAGAGTCTCCCATCTGGAAACAAATATGAAGGGCCAGCTATGTGACAACCATTGTTTTAGGCACTTAAGATACATCAGTGAACAAAACAGACAACTGCCACTCTCATGGAACTCCCACTCACCTAGGGGGAAGATAGGCAAGAAACAATAAATGTAATGAATGAGTAAACAGTATGGTAAGTTACACCAGAGGTAACAGGCCATTTTTCTTTCTTTCCGTCCCATAAGGAGCTGGCAGCAAACAATTTTGCCCTCTGGGGGACATTTGGTAATGCCTGGAGGCATCTAGTGAGTAGAGGCCAGGGTTGCTGCTATACATCCCACAATGCATAAGGCAGCCCCACCCCCACCCCACCAGAACAAGTGACCCAGCATCAAATGTGGGTAATGCTGAAGTAAGAACCCCTGGTCTGTAGGAGCATGAACAAGTGAGGCAGAACTGCAGGGGTCGGGAGTAGGAGGGAGGCAGGGGTTTGAGCATCTGAGTCAGAGTAGACACCCTCTTTCAGACCCCAAAAAGGCAATGGAATTCATCTGAGGTTTCTGTTTGCCTTTCTCACCCCTCCCCACTGGTACCAGGGTGCCTCTAAATCAAAGCAAAACTTGGAGCATCCTTTCTCACAGTGCTTAGAAAGTTGGTTACTTTCTTAAACCAGTCCTGGCTTTCTTCTTTCATGAGAAAAAAGTATCCCCTCTTCCCCTTGGGAATTTCTTTTTACAGTTCAAAAAGAGATAAAAGCAGGAACTAAAACTGCAGTTAGCAGTTTGAGTCTTGCAGGGAGTAAATCCCAAATGTCCAGCCCAGACACAAAGCCCCCCTCCACCTTCACCCTGGCGCCTCCCAGCCCAGCAGGCGCCTGGGGCTTCACCACTATTGGAATCATGACACCCCTACTGGGTCTGGGGTGAGAACCCAAGAGATGGGCCTTGTGGCAAAATGTTAGCCTGTCCAGGGCTCTGAGAAGGGGGTCTCCAGGGGCCACCAGCATGCTGTCCACCTGGGGTGGCCATTCGGCCTCCGAGGGCTTCCCACCCCACAACTAACTGTCTTTTTATGTGTTTTAATAATTTATCTGGCCCATTTCTGGGGCTGTATACTTACAGTGACACATCTTTTTCTTTGAAGATTTCCCATCCTTTGGGGGAGGAGAATGGGAAAGGAAGGCAAGGAAGAGATAAGAGAGAGAGATTATAACAGAAATGGGTTTCATGGGGCTTGAGATTTAACAAGGCTGGTTTAGGTGAAATCTGTCAGACACAGGGCTGGGAGATTTAAAAAAAAAAAAAAAACAAAAAACAAAAAACAAAAAACCTACATCACCCAGGTTGGCTGCCCCAATGCTTGTCCCCCAAGTTAAGCCATCTGATCTGGCCCCCTTCATAAGCCACTTCCTAAAGGAAGCCCTCCTTGACCTTCCAACCTGACGGGCTCTTCTCTGCTCTGATTAGCCAAGGTTTCCCTGCCCCCTCCCATCTCCAATTATTTTTTATGGATGAGGCTAAGTTTCACTCCTGGAGCCAGGGCTCCTTGAGGCCAGGGTTCTTGCCTGACTTGCATCTCTGAATGCAATGCTGAACACAGCACTGCCTATAGCAGGTGCCATCACGCCTGCTGTGGAAGGAGAGAAATTCACTCTGCCCAGCCTTAGCCAGGAGCATGTTGTGCTCAGTAAGGAGGGAGTACTGCCAAGAATATGATCTGGGATATATGAAGGAGAAAATCAGTTCCCAAGTCTCCACTGGTTCCTCCTGGATCCCTGAGTTGCTTTATTTTATCGTTCCCTGGTGAGTTTTGGCATTGCTAAGGGGCCTGGAAGCCTAGTTTGGGTGAGGAGGGGAAAGTTAGACTACTCTGCATGAGAAAATATCAGGCATTTTGGAGGGAAGGGAAGAGAAAGGTCTCAAAAGAAACAGCATGAGAAGAGAGTGATAATGGGGCCTAAGAAGGCACAGCCAGCAAGGTGGGGAGTGGCCAATTCACTTTTGGGACAGTGAGCTCTAACATGCGATTGGCAGTGTTCTCTTCTTCCTTTGTTACTCCAAGCCCTCAGCAAAATCCTAGCCACTTCCCTGGGTTAGTGGCACAGGACAAAATGAAGGAATCAGAAAGATGACCCCCACAGGTCATCTTGGGGGCCAAGGGCAATCTTCAGAGTGGAGATATCCTGCAGGAGAAAAGATGGGAGCCAGAGGCAGCCAGGAGGCATTAGGCCTTGGATATGAGATGGAGGAGGCTGGGCTTCCCCAGGAACTAGGGCTGGGGTCTCCAAGCCACTCTGTTTGGGTACTAAAGGCAGAGGGAACAGCACATGCAAAGGCCCTGAAGTGGGGACTGCTATGGACATTTTGGAAACAGCAAAGAGGCCCCTGGTTCTGGAGCAGAGCGAGCATGGTTTGGGAGCAGAGGGGAGAAGATGAGGTTGGAGGTGACTGGGCCAAAAGACAGCTGCTTGAGTACAGTCTGGATGTTGGTTGAATTGAATTGAATTTTTGTGCCACCAACTCCTCCTGGGTTCAGGGTGTTTGAGCAAGTTTAGAGCACAGGTTTCGCAGGTGAGCCTGGAGGACAGAGAATGCCAGCCCAGCCTCACCATCTCCTTGGCAGGCGCCCTGTTCTCCTCCCAGCCCTGCCTCTCTGCTCTTCTTGACGCTGGTCAGAGAAGCTATATTAGTCTGTTCTCAGGCTGCTACAAGAACATACCGGCACTGGGCAATTTTTAAAGGAAAGAGGTTTAATTGACTCACAGTTCTGCACGGCTGGGGAGGCCTCAGGAAACTTACAATCATGACAGAAGGGGAAGCAAGCACATCTTTCTTCACATAGCAGCAGGAGAGAGAGGTGCCAAGCAAAGGGGGGAAAACCCCTTATAAAACCATCAGATCCTATGAGAACTCACCATCACAAGAACAGCATGGTGTTAACTGCCCTCATGATTCAATTACCTCCACCTGAGCCTGCCTTTGACACGTGGGGATCATCACAACTCAAGGTGAGATTTGGGTGGGAACACAGAGCCAAACCATATCAGAAGCCTTTCTAGTCACAGCACCAGTCTTTGACTATTCCCAGACTTTGTTAACAAAAGAGCAAAAGAAGCCCCTATCTTTTTAAGCCTTTGTTTTTCAGTTACATGCAGCCAACCTGACCACCACACAGCCTCTCCATCTGTAAAATAGAAGGAAGGGTCCGGAAGATTGGCATTTCCCATAATGGGTTCCCCCGACCACTGGTTTATGAGATGCTATTATTATGTGAAAGAAAGGACTCCATGAGAAACTTTGGGCAGCCCTGGCTTAGGCAAAGGGAGACAAGTTCTTTTCCTGCAGGACTTGTCAGAGCTTTCATTGAGTAGCCAAGCTTTGTGATTCTCTAAGAGGAGAGCATCGTCGTAAGCAGGGTTTCTTAAACTTACCAGACCAGGAAACCATTTCTGGAAAACAAGTTCATGGAACATGCTTTGAAAAATGCTGGACCAGATGACTTTTAAGGTTTCTTCCCATCTGAGATTCCAACTACTGACTCCAGGAGCCTAGACTGGGAGGGCGATAGGAAGGAAAGCTCAGTGAGGGGAGAGCCAGTGTGAAAAGTTTCCCTGAAGGAGACCATCTGCAAGTGTTGATGGTGTGCATTTCATGTGTTTTTGGACATATTTGTCCACTTACACCCCTCTGTAAGTGTTCAGCAATTGAACACATACTATGCAAGTGCTTCCCACTGGTACACAGTTCTTAAGGTCATAGCTCAAGGAGTGAAGGAAAAATGGTCACTACAGCAAAGCTCATAGTTGATTTTCCTGTATCACGCGCCTTCCCTTTCAGCTTAGCTTCCTCCTCCTCCTCCTTCTTCCATGGCACAGAACACAGCTTTAAGGTGGCCCCTGCCACCATGTTGGTAACACCTGACTCCTTCACCCCTTAGCCACAGATGTTTGGATGCCTGACCCATTGGCCAAACCCATCAGGATCTCTTTGCAGAATCTGAATCAAGAGGCCCAGGGCCTGCAGTCCACTTCCTGGTGGTCTCTACAGCTGGAGAGCTCCATAGTCCCAGGGGTTGGAGCAGCTTCTTGGGGTCGCTGTGGGCTGAAAAATAAGCAGGAAGAAGCGGAGTAAGAACCATTAGGGGAAAGCAATGATAGTAAACCCCAGGGAGAAAGAGACACAGACTGGTCCCTGACTAACTGTATGTTCTGACCTTGGATCCCTCCCTGTAAGACTCTTAATCCCTCTTTCTTGAGATAGGGTCAAAGAGCCTAGAGGAGGGCTCCCTGGAATTTAATGTGCATATGAATTCACTGGGATCTTGTTGAAATGCAGTGTGAGTGGAGCCTAAGAGTCATTTCTCACCAGGTCCCAGGTGAGGCTGATGGTGCTGGTGTATAGACCACACACCACACACACTTGGAGGCTCTAGAAAGTTAAGCCTTCTGAGAAGCAACCAAGGTTACATAGCTTGCCCTTGCCTCGTGTAAGCAGCCATGCTGGGGAGGAGATGGAGAGGCCAAAGTCAGGGAGGAGGCAACCAAGAAATAAAGGTGTTTCTCTTTTATTTATCATGTCATTCAATGAAGATTTGTCGGGGGCCTAATTTACATCAGGCTCTTGTGTCCACGAAACAGACAAAAATGTCTGTCCTCATGAAGCTTATATTCTCACGGGGGAAGAGAGACAATAAATACGTAAGTCAATGAAATATGTGGTGTGTCTATGGGAGAAAAAATTCAAGTGATAAAGAGAAAGAAAAAATACCAGGGCAGGAGCTAATGATTTTAGATCGACAGGTCAGAGAGGATAGCCTTTGTACAAAGACTTGAAAATGAGGAAGAAGCAAGAGAGAACAGCATGTGAAAAGGGCCTGAGGTAAGGATGTGCCAGGAATGTTTTGGAAACAGCAAAGAGCAGAGAGACCACAGTTTGGGAGCAGCAGGGAGAAGATGAGGTTGGAGATGACAGGCACAGATCATGAGACCTTTGTAGGTCTCAGCAAAAACTTCAGCTTTCCTGGAGAAAGACAGGAGTTACTAGAAGAGAGTTGTGACTGGGTGTGATGGCTCATGCCTGTAATCCCAGCACTTTGGGAAGCTGAGGTGGGATGATCCCTTGCAGCCAGGAGATTGAGGCCAGCCTGGGTAACATGACAAAACCCCATCTCTACAAAAAATAATTTTAAAAAGTAGTCAGGTAAGGTGATGCATGTCTGTATTCCAAGCTACTGGGGAGGCTGAGGTGGGAGGATTGCTTGAGCCCAGGAGGCAGGTGTTGCAGTGAGCTGAGATTGCACCACTGCACTCCAGCCTGGGCAACAGAGTGAGACCCTGTCTCAAAAAAAGAGAGAGTAGTAACCAGAGCAACTGGGCTGCTCTGTTGAGAATAAGTGTGGGTCACAGGGCTATGGTCTGGTGCCAGGACTGAGATGATGGCGACTTAGACTAGGTGATGGCAGTGGAGGAGGTAGAAGAAGTTGGAGGCTGAATGTATTTTGAAATGAGAAGCAACAGCATTAGCAAATGTATGGGACGTGGAGCGGGAGAGAAACAGAGAAACTAAGAAAGCTGCCAAGATGTGGGGCCTGAGCAACTCCCAGGATGGAGCTGCCATGAACTGCGATGAGGAAGCCTGCGGGTGGAGCTGGTCTGCCAGGCAAGGAAGAAGGGGAGCTCCATTTGGCACGTTATTTTGAGAGGACCGTTGAGTGTCCTGGCAGTGGGATCGAGTGGCCAGTTGGATCTATGAGCCTAGAATACAGAAGCAAGTTGCAGGCTGCAGATATGCGCCCAGGCCTCATAAGCATGCAGATGGAATTGAAAGTCCAACACTGGATGTGATGCCCTGGGGAATGACTGTGGACCGAGAACAGAAGAGGCCCAAGGAGAGAGCCCCAGGGCCTTGCAAATATGAGAGGTTGGCAAGTGTCGCAGGCCGCAGACACCCGTGAACTCCTGTGCATCCCAGCACCACGGTGGCCTCTTGGCTTCCGTTCCCCTGCTAGAGAACCCCCTCTTCCATACCTGCTCGCCACCCCTCTCCCTGCATCCCATGGCAGGCAGGATTCCTGGCTCCACATCTGAACTCTCAAAGCACTTCTTTGTTCAAACCAACCCTAGAGATAAATGAGACAATGTGTGTAAAACGCTTAGAGCATCCAGCCGAGGGGACCTCAGCAGATGCTAGCTCTCTCTGATGCCCTGGTTAGAACAGCGTCGCCCTCTCTGCCTCCGCTGAGGTCCTGACCCCGAGTTAATCCTCTCTGCTCCTGCCTCGCATCACACTGTGGCTGGCACACAGTAGGGGCTTTTGAAATGCTTTGCTGTAGGCCTGAAGGGCTGAACACACAGGCCCATCTGGCCAGAGGTGACACTGCCCCCACGGCTTCCCCTGGCCTTCCCCAGGCCCCCTTCCCACATCATTTTGTTTCTTCTGACACTGTGCCCAAGACAAGGTCACTGTCACGTTTTCGTTCCAAGAAGCCCTTTTCAGTATCACATACACCCCTGGCGAGGGCAGGCAGGCAGACGGAGGCTGCTGCCGGTGGAGGGGGTGGGCAGCCACTGTTGCCCCCTTCCTCTGAAACCACAAGGGATCGGTGTTTTCTTCTCCTCTGCAGAACTGAGAATTATCCATTTGCATCTTCCAACAGCGAGCCAGGGTACATCCTCCACCTGGCGCCTCTTTTAACATCATTTCTGTGGACTTCTCCGGGTGACAAGTATCTTTGTGCTGAGCACCCCCTCCAGCCCCTCCCGCTCTCCCTGGATTCTAACTCTCTCGCAGGCTTCCGCCTGCACAAAGGGACCATTGAGAGGCAGGCTGTAGGATGCCGCCTTTGATCTGAGGTTCTAATAACGTGTGTATGTTTGTGTCCCAAAACACGGCAGCAGCCTCGCTGGCTCACGGAGGCAGGGGGAGGAGGAGAAAGAAAGTGGGCAGATCGTTACACTGGAGGCTTGGTCGTGAGCATTGGTTGGCACGTTTGGAGGGCACCCCCACAGATTCTCTCTGATGAGATATACCCGTTCCACAGGTAAAGACCCTGGCATGGTCATGATTTGCCAAACCAAGACCTGCGAGGTCGGTGGGATGGCCCGGGCACTCCATAGAGCCAGGGCTTGCAGGTTCACCATGGGAAGGGCAGGAGTCATAAGGGAGGGGGACTTGGACCAGGTGGATCTGGTGGCAAACTGAGCAGCATATACCCAACACAAAGGAACAGTGGCTGCTGCACACCAGCTGCCAGCTGCAGGCCCAGGGCTGCTAGATCTTTTGATTTTTCAAGAATAGCTGGAAATCCAGGTTTCTAGGTGAAATCTCCAAATTGTAAAATATCGGCAACTAATTTTAAAAACGTGAAGCCATGGTGCAGGCCAAATGAAACGCGTGCCTCTGCAGGAATCCAGCCTGTGCCTGCCAGCTTCGCCCTCTGCCTGGGTGGACTCATCCCGGAGAAAATGTGCCCTGGAGGCAGGGAAGTGTCGGGAAGGCAAATAACTCAGACCAGGCTGTCTCCAAGAGGGGAAAAGAGGGGTGGGGATGCCGGACTGGGGCCTGCTGCCCTAGTGTTCCCCAAATCCCCTCGCTGCCTCCAGCATGATTTCTCTGGTCCCTCAGCAAATGGGTGCCTAGTCCCTCCCAAATGCAAGGACAGCACTGGGCATGGGGGATGCAGGAATGAGTTAGATGGGGCCTCTGCCTGCCCTCAAGCCCACTCAGGGAAACAGAAGTATGAGAAACTGAACTCTTCCAAGGCCCCACTAGCACCAGGCACTGTGTAAAAGGCCTTATGCTGTGTGTTCTCTCCTGCTATCCTGACAGCCCCCAAGGCAGAAGAGACGATGATACCATCTCCACTTTACAGATGAGGAAATGGGATCAAGGAGAATAGAAAAAACTCCTCAACCAAGTAGCAAAGTCTAGATTCAAACCCCACTACTTGTCAGCCAAGCCCTCATATGTGGACACCACTCCACACCGTCTCAGGGGCTGCAAGATGGGTCCCTCAGGTTTAGGCCATGGAACTCCGTGAATTATGTAGTGCATAACCTGTACAACTGTACACGCTGACGCTGTGGTAGAACAGAAAAATTGCAACTTATTAAGTGTTCATCAAAGTACGTATAAAGCCCTGAGGCTGAGCCAAGGAGTGTCAAGGCTAGGGCTTTTCTAAGATCCCTTTTCCAACACAAATTTTGCTTCTGGTGAAGAAACACCTTCCTTTTTTGCCCAGACCTGTTGCCTTCCTTGAGTATCTAAGAGAAGTAAAGACCAAGCAGAACATGTTCATTACTTGGCTCTACCATTTGCCCTCAGTTTTCTTATCTGTGAATGGAGACGGTAGGACCATCCTTGCAAAGTTACTGCCAGGAAACGAATTGAACATGCCTGAAATAACTGGGGAGGAATCTCAGGTGAAATTTGATGGCTCTGACTTTGTCACTTGTCAGCTGGGTGACCTTGACCACCTACTCATGCTCACTTCTTTCTCCTGTAAATGGCATACAGTGCACGGCTCAGAATGGGCTCTTAGCAGGGGTTAGCTGTCATCCATGTGGCCTCATGCTCCTTCTTTATCATTCTCTCTATGGCCTCCCACCAGTGGAAACATGCTCAGAAGGGGCCATGCCCTTCTCCTGCATACAACCTTCCATGGCTCCCACTTTCTTCAGGCATCCGGCCAACACCTTGAAGACCTCACTGGGCAGCACAGCACTGGCCTTTCCAGTGGTATTTGCAACACAGGAGCAAAGTGACAGAGCTCCCTGCAATGTGAAGTGAGGTGGGGCCACACTACCTGCTGCCCTCTGTCCTCAGATGCTGTTCCCTTGAGTGGGGTGAGGAGATGGGGTGGGGCCAAGGATCCTCCATCCGTTGCCTTGGGTCTCTCCAGGGGGAACCCTGGGGGAAGGAAAGCCTGGTCACAACACCTTATCCGGGGTTGGCAGACCAGGATCAGGCCCTAAGAGAATGGAGCAGACCTCAAAAAAGAAAAGAGGAGGGGAAGGAAGGGCTGAAAATGGGGCCTGGGAGCTCCTTCCTTCTGTGCTCCCTGCTCCTCCCCTAATGCCTTAACCTTGTTCTTTGTAAAAGGTTGCTACGGGTCCTCTTGAACTACACAGCCCAAATGATAGGGGGGCAGAGTGAACTTTTGAAAAGCTCCTGAGCCTCATTAAAAACCTGGAAAATGGAAACTAAACAGAATAAGATATTTTGAAAAAGTTTTATTTAATTAATTATTTATTGAGACAGGGCCTCACTCTGTCACACAGGCTGGAGTGCAGTGGCACGATCATAGCTCACTACAACCTCAACCTCCCAGGCTCAAGCAACCGTCCTGCCTTAGCCTCCGGAGTCACTGGGACTACAGGCATGCACCACCATACTTAGCTAATTTTTTTGTAAGTTTGTAGAGATGGGGTCTTGCTATGTTGCCCCAGCTGGTCTTTAACTCCTGGCTCAGATGATCCTCTCACCTCAGCCTCCCAAAGCACTGGGATTATGGGCATGAGCCACCACGTCCAGCCTAAAAGGGTTTTAAACGATGGAAAGCTGTAGTTACCATCAAAACCAGTACTTCATTCAATTCAGTGCTTGAGTGCGCATGTAACATTCTGGAGATTTCTTTTCTTTTTGTTTTTTTTGTTTTGTTTTGGTTGGTTTTTTGAGACGGAGTCTGGCTCTGTCACCCAGGCTGGAGTGCAGTAGCACAATCTCAGCTCACTGCAACCTCTGCCTCCTAGGTTCAAGCGATTCTCTTGTCTTAGCCTCCCAAATAGCTGGGATTACAGGTACCCGCCACCACACCCAGCTAATTTTTGTATTTTAGCAGAGATGGGGTTTTGCCATGTTGGCCAGGTTGGTCTCGAACTCTTGACCTCGGGTGATCCACCCACCTTGGCCTCCCAAAGTGCTGGGATTATAGGCATAAGCCATCACACCCGGCCCATTCTGGATATTTCTAGCTTCAGATGAAAATAATTTAGATTTCAAACATTTTTCATTGCCAATATAAATGCCAGGTTTTCTGTTCTTAAAAAATCCTGAGATGTGCTAGAATAATGAAAGCCAGTGCTGGGACGTCCAGGCTCCTCCTCATCTCGCACCCCAGGTCTCTCTGAGCGCCACCATCTGGCCAGTTTCTCAGGTGCCCACGCAGCCTCCTGAGCCTGGGTCCTCTCTGTGCGGTTGCCCTCTCTGCTCTCCCAACTCCTGACTCCTGCCCACCTGTCAGTCCCAGCATAGATGCTACTTCTTCCTCCACAAGCCAGCTGGAGCCCTAGGGAGGTCTCACCTTCACCCTGGGTGGCTTAGCAGGAGCAGCAAGTTCCTTATTCCCCATACCCTTTACTCAGTATCCAGAAAAAATTCTGGAGCCAGCTGTTAAAATAATACTAGGAAAGGCTGCTTAGGAAAGAAGGGGCTGAGGCTGGGGTCTGCAGGAGGGCAGGAGTGGGTAGGGCTCCCACTTTTATGCAGCCACCCCATGAAGATCAATACCCATCCAACCTCTGGCCAGAGGGCCAACTCCATGTGACCTGTGGAACACGTATGGCAACAGACCACGCATCTCCGTGTGGTCCTCCAAGGTGACCCCCTGAGGGGCTGTCAGGCTGCCATGCACCAGGTGCAGGACAGGCACCAAGCGGGGTTCCCTGGGCAATGTTGAGATGAAATCAACCTCCAGGAGATTAGGTGCAGTCGGGGAGTGCCACCAGGCACGAAAATAACCACAGGTCGTGGTAAACCATTAGATAATATATGGAAGCACCTGGCACAGAACCTGGCAAGCTGTAGGCATATAATAAAGCAGCTCTCATTATTATTATTACAATAGCATCAAAAAGTAATGCCTTCTTCAGGACTTTTTGATTGTAAGGTACACTGTCAGAACCCAGCTGAAACTAGTCCAAGAAGAAGGCAAACTTATGAGCTCACATAACCCAGGTGTTGGGAGAAGAGATCAAGAGCAGCTTCAGTCTTAGAACCTAACAACCTTGCTTTGAGAATGAAAAGATAATTCTTCCCCAGCTCAGGTGAGAAAAGTCCTAGGGAAGGAATCTGATTGGTGGAACTTGGGTCATATGTCTATTCCTGGACCAGTCACTGTGGGAGTTTGATTAGTCCACAGTCTTTTGCCCAATCCTGTGGCCAGATGGAGTTGATTGGTGACCACACCTCAACCACAGTATGGATGGGAAGAATCAAGTTGCCCAAAGGAAGGAGGGAAGTGGGACATTATATTATTTGAGGAAGGCAGATTGTCCTCACAACAGAACTCAGGGTCTGTCCAATGCACATAACTCAGGGTCTGCCTGAGAGGTCTTAGTTTAACATTATGGATAGAGATAGCGAGTCTCACATTTTATAGAATAGCTTGCCCAAGGTCACATGATTTATAAGTGGCAGCCCTGGGAGCAGTAGGACTATCTGCCTCTATAAGTTTCCTTACATCTAATCTCCACGAACCTGGCATTCAGAAGGAAAAGAATGACCATGGGCAGGCATTAATGTTTCCCACGACTGAGTCAGCCTCCTGCCTGAGCCAGTCCCGCCATGTCCAGAACCAAGCCTGGTCTTTAGAGATGACTTTAAATGAACGGACTTGGCCTCTTGGTCAAAGCACAGGAATGAGAAACTGAACAATCCGAGGAGCAAGTTAACAACCATCCTTGGCCAGGAAACACAGGTGACCTCGAGACCAGAAGCCCCAGATCTGAAGGAAAGCCAGCTTAGCCAGGGAGCTGGAGGAAAAAAAAATACTTTAGTGAAAAAAGAAATAAAAATATATATCATACACTGCCTCAGGATTGCCCTTTAGGGCTTGACCTTAGTGATGTTCGGTAAGGTGATTTTTGGATTCTCTCCTACTGAGCGGAACTATAGGACATCCTTCACCAGACAGCCCTGGGCCAAGGATGGAGGGAAATCATGAAGTGGTGCTGCCATCTGACTCCCATCTGAATCAGCTGACACCACTTGGGGGAGGCAGGGGAATAGTTCAGTCTCTGACAACATCTGCAAGAACTTAATGCTTCAGGGTAATCAGAGGCCAGTCTCTGTCCATCTCCCTGACCTGTGCATACCACATCTCATCCTGGTTTCTGCAGCTCTTATCTCCCAGAAGCATCCAGTATTTTTCTTTTTCCACCTCGTCTGCTATCAAAACTTACCTGTCATGAGCCCACTTCCATTAGTGCTCTATGAGAAGCCTGGCTCATCTGACTAGGATGCGATGCTAGCAGGGTTGTGAGTGTCCTGGGCAAAGGTGCCAATCATCTTTCCCTTCCAGAGAACACATGCAACACCTAGCAGAGAGACTGCCCCATGTCAGAACCCCATGGTTGGCTCTGGGGGTTGAAGTGATCATCCTGACAGATGCTCAGGGCAACACCTTCTTGGCATCCCCAGTTCTTCCTTCTATGACCAATGAGGTGCCAAGTCCTGTCCACTCTCCCTAAACCTCTCTTGAGTCTGCGTCCCCTCCCTCAGCACTGCCACTGTCCAGATGTGATTGATTAAATGTGGATACACATTATTCATCACTCTCCCCATGAAGTCCTTGCCTCTGGGCTGGCCCTGTGGCCACTGAACTAGCAGAATGTGGTAGAGCAATGCCATGCTCGTGCTGGCCATGGCCTTTAAGAGGACAAGCAGCTCTTGTTTTCTCCCTCTTGGAATGCTCACTTCTGGAACATTCCCTCTCAGGACCCAGCTTCTGTGCTGGAAGTTCAAGCCACATGGAGAGGTCATGTATGTGTGTCAGTCAACAGCCTCACTTGAGCTTCCAGCAGATGGCCAGCCACAGCTGCTAGCCATAGGTGTGCACCATCCAGGATGTCTGGCCCAAATGGGTCCCCATTGACTGCAGTCCCATGGAGCAGAACTACCCTACCGAGCCCAGTTAACCCCCAGAGTCACAAGCGCTCATAAAACAGGTATTGTTTTGGCCAGGCGCGGTGGCTCACGCCTGTAATCCCAGCACTTTGGGAGGCTGAGGTGGGCGGATCATGAGGTCAGGAGTTCGAGACCAGCCTGGTCAACATAGTGAAACCCTATCCCAACAAAAATTACAAAAACTAGCCAGGTGTGGTGGCACGTGCCTGTACTCCCAGTTACTCAGGAGGCTAAGGCAAGAGAATTGCTTGAACCCGGGAGGCGGAGGTTGCAGTGAGCTGAAATCACGCCATTGCACTCCAGCCTGGGCAACAGAGTGAAACTCCATCTCAAAAAAAGAAACAAAAAAAAAAACAAACAAAAAAATACAGGTGTGTTTTGAGTCACGAGTCTTGTGCTTGTTTCTTACACAGCAATAGGTGCCCGAAACACAGGGTTCAAGTCCTCATCATCCCTTCTGGGTCATTTGCAAGTCTGCTAACTAGCAGATATGCCAGCCTCCACCGCCACCTATTTCCCAAGGTTATTTTCCAAGCCAAGAACTGCTCATGTCATTCTGCTCAAAAGCCTTCAGTGGCTTCTCATCGTCCATAGTGGTACTTAGTACTTACCCAGTGACAGTGCACATCGGAATCACCAGGGCATCTTCTTCAAAATACAGATATTCCAACTGGAAATGGTGGCTTATGCCTGTAATTCAAGCCCTTTGAGAGGCCAAGGCAGGTCACTTGAGTCCAGGAGTTCGAGACCAGCCTGGGCAACATTGCAAGACTACAGCTATACACAAAATAAAAATAAAAATTAGCTGGGCATGGTGGCGCGTGCCTGTAGTCTCATGTATTCAGGAGGCTAAAGCAGGAGGATCACTTGAGCCCAGGAGTTTGAGGCTGCAGTAAGCTATGATCACGCCACTGTACTCCAGCCTAGGTGACAGGCAAGACCCTGTCATTAAAAAATAAAAAATAAAAAATTCCACTCAGAGGGTTGGAATCAGGATATCAGGTTGTGAAAAAAACACCCCTTGTGTGATAGATTAAATTATAAATCCACAATTCTTCCTTGTGTCCCTGTATCATGATTTACTGTGAGCAGACGGGACTACCCCCACACCACTGATGTTGGACTCGACTGTGTGATGCGTTCTGCTCAGCTGAATGTGGGTAGAAGTGATGCTGTGCCGGTTCCAAGCCAAGGTCTGAAGAGGCATTGAATATTTCCACTCCTATCTCTTGCACTCCAGCTCTTTACCATGAGTGTGCTCCAGATGGACACTACCCTTTCAGTCTGAGTCCCCAGATGACAGATATACGGAACAGGCTTGAACCCAACGTGTACCCTGGCCCAAGTTCAGTCAATACTAATCAAGTTCATCAGAGTCACCCCAGCTGATTTGCAGAGCTGTAGTGAGAAAAATAAATTTTTGTTGTTGTATGCCCTGGTTGGGTGGGAAGTCACTTGTTACGTAGCATTATTGCGGTAATAGTTAACCAAAGTATCAGATGATCCTAAAGCATGTCCCCAATTAAGAACCACTAGACCAAAGGCTAAAGTCACAAACGATTCATCTGGCAATCGAGACCTTCCTTGGTCTTGTTCCCATCTGGCCTCATCTCCCAGCTTCCTTTTCTGAACCAATCAAGTTTCTGGGTACTGAAACAGAATCCAACGCTCATGAACCCTAACAGAAAAGGGACTCCAAGGTGGCTGTAAAATAAAACTGAGAAAAAATGAATGGAAAGCAGGGAAAGTCAGGCAGGTGTGGCCAGGGCCGGAAGAGGCCACAGGCATAGTCGAGGCAGAGAAAGAGACCACCACTGGTTACCTGTGCACCAGGCGCTGGATCCTCAAGCTGCTGTTTGCAAGGAGGGTATCTCCAGCTCTCCCTGCTCCTTTGGAGAGGGAAGCATCCTGTTGGCCAGCCATGCCTTAGCCATCACAGAGAAAGAGAACATGTGTTAGACACCTAAAGAGGACAGGGGTCCCACACTGGGCAGCCAAGATCCCCACAAGCATCCCCAGTAAGCTTCACATTCCCTACAAATAGGAACAGAGTTGATACATGTAGAGCTCTTGAACTTTTCCTGGCATGTAATAAATGCCATGTGTGTTTTAAAAATAAATATTAAATATGTAACTTTTAGACCATTGGCTAAATAAGACGATTTGATTGTTCTTTTCAAGGACAACTTAAAAGCCACCCCTTCTCTGAGACCTTTCCTGATGAGGTGGAAAGTGATGTTTCTTTTCTCAATGCCCCCAACACACTTGATCTGCCTGTCCTTCTTGATGCAGCACAGGAGCTAGAGTTATCTGTGGTCTTGTGAGACGTGAGGTTTTCCCCAGTGCTGAGGTCAATGCCTGAGGTCTTACAGGTAATCAGGAAGTACAGGGAGAATACCTGAGCAGGGGAGCCTCTTGCCAACTGTGAAATCTGAGCCTGCCTCTAAACCCTCACAATGTGGGCAGTGGGAACAACCACTCATTTCTTTGCACTGCTGGGAGCCTGGGCCAGTGTGTGCAGCCTGACCCAGCACAGGGCCTGCTGGCAAAATGCCATGGTGAAAAAGGCTTCCAGGTGAGAATCCCTGATTGCTCAGCCCCAGATTTTAAACAAATACTCTCGGCTTTTGAGCTGAGCATCCTGCCTTTCCAAGTTTGCTGAGCCTACAATTTGCAAATTGGCAGCTCCAAGGAAAAAGTCCTGGAGTCAGAGTGAGTGACCTCTGACCCAGATGGGACAGGCTGCTGAGTCTCACCTTCATGCTTTCTCTAACCCTGGCCCCTTTGTTAAAACCCCCTTCAAGTCTATTGTGCAAATGAGCGCCACTGAGGACAGGTAGCATGCTTCATCCATACCTCCTCTGCTCCTTTTCCTGATCCCCAGTGTGCTTTGACTCCCAACAGCCAACACTAGCACCTCATTGTCAGAATGCTTTCTACAGCTTGCCAGACACCCCAACCAATGATTGGCAACATGGGGGTATCAATACCCCAGCTCCCTTGTTCCCTGCTCATGCAACTCTGAGTTGTGACTTATGTCTCCAAAGCTCACATGTGGAATTGAGCCAAAATTACCCTCTGTGGGACTTTGCTTGATATTGGATCCTTGCCTGATCTGCTTCCCTTTCTGCCCCGCTTTCTCAACCCCTACACATTTCCTTCTCTAAGAGTCTGCTTCTGGGAATCCAGCCCAAGATGGTAGAGAGAGAGGAAAATTAAAATGATAAAAATGGCAACCACTCTACTTTTAAATCCTTTCATGCATTAGTTATCTTAATGATCTCAAATACCCTACAAGAAATTCTTATCCCCATCTTAAAGATGAAGAAATCAAGTCTCAGAGAAGTTGAGTAACTTGCCCAAGTTATATAGTTAGGAAGTATTGAGCCAAGAAGTTCTATTACATGTACTGCTCCCATTAGAAAGATGCCATCAATAAGAGCTATACATATTTCTGTAAGTTAAAACTTGAGAAAAAAAATACAAATCTAGTAAGCAAATGTGGATAATGACAGTATGCATTTATGAGGGGAAAATGGTGATTGTTTTTATCTGTCATAGCTCTCCATGTTTACCCCATTTTCTTCTGGTATCAGATGGGGTAGGCATGCAATCAGAATTCCTTTGCCCACACTTGACCTCTGCATACAGACTCAGGGTTGGAAGGTAGCAGACTCTTCTGCTGCTGATATCCTCTGAGATATAAGTTCCAGATCTGTTTCTTCAGCCCTTTCTTCAGTCCTTTCATTGAAACCACCCCAGGATTATTCCAATAAATGCCCAAAAGTCTCAGTTTAGTCAGAGCCCATGGCTGCTGCTTGTCAACAAGACATCTCAAGTGATGTAGAAATGGGTATCAGGAGTGGGGTGTTAAAAGTGACCCATCCTAAAAATATGGAATTGGAGACTATATGAGCCAATAAATCCTCCTTAATTTTGTAAGCAGGTTTCAGTGGGATTTTTGCACCTGCATCCAAAAGACTCTTGGGTGGTGTATGAATAAAAAGGGATCGAAATGCTCCTTCCCTGAATAACCTTACTTACACTACATCCCTATGCCTGTTCTTCTTTTCAACTGTGTGATACATGTTTGCTTCATTCCTTTCCTATTTAACATATATTCATGCTTTTCAAGGTAACACAGGATAAGGAATCAGATGGTCAGCTCAGGGAGGTAGCCATCTGATATATCAGAAAGGAATGGGCCTGGTGCATCATCAAAGACATATTATGTGCCATGGCAAGAGAGCTATGGACCTGGGGAGTGGGAAAGCTTGGTCCTAGTCCCAACCCCAGTTCTGAATTGCTGTGTGTCATTGGTCAAGAGTCTTCTGTCTCTGGGGCTCTGCCTCTCCTTTTATAGAAAACAAGAGGATCTCTAAAGTGCCTTCTAGATCCACCATGTTCAGATGTTTGGAGAAAACGCAAAGACACATGGCGTACATACCGTGCACAGACTGATTAGGTGAGAAGAGGTAGCAGCACCAGGGTGCTGAGTCTAGGTGGGCCTCTCTGGGATTTCACCTGAGCATCTCTTTGAAGCTATGAGCTCACAGGTGCCACATTTCTGCTATTCCTACATTTTTCTCTTCTGATCCTACCCCACTCACATTGTGGCAGAAACTGTCACCCATCCCCCAGTATCCATTCTCCCTTTATTCTTTTTAGTCATAGAATGGCCACATTGCTAGAAATTACACTACTTTCCAGCCTCCCAAGCAGTTACATGTGGCCATATGTGAATGGCATGTGAGCAGAAGTGATGTGTGCTAGCCCTTCCCATCTTCTCCCTGCCTTCTTGCAGACTGAAACATAGACACAGCACAGAGATCCAGCTTCCAACACGGAAAAAGAGGGCAGAGCACAAGAAGGAAGTCACTTGAATTCCTGATCCGCTTCATGGCGTCAAATTGTCTTCCATTCCCTTCCTAGCTTGGAGTTTTCCATGAGAGCAATAATCTTCCATCTTGTTGAAGTTGCTATATTTGGGGGACTGTTCTTACAGCAGCTTACTCTGTGCCCAAACCAATACCTCCTACCCCATCTCAAGCTCAATTTTCAGACACCTTGCCAGGCAGGGCCAACGAGCTAATCTCCACCAAGAAGAGAGGGAAGTCAAGACCAACCTGGGAAATGTGGCAAAACTTCATCTCTACAAAAAAAAAAGATACAAAAATACAAAAATAAACTGGGCATGGTGGTGTGTGCCTGTAGTCCCAGCTATTCAGGAGGCTGAGGTGGGAGGATGGCTTGAGCCTGGGAGGCAGAGGTTTCAGTGAGCTGAAGTGGTGCCAGTGCACTCCAGCCTAGGTGATAGAGTCAGATGTTGTCAAAAGAAAGAAAAAGAAAAAAAGGAAAAAAAGGAGAAGGAAGAGGAAATAGGAGTAGGAGAAAGAGGGGAAAGACAGACTTTATTGGACAGCCACTCTGTTCCAGGCATTTATCGCCATTATCTTGAAAGCTTGAATTTTATCATTGGTGACAAATATGGTCCATTATTTTCCTTGAAGTGACAGGCACACTTTATCCATTTTCAAGAAAACATGTACCAATACTTGAATCTGAATAACCATAATTCTTCTGTTAGTCTTCTTTTTTCAAGTAAAAATGATGTTCAGCTAGGTCAGCTAACAACTCAATTGCACAAGTACTTTTCCTTAAGACAACTATTGTATTTCAGTATGCAGGAGAAATGCTTCATGCACACCTTTGCTTGGTTGTACAGAATATTAAAATGTCTTGTACTCAGGGTCGAAAAATGAAGAAGTTAATAACTTTTTCTGCTTCAAGGACATTCTTAAGTGACATTGTGTCTTTTTCTCTTTTTTGTTTTACTGCAAGAACGTCCCAGCCTGAGGCGTGCTACCAGACTAGCAGGTTACTGGCTGTAGCTCTTGCACCACCAGTGCAAATGTCAGCATGGTAAAAAGGGCAGATAACATCTTAGTACTATTATGAAAACAGTTTTGACTTTCTAAACCCCCTGAAAGTGTCTTGGGGACCTCCAGGCATTCTCAGACCTCACTTTGATAAGCACTCATTTTCTTTCACTAGCCTGCCTTTATTCACAAGCATACAAACGTGCACACGTGCACACACAAACACACACACAGAGTTTGTATCATTTGATTTTCAAAAGGGCATTTGAATATCAAAAAAAAGGAAGGACGTCATCTCAGAATAAAGGATAATCCATTAGACTGGATGCATTTAGTTTCATGAACAACTCACAGCATTGTCCTTATTGTTCTGGTTTTTGCCAAGGCCAGGGGGCAGACGTTGGCATGGAAGACTGGTGTTTGGAAACCGCCTCCATCCTGGTCCACCCCTTCTTGTGCACATGAGAGAAATTATGCTCTGAAGGGCCAAGCACTCGCTGGGGTACACAGCTGAAAATGGTTCCACTGAGCTGGGCCCCAGGTTTGCCTCCAGACAGCTGGAGCTGACCAGCTGTCAGCAGGGCTCTGGGGAAGAATTAAAACCCACACCCACTCTCCCAGGAGAGCTGGGAGCAGAACAGCCTGCTGGAAATCCTCAGTGAGGTCTGCATGGATACAGGTTGAGTCTGAAGTGGATGGAGACCTCAGTGCCCTAACGAGAATCCTAAAGAATGGGTTTTATCTATTAACTAGCTGACACTGCTGGGCTCTTGCCCAGCTCCCTTTCCCCATCCATTCCAGATTCCATCGCCTCGGGTCATTTGGTAGGAGCCACGCATGCTCACATGCAGATGTGTGCACATTGCACACACACCTGCCACACACCCACAAGTCCCCTTCCCATCCCCACTCCTCCCAGTCACTCTACTCACATCCTCTCCATCCATGATGACCCCAGCCCTCTCACCACCCCACCAGTTCCACCACCCCTGGGGACCCACACGAAGACCAGGGCCTGAGGACCGGAGCAGCCTCCCCAGGCAAGTCTCTTCCTGCCTTTGGAACTCAGTTGCCCAGCTATAATCTTGCAAGGAAGATCAGAGAGGATGCACTGTCTCTAAAGTCCCTGCCATTTCCAACATCTTATGGGTCTACGATGAAAGAAGAGTGTTTTGAAAGTCACCCTGGCAGCTTGGGTGGGATGGGGAGAGAGTGGCCCTGGGGAGGCAGGAGGTGAGGGGGTATCAGCTGTGAGGTGCAGACAGCTGGAACCACCCATGACCAAAGCCCTGGGATTGGATGCGAAGGTCAGAGGGAAAATTTGTAAATGCTGAGTCTGAGGGATGTGGTGAAAGTGAGCATAACATCTAAGGGCTGTAGGGGTTGCAGTCTGAGGGGTGCTAAAGACTCATAAGCAAGGACGGTGAACATGAATCAAGGTCTGATTTACCCTAGAAAATCCCCACAGGGACTCACAGAGTGACCTACCATTGTTCTGTGAACACAATGCCATGTCAGCAACATAGAGCCGAATCTTCATCTCTTCTTGAGGGAGTTGGCTTCTGTGGGAAGCTGGGGTCGCAAATTTTGTGTGTCAACTTGACTGGCCCATGGAGTGCTTAGACATTTGACTAAACACTATTCCGGGTGTGTTTGTAAGGGTGTTTCTGGAGGAGATTAAGATTGAATCAGTAGACTGAGTCAAGTAACTCACCCTCCCCAGTGTGGATGGTCCTCATCCAATCCATTGAAGACATGAACAGAAAAAAGGCTAAGAGAGAATTCCTCCTGCCTGACTGCATGAGCTGGGACATGTGTCTTCTCTGATCTCAGACTTGGACTGAAGCGTCCGTTCTTCCTGTGTCTCTAGCCTGCAGGATTCAGACTAAAACTTATACCATTGACTATCCTGGTTCTCAGGTCTTCAGACTTGGACTAGAACTACACCTTCAGCTCTCCTGGGTCTCCAGCCTGCCGACTGCAGATATAAGGACTTAGTCTCTGTAATTGCATGAGGCAATTCCTTATAATAATAAATCCCCAATAGGATATGTACATATCCTATTGGGGAACCCTGACTAATACAGAGGCCATGTGACATTACGCATGAGAACCATACTCAGGCAGGAGCCATTCTCGCAGGAGAATGGGGACTGAGGCTCCTCTCTGTCATCACATTCCCTCTGGAGCACTTACTTGTTTCTGCCCATCCCATTTAAATTGTTATCTCTCTTAAGCCCATGCCATTAAACAATTGGAACTTCAAAAATAATAATAAGTAAATTGTTCTCTCTCTCCTCCTCTCTCTATCATTCCCATCTCTGTCTCATCTCTTTGTCAGTGGGATAAGACAGACTGGGAAGCAGATGCTGAGATGGAGTTAGGAGTGCAGTTTCTTGGGGGTAATGCCTGAGAAAGATACAAGAGGGAGGACGCAGGATCAGGCAGGAGGAGCCTCTGACTGCAATCCAAAGTTGACGAAGACTAGGCCAACTTCAAAAGGGGCTCCAAATCAACAACTACCCATCTGAGGAGCCCCACGCTGGCAAGAAAGAATATCACTTTTGGCCGTAGCACTCGCGTTGTTCTCAGTCACTGGCTAGGAGCTCCTGAGATGTCCATGGCCTCAGCTTGAAAGTCGAGGCAGATCCTGAAGATGCTGAAGTTGAAGGCTGTCTGCCAACTGCACTTCTTGTAGCTGAATGGCAACGTTTTTCCTCAAGGGAGATTTAAGGGGTGCACCTTCATGGCTGCCATATTGTGTGTGCACACACACGCGTGTGTCTTCTTTGCTTCTTTTTTTCTGCTTTGGTCAGACATGTATAGTTGAGTTGAATACATATAACATGATTCATCTATAATACTTCTAATATCAATGCTCATAGGTGGCATCCACTGTGAGCTTACAGGGTGTCAGACTGCTAAGTTATTTATATACATTGTCACATTGACTCATGACATTGACCCTGCACAGGGTCACTATCCCCCTTTTATAGATGAGAAAACTGAGGCCCACAGAGGCCACATGAATTGCCCAAATTCTCACAGTATGTTGAGGCTGAAACCAGGATTTCAACTCAGGTCTATCTGATCTGGAGCCTGAGCTCTGAAAAACAACACTAAGAAAAGAAATCTCTCATTCCCCCATGCAGTACCTCCTATACCCCAGGATAGGAGGCAGCCCTAGCACTGCGTTGTTGTCGGTCATTGGCTAGGAGCTCCTGAGAGCACACAGGTGCCCCCCAGACCTAGAGAGCCCTGGCCAATGGACGCCAGCTGACGTTTCTTGACAAAGGAGGCTCAACCACCCCAGAAAGCTGGAAAGGACAAGGGTCCCCATCAATGTGCCTTGGGTCTACTCAGATGTGAACACAGCCACGCATGTGGTGCTTCAGTGAGGCAGAGGTATGACTTCATTAACCTAATTCAAAAGCAAGATGGATTTTAAAAGTCTGTGGCCAGAAAAAACACATGTGTGTCTCTAAAGGTGCCTCCAGGGAGACCTCCTGATTTGATTGTCCTTGCTCAGACAAGAACTGGTTCAACCTCCCAGGTTTGGTGACCTCCTGTTTCAAAAGCTAAATCAGAGTCACAGATCCAGAACTGCCCTTCCTTGGATCATCTCCCTCTTCCAGTCACTAGGAGGATGGAAGATGGTTGCTTCCTTGGGATTCTCTCTATTATCTTTTTTTTCTTTTTTTTTTTTTTTTTGAAACAAGGTCTCGCTCTGTTGCCCAGGCTAGAGTGCAGTGGCATGATCATAGCTCACTGCAGCCTCAAATTCTTGGGCTCAAGTGATCCTCCTGCCTCAGCTTCCTGAACAGCTTGGACCACAGGTGAGTGTCACTATGCCCAGCTAATTTTTAACCTTTTTGTAGAGACAGGGTTTTGCCATGTTGCCCAGGCTGATCTCAAATTCCTGGGCTCAAGCGATCCTCCTGCCTCAACCTCCCAAAGTGCTGGGATTACAGGCGTGAGCCATCATATCTGGTCCCTTATTGTCTTTAAAATGTTGCTTCTCACATCACTGGTTAGATAAGAATGAGGCTAATGTCCCAACTATATCTACTCACTGGTAATTTAGAAGCAAGGGATGTTAGGTTATACCAAATTAACTGGAGCTAATAATTAGAAACAAAAAATTACAAATAAAAGAATTCCATGTCAAAGAAGGCCTGCCCTCAATTCTATGTATGGTAGATAAATCCAGACAGTGTGTGTGTGCTCAGGCAGTTTCCCTGGAAGCATGACCCTCTCGCAGGGAGGGTGAGAGAGTAGGGACAGCTCCGGCTACCTCTAGAACACAGAGGACCCCTCTGCAGGTGGCTCCTGGGGAGAGGGGTTCTGGATGATTAGGGCACCAAGAAAGGGGAAGACCCTACACCCCAGTAAGTCCTGGAGGGACTTCTTGTTTGTCCCTCAGCAGGACAATAATTAATTGACTTATTATTTGTCCACTTGGAAGGGACAAATACGGTCTGGAACAGAATAAATGTTGTCTCCCCAGGCTTTCTCCAGTGAATGGAATCACCAATTTAAAGGAAAGAAAAACATATCAGACTGAGTAGCCAGAAATGAAGTATTACTATTATAATGATGACAAGGTAGCTTAGGGTTAACGTCACCGGCTTCGGGAGCCCAACTGCTTGAGCTCGAATATTCACAGCTCTGCTTGCTCAGCGTCCTGGGTCAAGTTCCTTCCAGCCCACTCTGTCTCCGCTTCCTCATCTGTAACACGGAGATAATAATGACTGTCACCACTTCATCAGGATGTATAAGGGGTTAGTGTACACATGCACTATGCATTTCAGCACTAAATACACACTCAGCGTTGCAGTCTGATGTGGTGACATGAGAGCTTCAGGGGGTCCAGAAGGCTCCATATTCCTAGCTCAGTCATCTTTTTTGGGGGATATCATTCAGCCCCTCAGAGCCTCAGTTTCCTTATTTGAGAGCCAAATGACTGCCTCGCAGCATTATCATGAAGATACATGGAATGATGAAAGGAATCATTCCCTAGGCTATAGAAGGCATCCCTGGTGATTGTGCAGTGCACAATCTGAGCAACCATATGTGTCAGTCCTGATGATGAACATAAAGCAGTTGGCATGTTGGAGATACCACTTCTGTGCCTCCTTTTTTGTAAGTTTGCATATCAAACCATTGACTTTAACTCAAAGTCTTCCCTGCAAGTTTCCTCCACACTGAGTACAGTGGATGTAAAAGCTGAAGAAGAACTGCTCCATTCTCAATCCACAAGGGTTCCTGCCCTCAAAGAAAAAGAGTTTCTAGCAGAAAATAGCCCAAGCCCTGCTGTAATGCAAGACTAAACTCCATGCGGTAGGCTCCAAGAGGGAAGCAACCTCACAGCAAGATGAGAATAAAAGCCAGGAACAGCAGGAACACCTTTCCCCAAAGGACAGTCACTGGGGACCACCTTGATTTAAATGTGTCAAGTGAAGGAGGGTGGAAGTGGCTATGTCTGCAAAGGTGAGGAGGTTCATGCTTCAGAAAAGAGGGTCTGGCCAGGCACAGTGGCTCATGCCTGTAATCCCAACACCTCCAGAAGCAAAGTGGGTGGATCGCTTGAGCCCAGGAATGCAAGACCAGCCTAGGCAAAATAGCAGGACCCCATCTCTACCAAAAAAACTAAAAATCAGTTGGGCATGATGGCGCATGCCTGGTCCCAGCTACTTGAGAGGCTGACATGGGAGGATCGCTTGAGCCTGGGAAGTTGAGGTGACAGTGAGCAGTGATCGCACCACTACATGCAAGTCTGGGTAAGAGAGAGAGAGACCCTGTCTAATTAAAAAAAAGAAGGAAGGAAGGAAGGGAAAGAAAAGAAAGAAGAAGAAAGAAAGAAAAGAAAAAAAGAAAGAAGAGAAAGAGAGAAAGAAAGAAAAAGAGACAGTGAAAGAGAGAAAGAAAAGAAAAAAGAAAGAAAGAAAAATAAAGAAA
The DNA here is from genome assembly GCF_024542745.1 of Macaca thibetana thibetana. Lineage (NCBI taxonomy): Eukaryota > Metazoa > Chordata > Mammalia > Primates > Cercopithecidae > Macaca > Macaca thibetana. The sequence goes on from NC_065597.1 coordinate 41,497,154, forward strand.
GAAAGAGAAAGAAAGAAAGAAGGAAAGAAAGAAAGAAGCAAAGAAAGAAAGAAAAAGAAAGAAAGAAAGAAGCAAAGAAAGAAAGAAAGAAAGAAAGAAAGAAAGAAAGAAAGAAAGAAAGAAAGAAAGAAAGAAAGAAAGAAAGAAAGAAAGAAAGAAAGAAAGAAGGAAGGAAGGAAGGAAGGAAGGAAGGAAGGAAGGAAGGAAGGAAGGGAGGGAAAGAAAGAAAAAGAAAAAAAAGAAAACAGGGTCATGCTGTCTCTCCTAGCTGCCTTCCTGAGTGTGCCCAGTAGTGCCCACTCAATCCCAGAGCAGGGGTGAGGATGAAGGCTTGGAGAGGCTCTGGGGACTGGCCCCTAGTCCCCATTCCTGTACCAGTCAGTTAATCCACTTCAAATGGAGCAACTCAGAGAGAATCCCGAGTGACACCATTTTTCTATTACCCTTCATTACAGCCACTTAGATCTTTTATTTTATTGCAAACATTCTTTAGCCCAGACACGGGCTGATCTCCTAATTGGAGCTGCTGCGTCCACCCCCACCCAGATCAAAGCCGTCCTGTTTGTTTGTGGAGGATAGAGGATGAACCGTCTTGCTGGCCTTTGAACATGAAGGCCCCTTTGTCTTCCAGCTGAAGTCATCCCTGGCACCAGGCAGGGAGGAGGCTTCCGGTGGAGGGGACAGTGGAGGTCAGGAATTCTGTAGCCTGGTCAGAGGCTTGGACCAGAGCTTGAGTGGGGAACAGCTTTCAAAGCAAGACCCCAAACTTCCCTGCCTCCTTTTGAAGAGTTGTCTCAAATGGTGGCCCCAGGGAATGTCTTATTTGCCCCCCATGATGATTTTTAATTTAAATGCCAATTTGAATATTCAAACACTTTAAAAGATTGAAAAAAATATCAGATACTTGAATATTTCTTAAAGAAATAAAATACTTTCTAATTTCTTTTCAAAAATCGGAATGTAGCCAAGCACGATGGCTCACACCTGTAATCCCAGCACTATGGGAGGCTGGAGCGGGTGACACTTAAAGTCAAGAGTTTGAGACCCACTTGGCCAACATGGTGAAATCCTATCTCTACTAAAAATATATATATATAAATTAGCTGGGGATAGTGGTGCATGCCTGTAATCCCAGCTACTCGGGAGGCTGAGGCAGGAGAATTGCTTGAACCTAGGCGATGGAGGTTGCAGTGAGTCAAGATTATGCCACTGCACTCCAGCCTGGGCGACAGACAGAGACTCTGTCTCAAAAAAAAAAGAAAATCAGAATGTCTGGCAATACTGGACCTCTATGACAGAAAGAGCCAACCAGTTTTCAACCCTATGCAGGCTTTTTTTTCTTTCTTAACTGTTGCAATGAACCATTGTTTCCCTTGAAGTGTCTTCTTTTATATCCCTGGGCCCACCAGAACTTCACCCCTGCCACTGGAGATGATTGGGAGTGGGGAATGACTGTGCCCATATTATAGATGGGAAAATTGAGGCCCTGTGGCATTCAAATAGCTGCTGGCGGGTCACACGGAGGTTAATAATAGACTCAAGATGCAAGAAGTACAAGACAAAAGGAATGAACACTTATTCGTTCTCTCTTATTTTGAAATTATGGTCAGTATCGCTATTGTGGGAAAGAAAAGCCCAGCAAGCTGCCATCCCATAACCTAGCTTGATGCTAACACTAGAGTCTATTATGTGTGGGGAGCTGAGTGGACATTATCTACGCTACACAACAATCCTATGTGGCAGTTTATATTTTCTAGATTTTAGAATCGAGAAAACTAAGGTTTTGGGGGCTCAAGGACTTGCCCAAGGTTACACAGTACGGCCAAAGTTGAGACCCAGGTCTGCCTGACTCAAAACGTCAGCAAGTGGTTCCATTCTGGGTCCATCACGAGCTGGATGATCTTAGACAAATTACTTTTCAGAGCCTCAGGTTGCCCTACACAGCAGGGAGGTGTCTGCTCAGAGAACACACCTTCCACTAGGGGCTTGACCTCCGTCCCCCTCCCCTACAGCCTTATTTATAGTTCCCTACTCCACCCTCCCTGGAAACAGCCACCCGGACCAAGGGCAGACACTTTACCCAAGCTGAGCCAATCAGATCCTTCCTCCTTGCAAGTTGGAATTGGGGCCTAGTCCTGTAAAGCTGTGCTGGGACTATCCAAACTGGACCACAGGCAAGTGAGGTATGTCTGAAAGGAAAGAAAGATGCAGCTGATGTGCAGACAGAAACAGACTCCAAGGCCTGGTGATCCCAACTCTCTATGTCCAGACCCTCCCAAAGTCCATTTCACCTCTATCCCTTGCCATTTGACATCACCCTGTATCTTGCCTATGATGCATTCTTTTCTGTGCAGGTTGACTTGAGAGATTATGCTGTTGCAGCTGTATAATACTCCATGTAAGCAGAGTAAGATCTGGCTCTGTGCTTTCAAAAAAGTTATTTAACCTCAGTTTCTCCTATTTATAAAGTGGGGATAGTAAGTTACTGCCTTATGGGGCTTTCAGGCAATTCAGCTAAATAATGTAATTGGAGATTCTTGCACTCAGTTTCTAACACAGTAGATCCTCAGCACCTGGCTAATGTTTTTAACACTATTATTAATGTTGTTGTTGTTGTTTACAAATTTTGATGATGGGGAGAGCTAGCAGTAATTTTAAACAACTCTTGATTATTCCACTTTGCAGATAATTCACAAACCAATTTTATCCTTCACTGACTTCTTTCCATCATCAGTTTCTCCATGCTCACAAAAAAGAATTATTTTGTTGTTGGCTAAACTGCAGTTTGAAGATAGAAATGCTTAAAACTAAAATCATGTATAGTAGGCATGAATTTTACTCCATCATCTTAGGTATGTGTGTTTTCTTAAAGTCATTGTTGTATTTTTCTACATCAAACTAAGTTTGGAGAGTGATGTCAGCATGAAGGGAGACTAGGATTTCAGCACACATTCTCTTCCGGAAACATCCATTTGAACAACCATCCATGCACAAAAATATCTTCACAAAAGCTAAGAAATCCAGGTTGAAACATTACACTACCTGGATGGAGCACAAAACGTAAGAAAAAACACTGAGAAAGGTAGAAAGGACAACTTCACCCCTCCCCTAAATCTGGGCAGCACAGCACAGACCTGACTTCACTATAGACCCCAATACCTGGTCTGCCCCAGTGAACCATGACACCAGGCCGGCCCCTGTGACCCCCTCCCATGGCCGCAGGCTCCAGGCAGGCCCTAGCACCAGGCTCCAGGCCCACCCCAGTGCTAGGTTGTCCCTTGCAGACCCAGCCTCCAAGTCTACCATCACACTAGGCCAGTCCTATGGACACAGTCCAGGCCAGGCCCTGTAGCTTCAGACTCCAGGCCTGCCCCAGCACCAAGCTAGCCCTATTGGCCCAGGCACCAGGCAAGCCCTTGTGGACCCAGCCTCCAGGCCTGCCCCTATGTACTCACACCTACAGACCCAGGATCCAGCCCACCCCTCTGAACCCAAGTGCTACAGTCCATCCCAGGGGACCTTGGTGCCAGGCCAGCCCCTGCAGATACAGAACCCAGCCCATCCCAGCAGCCAGCTGGTGCCAGTGGACTCCAGCTCAAGGTCTGCCCCAGTGCCAGGTTGGCTCCTGTGGACCTTGGCGCCAGGCCTGCCCCACAGACCCAGGCACCAGCCCCACCTGCCAGCCCAGGAACGAGGGACCACGGACCATACCTGGTCCTCAAACTCTAGCAGCAAACCTGCCCATGGACCTTACCAGATAGGCTTCCCAGAGTTTCTGAATGGCTGACTGGTGAAGGACTTTTCTTGCCAGAGCCAGTCCACGAAGACTAGAAGAGGGGCCTACTTCTTCAAATCTGCAGATGCCAATGCAAGGCTACAAGGAACATAAATAATTAGGAAAGTAAGATACCACTAAAGGAATCTAAAAAAAGCACCAGTAACTAACCCTAAAGAAATGGAGATCTATGAACTGCCTGGCAAAGAGTTCAAAATAATTTTCTTTAAGAGCTACAAAAGAACTCAGACAGACCATTAAATGATATAAGGAAAATAATATGCAAACAAAGTTAGAAGCTAAACAAAGAGATATAAACCATAATAAAGAACCAAAAAGAAATTATGGAACTGAAGAACACATGACTGAACTGAAAGATTTCATAAAAGACTTAAACAGCCTTAACCACACAGAAGAAAAAAAATCAGCAAGCTCAAAGACAAGTCATTTGAAATTAGTCAGAGGAATAGAAAGAAAAGAGACTGGAAAGCAGTAAAGAAAGTGTACAGGACTAATGGGAGATCAAGCAAACTAATATTCACATTACAGGACCCCTGAAAGAGCAGAGAAAGAGAAAAGAATAGAAAGCTTATTTAAAGATATACTTACAGAAAATTTTCCAAATCTGAAGAAAGAAATGAATATTCAGAGTCATAAAACTCACAGAACTACAAACAGATTAAATATTAAGAGATCTTCACCCAGACATGGTAAATTTAAATCCTCAAAAGTCAAAGACAAAGAGAGTTTTGAAAGAAGCAAGAGAAAAGTGACTCATCACATACAAAGGAACATTGATAAGATGATGAGTAGATTTTTCAACAGAAACCTTACAGGCCATGAGAGAGTTTGATAATATATTCAAAGTGCTGAAAGAAAAAATAAACTAGCAACCAAAAATACTATACCCAGCAGAGCTGTTCTCTAAAAATAAGGAGAGAAAAAGACTCCTAGACAAGCAAAAGCTATGGGTGTTCATCAACCAGACCTGGCTTACAAGAAGTACTAATGGGAGTTCTTCAAGTTGAAATTAAAGGACACTAACTAACAACAAGAAAATATGTGGAAAATATAAAACTCACTATATAAATAAGAACATAATCAAATTCAGAATACTCTAAATATTTAACAGTAATGTGTAAATCACTTTTAATTCTAGTATAAAAATAAAATGACAAAGTATTAAAAATAACTACCACTACAATAATTTGTTAATGCATACACAATATACAAAAGACATAAATTGTGACATTAACAACATAAAATGTGGGGAGAGAAGAAGTTAAAGTACAGGGTTTTTGAATGTTGTAGAAGTTAAATTGTTAACAGCTTAAATTAGGATGTTATAACATAAGATGTTTTATGTAAGTTTCATGATAACCAAAAAGAAAAACGCATAGTAGATACACAAAAAAGAAAGAGAAAGGAATCAAGCACACCACTATAAAAATCCCTAAATCACAAAAAAAGACAGAAAGAGAAAAAAGAAAGAAAGAAACTACAAAACAGAAAATAATTAACAAAATGGCAATAATAAGCCTTTACCTATCAATAATTACTTTAGATGTTAATGGATTAAGTTGTCCAATCAAAAAACATAGAATGGTTTAATGGATTTTAAAAATAATATTCAGCTATATACTGCCTACAAGAGACTCACTTTAAGTGAGTTGGCTATGACTTCACACATAGGCTGAAAGTGAAAGGATGAAAAAAGATATTCCAAACAAATGGTAACCACAAGAGAGTAGGGGTGGCTACTCTTATTTCACACAAAATGGACTTTAGATCAAAAACTGTCATGAGAGACAAAGAAGGTCATTATAGAATGATAATGAGGTCAATGCATCCAAAGTATATAACAATTATGACTATATATGCACTCAACACTGGAGCACCTAAATAAAGCAAATATTAACAGAAATGAAGGGAGAAATAGACAGCAATGCAATAATAGTAGGGGTCTTCAATACCCCACTTCCAACAATGGATAGATTATCTGACAGAAAATCAATAAGGAAAAGCAGGATTGAACAATACTATAGACCAAGTGGACCTAACTAACATATACAGAACATTGCATTCAACAGTCACAAAACATACATTCTTTTCTAGCACACACGGAACATTATCCAGGATAGATCATATGTTAGACCACAAAACAAGTCTTAACAACCCTAACAAAATCAAAATTATGTCCAATATATTCTCTAACCATGATGCTATGAAACTAGAAGTCAATAACAAGAGGAAAATTGAAAAATTCACAAGTATGTGGAAATTAAACAACACACTTTTGAACAACCAATGGATAAAAAGAGAAACCAAAATGGAAATAAAATATATCTTGAGGCCAGGCATATGGCTCACACCTGTAATCCCAGCACATTGGGAGGCTGAGGCAAGAGGCTCACTTGAGTCCAGGAGCTTGAGACCAGCCTGGGCTACATAGTGAGTCCCTGTCTCTAAAAAAATTTAAAAAATTAGTTGGACGTGGTGATGTGTGCCTGTCCTCCAAGCTACTGAGGTGGGAGGATCCCTTGAGCCAGGAGTTTGAGACTGCAGTGAGCTGAGATTGTGCCCTTGCACTCCAGCCTGGGTGACAGAGTGAGACCCTGTCAAAAAAAAAAAAAAAAAAAACAAGAGAGAGAGAGACAAATGAAAACAGAAACATCGCATTCCAAAACTTAAGAGATGCAGCAAAAGCAGTTAGCAGAAAAAATGAAATAATAAAAATCAGAGCAAAAAATAATGAAATTCTAAATAAATAGTAAAAAAGACTGATGAAACGAATGCTTAGTTTTTTGAAAAAAAAATTGACAAATCTTTAGCTAGAATAAGAAAATAGAGATAATTTAAAATAAATAAAATTATAAACAAAAAAGGAGACATTATGATTGATACCACAGATATGCAAAGGATTATAAGAGACTGCTATAAAAAGTATACACCAACAAATTAGCAACCTGGAAGAAATGGATAAATTCCTATACACATACAAACTTCCAAGACTGAATTATGAAGAAATAGAAAACCTGTATAGATCAGTAATGACTAATGACATTGAATCAATAATCAAAAACTTCCCAACCAAAAAAAAAGCCTAGGACTTGATGGCTTTACTGGTGAATTTCACTAAATATTTTTTAAAGATTTAATGCTAATCCTTCTGAAACTCTTCCAAAATACTGAAGGGAAGGAACACTTCCAAACTAATTTTGCAAGGCCAGCATCACCCTGACACCAAAGTCAGATAAGGTCAATACAGAAAAGAAAATTATAGGTCATTAACCCTAATGAAGATAAAAATTTTTCAACAAAATACTAGCAAACAGAATTCAACAGCACATGAATTATACACCAAGAGCACAGGATTATACACCATAATCCAGTGAGATGTATCCCTAGGATGTAAGAATAGTTTAACATGCAAATCAATAAATGTGATATACCATATTAGCAAAATGAATAAGAATCACATGATCATCTCAATAGATGGCATAAAAAACAATTTACAAAATTCAGCATCCTTTTATGATTAAAAATGCTCAACAAATACATATAGAAGGAATGTACCTCAACATAATTAAGACCATGTATGACAAGCCCACAAGTAACATAGTACTCAATGATGAAAAGTTGAAAGCTTTTCCTCTAATATCAGAAACAAGACAAGGATGCCCACTATTACTGTTTCTATTTAATATAGTACTGGAAGTTCTATCCAGAACAATTAGGCAATAAAAAGAAATAAAAGCCATCTCAATCAGAAAGGAAGAAGTCACTGTTTGAAGATGACAACATCTTTTTCTCTCTCTTTTTTTTTTTTTTTTTGAGACAAGGTCTGGCTCTGTCACCCAAGCCAGAGTGCCATGGCATGATCTGCCTCCCAGGTTCAAGCCATCCTCCCACCTCAGCCTCACAAGTAGCTGTGACTACAGAGGTACATCACCACACCTGGCTAATTTTTTTGTAGAGATGGCGTTTTGCCACGTTGCCCAGGCTGGTGAACTCCTGAGCTCAAATGATCTGACTACCTGCCTCAGCTTCCCAAGGTGCTGGTATTACAGGTGTGAGCCATCACACCCAGCAAACAACATCTTAAATATAGAAAACCCTAAAGACTCCACCACAAAACTGTTAGAACTAATAAAAGAATTCAGTGAAGTTGCAGGATACAAAATCAGCAAACAAAAATCAGTGGATTCCAAGCATGATGGTGTTCACTTGCAGTCCCAGCTACTTGAGAGGCTGAGGCAATGGGATGACTTGAACCTAGGAGTTTGAGGCCAGCCTAGGCAACACAGCAAGACCTCGTCTCTTAAAAAAATTTTAATCAGTGAGATTTCTCTACAATAACAATAAAATATCTGAAAAATAAATTAAGAATACAATCCCATGTACAACAGCATCAAAAAAATTCAGGCATGAATTTAACCAAGGAAGTGAAAGATCTGTACATTGAGAACTGTAACACACTGATGAACAAAATAGAAGAAGACACAAATAAATGGAAAGGTATCTCAGGTTCCTGGATTTGAAGAATTAATATTGTTAAAAAATCCATACTGCCTGTCTTAGTCTGCTTTGTGCATGTAATAACAGGACACCAGAGACTGGGTTATTTATAAAGAAAAGAAATTTATTTCTCACAGCTCTGGAGTCTAGGAAATTCAAGATTGAGGGGCTGTCATCTGGTGAGGGCCTTCTTGCTGTGTCATCCATGGTGTAAAGTCAAAGAGGGGATGAAAGAGAACAAAAGATCTAGTTCACAGCCTCAAATATTTTTACAATAGGTATTAATTCACTCAGGAGGGTGGAGACCTCATGACCTAAACACCTCCCATCAGGCCCCATCTCCTGACACTGTCACATTGGGGATTAAGTTTACAACACATGTTTCTGGGGGAACACATTCAAACCATAGCCCTACCCAAATTAAACTGTAGATTCAATGCAATCCCTATCAAAATTCCCAATGCTATTTTTTACAGTAATAGAAAAAACAATTCTAAAATTCATATGGAACCACAATAGATCCTAAACAGACAAAGCAATCTTGAGCAAGAAGAACAAAGCTCGACGCATCACACTACTTGATTTCAAAATATAGGACAAAGCTATAGTAATCAAACAGCCTGATACTGGCATAAAAACAGACATGTAGACCAGTAGAATAGAGAGCCCCAGAATAGGTCCACACATTTACAGTCAAATGATCTTTGACTAAGGTGCCAAGAACACAAAAGGGAGAAGGACAATCTCTTCAATAAATGATGTTGGGAAAATTAGATATTCAAAGGCAGAACAATGAATTTGGACCTTTATCTCATATCATATATAGAAATCAACTCAAGATGGAGTAAAGACTTAAACACAAAGCCTGAAACAATAGAAATACTAGAAGAAAACACAGTGAAAAAGCTTCTTGACATTGATCTAGGCAATGATTTTTTGGATATGGCCTCAAAAGCACAGGCAACAAAAGCAAAAATAGAAAAATGGCATTATATCAAACTACAAAGCTTCTGCATAGCAAAGGAAACAACCTATGGAATAGGAGTTAAGAGACAATCTATGGGATGGGAGAAAATATTTGCAAACAATATGTCTGATAATGGATTAATTTCAAAAATATATAAGGAGCTCAAGCAACTCAACAGCAAGGAAACAACCCAATTTTTAAAAAGACAAATGACCTAAGTAGACATTTCTCAAAAGAAGACACACAAGTGACCAACAGGTATATGAAAAACAATGCTCAGTATCACTAATGAGGGAAATGTAAATCAAAACCACAATGAGATCACCTCACACCTATTAGAATTGCCATAATCAAAAAGACAAAAGGTAAGTATTTGAAAGAATGTAGAGAAAAGTGAACCCTCATACACTGTTGTTGGGAATGTAAACTGGTACAGCCATTATAGAAAACATTATGGATGTTCCCCAAAATGTTAAAACTAGAACAACTATATGATCCAGCAATCCACTTCCAGGTATGTATCTGGAAGATGTGAAATCAGTGTCTCAAATAGACTCTCAAGTTCACTGCAGCAATATTCATGATAGCCAACATATGGAACCAACCTAAGATTACATCAATGGATGAATAGATAAAGATTGTGTGTGTGTGTGTTGCACACATACAATGGAATACTATCCAGTCTCAGAGTAAAAGGAAATCTAGTCACTTGTGACAACATAGGTGAACCTGGAAGACATAATGTTAAGTGAAAAAGCCAACCACAGAAAGACAAATACTGCATGATCTCACATATATGTGGAATCTTAAAAAGCTGAACTCATAGAAGATTGAATAGAATAGTGGTTGTCAGTGCTAGGACTGTGGGAATTGGTCAAAGGGATCAAAATTTCAGCTATGAAGAATGAATAAGTTGTGAATATCTAAGGGACAGTATGGTGACTATAGTTAAAATCATATTGTGTACTTTAAATTTACAAGAGAGTAGATCTTAAATATTCCCAACACACACACACACACACACAACTATGTAAGGTGATGGTCATGTTAATTAGCTTGATGCTGGTAATTATTTCATAATGTACATATATTTCAAAAATATCACATTGTACACTGCAAATATACACAATTTTAACTTGCCAAGTATACCTCAATAAAGCTTGGAAAATATTTTTAATAAATAGTCAATAATAAGACTAAAGAAATATGACTTCAACCACCCTCCCAGCAGCCTGACTGGTCACTGTTGATGGGTTCCCACCCCACAGCAGAGCTGGACAACACTACAGGGTCTCCCAGAGGCTGCAGCTATGATGCCTCCAGTCACACCTGAGCATAGGATATTTGCCAAGACCTAGAACCTCAGTCCAGCCACTCTAGGTGTAGCTGTTTCCTTTGGAGGGACCACCACTTCCCTCTTCCCAGGTACTGTCCTACTACTTTAAGGATTATAGAATTCACACTCTCAGTAACTTTAATTTTCCTCTCATCACCTTCTCTCCCGAAGTCAACCTCCTCCACTCAGAGTCTCTCTCCTCCTCCCTCTCCCTGCCAGGATAATCTAATACAGTAATCCTCAAAGTGTGGTCCTGGACCAGCAGCTCCTACATCACCTGGAAACGTGTTTCAAATGTACATTTTTACCCGCCTCTTAAGATCTACTGAACCAGATACTCTGGGAGTGGGACTCAGTAATCTGTGTTTCAGCAAACCTTCCAAGGGATTCTGGTGTATGCTCAAGTTTGAGAACCACTGGTCCAGTAAAATCCTTGCAGTGAAATTATACTTTTAAAACCAAAAACCAAGAAGGGAGCTTGTCTTAAGACAACATCAGGTTCTGGTCTCTGCGACATAGCATCTTCCTACCTGGTGAGCAAACAGCAAACACCAGAGCCCTGGGCTAGGGAAGAACAAAGAGGACCAGCACGCTTGGCAGTGAGGGTTGCACACTGAGCAACTCTAAGGGATGCTACCCACCACATAAATTACAAGCAAATGGCACAGTATGGTGGACAAGTGGGAACATCAAGGAACCAAGGGGCAGAAAGAGGGATCTTGTGGTTATTTGAATAAGTGGGCTTGGGAGATTCAGTCCCTGTTAAGGGGCAATTGGGAAGATGGGAAGAAAAGCAGTGCAAAACATGAACTCAGCCCCAGGGGGCGCTCTATATGCAGACAACACACATCACGGGTCAAACAAAGAATGGGTTATTCGGGGGGTATCAAACGCAAATGCCCACAGGAGCCAGGATGGTATGTAAAGAGACTGGAGAACACAGCCCTGCAAAGGTGCAAGCACCACCAGCCATTGCCATTGTGGCCACATGGGATGCTGAGCTCAGTCTTGTCAGATCTTCCTTTTTAAAAACAAATAAAACCAGAAATCCATGTCTACATGAAGTCTCCCGGAGTCCCTTTAAATATTTTAAACAGATTCTGATTCTTTTTTACCACTCCACTTATTTGGCTGTGACCGATTCTTATTTTAAAAAACACTTTGTAATGTATCCAGAATATATAAATTACTCTCAAAACTCAATTAAAAACAAAATAAGCAAAAGAGCTGGATGCTTCAAACGAGACACACAGATGGACAAGAGCCCATGAATAGATGCTCGACATTAATCTTTAGGAAAATGCAAATGAAAACCACAATAAGTTAATGCTGTGCACTTGTTAGGATGGCTACATTTTTTTAAAAAACTCACAATACCAAGTGTTGGTGAATGAATATGCTGGGCAATTGGAACTCTCTTACCTTGGTGGCCAGAATGCAAAATGGTACCATTACATTGGAAACCATTTGACAGTTTCATATAAAGTTAAATGTACTCTTACTATGTGACCCAGCAATTCCACTCCTAGGTATTTACCCAAGAGAAATAAAAATTTATGTTCACACAAAAATCTGTCTATTAATGTTTATAATGGCTTTATCTATAAACACCAATCCCTCACCTGGGGAATGGATAAATGAATTGTGGTATGTCCATGACAGAATACTAATCAGCAAGAAAAAAGGAATAAACCACCAAGACATGCAATAAAATAAAATGCCTAATCTCAAATGCATTCTGCTAAGTCAAGGCACTCTGACCCAAAAGTCTCCATAGTGTAGGATTCCATTTCTAGGACATTCTAGAAAAGACAAAACTATAGGGACAGAAAACAGATGGTAGCTAACAGGAATTGGAGATGGGGGCAGGGATTGCCAAAAGGGAGACGGCAGGGGTTACATTTTGGGGAGTGATGGAAATGATCCAGTGTATTGATTATGGTGGCAATCTGTCAAAATTCATACAACTGTACACCAAAAAGGGAGCATTTTACAGTATGTAAATTATGCAAAAAAAACCTTAATTAAAAAATTAAAAGTAAAATAAAAATCACTATGTGGGCCACACAGCACAGCACTACAAGTAGAATCCAACTGGTGGCCTGGTTGGCAATGGACATCATCAAGGATAGAGGGAAAGATGGGAAGACCCCACCCCTGCCCCTGCCCTTGAGGAGCTGAGCAGCAGAGAGACAAGATTTTCAACTGTGTTCCTCTAGTCATGGCCCTTTTCTCTGTTTTCTCAAGGTTACACATAGTATGTCACTTGAGCAAGCAGAGACTTCCTTACCTAAAATGTTTTGGAAAATAAAAGTGTCCTGTGAACAAAGATGGACTTTAATCTAAAGACCCCCGTAAGAGCCCTCCGCTGTCTCTACCCACCGTGTGATCCTGAGTGAGGCTTCGTAGGAGCTCACAGGTGAGGGCAGCCCCAGAGCTCACAGAGACCTTGCCTTCTTGAGGGTGGGACAAGAAGAGTTTATGTTTTCTCTGACCTTGCAGACCTGGCAGGGAGGTAGGAAACACCCAAAGGTAACCTCCAGACCCAGACTCTGTAGGGAAACAGACCTGTCCATTTTGAGGGCAGAGCTGTTTGGGAATAGCAGTAAAATCTCTCAGCAATGGCACCTTCACCCTGCTGGGCTCCAGGCTTCCCCATGCTTAGAATGCTGGAGTTTGTAGCAAGGAATGCCCAGTCTCTTGGTCCCCTTCCTCCTGGGACCCTTAGAGCTGTAGCAGGCAAATGCCTGATCATCCCCCATGCCAGAAGATACCCAGGCCCTGCCTCTGAGGCCACCAATCAAAGTGAAAGACAGGAGAGAGTCCTAGCTCTAGGCCTGGAGGATTCAGGCTAGATAAGTGCAGAACATCCAAAGGAAAGAGATTCTGGCAACTTGGGCCTCAGTTTCCACATCTGTATAATGAGGATAAAGAACACAAACATTGAATGGTATGGTGGCTCATGCCTGCAATCCCAACAGTTAGGAAGCTGAGGAGAGAGGACTGCTTTAGGCCAGGAGTTCGAGACTAGCCTGGGCAACATAGCGAGACTCCATTTCTACAAAAAATTTCAAAATTAGCTGTGCATAGTGGTATGCACCTGTAATCCCAGCTACTCAGGAGACTGAAGCAAAAGGATCCCTTGAGCCCAGGAGGTGGAGGCTGGAATAAACTACGAGAGTACCATTGCACTCCAGCCTGGGCAGCAGAGTGAAACCTGACTCTAAAACAAAACAAAGCAAAGCAAAAACGTAAACATCACAGTGCTTTTGTGAGGCTTAAATGACTATCCTGTGCTGGGCACCTGGTTGGGGTGCAGAGATGGCAGTTTCCTTGTTGAGTCTCCCCCCACGTTCAAAGCCATTAACCCGGGTGACTAGTCATCTGTCTCCCCAAGAAGCTATGCTTCTCTCCTTAGCAGGTCAGCAGTGCCCAGACCTGGAAGAAAGACCTTTTCCCCAACCATGTCCTCTGAAAGGGAGACTGGGATGACTCAAAGTGAGTGTGGAGCCAGGCTGGTCCTCCACTGGGAAGACAAAGGACCAAGGACAGGGGAAGAGCCAGTGGACCCAAGAAGCCGAATGGAGGAGCAGGGAAAAGAATAGAGGTGGCTGTGGGAGCCTTGGAAGCCAAGCCAAGAGCATGGAGTCTGGTGAGGCAGAGTGTGCAGGACTCTGGTTGAGGAGTCAGTTAGAAACAGTGTGCTCGTACGTCCCCTAGCCCACATGAGCCCTGGCCCCCACACCAGCCCCTTGCAGGACCGTGCTTAATCTCCATTTCTCAAATAGAGAAGTTGAAGCCCCATGGCTCACACACACCCCTAATGAGTGGACCTGGGACTCAAACACAGGTCTCCACAGTCACCCACATTAAGCTTCCATTAACTCATTAAGCTCTGCCATTAACTCATTAAGGAAGCTTGGGAAAGTCCTTGCTCCTGTCTGGGCCTCAGTTTCCCCACCTTGTTGATGACTGGAAGGCCTTGCATGTCCCAAAACCCCCGATTCCAGAACTGCATGGTGTCCCAGCCCCAGCTTCTCTTCCACTCTGGGACTGGCTGCTCTTACGAGGAACCCCCAGCCAAACTTTGGCCGTGACCCCCAGGCCACTTTGCCCTGGACAAACAGTGGCCAGATCCCACCCCTGGGACTTACCCTGGATCAAGCATTCAGCTTTTGGAAGAGTGGCCCCCATTCTTCTTCATCCTGTCTCCAGCTACCCAAGGCCAGTTCCTGCTCCCTGTCCCTGCAGACAATGCCCTAGGCCCAGGCTGGAACCCTGCTCCCAGCTCAACCCTCCCCTACACCCAACATATGTGCTATGTGCACACTCACTCCCTTCAGCCCTGCGGCTTAAGGCATCTGCTGTCCTTCTGGAATCTGTGACCTCCAGGACAGCAGCAGGCAGGTCTTCAGCCCTAGAGGTCCAGGGCCCCTGAATGCCTTCTGTACTCCCCAGGGTCTGCCCAGGTTGCTTGGGAAACCATTTCAGGTCATTTGAGACGATGAGGAGGTTTAGCTCTGGTTTGAGCTAAACAACACTAAGAAACAAACCCCTGTCTGTCAAAGCCCATCAAGTTGAGTTCTGGAGGCCTGGGAGTCGGCTGACATCTCTCAAGGGGTTTGCTCTTCTGTGCTGCTTTTTTACTCAGTTCCACAAATATTTATCAAGGAAGCTGCTACTGCGCTGACATCAGTGTCCTGGGAGGTTCGGGGGATGGGCAGGCCATTGGAAAGAGAGAGGGAATACGGAGAGGAGCGGTACTTGATCCCTGTCCCCAGGGACTTTGCTCTCTCAAGCAAAGGTGTTCGACGCCTGCTCTATGAATGCCCCTCCACAGGGCAGACAGCTGTGCCCTTCATTTCTAAATGGTTCTAAGGATGGAAAGGAAAGACCCAAAACGCTATCAGTCATTTTCTTACAGGAGAAAGACATTCTCGTCCTTTTCTTCATCTTCCAATTTTGCACCAGGAGTCATTACTACTTTTGAAATTGGAGAGTAAAGATTTATGGGCCTATACTTTTTAAAATATGGGAATGATTTATTGGAGGTGGTTATAAAAATTATTCTGCTCATCGTAACTATTCAGACAATACCCAAGAAATGAATAAAAATGGAAAACCACCCATAATCACTGATTGAGCAGGAAATATCTTGTCCTTCTTTTTCCGACTCGCAGTGATGTGAGGCTGAAAGAGGCTTTGGGAGCCAGGGTGGCTGGGCCTGGATGCAAACTTCCACCCGCTTTGGTGGTACTGGGTCCACCTGCAGGCTCTGGCCTGGGCCAGAAGCTACCCTAAGCCTGTGCTCCCTGGAACCACATTCCAGGGAAGATTGGGAGCTCCCATCAAGAGAGGAGCTTAGGAAATGCTGGTCCATGCACATCTCAGTGTGCTAAGGAGGTAGATGCTCCCAGATATTGACCACCATGGAAAGTCAAAGTCAGATTTGGTGAATTCGTCTGATAGTGCCAATTTTTTAAATGGGCTTTAGGCCAAGAAAGGACATTTATAAAGGAAATTAGCAACTATTCCTTATCACTGGGATTTCAGAAAAGAATGGACATTCGAACACCAAAAATAGGAAAAACTGACTCTGCAAATAAAAAGCTTTATGAAAAACTCAGTGAGCGGCCCTTGCGTGCTGTGGGGAATTCAAGCTCTCAATGAAGGGCTGCAGCTCTAAGCCAGGCTAGAAGGCACTGGTTTCTCCTCTCCTTGGGCCTTGGTTTCCTCATTTGTCTAGCATTCTTCTTGCGTAAAGATTCCGACTTCTGGCTGGGTGTGGTGGTTCACGGCTATAATCTCAGAACTTTGGGAGACCGAGGAAGGTGGATCATTTGAGGTTAGGAGTTCAAGACCAGCCTGACCAACATGGTGAAACCC
Source organism: Macaca thibetana thibetana (assembly GCF_024542745.1). Taxonomy (NCBI): domain Eukaryota; kingdom Metazoa; phylum Chordata; class Mammalia; order Primates; family Cercopithecidae; genus Macaca; species Macaca thibetana. The sequence goes on from NC_065597.1 coordinate 41,513,636, forward strand.
TGTCTCTACTAAAAATACAAAAAAAGTTAGCCAGGCATGTTGGCACATGCTTGTAATCTCAGTTACTCGGGAGGCTGAGGCAGGAGAATTACATGAACCCAGGAGATGAAGGTTGCAGTGAGCCGAGATAAAGCCTCTGCGCTCCAGCCTAGGCGACAGAGGGAAACTCTATCTCAAAACAAACAAACAAGCAAACAAAGAAACTGATTCCGACTCCCCCTTCACCCCCTTCGACATTCCTCTTTTCTTTCCCCCCCAGTAACAAACAGCTTTGTCCCAATGATGGTCACCTCCCCCCTTTTTTTTTTTTTTTTGAGACTGAGGAGTCTCGCTCTGTCGCCAGGCTGGAATGCAGTGGCGCGATCTCGGCTCACTGCAACCTCCGCCTCCCAGGTTCAAGCAATTCTCCTGCCTTAGCCTCCAGAGTAGCTGGGACTATAGGCCCACGCTGCTACACCCGGCTAATTTTTTGTATTGTAGTACAGATCGGGTTTCACCGTGTTGCTCAGACTGGTATCGAACTCCTAAGCTCAGGCAATCTGCCTGCCTCGGCCTCTCAAAGTGCTAGGATTATAGGCATGAGCCATCATGCCCGGTTGGTCACCTTCCAACATCCACACCCAGCAGGTGGTTTGAAAGTACCAACACCTAGATAGACAGGCAGTGTGACAACCTGGGAGAGGTGGCCAGGTGATGAGGCTGGAAGGTACCGGGAGAAGGGACAGAGTCAACACCACTAAGGCAGGCATGTCTAGAAAGGCAGGCAGAAAGGAGACAGGGAGAAGGTGATCTAGGGAAAGGCTGCTCCTGACGGGAAGAAGGTCTCCCTGGTATCCTGGAAAGGGCATGAGATGGTTCAAGGGGTGCCGAGGGCATGGAGAGGTGGAGGCAGTTCTGGAGGCTCTTTCTGAGCATCAACACTGTATCCTGTCAGTCAGTGGGGTGAGTTCACAGGAGGGAACCCCAGATGGAGGGATGGAGGAAGGCAGGAGAGCCTGTAGCCTGGTCTTGTCCCCCACGGCACCCGCCCCTCCGTGGGGCCCTGAAGGATGTGCTCTGAAAGCCCCCAGTAGAGACCTGCTCTCCCAGGGCTGGGGACTCATTCAGAGCATACAATGGAAGCCAAGAAGGTTCTGGCACCTACTGTTCCCTCTGGCACCCTTCTTTCCCTCGGCAACCTCAGGCCTCTCCCTGGGGAATCCATCAGCCACACAAACTGAGGGGGAGCAGTCGGGGACAGAAGGCAGGGCTCAGGCAGGGTTGAACCGTCTCATTCAATCACCCCTCGCTCGACAGAGGAGAAAACCGGGGCCAAGGAGGGAAGCCATTCCATGTCAACAAATTCACGGCTGTGCTGAAACAATAGTTCTATCAAAATAATAATAATAAGCGATTGTGGGATTCCAGTCTTCTGTCTCTCACTCCAGGATTTAAATTGGAGGACTGCACATCGGAACTGATGGATTGTCAGACCCTGTGGCCTCACATGGGAAAGTGTCTGGGGACAGGAACATTCTACCTGCCTCAAGGGTCACCCCACCTGGGCACTTTTGTACGTGCGTGAAGCCCGCTTGGGTACACACTGTCTGGGTGTCTCCAGATGTGGACATTTTTAAGCAGTTAGATTTTCTATTCCTTCCAGCCCCTCAACCCTACCCCCACTCCTCCCAGCAAATGGATAACAGGAAACAGCCAAAGCTTCTTAACTTTTCTTTAATCTTCCCCTCTCTGGCAAACTGAAAAATCAAACGATAATTGTCTGGGTGATCTCATTATTGTCAACAAAATCCAAGCCTTGAAGTCCGAATGCACTGAAACGCTGACACATTAAACACAAAAAGAAACTGCGCTTGCATGTTGTTCAATAAATAAATAAGGCTGGCGGGAGCTCGGTGCAGGCCTGGCACACCGAGGGGCTTGGTGGTTGGAAATGCTCGGACTGTGAGATGACCACGGGGACCCGGGAAGCATGGCATCTAGGAAAGACTAGGACCAGGAGGTCAAGGTCCCATCCTTCCTGTTTGTATCAGTCGGGCCCAGCAGGAAACAGATGGACACATGGTGCCTTCCCAAGGGTAATTGAGGAGAGTTTAATGATGGGGGTATTTACGGGGGCAGGGAACCAGAAGGGGAGGTGGGGCATCCAGGGAAGTAGCACCACGGGAAGCCCTTATAGCCACTAGACCTGAAAGACAAGGGGACCAAGCAGTGATCAGAGCCCAGAGAGCGTGATGGGTGAGAGGGCCACTTGATAAGAGCTGTGGCTTTTCAGGGGAGAAAGACTGCACCCACCAAAGTGTGGTCTGGCAGGGAGAGGACTAGAGAATGGATGGCTCCACTGCTCTTTCCTACCTCCTTCCTGTCTCCCAGCGGTGCCTCCCATTGGCCAAACCCAAGCGAAAGCCAGAGGACAAGGAAGATGAAAGTTAAACAAGCAGCGTCCCTGTATGCAGACAGATAGCACTGGCCCAGTGCTGGGGAGTTGCTGGCCCTTCTCCTCCAGGTCAGCCTGGTGTGTCTCTGCAAGTCTGGAGCAGCAGGGAGGGAGTAGGGGTAGTGATACCTCCACTGCAGTTTGGTCTTCAAAAGTGTCCTATTTTCTGAAAGATGCAGGTTAAGGGACTGAGCTGCCTGGGGTATGGAGCAGGGTCTGAAGGGGCAAAGAGAGAACAGCCAGCATCCCACACATCGTACGACACCCCCTGCAGCATGCCACATGTGTACCATCCCCAGCTTGTGCACATCCAGGGATGCAAAGCTCACCCCTACTTCTACCTGCAAGCAGCCTATCCAAGTGTGAAGATCCCACATCTCAGTTCCTGGCAAAATCAAGTTCTGGGATTGGGTAACAGGACATATCCACGCTAGGGAGCAGGTGCTATTTGAATATCAGGAGGGTGAGACTGGGAGCTACTGGGCAGGACTGCTGCATTGCTTGGCAGGGGTGGGGTAGTAAACACAAAGCAAAACATATCTCCCATTTGTTCACCTTCTCTTGATCTTGATTTTTCTGCCATCTTATCAGAATCCTAATAGATACCATGAACATATATTACCTATCACCTTTATGGAAAATGGGACTCTTTTAGAGACCAAAGTGCAGTGGGGGTGTCACTACTCCTACTCACTTCCTGCTGCTCCAGGCTTACAAAGACAAACCAGGATAGCCTGGAGGAGAGGGGGCAGCAACTCCCCAACACTGGGCCAGCACTGCCTGCTGACTTTGCGCCCATAGACCTCCCTTTCTCTGTCAGTCCCACAGGCAGCAGTGGAGGGGACTGGTGTTGGGGGAAACAGGGCATCAGGAGACCCATGTCCTCATCTGCTTCTGCCATTCTGGCTGTGTAGCTCTGGACAAAACCCGCCCTGCCCTGGGTCTCAACTTCCCAACTTAGAAGGAAAAGGGACTTTGCTCCTGATCTTGGCCAGCCCAAGATCCCAACATGGAAGAAGAGACCCTTCTCTCCACTTGCAGAATCCTTTCCTTCCTCCTCAACTCTCTCCTCTCCAAAAGGTGCAAATGAGGCCAGGCACAGTGGCTCACACCTGTAATCCCAGTACTTTGTGAGGCTAAGGTGGGAGGATCATTTGAGGACAGGAGTTTGAAACTAGCCTGGGTAACATAGCGAGACCCCACTCCCACTACAAAAAATGTTTAAGAATTAGGACCGGGCACAGTGGCTAACACCTGTAATCCCAGCACTTTGGGAGGCCAAGGTGGGAGGGTTACCTGAGCTCAGGAGTTCGAGACCGCCCTGGGCAACAGGGTGAAATCTTGTCTCCACTAAAATACAAAAAATTAGCTGGGCATGGTGGTGCATGCCTGTAGTCCCAGGTCCTGGGGAGGATGAGGCACGAGAACTGTTTGAGCCCGGGAGGCAGAAGTTGCAGTGAGCCAAGATTGCACCACTGCACTCCAGCTTCGGCCATAAAGTGAGACTCTGTCTCAAAAAAAAAAATTAAGTCAGGCTTGGTGGTGTGCACCAGGAGTCCCAGTTACTAGGGAGGCTGAAGTGGGAGAATCACTTGAGCCTGGGAGATTGAGGTTGCAATAAGCCATGCATCCATGCATGACTGTACCACTGCGCTCCAGCCTGGGCAACAGAGCAAGACCCAGTCTCAAAAAAACAAAACCAAAACAAACAAATAAATAAATGTTGCAAATAGTTGCTTCCCCCCTGAAAAGTTAAATCCTGCTTTTTATCTGTGAGTACCCGGGAGTTTTGTAGGGCCTCCCGAATATTGTTACATTTGGTGCTTTGCAAACAACTCCCTCTGCTTTGCCTGTTCAGCTACAGCATGAGCAGAAAGGACGAGAGAGGACCTGGGCATCCCTGACCCCCTGCTCAAGCCAGAGACTGACTGTCCCAATCCCTCTGCCCCGCCTTTCCACCCTCCCTCCCTGGGTTGTCACTGCATGACTTTGACAGGGTAGTTTTCCTCTCTGAGCCTCAGTTTTCTCATTGGTTAAATTGGGGTGCTAATAATAACCACCTCAGTGATGACACATGAAGCATTTAGCATGACATCTGGCACACAGTAAACATTCAATGGACAGGAGAGGTTGTCATTGTCTTTTCTGTCCACAAGGAACTGCAGAGGTACCTGCCTCATGTTCTACCTTCCTTGGAGGCTTGGGGCAGTTGGATATCCTCTGAAAAGCCAGCCAGTTCTGACACTTGCCTGTCAAGTCACTGAGTACGCCTCCATCACTGTATTCCCTGTCTTGTCTTCCCTAGGGTTCCAGAAGGAAAATGCTGCTGAGAGGACTGTGGAAATGAGGCTGAAAAAGCCTTCTGTACAATGCAAAGGATGGCATGCTTCTAAAGAATTAAGGAAAATATGTTGATCTTTTCATCTATACATGCTTGTCACCTTAAATAGGTTCTAAACTCTTTGAGAGTGGAAAATAAAGGCAGGAAACTAATGTTTATTGGACACCGTGGTTGACGTTACAATGCCCCACAACATCAGGCTCAGTTTTCCTTCCTGGACATACAGAAAACTACATATCCCAGTACCCTTCCTGTGAGGTGGAACCACATGGCTAGTCTTGGCCAGTTAACTGAGAGCAGAAATGTTCTGGCCAATTATTTAGTTAATTTCTTCCTCTACCACAGTGAACATGGAGGCTTTGAGGTGAAGTGATGGAGCTAGAATTTGATCTTCTGGATTATGTATTATGTGTGGAAGAAGTCTGCCCTGGAGGGTGGCCTTGGACCTACAGCAAGCTTCACGGGAGTGAAAAATAAACTTCTGTAGTGATTAGCCACTGAGCTTGCAGAGATGCTTGTTACTGCAGCATGGCCTTGCTTGGACTGACTGGTACAAGCACTACCATATGCAAGTATTTTTATACATATTATTTCATTTGATCCTCACATCTCTAGAGGCAGGTGTTATTATCCTCTCAATAAGAGGTAGACCCAGAGGTAGAGCCAGGTTTCTTTGCCTCCTGAGCCCTGGGTCTTAGCAATTAGGTAGGTTCCACTCCCCAAAAAGGGGAAATTTGGGAGGCAGGCATGCAAATGGTTAGCTCAATGCAGAAATGCCCCTTGTCACTGTGGGGTCTTTGTTGAGGAAATTGTAATCCTTCAAGTGTGGCCTTCCAGAGTCTGGGAAAAAAATGTTCCCAGCTAAAAGTAGCTACATCAGAGGGTCCCAGCCAAAGTCCAACTCTAGGTTGGCAGAATTCTTGGATGGCTTGGAATTCCTGCTGGCCAGGGTTCCACTGGCATGGAAGTGTTTACACTCACGTCAAATTAGTTCTCCCACGCCTTCCAGAGCCTTAGCCCATATTTGGGATGAAAAGGGGAAAATGATTCCCTGTGGGCGATTCAAAAGCATCAGAAAAATTCCTCAGGGGCTGAGGCCTCTCCGTGTGGCTCGGGGCTCTGCGCAGGGTACCACATACCTGGACCCTGTGCCAGCAGGGCAGCCAAGCCAGGAGCACATGAACCCCCTCATACACTAATTCAGAAGGAAGGCATTTCTGCAGTGACCCTTGGGAGACCCAGAACAGATCCACAGCCAAATGAAGTACAAGAAACGGGAAAGAAGAAAAGATCTAACTTGCGTTTCTGTCTGTTGAAAGTAGACTTTTCTTCCTCCCTTCTAGAAGATGCTATGTGATCGGAGTGCCTTCAGCTGTGAGAAGCAGAAAACCCAAGTAAAAACGTCTTTGCAGAAAGGAAAGCTCCCAGAAGACTGTGTAGTGTGTACTCTTTTTTGTGAGACTCAAAAGCAGGCGAAACAAAGCAATACGTTGTCTGGATGTACATTCATATGTGATAAAACCATACAAATGCATACAAGGGAGTCAGAAACACAGAATTCAGGATGGCGCTTATCTGAGGGGCAAATGTAGGGAGGTGGTCATAGGGCCAGTTCGAGAGGCGCACATATGGAGGAGTAACCACTATTGGCAATATTCTAGTTCTTGAGTTGAGTGATGGGCTCATGGGTGTTCGTTATTTTAATAAATATACCAGTGGCATGTCATGAATCAAGGCTCATGATTAATCCAATTCTGTCTACCTAAGGTCTATTTTTAAAGGGGAATTCAATAACAACCAACACTGGTACACCCCTTCCTGCATGCCAGGCACTGTTATAAGCCCTTTATATATATAAACATGTTTACACCTCCTAGCAGCCTGATGAGATGGGTCTTATTTTATGTCCACTTTCCAGATGAAGAAACCAAGGCAAGAGAGGTTAAGCATCTTGCCCAAGGTCACACAGCAGGCAATCAGGCTGCAGAGGCCTCCTTCATAGGTGTCACACAATAGGAATGTTAGTCATATCATGTAACTGCAAGCCCAGAGACAGAGCTGTTGTGGGGTGGGTTTGTTCTGCGGTTCAGTGACATCATCAAAGATGCTGTCCTCACCATGTCCACCAGGCCCCCCCACCCCTAGTCATACTGCACTTGCAGTCTTTGCAAACTATCCCACACAGCCCAGCAACATTAGGCGTTTCCTCTCGTGTGCTGTTTCATTGGTGAGGAATTCCTTTCCCAGATCTTAGCTTGGAGACTTCCCCCTTGGAGCCATTGACCAAGCTGAATCTCATGTCCAGACCCAAACCAATCATTGACCACCATAATGGGCTTTGAGCCTTCACAGTTCACCCCCCTGAGATTGCAGGGATGAGTGGGAACAGTCAGGGGTGTTTGCCTCTAATTAGGGTTCCCATGCATGGGCTATGAGAAGAAAAGATGGTTGACTCCGCTGGACTGGGGGCTCCCTAAGCAGAAACCATGTCTAAGTCATCCTGCCCTCCCTGCCCCCCATGCCTAGTTAAGGCCCATCAAATAGTAGGCACTCATTCTACTGGACACGCCAGTCCTGGGGCTTGCCAGTCTCCTGATGAAAAAAGAAGAGACCATCTGTCCCTGGAGCCCAGGTGGCTGATATCTCTCCAGAGGTGATTGGTTGAGAGTCTGTCACCTGACCTGAGAGAAGTTATGTCACAGGCTAGCCCAGATCCTATGGTATATCTTGATACAAAAATCTTCCCAACCAGGATGGATGGTTTTGTGGGTGTCTTAACCCAGATTCCGTGTTGGTTGGCTTTGCATTGCTAGAAAGGAATATCTAAGACTGAGTTATGTATAAAGAAAGTAGGCCGGGTGAGGTGGCTCACATCTGTAATCCCAGCACTTTGGGAGACTGAGGCGGGTGAATCACTTGAGGTCATGAGTTCAAGACCAGCCTGGCAAACATGATGAAACCCCATCTCTACTTAAAAAAAAAAAGACAAAAAATACAAAAAAGGAAAAGAAAATAGGTTTATTTGGTTCACAGTTCTGCAGGCTGTACAAGCATGGCACCCACATCTGTTTCTGGTGAGGGCCTCAGGAAGCTTACAATCATGGCAGAAGGGGGAGGGGAAGCAGGCATGTCATATGGTGAGAGAGGAAGAGGTTCCGAGTGCTTTTTAACAAGCAGCTCTCACGGGAACTGGCAGAGTGAGAACTCATTCATTACCACCAGGTCAGCACCAAGACACTCATGAGGGATCCACCCCTATGACCCACACACCTCCCAGACCCGCCTCCAGCATTAGAGGTCACATTTCTGGGGTGTTTGTTTGTTTGTTTGTTTTGAGACAGAGTCTTGCTCTGTCGCCCAGGCTGGAGTGCAATGGCGCGATCTCGGCTCACTGCGACCTCCGCCTCTGGGGCTCGAGCGATTCTCCTGCCTCAGCTTCCCGAGTAGGTGGGATTACAGGCATGTACCACCACACCTGGCTAAATTTTATATTTTTAGTAGAGACGGGATTTCCCCCATGTTGCCCAGGTTGGTGTCAAACTCCTGACCTAAGGTGATCCGCCCGCCTTGGCTTCCCAAAGTGCTGGGATTACAGGCGTGAGCCACCACGCCCAGCCAGAGGTCACATTTCAACATGAGATTTGGAGGGGACAAACATCCGAACCCTAGAAAGCAGAGCCTGAGTCAAAGTTCACCTGCTGATGCTTTCCTGATAGACACAATCCCAGGGAAGCAAGAATGAGGGGAAAGGATTGGGGCAGAGAAGGAGGCACAGGGGGTTTTCCTTCAGAACCGAAGGACCGAAGGCTGGCAGAGAGCCCCCAGCTGCTGGACCCCTTTGGAATTGCTTTCATGAAGCAAGTCACCTCGCCCCAGATCACACCTCCTTCCTGGGGCAGCCGCATCTAATAACTGGGAAGCACAAGGTCATAAAGGTGCAACCCCTCGTCTCTACCCAGGATAGCTACAAAGGGCTTTCCCAGCTTCAGGCCTCCTCATCGAGACTATGGCACAGCTCACTCTCCCTCTGCCCAGGGCTGCCTTCGTCCTACCCTTCCACAGGGCGGTAACCCTCCTGTACCCTCAGCTCCTCTTCTGGACAAGGAAACATGAGGGGAAAGTCTGTGAGGGAGAAGGAGCAGAAGCTGAGAGGCCATGAAGGGGAGAGGGCTGTAAGGAGCCAGAGAGAGTGGGCAGAAGTTAGGAGAAAGTTGAAGTGAGGTAGAGACAAACCCAACGGCACACCACTGAGGGGACAGTGAAACGGCCCTGTGGGGACAGCTGGCTGGCATTCCAAGTGATGTCATCCAAAAGACCACCAGGATTGTTACTGGAAAGGGCTCCAGATCCAAACCCCAAGAGGAGAACATTCTTGAATCTTGCACAAGAAAGAATTCAGGGCAAATCCATAGAGTCAAGTGAAAGCAAGTTCATTAAGAAAGTAAAAAAAAGGAATAAAGAATGGCTACTTCACAGACAGAGCAGCCCCAAGAGCTGCTGGTGGCTCATTTTTATGGTTATTTCTTGAGTATATGCTAAACAAAGGCTGGATTATTCATGCCTCTCCTTTTTAGACCATATAGGATAACTTCCTGATGTTGCCATGGCATTTGTAAACTGTCATGGCGCTGGTAGGAGTGTAGCAGTGAGGACGACCAGTGGTCACTCTTGTCACCATCTTGGTTTTGGTGGGTTTTAGCTGGCTTCTCTATTGCAACCTGTTTTATCAGCAAAGTCTTTATGACCTGGATCTTGTGCTGACCTCCTGTCTCATCTTGTGACTGAGAATGACTTAACCTCCTGGGAATGCAGCCCAGTAGATCTCAGCCTTATTTTACCAAGCCCCTATTCAAGACGGAGTTGGGCTGATTCAAACGCCTCTGACAGGATGGCTTAAAAGTAGAAAGAGAGGCCGGGCGCGGTGGCTCAAGCCTGTAATCCCAGCACTTTGGGAGGCCGAGACGGGCGGATCACGAGGTCAGGAGATCGAGACCATCCTGGCGAACACGGTGAAACCCCGTCTCTACTAAAAAAATACAAAAAACTAGCCGGGCGAGGTGGCGGGCGCCTGTAGTCCCAGCTACACAGGAGGCTGAGGCAGGAGAATGGCGTAAACCCAGGAGGCGGAGCTTGCAGTGAGCTGAGATCCGGCCACTGCGCTCCAGCCCCGGCGACAGAGCGAGACTCCGTCTCAAAAAAAAAAAAAAAAAAGTAGAGAGTTTTATTGGTGATATTGGCTTGCATGCTGGGAAGAGAGAGACTCTATCGTGGACTGAAGGTGCTCTCTCTTCCAAGAGAGGAAGGAAGGATGGGTTGGGTTTATGCTTCCCAGGGCTGGGGTCATACATATTCAGCAGATTTGGGGGGAAAGATATGCATATTTATGAGAGGAGCCAAGCTTGTGTATCATGGATAAACATGTATGTGACAATACAACCCATGTTCACTGTGGGGAAGGGTTTTAGCATTAAAATGAGGTGGAAGTGGCTCTTTACATCAAAGGGGAAGCTGTAGGACACAAGGTCAGTTTCCGCACAGCCTCTGTAGGCTGTGGAAACTGGCCTACGGTCTATAGTAGTTTATCAGACGAGATTGGGCATGTTCAGGGTGGGATGGCCATAGACTATAATCGCTTATCAGAAGAGAATGTTTGGAAGGCTGATCCTCTCCAAATCAGAGCCAAAAGCTCCTCTTGTTGGGGCATTTCCCTGTAGGAATTTAGAAATTTGCCAGGCAGTAGGGCCCTGAACCCTCGACCTGTAGGTAACTTTGTTTCCTTAACTTTGGGTCTGTGTTAGTTGATAAAGGAGTGTCTATTTTGGTCACTCAGGTCACAATGACCATCCCTATTCTCAGAGTCTCAGATGGTCTGCTGAGGTCACTTGAGGGGCTCCATTCCTTGGATTGAGAACAGCTTTGTGCAAGGAAAGGGGATCTGCCCAGGCTCCATCCTTGGCTTCTGGATTCTAGTGGGAGCCAAACCCCTGATCTCGGCAGGACAGTTGGGGAAAGACTCTTGCTCTGGAGAGTGTGCTGTGAAGCTGCTCAGTCAAGGTGAAGATATTCCCACTCCCTCTTTTTTGGCAATACAAGAGGAGGCTCTGGAGCAATGAGGGCAAGGTAGGACTACTGGAAGCTCATGGATGAAGCCAACACAGTGCCAGATAGAAAAAAGAGACCACTCAGATGGAGAGAAATCAGACCTACCACATCACTTCAGGCTTAGGCCTTTCCATCTGTATTCCTTCTTCTATCAAAAATTACCCTTCTTGTGAACCTATAGATTATATTGAAAAGAAATAAAATAACCAAAAGAAAAAATAATTTAAAAAATTGCCCTTCCAACAGCCATCAGAGAGATTAAAATCATGTCCTTTGCAGCAACGGGAATGGAACTGAAGGCCATGGAACTAACTCAGAAACAAAAATTCAAAGAAGCACGTTGTTGGCTGGGCACGGTGGCTCATGCTTGTAATCCCAGCACTTTGGGAGGCTGAGACGGGTGGATCATGAGGTCAGGAGTTCAAGACCAGCCTGGCCAAGATGGTGAAACCCCGTCTCTACTAAAAACACAAAAATTAACCAGGCACGGTGGTAGGCACCTGTAGTCCCAGCTACTCGGGAGGCTGAGGCAGGAGAATCGCTTGAACCTGGGAGGCACAGGTTGCAGTGAGCTGAGATCGCACCACTGCACTCCAGCCTGGGCGAGAGAGTGAGACTCTGTCTAAACAAACAAACAAAAAAGCACGTTGTCACTTATTAGTGGGAGCGAAACAATGCATACACATGGCTGGACAGGTGTGGTGTCTCACGCCTGTAATCCCAGCACTTTGAGAGGCAAAGGCAGGCAGATCACCTGAGGTCAGGAGTTCAAGGCCACCCTGGCCAACATGGTTAAACCCTGTCTTTACTAAAAATACAAAAAGTAGCTGGGCATGGTGGTGCGCACCTGTAGTCCTAGCTACTCAGGAAGCTGAGGCAGGAGGATGGCTTGAACTGGGGAGGTGGAGGTTGCAGTGAGCCAAGATCATGCCACTGCACTCCAGCCTGGGTGACAGAACAAGATCCTGTCTCCAAAAAAAAAAAAGAGGGCATACATAGAGATAGAAATAATAGACACTGGGGACTCCAAAAGCCTGGAGGACAAGATGGAGGCAAAGGTTGAATAATTACCTATCCGGTACAATGTTCACTATTTGGGTGATGGGTACATTAGAAGCCCAATCCCCACCAGCACGCGATATACCTATGTAACAAATATGCGCATGTACCCCCAAATCTAAAATAAAATTATTTTTAAAGTTTATTTAACCTACAAAAAAAAAAATTGACCCTGTCAGCCAGGTATAATGACACACACCTGTAATCCCAGCTACTTGGGAGGCTGAGGCAGAAGGATCATTTGAGCCCGAGAGTTCAAGGCCAGCTTGGGCAACACAGCAAGACCCCATCTCAAAAGAAAATTTGTTTTAATTACCCATCCATAGTACTATTTCAATCTTTCAGGGCCTTGCTGGGAAATTAAAACCAATCTAGAAAGAAAGAAGCCAATTTTTTAAAATTGGGCAAAGGTCTTGAATAGACATTTCTCCAAAGAAGATATACAAATGACCAAGAAGCAAATGAAAAGATGTCAACATCACTAATCATTAGTGGAAGACAAGTCAAAACCACAATGAGAAATCACTTCACACCTGTTACGATGGCTACTATAAAACAAACTAAAAAAAATCCGCCAAAACAGAAAATAACAAGTGTTGGTGAGAAAGCAGAGAAAGCAGAAGCCTTGTGCATTGCTACTGGGAATATAAAACAGCGCAGCTGCTATGGAAGATGGTATGGTCATTCCTCAACAAATTAAACATGGAATTACTATGTGATCCAGCAATTCCACTTCTGGGTATATATCCAGAAGTGAAAGCAGGAACTCAAACAGATATCTGTACTCCCGTGTTCACACAGTAGCCAAAATTTGGGAGCAACCCAAGTGGCCACCAATGGATGATGGATAAACCCAATGTCACCTATACATACAATGGAATATAATTCAGCTTTAAGAAGGAAGGAAATACTGACACAGGCTACAACATAAGCCTTAAAGACATGATTCTGAATGAAATAAGCCAGTCACAAAAAGACAAATACTGTGTGATTCCACTTATATGAGGTAACTAACATAGGCAAATTCAGAGACAGAAAGTAGGTTGTATTGTAAATGTTTAAAACTTCATATTTTTCTGATGCCTTGACATCCTCACAAACAGGCTGTGAGCACCCACCATGTGACCAGGTGAAGCAGTATGATCAGACTGGTCCCTGCCACAGTTCCCCTACTGACCTCGCCAACTGCGACCTAGTGACATTCAAACGCACCAACAAGGTCAGGCACAGTGGCTCTCACCCATAATCCCAGCACTTTGGAAAGCCAAAACAGGAGGATTGCTTGAGGCCAGGAGTTGGAGACCCACCTGGGCAACATGGCAAGACCCCCATTTCTACAAAAAATACAAAATAGGCTGGGCGCGGTGGCTCACGCCTGTAATCCCAGCACTTTGGGAGGCAGAGGCAGGAGGATCACTTGAGGTCAGGAGTTCAAGACCAGCATGGCAAACATGGTGAAATCCCATCTCTACCAAAGATATAAAAAATTAGTGGGGCATGGTGGTAGGTGTCTGTAATCCCAGCTACTTGGGAGGCTGAGGCAGAAGAACCACTTAAACCCAGGAGGCGAAGGTTGCAGTGAACAGAGATCGCGCCACTGCACTGCAGCCTAGGAGATAGAGTGGGACTCCGTCTCAAAAAAACAAATAAATAAGACAAATAAAGAATAAATAAAAACCTACAAATGCACCAGTGACATCTCCCCATGACTTCTGCTTGTGTGTGCCACACCTCTCCCGTGCTTGCTCTCTCTGTGTTTCTTGCTCCCCACCTGCTTGGTTGAAGTGGCTCCCTTGTCATTCCTCCAATGCCGACCCCTGAGTGGCATACCTGTTCCTCCTTCTCTAAGACCTGTGAGTATAAACCCCCTAATTTCATATGCCTCCATACCTCTCTGGGTGTAATCTTTATGGTCATGTTGGAGTGATCCTTAAAGACCCACAAAGGGGACTTAGTCCCCAGTTTACAGCACAATAGCCATTACCAGTTGCTGGGGAGAGCAGAATTGGGAAATTGTTCTTTAATGGGTACAGTTTTGGTTGGGTGGGGAAGATGAAAAAGTTCTGGAGATAGATGGTGGTAACAGTTGCCCAACAATGTGAATATATTTATGCCACAGGTCTGCATACCAAAAACTGATTAAAATGATAAATTTTATGATATGTGTAGTTTACCAAAATTAAAAATCTAAAACTGGACTATGTGATGGGTCAAGTGTAACAGTTTAGGAGACCACTGGGACCTTCATCCAATGTATAGATGAGGCTCTGGGAAGGAAGAGGCTTGTTCTGTTTACACAGTGATGATGGTAGATGCAGAAGGAGAACTTAACATCTCCTAACACTCAGGCCTTCAGCACTGGCCTTTCAACTCAAGCGTTCCATCCTCTATGGCCTGCTATTCCAGCAGGACCACTGACCACAGCCCCTGAAGGAGCACAGGCCTAGAGGACACACAGCTCTGGAGGCTGGGGAAGGCCACAGAGACAGAGCCCAAGCTGTATCAGAAGTATCAGAAGATTCCTTAAAGTAAACCTTGGGAATTCCTTTTTCTTTAAGATTCCTTAAAGAAAAACCTTGGGAATTCTCATTTTGTAATCCTGGCCATCAATCCCTCATAGCAATTTGGCGACCCTTCATTGAAGAGTTTCATGGATTTTATGCCCTTCTTAATAAACCTATTCCGGGTTTCAGTTTATCCACCCAGACAAAACCTCCAGGATTGCCTACTCTCAGTGCCAATGTCCAAGCACCCCTTTGATATCTAGACAAGATGGCAAAAGCCTGGTACATGAACCACCATCCTCCCTCCAGTGCCCATGGCAGGCATTACCAATCAAGAGTCTATTTCCCACTGAGCAAGATAAAGACCTTAGAATCATTAACAGCACAGCCTCCAGCTGTCCAATCATTCAGCACTGGCACTCGAGGTGAGATTTATTTGCCAGCTGTCATCTACACTAATCTAACACAGCCCGGGATCATAGGGAAATCTCTCTTGGCCTCAATTTTTTCACCTCTAAATATGAAATGATTTTTATGTTCCTGCCAGCTCTGTGATCCAGTGAATTCCTAATAGAACCAGACAATTCTACATTGTGGATAATGGAAGGAAATTCTGTTGGTTTCAAGAGACATTCTATGTAGTTTTTAATATAATTTTTGGCAGCAAATCTGCCCTTCCTATTCTATTTACATTAGGGTGGGTCAGAGCATGGTGGGATCCAAGGACATTGGAAGTCTGGCTGAATATATTGGGTTCCGCATCCCCTACGAAGCCAAACACTGCGATCTGAGGGTGTTCCTGGCCTCCAAGGTCACCAGTGCCCTCTGGAAGCCATTTCCTGCTTTCAGGAAGGTCCTGAGCCAAGATAATTCTAACCTTTTCTTTGAGGTGGAACATGACTGTCCCGCCCACCATCTCCCAGCAGGAGAGAGCCAGGATTGACATTTTTCCCCCTCACACTGTCCCTACTTGTCCTGTCCCATGTCCTGGGAGGGCAGATGTGTTCCTCTCACAGAGCCTAGGCAGTTTTTCTCATCCGCCTGCCAGCAAGCCGGGTGCTCTCCCCACCCAGCCAGGAACAAGGGGATGCCTCAGAGGGAGGGGAGAAGACAGGGCTGCCTGCTTGCCACCAGGCACTGTGAAAGAGAGAACTTTAAATCTTGGCCTCCACCAGGGAACTGCCTTAATTAGGGTGGCGCCAAGCATGATGCTGTAATTAACTGTGTGTCTGTGTTTCCATCCCAAATGCCCATTTCCAGAGCTTTGTGATCCAGTCTTCTAAAGAGAAGCTCCAGCTAGAAACTTGGCACCAGCAACCCCAGAGGGGAGGGATGGCCAGATTTCCCCCACTATTCCCTCTTCCTGCCCCACTCTGGGTGAGTCTCTGGAGGTGGAAGCCATGGGTCCCTCCTAAAAGTGTGTCTATGTGTGCTCAGAGCTACTGGCTCTGCCTGGTCCCCAAAGCCAGGGAAACCCCAAAACATGACATCAGTATGGACAGTCCCAAGCATTCCCTGGGCAAGGGGCACACCTGTTAGTTTGACTTGAATAACATTCATTTTACATTATTCTAGTAACTTTGATCTTCTTTGGGGAACCAGCCCTATCCATCTGTAGCCCTTGGGAAGGACCCATGACCTAGGCTGGCCAATCGGAGTGTTCATCCCCTGGCCAGCCACAGTGATTGGTCCAGTGTGAGTCTGGGCCAAGGTGACTCTGTTGCAGAACCTTGAGATGGAACTGTTACGGAATGGTATTTGCTTTTCTTGGGAATTGCCAGGCTGGGAGGATGTCAGTCTGGAGATGTAGGGGCCATGTTTGCCGCCTCATATAGGGAGGGTCTCTCAATGAGACCAAATTGAAGAAGGCACAGAAAAAAGATGGAGGATGCCAGAGACAGACCTAATGGCATCCTTTAAGACGTTTACTCCAGCCATACCTGAAGCAAAATGCTCCCAGAGACTTCTAATTATGTCAGAGGCAATAAATTTCTCATTTTTATTTATGTCAATTTGTTTTATGTGGGTTTTTTTTGTTTGTTTTAGAGACAGAATCTCACTCTGTTGCCCAGGCTAGAGTACAGTGATGTCATCATAGCTCACTGCAGCCTCAACCTCCTGAGCTCAAACCATCCTCCTGCCTCAGCCACAGAAGTAATTAGAACGATAGGTGCATGCCACCAAGTCAAGCTAATTTTTTACTTTTTTTTTTTTTTTTTCTGTAGAGACGAGGTCTCACTATAATGTGCAGGCTGATCTTGAACTCCTGGCTTCATGTGATCCTCCTGCCTTGGCCTCCCAAAGTGCTGAGATTACAGGTGTGAGCCACTGCACCCAGCTGTTTATGTCAATTCAAACTGAGTGCCTGTCACTTGCAACTTTGATATGGTTTTGCTGTGTCCCCACCCAAATCTCATCTTGAATTTCCACACGTTGTGGGAAGGACCCAGTGAGGGGGTAATTGAATCATGGAGGCAAGTCTTTTCCATGCTGTTTTCGTGATAGTGAATAAGTCTCACAAGATCTGATGGTTTAAAAAAGAGGAGTTGCCCTGCACAAGCTCTCTCTTTGCCTGATGCCATCCACGTAAAATGTCACTTACTCCTCCTTGCCTTCTGCCGTGATTGTGAGGCTTCCCCAGCCACATGGAATTGTAAGTCCAATTAAACCTCTTTCTTTTGTAAATTGCCTAGTTGCACGTATGTCTTTATCAGCAGCGTGAAAACGGACTAATACAAACTTAAAGAGCTTCAACTAAAGCTTAAGTCACTACATGGACTCCAGTCCTGAAAATAAATCCATCTCCAGACTTTTCAAGTCACTCGTACCAATTAATTACACTTTTTTTATTTATATAAGATTGAGTTGAGTGTCTGACTCTTACAACCAAAAAGTCTCAATGATGCATATTTTCTCCTTATTATAAAAGTAATACAAACTCATTGGAGACAAGTAAAAAAATTGATAAACACACAAAAGAAAATAAAAATTATGCCTAATCTCATCACCCAGAAACAAATTTTAGATATAACAGAGGAAATGCTTCTCTAGTCTTGGTGCTATGTATGTACATGTACATGGCTATTTAGATGAGATCAAAGATCAAACTCTAATGCTGGTGGGGTGTCTTTTATTCTTTATTGAAATAGAGCATCTGGACAGAAAAGGGCACACCTCACAAGGATGTGACTTGAGGAATCACAAAGTGGACACACCCATGTTACCAGCTTCTAGCTCAAGAAACGGAACACTACTAGCACCTCACAAGGTGGTGGCTTGGGGCCCTCCTAATTATTACTTCCCCAGAAAAGTGACCACCATCCTGACTTCTAGTAGCATAGATTAACACGGCCTGTTTTTCAACCTTATGTTCAGTCACACAGAGTGCTCTTCAGTTTTAGGCTTCTTTCAGCAGTTTGTCTGCAAATAGAGCTTTGTAACCTGCTTTTCTAACTTCCCTATAGTCTGAATATGTCCCCATGTCTTTAATTATTCTTCCACTACTCCCTTCTCTCATGAAGGAATCATTGTTGACATTGCCAATCTCCTACTGTGAGCATTTTGGTCGTTTCCCATTTTTTGCTACTATAAACAATGCTGTGATAGACATCCTTGCATCTCAGGAAATATTAAGTCAACATAAAAAGTCAACAATAAAAGGTTTGAATAAAAGTTAAGGCAGCAGCAGCCGGGCATGGTGGCTCACGCCTGTAATCCCAGCACTTTGGGAGGCCAAGGAGAGCGGATCATTTCAGGCCAGGAGTTCGAGACCAGCCTGACCAACATGGCAAAACTCCCCCATCTCTACTAAAAATACAAAAATTAGCCGGGCATAGTGGCACACACCTGTAATCTCAGTTACTCAGGAGGCTGAGGCATGAGAATCGCTTGAACCCAGGAGACAGAGGTTGCAGCGAGCCAAGATTGTGCCACTGTAACCCAGCCTGGGCAACACAGTGAGACTCTGTCTCAAAAAAAAAAAAAAATGGACAAGAAGGGGAAGGAGAAGGAAGAAGAAAGAAGAAGAGAAGAAGGAGAGTTATTAAGGCAACAGGGCACAGGAGAGGGGATCAGACCCAGGCAGCAAAACAGAAGAGTCAGCCAAGGACTTTCAGGATTTTTCTGTTCATCCTGCATTAGTGGAGAGCACTGCCCTACTGAAATTAGCCTCCTTGATTCTTGGTGAGCAAACAATTTGACTCCATTTTTTGGTATTGAAAACAATGTGGCAGAAAACGTCTCCGGTACATGCATCATTTTGCACATGGGAGCTACATCCTAGGATAAATTCCTAAGAATAGCAGCTGACATTTCCCAAGCCCTTTCTGCCAGGCACTGTGTTTTTTAATGTGTCTTTCACAGATTAGCTCATTTGAGCCTCTCAACAATCCAATGAAATAGGGATTCTTACTGTCCCCATTTTACAGAAGTGGGATTGCTGGGTGAAAGGACAAGTACATTTTGCATCTTGATTCACATTTTCTAGCTGCCTTCCAAATGACTGTACCAATTAATTCTACCCCCAACAGTGCAAAGGGTCAATTTCCCTTCCCCGCTTGCCAATGCTGGATACTATCAATTATTTTAATTGCCAGTCGTAGCCAAACTGATATGTGAAAAATTATAGCTCATTATAGATATTTGTTTTTCTTTCATTTTTTAATGAGTGCCTTAGTCCATTCAGGGTGCTATAACAAAATACCATACACTGGGTGGCTGACAAACAACAGAGCTTTATTTCTCATGGTTCTGGAGGCTGGGAAGTCCAAGATCAAGGCACCAGGAGATTTGGCATCTTGTGATGGCCCATTTCCTGAATAGTAGATGGTACATTCTTGCTGTGTCCTCACAAGGTGGACAGGGCAAGGCAGTTGACTGGGGCCGTTCGTCTAAGGGCACTAACCCTGATCACAAGGGGAGAGCCTCCCAAGGTCCCATCTCCTATTGCCACATTGGTGATTAGATTTTAACATATGAATTTTGGAGGGGCATAAACATTCAGACCATAGCAGTGAGACTGAACATCTTGTTTCATATTTATTTGCTATTTGTATTTCTTCTCTAAATTGCCTGTTCATGTCTTTTGCCTATTTTTCTTTCTACTGAGGGTGCTTGATTTATTTTTTGCATATTAAAGGCTTTCATCATGGCCAGCGCAGTGGCTCACGCCTGTTATCCCAGCACTTAGGGAGGCCAAGACAGGTGGATCACGAGATCAGGAGATTGAGATCATCCTGCCTAACATGGTGAAATCCCGTCTCTACTAACAATACAAAAAATTAGCTGGACATAGTGGTGGATGCCTGTAGTCCCAGCTACTAGGGAGGCTGAGGCAGGAGAATGGCGTGAACCCAGGAGGCGGAGCTTGCAGTGAGCCAAGATCGTGCCACTGCACTCCAGCCTGGGCAACAGAGCAAGACTCCATCTCAAAAGAAAGAAAAGAAGGAAAGAAAGAAAGAAGGAAGGAAGGAAGGAAGGAAGGAAAGAAAGAAAGAAAGAAAGAAAGAAAGAAAGAAAGAAAGAAAGAAAGAAAGAAAGAAAGAAAGAAAGAAAGGAAAGAAAGAAAGAAAGAAAGAAGGAAGGAAGGAAGGAAGGAAGGAAGGAAGGAAGGAAGGAAGGAAGGAAGGAAGGAAGGAAGGAAAGAAAGAAAGAAAGAAAGAAAGAAAGAAAGAAAGAAAGAAAGAAAGAAAGAAAGAAAGAAAGAAAGAAAGAAAGAAAGAGAGAGAAAGAAAGAAAGGCTTTCATCTTTCGTATATATGGCAGACATTCTCTGGTTTTGTTTTTTTCCACCCTAAAGCTGATTTTTGTGATGTAAAGGAGTTTATGGGGTTCCAAGGGTTTTTTTGTTTGTTTGTTTGTTTTGCATTTTTTGATGTGTTGATCACCAATCATTTTCATTATGATTTCCTGTCTGTAAAATGGGGAGGGGATGGACTACATCTTGGATGTTTTAAATGTGATCCACATGCCTGGGTTAGGGGTTAGTCTTAGGGGGTCCACAGTCTCCCCAGGGGCACCATGGGGAGGTGGGTCATGCAAAGGAGTCTGAGCTGTCTGGATTCCTGATCCCACTCATGGTTCAACTAGGTAACTGGGGCCTTGGTTGGGGTACCTGTCCTTTGAGATGTGAAGCACATCTGCCTCACTTGCCAAACCACCAGGCTGATCTCTCCACCAGCCCTAGGAGTGCAGGGATGGGAACCCCACCTCTCTTGCAGTCTGTGGGGCTCTCTTAGGTTTTCTTCATCACTGCTACCCTCCAAGTTCCAATCTGACCTGGCCAAGTGATGGGTCATTTCATCCTATTCTCCATGTCCTGTTTTATGTCCTGCTTCACAGAGGAGCCCCAGCAGCTTCCCCTGAATGCTCCTCTCTCCACCAGCATCTCTCACACGAAGCTCTTTGTGAACATCAGCCTTGATGAGTTGTAGGGAGATGCAGGGGGTTATGTCACAGCAGCATGCAGCAAACCCCAAATTATGCATCCCTGATCCCTCCATCTGCCATTGTTCTCCCAACCTCCAGTCTTCCATCTGGTCTTAGTCCTCTCTCACACACTGTGCATCTCTCTTCCCACTTTTCTGGGCTCTTTTCCCTAGGATTCTACCTAGAAACTTTATTTTCACCAGTTTGTTAGGCAAAGAATATTTGGCCTCCTTCCATTGTTTGCCTTAGAACCTACCTATGCATGTGTGGAAGCCATTGAACTAGATCCTTGGTTTTCAAAGTGTGATCCAGGGATCCCAAGAATCTGCAAGTCCCTTTCAGAGGTTCCACAGTCAAATTTACTTTCATAATAATACTGTAGTAGATTGAATGGTGGCTCCCAAAAGATATGCCCATGTCTTAAGATATGCCCATTTGCCGAATTAAATGCGATTTTATTCAGCAAAAACATCCTTGTAGATGCAATTAAATTAAGGATCTTGAGATAAAGAGGTCAATCTGGATTATCTGGAAATCTAATGATAGTGTCCTCATAAGACAGAATACAGAGGGGAAGTCAATGTGAAGATGGAGACAGAGATTGAAGTGACGCAGCCACAAGCCAAGGAATGCAGACAGGTACCAGAAGCTGAGAACAGAACTCTCCTAGGTTCTCTGGAGAAGGTATGGTCTAGTTGAGACCTTGCTTCTGGCCCCCAAAACCATAAAAGAATAAATTTCTGTTGTTGGAAGTCACCAACTTAGTGGTAATTTGTTATGGCCGCCCCCAGAAAACTACTACAAAGAATGCCATTTTCATCTCATTCTCTCCTGAGCGTACAGTGGAGTTTTTCAGAGTCTACATGACATATGGTATTAGAACAAATTGAATGCAGAAGGAGATATGAGAATCCAGCTGTTTTTTATTAAGCCAGACATTAGGAGATTTGCTAAAATGAAAAACAATGCCACTCTTTGAACAAAACTTTTTTGTTTTGGAAAATCTAAGGTTTTTTCCATTTTTAAAAAATGTTATTTATGTTAATATAAGATGGGCTTTTGAAAAATTATTAAATACATGTATTTTCAAATTCTCTATTTAACTTTTAATATAGTAAATATTAATAAGCGTAATCCACATGAGCAAAAGTTATTTGAGGTCCTTAAAAAATGTAAGAGCATAAAGTGGTTATAAGATCAAAACACTTGAGAACTGCTAAACTAGATCATTTCTCTCACATCCGACCTTGACTCTCTGGTTTTACCCTGCAAAATATGCTAAGATAGGCTGCATTTGACAGCAATTGACAGAAAACCCAAATCAAAGTGACTTAAATGAGAGAAACATACCATCTCACAAAACAAGCCCAAGGGCTGGGTCAAGTGTACCGTCACTTCCAAACACTGTGTTTCTGCTTCCTTCTACTCTGCCACCCTTTGAGAGCTCATCCTCCTCATGGTTACAGGATGGCTGCAGCCATGCCAAGCATCACGTCCTGACACAACAATAGCCAAAGCTGGAAAAAGAAGCATCCATCCTTGAGCTTTATTTTAGAAGCCAAGAAGGCCCCCTCTTCTGTCTTCTCTTCTCATTGTCTCGAATTGTATCACAGGCCCATTTCTGCTCAAGAGAATGGCACTATATGGGGTTGTCTTGTTCTGGTCTAAATGGACCTCCATGACAGGGAGAAGGACAGTCTCCTCTGAAGACATGGCCATCGGATTGGGGTTTTATGAGCAAGGAAAGGGGGTCAGGCTGTGGGGAGGTGATCACAGTGCCTGCCATTGCCACTGGGGACTTCAAGTCTGTGGAATCAGCAGTCATATCCCAAGGCGCCCTGGCTGTCCACCCATCAGCTATTTAGCCACAGCCCAGCGTGAGTCTGGCAGAACCTCTGCCTCTACTCTTCACAGCCACCTCAGCCCCATGAGCTCCAGACCCATGGCCCTTAGCACCTCTCATGGCCAATCCTCCACTCTCTTGGTGCAAGGGCCAGGCCCCACTGCCGGTCCTGCCTCCTTCTGCCTGGTACAATGTTATATAGGATGCTCTGTGTACCTTCCCTGCCCCCAGTTTTGCTTGGAGGCCACCCCTATTCACTTGAAAGCTTTCAGTCCTCTCAGGAAACACCCAAGTTATTTTGCAAAATGTCCCATGTTGCTCATATCAACCTTCAAGCTCCGCGTAGTCTATTTCTCAAAAAAAAAAAAAAAAAAATCTAAAGTCCTCAACCAGGCCCAGTGGCTCATGCCTGTAATCCTAGCACTGCGTGAGGCCAAGGCAGGAGAATCACTTGAGCTCAGAAGCTTGAGACCAGCCTGGGTAACATGGCAAAATGCCATCTCTACGAAAAAAAATACAAAAATTAATGAGGCATGGTGGAATGTGCCTGTAGTCCCAGCTACTTGAGGGACTGAGGTGGGAGGATAGCTTGAGCCCAGGAAGAGGAGACAGCAGTAAGCTGTCATTGTGCCACTGCACTCTAGCCTGGGCAACATATTCTCTCTCTCTCTCTCTCTCTCTCTCTCTCTCACACACACACACACACACACACACACACACACACGCACTACGGGTGAGGTGACTCAGGTTCTGGAATCTTTGCTTTGCCACTTACTTGCTGTGCAACCTTGGACATTAAACTTAGCCAGTCTGAGCCCATGTTTCTTTATTTCTAAGAAGAGGGTAATGATACCTATGTTCTAGAATTGCTGAGGATTAAATGAGACTGTGCATGTAAAGTCACTCACTGTCAAGACTCAGTAATTGTCAGTTGTCACAATATTGTTGCATCTCAACATCTGTACAGGGTTGCAAATCTTGTACAGAGTACCTGGACCTCTATTGTATCCCCCGATATTCACAGCATCCTTGGAAGTCAACTGAGCAAAGGTTATGCCCCATGTTTCAGATGAGGCCATTGAGGTCCAAAGAGGCCAAGTGATTTAGCCAAGCTCACACAGGTGACTCAGAGCCAATTCTAGTACTCAGATCTCAGACTCCAAGCTCAGGGCCCCTCCAGGGTATACTTGCCTCCCTGACCCTCTGTGTGACCTTGATAGCTCAGCTCTCAAAGGCCTGGAAAGTTTTGTAGGAATCAGGTCTGGGACCATTGGACATCACATGGCCAGGTAGAAAGGGTGACAGCAGATACCCAGGAGAGGTGATGAGGGAAGCCTTTCACAGTTCAAAGCCCATGATGGAGAGCAGCTTCTTAAAGGACCCAAGTAAGGAGAGACCCTCCAGGGGTGCAAATCCAGCATATAAAAATAAAACAGATAGGCCAGGCGTGGTGGCTCACACCTGTCATCCCAGCACTTGGGGAGACCAATGTGAGCGAATCACCTAAGGTCAGGAGTTTGAGACAAGCCTGCCCAACATGGTGAAACCTCATCTCTACCAAACAATACAAAAATTAGCTGGGCATGGTGGCAGGTGCCTATAATCCCAGCTACTTGGGAGGCTAAGGCAGGAGAATTGCTTGAACCTGGGAGGTAGACGCTGCAGTGAGCCAAGATCACGCCACTGCACTGTAGCCTGGTGATGAAGAGACTCCATCTCAAAAAGAAAGAAAGAAAGAAAGAAAGAAAGAAAGAAAAAGAAAGAAAGAAAGAAAGAAAGAAAGAAAGAAAGAAAGAAAGAAAGAAAGAAAGAAAGAAAGAGAGAGAGAGAGAGAGAGAGAGAGAGAGAGAGAGAGAGAGAGAGAGAGAGAGAGAGAAAGAAAGAAAGAAAGAAAGAAAGAAAGAAAGAAAGAAAGAAAGAAAGAAAGAAAGAAAGAAAGAAAGAAAGAAAGAAAGAAAAGAAAGAAGGGAGGGAGGGAGGGAGGGAGGGAGGGAAGGAAGGAAGGAAGGAAGGAAGGAAGGAAGGAAGGAAGGAAGGAAGGAAGGAAGGAAGGAAGGAAGGAAGGAAGGAGACACATTTGACTTCACAAATGTGTTCATCTTCTGAAAGACAAACATGCCATAAGCAAAGGTGATAGACAAATAATACATTTGGGGGAAAATATTTGTGATGCGGTGGATGAAAGCTTACCATCTATAATATACAAAGAGCTCTTACAAATTGAAAAGAAAAGGGCAAGCAACCCAAAAGAAATTATGGCAAAGGACATGAATAGGCAATTCACCAAAGAAGGAAGCCAAATGACCACAGACAAATGAAAAGATGCTCACACTCATTAGCGGTCAGAGAAATGCAAATGAAACTGACAATGAGATATCACAGAGGAAACTTGAAAAGAACAATAACACAATGGCTGGCAGAGATTTAGGAAAAAGCTACTCTCATGCGTTGTTGCTGAAAACGCAAATTGTTACAGACTTTTTGAGAAGGAATCTGGCAACTTCAATTAAAACCTGAGGAGTTACATGAAAAATTTCACTTTTAAAATATAAATTTTGCATTTAAAATATTCCCTTTGACCCAACAGTTCTAACCCTGGAAATATGATAGAAATGAAACCAGCATACCCTGAGGACAAGTAAAGAAAGATGTTTGTTGAATCAATTTTCATAATGACAAGAAAAGCAACCTTGAAACACAGTATGACAGAGACAGGCCACACCGGGAACACCCTATTTCCCAGCCTCCCTGGCAGTTCAGCTGAAACCATGTAACTGGGTTCTGGCTAGGGACTGGGGGAAGAAGTGATGTGTGGCCATGAAGCCCATGGCCTCATGCCCCTTCTTTCTCTTCCCCTTCTGTGGCAACTGCCAAGACCCAAAGACGGAGATGGAAGGAGCTCAATCCCCAAGATGAAAGCTCTGAGGAGGCCACCCAAGGGTTGCCCAACTGTACTGCATTGCAATAGGAGCAAGAAATCAACACCCTTGTTTTGTTAAGATGCTACAATTTCAGAGTTTCCTTGTGGCCACAGCATAGGCTTGGTTCATGTTAATTAACGTGCAGGCTAAGTGTCCTTCAGTAAGAAATGCTAAATGAATGATGGCACAGCACACTCAAGAATATTACACAGACAGCACAAAGAATGAATTAGACCTGGACCACGGGGTTGCCAAATGTAGGAGAAGAAAAGCACAATGCAGAAGATCGTATATAATGCTTCATCCGGGCATTCTAAACAATGATCAGAAAGACTTTCTGGGCATGGGGGCTCCCACCTGAGATCCCAGCACTTTGGGAGGCTGAGGTGAGAGGATGGCTTGAGGCTAGGAGGTCAAGACCAGCCTGGCCAACATAGTGAAACCCCGACTCTACAAAAATTTTAAAATTAGCCTGGCATAGTGGCGTGCACCTGTAGTCCCAGTTACTTGGAAGGTTGAGGCAAGAGGATCACTACAGCCCAGGAGTTCAAGGTTGCAGTGAGCTATGATTGCTCCACTGCACTCCAGCGTGGGCAACAGAGCAAGATTCACTCTCTAAAAGAAGAAAAAAAACATGGAAGTACATATGTATGTGTATATACGATTACATAAGAAGGGATAAGAACATGGGAAGATGCTGATGGCAAGTGGCTGCTGCCATCACGCCGATTGCCCGACTGGGGCTGCACATTCCACGGTGCCGGTGGGAGCCCCACCCCTTCTGACTTGGGAAAGGAGCTCCCTGGTGCGCTGCAGCCAACCAAACTGCAGCTGCAGACCCGGGCCTTCTGGGAGCAGGCAGGAGCCCCACCCTCCTGGGCGGGGCTACAGCTGCCCAAACTGCAGCTACGGATCCAAGTCTCCCTGTGCTCTTGGCGGAGGGCCAGGGTCCTGGGCAGAAAGGGGTGGGTCCTCAGTAAGGCCCCACCTTCAGGCCAGGTAGGGCCTGAAGGCTGGGACCTGGGCTGCCAACCCCGCAGACTGGCGTGGGGACTCATGGTGCCTCTTCCACCCGGCTCTCCCTCCTCCCGCACCATGTCTGCATGAACCAATCAGTATGCACTTCTTCTCCTCTGAGTTCTATAAAAGACCTGGACTCAGCCAGAGCAGGGCAGAGGATGGCCAGAGAACTAAGAGGGCAGAAAGAGGACGGGACTGGACGACCAACTGCAGAGAGGAGTACCCTCTCTGCTGAGCCCATCAGAGACCTGCAGAGACGTCCAAATGAGTTGCCTGCGGAGAGGAGCCACCCTCTCCAGGGCCTCCTCTCTATTAAGAGCTGAGGGCTCGGCTGGACGACCAGGCTACAGAGAGGAGCTGCCCACTCCTCTGAGCTGTTCTAACACTAAATAAAATTCCTCTTCTTCACCCTTCACTTGTCTGCGTACCTCATTCTTCCTGGACGCAGGACAAGAACTTGGGCAAAGGCGTTGTGACCACAGAAGTTTCCAGCCCGAAAAATCGGCACCCCAGAGACCTCATAACAATGCTACTAGCTCAGCTAGGGTGGGTTCAGAGGGAGAGGGAGAAAAAACAGTAGATAAGGGCTAAGTAATAAGGTAGAGAAAGTACCTCGACAAAAATAGTTTACATGAGCACATGTTTGCATTTATGACTGTACAGATGTAAACATGAAAATGTTTTCATATTGAAAAACGAAACCTATCTTCTTTATTGTGGGAGAAAACAGGCATTCACATCCCTGATAGACGCAGGGGAGAGGGGACTGCAAGCACCAACAGGGGAGGCAGAAGACCCTGTCCTTGCCTCAAATCCAGTAATGCCTTTCTGTAGGCTGCGTCTGGTCTGGACATGTCCCCCATTGAGATTTGGCCAGAAACAAAGGGAAAAGAAGGTTCCTGTGACCATCCTGGTATGGGGGCTGGAGCCAGAGTCTGGGGACTGCCTCCCCATCTTCTGGGAGAACGGGGGAGCCTTCCATCAGCAGCATTTCAGAGGTTAGGGCAGCATGTTGAGGAGGGTCTGCCAGGAGAGAAGTCTCCAAGGTCAAGGGGCACAAACTGGAAGCCCAGGGACAAATTTAATCTACAGTCAGATTTTGTTTGGCTTGCACAGTGATGTCTAGAAAATTCAAATTGGTTGCCAACATATTCAAATGGGCAGATTTTATACACCCATACACACCAAACTTAGTATCTCCAGTTTATAGTGAAAAAAAAAAATCAGATGATCCAACCACACTGTGCCCACATTCTTGAATGGCAACAATCAAGTGGCCATCCCCTTTAAAAGGGGCATGTGTTCTTCAGTTTGCCACAGTCCCCACCACTCTATACCCTTAACCCAGGTCACTTCACCCTGTTTATATTACTCAGCCAGTCCCAAAGTCATTCATTCATGGGTACAGCCCCATGTCCCCATCAGCCCCTTCCTTACCTACCCACTTCTTGCTGGACAAAGTGAAAATCAGGCTCCATGGGCTTTGGCACAAGGCAGACAAACCCAGATTCTGGCTCTTCCGTGTCTGCGATGCCTTGGCGCTGCATCAATGTAGCTGAGCTGGAACCACGTTGTCCCAGAATTTCCATATGGTTCTAAGTTCATGTTGGCTGAAACAGACATTAGGTGACAGCTGAAAGGCGGAAGTGAAGCAGCAGCCATATATATATATATTTATTTATCCTCAAAGTCAGCATGGGGTCCCAGGCCCTGGGGCAGCTCACACATTGCCATCCCTGACCTGCTGTCTTGCCTGATTGGCAGGGATAGCACCTGGCTTCTCCACCCTTTCCCAGGTCTCCCTCAGCATCTCCCAGTCCTGGCCAGTGTATGTACAGCTCCATGGGGAAGTGCGCCAGCTTTTCCTCCAGCTCACCCGGAGTACCAAAGCTGGAGAAGGTGAAGACAGGCAGATGCTGCTTCCAATCCACCCTGCTCTCGTCCACTTGCAGCCTTCCTTCCTCAGGAGGCTGACGTAGCGTGACTCCAGGCTCTACCTGATGCAGAGGCAACCACCTGCACAATTATGTAAGGTCTAAGCTCCATAATAAATCTGTTTTGCTGTATCTGTGGTAGAGGTTGTGCTTCTCCAATCAATCCTCAACTGACACCCTCTGTAAGTGATCTCAGGCAAGTTACTTAACCTCTCTGAGCCTCACTCCCCTCATCTTAAAATGCCCATGATGGTGCCTACCACATATGGTTATAGTGAAAATAAGATGGGCATGTGAAGTGCCCAGCAGAGTGCCTGGCACCTAGCACATGCTTAACAAAGGCCATCTGTTATAAAACGGCAGCATTTTTAAGTGGGATATACGCATTTATCTATGTAACACTGAAGAAGAAAAAAAGTAGCTGAAGCCGGGCACAGTGGCTCACACCTATAATCCCAGCATTTTGGGAGGCCAAGGCGGGTGGATCACCTGAGGTCAGGAGTTCAAGACCAGCCTGGCCAATATGGCAACACCCCATCTCTATTAAATACAAAAAATTAGCTGGGCATGGAAGCGGGCACCTGTAATCCCCACTACTTGGGAGACTGAGGCAGGAGAATTGCTTGAACCCGGGAGGTGGAGGTTGCAGTGAGATGAGATCATGCCACTGCACTCCAGCCTGGGCGACAGAGCGAAACTCTGTCTAGAAAATAAAAATTAAAAAAAGAAAGAAAGAAAATAGCTGAATATCCCTAATTTGATCATTTGTCACCTAAATTAAAAATACCTCTTCCTCACTCTGCAAGCGTTTAACATCCCCCTCCATGTATATATAAATGTGTGTCTGTGAGTGTGTGTTCATGTGCAAAAGGAGAAATTTGAAAATTCTAAAATAGTTCTTTCATTTAGATTTACTACAACCGATCTCTCTTAGACTGGGTCTCTGGGATCCAGGCAATGAAATGGAGATGTGCACCCAGGAGGACTGTCTGGGAGCACTCTCATGACCCATACCTGGGGGTGAGGGTGTCGAAGTTGAGCAGAGGGAGAAGTTGGGCAGAGGTGTCATTAGAACAGAGGCCTCTGCTAACCCCACAGGGAGCTTTGGAAACCCACAGGCCCTTTGGAGTTGTCCCAAATTGAGAGGGTCCAGATCTTTGTACTGCACCTCAACCACTCCTTGAATGTGGATGGCCACAGAGAGGAGATGTAGCCATGGGCAGACATCCCTAGCAGAGGGGGGACTCTTCTGAGCCAGCAGCCACCAGCACTTCATTCCAAGGGTCTCTGCCCTCAAGGGCCACAGCGGCATAGAAGGCGGACATGGCTCTAACCATCTGTATTCGTCTGTTCTCACACTGCTAATAAAGACATACTGGAGACTTGGTAATTTATAAAGGAAATAAGTTTAATGGACTCAGTTCCACATGACTGGAGACACCTCACAATCATGGCAGAAGACAAAAGAAGAGCAAAGGGACGTCTTAGATGCCGGCAGGCAAAAGAGTGTGTGCAAGGGAACTCCCATGTATAAAACCATCAGATATCATGAGACTTGTTCAGTATCACGAAAGCAACATGGGAAAAACCCTACCCCATGATTCAATTACCTCCCACCGGGTCCCTCCCATTACACATGGGGATTATTACAATTCAAGGTGAGATTTGGGTGGAGACACAGAACCAAATCATATCACCATCTGAGCTAGGCACACAGCCACTACACAGAGGACTGAGTGAGGCAGCCCTGCTCTCTTGAATGGGAGTGCACGAGGGCCTGGCATTTGTCTTATCTGCTGCTGAATCATCTGTGCTTGGCATGGGGTCCTGCTTAGAGTAGGTGCTCAAAAGACATTTCATTTGTTGAGCAAATGAAAGAGAATCATTGGATTCAGACTTGAGTCGTATTTGAAGGCCTGCTTCTCTGTTCAAGAAATGTACAGATGAAAGACACATCTGGTGCAACCAGCGTTTTCTCTGCAGATGTGGCACTCTGACTGCTCATTCTGGCTCCTCCCTTTGGCCCACATTTCCCCCCCAGTTGAGAACTCGCTCCTTCTCTCCCTCCTTCCTGCAGGAGAGCTTCCCTGACTACAC
Organism: Macaca thibetana thibetana; assembly: GCF_024542745.1. Taxonomy (NCBI): domain Eukaryota; kingdom Metazoa; phylum Chordata; class Mammalia; order Primates; family Cercopithecidae; genus Macaca; species Macaca thibetana. Next base: position 41,544,317 of record NC_065597.1, read on the forward strand.
AATTCCATGTGCACAGGTGTGCATACCCTCACACACTGTTCCCCAAAGAGCAATTGTGAGCCTTGGAGATCAGGACAGAGAGACTGGAAGGAAAGGCTCAGAGTTTCCGCCCTCCTCCTCACCTCTGTCTCCACTGGCATTCACCCCCTCCATGCCACTACAAACCCAGGGTGGCATTCCTCTCCCCACCTCCCATTAGAGAAATCCACCCAGCCATAGTAAGCTCACTTCCCCAGGGTTCAGGATCCGCCTGGATGCTATTTGGCCAATGAGGGAAAGCGGGCGGGGCTTCTGTGAAGTTTCCTTGTTGATAAAATGAGATGTAGTGGAAGTGGCAGCCCTCCACTATGGGCCAGATAGGGTCATATTTTGGAAGTGACCCGGGAGCTATGACTGCTACCTTGTGGGAGAGAAAGTAGCTGGGGTGAGTAGGCACATGAACAGGAAGTAGGATTCTGAGTCATGATGAAGTGCAGCTGCTGAGTGAATCAATACCACTGCAGAGACAACCCCCTTGATGCTTTGCACCTTTCCAAGCAGCTGTCCCCCACTCTGCATGCTTTGTTTCCAATGGTCTACACCTGAAACTTCTTTCAGAACCCTGCCTTTGGGCTACTGGAGCAGTTTGCTTAGAAAGGCAGAGAGCTACCATCCATGCATGGGGATGAGTTCTGTGTCCGCTCTTGTTACAGGAAGCCACCTCTGATGTTAAGGGTGGATGAGATGATAAAGCTCTTCACCATCTAAGCCAGCTTGAGGTGGGGTTTCTATGATGTGCAGTCAGTAGCAGTCCAAGTGATCCACGCTCTTGTGAGTGTGGCTGCTCCATACATGTACACACACTCGTGCATATGCACACTAAGGAGTGTGCACACAAATGCAAGTTTTTAAAACCCAATAGCTTTGATACACAACAGCAGAAAACTAACAAAGTAAAATGGCACAACCAGTATGGAAAACAGTATAGCAGTTTCTCAAAAAATTTAACATAGAATTGCCATATGACCAGCAATTCTCCCTTTTGGTATGCCCAAAAGATTTGAAAGCAGAAATTGAAACAGATAAATGTACATCTCTTTGGGAAAAAACCAAACAAAGAAACAGTTTTTCCTCTGTTCTCACACCAACACAACAATAATCACCAACATGGAAGACTTCTGAGACCCCAAAATATGTGGGGACTTCACCCCACCAGCAAGCAAGCAACCAATTCTACAGCAGACACCAGCTGAGTGTACTCCAATTGCATCAGATCCCACAGGTTGGGGGCTCAGTCCCCAAGACTGCCCCCTGCTTCAGACATCAGTCACAAGTTCAGGCCTCTGGAACTTCTAACTGACTGGCTTCAGGGTGGGGTTCTTATGACACCCCCCTTTGGGTTCCATTAATTTGCTAGAGCAGCTCACAGAACTCAGGGAAACACTATTACATTCACCAGCTCATTATAGGATATTTTAAGGATACACATAATCAGCCAGATGAAGAGACACACAGAGTGAGGTCTGGAAGGGTCCTGAGACCAGGAGCTTCTGTCCCTGTAGAGCTGGGGTGCATCACTCTCATGACACATGGATGAATTCATGTTCACCTTCCTGTCAGCCACCCCATGATCAGCTTTTGGGAAGCCAAACTCTGTCTTTTTGGGGTTTTAGGGAGGCTTTCTTACATAGGCATGACTGATTAAACTATTGGTCATTGGTGATCAATTTGACCTTCAGCCCCATTCCCCTCCCCAGAGATTGGTGGGCAGGGCTGAAAGTCCCAACCCTCTAATCTTGCCTTGGTCTTTCTGGTGACCAGCCCCAATCCTGAAGCTACCAGTCAATTATTAGCATACAAAAAGATATCACTTTGGAGATTCCAAGGATTTCAGGAGCTGTGTACCAGGAAATGGGAGCAAAGACCAAATATGTATTGCACAATATCACAACACCTTTCATACCAACATTATTCACAATAGTCAAAAGGTGGAAACACCTCAAATGTCCCTTGATGGATGAATGAATAGACTGTAGTATATACATATAATAGAACTATTCACCCTTAAAAAGGAATGAAATTCTCACACTTATGCTACAGCATGGATGAATCTTGAGGACATTATGCAAGGTGAAATAAGCCAGTCAGAAAGGGGCAAATATTATATGTTTCACTCACATGTGAATATATTATTTTACTTACATGTGATACATAAACTAAGTACATTCACAGAGACATAAAGTATGTAGCATGGTGGTTTCCAGAGGCTGAGGGGAGGTGGGAATAGGGATTTATTGTTTAATGGGTGTAGAGCTTCAGTTGGAGAAGATGAAAATGTTCTGAAGATGGATGGTGGTGATGGTTGCAAAGCAATGTGAATGTACTTAATGCCACTGAGCTGTATACCAAAAATTGTTAAAATGGTAAATTTTATGTTATTTATGTTTTATCACCATTTTAAAAACACACACACACAATTTGAAAACATAAAAGAAAAAAAAAAAATCCCCTTTACCAAAAAAAAATCCACAAGCTACTTTGGAATAAACTCAACCAGAAAGTCACAGGACCCTGGAGAAAATCCTAAAACTTTACTGAGATGTAAAAGTTGTGGTGAATAAGTGGAGGTATACCATGTCCATGGAGAAAAGGGATCACCATCATAAAGCAGGCAAATCTTTCCAATACATGACACAATTTCAATTAAGACCCCAACAGGATTTTTCGTTGAATTCAATAAGCTGATTCTAAAAATTCTATCATACAAAGACTATCACACAAAAATATACAAGTTTGTGAACTTTTGATGAAGTGTAACATATACACAGAAAGTGCACAATCATAAACGTGCAGCTCAATAAATTGTTACAAAGGGAACATGCCCAGGTAACACATATCCAGATCAAGAAATATAATACTGCCCCGGAAGCCCCCCTTGTAACTTCCCTGCAGTCACTCCCTGTTTAAAGATAAACACTCCCCTGGCCTCTATCTCAATTGACTAGTTTTGCCTATTTTTAAACTTTCTATTTATGGAATCATACCATATGTACTCTTTTGCATCTGTCTTCTTTCACCCAACATCATGATTGAAGAATCCATCCATATTGTTGCCTGAGTTGCCAGTCGTCTATTCGCCTTTCTGTGTAATATCCCAATGTACAACCATCTCCCCATATATTTATCCATTCTACTGCTCACAGGTATTTGGGTAGTTTCCAGCTTGGAGAAGTTACAGATAGCATTCTGGTAGTTGTCTTGTGGTCTATGTTTGTGTCTTTTCATTTGTGCACCAAAAGACACAAATGTAGACCAAGAGACAACTACGAGACTTTGTGCACAAATTTTATTGGGCATATCCCCAAAACTACAAACACATTTTTTAAAAGAACTGAAGATGTTTGTGTAGGCGGTACAAACGGGTCAGTCTTGCCCTACCGGGGATCAAAATAAATTATAAAGCTATAGTAGTTAAAAGGAACACATATTGATACATCCCTAAATACACACACACACACACTCTCACATGAGCACAGTCACACATGCACATAGTACTCATGCACATGCACATACATCCACACATAGGCATGTACTCCCACCCTCCCAAACTCTACCAGTCAGCACAGACAACTCTCAGGCTGGACTTCCCAGACCAGATAACTGAGTGTCTCGGTCCCTTTCAAGTGGTATCAGAGCACAGGCCTGCAAGTATCCAGGAGACGGCTGATGGAGAAAGGGAAGAAGAGAGAGAGGCCCCCTCCCCCACCCGCCCACTGGCTTTAAAGGGAGAACAAAGTGAGCGGGATCAGAGTGTGCAAGGTGATGGCAGCAACGCTGAAGCCATTTATCACTGCCAGATGTGTGAAGGGTCAGGCTGCGGGGCACGCTGGGAGTGCCAGCAGGGGCGCCTGGACCCCAGACATGGCGAGAAATAACCTATCCAGTCAGCGAGGGACCGCAAAAGGGCTGCCAGGATCCTGTTCTTAACAAAATGACAATGAGCTTTCCTTTTAGTCCCGGCCAGAAGGGGCTGGGGCCAGGGTGGAGGCAGCGACAGCTTAATAAAGGGCCGTCAGTGTCAGTCAAAGCTCTAAAAATACTCTCCCGCTGCCGGCAGGCTCACTCTTGCACCCGCCCGAGGGCTTTCTGCTGCCTGAATGGTCCCTCAGTGACGCACAAGGACAAATGTGTGCCCAGGGAGGCCTGGTGTCAGGCGGCACACACGGTCCAGCTTGTGGCATCTGCCCTCTCCCCCACCCTCACCCCTCCAGGTCTCTCTAACAGGCACACCTGGGGCCAAGGAGATCAAGAAGGTCCCAGGGCGGTGCATGCTGGGTGCACACTCCCCACTGTGCTGCTCCATCCACACACGGGACAGCAAGGACAGCAGCCACCTCTCCTTGCAGGTGGCTTCCTACCCCAAAGGCAGCCACACTTCATAGGGGATCCCAGGTTTGAGGAAAGAGACTCATTACTGGCTGTGGAGGCTCCCACTCAGATAGAGGAGGCACCATGGGCTTTAGGTAAGCCACTGGTCCAGGCGCTAGAACCATCTCTGCTTCTGCTAAAGGCCAAGTGTGGAAAAGGAGGTTCAAACCCTGTCCTTAGGGAGATCCCAGGCTGCTGGGGCAAGCGCAGCCACAGCCCTAGAAGCCCTTCTGATCTGATGGAGAAGGCTCAGCTCTTGCCTTGGGGAGTTCCCAGGCTGATGAAGGAGGCAGTTTCCCAAAGACAGGTTGCCACACAGGGACCATGAAGGGATTTCAGCCAAAGTGTCCTGACAGCCCTGTGCTCCTCAGACTTTAACTTTGCAACCGAATCACCAGGGATCACTACAAAAGCAGATTCTCCTTCCGCAGGCCTAGGGTGGGGTCTGAGATTTTGCATTTCTGCTTCATGGAAACCCTGGTTAGTGCAGTAATGGGATCCTGGGTGACGGGGGTGCTGCAGGTGCCTGAGTAACAGGATGAGACGTGGGGAGGGTGCAGACCTGGCGAGGGTGCAGACCAGAGTTCTCTTGGCTGTTCTGCTGATGGAAACAGCCCTGAGCTGGGGCCCTAAGGAGGGCTCCGTGGAGGAAGTGTATCAGAATCAGATGCGCAGCGAGAGGACTCGGGAGCAGACAGGCCCTAGGTTAAAACTGTGGCTCTGGCGTTGATTAGCTGTGTGGCCTTGGGAATGTTTCTTGACCTCTCTGAAGTGAGGACAGCAAGGAGTGTGACCACCTCACAGGGTGGTGTGAGCAGATCCATCGCATCCGGCACGCGGCAGGGGCTCAAGACATACCAGCCACTGCGTTTATACTAAACTAACCGCTGTGCCCTCGGATTGGAGAGCCCAAAGGCACCAGAGGGAGATGCCAGCGTCAAGAGACAGAGCCACAAGGAAGCGAAAGGCGGGGCGCAGAGAGGCCCTGGGTGTCAGGAGGCCTTGAGGCCTCGGGCGAGTCCCTGGCCTTTCTGAGCCGGGATCCTCACCTGCAGTATGGGGATCACAGCACCGCCTGCCTCCGTAGCTGTGTGAGAGGTCAGATCGCACAGCGCCTGGCACCCCGTAGGCGCTCCATAAAGCTCTCCACGGGATGGGGGTGGGGTTAACGTGGAAGGCCCCCCGCTGGCCCCGGGCCGGCTGCCTGGGAGGAAGCCAGCGCGCCCTCCCCGCCCCACCCCCACCCGGGCCGCCTTTGAGCCCCGCGCTGCGCTTTGAAGTCCCAGATGGGCCTGCAGGAAAGAGGATCCCGCGCCCAGCCCCCAGCCCGCACCTGGATCAACACGCGCCGCCAGCCCCGCCGCCAGCCTGGGTCCGACGGCCTGGCGGCAGGGACGGCCAGGCGGCCGGAGCCGCCCGGCAGCGGCTCACTTCAAAGCGCCAGCGGCCGCCAGCGGGAGGGGGACCTAATCAGGCCCGGCTGCCGCCGCCTAGGCGCAGAGCCCCGCCCGCCCGGGCTCCCGCCCCCGCCATCTGCTCCGAGTTAGAGCTCGCGCCGCTGGGGGCAGGGGCGGCGGTAGGGGAACGGCCAGTCACTGCTATCCGAGTTGTAAGGGCACAGGCGTTATCTGCCCCAGCTAATTCCACGTCGTCACTGCTTCATCAATGCACGGTTAGTGTGGTGCATCACTGCTTCACGGATGCACTAGTTAGTGCCGTGTATCACTGCTTCACAGATGCACTAATTAGTGTGGTGTATCACTGCTTCACGGATGCACTAGTTAGTGCCGTGTATCACTGCTTCACGGATGCACTAGTTAGTGCTATGTATCACTGCTTCGTGGATGCATGGGTTAGTGTGGTGCATCACTGCTTCACAGATGCATGGGTTAGTGTGGTGTATCACTGCTTCACGGATGCACTAGTTTGTGCCGTGTATCACTGCCTCACGGGTGGACTAGTTAGTGTGGTGTGTCACTGCTTCACGGAGGCACTAATTAATGTGGTGCATCACTGCTTCATTCATTCACTGGTTAGTGCGGTGCATCACTACTTCATTAATACATTGGTTAGTGCAGCAAATCGTTATTGAGTGCCTGGTATGTGCTAGGCGAGGGAAATCCAGTTTGTTCATTCATTAAACAAACGTTTGTTGAACTCCTGTTTTGTACTAACAGACCTGGGGGCGTACAATTCAGTCATTCCTTCCTTCCTTCATTCAATAAACCTTTAAAAAATATCACTGCAATCACCAACTCCTGTGCTCTAGTGATCCTCCTACCTCAGCCTCCTGAGTAGCTGGGTCTACAGGTGTGCCACCACACCCTGCTTTTTTATTTTCTGTAGAGACAGGGTTTTGCCCTGTTGCCCAGCCTGATCTCAGACTCCTGACTTCAAGCAAACCTCCTGCCTCAGCCTCCCAAAGTGCTGGGATTACAGGTATGAGCCACTGCTCCAGGACAATAAACCATTAGAAAAAAAAAACAGCAACATCTTGATTTTAAATAAGTAATTTTTTAGTGTTGACTGCATGCAGTTACTGCCCCTTAGGTTCATCTTCCTTCCTCCCCACCCCCAGTCACATTCACCAGCTCCTCCTTGCCCACTCCAAGATCCAGCACTTGTTCTTCCTGCCTGGAATACGCTCCTCTGCCCTGGACAAACTTCCGACTCATCCTTCAAGAGCCCAGGTTAAAAACTTCCTCCTTTATGAAGCCTTCTCTGCCTTTTCCAGTCCCCAACCCGCACCCACTGGGTGCTTCTCTCCCACTAAAGGATACACAGCCTCGAATGAGAGGGATTTATTCCTTTTCAGGGTCTGTGTGCCCCCCACCAACTGGCAGCCCCAATCTGGACCCTACCAGTTGGCAACTGTGTGGCTCTTATAACCTTTCTGGGGCTCTATTTTCTCCTCTGGAATTTAAAAAGGCCTTGCAGGGTTGTGGAAAACAAGGTGGGTTAGACACAAAGCCCCAGGAAAACACCTGGTAGAAGGCAGCCATGGTTGCCTGATTGTTTCCATAGCCCTCTGGCTCCAGGAATCAAAGCTGCGTTCATGCTCTCTCCTCCAGGAAGCCCTCCTGACCTGAAACTAGGCTTCCTCTCCCTCTGCTGAGATCCTGCCAGTCTTAGCCCACTGGCTGCTGACATCCAGCTACTCCTGCATGCTTGGGGCTTTCTGAGCCTGTGTCCTGGGCCCGAGGCTCCAAAGGGCAGGGAGCTGGCCCTGTGTCTCTCTCTTTTCTCCCCCTGCAGTGCCTGGCACATTGAACACCTTGGATCCAGCAGCCAAGGGTCCCTCTCAGGCTCTTGCTCTGCCAGTGGGGAGCTGGGGCTAGGTAGGCTGCTTAGGTACTGGGTTATGGCCCCTAGAGGTCCAAGGAGGTGCCTGAGGGCAGAGGCTTCACACACAGGCAGGGTGGTGGGAGTGCAAGCCGCCTGCCACGCCAACCTACTGGCTGTCGCATGCCCAAGAGCTAAGCATCACCAGGCTTCATCTTTGAGAGCCACCGAAGACTTTTTGGAAGCCCCAGGAGCTCGAAAGAGGGTAACCTCAGGGAATGAAGCTAGAACATCTGTCCAGGAGGCCATCAGGTTGGAGCAGCCTGGGTTGGAGTGAATCAGAAAGGGGCTCAGTTCCTAGAGATACTGGCAGACAGGCAGGAAGAGCACTGGACCCCTGGGTCATGACCCTTCTTGCGCCCTCAGGTCCTCTCTCCCTTCCTCTCTGTCCTCTGCTTCTGGCCAGCTCACAGTCTCTGTCCCTCCTGTGGGTTCTATGTCTCTCCTGGCTTGTGGTCACCTGTGGGGCAGCAGGAAGGAGCCTGAAAAATGAGGTGCTTGGAAAAGTCCCAAACATAAGGCCTGCAGACAGTAAATGAGTTGTAGGTGTTGGGTGGGTTGGGGAGAGATCCGTGTTTAAGCTATACATAGACTTGTGAAAAAAAAGACCTGGGTTTGAGTCCTGACTTAGTCCCTTACTAGCTGGGGAACACGGAGGGGTCTCCTGAGCAGACCTGTGAAGGGATCCTGGAAGGCATCCCGGGTGTGGCAGCAGGTCCTCCTGGCATCCCTCAAGGCAGAGCACATGACTTCCACCACTTTCTCCAAACACACACAGCATTCTCACTCCCCAAGGGAAAACCATGCTTGGTCCCCACGCAAAATGGAGCTGGATTTCATGTCGAGCCTTCTGTGCCGCGTGGGCTTTCTGTGGGTGCAACTGTCCAGTTGAAACCCCCAGGAAGAAGCACTGGGGTGAGGATTCAAGGGTACATGATGTGCTCAAGGAATATGCCCAGGGGAGATAGGCAAGACAGTGGGAGAAACAGGCTGGGGACGCAAGGGTGTGAGCTCAGGCAAAGTCCTGCAAGAGGCAGCTTTAACCTGATCCTACAGGGACCCTCAGGAGGGACCAGTTACACCTCAAGTTATCCCAACCTGAGGCAAGGGAGTGGGCTTTCATACTCCTGCACCAGTGGAGAAAGATGAACCCCACTGCAGTGTGGACAAAGCGAGTTGCAATATCCTGGGGAGTCCTCCAAAAACCAGCCGCTGGTGCTGGCCCTTGAAAGCACACAGAAGCATGGTGGGGGTGCTCAGAAATGGTAAAAAGAGTCCCAGGGAATCTGGGCTGAGGACCGAGGTCCACCAGTGCAGCCCATCCAAGATCTCCTTTGGCCGTACCCCTTGGAACACTTTCTGGGAAAAGAGCCCCCTGGAGGCAATCGCAGGTGTGGCAGCCACCAACAGGTTCACAGATGCTCCAGATAGGTCCAAAATGTCCTGCTGGGCATCCAGATAGGTCCAAAATGTCCCAGGGCCCATTGTCAGGGTACTGGTGCCTCCAGCACGTGGCCTTGGCACATGTGGCCTGCGAGGAGGGTTCACAAAGTCATGATTTGACCAAGTGACTGCCCAACTGAAAAAGGCTCCCTCTCAAAGTCAGGACAGACCAGGGCTTGAAAGCCCAAAGGTATCAAAAAACCTGGTCCCACTAGGTACCAACTGTGTGTGTCTGGGATCAATATTTCACCTCTCTGAGCCTTGGCCTCCTCTGCAGTAGGATGGGGATAGTCATGATCGTCACTGAGTACTTACAGTGAGCCAGACACCATGCTGAGCTGGTGTGAGACTGCTGGGCTTCCCAGGACCCTACTCCTCACTTCTCACAGGCAGTGGGGCCTGTACAGTCTTACCACCCAAACACCTGTCTTGAATACCACTCATGTCCCCAGTGAAAAAAAAAAAACTATTTCTAACAATCCGCATGCTAATTAACAAACCCTGGTGTTGCTTTTGTTAACAATGTTTGAGAGTGTGGATTCCTGATGAGAACCCTTCATTTATTATTTTACCACCCCTGGCAAGGGCACCATGTACAGATGCACAGGTCGTACACTGCACAACTCCAGGAGGTACCACAACAAAAAACACAGTATAAATGGCACTCCTTGGAACTTGTTAGTGCCCAGCTTGTTCAATATGCTCCCTGCAGCCCTGAACCCAACAATTTGGATTTCTGATTTCGGTAGTTCAGATGCTAATGTCCATCTGTAGGATGTAATCTTGTGTACACATATTCATCACATGGTTAATAGTGAGGCATTTTTAAGGCCATCACACCGGCAATAAAGCAAGACATTAGCTCTGTGCTTGGCACACAGCAAACTTGGTAAATAGTACCTGTGATTTTGTTTTGCCTCCAGCATTTTTCTGCCCAAACCCCAGGACTGGAATGGACTTTGGCTTTCAGAGTCCCAGCCCCAGCTTTGCAGACCCTTCTAGGACACCCCAATGGGCTAGGAATCCTCACTCCACCCCCGACTCCCATCCCCCAGGCCTCTGCTCCCATTAAGAGTGGCCCCGCCCCCGCCCAAGCCAGTCCCTTTCCCTGGGGAGAGAAAGGGTTGGATCACTGCATCCCTTCTCTTCTCAGGGTTCAAAGCTACCACTGGTCCCCACACAGCCAGCTTGATTTGTTTCTTATCTTTAATTTTTTTTAATCGGGCAGATCCCCTCCAGTTACTTTTTCCGCAGCATCTTACAGCATCTTTGGAGCAGGCAACAAAAGCATTCTTTTTGGAGCCAGCAGGGGGCCAGGGCAGAGCCACTTCAAAGGGAATGCAAAGCGGCAGCGATGTCCCAGTCATTGTCCTCCCCTGTATGCCTGCCCCCCATTGTCCTGAGGCCGCCCTGAATAGGCAGGCACAAAGGCCACGCGTTCAAAGTGGGCACCACACGCTCCTTCAGAAGGCCAGCCTCTGTCTCTGCTCTGGTCCCTTCATCCTCACAGGCACAGGTTTCCAGCCAGGGAGGGGAGCTGGCCTTGAAGTGGTTTTTTTCCCCCTCTCTCTTCTGTTGTTTCTCTCTCTCTCTCTCTCTCTCATTCTCTCTCACTCCCTGAGCCAAAACTTATGATTACATTTTAAAGCAGCATCTGATCGGCAACCTTTCCCTCTCACTTTCTCTGCAGAACAAGCGGGATTTGCCCCAGGCTACAGGTCTGCTGCAGGACTGCTGGGGCTCTCTTGTGGGGTGGGAGCCTGGGAGGACTGTTGGCCCCTCTGGGAAGCAGATGAATCATTTTTAGCTACTCGGGTAATAGGGAGGGGTGAATTTCAGTCCTGGCACCAGGGGATCTGAGACCTGCTGGGCTAAGTGGGAATTTAGAGATAGATTACTCAACCTTGATTTTATAGAAGAGGAAACTGAGGCCCACAGATGTAGAGCAACTCGCCCTAGGGCTCACAGAGAGGCTGGGGCACAGCTGGGGTTGAATCCAGGTGTCCTGACACCCAGTCCAGTGCTCTTTTATTTCCTGGGGCCCAGGGAGAGCCCCTGAGCCAGGGAAGACCTGAAGCCTTCAGCTGCTCACAGGACACCAGGTCACCATACGGAAAATATACCAGACCGGGCAAGGTGACTCATGCTGTAATCCCAGCACTTTGGGAGGCTGAAGAGGGTGGATCATTTGAACTCAAGAGTTCAAGACCAGCCTGGGCAACATGGCAAAACCCCATCCCTACTAAAAATACAAAAATTAGCCAGGCATGGGGGTGCACACCTGTAGTCCCAGCTACTTGGGAGGCTGAGCTGGGAGGATCACATAAGCCTGGGAGGTAGAGGCTGTAGTGATCCAAGAGTGTGCCACTGCACTCCAGCATGGGTGGCAGAGTGAGACCCTGTCTCAAAAAGAAAAAAGAAAATACATCAAACTACAGAGAGAGTCCACAAGGCTGGGATTTTGTTTGTTTGTTTCGGTTTGAGACGGTCTTGCTCTGTAGCCAGGTTGGAGTGCAGTGGCACGATCTCAACTCACTGCAACCTCCACCTCCCATGTTCAAGTGATTCTCATGCCTCAGCTTCCTGAGTAGCTGCGATTAGAGACTTGAGCTGCCATGCTTGGCTAATTTTTGTATTTTTAGTAGAGATGGGGTATTGCCATATTGGCCCGGCTTGTCTTGAACTCCTGACCTCAAGTGATCTGCCTGTCTCAACTTCCCAAAGTGCTGGGATTACAGGTGTGAGCCACCGTGTCTGGCCAAGGCTGGGATTTGTATGCTGTTCGTTTGAACCAACTCTGAGCACCCTGCCCTCCTGGAAGCAGATTACCAGGCACACTCTATGGAGAGAAGACAGAGGTCGAGGTAGCAACCCCAGGCCTAATGGAGTGCATCTCAGTACCGGATCTCCTGAGGTGTGAGATATTCACATGGCAGAGGAGATGGCAGATGCACCAAGGAAAAGAAAGCCCCAATCTTCAGGAATGTCACAGCAACAGGAATCATAATAGCCATCATTTCAGGACTTAGGTACCACAAGCCTGGCACTTGACACAGTGTTGAACTTGACCCAAAAATCCTAGAGGAGAGATACTATTATTATTCCCCTTTGAGGGAGAAGGAGAGCGAGGCTCAGAGAGGTTAAGTAACTTGCACAGAGTCCCACAGCTAGTTTGTAATAGAGCTGGGGCTTGAATCCCACTCTGCCTGATTCAGCGGGACATTAAATGGCACCTGTCCTTTGGCCCTGAGTTGTCCCCTTAGGTACACTGTGTGCAGTGCCTCAGATTCAGGCCCTTGGGAATAGGAATGGGAGGGGGAAATGATCACCTCCTCCAATCAAGTCGGTGAGTCTGAATTGAGAGACTGAGCAGCATCCCTGGCCCTGAGGTCAGAAGCTCCAGAAGAGGGGAGCAGGCAGGGCAGACCCTATCCTCAGAAGGCAGGAGATGCGTGTGTGGAAGCAGCCAGGCCCGATGTCAGCAGCAGGCTCCCTAGAGTCAGTCTGAACTTGGGTTCAAATTCCAGCTCTGCTGCCTGAGCCACGTGACCTTGGGCAGCCATCAATAGAACGTGCAGTGGCATCTGCCCTGTAGGAAAAAAAGCCTCCGGCAGCACCCAGCACACAGGGAAAGCTTGAGAAATGGTACAGCTGCTGTTTCTTGAAAAAAAAATCAAGAAAACAGGACAGGGGAGGCAGAGATTTGTTTGAGGCCTGAGTATCAGCCCTTGGGGCCGGGAGAGCAATTGGTAGAGCTGCGGGCAGAGGGCAGGACCTGGAGACCAGGAGCAAGGGGTAAGAGGTGGGAGGGGTGAGTAGCAGGAGCTAGGAACACACTGGACCTGGGCCTGGCTTCAAGGACAGTTTCAGAAAGAACCCAGCAAGACAAAGAGAGGCAGAGCGCCACAGCCCGGAGATGGGACGGGCTCGAGAGGACTGGCCTGGGTGGTGGCCGGGGCTACTGGGCCCAGCCTCAATAGGCCCCAACGCTTGGCCCAGCTCAGCCGACTGGCTTGCTGTGTGACCAAGGGGCAAGGGAAGCCCCTCCCTGAAGCTCAGCTTCCCTCACCTGTGAAATGAAGGGGGTGCCCTAGTTTTGTGGAGAATTGCTCCTGTGCCCCAAAAAGGCCTAGGGGGAAGGGCCTGCCAAGGAAACTGGCTCCCACCTCAACTGCAACCAGTGCAGTCCCCCTGAACCGGCACAGATTGGGACCTGACTTAAGGGTGCACTGGAACCCATGTGTGCTGGCTTTAAAAGAGCAAGCTTGAAAACTGCCCCAAAGGTTGGTGGAAAACAGATGTCCTGAGCATCCATGCAGTGCCAGGTGCTGATGAAGATCCATGTGAGCCAACCCCTGCCCTCAAAGAGCTTTTGGCTGATGCGGAGACAGAAAGAAACTTCCAAGGAAATGGAGTGGTGGGTTTACCCAAGACTGGGAGGAGCATGGGCTGGAGACGCAGGCTTCCGGCTCTTGAAGCTGATCTCTCTCCCTTTCTTTCAATACACACAGAGCCCGAAGCAATCCCTAAGACACCCACAGCTCCAGAACCCACTTACATCCACCTGCCTGTGGCTGGGACCCACAGAATGGGCTTCCTCCAGGGGCAGAGATGGAAACATCTATACCTGGCCCAAAGCAAGTGCTTCTGGGTTATCTCCTCTGGAACCCTGGCCAAGTCTCACAGGCCAAAAAGCAATGAAAATATGACTAACAGCTAAAAGTGGCCACTGTGTGCCAGGCATTGTACTAGACACATTCTATCTATTCACTCTTTAACCCTGCGAGACAAAGGGAAGTGGCCGAGGCTGGAGCCAAACCCAAGCAGCCCCTGCTCACAGGCTGGGCTCCTGATCACTGCACATTATGGCACGCGCGGCAGGCCAGCTTCCTGAAGGAGGCAGGCACCATTAATTAATTTCCTTAGAGGTGCCCAGAAAGAAATCGGGACTCAGAATGAGCCTCCCCTGCCTTCGCCCCACGGCCTCCTGACGACTGGGTCAATTTCATCTCTGTGTTAAGGCACGCAAATTCGGCTTAATCTCATTCCCGCAAACAAATCAGCCTAATGAAATCTTTTTTTGTAAATGAATTCGTGGAGGAAACAGCTGAGTGTAAACAGTGTTGTAGCGTCGCCAGTTTAGACAGCATTGACTTTCAAATCAGCCTGCTTCTCCATCCCGCGTGGCAGAAATAGAGTCAAAATGCAAATGTAGCATAAACGACTCTATAATAAATGCTCATTCAACATTTATTCTTTCTCAAATCATCTCTTAAAGCCCTTTCATGCTAATGTCTAGGAGATGTGACATTAGAAAAATTGCTTTGACATGCTAAGGGGCTCCAAGATTAACAAAAAGAGAAAGGACAAGATAAAGCTTTCGGAAGACCTATTTCAGAGGAATTATTCCCGCCTTTGAAAGTGTTCCAAGGTTGCCGCACATCTCAGCTTGTTGGCATACATGTAAATGAAGTGCTACAAAGGTCCTGGGCTAAATTCCACTCAAATGAAAGCTCCCAGCCACCGGCATGGCGACAGGGAGGGTGGCCAGACTTCAGGATGAATGCTGAAGGGGGCTGGAGGGGGCTTTCTTGTCCTAAAGGCAGATGAGAGCGGGCTCCAGCCCAAGCCAAGGGATAAAAATGTCAGGGTCGAGCCTGGTTGATGTGGTCGGCACCTGGCTGGCGCATTGAAAAAGGAACACCTGCATCTTTTATCAAACAAATTATCCAGCCTACCCCCAGCTGCTGGCCCAACCACCATCCTTGCCTCTTAGGTGTTGTGCAAGTTGGCTAACCTCTCTAAGTCTCTCTTTAAAATAGAGATAACAAGAGGACCCGCTTAGAGAAGATTCAGTGACGAAATGCATGTAGAGTGCTCCGTGCAATGACTGACGCTTAGTAAGTGCTCAAGAAGTTGTTTGCAGTTAATGTCATGATTATGCCTTGGCATTCTCTAGCACAGATTGGAGGCAGGAGAAAGAGGAAGCCAGGTGGCAGATGAACAGAGACGTCACTGACGCAGTAACCAACATCCAGATAGGCACAATGACCATTCTGTTACCGGAAAGGGATCCCGATCCAGACCCCATGAGAGGGTTCTTGGACCTCGTGCAAGACAGAATTCAGGGCAAGTCCATAAGTAAAGTGCATGCAAGTTTATTAAGAAAGTAAAGGAATCAAAGAATGGCTACTCCATAGGCAGAACAATGGCTTGGGCTGTTCACTGATTATACTTGTAGTTATTTCTTGATTATATACTAAACAAGGGGTGGATTATTCATGAGTTTCTCAGGAAAGGGGTGGGCAATTCCCTGAACAAAGGGTTCCTCCCCGTTTTGGACCATCTAGGGCAACCTCCGGGCATTGCCATGGCATTTGTAAACTGTCATGGCGCTATCAGGGGTGCTTTTAGCATGCTAATGCATTGTAATTAGCGTATAGTGAGCAGTGAGGATGACCAGAAGTCACTTTCATGGCCATCTTGGTTTTGGCGGGATTTGGCCACTTCTTTACTGCATCCTGTTGTATCAGAAAGGTTCTTTGTGACTTGTACCTTGTGCCAACCTCCCATCTCATCCTGTGGCTTAGAATGCCTCACCTCCTGGGAATGCAGTCCAGCAGGTCTCGGCCTTATTTCTCCCAGCCCCTGTTCAAGGTGGAGTCGCTCTGGTTCGAAAGCCTCTGATGATTCCAGCACCCCCATCTATAGAGATGGATGGTTCACAGCCAAGTCTGCTGCATGGTCCATAAGGATCTACTTTGAATTAAAGAGCTGCATGACATTCCCAGACACTACATTTCAGAGCAAGCTGGGTGTGCTGTGGACATCATTCTTAATGACTGGAGTGTCTTAAAGTTTTCTAGAGAGGAAGAGAAGGAACATTCACTGAGCATCTTTTAAACAGTTTCTGTCATTAGTCTTGATGACAGCCCACCGATGTTGATATTCTCAGTTTAAAGACTTCCACGTTCATCAGGTTGGAGAGAATGCTCTAATCATGCTAAAACTTCAGTGGCTTAAAACAGTAAAAGTTTATTTCCTGTTCACCCAGTAGCCTAAGGTTGGTGTCCATGGGTGGGGCTCCCTGGGGTAGTTTTTCTTCAGTGGTGACTCAAGGGCCATGCTCCTTCCGTCTTTAGTCTCAGAGAAAAGGACAATAAAGGGTCGTGCCTGGGAGGATTTTCCAGGACAAACCTGGGATGGGGATTCCCTTCTGCCCACATTTTGTTGCCAGTCACATGGCAGACAGGGAAGTGTGGTTTAGCTGTGGTGCCCAGGAGGAAAAAGAACCACTTAGTGAAAACAGGAAAGCAGATTCAGAGGAACCGAGTGACTTGTCAAGAAGAAACAGACTGGGAGGCCAAGGCGGGCGGCTCGCTTGAGCCTAGGAGTTCAAGACCAGCCTGGACAACAGGGCAATACCCCATCTCTACTAAAAATACAAAAATTAGCTGGGTGTGGGAGTGCACACCTGTAGTCCCAGCTACCTGGGAGGCTGAGCTGGGAGGATCACTTGAGCCCAGGAGGTCAAGTGATTGCGCCACTGCACTCCAGCTTAGGCAACAGAGTGAGACCCTGTCCTAAAAAAATAAAAATCAAAAAAAGAAAAAGAAACACAGCAGGTTAACTAAGGTGCAAGACCCACCACCTGCTCTTTGGAGGCCTCGCCATCTTCACCACCATCATCATATCATCAGCAATAACGATAGGCATTTATTGAACACCTGATATGTGAGACTCTGTTGTGGGCACTGAATCAGAGCTGGGTGAGAAAAAAGCCATGTTCTGGGAGTGAGAACACCAATGGCATCCAGCCCGAGTTATGGACAAAGTTAGTGTTACAGAGAACCTGAGCTCCCAGAGCCTTCTGGAAGTGAGAGCTAGAGAAAGGAAGAGGAACCAGGGCAGATCAGTGAAGACTGACTCAGAAAGATGGAGAGGATGAGGTTAGGATTCCAGAAACGGAAAGGGATGCCTGAGGAGCCCACACTGAAGATGGTTTGTGGGGTGAGAGGTGAGGCTGTCATGTGGGTGGATACCCGGTGGTGAAGGGCCTGGAAGGTCAGGACTGAGGACTGCATGAGCCATGGAGAACTTCCAGAAAGGAGCGGAGCAGGTGCTGGTGGCACCCTCCCCGGATGTCTGGGCTTTCTCCCTCCAACACCCACATCTCTCTACCCGAGGGCTTCTCTGATGGCCAGAGCCCCAAGCTGCTAGAAAATTAACACTCCCCAGGAACAGCCCTCAACCTTGTGTCTAAATACCCCAGATCCCTTCTGCTTGGGGAGGTGGGAGAACTCAGAAGTACGTCTTCCACACTGCTTCCCAGATTCCCCGGCAAGATTGCGTTCCAGCTGCCCACACGGGCACCTGGATGGACAACATGCCTGGTATTGCCTGACTTCCCTTCCCCATCTCACCAACCTATGCTTTTGCTGGTGTTTCCTGGGACCATCTTCCAGACCAACCACCAGAAACCAAATTTACACAACTGCAACATGACTCCGTCATAATCACAGTCGAATTTGCTGGCAGGTATCCATCTGCTAAGTGACAACTTAGCAGACTCATCCCCTTGTTGCAGTAGCGCGATGTGGCTGCAGATTCTGCTTGGAGAAGGTGAGCCCAGTTTTTGTGAGAGGAGACCTGGGGACCTTCCCAGCTCCCTCTGCCTCCTCATCTCCTCTCCTCGGAGCTGCTCCCCTGGCTTTTGCAGAGGCTCCATGGGCTGGGGGATGGGGAGCATGAGGAAGTGTAGCTTCAGGGGAACACACATCCCCATATATATACATATATATGTGTGTGTGTGTGTATATATATATATGTATATAGCAACAGTCAAAAACGCATCAGAACTGTCAAAAGCACATGGAATCAGCTAGTAAACTGTGAAACCCAAGCCACAGTTCTATGTTTTATGGTGTGAAAAATATAAGAAAATCAAATTGAAAAAATAAATAGAAGGCCCTGCGCCAGGGAGAAATTGGCCGGATTTGCTGGTGCCCCAGGGCAGGGAAGTATAATGGACCATTCTCACCTCAGACTGTGCCGTGACTCATGAAGATCAGACTGCCCAGCCCATAATTGTTTTAGTTCTGCTATCTCTATTGCCTTAGGCCAGGCTCCCCAGAACCACATCCCGAGACAAGGATTTGAAAACTGGGAGTTTATCTGAGAGGTGGTTCTAGCAAGCACTGGCAGGAGATGAGAGACGGGGGAAGGGAAGGGAGCCAGTCGGGGTGCATGGACGAGCAGGTCACCGCTGTGGGCCGCTGGGGCTGAGGCCCACTGGGGACTGTAAGAGAGTCGCCCCACCAAGGGGCAGGGACACTGTCAGGCATTGGTTGAAGTCTGATCCCAGGGATGTTGGCTCTTCCACACTTTTGCTATGCACATCCCAGCAGCCACAGGAAGCCTCCAGAAAGAGCCACAGAGGTTGTAGCAGGGGGCCAAAGGGTCGGCCTTCAGAGCTGAGTGCCAGTCACACCTGTTACACCCAAGGGGAAAGGGACAGGGTTCCTGTGCTCAGTAACCACAGCCAGTGTTTCCTAAAGTAGAGACCAAAGAAAATTTTCTGTGTAGGGGCCAGCTTCATCCTGCTCCCCAAGATCCTCACAAGGTGGAGGGAGGGGTCTCTTCTCCTCTGCTCAGCGCTAAGACCGATGCCCAGCCTTGTCCACCTTTGGATGCTGAAATGGCCCCATTCTCAGGCTGTCTTCTGGCTCCTTGAAAAGAGAGAACCTGGCCAGGTATGGTGGCTCACGCCTGTAATCCCAGTACTTTGGGAGGCCAAGGTGGGCAAATCACAAGGTCAAGAGATGGAGACCATCCTGGCTAACACAGTGAAACCACGTCTCTACTAAAAATACAAAAAAGTAGCTGGGCATGGTGGCACGCACCTGTAGTTCCAACTACTCAGAAGACTGAGGCAGGAGAATCACTTGAACCCGGGGAGGTGGAGGGTGCAGTGAGCCGAGATCACACCACTGCACTCCAACCTGGGTGACAGAGCTAGATTCTATCTCAAAAAAGAAAAAGAAAAAGAGAAAAGAGAGAAGTTATGGCACACTCTAAGCTATTCAGGCCTCCTTCAACAGCATGAGACAGACAGAGAGAGAAAGAGAGAGAGAGACCCCCACCCCTGTCACTGTAGGGAAGAAGGCAGTGTGGAAGGAAGTCCCTGCCATCCAGCCCAAGACCCTCGAGGAAGGCAGACAGCATGTCTATCTGAGTCCTCTCTGCTTTGCTGATTATTTACCCAATCAGATTGGAGCTGCAAGGGGACTGAACCTCCAGCTTCCTATGACTCCATGTCCAGCTCCCATAACAGAAGACAAGGAGAGGGCGCCTCCTCTTCTGATCTTGAGTTAGAAGGAAGGGCTCCATTTTAGGGAATCTACAGAGAGTGGATTCTCAGAATCCGAAGACCAACTGGTGTCTTTCTGTCTCTGCTCCTCAGAAAAACACAACCTGGTGAACTGAAAATTTACTGGAAGAACCCAAGTGGGAGGGATCTCGGGGGTGGAGGCCGCGTCTTCAGCAAAGGGCAGGGGCGGGCCCGCCGGAGCTGTGCCGCAGCGTGTTTGGGGCATGGCTTGCCCTGATCACAAGTGGGTTGAGCATCTCCTCATGCCTTGGCTGCAGGCTGACACCCAGCCAGGCAGCAGCCTTGGCGTGCCCACGGGTACCCATCCTGCTTCAACAGCCCTGCACACTGACTCTTCCCACCATTTGCCCACTTACTTTCCTATGGAGTTGTTTGCCATCTTTTTCATGTTTGGTAGGTTAGTTGGGTAGTATGGATAGGAACGCTTTTCAGATATATGCATACAAATAACATTTCCCGGTTCTGTCGATAACGTCTTCTGTGACGTGGGAGTTCACTCGTCCTGACATAAAGTCTTAACAGTTTCTTAGCTGTAAGGTGGGGGCTGACTAACTGCGCTCCTAACTGGGACCCCCATCATAAAGCAGAGGCTCACATACCAGTCTTCAGGTCTGACCAGGTGCTGCTGGAAACCACAGGTAAGGCCGTGTAGGGTGTTCAGTGGCTCACGCCTGAAATCCCAGCACTTTAGAAGGCTGAAGGGAGTGAATCACCTGAGTCCAGGAGTTTGGGACCAGCCTGACCAACATGGCGAAACTCAGTCTCTACTAAAAATACAAAAAGTAGCTGGGTATGGTGGCGCACACCTGTAATCCCAGCTACTCAGGAGGCTGAGGCAGGAGAATCACTTGAACCCGGAAAGCTGAGGTTGCAGTAAGCTGAGATTGTGCCATCGCACCCAGCCTGGGCAAAATACTGAGACTCCATCTCAAAAAAAAAAAAAAAAGCAATCGTCAGTGAGGCCTTGACATTGAAAATGACAGAAGACCCTGGCAGGGAGTCCTCTAAATCCAAGATGTCTGAGCCTCCATGACCCCGAGTGGGGATCCTCCCACGAGACTCGCTCAAACCCATAAGCTGACAAGGACTCTGCCAGGACGAGGGTGGGAAGGCCTAGTATGGCTAAGCCCGTGGATTACCAGTGTCTGCCGAACCCCGCAGGCCATGCCTGGGCACTGCCTCATGGAGGCCAGTGGAACTAGAACCCTGCCCCGAGGAGCTTCAGTCTACCTGGGAAAAAGGAGATAGACATGGGACAAGATAGCATCATAAGTGGGTAAGGCCTTGGCCTCTGTATCTGACTCACCTACTTGCTGTGTTACCCTGGACTAGTTCTTTGACTTTTCTGAGCCCCAGCCTCTTCATTTGTAAAACAGAATAATAAAATTTACCTCCTAGCATTGTACTAGGAATGAAACGAGATCCTACCTGTAGCATAATGCCTAGGTGCATGCTAAGTGCTGTAAAAACTGTTCATGGCCGGGCGCGGGGGCTCAAGCCTGTAATCCCAGCACTTTGGGAGGCCGAGGCGGGCGGATCACGAGGTCAGGAGATCGAGACCATCCTGGCTGACACGGTGAAACCCCGTCTCTACTAAAAAATACACAAAACTAGCCAGGCGAGGTGACGGGCGCCTGTAGTCCCAGCTGCTGGGGAGGCTGAGGCAGGAGAATGGCGTGGACCCGGGAGGCGGAGCTTGCAGTGAGCTGAGATCCGGCCACTGCACTCCAGCCTGGGCGGCAGAGCGAGACTCCGTCTCAAAAAAAAAAAAAAAAAAAAAAAAAAAAAAAAAAAAAAAAAACTGTTCATATTGCTGTGTGAGATCTGAAGGAGTAGCATGAAGCTGCCTATAAAAGAAAAGCTAAGTTCTGTTGCGTTAGGCCTGAGGAAAGGCTTGAATTAGGGGTGCGTAGGGATGAGACAAAAATCCTGCAATGTTCGAGGTAGAAGTAACCTAAGGGATCAGAACTGGACCAAGATGTGCAGGTCCCTCAGGAGGCTCACAGAATGTAAATATCTATTCACTCCCGACTTCAAGAAGCCAAACCCTGTGCTCACTGCCCTCAGCCTCTCCTCTTCTGCTGCTTCTCCAAGCAATTCGGCTCTCGCCCCTGCATTCAGGCAAACAAAAGTCTAAAGTTAACAGCACCATCCAACTTAGAAGGCAACTTGGGGACCCTCCTTTGTTACTCATGCATGTTCCTTGGGGTCTTACCCCTACCTCCAACTTATTTATCGAAGAGTTTCTTCCAGAACCACAGAAGTGTTCTTCCAGTACACCCCCTGATGGTGAGGTCCAGCAAATACAACTACTTCCCATCTTGCTTCATTTCCAGTGACCCTGCCACCTGACCCATCACTTACACAAGCCCTCTTAAGAATCATCTAGGCCGGGCATGATGGTTCATGCCTGTTATCCCACCACTTTGGGCAGCTGAGGTGGGAGGCTTGCTTATGCCCAGAAGTTCAAAACCAGTCTGGGCAATATGGTAAGACCCCATCTCTAGAGAAATAAAAAATAATTAGCCAGGCATGGTGGCACACACCTGTGGTCCTAGTTACTCAGGAGGCTGAGGTGGGAGGATTGCTTGAGCCCTGGAAGTTGAGGCTGCAGTGAGCTTCGATCTCACCACTGCACTCCAGCCTGGGAGACACAGTAAGACTCTGTCTCAAAACAACAACAACGAATAATGATCATCATCTAGTCTCCATTTTATGGTGGAAGAAACAAAGACTCAGAGAGGGTAAGTGACTAACCTAAGGTCACACAGCAGGTTAGAGACAAGGATAGACCTCCTGACTTTCCACCCAGTAGTCCTACCAAAGAACCCACTCAGTCCCCTATGTCTGGCTAGTATGGTCAGCACACCCCACCTTAGAGCTTTCACCCTCCAGGGTCCTTGAGCTAGCTGTCGGGACCCCTGATAAGGGAGACCAAGGGTGGGTGCCAACTTCTGAGACTGGGATCCGCATGGCCAACCCCAGGCACTCCTGCCCATCCCACCACCAGCTCCACTAATACATATTTTATGGGGCCGTTCTCCCTTCCTTGCAAACGGTGTCATTAATCTGCTCTCTGGCTGTGCAGAATAACATCCCTCAAGAACAGACCGCTTTCTGAATATTTGATCATTCCTCATTTCTTCTCCCCAAACTAATATATATTTACACAGTCTACCTCCTGCAGGAGAAGTATATTGTTTTCTCCCGGTGCCTGAGAACTTAGACACAGAATTACGTATAAGTAGAAAATATATATGCCTTGCTATTTATGTTGAAAGCAAGAACCAATCATCTATCAAACTGTGAGGGAAGCCAAGAGGAAGATTTACATATGGTAAAAGAAGAATAAAGCAGACCCCCTCCCCCCAGAGGCCTTGAATGAGAGGAGACAGACATCTCTTCTCTTTCTCTAACAGACTTTCCACGCCATCCTTCCTGCAATTGGCAGACCTCAGCAGTGGGGAGAGCAAGGAGCTCTTTTGTTAGCAAGGTCAAAAACTTCCTACTTGGAGATCCAAACAGAAGAGACCAAAGTTCTTGCAAAGTTTGACAGCGCCATTTGTATCATCCTGGAATATGTATTACAATGAGGACTCCAACTTGTGTGTGGCCCTATTGCTTCCTCCTGCATTATTCTGTTTTGACCTCCCCTGCAAACCAGGCTTGTTGGATGGGAAGGCAGAGATGGTGACCCTCATTTTACAAAGATGGTAAACAGACTCGGAGAAGGTAATGTACTGGCATGCAGATGTAGCAAAGGGGTTTTGCCTTGTTTTGTTTTGAGCTATTTAACAGTTGGCTCCAAAGTCCCATTTAGAGAGAAACATTTGCAGGAGGGTCATGGTGGCTCATGCCTATAATCCCAGCACTTTGGAAGGCCGAGGCAGGTGGATCACTTGATGCCCAGGGTTTGAGACTAGCCTGGGCAACATAGTGAGACACCATCCCTACGAAACATTTTAAAATTAGCTGGTCATGGTGATGTGTGCCTGTAGTCCCAGCTACACCAGAGGCTGAAGCGGGAGGATCGCTTGAGTCCAGGAGTTCAAGGCTGCAGTGAGCTATGATGGCACCACTGCATTTCAGCCTGGGAGACGGAGACCCTGTCTCTAAAAAATAAATAAATAAATAAAGACAATATTTGTTCAGAAAAATGACTTGGTTGGGGCCCCGAAGGCATGATTGAAGGTAATGATAAACTCCATCCCGCTGCAGAAGGGTTTAGCAGGAAGGTGAGGCGAGCTGGAGAAATCAGTGAGCTGGCGTGGCAGGAGCCCACATACAAAGGTATTGAGTGAGAAACTTCTATGGGACCAGGGCTCAGGGGCTCTTCCAGAGGAGGTGACTCAGTATAATTTTAACATGTCCACTTCTGTAGCATAACCTTCCTCTCCCAGAGACTGCGAACCATCACCAGGGTCCACCATGCAACTGAATCACTTGTGCAAGTGGCGTTTGACGGAGACATGGGGAAAGCGTGTAGGTCCACTTTGGAGCCAGCACACAGTGGAGAAAAGAAACAGTCATGGAGGAGAGGTGATGGCTGGAGGGGAACAGGCAGGCAGAGCTAAAAGTGACTGTGAAGGCGTGAACACAGACATTGGCAGAAATCTCAGGTGGGCTTGGTCACTAGTCACCTGTACCCCAAGATGTGAACACAGAGTTTACATCTATTTCATGTACCTCTTAAAAATGGGGTGATCTCTACTGACATGTGGGTTATACCAAGATGAATAAAGCTATCTCAGCTCAAAGGAACTCAAAGTTGAAAAAACAGAGAGGCAGGTGCCAGGCCAAGGGGCGCTCATCCAGGTGAGGCAAATTGGCCAAGGACTGAGAGCTGGTATGAAGTACAATGAGGATGGAAGCAGTCTCCAGACTCCAAAGCAGTGCTCCTGTCCTCATCCCCTCTCTGCCATCCCCCAGTGGAAGGCAAGCAGGCCATGTTGCTTCAGCCTCTCTCTTCTCCCCTGCCCTTGAAAGGGCAGCTTCTGCCCTTGAAAGCCTCTTGCATCTAAAGCACGAATTCCATGTTAAATAGGTCAGGACACCTGCCTTCCACGCCCAGCTCTCCAACCTGTCAGGCTCGGGCTGAACCATGAGACAGTTTCACTTCAAAGTGGCCCGGGCCTCTTCTGACCTGCTGAGTTCTCCCTTGTAGCCCTGTCCGTCTGTAGCTTGAGTGACAGCCAGAGCTGTTTGCCAGAGCACGGGGCAATGTCTCCCTAAACCACCAACCATTTGGATCGCAATCCCTTTTCCCGGGATCTCTCTCCCATCATTGGCATAAGAAACATAGCAGGGTCCTTCCAATTTGTGCCTGGGGTCTGTGGGGACAGACGGCAGCCGCAGACCCACTGCAGAATGGGCAAGTGGGAAATGCTGTACAGTGTAAGCTGTCCTTGTAATTACAGAGAACGGAAGTCATCACAAACGTCCTTTATTAAGGGTTTATTCTGTACCAGGCTGTAGGTGTCCCCATTTGCTTCTTATTGTGAGAATTAAAATCGTGATGACAGGTACCTTCATTATCCCCATTTTATTAATGAAGAAATAGAGGTTCAGAGAGGCTAACTGGTTGCCCAAGGTCACACAGCTGGTGAAAGCTGGCACTGACACCCCCGTTGTCTGGCTGAGGAGTCCCTCAGCTCTTTCAGCGAGCATTGCGTCGTAAATACCTGGGGTCTTTCTCCACAGGAACACCCTAAGTATGGTTTGGGCTCAAGCGGCTGAAGTCTTGTCCCCCACTAGAATGGAAATGCCTTAGGGACAGGATCTATCACCTATTCATGGTGAATATCACGCATTGGGGCTTGAGGTGGAGGGAATCTATTTGTGCCTGGAACAAAAGGATGCGCAAGGAGGAGCAGGTCCCCACAGTTCGGCGGGTCATTGGCTGGGGTGTCTGCCTGGTTTTCCCAAGTCTTAGGTGGGCATAAGGAGGCCGGTACAAGAAAGAGGAGGGAAAAAAAAAAAAGGAAGAGCAGGAGGAGGAGCCAGGCTGATCGGTGGGGACTGCCTGCCCCAGATGGCCTGCGCGTACCAGGACTAAGGGGGCTTCCTTCACACACCATCTGAATTATTCAGACAGGGAGGCCACAGCGGCCCAGGAGGTCTACGATGGTTAGGGGTTTCATGGCCACTTAGGTGGACCGAAAAAGAACAGAATTTCGTTCCACCTGCTTATCTCCTAACCTTATAAACTCAGGATTAGCAGATCAAAAGAGGATTTGGCACAGCTGAGGGATGACAGTGGCTTTGGAGAACAGTTTGGGCTCCATCCTTCATCATCAAATGAGCTTAGGTCATTGATAAGTAAACGGCGTTTTGAATCCCTCTAACTGGGCGTGTGGGTCACGCCTGAGCCCAGGCAGCCCAGCCATCCTGGCAGAGTTAATGAGCCAGAGAGGGGCCTGGGTGTGGATCCCAACAGTGACCACAAGAAGGAGTGCCAAGGAGTATCCTGGATGGGGCAGGGACCCCAGAAGTTAAGAGCAATTGCTCTGGAGCCAGAAGTGATGGTTTCAAGCTCCCAGCACTGCCACCAGCGAGCTAGGAAACCTGGCAGGGGCGAGGGGGTGTCCCATAACCTGCTGGCACCTCCATTTTCTCAGCCGTGAGATGGGGCCATGGACGTGTTAATAACTACCCTTTATTGAGAACACGTTCCATGTGCGGTGCTGTCAGAGGGAAGCATCCCTCAACCCAGAGCCATGGTCTCCTAAGGACAGGTGGAGACCAGCCTTGGAGGGCATCTGCAGCCTGGAAGGGACAGCAGAGTCCAGAGCAGGAGGCAGGGTGACAGCCGCTTCTCCTCTCCCCTCTGAGTGACCATGCAGACGGCACCGTGCCTTCGCCTCCTCACCCATAATCGAGTTCTCCCAGTGCAAGGGCGCCACTGCAGGGAAAGCCCCAAGTGATGCCATTAATCAGTGATTGCTGTTACCACACTTAGTGCTGGATCCTCCTTAGTGATGTGAATTTCCTGTGCCACTCACCTGCCCGTTTGATATCGGGTCTTATCTCTGCCCTTCCACTCGGCTCTGAATCCAGGAGAGACGTTCCCCGGACTTCTTGGCCACCTGGTTTCTGGGTTGGTTTGGCCAATGGGCAGCACTGTGGAGAGCCAGGGGAGGGAAAAGCTAAGGTATTTCTCTCCTCACTGTGTTTCCTGTGGTGTCCCCAACGTCGCTGTGTCAGCTCTCAGCCCCCAACAGAGAGCTCCCGCTAACCTTCAAATTCAGCCTCCTGCTGCACAGACCCAGCTCTCAAGCTCTCACAACTCCACCTCCTCTCTCTCCTTCCAGCCTCCTGGTAACAGTTTCCCGCAGTGGCTAACCTCTGAGCTGGCTTAACCTTTCTCTGCTTGGCTTCTCAGCCCTCATGTCTCTTGTAATCTCTCTAATCCGTTCCCTCCACTGAATTCTCTCTAATTGAAAGACCCAGCCGGGCGTGGTGGTTCACACCTCTAATCCCAGCACCTAGAGAGTTGACGGCGGTGAATCACTTGAGGTCAGGGGTTTGAAACCAGCCTGGCCAAGATGGTGAAACCCTGTCTCTACTGAAAATACAAAAATTAGCCAGGCGTGGCCGTGTGCGCCTGTAATCCAGCTACTTGGGAGGCTGAGACAGGAGAATCACTTGAACCCGGGAGGCAGTTGCAATGAGCCGAGATCACACCACTGCACTTCAGCCTGGGCGACAGAGTAAGACTCCATTCCAAAAAAAAAAAAAAGAAAAAAATAAAGAAAAGAAAAGGAAAGGAAAGGAAACCCCGGAGAACTTTCTGATGGCTAAGGCCGTCAGTCACCTGCGTAGTATTAGCATTTACCATTCATCCACACAGTAACAACTCAACAAGTGCTCTTGGCTAGACCCTCCACAACCCAGACGTTTCAAATGCAGAGAGACAGGCAGTTGCCTTAGGGGTCATGAGCTGACCAGGCTAAGAGTGTGTGGTGAGCGTGGGCCAAGCAGGAGAGAGGGTTCCCATAGCTAGCGTCGGGAACGCAGGCCTGTCCACTCCCTAAGCCCCTTCCCGTCCGCAATGGCCTGGGAGCCAAGCTGAGTGACCACTCCAGTTGGCAGGTGGGCAGAGGGAGGCCCGGGGAGGTCAGGTGACTGGGGAGTCCTGTGCAGAAACAGAAGGAGCCTGGGTTCTGGGTCAGCCCTGGGGCACTAAGTGACCTTGAAGAAGTATCCTCTTCTCTCTGGGCCTCTGTTGCCTCCATCTAGTTTCTCCAACTGAAAAATATGATCTGCACAGATCCTAATGCCTATATTTTAAAGTTTCTGATGATTCATTAAAAGGAGAGAACACAGCAAGGAGAAGACACCCCCAAGCCTTGAGTTTGGCCTCTTAACCTAAAGATGTTACCAGGTCAGAGGCCTCAAATTGCACTGTGTTCCTTGGGTCAGGCAGGGTTGGGTCTGAGTCCAACTCTGCCCTAACTTGCTGTGTGGCCCGAAGTAAGTCACTCTCTCTCTCTGAGTCTCAGTTTCCCCTTAGGAAAAATGAAGTCCACAGCAGTACGTATCCCAGAGGCACAGGTGCAGGTGGAAAGCAATGATGTGTGAAAACACTGGGCACACAGTAGGTGCTTGATAAATGCTAGCCACATTGCAGTGGAAACTTGGTGGAAAACAGGGCAGGAAGGCCGAGAAACAGGGTGGAAACTTGACAGTGAAAGATGTTAATGACCCAGGATTCCCTGACACTCTCCCCTGAAGCGGACACTCTACCCGCTGTGGCCACTGTCCAGGAAGAAACTGGGAGTGCTGAAAGCCAGCCACCCCCAGCAGCCAGATTATGTGTTGCAGCCGCAGAGGAATTTTGAAAGGCTGATAAAGGTGACATCCTCTCACCCAGTCTCAGAAAGGTGCCTGTTCCCCTCCCAAGGGTTTAGCCTTACCCGGAGCCAACACCTGTGAAAGTGAGGGAGCAAGCCCCCGTTGGGGGTGGGAGGGCACGCAGGTGTGGAGGTGACCAGTTGCTTTCGTTGGCTGCACAACAGACAGCCTGGGGCCACGAGACCACCTCCCCCAAGCCTCGGCAGAGGCCTGGCTCTGTGGGCAGCACCCCTAGTGCTGGGCACAGACCGAGTTAGTGCTGCCCATGGTCACCCAGCAAGGATGGGGGTCCTTGGGTGAAGAGGATGGACAGGTGGGTGACCAGCCTGCTTCTTTCAAGTCCCCAGCCCCCTCACACGCTCCAGCTAAAAATAATACCACCCTGGGAGACCCACCCCTGCTGGCACAGCCGGACCATGCATAAAACATGCGCTGGTCAGGTTTCTTCCTCTGAATGGCTTCATTCAGAGCGTGCAGAGGTGAAAGGTTTAGGGGAGGGATCGCTTGACTTCCTGGAGGGACTGGAGCAGCCCTGGCCTCTGCCTGGGCCCCAGCCTCCCCTCTCTGTGCCCGGCACCTTGGCCCAATGGCAGCCCACACAGAGGGCTCCCAGGATGGAGCTGGCTGAGGGTAGCCCCCTCTCCCAATGTCCCTCGAGGCGGTGTCCTGGACCCCCTTAATGGAGAAAGAGGGGCGGCTCTGGCAAGAGTCAGCCAGCTCTAGGTTTGAATCAGGCTTCTCCCACATGTCCAAGTGTTTGTGTGCACCCCACTTTCTGAAATGCACTCAGAGAGGGTGAATGAGTTGTACAAAGACATACAGGCAGTAAGAGGTAGAGCCATCAGACTCAAACCCAGCTCTGCCTTTTGGTCATGGCCTGAGAACAAAGTGGCTCAAGGAATGGTACATGGAGGAAAGAAAGGTTCAAGGGACACTTATCTGAAGTCAGTAATTCCTGAAAGGGTTGGAGTCGGGGCCTTCCCACAAAACAGTTTCCTCCCTCTTTTCTCTCTCCCTCTCTTCCTCTCTCCCATTTTCTTTCATTTATTTTTTCTTTATTTATTCACTCAATAAATATTTCCTTATAAATATTTTCTTAGTCACAAAAACATACACTCACCATGAAAAAGTAAAGTTTCAGAAATGTAGAGTTAAAAGAATAAAAATATCCTAAAATCCCCCATTCCCATTCTCTAGCACTATATCACAAACCACCCCAAATTTGCTGGGAGAGAATAACCATTTAATCATGCTCACAGATTCTGTGCATCAGAAATTTGAACAAGGCACATAAGGGATGGCTTATCTCTGCTCTTGTGGTGTCTGAAGTCTCAACTAGAAATACTCAAACAGCTGGAGACTAGAATCTTCTAGAATCTTCTTCATTCATATGTCTGGCTCGTGAACTGGGCTGAATCTGCTGAGGCCATTGCCCCAAGTGCCTATGCATGGCTTCTCCATGTGGTTTAGGGTTCCTCACAGTATGGCGGCCTCAGGATAGTTGCACTTCTTACCTTAAGGCTCAGTCTCCCAGAATGGAGGTTGAGCAAGTGAAGGGAAATTCCATGGCCTTTTATGACCTACTTTTGGAAGCTACATTGTGTCATTTCTGCCACAGCTGTTGATCAAAGCAGTCACATGCCTGTCCAGATTCAAGGGTTGAGGTCAGGGGAAGAAGGTCAAAGGATTTGAGGCCATGTTTTCTGTTTTATTGTTTTGTTTATTAGAGACTCTCTCTCTGTCACCCAGGCTGGAGTGCAGTGCTGCAATCACAGCTCATTACAGCCTCAAATTCCTGTGCTCAAGCAATCCTCCCGCCTCAGCCTCCTGGGAAGGGGGCATTACAGGTATACACCACCACACCTGGCTAATTTTTGTTTTTTTTTAATTTGTAAAGGCAGGGTCTTGCTATGCTGCCTAGGCTGGTCTTAAACCCCTGGCCTTAAGTGATCCTCCCACCTCAGCTTCCCCAACTGCTGAGATTACAGGCGTGAGTCACAACGCCTGGCCCTACACATACATTTTTAGCTGTTTTCACTTCATGTTAGAGAACAACCAAGTTCACCTTTAAATATCCTCCTACAACAACTTTCTAATGGCTCTTTCACATTCCATTGTATGGATCTCTAGAACTGACTTAAAAGATCCTCATTGGATTGTGATGCTGTTTCCAACCTAGCCTGTTGTAAAAACAACAACAAAAACACTTTGGGGATTGTGATGCTCACATTATATGTGTAGTCTTCTCAACAGCCCTGTGATCATTATTCCCATTTTCTGGTTATTTTCAATGGTAATATCTAATATGCATTCATCTGCTGATGAATACTTAAATTGGTTCCATATCATTGCTGGCTATTGTGAATAGTGCTGCAGTGAACATGGGAGTGCAGACATCTGTTTGACATGCTAGTTTCAAATCTTTTGGGTAAATACCCAGAATGGGGATTGCTGGATCCTATAGTAATTCTATTTTTAGCTCTTTGAGGACCCGCCATGCAGTTTTCCATGATGGCTGTTCTAATTTACATTCCCACCAACAGTACACAGGGTTACCTTTCTCCATGTCTTCATCAGCACTTGTCTTCTTAATGATCGCCATTCTAACAGGTGTGGTCGTATTTCCTTGTGCTTTACTTTGCATTTCCCTAATGCTGAGTGATGTTGAGCATTTTTCATATATCTATTGGCCATTTGTACACCTTCTTTTGAGAGACGTTTATGGATAAAGAAAATGTGGTATATATACACAATAAAATACTATTTGGCCTTAAAAACAGAAAGAAATGTTGTCATTTGCAACAACGCAGATGGAATCAGACAGTATTAAGCTAAGCAAAATAAACCAGACACTGAGACAGATATCACATGTTCTCACTTATTTGTGGACTCTAAAACAATCAAAAGACTCAAAGAAGCAAAGAGTAGAATGGTCTTTAGTAGAGGCTGAGGGAGAGGATGGTCAAAGGTACAAAGCATCAGTCAGACAGGAGGAATGTTTTGTTTTTTGGTTTTTACTTTGAGATATATTGAGGTTTATTGCACAGAGTGGCAAATATACTAAGTAATAACATTGTGCATTTCAAAAATTGCTAAGATTTTCACAAAAAAATAAGTGTTTGCAGTGAGAGACATGTTAATTAGGTTAAATTATTCCACACTGTATTCACAAATCATATCGCTTTGTACTCCATAAATATATACAACTGTAATTTGTCCACTTACAATTTTAAAACAAAAATTTTTAAAAATCTAATATTTATTAAACACCTACTATGTGCCCAGTATTTTCCCAAGTGTTTTATATGGAATAACTCATTGAAATCCTCATGATAATTCACAAGTTAAGTGCCCCCTCCCCCGCTCCCCCCCAGCTTAATACAGACAAGAAAACAAGTACAGAAAGGTTGAGAATTTGCCCCAAAGTCCCACAGATAATTGTAACTGGCAAAATCTGGACCCAAATCTAGGTATGTCTGACACCAAAACCAGTTCTGTAGCCACTGCACTAAAACCCCCTGGAGGTGTCATGGGATTCTTGGGGTGTCACTTTTCTGGCCAGAAACTTCTGTGGCCAGCAGTGCAGTTGCCCAAGTCTTGCTTGGGCCTATTGGGCTCATTCTACCCATTCAGCCTGGCAGGTTGCACTTAGCTCGCACTACCATCCTGGATCCCATATCTGCCAAGGATGAGCCAGGTGCAGAGTAGTGAGGGGTATACGAGTGAGTGTGGGATCCAGCCACTGCACACAGCCAGGCATGCCAGCTGTGGCAGAGAGGCCAGCTCCAGGCACCAGATGGGTGGCAGCTCCCTGCAAGGCCATGGCTGCACCAGGCATATGACAAGCAGCTTCTACTGCTGGCGCTGGGGAATGTAGTGGTGCCCAGAAACTTGGAGCCCAGAAGCCAGGGACTGCCAAGCCCCAAAGTGAGTGTCACAGCCCTGGCTCAGGAAGCTCCTTGGTCTGGGCACCCCAAAGGGCTGCAACTCTTCTCTCCCTCTCTCTTCTTCCCTTCTCATTACCACAATGTGGCAAACAAGGGGTGTGTTTCAACCCCGTTTGGATTACAGCTCTTTCAGTGTTTTCCAAGTTCTTGTCCCGCATCCAAGAAGAATGAGGTACACAGACAAGTGAAGAGTAAGCAAGGTGAAGAGTTGCTTTATTGAACTGCAGTACAGCTCTCAGGAGACCCACAGTGAGTAGCTCCTCTCTGCAGGCAGGTTGTCCCAACTTCTGCTCAGCCCTCAGCTGAGAGAAGACTCATGGTTGCTAGCTCCTTTCCGCAGGCAGGTCATCCTGATGTCTGAGTCTGGTTGAGCCTGGGACTTTTATGAGCTTCGGAGGGGAGGAAGTGCATGCTGATTGATCCATGGGTAACCATGAATGGGCCTGGGAAAAGAACTATAAGTTCCCACTCCCATCCACAGAACTGGCAGCCTGGGCCCCCAGGCTTCAGGCCATCCCTAGTTTGAAGATGGGCCTTCACCAGGGATCTGTCCCTTTCTGCAGCCTGTCTGCCTCCTGCTGCTGTTCATGGCTCCCAGGCTGTTCCTGCCGAGGGGCACCTGCAGGCCAGCACCAAACTGCCATCAATGCCCCCTCAGCCTCCCTCCCATGCTCGTCAATACCCAAAGTCTAGAGGAGGCCAAGGTGGCAGGGAGCTGGCATGTCAGCACTGCACTGAGCATCCACACACCCAATTGGGTTGCAACAGCACCCAGCCTTGGCCTCTACTTTACTCCAAGATCAGAGTGGGTACTGGGAGTGGAGAGAAGCCAGGCAGCAGGAGCAGAAATTTCCGAGCCTGCAGAGGCAAGGGGGCTTCCCAGGTCCCTGAGAGTGCAGATATCACCAGGTCTGTGGTTGCAGCTGGGCAGCTGCAGCCGTGCCCATGAGGGTGGGGCTCCCACCCTGCTCCCTCAGAAGTGGTAGGGCTTCTGCCTATTCCCATGGGACATGCAGCCCCAGCCACGCTTTCCCCACTGCAGCTGGCATCTTTGCAGGAGCCACTCCAGACAGGCTGCTGCTGCCATCAGAGGGGCATGCCCTAAGTGAAGAGGAGAGAGGGTCAGATCCCCAAGCTCCTCCCAGCACCAGGGGAGGGAAAGCAGCAGGTCCATCCTCCAGAGGCTTCACTTTACCTTTATGAGCACCTGGAGAGAGGCTGGGAAGTGTGGGGAACAAGGGAAGAGCTGTGGCTAGCTCAGGCTTTCTTGGCCTTTGGAAGCTTCTTAGGGGCAGATAATCAGATGCACGTTCACCTGCCTGGGAACTGAGTGTGACTTGGGCAGGCCCTGCTGGTTCTCCACAGGAACCCAGGCACAATGACATTCATTTATGAGCCCCTCCCCCACCCCTTGCAGCCCAGCCACATCTAACGTAGCAATAAGCCCTGCTGCCTTTCAAACCCACCCACCATCACCACATCTGGATCCAAGCCACCATCTTCCCTTGCTGGTTTCTGGGCTTCCCCTCCTGGCCCCTTATGCTCTGTTTTCCACATAGCAGCCAGAGTAATCTTTACTAAAACACCAATCAAATCAAGTCATCACCTGGCTAAAGCATTTTTATGTTTCCTACTGCTCTTAGGTCACAAGCTAAACTGCTGAATTTAGCCTACTAAGTGCACAAGACTCAGCCCCTACCCACCTGCCTCTCCAGCATCATCTCCAAGTTCCCTGTCCCTCTGCAGTCAGCCACACTGAACTCATCTCAAGTCCTTGGAGTCATCAGGCTTCCTCTTGCCACTAGGCCTTTGCCCATGCTGTTCCATCTACCTGGAAAGCTTGTCCCTTCCTTTACCCTCATAGCATCCTCATTGTTTTTAATTTAATAGACTTTATTTTTTACAGCAGTTTTCAGTTCACAGCTACCTTGAGTGGAAGGCACAGAAATTTCCCTCCCAAGCCTTCCCGATCGTTGACATCTCCCACCAGAGTGGTACATTTGCTGCAACTGATGAACCTACATGAGCACATCATTATCACTCAAAGTCCGTAGTTTAAGGTTCACTCGGTGTTGTGCATTTTATGGGCTTGGACAAATTTATAATAACATGTATCCACCATTACAGGATCATAGAGAGTAGTTTCACTGTCCCAAAAGTCCTGTGTGCTTGACCTATTCATCCCTTCCTCCTAACCCCTGGCCATCCCTGCTCTTCTGATTTCCATAGTTTTGCCTTTTTTCAGAATGTCATATCATTGGAATCACTCAATTGTGGCCATTTCAGATTGGCTTCTTTCATTTAGGAATATGCACTTAAGTTTTCTCTGCATCTTTTCATGGCTTGATAGATCATTTTTTTAACACTGAATAATACTCCATTGTCCGGAGGCACCACAGTTTATCCATTCACCTACTGAAAGACATGGGAAGATTGCTGTCTTCCAATTGCCACATTTTGACAAGTAAATGGCTCTAACTTCCATGTGCAGGTTTTTGTGCAGATGTAAATATTCAGCACCTTTGGATAAATACCAAAGAGTGCAATTTTTGGATTCTATGATGAGTATGCTGAGTTTTTGTAAAATATAGATATATAAATTTTTTTTAAAAACTATCATACTGCTCTCAAAGTGCCTGTGCCATTGTATGTTCCCACTAGCAATGAGTGAGAGTTCCTGTTGCTCCACCTCTTTATCAGCATTTGGTGCTATCAGTGTTCTGGATTTTGGCCATTCTAACAGGCACATGGTGGTATCTCATTGTTGTTTTAATTTGAATTTTCTGGATGACATATGATGTGGAGCATCTCTTCATATGCTGGTTCCCATCTGTATATCTTCTTTAGTGAGGAGTCTCTTAAAGTCCTTGGCACACTTTTTAATTGGCTTGCTTTCTTATTGTTGATTTTTTAAAGAGTTATTTGCATATTTTGGATAACAGTTCTTTATCGGATGTATATTTTGCAAATATTTTCTCCCAGTCCATGGCTTTTTTTGTCATTATTTTGACACTGTCTTTCCCATAGCAGAAGCATTTCATTTTAATGAAGCTCAGCTTATCAATTCTTTCTTTCATGGGTTGCACTTCTGGTGCTATATCTGTAAAGTCATTGCCAAACCCAAGGTCATCTAGATTTTCTCCTGTTATCTTCTAGGAGTTTTATAGTTTTTTATTTTACTTTTAGGTCTGTGATCCATTTTGAGTTAATTTTTGTGAGGGGTATAAACTCTGTATCTAGATTCATTTTTTAGCATGTGAATGTCCAGCTGTTCCAGAACCATTTGTTGAAAAGAGTTTATTTGCTCTGTTGTATTGTCATTGCTTCTTGAGAATGTCCTCATTTTTGAAGTCTAGAGCACCCACAAAGTCCCCCAGAGTGACTTTCCCCAACTTCCCTACCCAACAAAACCTCCATCATGGACCCCTTAGGACTCTCTCCCCAGCACTGGACCCCTTTCTAATGTCATATTTGTTGATAGGACTCCTTAACCGCCCATCACCCCCATTGGACTCTAAGCACCATGAAAGCAGGCACTACATCTGTTCTACTCACCGTTGTGCACACTTGGCAGGGCACCTCGGCAGTGCTTCATGGATATTTGTTGCATGAATGCCTGACTTTCAGATAACAGCTAGCAGCAGCAGTCTCAGGAATGAGCCAGATTTGGTTCTTTTTTGCTTCTCTGAACTCACTCACTTCTCTAATCCTCCCAAGTGAAGGAGGTATTCTGATTGCCATCCCCAGTGAGGCCCAGTGAGGATGAGTCACCTGCCTGAAGTTCACAGGCCACCGAGATGAGGGACAGCCACGGAAGCTTGCAGTGTGGCATCAGAGCCAATGCCCCTCTGCTCAGTGGTTGTCTAAACTGAACCCACCCCTCCAGGAAGCTGATCTCAGCTCAGAGTTCCAAGCTGGTGTATGGAAACCCCAGGGCCACAGTCTCCAGCCAGCCAGCAACAAGAGTCAGGCGACTGGTGGCTTTGACGACGCGACTGTCGGGCCAGGGCAGCCAAGCCGCCGGCAAGGACAACAGGCCACACATGCCACTCGCCCTTCTTATTTGCTTTGTATCTGGTTCCCACTCAGCAGCTCCTGCCAGGGGCTGCCAGGACCACACTTTTTCTACCCAATGGTTAAAATTCTTAGAAGTATTATTCTCTGCTTTGCTTGGCAGCCCCGCAGAACATACCTCTGATGCGTCAGGTAACTGGATAGGGTCTTGGTCACAGCAATTTGCTGAACACAGGGTTTTGCACACAAAAAACACATTACGGCACTTGGGGGTGTCACTTGGGAACAGTGCCAGCCTCATTATGCGTTCTGTGTACCAGAGAAGAGGAAGCAGGGCTGGGGGGCCTAGAAGAGGGAGGCTTGTGTGGGTGACTTAGGAGCCCCTAAATTGCCCAGCCTGCTGGACCACAGGACTCACTCCAACATTAAGACTCAGCCTGGTTAGGTGGGTGTGGTGGCACAAGCCTCTGGACCCAGCTACTCAGGAGGCTGAGGTGGGAGGATTGCTTGAGCTCAGGAGGTCGAGGCTGCAGCGAGCTGCGATCAGGCTACTGCACTCCAGCCTGGGTGGCAGAATGAGACCCTGTCTCTCACACACACACACACAGAAGAAGACTCAGCCTAGGCCAGAGAGTGAGAACATAAGCAGTGATGTCAGTTGGGCAAGGGTTAGGTCTAGCCTTACTACCCTGGCTGTGTGACCTTGTGAAAGACAATTAACCTCTCTGAGTCTCAATTTGTTTGTTTGCTTTTGTTCTTAGAGACAAAACCTGGCTCTGTTACCAAGGCTGGAGTGCGGAGCCAAATCATGGTTCACTGCAGCCTCAAATTCCTGGGCTCAGGCAATCCTCCAGCCTCAGACTCCCAAATAGCTGGTGTACAGATGCATGCCACTATGCTAATTTTATTTTATTTTATTTTTTTGGTAAAGATGGCAGTCTCACTATGTTCCTCAGGCTGATCTTGAACACCTGAGTTTGAGATTCTCCTAACTAGACTCCCAAAGAGCTGGAATTACATGTGTGAACCACCGCACCCAGCCCACCCAGCCCTTAATTTCCTCAAGAGCAAAATGACTTACCTCCTAGGGCTCCTGCAAAATGCACATAGGGTGGGGATTTGACGTGCGGTCGCTGCTGTATTCTGCAGGCCTGGAAAGGTGTCTGACACACAGTAGGAACTCAATAAATATTTGTTAGGTAAACTTAAATTGCCCACAGCTGTATCTCCAGGACCTACAACAGTGCATGGCACGCAGTTAGGCACTAAAACAGATGTGCTGAATTGGCTTAATTGTTCACAGCTGTACCAAGCACCAAGCCAGGCACATGACATAGTACTAACTCAAAAAGTATTTTTTAAATGAGTGCATAGAAAGTATTTAGCCTACCACTCAGGATATAGTGCCTAATTTATGTTAGCTAGTGTTCTCTGTTCATTCAACAGATATCCATTGAGGACCTGTATGTGGTATTTTCTTTCTTTCTTCCTTCTTTTTTGTAGAGATAGGGTGTCTTGCTGGATTGCCCAGGCTGGTCTTGAACTCCTAGGCTCAAGTGATCTCCCCACTTCGGCCTCCCTAAGTCTTGAGATTATAGGCATGAGCTCCCGTGCCCAGCCCTGTGGTATTTCCTGACACTGGTTCTCCAACTCTCCAACACCAACTGGGTTTCTAACAGTTCAATTTAATTCTGACACTAATGGCTCAGAGTTGGTGTCAGACTCCACAGGTTTAGTGCTCAGTCCCACAGCACTGCCCCCCACTTCAGATGCTAGGCACAAATGGGGTCCGCAGGTGACCCACACTTCTGCCCAGGCAACTACAAACTCAAGGATTCTCATGATCGCCTTCTCAAGTTCAGTAATTTCCTAGATTGATTCACAGAACTCGGGAAAGCCTTTTACTTACTATTACTGGTTCCTTATAAAGGATAAAACTCAGCAACAGCCTAATGGAAGATGTGCCTGAAGTAAGGTTCTGGGACAGGATGGCCCGGGGCTTCCATGTCCTCCTGGGCTGCGCCACCCTTCCGGCACATCAGTGTGGTCAACAACCCGAAGCGCTGCAAATGTCTTTATTTAAGAGTTTATTTATAATCCAATGTCCAGCCCTTTCCTTGCCCGAGGTCAGGGGTGTGGCTGAAAGTCCCAACCTCCTAATCCTGTGTTTGGTCTTTTTGGTGACCAGCCCCATCCTGAGGTTATCTAGGGGCCCCACCCTGAGTCACTTCACTAGCATAAACTCTGACATGGTTGAAAGGTGCTCACTGTAGTAACAAAAGATACTCCCATCACTGGAGAAATTCCGGGGGTTTTAGGGGCTCAATGCCAGGAACCAGGGACAAGGACCAAACATACATCATCATCATCATCATCATCATCTTCTTCATCATCATCAGAAATATATTTTTAATTATATACATATATCAGTGACAGGATTTGGCTCTGTCACCCAGGCTGGAGTGCGGTGGTGCGATCATAACTCACTACAGCCTTGACCTCCCAGATTCAAGTGAGCCTCCTGCCTCGGCCTCTCTAGTAGCTGGGACTACAGGCATGTGCCACCACATGTGCCACCTGGTTAATTTTGTGACTTTTTGTAGAGATGAGGTCTCCATATGTTGCCCAGGCTGCTCTCGCACTCCTGGGCTCAAATGACTCTTCCACCTCAGCCTCCCAAAGTGTTAGAATTACAGGTGTGAGCCACCGTGCCTGGCCTAAATACTTTTCTGTTATACCACACATTCTCTGCAGACCTCTGCAGCAAAGATGCTCCGGGACTCCAGATCGACAGGGGAGTGCCCAGCAGTTGGCAGCCCCCAAGCAGTGTATACAGCCCGGGGTGAGCTCTTCAGCTGCTTGTCAGCTCTTAGCTTAGCAGGACCTGACCCGGACTGAGTCTCCAGGCTCTGGAAATTTCTGCATTTCTCAAACTCCCAAGAGACAGAACACATTTATGTCCAGGAGCACACTCAAGCATTAACCTTGGGCTGATAGAGGGTGTAACCATAATAAGCCCATTGTCCAATGCACACAGCAAGTCAATACACCAAGACACTGGCATGCAGCAGAGAAAGAGGTTTTTGTTGGTTGTATTTGTTTTTTGATAATGACAATGAAATGCACTCTATTTTTTAGAACAGTTTTAGTTTTACAGAAAGATTGAGCATATAGTACAAAGAGTTTCTGTATACCCCTACACACAGTTTCCCCTATTACTGATGTCTTACATTAGTGTGGAACATTTATTACAGTGAACGAACCAATATCCATCCATTGTTATTAACTAAAGTCCATTGCTTATTCACATTTCCTTAGCTTGGACTTGACGCCCTCTTCCCGGACACTGGGACACCACATCGTATTTAGTGGTTGTGTCTTCCTAGGCTCTTCTCCAAGACAGTAGAGAAGGAGGTTTAATTGTAGGGCCACCAAATGAGGAGACGGGAGGAAACCACAAATCCATCTCCCTGAGGAGTTAGGGTTGTCAGAGGCCTTAGAACCAGAGCAACTCCATTTTGAATAGGAGCTGGGTAAAATAAGGCTGAAACCCACTGGGTTACATTCCCAGACAGTTAATGCATTCTAAGTCACAGGATCAGATAGGAGGTCGGCACAAGATACAGGTCATAAAGACCTAACAGGGGTCCTGCTCCATCTCATACCCAGCACCGGTGCACATGTGCCCATTCCTGCCCTCCTGGCAGACCTTCCATCACCACCCTCTTTCCTGCGACTCTCCAGACCATCATAGTCAATCAATTACATACAACACTTTAAATGAGACCGCTGTCTTCCGTCGGGAATTGCCTCTTCTGCAGAAGGTAGATTCTAAAGTCCTGGCATGAAAGGAAAACTGTGTCAAATCAAAGATTATCCTTGAAAATCTCCTAAATCTCAAAGAAAGTATAGGATAGCTCAGGCTCATAATGAGTCCAGCCAGGAGGTTTTCCTCCAGTCTTGCCATAGATCACTGTGTTGTTGGTTGAGCCCCAAGTGATGGGCTTGACTACTGTTGAGAGGCTGGGGTGTATGAAAATGCCTGTCTTTAAAAACTAGAATCCATCAGGGAATTGGGAGAGGCACAGGGGAGGGAGGCACTGAGCTTTCCTGAAGGCACAGCAAAAACAGAATCCCGTTTCCTCCCATTCACTCCCAGGTAGCTGTGCACTGGTCAGATAAAACCAACTGTCCAGACAAACTGTTAGTTCCCTCTACCACAACCTGTAAGCACACAGTTGAGAGAGTGTGGAGTTTGCATTAGTTCAATGCCTACACGATGTGAGTCCACTTAATTTGCCATCCCGAATGGACATTTGTCCCAGCAAAGCTGCAAAGGAAGAGGATGGGCTATCCTATGAGCATCTGCTGGGCACTTTTGCATACTCTATTTTCTTTAAGCCCTCACTGACCTTGTGAAGTAAAGATCTACTAACACTGGGATAGATGTTTATCCATTTTTGAGGGAGACTTTCCCAAATCGGATGTCCTTCTGAGCAATTCTTCACCTTATGAAACTGGTTGAGAAGCTGAGTCCACCTCCAATGAGGGAAGACGAAAGTGCCAGGTGCTCATATTCTCAGGCTCCCATTCAGCTCAGGGGAAAGTGTGTGGCTTGAACTCTCTCAGGCAACCAGGTGTACCTCCCCAGACATAAAGACGGAGAGGATCAAAGACTCTATTTGGTATATGGATAGGGGGAGGCAGTGACCATAGCAGCAGGAGCGTTGAATTGACAGAGACAGCCGCAGGGAGCAGAGCAGTGAGTCCCACAAATCAATAAGGAAAAGATGAACAACTCATCAGCAAAAAGGGCAATGGAAATGAACAAGCAAGTCTCTGAAGAGGGAAGCAGATGGCCAATAGACTTGTGAAAAGATGCCCGATGACATGGGTAAACAGAGAAAGGGAAAATTAAGCAATAAGACACTATTTCACACCTATCGAGTTGACAACAATACTAAACCTGAAAGATGTAAAAGGGCATCTTCTAGTTTTATAGGTAAAATGTCAATACCTCATTAAGATGACAGTGTACAGGCCTTACATCCGGCGATTACTCTTCCAGGTGCATCCAAACCCAGAGTAGAGAGCTCAGACCCTTTTGTGTAGAATGAAAATATTGATCCTCTCAGGCCATGAGGCAGCAGTGGGGGGAAGAAGATACCTGGAGCAGTGTGAACCCCTGCCAGCTGCCCACACAACCAGGGTTTCACACTCTTTCCTATTTACTCCCGTGTGTTACACATAAATCCTCATATTCTGTTTACACTATGTGATGTGCAAAGCAGGGAATCATTGCTC
Organism: Macaca thibetana thibetana; assembly: GCF_024542745.1. NCBI lineage: Eukaryota > Metazoa > Chordata > Mammalia > Primates > Cercopithecidae > Macaca > Macaca thibetana. The sequence continues at coordinate 41,586,017 of NC_065597.1, forward strand.
AAACATTTACACAAGGAGAGAGATGTGCAGAGATGTTCATTACAGTATTGTTATAGTAAGAGGAAAATTGGAAAAAACTTACTTCTCTGTAGTGGATACTGTTATGAGCTGCCCAGTTCCCCCTTCAGGACTGAGGTACTCATTTTCCCATCTTTCAAGGGTGTTAGCTGCTAATGGCTCATCCCTGACTTCCTCTCTGAGATTGGCCTCCACTCAAAAAGAGTTGCCTTGCCCAAGGTGACATACTGTATGAATCTGTTCTCACACTGCTAATAAAGACATACCAGAGACTGGGTGATTTACAAAGAAAAAGAGATTAATGGACTCAGAGTTCCGAGTGGCTGAGGAGGCCTCACAATCATGGCGGAACGTGAAAGGCACATCTTACACGGCAGCAGGCAAGAGAGAAATGAGAGCCAAGCAAAAGGGGTTTCTCCTTATAAAACCATCAGATTTCATGAGACTTACTCACTACCAAGAGAACAGTATGGTGGGAACTGCCACCTTGATTCTCCCACCAGGTTCCTCCCACAACACATAGGAATTATGGGGGCTACAATTCAAGATGAGATTTGGGTGGGGACATAGCCAAACCATATCACACACCTTCCCTGGGGAACTCATGTCCAGTGACAGGTCAGTGCAAGAGTATAAAGATCCAGATCCTCGGTCTCCAACACAATTCAGGAGGGTTCTCCTGCCCCCACACTCCCCACAGAATCAGCTGAGACTTCTAATGAGACTGCTGCACTCTTGCTCAGTTTCTCCTCATCCAGCCCTGCTGCCCACAGCCTCTGACAGGTATTGGTCCCCCAGTAAACCATCTGCATGCAAATCTGTCTCAAAATTGGATTCTCTGGAAACTCACCTGTAACAGAGGTGGTCTGAGGGCAGTCACTCTAAATTGGGATTTTAGAACTGGATCACCCTACTGGCCAGTTGAGAATGAGGACCCCATTACTAGTGGTAGCTAGAATACAGAAAACACCTTGCATGCAAAAGTGGTGCATTTGCTCACATGTTCACCAGGGGTGAACTAGGATAGGAGAAGGGTGGGAAGGAATGCGATGGCTGATACGGTAGCTTAGGCATTTGAGACATACTATGGATAGCCATTGTTGAGGGCTATCAGTGCTGTAGAGGAAGACAAAGAGGGCCAGGCATGGTAGCGCATGACTGTAATCCCAGGACTTTGGGAGGCCAAGGCAGTAGAATCTCTTGAGGTCAGAAGTTCAAGACCAGTCTAGGAACATAGAGGGACCCTGTCCCTATAAAAATAAAGACAAAGAGAGGCTGTAGGTGATTAATCTTCAATATAAGGTTGAAATACAAGACTCTCGTCTTCTGTAGCAAGAAGGTATAAAAACCTCAAGCTCAAGACATAATTATAAAAATAGCACTGCTCCAGAGAAAGTTGAATTTACAACCCCAGCAAATCTGCTTATGCCAAAATTAGCACCCTGATTGGGAAGGAGGGAATGAGTAGGACATTGACACTTAGGAATCTTGAAACCCTTGATCGTCCTGAACGCTCTGACACTGCAGAAATGACTCCTCTCCTCCCTTTTAAAGGCCAATGCTTCTCTTTGCTTGAAAATGGTGCAGAGTCCTCTACCTTGTAAAACAGCACACACCCCCTCAGGAATTACCCCACCTCTCCTCCTGGTCACCAGCCCAATAACTGGGGTCAAGTCACAACCTGGCCATGGTGCTGGGCCTGCTGTGTGATGGAGAAGTCTATCCTTTGGGGGAGCTGTGGGGTCTTATCAATCTATAGTGGCAGGAACCAGATAATATACATGGAATTGGATCCTGAAATGTTTGAGTTAAGGGGGTTGGATGGGGAGCAGACTTTAAAGCTGGATGAGGGAGAGTGTATTGATTTGGGAGCACTGTCCCATGGTCAGATTTAACACCCATGGTCAGACTTAATGCCCAGGACTTGGGAGATGGCATTAACATGCTACTAGAATGGATCTTGTGAGCTCAGGACCTTCCTTCTTTGAGGGATGGTTGTGAAGATGCTGTAAGGTAACCCATGTGGTGTGCCTGGTGTGGTGCCTGGCGCATCTATGGCCCTCCATAGATGTCAACCAGCAAATCACCAATCGGGACTCTCCCAGAGGCTCCTGCCAGATGCCCTTTCCAAGAAAAAGTTGCTGTGTCTTGGGAATTAGCAAGGGAAGGAGCCTTTCCTACGCTATCCCCAAATTCCTCACTCCTCAAACAGGAGGGGATAAAAGAGTTCCTTAATTGTTACCACAAAGACTTTTCCAGGGAGAAAGAAATAGAACTGCTAAATTAAAGGCAGATTCTCTGCCCGGGGGGTGGGGGCAACTGGCCTGATGTCAGAACCCAGCTGCTGAACCATTTTCCAGGAGGGAGGCCAGGGTGGAGAGAGTATGTGCACCCCACCCAAACTTTCCTAAGTGTCCTGATGTTTGTTATCTGATGGACACCCTACCAGTGGTTGGTGGTGCCAGCATTGCATGACTGTATCTCCAGATGCAGCTCTGCATGGCAGGTTCATTGTGATGGGGCCCCAAGGAACAAGATAGGCTTTAGGAGAGTCTAATCCAACAGACAGGCAGAGCTCTGCTGCAGGAAGATACAACCCCACCCAGACAGAGCCCAGGCCCTCAGGGGCATTGGATAGAGAGAGGGGCATAGACACACCAAGGTGGCCACCTTTCAGAAGCAGGTACCAGTCACCAGGTCTCCCAACCCCTTCCCATCTCAGGCCACCTCTGCCCCTGGGCCTGGTGAGGATGGATCTAAGCCAGATGGTCCAACTTGGAGGGAGATCAGGCCCTCAGAGACCAAAAGCATATTTCAGACCAAATCATAGTTCCACAGAGAGGGAACGCCAGATCAAAATTCCACCCTGAACTCTAATGAAATCATTGATTCAGGCAAGAGTTATCAATTGATGTGTTAGGACCATGTCTTAGTCTGTTCTGGCTGCTGTAACAAAATATCCAAGACTGGTAATTTACAAACAACAGAATTTATTGCTCATGGTTCTGGAGGCTGGAAAGTCCAACATAAAGGCAACAGCAGATTTGGTTTCCGGTGAGGGCCCATTCCTCATAGATGGCAATTTCTTGCCGAGTCCTCATGTTGAAAGGGCAAAAAGGGACTCACAGGCTCCCTCAGGCCTCTGGTCTAAGGGCACTCACCTCATTTATGAGGGTGGAACTCTCATGACCTAATCACCTCCCAAAGGCCCCACCTCTTAATACTGTTGCATTGGGGAGTAGGTCTTGAGGTATGAATCTGGGGGAGAAACAAACATTCACACCATAGCAGACCATTAGGCCAAGGGTCGATGTATAACTGGACTTTCAAATGGTGTCAAAGTGAGACTCTGCAGACTTCCTTCTGGCCCAGGAGGAAGAAACAGAACTGGAGGAGCCAGGCGGTCCCCACCCTGATCCGGGAGTCAGTCTTGCACAACCAACCATGGGTCAACCGCATGTCATGGTCTCCCCAAGTGATGCAGTTTGAAGCTCTCAGCATCTCCCATGATTTGCTCCAGCCAAAAAAATGTTCACCTGAGTCCATCAAACTTCAGATTTGATTTCCAGTTCAGAAGATGTAAAGGGGATATAGGAACAAGCTAAATGAGGACAAAAGGAAGCAACCACTCCAAACCAGGTGGTCAGATATTCTGCAGGACAACAGACCCACTCTCTCCAGCCAACCACAGTAAGGACACTGTGCTAGATGGAAAGCAACTGGAAGGGTCCGTTGTCCAGAGACACATGCTATCCAGTTGACCCATGGTTGGTTTTACAAGACTGATTCCTGGATCAATGTGTTGCCCTTTTTGGATACTGCCTTGGACATACCAGCTAAAACACATTGTTGAGGCAACTGAGAAAAATTTCTTTCTTTATTTCTTATTTATTTTTAGAGACAGGGTCGACTGTCTGTCAACCCTCTCTGTAGTTTGGTATATTTTCTTTATGAGACAGCATCTCCCTCTGTCACCTAGGCTGGAGTACAGTGGCGCAATCATGCCTCACTGCAGCCTCGACATCCCAGGCTCAAGTGATCCTCCTTCCTCAGCCTCCCAAGTAGCTGAGACTACAGGTGAGTACCACTACACCTGGTTATTTTTTATTTTATTTTTATTTTTTGTAGTGGCGAGGTCTCACTATATTGCCCAGGCTGGTCTTGAACTCCTGGGCTCAAGTGATCCTCCAGCATTGGCCTCCCAAAGAGCTGGGATTACAAGCATGAGTCACCTTGCCTGGCAAGAAAACTTAAATATGGGTCAGGTATAAGATGATATTTAGAAATAAGTGTTTACTTTGTTAAGTGGGATCATGTTATTTTGGGGTTAATAAGAAATGCTCTTTTTTTTATTTAAGAGATAGGGTCTCACTCTGTCATCCATTGGCACGATCATAGCTCACTGCAGCCTCCCACCTCAGCCTCCTGAGTATGCTGGGACTACAGGTGCATGCCACCATGTCTGGCTAATTGTGTATTTTTTTTGTAGAGACAGGGCTCTTGCTGTGTTGCCCAGGCTGGCCTTCAACTCCTGGCTTCAAGTGATCCTCCCACTCAGCCTCCCAAAGTGTTGGAATTGCAGGCATGAGCCACTGCACCCAGCCAGAAATACTCTTACTTTTTAAAGGTGCATACTTAAATGATAAGCTCCAGAATGTTCATAGTTGCTTGTGACAGACAGAATTCTAAGGTGGCCCCCAAGACTGTCATCCCTGGAGTGCACACCCTAAATGTGAATAGGATGGGATGTCATTCTTGTGACTAGGTTAATCATATGACAGAGGTGAAGAAAGTATGCAGATGTAATTAAGGCCCCTAATCAGTTGACTTCGATCAAAAGGGAGGTTATCTTGTATATTAGTCCATTTGCGTTACTCTAAAGGAACACCTGAGACTGGGTAATTTATAAAGAAAAGAGGTTTATTTTGGTTCATGGCTCTACAGGCTGCACAAGCATGGCACCAACATCACTCAGCTTCTGACAAACGCCTCAGAAAGCTTCCAACCATGGCAGAAGGCAAAGGGGGAGCAAGCACGTCTCATGGCAAAAGAGGGAGTAGGGGCGAGGGGGAGGTGCCATACTCTTTTAGACAACAAGCTCTCACAGGAACCACCAGAGCAAAAACTCACTCATTACCATGGTGAGCCATTCATAAAAGATCTACCTCCATGACCCAAACACCTCTCGCTACACCCACCTCTAACATTGGAGGTCACGTTTCAGCATACGGTTTGGAGGGGATAATGGGTACAAAAAATTAGTTAGAATGAATGAATGAGACCTAGTATTTGATAGCACAACAGGGTGATTTAAAATAACTAAAATAATGTAATTGGATTGTTTGTAACACAAAGGACAAATGCTTGAGGGGATGGATACACCATCTTCCATAATGGGATTGTTATGCATTGCATGCCTGTATCAAATCATCTCATGTACCCCATAAATATATACACCTGCTATATACTCACAAACTTTTTTTAAAAGATCTGGAGGTGATGCACATCCAAACCGTGTTACCCTCAGGGGGCCTGACCTAATCAGGTGCAGCCTTTAAAAGAAGGTCTAGAGATCCCAGATAGAAGAAGTCAGAGAGATCTGATGCCACAGCAGACACACTCCTGTTGGCCTTGAAGAAGAAAACTGGCATGTTGTGGAGAAGGCCATGTACCAGGCAAGGTGACCTCTAGGAGCTCAAGGCCTCGGTCCAACCACCACAAGGAACTGAATTCCACCAACAATGCTGTGAACTTAGCAGAGGACCCTGAGCCTCAGATGAGATCACAGCACTGGGTGACACCTTGATTTAAACCTGGTGAGACCCCTGGCACAGGACCCAACCCACCCATGCGTGGACACCTAACCCAGAGAAACTGAGGTAATACACCTGTGGTGTTTTAAGCCATTTTGGTTATGGTAATTTGTGATACAGCCATGAAATACTGATATACTGCTTTATTCAAAACAGCAAAAAAACTGAATATCCAAATATCCATCAAGCAGAGAGTGGATAAACAAATTGTGATCTACTCATACAGTGAAATACTACTCAGCGGTGAAAAGGAATGAATTCCTAATACATGTAACAACTTGGATGAATCTCCAAAACATTAGGTTGAGCAAAAGAAGCCAGACACAAGAAGACTGCAAGTCTGTGATTGTATTCTATGGTTCCATTTACATGATATTTAAGAATGGGCAAAAATTCATTTTTGGCAATAGAAATTGGAACTGACTATGGTTGCTTGTGTGAGGGAGAGGGGAGGAGTCACTGGGAAGAACCATAAAGAACTTTCTAGGGGCCAGGCGTGGTAGCTCACTTTTGTAATCCCCACACTTTGGGAGGTCAAGGCAAGAGGACTGCTTGAGGCCATGAGTTCGAGAACAGACTGAGAAACATAACAAATCTCCATCTCTACAAAAAAATAATGAGCTTGGTGCAGTGGGGCCTGTAGTTCCAGCTACTTGGGAGGCTGAGGCAGGAGGATCTCTTGAGCCCAGGAGTTAGAGGCTGCAGTGAGCTATAATCACACCATCGCACACCAGGCTAGGCAACAAAGAGAGGCCCTGTCTCAAAAAGAAATAAATAAATACAAAGAAAAAGAACTTTCTGGGGGCAATGAAAATGTTTCATGTCTTCATTGGAGTGTGTGTTACATGAATTTTACTCATTTGTGAAAACTCAGCAAACCATATACTTAAGATCTATGCATCGCACTGTATGTAAATGATTTCTCCATTGAAAAATAATAATTCCACCCCAGGTGGTTAGAAGTTGGCAGACGGTTCTTCAGAGTTTGGGGCAAGAAAACAATGGGTGGAGGGGATGATCTTCAACGCACTCACACTTACATGTGCTTGCAGGCACACACACAGACGTGCGCGCACGCGCGCACACACACACGCACATACACACACACATGCTGCCATTTCAGGCTGAGTGCAGTTCCCCTTTGGCCTTTGCCTCGTTTTATGTCAAGAAAGCAGCTGCTTCCCGGCTCCCAGGTCACTGCTCTGTGTGTCTGCCTGTCAAGATAAGAAGGCAGAGGCAGATGCTGCTAATTACCTGGCCTTTCAAGTGGTCCTCCGGCCTCACATCTGGCTCCATCTCCAACATACAGCTTGAGCCAATAAAAGCCAAATAAAATCACGAAGGGCTAATTTGGTGGTCAGAGCTCTAACAGACTGCACAAGAGGAGGTGTGGGGCAGGATGAGGACACGGGTGGGAGCCTGGGGCAGGAGGGAGGGCTCACTGACCAGCCACGGGTTTCCAGGCCAGCAGGGCAGAGAAGATGAGACTGCCACCCTCTCCTTGTAGCTAACTGCTTCTGCTCTAGCCAAGCTCAGAGCAGGTCCTGGACAAATCTTTGCAGCTTGGATTTATTTTGCTGAACTCTCAGGGAGGTTCCCCTTCCATGTTAGCCAGCAGCCAGACCAGAGCCATCTTGAGAATTTTATGGCAGATCTGCAGGTGCAGAAGCTCCCCCGGCCTGGGCAACACAGGGAGATTCCACATATACAAAATACAAATTAAAAATCCAGGCGTGGCAGCACTTTCTTTAGTCATAGCTACTCATGAAGCTGAGCCGCTTGAGCCCAGGAGATCGAAGCTGCAATGAGTTGTGATTGCAACACTGTACTCCAGCCTGGGTGACAGAGGGAGACCCCATCTCAAAAAAAAAAAAAAAAAGAAACTCCAAACACGAGCCCCAGAGTTCCAGGGGTTCAATCTCTCATGGGAACCAATTTGTGCCCCAGCAGTTTGGTGGGAGAACAGAAACAGCATCCAGATATTGCTGGGGTAGGGACAACTACTCCAGGAACTCCCTGGGGCGGAGAGGACACCCACCTAGCATTGCAGGAACTTTGGAAAAACTCTTACCCAACTCTCCTGTCACATTATCTAAAGTGTCACCGTTGAAGAGAGGCATTCCTTTGAGTTGTAAAGGTTTGTCTCTGTTATTAAAATGAGATTCCTGGGGGATGTTACACCTTAGGTCTCACATCCTGGGGAACGACATTTTTAAGTCTCACATTTTAGGTGATGACATGCCTTAAGTCTTATATAAGAGGCAGTAGGAGAAAGATCAGTGAGATCTCTGAGTGACTGGCCTCAGTTTCCCCATCTGTAAAATGAGGCCATTGAGCTGGATGCATGACCTCTCAAATTAAAGAAAAAAGGTGACTCACACCTGTAATCCCAGCACTTTGGGAGGCCAAAGAAGGAGGATCACTCGAGCTCAAGAGTTTGAGGCTGCAGTAAACTATGATTGTGCCATTGTGCTCCGGCCTGGGCAAAAAGAGCAACACCCTGTCGAAAAGTAAAGAAAGAATGAACAAAGAAAGAGAGAGAGAAAGGAAGAAAGGAAGAAAAAGGAAGGAATAAAAAGGAAGAAAGGTAGGAGGTGAGTCTGCCTTCCCCACTCATGTCTCTGCCCCTTGATCAGAGATTATAAACCGGCAGCTCTGCAAGCCAGATTGGGCCAACAGACATCTTTGGTTTGGCCTGCAGAGTGTTTTAAGAGAATTTGGATCAACATTTTAAAATGAAGCGATTTCATATTTTTTAAATGCCAAATGTCTTGCTTCTTTTGGAAGATGGAAAGCTCTGAAAGCACTGAGCCCACGTTCCCACCCAGCGACAGTTATCCGTTGCTGAGGCCAGTTGCCCCATTTTAATAGGGTATGCAATTTTCAGTTTGCCCCAGTCTCCACCACTCCTTATTGTTTAGCCAGCTCACTCCGCCCACTTACTTTATTTGCCTGACTTTGAAGGCAACTGAGTTAATGACCCTGGTCCTGTATGGTCCTGGCTGACAGAGGACAGCACAGCCGACGGCAACCCCGACCTCAGTGCCCCTCACAGTTCAGCTCCCTCGTTAGAAGGCAGGATCGAGCCGGGAGAAAGCGTGATGCAGAGAGGGCTTTGAAGGCGATGCCGTGGGATTATTTTGCTGAACATGAAAATCCAAAGGCTGCAGAGCCACTGATGTGTCTTTGCAAATTCCAGCAAATTAAAAAAATGTGTGTGCAGAATTCAATTGGGGATTATGGGCTGGCTTTCATGAAAGAATAAATTGTCGGCCAAGACAAAGCAGCAGATTAACTTTTGTGAACTGTGTTTCTCTCCAGGATGCGGCTCCCATGAGCCGGCTCCTTGTGTCTGTGACGAGACGTGCCGCTTCAACCTTTATCTGCGGCCAGTTGAGCTGCCGTGGCCAACGGTGAGCCTGTAGTAGAACTTTAAATGGTTCCGCAGCAAATGTCAAAACTGTTTGATCTGCTTTTAGAAAATCACCTTTCAAGGTGCTGGAAGATACTTGACACTTTGCAAAGAGATTAGAAACTTTTCAGCTGACTTGGAAAAAGGGACCTAGCAGGTCTGATACCAGGGTAGCAGGAGGGTGACCCCAGAGGTGCCCAAGACCAGCACGTCTGAAGCCTGTGGCTTTACTTTAAAATTGAAGAGCCAGTTCCCAGCATGGTCTCGGCCGCCACCCACTGACCTTAGCATTTGGGATGGTCCCAGAGCAGCTTTGCTTTCTGCACTCTTAGGGAGAGAAGATGGTGACAGACAGGTTGAAATTGAAAGGAATGATGGGGAACATGTGTCCATCAGCATTCAGCCAGCTGCTAACAGCCTGCCCCTCCCTCCAGCCCACCAGCTAGTCTGGAGGCCACGGACAGACACACAGGACTCGGGCAAGGCCTGGGCTAGCTGGACCAGAAGGATAAAATTGGATTAGTCAACACAAGGTGACTTGAGACCATGCTGACAGGAGTGGTGCAACCATGACCACTGCACAGCTCTTCCCTTACCAGGTCTCTCACCACTGCCCTTCCCTGCCACACCCACTGTCCTTGCTGGTCTAGGCCTGTGGCAGCTCCTGCTTACATTATTTCAACTGCTTTCTGACTGGCCTTCCTCTTCCCCTCTCACTAATTTGCCCTCTGCAGGGCCACCAGCTTGACCATCCTAAAACATTCTGCTGCTCTTATGCCTTCTTGTCTTCCACTAGACAAAAATCCTGCCATTCAGAAACAACAGATGCTGGCGAGGCCGTGGAGAAATAGGAACGCTTTTACACTGTTGGTGGGAGTGTAAATTAGTTCAGCCGTCGTGGATGACAGTGTGGTGAGTCCTCAAGGATCTAGAACCAGAAATACCATTTGACCCAGCAATCCCATTACTGGGTATATACCCAAGGGATTATAAATCATTCTTCTATAAAGACACATGCACACGTTCCATCTCTAGTTCTAAAACTAAGTGAGTTATATGACATTGGGCAAGTTCTTGTGGCTCAGTTTCCTTATCTATAAAACAAGGAGGATTGCACTATTTTACTAGTCAGGATAGGTCATATTATGTTGCGATAACAAACAAGCCTAACACCTGTGTGGTTTGCCACAGAAAAGGTTTATTTCTTATACAGATTGCATGTACAATCGTTGGCAAAAGACTGTGCTCTCCTGTAATAATCATCTTTAAGGGACCCAAAGTGATAGAGGCTCCCCAACCCTGATCCAAACCCATCACCTATAACTAGCATCTCAAGACAAGGTTAAAGAGTTCTCTGGCCAGGCGCGGTGGCTCACACCTGTAATCCCAGCACTTTGGGAGGCCAAGGCAGAAGGATCACAAGGTCAGGAGATCGAGACCATCCTGGCGAACACGGTGAAACCCCATCTCTACTAAAAATACAAAAAAATTAGCCAGGCGTGGTGGCGGGCCCCTGTAGTCTCAGCTTCTAGGGAGGCTGAGGCAGGAGAATGGCATGAACCCTGGAGGCAGTGCAGCTTGCAGTGAGCGGAGATTGTGCCACTGCACTCCAGCCTGGGTGACAGAGTGAGATTCCGTCTCAAAAAAAAAAGAGTTCTCTGCAGCAGGCAAAGAGAGGGTTGGGAAGTGAAGCACCAGCAATGAAATGCTTCAGCCCAGTAGTGACACAAGTCACTTCTGCCCACATTGCCTTGGCCAGAACTTGCCACAGAACCCTGTCTAATTTCAAGGAGTTGAGGAATCATAATTCCATCTACTTGGAAGATAAGAAGTAAATTTGAATGAACATTAGTCATGTCCACCACATTCAGGTTGCTGTCAGCATCAAATGAGCTTCTGATTGGAGAATCAGCTTAAGCCATGATTCAGATCCCAGATAGATACAAGCTCAGAATCTGACCCCAGGAAGTTGTGTGTGACCTTGGGAAAATTACTAAACCCCTCAGTTTTCATTTTCTCGTCTATGAAATGGGGATATTAATATCCATCTTGTAGAACTATTGTGAAAACAAGATAAGATAATGCATGAGGCACTCTGAGCACAACACTTAGTAAGTCTTTGACAGTGGTTAGTGGTATTGAAGAAATAAGATTGGCCATGAGTTGATAATTTTTCACACTGGTTGATGAGTTCGTGAATGTACATTAAAACAACCTCCTCACTTTTGTATATGCTTAAATTTTTCCTTGATAAAAAGTGTTTTTAAATTTTTTTAAACCTGGGAGAGGTAGAATGATACCACAGAAATGGAAGAGTAAGGAACTCTAAGAATTGATTCCTCCATAGAAACAACCATTAAACTGGAAAAAATTGATAGAATTAATTCCTTTGGAACTCTGAAATCTAATCAAAAGCTTATAGCCACAGTGGGCATGCTTAATGAAGAAACAAGTTGTTAAATTCAGTGAGAAAGCATGTAGCACTTTTGCTTACCCACCTATTATCCCGCAGTCCCCAGCTCAGCATTGGCCATGTGGATGGCAGCCTGCATTTCTAGTTTGGTTTGCTGCAGGTGTAAGGCAATACAGACCTTGTTCTTTAATAATTTTGGTAGTACCTCTTAACTGGTATGGCAGTTACCTGGGAAACCAGCATAGAGGTTGGCCTTCATTTCATCCCCCTCAGGCTACAATGGCTTTCTGTGAGGTATCTGTGGAAAGCATTTAAAAACATATACTACCTAGAACCACCTGAGACAAGAGACAGAAAAGGCAAGTGAGATAGACTTAAAAGTTTGGAAAGGAGGATGCCAAGGAGAAAGATTATTGGGGCAATATGGGGTTTGAAGGGCTAACAAGTATATCAGGAAATCTGGAGTTAAAGGTACATGACTAGGGCTAGACACATGATCAGAAAAGACCTGATAGGACCCTTCACTTCCACCTTTGGCTGATCTTTGAGAACCACACAAGCAGGAGGTAGAGGCTAAGCAAAGTTCTATGTGGCCTGGCTTAGTATTGAAGAAGTGCCCCAGCTTAAAGTCAATCTGCAAAAACTTGAGAGGGAGATATTTTTATACTCTTTGGCTCCAGGTATTTAAGGAAATTTCTTTTCTTTTTCTTTCTTTCTTTCTCTCTTTTGTGTGTGTGTGTGTGTGTGTGTGTGTGAGATGGGGTTTCACTCTGTTGCCTAGGCTGGAGTGCAGTGGCATGATCTCACCTCACTGCAACCTCTGCCTCCTGGGTTCAAGCAATTCTCCTGCCTCAGCCTCCTGAGTAGCTGGGATTACAGGCACAACCACCATGACCAGCTAATTTTTGTATTTTTGGTAGAGATGAGGTTTCATCATGTTGGCCAGGCTGGTCTTGAACTCCTGGCCTCAAGTGATCTGCCCACCTCAGCCTCCCAAAGTGTTGGGATTATAAGCGTGAGCCAACGTGTCCAGTCAGGTATTTAAGGAAATTTCTGACAGTTAACTAGATAACCACTGATATAAAAGAACAGAGACTTTAGTGGCCACGCACAACGAGAAATAGTCTTTGCAAAAAGTAGGAAAAGTCATAAAACAAGTGGATGGCTACAGCCATCCACAATCAACAACAGCAAATCCTGGGAGGAGGATGCCCAATGAACTAAAGGAAACCAAAAGGACAATGTATGAACAGATAGAGAATATCGGTAAAGAGACAAAAATTATGAAAAGGAACTAAATAGAAATTCTGGACCTAAGAAGTACAATAGCAAAAATTAAAAATGTACTAGAGAGATTCAACAGTGGATCTGAGCAGGTAGATGAAAGCATCAGCAAACTTAAAGAAAAGATCACT